>NC_140582.1:1149318010-1150518010 GCF_964204655.1 Triturus cristatus
GATCCACTTTGTATGACCCCCCCCCCCCCTTCTAGTGCGTTAAACAGTTTTCACAAGAGACCCAGCACTCATTTAGTGGAAAATTTCGGGTTCAGTCACAATTTGCACACAGTTGAAGCTTGACCGGTTTAATGTGCTCCTCACAATTCCGAATGTCCAGAGCGTTGTTATTTTTTTAACGGATATATTCCCAACTTTATATGGTTTCGAAGGAGTATATGGTTTATAATAAGGATTGTGCACTTCGCATGTTCTCAACCTTTTTTCAGAAAAATAATGGGTTTAGTAATTTCCTGCTTTTGCTGCGATAAGTTAACTGGTTGTTTATATCAATTTGGCATGAGAAGTGCTCTTATTTCAGACAACAAAACATGTTTTCCCTAAAAACAAAAGAACGCCAATTGGGGTTCTGAAAACTTTTCTTTCAAATAGATACGGATCGATATTGGCACTTTTTCTCTTTGAACAAAATGGCGCTTTATGCCCTCTGCTATATTTTTGATATAAAATCTTAATTTACCAGTACTTTCAAGAACCTCATTTCACGGTTTGCTTGTAACATTTGATGTCTACTCATTGCAACGAAAATGCCTTATGATTAGCTAATATATGTGTACACTGTACACTGTTTGGATGCTGACCAACTCCCCTTCTAGAAAACATTGTCTTGGCCTGTTTTCAACAGGCTCACATTCTAAACTCCAACAACATATTTCTCTAATTGGGGTTTAGTAACCTTCGTTCAAGATCAAGAAAAAACGCTGTCATATGTATTGTCTTTACTAATGTAGCTTATCACAACTGTCCACCCTCATTTCTAAAATTATCCATGGCCTAACTCGTGCTCAATTTTTCAATTCACTTCGACCCTCAACACTTCTTACTCTACACAGCCTCCCTCGATAACCTCATCTCTTAGTTTGGATTTTTGTACCTTCGTTACACCAATGACTACCACATATTTTTAACTTTTCCCACTTTCCCTGTTTTCCGTCACGCAGATCAGATGGTCTGTCGTTCAGCACTGGATGGCACTACTATCTCTCATGACGGTCATCTAAAACGGACATATTTTTTCCCTCACATTGGTACCCATTTCTCCAATCCAATCATCTTTCTTTGCCATACTCAGAAGTTTGCACCCTATACCAAGAAGATGAGTTTTCTTCAGTTCATCTTGAAAACCGAAAAAGTCATCACAATATATCAACTTTTAATATGTTACCAACTACTAAATATTATACGCAAGATCTGACCACATACAGACAATACTCATATCAACTTGCTAGCATTCAATAGACTGGACTACTAAAATAATTTATTAGTTGGCCTCTGACAAAATTACTTTGGCTCACGCTCGACAGGTCCACCAGAACTTTGTACAGTCTTCCCAGACATACACCCACCTCTTCATATCTCTACCAGGTTGGTGCTTGCTCTCTCTCAAAAACAGTGCTAATAACAAGAAATCAACAATTTAGTTTACTTTAAAGCAGTGGATGTTAACATCCACCATACATGATTTGTTATTTTATCATATATAACATTTTAGATGTTGTCCCATTAGGCATTTGAGTGACCGCATCAATACAGGAATTAAACAGCCATAGAAATTTATGTATTGCAACTTGAGAGATGCAAGTGATTAATGCTACCCCACCTGTACTGTTGTAAATATTTCAATACTGATGCATTTAATTTCATATCTGCATGTCTCAGCAGTCCTAAAACTATATATATCCAACTGTGAGCTGGCCTTCATTTATGAGCACCATATAATTGGTGCACTAAATCCACACCACAACTAATTAGGTTTCCAAATTTAGGTTAACCAGCCAATCCTTATTGGCCTATGTACTTTTGATTGAAATACTTTTGCTTCTACTTATAAATAAATACAGCCCAAGTAGGAAACCACTCAATCCATCGAGGAAACATGGTAGCTAAAGGTCACTACTTTGTCAACCATGTCTTTAGTAGTATTTGGAAGGCTGGGTAATTACTTTACTGATGCAGAGTGTGAGAAGTTGGCCTGGTATATGCTGTCCACTAGTTATAGTGGACACCTTGCACCAGTCCAAACAACCCCTTCTTGATGATAGGTTAAAGACAACCTTTATTGAAAGCTATCCTAGTGGTAGCTATGGAGAGCAGCCTTCTGGCTAAGTCTTGAAGGAATGTAAAGCAGCTTGTTTTACCAGTCTATAATCTTTGAATGGCTAAATGAAAGGAAACCACACCAGGTATATATATAAAATATATGTATTTATGGCTAAACACACCCTACTAGACTCTTTACGAGACTAGAGGCCAAAACACATAAGTTACACTTCAAATATTACAGTAAAGTAGCACAAATACACATTAGGCCCTAGGGGCAGCGAAACCATATACTAAAATAGTGGTATAAGAACCACAACTTAACTAGACACAAGGCCTAGAGCCTGTAGAATCGCTGGGACCCCAAGGAACCATCCAAAGTAGTGACACAGGGGACCCACGGGGCCGTGTGCAGTGTGAGAACACAGCCGCGAGCTCCCGTTAGCTTCTATGGGGAAAGTCATGGTTAGATTTTTAAAGATAAGGGACACTTCGAGACAGACTAGGACCAAACCCTTTTGGACTTAGGCAGTTCTAGGGTCAACACCCACGGGAGCACCAGAGTACTAGAGTTACCTCACCCAGGAAAGCCAGGTGCATAGGTGTCAAATGGTGTCGGGACGCGTCGTCATTTTCAATGGAAGCTGGTGAAGAAGTGCTGCTGCCGGGAAAACGCGAAATGCCCGAAGAGATCCAAGCCTGGATCGAAGATGTGAAGAACCTGAAAGCAGAGGAGACAGTCTGGGTCACTTGCCAGTGACCAGGGGCACAATAAACGAATGCCCTCCGATGTCGGGTGTTTCAGGTTAAGAAGGTGAAGCTTGACTCTTCAGCCACGAGGACCAGGAGGCGTCGAGAACGACCAGGAGCTGGATTCGAGCTGTCCCACGAAGGATGTCGAGTGCTGCAGCGTTGGTGCCCGGATTGGACACAACAAGCCTTGGCAACAGCAACCCACGCAGAAAGGAGAAAGATGCTTCGGTGCGCAAAAGCAAGGTCCGAGGGACTCTCCCCGCCCCCCCCCCCCCACCCAGCAAGGAGGAGTGGGGGCACGTCTAGAGCAACCAGGGAAGCCCAAAGAAATTCATAGTTACCTTCACAGGGACCCATCAGTCGACGGACCAGGGATCGCGAAGGGACCTCGGGAGGAATCGCAAAATGGCGGCCCACGGGTCACTCGGGGTGACTTGGCCAGCAATCTTCGGTGGATTCTCTGCCTGGGGTCTGGGCTACAAGTAACCCAATGCACAGCCTCAGGAGATGTCGAGAAGCTGATGCACTTGCAAATGTGCACGGTGTCCAGGGGTTCCAGTTCCATGGTACCCACAAAGGCCAAGGGTCTCGGCTTTGCTGGGGACCTGGTTCGGCCTCTGGGAAGTCTAGAAATCCACCTCCGGTGTTGCAAAGTCTTCGGCGTCCGGCGGGAGCTTCGGAGATACAGACCGGACAGATGAGTCTTTGGTGCCTGCCTAGCAGGGGAGTGACTCCTTTACTCCAAAGGAGATTCTTAAGTCATCTGGCATTGAACAGATAGTCAAAGTTCCAGGATTCAGTTTCAGAGTTTCGTCCAGGGATATCTAAAGTCCTGTTGCCAGGGGTTTCTACTTTATACCCAAGGAAGGGGTTGGACTAACTCAGGGGAACCACCTATGTGAGGGTTTGGAAAGAGGGGTGGCTACACCCATTTCCTTTGTCCAGTTTCGCGACAGAGCAGGGGCTGGTAGCCCTTGAACCGGTTTGAGATGGACTATGCACAGGTACAACAAATGTGCCCCCAGTGCTGGACTTCAAAGCACTCTGAGTGCACCCACCCAGCCGCCAATACACTAAAGCCTGTCCGAGAGGTGACACCTCCCTGTGACAGGAAACCTATTGTCCAGGCCTCCCCTGCCGGAGTTTCGGTCAGCAGCAGGAGGCCAGACTCGTGTCTGTAGCATCCATTTTGTGATGCCAAGGCTCGTAAGTTGGTACCGGGTATACCGGTGCTGTCATGTCTCTCCCTCTAGAAGGGTGGGCTCATATTTCCACACCAGTTACTGATGTGGGGGTATGATTCCAAGGTGTTTGACACCAAACACGACATGTTTCCATGCAGCCAGTCCAAAGTTAACATTTACCATTGGGTTATAATGCACTTAAAAGTATATGGTCAGGCTGCATCACAGACAACCCCGGAGAAGAGATTCCGAAGGCTGCAGAGGGGCTCTGCTCATGCATGGGCACCCTCTCACACAAAACCAAGCACCCTGCCTTCAGGATTGATAAGGCCTGCCATAGGGGTGACTGATAGGTTTCTATGTGTAGTGATAGGTGAGATATAGTGAACCTATACCTGTGGTGTCATTTTGGAATGCTTCCCAGGGGTGGCAGAATACATGCTTCAGCCCCTGGTAGGCCTTTGGGATACCTATGCCCTGGGTAAATAGTATACTATATACTAGGGACTTATAAGGGCACCCCAGAATCCAATCTGCGGTGTACCTAAGGTACTAGGAATCAATTTAGAGCGGAAGCAGCTAGGCTGGGGTTCTGAATAGCAGGGCCCCAGCCAGACTAAAGTCGGAAAACAGTGTAACAGCAGCAAAAAGTGGGAGTAACCATAAGAAGCATATCTTACTCTCCCACACCGAGGTTGCTGTTACTTTTTACTTGCTCCTGAGCTCAAATTAGTTAATAAAATACAGTTTGGGGACGAGACATGGTAAATTAGTCAGAAAGGGGGTGCTCAAAGCTGATACTTTTTGACCACAAAACTTTGTAAAAGACCACAAAGAAAGTCTCAAAATGTTTCGTTTTTGCAGTTTTCCGAATTGCATGTGGTTGTGCTCTGATCACACATTGGGGATGAGGGACGTTCTAGTCTTGGACTATGTACCCCTATGAGATTTCCCAGCATTTCATCCACTTGAATGATTGTTGCTTATCTGGTGGGCAGGAGATGACCCTAGGTTCCTGGCTAGGTTGTACTTTGGGGCTGCTTTTTACCTCTTTGCCCCAGTATGCTTTCTGGATGGCTCAAAACACCTCCCAGATGGCCGACCCAAGATGAAGTCTGGGAATAAAATGTAGGAACTTTTTCATCTGGCATATCGCGCCATAGCTACGTTTTTTTCACAAAAGTCTTTAATTTAAGGTGCCAGTTTGGAGGAAGCCTACATTAGTAGCAATGTAAACACAGATTTTGGACCGCATGATGTTTAGCTTGGTTCTATTTTAAGTCACTCAGCCTCCTTTTCCTCAATTTACTGGTATTCTAGCATAACCTTGCATGCAAACCCCTTGCTAAAACTGCTCGAAGCGGCACTTCAGTAACTAAATATCAATAAATCCGCTTGCTATAATCTGTGCAGCCATTATGAACGTGTCCACTGGCGTGCACAAATAAAACTGAAATGATAAATTATGGACAACGGACTTTTTGGCTCAGTTTATTACAATATGGTAACAAGATAGCTACGATACAGAACAGTGCATTTCCCGGGATTATTCTACATGTGTGCATCCAGCATGTGTTAAATTGATGAAACTCTGATGCACCAACAAGTGTGACTTTCTTCCATCTGTGTAAAGCCTTATCTCCTGGAGAAAATAAGTAAAACTTGCCTCGGGTAGCCTACTACTGAAGGTGCAGGAATCCACAAGAATTACGATAGCTACCTCAGAGAAAACATAAAAGATGGTTTTATAGGATGGTACAGTATAGGATGCAGGGCAAGGGGTTTGTGGTCTCAAACTATAATGAGACTGACAGTCTGCAAAAATAAAACAATCGGTTCTCCTGCAAAATGACACCAATCTGAATGCAGACTGCATATAATCCAGGTTGAAATTTAAAAGGCCCCTGCGATGCGAACGATCAATTGTAGAGCCAGCTGAAAATCGCAAAGGATCAATTAGGCAATTCCCAATGACTTACACTGACCTGTATGTGACATACTATGAAAACAGGCGTTATCCACATTAGCCTAATTTAAAATTGAACACTTGAAATTCTCTACCCTCAACATCAAACATCACATTTTTCATGGGTAGTTTTGTTTGTTCGCAAGGACGCCTCTTAGTTCTTTAAAACCTTTATATAATTGTGTAATACTAGGGGTACTGAAGACCGTGAATCACATTTTTTGCTGTAATCGTCCACACGGTCATCAATAGCTGCCAGTTATCACTTGAATTTAAATGGTTATGTTCTGGTGATGTTGTGATCAGTTACTTGGTATACAATCCTCATGCCGATTTCAACTCCATTGAACTTGCTACAGTAATTAGAAGTGCAAGAGCCTGTAATGTTTTAAACTATTTTACTTAAGAAACCGTCTCACCCACATTTACTTACAGTATGGTAGGAACATTCACTTCAGAGTTCTGTAATCTCAAAGCATGACATCCTACATTTACCCAATGTCCAGTCACCATTAGTCTTCTCAAACATACAATTTAAGAAGCCATGGCAAGTTACAACCGAAAATCAATTATCATTAACCTTTATTGCTCACATACAACAGGTTGCACGGGTCAAACATTAAATAGTCACCAACTCACCACTTAGCATACGGCTATGTTCAAGAGACAATTTAATTTGAAAGAAAAAACTAAGAGGAAATCTGGGTATAGTACTGAATAACTTG
Source organism: Triturus cristatus (assembly GCF_964204655.1). Lineage (NCBI taxonomy): Eukaryota > Metazoa > Chordata > Amphibia > Caudata > Salamandridae > Triturus > Triturus cristatus. The sequence continues at coordinate 1,149,324,739 of NC_140582.1, forward strand.
TCAGAATGGAAGCTATGCAACATATCCAAGGAATATTCACATCTTGTGCAAAAATCACCCTCACTACTCAAACACATGGCGTCCCCTTTTTCGTCATATGCTGGTATTATTAAGCTGGATTTAGCGGTTATAAATACAGGGAGATGGCATTAATAAACTAGGAATCAAAAGCCCTCTCGGGGACCAAATATTCAATTATTCAAGTGATACAACTGCACTATGAGATCAAGCTCCGTGTCTCAACTAGTCATAGTGGGATTGAGCTTCCCTCATCCTTGGAATGGATATATTCTATTGAATATTTGAACCTTAATTGCTCACTGGCCATGTTTTAAAGTCTTAACTAACTCAACTTAAGGGGTAGGTAGGGTCCATCAGAAGGGTTCTAGAGCTGGCAGCAACCTGTGAGGTTCTACTGCACCATATTCCTCTTACCCTTGTTGAGCAATCTCTTAAATGTGGAGAAAAATTGTAAATTCTACCCTTTCTGCAATCGCAGAGGTTTACAATCTAGTTCTTGGAGAGATCGCAATTGCACAACCAAGTTTCTCACCTTAAGACCTGGAGGTTTTCGCTGCCTACAGGAAATACCACCATGCCTTCAAATTAGAGTAAGTGCATCACTTAACCGTTTCTAAAGGCATCAAACCTTCCATGTGCTCTGTAGTTGACACTTTACAGCACACAGCAGAGGCAGGTATGCAAGTGATCGAAGTGGGAGTCCCACGGTACATATAACAAAGTAGTAAATAGTTAATTCTATAGGCTATCATGGTGGTAACCATGCATTCAATAGCCTATTAGCCTCCTTTTATAAAAAGGACCAAACTCAAAACATAACCAAGCAGCATCCAGCACCCTCTAGAATCTTCCCAAGAGAGGCTGAATCCCTCAGATTTTCACTGCATGTCGTGTGTAAGGGAGTCTCGCTGAGTTCTGCTCAGTTCTTCATCTTTTTTCAGATAAGTTTATTCCTTAAACCTTTAAGAAGAATGTCTGGTAAAAAAAGATTACTTAGACCTTGTAAATCCTGCGGAAAGAAAGGAGTGCATGTGGATGATATCCACAAAGATTGCATTTATTGTCTCTATCCCAACCATGAGACAAGACATTGTAAAATATGCCACACATACTCAACCAAAACCTTGAGAGAGAGAGAGAAGGAAGTCTCTTATTGTGGCTGAAATAGAAGCAGAGTGCTTCATCGGATGTTGAGAGCTACACGTCTTCCAAGTCTCATAAGAGGCCCAGGTCGCCTGAGGGCAAATCTGAAGGGAGAAAGAAACATTCAAAAGTCTCATCTGACCAAGGAATTTCAAAAGCAGGAGAAACAGCCTAAGGTCTCCTCAGAGCTTGGGTCCCCTCAGTCTTTAGAAACATCCAAAAGAAAACCAGAATCTTCAAGCCATTCTAGAGGTAAAGTCAGCCACAAATCTTCATCGGCGTCAAGTTCACAGTCGACGCCTATTACTTCAACGACAACAGTGACCATCGTCGTCGAGACAGTCGACGGCGTTAACTACATCTACGGCGAGTATCAAAGGTTCCATACCGTCGACGTTGCCTCTTTTGTCGATGGAGCACCACAGACCAAGATCTCGCCGTCGGCAAAGACCTCAACGACTACTCCACCGTCGACCCCTCAATCGTCGACGGCCCCTCCATCGTACACGACAGCAGTTTAGTCGACTGCAATCCCACCGACTATGGCAATACCACAGACTATGGCAATACCACAGACTATGGCAATACCACAGACTATGGCAATCCCGCCATCTACAGCTGTACTACCGCCGACCACGAAAATTTCACCGTCAACGACAGCACCGTCAATAAAAATTCCAATTTTGTATGCAGGTCCTTCAACTCTGTTTCTGCAATCTGCACAGATTGAATTTAGGACACCAAAGTTTACACCGCTACCTCAACAGCCATCTTTTAGATGTGGAGGATTCTGATGAGGATGAAGGCCAATTTGCAACAGCACATAGCCCTTCTGAGCTCAACATCAAATATCAAGAAAAGGACGAGGAACAATATTATCAACACTATCTGGCCCCTCATGCTCAGTATCAACAATACAAATACTTCGAACAGCCTAAACAATAACCTGCTTAACTTCCTCAGACAAGAATACTGGACCTACAAAATATGTTGGCAGATTATAAAAGGAGGTTTCCTCCTCAAGAGGACAAGGTCACAGTGCCCCCGCCTACGGTAGCTCCTCAAACACTGCTACCACCACCTCCTGCCACACCCAGCTTAACACCATGTACCATGATCCTCCTCTGTCCGACAAATTGGATGATTACATAGCACCAACACAGTCCCCCCACCTCATCATCCTTCAGACTCGCCTCCGGAGGATATTGGAGGTTTCCACAATATTATGGACAGAGCCACTAACAGATTCCACAAGCCCACAATGGTACAACAATCGGACTGTTTTCTGTACGATTTTAAAGAGCAATCGAGAAAGACAGTCAGGTAATTGATCACATTTGGCTAGAGTGGGTCAAAGTAATGAAGACGCCAGCTTCTGTTGTTCCTGTGCTACCGAGACTTGATAAAAAAAACTATAGGGCTTCAGAGGACTCTCTTGCATGTCTCACAGGTCATTCCAAGCCTGACTGATCTAGCAGGCAGCACAGAGAAGATCAAAGAATCCGTCTACTCCCATCACATCTCCACCGGATAAAGATGGTTGACGTCTCGACTCCATTGGTAAAAGATTTTCCTCAATGGCAGCAATCTCAGTCAGAGCTTCGAACGCTTTGGCCATACTGGGCAGATACGATAGGCAAATATGGTCCGATATGGGGACAAAGTTCATTAAGATCCTTGCGGAAGACAAAAGAGAAGCGTCAGAAATCAAACATTGCAGTGGACATTGCCACTCCCAGCTTCCGTCAGCTAGCGGGTGCGGCCGTTCTTAGGCGCCAGGGGTGGCTAAGAGCAACAAGCTTCCGCCCAGAAGTGCAGTCCAAAATTCTTGATATGGCCTAGGATGGCAATAGCCTATTTGGCAGTCACATTGATGAGGCGCTTAAAGCAATTAAAAAGGATACGGATACTGCCAAAGCGCTAGGTACCCTTCAGTAGCGCGAAGTACCCTTTTGGGGAGCTCGAGGCCGTGGTTTTTCAGGATACAAGGGAAATTACCAGTGTGCCCAGATTTACCAGTCCTACCAGCCGCAGTAATGTCAAGGATACCAGCAGCAATCCTACCGCCAATGGCTGTTTTCTCTTGACACGGCTCCAGACGAAAGCCAGGATCTCAAGCCCGCGACTCCGGTCGCAAGCAGTGATTGCAACAGGGTACCAGTTGCTTCTCCTTTCTCCCCAACCGGTGCGAAAAGTTCCAAGCTTATCCACCAGTGGCGCAACATCCCATCAGACAAGTGAGTCCTAGATCTCATCTCTTATGGCCACACTTTGGAATTTACCCAAATACCTCTCTCTCAATACTACTCCCAGGGGATCGCACCCCCTCACCTTCACTTAATCAAAAAGGAAGTAACGATCATGCTCCAGAAAGGGGCAATAGAAAAGGTCCCTTTTCCTCAGAGAAGGAAAGGTTTCTACTCCAACTTCTTTCTCATTCAAAAAAAAAAAAAAAACGGGGAAGTGGAGGCCTATCTTAGACCTCAGGAAATTAATCAAATTCTTAAAAACTCAAACATTCAGGAAGGTCATGCTTTCGGACATCCTATGACACCTCAAAAGCGGAAACTTCATGACTTCATTGGATCTAGAAGATGCATATTTTCATGTCCCTATTCATCCAAAGCAAAGAAAGTTCCTACGGTTCACAGTGGCTGGTACCCACTATCAATTCGGAGTCCTTCCATTTGGCTTCAAATCAGCTCCACGAACTTTCAAGAAGTTTCTAGCTCCTGTGGCAGCAGCCTTGCGGAGCAAAGGTCATCAGGTATTCCCATACTTTGACTATTGGCTGCTGAAGGCCCCATCAGCTTGTCTAGTAAAAGCTGCAACATACGATTGTCTAACCCTGTTCCGCAAGTTGGGTCTCAATAAATTACCAAAAATCTTCTGTACTTCCAAGTCAGACAATGACATTTCTGGGAGCCAGCTTGAACACCATTCAGAACAAAGCCTTCCTCTCCCAGGAAAGACAACGGTTGCAAGCATTGGCACTCAAACTTTCCAGAAAAAAGTGCGTTTGTGTGTGAGTGTTCAAGTCTCTACTGGGACTGCTCTCTTCGGCAATCGATTTAGTGCTGCTGACTCACTTGCATACGAGGCCCCTCCAAAAGGAACTACAATGCCAATGGAGCCAAACCACAGGGTCTTTCGACGAAGTGGTAAATATCACTCCACGAATGAAAGAGGCTTTCCAGTGGTGGGCACAAAAATCACATCTGTCCCAGGGACTATATTTTCTCCAGATTATTCCAGACTACAAAGTAACAACAGATGCCTCTATGGGAGGCTGGGGAGGACACTTACAGGACCCGCAAGTTCAAGGAAAGTGGTCCTTGGCTCAAACGCCAAATGTACACAAACAGGTTGGAATAGAAAGCCATTTTTCTCTCCCTTCAGCTTTCCTTCCTCAAATACAGGGATCATCGGTGTTGATCTGCACGTACAACACCACAAGCAGGTTCTATATCAACAAGCAGGGAGGCACCATATCCCCATCTCTTTCACAGGACGCCCAACAGTTATTGAACTGGCTGAAGCTCCACCAAATTTCTTTAACAGTGGAGCATGTTCCAGGCCTCTGGAATACCTTAGCGGATGCTTTGAGCAGAACGAACAACAGTTGTCACGAGTGGGAGCTGGAACAGAACCACCTAGACAGAATATTTGCAGTCTGGGGAAAACCAGCGCTGGACCGGTTTGCAACCCAGATCAACTCCAAATGCCGATTTTTCGCAAGCAAATTCCCACTCCCAAACTCTCAGGAAATGCTCTTTTAATGCGCTGGTCAGGGATCTATGCATACACTTCCCTCCCCCCCACCCCCCCATTCGTTTGATACCCCGGGTCCTCACGAAGAAGAAATGGGAACACTGTTGCATTCTACTGATCGCCCCCAGGTGGCCCACACAGCACTGGTATACAGAGCTTCTGTTGTCGGAAGCTCAACCCACCCGCCTATTGCCCAACACCAATGCTGTTGACCAGGAACCAAGGCCAAATATGTAACCCGGATCCAGCTACCCTGCAACTTCATGCGTGGCTTCTGGAGTCTCCAAATTTAAAGATATGAACATTGCACAAAAATGCAAAGACATAATTGCTAGATCACGGTCAGACCGCACCAATAAGACATACAGACTGAAGTGGAAGCGTTTTCGTCTATGGTGCAAGAAGACGTTTTGCCTTATTTGCTCTCCTTAGCAAAATCTGGTCCAGCACACACATCAGTTAGAGTTCACCTTGCTGCTATATCTAGATACAGGCGATCACCTAAAGGTCCGTCCTTATGGCCCTCAAGAACAGCAAAGCAATTAATGAAAGGGCTGTTTAGAACTTTCCCGCCCATCAGAGTTCCACCCCCTGAGTGGCAACTTAATGTGGTATTATCTCAAGTGCTAAAGTAACCATTTGAGCCTATTCACTAGACAGACATGAAGTACTTAACTTGGAAAGTCGCTCTTCTTTTGGCGCTCACATCAACAAGAAGGGTTAGTGAAATACAGGCTTTTACCATGTCCCATCCTTTCTTACGCTTCACTGATGAAATGGTCATTCTTAGAACGAACCCTAAATTTATACCGAAGGTGCCTGCCCAGTTCCATTTGAATGAGCCTGTCATCCTGAGAACTTTCTTCCCTAACCCTTTCACGCCTGCTGAAAGAACGCTCCACACTCTAGACATAAAGAGATGTCTTAAATTCTACTTATAAAGGACTAAAGCTATATGCAAGTCAGATCAGTTATTCATAGCTTATGGTCAAAGCCGCCAGGGCATTGCATTTTCTAAGGCTACCATAGCCAGATGGATAGCGAGTACAATTACATTTTGTCACGATAAGGCTGGCAAGCCATTATCAAGGAAAGTAAGAGCGCACTCCACTAGGGCAGTTTCAACATCAGTTGCTCTATTTGCCGGAGTACCACTTGAAAAGATCTGCAGAGCTGCAACGTGGAAAACGACCCACATGTTTATGCAGCATTACTGCCTGGAATCTTCACAGCGTGCCGACGCATCCGTGGGACAGGCAGTGCTACGGAACCTATTCAGTAAAGGTAAGCCTCTTAAATGGAGGTCTTATTAGAAGGAGATTACTGATTAAGTATATGTATATATTTTTAGATCCGTTTATGTTTTTTTCCTTAAGTAATACCATTAATCTATGCAATATAACAATGTTTAGTATTCAAGCCATTACTTTTAATAGTAGGATTGCATGGAAGGTTATATTAGCACTACCCACCGTCCACTTAAGTGCTTACTAAATGTATGTGTATATATATATATATATATATATATATATATATATATATATATATATACATATATATATATATATATACACACATACATGTACATACATACATACATATACACACACACACACACATCCTATTCTAATTCAGGCATGTGAATCTGAGAAAGATACCCCAATACTGGATAAGAAAAAAGTTACTTACATGTAACTGCAGTTATCCAGTATTGGTATCTTTCATAGATTCACATGCAACCCCACCCTCCTACCCGGAGAGGCTCCTCTGCATTACAGTACTAGTTACACTTGTGCTGGAAAATGTGAGGGATTCGGCCTCTCTTGGGAAGGTTGTAGAAGATGCTGGATGCTGACTGGTTGTGTTTTGATTTTGGTCCTTTTTAGGTCTCGACTGGCGTTAGCGGCGCGCATGCGCTGCACTCGCCATGCGAAGGCCTCTTGGAATCAATCTGGTGTCCGAAGGGGACTTGAAGCCCCGCCCCTTCTTTCCACTGGCTTGCATCATAGCTTATGCTAAACGCAGCCTTTCTATTGTGAAGTAGGCTTTTTAATCCCTCCTTGATGCCACTGTCCACTTTTAGCCCCACCCACCTGGACGCTTTCGACTGTCTCTTTTAATTAGTCGGGATGCACTTTTTTGTTCTCATTCAGCTTTGGCAAAGGCAGCCGCGTGTTTATTTTTGCATCGCGCTTTCACTTAAAGTGGAAGCGCGATGGAAATATAAACAAGCGGCTGCCTTTGCGCGATGCTGAGAGCTTTTTTGTGTATGTCATCCCCAAACTTCACCTAACATTTGCACCTCTTCCAATGATTATTTAAAGAACCAGTATGATTTTGTTCACGAAGATTACGTGCTTTTGTATGTCACACAATAATGGCAACTCTAGGCGCCTGGGTGACCTTGGTACTTCGTAAAGGAGCCAGACTCCACAGAGTCCAGTGAGGACCAGGCCCCCCCCATCCTCTCCACCCTCTCTTCCACGGCCCGTTAAGCTACTAAAAGTGCAGCTAGAGGGAGCGACAAGCTCATCGTTCATGCTCATTCTGTCCTTGAGGTCTATGCTGAGACTGCTTTTAGGAGTTCCAAAACTACCCAAGGGTCACAAGGGCGACAACCAGTCCTCCTGTACTTCATGCAGCATCACTTTCCAGATCAGGGCAGTGAAATGCATGCATATATATACACCAGGAGTGAGTCCCGCCATGCTTTGTGCTGCTGACTGGAAAGATAGGGATAGCCTGGAGCCTCTCTTCTGACATGGAGCCAGGTGGCAGCTATGCTGTTTGTTTGAAGTGTAAATCAGCGTGTTGTGCACACTAGTGCGGTAAAGAAAGTGGTTGGATGGCTGACAAGCTTGAGACATAAGGGGAGGAGACGATACGGACACATTCAGGGGCTGTCACGCATATATTCGATAGAAAAGGCACATCCATTGTGTAGAGTGGCGCGCTGCCCCGTCCCTGCAGCTTTTAGGTGCTTTAATGAACAGAAAATAAAACTAGCGGTTGCACAGAAAATGCCTGGAATTTTGAGGGGGATCGAGGAAAGCACTAAGCGAACCGCAGTTACCTGTTGAAAGTTAACGAGCAGACTTGCGCTTTCCCCTTGCTTATGTTGTAGCCCCTCCTTACTCCGGTGCATCAGACCCACGCATCCAGCCCGTACATTCAGGTAGGGTGTCCGAGCAGCCTATGACAGCGCGCTCCTTCCCTCACTATGCGAGTGACTTAGCATGTTTCTTCTGGGTGTAGCATGTCCAAACAAGCACCATTTGCCTCTCTACAAGCCCGACTTGCTTAAAACAATTACTTTCATCCAATTATGTGATCGATTTAGACCACACCCACGAAGAAACTGCTGTAAACATCGCCTCCGCACCCAGCATATAGTGTGCTTTTAGCAACACTGCATCCACCGCTCCACCACAGTATGAACCACTTCAAGGTGGAGCGGTATAAAAAAAAAAAAACACAAAAAAAACTCGACCTGAACGTTCGCCTCAAGCGCGCCTACAGCCCAAAATACACATGCCTTCTGGGCCAGCAGAAAAATAATCTGTGGAGGGATTTATTTATGTGCAGGGTGAGAAGACTTTGAAAACCATAAACCAGGACATTTGGCAAATATAGAACTACTATTTTACAACCCAGGGGCACAGAACAGATGACAGTGCTCATCAGCATAGAAACACAGACTGCAAGGTACTAAGGGAATACATTAAATGCAACTTTTAAGACCAGTATCGTGCATGTTAATTAGATCGCTTTTCTATAAGAGCTGCTGTCTAGTCCTGCCTTGAAATACACAAAACCACGCCTCCTTGTGTTTTTAGTCGACCTCTGCTGAAAAACGGAACATGAGCTAGCTAAATGTGCCAGGACAGCTGATAACTGGGACTGAACCAGCAAATTCGGGACACCTGGCCAGCCATCCTGGTATGCAAGGGTTTTGTGCAACATTCTGCACCTCTCCCACCTCCATTATCTTTTACTATAGCTACGAAGTGACCCATCAAGTGTGACATCTTCATCTGGCCCTGAAAATCATACACTCCCAGCTGACTGAAATATGCAGTAGTGTCCTTTAGCAAACACATCCATAAGTTATTTTTGTCACCACTATCCAATGTATTTTTTTTGCTCACCCATACATTGGTGCATTCCAACCTAGCCATCCACTAACCAATATGACTCTTATTAAAACAATACGAAACAAACAAAATATCAACAGATCACTTTGACTTCTGTTAATAAGAATTCCAAAACTACAAGTGGTGCCTAGAGCTATACAAGTGGCTGGATTGTGATATACAAAAGCACTCACTATATCATAACAAGTGGTATAGGGCCACTTTGCAACTAAGATTTTATGAGGAAGAAATACAAAAAGGCATTTTGGAGGCACCATGAACATAGAAATATCTCATTCATTCTCTGGATCAAGGGTCTCCAATCTTTTCTGTAATAAGAGCTGCTTCAGTTCAATGAAAATCATCTTGGGCTACTAACATGGTTAGTGTTGTAAGAGTGAGCACATCACCCAAAAATACATAGTAGCTACCCGTGCAAGATTACCAGAAGAGGTCACTAGTAATGTAACAAGAATTGAAAATGCAATAGGTCTCTCCTTTGATGAAGTTAAAGCCATTTGCTTTGCGAATGGTATTGTATTCTAGCTTTGCATTATTTAGTGTATATTTGTGATATGTGCATATATTTGCTCTCCCCTCACACCTTTCATCTGCCTCCTGCTATTGTAATACTCTCTATACGAAATGAACACACATACTATTCTTCTATTCATTCACCTCCGAAATCTGAAACACTGCTCTTTTCCTACCAACGCTATGCTTTAAACTACTACACATCTAACAAAACAATTCTAACTACATACAACTACAACATAATCACAAATATACACTAAATAATGCAAAGCTAGAATACAATACCATTAGCAAAGCTAATAGGCTATTGAATGCATGGTTACCACCATGATAACCTATGGAATTTACTATTTACTACTTTGTTATATGTACCGTGGGACACTCACTTCGACAACGGGGAATAATTCAGGCATGTGAATCTATGAAAGATACAAATACTGGATAACTGCAGTTACAGGTAAGTAACTTTTTTTCTTTCACACCCAATGTGCAAGATGCAAAATGATGGCCTCTTATGAATGGATTCTGATCTTACGTGAAAGAGGTTTCTTGATGGCCATTAGTTCAATGAGAGCAGCGACCTCTGACCCTGCTTGCAGGCAGGTTGCTCCCCCCACACTGCTGCAGCGTTTTGCCAGACTTGCTTTGCTTGCCTGATTTTGCTTTTCCAGACTGTGCTCTGCTTGCCTAAATTTACTTTCCTTCTGTGCCCGGTTTTCCCTTGCCCCCCCCCGCCGTCCCTAACCCGTTTTTTCCCACCACTGCGTCTTTGCCCCTCTGCTCTCCTATTCGCCACCCCGCTCCCACCTCCCAGCTGCTCCTCCCTCCCACCTCCCCTCATATGGAGGCCGCGCAGCGGTGAAAGTAGCGACCTCTGACCCTGCTCACAGGTAGGTCGAGCCCACCCACTCGGCTGCAGCGTTTTGTCAGACTTGCTTTGCTTGCCTAATTTTGCTTTTCCAGGCTGTGCTCTGCTTGCCTAAATTTACTTTCCTTCTGCTTCCCTTCTGTGCCCGGTTTTCCCTTTGCTTCCCCCCCCCCAGTCCCTCACCTGTTTTTTTCCCGCCGCTGCGTCCCTGCCCCCCTGTTCTATTCGCCACCCCGCTCCCGCGTCCCAGCTGCTCCTCCCTCCCACCTCCCCTCACATGGAGGCAGCGCAGCGGCTGCTGGCACGCCAAAGGCACACCTAAGGCAAGCCTGTCTGCGCCTGGACCACGCCCAGCGCCAGAACCCCAGGCCCCCGCAACTGCCACGACGCCAGACACCACTACGATGCCAGCACCCGCCACGTACTCAACACCGGACGATCACACACCTGCTTCCTGACCGCCCGAAGAGCATCCACGGATCTTTCACCTGCCGGAACTGCAGCTTCTCCAGCATCCGCCCCACCAAGCCGCCGAACAGGAAGGAACCCAACTACCTCAGATGCATCTTCCTCAACACCCGCTCTGCCCGCAAACACGCAGTGGAACTCTGCGACCTGGCTGAACCCCGCCTCGGCACCCGACATCGCCATAGCCGTCCCGGAAGGCTTCAAGATCACACGCAGGGACCACACCAACGGAGAAGGAATCGGCATCATCCACAGAAACACTCTCAGAGTCTCGACCAACACCGACGACACCCTGAGCACCGCCGAACAACTGCACTTCCAGATCCACACTGACCCAAACACCACCCTCAGAGGATCCCTCGTCTATAGACCTCCCAGACCCCGACCACAGTTCAGTGACTCCATTGCCGACTTCATCAGCACACACACCCTCGTCTCCAGACTACATCCTTCTCGGGGACCTGAACTTCCACCTCAAGAACAATGACCGCGACTCCACCACCTTGATCGCCAACCTCAGACTCAGACAACTCGCCACAACACCCACACACTCCACCGGCCACACGCTTGACCCCATCTTCTCCACAAGCCCCCACGTCTCCTTCAACCACACCACCAAACTTCACTGGACCGACCATCGCTGCATCCACTTCACCTTCAAGAAGCCCACCACGCACCACCGCACCCAACAAATGCCTCGCCGCTGCTGGAGCCAAGTCACCGAAGACCAGTAAACCACCACCACCCTCGCCCAGAGCCCACCCGCCGACCCAGACACAGCCACCCGCAATCTCTGACAGTGGATGGACGACTGCGCCAACACCCTCGCCCCGTTCAGGAAACCCTCCAACAGTCACACCAGCAAGAAAGCCAGCTGGTTCACTGAAGACCTCCAGGCCTTCAAGCAAACCTGCCGAAAACTGGAGAAGAACTGGCTCCGTGAACAAACACCGGACAGCTATGCAGCCCACAAGAACGCCACCCGCAGACACCATCACCTCATCAGATCCGCCAAAAGGGCCTCCTTCATAGACCGCCTAGACAACAACGCACACAACAGCAAAGAGCTCTTCAACATCGTGAAGGAACTCTCCAACACCAATGACGTCCCACCTTCGCAAGACCTGTGCGACTCGATGTATATGATCTTGCGGTGGAAGGTGGCCAGCAACGACAGATTCAATGCCACGACCGCCCCGACAGCCACCGAGACCTCCGCCCCCACAACCACCATCCGCACCAACCACCTGCTCTCCTGGACCAACATCACCGACAACGTCACCATCAAGACCATGAACACCATCCACTCCGGATCTCCGTCAGACCCATGCCCACACCACATCTTCAACAAAGACAGCACAGCCATCGCACCCCATCTCCGGAAAGTCATCAACATCTCCTTCGAGACAGCAACCTTCCCGGAAGGCTGGAAGCACGCTGAGATCAACGCCTTACTCAAGAAACCCAAGGCGGACCCCAAGAACTTCCAGCCCATCTCCCTGCTCCCGTTCCTGGCAAAGGTCATCGAGAAGACAATCAACAAACAACTGACCCGCTACCTCGAAGAGAACAGCATCCTGGACCCCACCCAGTCCGGGTTCCGCAGCAACCACAGCACCAAAACTGCCCTCATTGGCGCCACCAATGACATCAGGACCCTGCTAAACAACGGAGAAACAGTGGCCCTCATCCTTCTAGACCGGTCCGCCGCCTTCGACACGGTCTGCCACCGCACACTACGAACACGCCTCCATGACACCGGGATCCAAGAGAAGGCCCTGGACTGGAGCAGCTCCTTCCTCTCCGGCAGAACACAGAGCGTCCGCCTTCCGCTCTGAAGCTACCAAGATCTGCGGCGTACCGCAGGGCTCATCCCTCAGCCCAATGCTGTTCAACATCTACATGGCACCTCTCGCCCATGTCGCCCGACTGCACGACCTCAACATCATCTCCTATGCCGATGACACCCAGCTGATCCTCTCCCTCACCAAAGACCTCCACACCACCAAAACCAACCTCCACGAAGGAATGAAGGCCATCGCCGAATGGATGAGGAACAGCCAACTGAAGCTGAACTCTGACAAGACGGAGGTCCTCATCCTTGGATCCACCCCTTCTGCCTGGGACAACTCCTGGTGGCCGACCGCACTGGGAACAGCTCCAACACCCACCGACCAGGGGTCATCCTCGACTCCACCCTCTCCATGACTAAGCAGGTCAACGCCGTCTCTTCCTCCTGCTTCAACACCCTCCACATGCTCCACAGGATCTACAAGTGAATCTCCACCGAAACGAGAAGAACGGTCACCCAGGCCCTCGTCAGCAGCAGACTGGACTATGGAAACGCCCTCTACGCAGGCGCCTCGGCCAAACTCCTGAGACGGCTGCAACGCATCCAGAACACCTCTGCACACCTGATCCTCAACATCCCTCGCCGCAGCCACATCACACCCCACCTGAGACCTGCACTGGCTCCCCGTCAACAAGAGGATAACCTTCAAGCTCCTCACCTATGCACACAAGGCACACAACACCGGACCAACGTACCTCAACAGACGACTCCGCTTCTACACCCCCACCCGACAACCTCGGGCAGCAGATCTTCCTCCCACATCGCCGCCAAGACCTGGAACCTCCCCACCCACCTACGGCAGACCCAAGATCCTACTGACCTTCAGAAGACTCCTCAAGACCTGGCTTTTTGAGCAGTAGCAGCACTCCCCCACCACCTTGAGACCCCCACGGGTAAGTAGTGCGCTTTACAAATGATATGATTGATTGATTAGTGAGCTGTTTGCCACCGTCTCCTCACACCCTTCCCATCTGCACAAAGTAGTGCTGTGTCGTCATCCTTCCATTTGCTGCCAAAGTGATAACTTTAGAAAGAAATCACTTTGTTTAATGGTAAGTCAGCCTTTGTTCTGTGCTGAAACGTCTTTAACTAACGAGATGTTTGATTATATCAGTGTTTGGTCTGCCACTGGTTCCAAAATGGACTGAACTAGGCATTTGCCTTGCTGTGACCGACTGGATGTCATTTACTGTGGTGGGGATGCAGACAAGGCTGCTTTAAAAAAAACACAACTGCCTTAGAGTTCATCTTCAGTATCTCTCACTGTTAGTCCATATAGGCAAAGTCTCATTCATTGATACCCTTGCAATTCCACCAAGGGCTAAGGGAGCTCCAAGCGGTGGTCTATAGAACAATTCCTACCAGAGGTATGCAGGACGGTAACAATGGCCATTGCACAATCAATCTTCATGATCCACGTTTCTGATGCTTATGTATGAGGCAATATGCCAAAAAAGAAGGGTGCAGTTCCTTGAGAGGAGAAGGAAAATTGAGTTGAGAATTGAGCACTTGCGGGTCACCTGAAGAAATGACCAGAAGGACCTAGTGGGAGGGTATGAGGGGGGACCAGGCGATCAGATCTGAATACCCTCACACCCAAGAGGGGGCTCATGCCTTATCATAGGGCGCTCCTTGTTGAGCCGGCGCTGCAGTGCTCGACGGGCCCCTCAGTGGGGGCTCTTCAGCGGAGATCTTTTGAACTAGCCTTATGGTGAGTGCAAGTGAGAGGGTATAAGGTGTAGGGTCCTGCTCACGTAGTTAAAAGTCTAAGGGAAACCAAAGGTTTTAATATGACCGTCCCCTTGACATAGTAAAAACAGAGGAGATCTCTCGTAATATACTTAAGATAGCTATATCAAGCGTGAGAAAAGGTCAACATGTTTCATGACTAGGCGCCAGGAGGGTCAATGGCATTTCTTCAGGACCAGATAATTGTACCTACCCTACTACGAATTTGAACCAGAGAATAATTGTGGGTAGCAAATCCAGAACAGTTCTCCTGCACCTGCTGCTGTGCAAGAAGGAAGATCCAAACATTTAATAGAGTTAGACACCTCTTAGGTAAGACTGAGGGACACGCCTAGCTGCGGGGAGACAAATTAACCACATGGTTTATCCGCCGGGACTTACCCTCCTCTGCCGACCTGTAGGCGATATTTGCACCACATTCAAGAACACTCAATAAATGTGTGGAGTCATAGGATGATTTATGCCACTTTCCTACTTCTCACCTCACTCTGTAATCTACCCACAGATTGTAAATGGGAAAGAAAGAAAACGAGTATAAATTTGCTTCCATAGTGTCTCTTAATTGGTCTTCCATTGGACATTCTTTTGCCCACTAACTTACCATCAATTCAATCCATTTCAAGAAGGAACTGGCAAGGTTATACCTCTTCAGCAGCAACTAAGATCCAGTGCAGATGTCCAAAATAGGCAGCTTGTTTCCTCCAAATGGCATATCAAAGAAAAGCTTTGGGCAGAATATACGTTTGCTGCAGACTAATACCTAAATGAATGAGTTTAATGAGCATGCCTTAATTTAGGGATAGTAATGAAACAGACGACTAGAGCTTGAAATTGCTTAACACATTGAGCACCGTTAGCTGAACCAACAAGGGTCAGTCCTACTCTGGAACTGGTAGTGTTTAGTCTACACACAAATCCAAATTCTTCATCACTCACTACAGAAAGCCATGATGATTCGCAATTGGGCAGATTTCTTTCTTCAAATTCAAATAAGATACCAGCCGCCTTGAAATGGATGCCAGATTATTTGTCAGTTAATCAGACTATTTGGTTGCAAGATAGGTCAATGGAACCAACTAAATAGGAATTAGAATAATTCAGCTACTGCATTAGCCTTTAAAACGTCGCTGTACCCGTCTTCAGAGATTAATGTATGTTACCATTGTATAGTGGTATAGTGGCTATTCAAATGAAGTTGAAGACTTCTATTTCCTCCTTGGTTCACTTGGAAGCAACTGCTGTAAGACTTCATCTCTTGGCAGAACCGAGTTATGTATCCATGGCACAGAAATAATAAAGGCATTGTTCTTGATCACAACAATCTAGTTACCTGCAATTTCAATACAAAAGCCATGTCTGACTGTAAGGTAGTCATTGGATGCTAAAGAGGCGAGTTGCTCCAATGACGCACATTGATGGTTCTCAAAGCAGTCGCCGAAACTAAAGAGACAAGCCACTGCATTAATGGGTTACAAGGCCAGAGAGATAGAAAGGCCAAGCACGAAAAAAATTACAATAGAAGAACAAAGCAAACTTGTTACTGCAAATATTAAAACGAGCCAAAAAAAAAGTAATAAAGTACAGAACGAACGCTATGTACTTATCTAATAAACGTAATTTATCTGGGAGAGTGACACCTAACATCATACACATTTCAAGTACTCATTTCAGGTATGCAACCTAGCTATTGCTCCCAACCACCTGTACACACCAGGTATATTTCTATCCAAAACCCTTTTCTCAAATACTGATTAGCTAGGGTCGTGCTAAAAAAACGTCCAAGTAGTGTCTATGGATGTGAATTAATATTCCAATTCAGAAGACATTGCGAGTATGAATTTAGCAAATGCTGGTCGCTACTAGAAAGATTCGACTAACTTAAAGGACTCAAAAAGGCATAGAAATCAAATTTCAGGAACAATATACTCAACAAATTTTGCCTATATTGTTGAATTTGAGACGTGCATTTTATTATTGTGTAACATGTAAGCCTATTATTACTAGCATCTTTAAAAAAAATCGGAGGTCAGGGGATTGGTAAAAACGATATGATGGTTGAACATGTAACCTGGGAACTCAAGGTTCCCAGGTTACATGTTGAACCATCATATCGTTTTTACCAATCCCCTGACCTCCGATTTTTTTTAAAGATGCTAGTAATAATAGGCTTACATGTTACACAATAATAAAATGCACGTCTCAAATTCAACAATATAGGCAACATTTGTTGCAAGATGTAATAAAACAATGCATGTGGCTCATAAAAAACATACATGTAGGGAATAAAACCATTGGGGTGCGTGTATGTATTACGGTTGCACTTCTCTAGTAAATAACCATAGGAAGCTTTGTGAGGCAAAGGGCCTTTAATTTTATCCGGTTAGTAACTGTCAGGCAATGGAAATGACGAAGGGCCTGTAAGGATTAACCGGACTACCTTATTCTGTGCCAAATGGCCACATGCATATTTTAGTTTTCAACAGTTTTTATATAACAGTACAACGCACATGGCCAAAAGCCACAAAACAGACTAATTATAACGTGTTTCACACACTCACCCAAACATATGGACAACATAATCGCGCTAGTGCCTTCTCGGTTTACCCATCCTAAGTATAAAGTGAGCAGGAGAAGGGGGAGGAAAAACAGCAGCAGCAAAAAGAGTAACAGCGCTTCGAGGATTGCGAATGGTGAGAAAAATATACAGCCTCATCTCCCAGGACTCACTTTTGGTCACACATTTAAAGCTAGCACGCCATATATGCTGAACACAACTTAAAGGACGCTAACGGAAATCCTTTCCTACAGAGTAGCATCTCTAACCCTCCATGCTGAATCAACTCGTCTGAAACTGCCTAGGCTGCCTCAGTTTGCATCAACACGTGTCTCCCTCCTGGACTACTGTCCGTTTTGCTGGATGCCACATGGTTTTCCCACCACAAGTAAAAGAACTGTCATTTTTGCAACTGTAACCTTCTCTACAGTGTTCCTTTGCTGTGGTTTGGGAGGCTAAGGAACCCTAGACGCATTTAGGGACATACTGCGCCTCTTTGCGGACTTCCTTTGAAAGGGGGCTCTCAAAAGTATTAGATATTACAAATACTTCCCCTCGCTGTTCTGACTCGTCTTTCTTATGCCCCTGCAAACTACTACAAGCTGGGCATATAACCTGCTCACTCAGAATCAGTGTATTTCCGCATTCAAATTGGAGCCCTCCGACAGACTATACTCAGCAATGCAAAGTCAGCATATAGCACACTGTACCCGGTTAGATCATAGAGCGTAAAGCAAAGTCCCCACTCCTAATGCTGTAAGACCCAGAACGGAGGTCTCCAAAAACGTCGCCTTCGCCAGCACCACCTTTATTCGTCTTGCGCATACACTTGCCCATAGAGGAGAGTGTCACTACGATTGCAACGTTTTATTCAGTGCTGTGCGTAGTGCACTGTAGGCCAGGCAAGAGTGCCTGTACCGGGGAGTCACTCAGTTGTGAAACTTCACTCTGTTCCAGCTGTCGATGAGATTGCACAGTCTATTTCTTTGTGGATTTGTCGATTTGTGGCATTATTGAAGCACTCCATGGCACCCTCCAAGTCCGGAGCCACGTGCAGGAAATCTTCTGTGGAAGCCTCAAATGAGACACTGCTGTGGTACTATCGACCTACTAGTAATCCTCAGTTATTTCACACACCTGCCCATAGAGGGCTTGTTCTACATGAGAGCCCAGACTCCCTCTCCCTCATCGTCCTTCGTGCCATAACTCCCCCAGGTTGAAGAGGTGTCCTTGGTGGGTTCCTCTGATTCAGTGCCGGCCAATAAGGATGGTATTGCATTGCCCTCCATCCTCCCAAGATCTTCAGGCACAATCCAAGGTTGTGCTACACCTCATGATGCTAGCTCCTGAATTAAACTATCGCTCCTGCAGTTCAACAAGGACTGGTGCCATCATGAACTGTCAAATGCCAGGAAGGTAGGGATCTCTTTAACGCTGTGTTGCAGCAACCCTGGAAAGACAGTGCGATCGGAAGTCTGAGACATGCTTTCACCAGAGCCAAAGCAGTCAGGCTACCCCCGAGTGAGTACAAAATCTTTGCGAACATCAATGGTTGTGTCCATCACAATTAGACCAATGCCGAAACTCTGAGTAGGCATAGACCCTGTACTGCATGGCCCAACGGCCACCTATCAAACTCACATGCATTACCCTAAATTGGGTACAAAAGAATTCTTTCACAAAATTCAATATAAACACATCAACATACTCTGTGTGGGCATAGCCAGTGTCTTGGCCGTCCAGCCACACCTATCAGAGAAAAATCCAAACCGCAAGCGAGTTTGAGGGCATAAATCAAAGAGCTCAGTATTCACATTATCCAGAGGAAACAAATCCACACCTGCAAAATACGCCAATCTACCCCGAAGAAAATGACATTGACATGACTTGTAAAAGTAATGATTGTTATATACTGTACAGTGCTTGGAGGATAGAATGTCAACACAATTTTAAAGTCATACTTTTGAATAACAATCAATGACATCAGAAGTTAGCTTGCACCATTCTTGTATTATGCTTTTTAAGAAACCGAAGGTAGATGTATTTTTTTAAGCCCTACATTTTGTTAACATCGAACAAAACACAGCACAAGAGTCAAAGTCCGGTTCCATAAGACAAGCTCCGAACCACACTCGGTTAAATCTGGGGATATAGAGACGGAAGGCATCCTTAGAACGAAGATGGCAGCCGGAGACACAATGCGGCAATTTATTCCTCAACTAAATTGGTCCAGACTGATCGAGAGCACTAAAGACAATGCAATGGGATTTAAGAGAGATCCTTTTAACCACTGGAAGCAGAGGAGGAAATGCTAAGTCGAAGAGCTATTTTGGTTGGTGTGTTTAGGGCTCCTAGAAACTGAGGCAACTAAGAATAGTGGCGGAGGGAGAGGGAGTGAGAATATTTTTCTGAGTATCCTTAGCAAAAGGAAACAAGTGGAGGTAAGATGGCTAGCCTGTATCCAAAGACAGTTTTTACTCGACAAAAAAAAGTCATGATTCTTCACAGACTTTGCAGGATGAAGGGTTCAGATCAGAATGAAGGCCAGAAGATAGAGGGGGGAGGGGGGGTGGGGGGGGGGGGGGGGGGGGGGGGGGGGGGGGGAGTCCAGCTGGAGTGGTGTAAGAAAACCAGAGAAGTCATGTCTCGGAGTGAAACTTCAAGGCAGCAAGTCCCACTCAATAAGTAACAGACGTCATACAGTGATGGAAATTGTCCACAGGGGCCAACCCGGTTTTGTACAAGGGTTTATTCTGGATAGTTCATGCAGGTGACGCCAAAATATCTGATCAATAAGGGCAATGGACAGGGGTAGATATCAAATAGAGTCAGACTAAGTGCAGACTCCTGCAGGATGCCTTGGCCTAACGCTTTGTAAGAAGACATATGGAGGGAGGCTCCCAGTTTAAGGTCTATCCCCAAGGTAAGCTCTACACCACTGAAGTGCTGATCCTCAGATTCTAACATCCGCTAGTCTGGTTAGAAGAATGGAATGAGATACAGTGTTGAATGCAGCGGACAGATCGAGTAGTAGTAAAGCAGATGGCGCTGCCTTGTCTGCTCGCATTCTTGCATTGTCCCGCACAGTAAACAGCGCAGTTTGACTTCTGTGCCCCGATCAAAAACCAGACTGCATGAGTTCTAATGTGTCTGTTCCAAATAGCTTGAGTGCTGTTGATCAGCCTGCTTCTCCAGAATTTTAGCTGCAGAGGGTAAGAGGCATACTGACCGATAGTTTGAAAGAACAGCCATATCAGCATTTTGTTTCTTCAGTAATGAAACGAGTGCTCTTTTAAACTCCATGGGAACTAACGCATTAATAAGAGGCCCATTACAAACCTTCAATAGAGGCTATAGAAGAACAGATTTGGCCATGTTTTAATATTTTGAGAGATTCGGTCTAGTGGGACGCCAGATTAAATAGAGCCAGAAATGTAGAATATTTGCTCCTAAGTCTAACACTTAATAACGATCTAGGCCAGGTGTAATCTTAGCACAGAATCTTTTCCAAGTGGTGATCTGAGGATAAGACCTCAACAGAGGAGCCAGACAGTCAAAGGCAGCTTCTCATATTCGGGCAAACTCGCTGTCTTAATTGACACAAAGAGTCACAGATTGTGTAACTGGAGCGTTTATCACCTCAATCTGGAGGATGATCGATTGAGGATACTACGCAACTGGGGGATTCTAGAGACCTCAAAATGGCAAAGATTTCCTTAGCAGCAGTTTGCCCTATTGTTGTGGAGTAATAAGAGTTAAGTTTCATTTAGAAAACCAGAAGTGGTAGATATTAAAGCGGCCATCCAGTTGAGAGAAAAAAAAGCTCTTTAAATAGTCATGCTCCCTATCACCAAGAAGAAAATCAGCTGGGGTTTTGAGATCTATTGTGATCTATCACCCGACAGCCCTTTTAACTAGGGAGTTTCTTATCCTTTGAGTTTCTGTGCTGTGGCTGCTAACACCCCCCATCAACCTAAACTTCCTTTTAGTAGACATATACATATGTATTAAATCCTTAGGAAGTTCCCTGTTTAACTCATGACCAATAGTACTGCTAGGTTCATAGTAACAGACCGTGCTCAGGACTAAAATTAATAGCATTCAATACCTGCACAGACACCCCCACCCCCCAAAACAAAATACCAACAGGTCAACAATTACACCAAAACAATATAGCATAGCACAACAAGTCAGTTCACAACGAGGGGCAGCTCCTCCATTTGGGCGGAGGAGCGTTGCCCCCATTGCTTTCTCGCAGTGCGAGAAGCAGTAACACAAAATGTTATAAATAAAATTTTATGTTATTGCTTCTCGCACTGCAAGAAAGCAGAAGGAGGGTTTGGTTGGGGGCGGGCGGAAGGGCGGGTTAGGGAGGAGTGGCTAGGCCATTGTTATGGGCGCTGACTG
This sequence comes from Triturus cristatus, assembly GCF_964204655.1. NCBI lineage: Eukaryota > Metazoa > Chordata > Amphibia > Caudata > Salamandridae > Triturus > Triturus cristatus. Next base: position 1,149,346,239 of record NC_140582.1, read on the forward strand.
TTTGGTCATGAGCACTCTCCTGTTTTCACCATGTAGGCTGCATGCAGCCTGCATGGAGAAAACGGCCTCCCCATAGACGCCTGCACGGACGGCTTCCTAGACAATCACAATGCTGCCATTGCAGCGTTGATCGGCTTGAGGAAGGCTGCCTGCTTCTGTTTCCTGTAAGCAGAGAGCAGGAGACGCAACGCAGGACCGGAGGCCAGGGCAAGTTTGATTTTTAAATTTTTAAATTAAATTAACTACCCACCCACCCCCTCCTGACCCGGGAGTCATGCAGGCCGCAACTGTTCACAAGACACACAACACATGACAGCACATCGTAAGTCGCAGCATAAAATACTGAAGCAGAATACACTTACACCACCACATCACAACAAAAAACAGCACCACAAAAGAAAAGGTCAACACAATTAACAATATTACAACACACCAACAAACTCCATGCAACGCCCATATGACTTTAAATATTTACTTTTCTTAACACAATTACATTATATGCAGTGTATGCATTTTGACATTCTGACATGTAAAATGTATGTTGGGGTTCCATATAAGAAATATGGGTCGCACCTAGGTACAGAGAGTACATTTATTCACACCCAGCACATTACAGCGCTTAAGTAGCATTCAGAAAGGAAAGCTACATTGTGTGTTTAGTATGCATGTTTTATTCAACTATGGCCATAGTCTGTATATAGTGATGAAAGTACATAGATGGAGCACAATTTCTAATTCAATTTATTGAAGATGCTGCAACTTTCCGCTGTCACCAGGAGTAAGAGTTAAATGCACGCTGTAAGGACTTTTCTAAAACTTTAAAAGATAGATTTCAGGGGATAATTCCAGAACAGACACCATAAATCTGAATCTCCTCCCTTCTTATCATTTCATATGATAGCTACTTATTTGGAAATGGAAAACAACAATGGCTGAACAGAGCGATTTACCAAAAGATAGACATATTAAAAGGGATTACAGAGACTGGAAGCAAAGAAATATATTGCAATCTAACGATATATGTTCTGGACTTACCACTGCAGAGAAAAACAATATTCTCTGTGGAACCACTCAATGAGATCTCCCTATAAAACACTACTTCTCTGTAGCTTTAGTACTGAATCGATATCAAACTAGACTATTTGTCATTTTACATGGTGGAAAACATATGGGGAGTTCGAGAATTATAAAAGATTAAGAACAGTTTGCAACAAAAAAGGCAAAGTAAAGAAAGTTTCATGCATCTACATTGAGAGTAATTTTGAGGAGAAAAAAATAATAAGATGCAAACGGAGGGAAAACAAAATGCAGTTCAAAGAGCATACAGGGAACTTTTAGAAAATAACCATTATGCAAAACTACATAAAGGGACAGATGTGCAAAGTATTGCAGAATACTTGCTCAGAAACGATTATTAAGGTTTTATATTAGTATACTACTATCAGGAAATGCACAAATGAAAAAGGAACAACTTGGTGCCAATCAAAACAAAAACATTTTCAAATCTTCAGACGTATTGAGCACAAATACATGCAAATATTCTCATCAAAGACAGAGGGCGGTGGGAGAATAGTAATGTCCACACCTTTAATAAAAACAAACTAAATGTACATTATAATTCTTTTTACATGATTAAAGTCTCTTATGCATGTTTGGAGCCCTACAAGAACGTTTAACGTCATTTTTTTGCAGATAGCTGTAAATAAAATGTGGTAAAATGTAGACTCTAGAGACCAATCAGTAGTTAAGAATATCCTCCAGACACACCTCGGGGAGCTTGTCTACCGTAGCTGAGAATCAAAACTACGTAGCCGGCTGCAGATGATTTCTGAATATGGAAGCATGGCCTGGTGCATCTAGGCTAAGGTGTCTTTTGTTTTTGTTTTTAGATTTAAAAGATTGGAATACCCTTGGTGATTAAGAGAAACAGGAGGCCTAAAGCACTTTAGTATTACCAAGCAAACCGATTTAAAAAAAATAGCCATTGGAAAACTGCATTATTAGCGCCAAATGTTCCTATTACTGCTGCAGGAATTGCTAGGTTTACACATAGAACTGCAAAGCTACCTAATACAGTTATAAATAATACATTTGGGTGAACTAGAGTAAATTTAAAGTGTACTATATTTCTTAGCCCCTTCGCTAATAGATCTCCCCCCCTCCTACCCTACCCCCCCCCCCCCCCCCCCCCCTGTGCCAAGCCTTATTTTTTGGCTATTTGGGTTAGTTAGCGCTTAGGCCCCTGTAACATTTTGACCACATAAGATATTCACGCCAAATTTGCATCCTTTTCTTCCATCATGGGGATTTTAACGGTACCCAGGGTTTGTTGACTCTCCTGGAGGAGACCCAGAAATTAGCCAAAATACAGCAATTCTTTTTTTTTTTTTGGTGCTGCAGACGAAAGCGTCTGTTTTTTTCCCTACAAATGTTAACAACGGGTTTGTGGTGCTGAAATTCCCATCTCCCCGAGCTTTCAGGGACTGACAGACTGTGTACAAAAGTTTGGTTTTCTGACCAGCTTTGTCATTTTACTGGGACAGTTTATTTTGGCTTTTTCTTGTGCTTTCAATCTCCTTCCAGTTAATGGTAGAATGGTGTATGAAAGCAATAATGGATCCTGGAAAGCTATACATTTCAGAAAAGTAGACAAAATTCTTAATTCAGCAAGGGGTCATTTGTGTAGATCCTTCAAGGTTTTTTTTATAGAAACTAACAGCTGAAAATAGGAAAAATTGAAAATGTTGAAAATAACAGCAATTTGTGCCAACGTTTTCACCTGTAAATTCTTCGAGGTATGACAGTTTTGAAAGCAATATACCATAATATCCGCTGGACCCTTCTGGTTGTGGTGATATATAGGACTTTTAGGTTCTCCAGCATTGGGGTATCTTCCATAGATTCACATGCCTGAATCATTCCCCGTCGTTGAAGTGGGAGTCCCACGGTACATAAACAGCAGTAATTACTCTAACATTAAAGTCTAGAGAGAAAAAACATTCACTTTAATATCTCATCCTAGTCATTGGGTATGGTCTAAACTCCAGCCAATCCGGCAGCTGTACCCTCTAGAACCCCTCAGCACAGAGGCTCCAGGTGCTCAGATTTTCTACTGCACATGTGTGGAGGGAGTCTCCCTGAGCTCTGCCCAGTGCTTTATCTTGGCCTTCTTGATTTCTTCAGTTCAAAATGTCTTCTTCTCAAAGATCACTCTTCAGGCATTGTGACTCTTGTGGGGAACTCTGGCTTCATTCAGATGATCCCCACAAGCAGTATATACTGCCTTCATCTTGATCACCAGGTGAGAGACTAACATTTGCAGGACTTTCTCTCAAAACACCCTGAGAGCTAGAGAAGGACGTCTCCTTCTGTGGCTACAGAAGCTTCAAACTAAAGACAATCCTGTATCTGATTATGAGAGTGATTCCTCAATAAAAAACTATGGCTTCTAAGAAAAGGGCTTGTGAGGCGGAGCTGGTATCTCTTAAGGCTATTAAGGTGTTAAAAAGCATCACCACACCTCAAAACCTGAAGATCAGCCTTCATGTTCAAAAAAGGAACCAGCCTCTCTTAGGGGTCAATCTGTGCCCTCTAAATCATCTTAACCCCTTCCATGCTGCGCAAATTCCGCCGCTGTGCTGACGGTTTCTTGCGCGGGCGTGGTCATGACGGAACGGTTCCGTCATGAGCACAGCTCAACCGTGGCTCATGACGGAACCGTTCCGTCATGAGCACCGAAGGGGTTAAAAAATGAAGCAGGCGTTAAGGTCTCTTCCAGAGACATTCACCCTTATGCATCAAGCCAAAATCCAGTCGGTAAAATACCGATTCGGTAATAGCTCCCGGTATTGTGTTAAAAATACCCAATCCCAATGCATCAACCCAAAACCCGAGCAAATAACGAATCGCTAATACCAAAAATGCTAATTTACCGAATCGCTAAATACCGAATCCGCAATTACCGAAATCACTATTAGCTCCCGGAAATTGCCAATAGCAAATAACGAATCGCACCCCAATGCAAGAAAACTCGCTAATACCGAAAATCCCAAAAATCGCTATTTTGCCAGAGCTAAATAAGGGGAATCAAAACCTGGAGGTAAAGTCACAAAAAAAAAAAAAAAAAAAAAAAAAAAAATTTCCTACATGTGCAAATGATTGAGGCAATCACTAAACCCTTAAATTTGGCCCAGGAGACCCTGTTGGCTCCCCCAAAATGGCTGCCCTCTACGTGCTTGCAAGGAGGATGCGGATCAATGCAGCAGGACAGCGCAGGAGAAGGGTACAGGAGAGAGTGTTCAGACTGCGCATAACCCTGCTCGGCCAGAATGAGGACGAGGTGTACCAGAAATATCGCCTCAATCGCGCTATGATCATGCGCCTGATTGCAGACCTGGAACCATTACTGCAGCACCAGACCCACCGGACAAATGCAATCCCTGCGCACGTTCAGGTACTATGCAGCCTGCACCTACTGGCCTCTGGGAGTTTCCAGGGGGTAATTGCGGTTGCCGGAGGTGTTTCGCAAAGCGCACTGTCACGCTTCTTCCAGAAATTCCTAGATGCCATGCTGACAATGCTCCACAGACACATCAGCTTCCCCACAACCCCACGGCAGTTGGACCGCACAAAACAGGCATTCTACCAGGTGGCACAATTTCCACATGTGATTGGATGCATCGACTGCACGCATATCCCCATATGCCCTCCGTCAGCAAATGAGTACCTTTTCAGGAACCGCAAGTCATACCACTCGATCAACGTGCAGGTTGTGTGCGATGCCAACAACATCATAACGGACCTAGTGGCACAATTCCCAGGGAGCACACACGACTCATACATCTTCCGCAACAGTGGAATGCACAGGCGACTACTCAATGGCGAATTTGGAGAGGGACTCCTGTTAGGTAAGTAGAACTACGCTTCCCCACACCAACACCACACATGTATGTACATCACCAATGCTAAGTCTATGCTTCCATCTTCTAGGTGACAGTGCTTACGCCCTGCGGGAATACATACTAACCCCATACCTAAATCCAGCAACCCCGCAGGAACATCGCTACAACGCTGCACACATCAGCACGAGGAATGTGATAGAGCGGACTTTTGGGATTCTCAAGAGCCGCTTCCGTATCCTCCACAAGACTGGCGGCGCTATGCTATACCAACCAGACACATGCTGTCGAATAATTGCTGTATGTGCAATGCTGCACAACATTGCCACCAGAAGGGGGATACCCATGGAGGTGGACAGGGATGACGACCCCCAGGCTGACCAACCACCCGCCCAACGACGACCGGCACACATCCCAAACACAGCAGAGGGCCATAGGAGGCGGACAGACATAACGCAAAATCATTTTTGACCCTGGGTAAAATGAGACATTACAAGTTGGTGTTGGGTGCAACTGTTTAATGCACAGTAGCACTGAGGAATGTGCAACAGAACTAGCATTGTGAATCATGCTCCGATTGCATAAATGTAAATAAAAGGTTCCTTAAAGTCAGGCCTGTGCAAACAGAATAATTGGATGGCCATGGTTGCTCCACCATGGACCTGCAGCATGTACAAATTCCTAGTGCCGCTTGCCACGTACACCAAGCCTCCGCTCAGGTGCATCCATACCCTCACCACGGCCTGTCCCCGTGGAGGCACGCGAACTTCGGCGCCTGGTGCTGGCCTCTGCCAGTGACACGCTGCTGACACTGGAGGCAGCCTCACTGGTGTCATCCCCTCCCAATGCTGCAGCACTGCATGTGCTGCTCTGAAGTTGTTCCACAGCAGTGGTGATGTGTCTCAGTGACTTGGCAACATCACCGCAGAAGTGCCCAAGGTCCACCTGCAGGGAGACTGTGCGGCGTGCCAACACAGCGGTGCAGTTGCTGTGCCGTTGTATGGCCTTGGTAGCGGCGGCAGAACGCAACATTAGCTGCCGGTTACTCCTCCTCTGGGACTCATGGCCCTCCCTGATGGCACGGGTGAGCTCACGTACCTCCTCCCTGAGCTGAGCATTGCCATCAGCAACCGCAGTGGTCTGGTCCCTGACCGCCGTGCCCATGTCCCTGACCGCGGAGCCCATGTCGGTGACTGCTGCAGTCATGGCGCGCATCTCCCTCGCTAGGCGCACGATGTTGCAGCTGATGCTAGCCACATGTCTTCCCTGCAGGTTCTGTGTGCGCAGCATCCTCTCCTCAATTGCAGAGGTTGTTGGGACATCCTGGTCAGCTGAGGAGACGGAACTGCGACGGGCCCTGTGACGCCGTGCGTGTCTTGAGCCTCCATGTGGTGCAGCAGGTGGTGTGGATGTGCGCTGCGTGGGTGCCAATTGAGGGGGGGGGGTTGCCATCTCCTGCAAGGGCGCAACTTGGTGCCTGTGCCTCTGCGGTATTGTGGCTGCACTGGCTGCAGGCTGGCTTGCTGGTGCCGTTGCTTGTGGCGCAGGTGGTGGTGCCTTGGCTTGTGGCGCAGGTGCCTTGGCTTGTGGCACTGGTGCTGGTGCCGATGATTGTGGCGCTGGTGGAGGTGGTGCTGGTGGGGTGGCAGGTGTTGGCGGTGCGTGCGCATCCTGCACAGTCTCCTGGTCTGACTCCACGGGTGTCTCAGAGATGATCAGCTGGTCGCTGTCGTCAGAGTCCCCAGGTGATGCATCTGTGTGTGAAACAGTGCATGATTAGTGGGATGATTACACCTACATAGTGTTGTACCCATCAATGTCCCTCTGTGGTCCAACAAATGAACAGTCTACAGCCATGTACAACATATGTGTTGTGTGAGGATTTACGCCTGTGCCTGCACTCTGGGCTGACTAGACTACAACTCCCAAGATGCAGTAGTGTCATGTGTGGAACTGTCTGTGCCAGAGCTGCAGACACAGTGAGATTGGGCTGGGGGCATGGGTATGGATTTACGCTATGCTGGGTGTGGCACAGGCATGCATCTTACCTTGGGCACTTGTGGCTGCGCCGGACGTGTCCATCTGGATCACCCCCACGACGGCTTCCCGCTCTATCGTCCCTTCCACAAGGTCCTCCAGGGCTGTGTTGGATGGTGCAGTGCTTGTTCCGCCTCCAGTCCTTCTTGCCTCCCGGAGCCTCTCAGCAATCCTCTCTTTTGCGCGCTTCCGGAGGTCATACCACCGTTTTTTGAGATCGTCGATGCTGCGGCTAGTGACGCCAACCGCATTGATCCTCTCACGGATGCGCTGCCAGATGCGCCGCTTCTCGGACTCAGGCACCTTGAGGGACAGCTTGCCAAAGAGGCGGTCGTGTTTGCTGGCCACTCCCTCGATGAGGTACTCCAGCTCCCTGTCTGAAAACTTCTTCTTGCGCTTGCGTGCAGATTCAGCGCTGGATGGCACTTCCTGCGACATGATGGATGTGTGCTGTGACTGGCAGAATCTGTGTGGCCTCACTCTGCACAGCCTGTCCTTCTTTCCAGCTCCTGTCTGCTCCTCTGTCGAGGCTATGTGGGTGGGGCAGCAGTATTTCCTGGTTGGTGATGTCATCAGCCTGTTCCCGGTGCGACGCGGCAATTTGCGATTTCGCTATTACCGATTCGGTAATTGCTAATTCGGTATTACCGAACTCGCTATTAGCCAAATCGGTATTACCGAACTCGCTATTTGCTAGTGGGGCCGTTTGCGTGCCCCGCTATTAAGGAATCGGTAAATTTAGCGATTTTTAAGGAATCGCTAAATTTTACCGAATCTGTTGATGCATGCCAATTACCGATTCCTTAATGGCGATTCCTTATTTTTCGCTATTAAGGAATCGGTATTAGTTTGGTTGATGCATATGCCCCATTGTTACTTAAGAAGAAAGATACTCAGTCGATGAAGCAGTCGACGAGAACTTCCATCGCCACAACTACGACGTCTGCTTTCTCTTCACCTCAGGCTACGATGATCATGCTGTCAGCATCTTCTCTGTCGACATTAGTCTTTGTGAAAGTGAGCCCTTAATTGACAACAACTGCATCTACTTATGATATCAGGGTCTGGTGGCTCTGTGGACTAATGCGTCCAGTTCAGAGGCCTGTATTCAACCTCATGGTCACAGGTTTAAATCCTGGCAGGTCCACTCAGCCTTTCATCCATTGGAGTTCGATAAAATGAGTACCATTGAGTTGGGTAACAAACATCTGTTACTCAGCACCAAGATACCTCTAGGTGAATGTGCGCTTTAAAAATACACGTTATGTTACATCGTCGATGAAAAAGAGATTGTGAGAACCATAGTCGACGGAAACTTCGTCACCTCTGCGGCTTTCGGCAGCTCTGAAAAACAAGTCTCTTTCGTCTACGTTATCCTCGTCGACGGTAGCCTGCTCGACTGAGCCCAAGTCTTCGGATGTAGAACCTAGTCGATCCTAGTCAACATGGAGAACGTCGAAAGAATTGTCTAGGAAAAAGTCATCTAGGACATCCTCTTCAGTGGTTGGTTTGACAGTCATCGATCCTTGTTTTGTCAATAAATTTGACCACATACAAGGAGGATACAGAATTTATGCCTAGGGGAAGACCTTGCCAGGAAGTAATATTGTCTATTCATACTTCCCCAAGTATCTCCCTAACCTCCAGAGGAAAGTTTAGATTACGGAGCAGATAAGGAGAAATCAGAAGATGATGGTATGTTTAGAGTAGCTTGCAGTTCGTCAGACCTTCTCTTTAAATGTCAGGAGGAGGAAGATGAGGACTATGTGGATTACCCTCAATTCCTCAACCAGGATAGACAAGGGGAACAAATAACCAAATGCTTGTTCCCCTAGTCTCAAATTTACAGCATATGGTAGAGGATTACTACCACAGATTACCTCCTTCAGAGCCGGCGTCTTCAGTTCCCCAGACTCCTATTACGCAGCCTTCATTATCATTTAGACCTTCCCTCCTATTTCTCCTTTATCTAGAGTAACACAGCAACAGGACCAGGAGGTTCATACAACTGATGAGGAGAGAGAAGAGGGCGAGTTGGAAGAGATATCCCTTCACAACGCATGGGATGACTATCAGATTCAGACACCTTTGCCTTACACTCCACCTCCAATAGATTCACCACCTGAGGATATAGGGGGTTTCCATACCCTTATGGAAAGAGCGGCAAAGAGGTTTCATCTTCCCATGGTAACTAAACAAGCAGATTGTTTCCTGTACGATTTCAAGGAACAAACAAAGAGACAGGTTCGCTCCATTCCCATAGTAGACTTCATATGGCAAGAAGGCTTACAAGTCATTAAAACACCATCTCAATTCCGTCAGTATTGCCCAAAGTGGAGAAAAAACAAAGATCCTGATAACCCAAGCCGGATTCTGTGATTTCACAAGCAGCTCAACGTTGTGCCAGAAATCCTGCTTCTCCACTGCCGTCCGCTCCGGATAGAGATGGAAGGCATCTTGACTTCATCGGTAAAGGAAATTCCACCATGGCAGCAACCACTGTTAGAGAGTGGTCAACTCTTGCCATTCTGGGTAGATACGACCGCCAAATGTGGTCAGTCATTTCACCTTTTATAGAAATGTTACCCGAGGAATCCAAAGCTGAAGTGCTGAAGATTCTGCAAGAGGGAGAAAGGATCTCGGCTGAAATCATCAACTGCGCAGTGGATGTTTCTTCCACAGGATTCCGTCAACTAGCTGGGGCAGCGGTCCTGAGGCATCAGGGCTGGCTAAAGGCTACTTCTTTCCAACAAGAAGTTCAAACGAAGGCAATTGACATTCCTTACGATAGCGAATCCCTATTTGGTCACACGTCAACAAAGCCCTTCAAGAAGGACACGGATACTGCAAAGGCTCTTGGCACTCTACAGTTCAGGAAGCAGCCCTTTCGTGGAGCAAGAGGACAGGGTTCATCCTCCTTTCAGGTAGGTTACAGCCAGTACAAGCAGTACCAGCCATACCAGGGTCAATCACGAAACCTATCATCACAACATCAGCAGTCGTTTAAACAACCTCCTGCCACTTCCTCCAAACAATTCAGAGGAAAGACTGCCTTCAGTGGCAGGGAAACACCAAGAAGCAGTGACAAGCGATCACTGCTGGCCACAGTTCCCACCAATTCTGTCAAAGGTGGTGGAAGAAGCTCCTTTTTCCTCCCCGAATGGTCTATAACCACAACGGACAGATAGGTTTTAGATATAGTTTCCAACGGTCACACTTAGGAATTTCCAAAGATTCCTCTGAACTCCCTTCCCCAAGGTCTCCCTCCTTCTCATCTAAAATAACTTTTGTTCCAGATACAGATAGTTTTTTAAAAAATTGAGCGATCGAAGTGGTACCAGGTGTACAGCGAGGAACAGAGCTCTATTCAAGGTTTTTCCTCGTAAGAAGGAAGTCGGGAGAGTGGCGTCCCATCTTGGACCTTCGTGGTCTCAACAAAATTCTAAAAAAGCAATCCTTCTGGATGTTGTCACTTCAGGAGGTGCTTCAATTGGTAGATCAGGAAGATTTTGACTACCTTAGACCTCCAGGACTCCTATTTTCATATCCCTATTCTCCCCGGGCACAGGAAATGGTTACGCTTAAGAGGGGTTGGCATGGATTTTCACTTCGGAGTCCTACCATTTGGCCTTCGTTCAGCACCATGAGTGTTCACCAAGGTTAAAGCACCGGTGGCGGGTCACCTACATCAGGCAGGGATTCAAATCTTCCCTTATCTGGACGATGCCTCAAAGGCGAAATCCTTTGCAGTGGTGAACATTCATACTCAAAAATCCCTGGGTCTCTCCATCAAGTTCCCAAAGTCTCAGTTAACTCCCTTAAAGGTGAAAACATTCTTAGCAGCAACCTTGGATACTCATCAGTCAAAGGCTTTTGCCTCGCAGGAAAGACAGGAAAAGATCTGCAAATTGGCAACTTTACTCCTGAAAATAAAGTCCACTTATGTTTGCAAGTACAAATCGCTTCGGAGAATGCTGTTCTCCTGCATCCCCCTCATTCTAAACTTTTGCTTGCGGATGAGACCTTGCAAGAAGAGCTGGAGAGTCAGTGGCTGCAAATATCAGGGTCCTTCGATATTATCAGGATAACACCTCAAATGAAAGAAGCGCTCAAATGGTGGACTCACATTCCGAACATAGCCGCAGGCCTATCGTTCCTAGTGGATTCGCCAGGTTTCATTACAACAACCAATGCATCCCTAGAGGGGTGGGGAGCACTGACAGTAAAAGGAAAATGGAACAGTCACCAACGAACATTACACATAAATGTTTTGGAGTTCAAAGCGATATTCCTTGCACTGAAACTTTCCTCTCAAAAATATCAGGGGCTTCAGTATTAATTCGGACAGCCAACACAAGCATGCACTATTTAAACAAACAAGGGGGAACAAGATAAACTATGCTATTCCTACAGGCCCAGCAAATATGGGATTAGGCGATTCAACACCAAATAACATTGACAGCGGAACATGTTCCAGGAGTGGCCAACATCCTGACGGATTCCTTAAGCAGGTCAATTACAGCAAACCAGGAATGGGAACTCCACCAACCAACGCTGGATCACCTCTTTCTGTTGTGGAGCAAACTGAGGTTGGCCCTATTTGCAACCAGTCTGAACCGCAAATACCAATCCTTCGCCAGCTGGCTACCCCAACAAGGATCAGACGGGAATGCATTTTCGATAAATTGGTCAAAGATTTATGCTAACACTCTTCCTCCCATTCCTTTGATCCCAAGGGTGCTTCAGAAGAGGAAAGAACCCTGCCAAATACTACTTATAGCGCCCAGGTGGCTTCGCCGGTTCTGGTTCACAGAGCTTCTGCATCTATAGAAGTTCACACCCAGGTTGTTACGCCCATTACAGAACTTGCTGACAACAAATTGCAAAACCAAAGGGGATGATGGACGGAGTGTTTAACATAGCAAGCACTCACCCCCAGTCAACTGATCTGGGTTCAATCCATCATTCTTTAGCTCACTCCACCACCACAGTTCAGACATGGCCATATGCAAATCAGTCTGACCCTGTGCCTTATGGGAACAGTCAAGCCCGAACTGCCAAGCCATGTCTTCCCTGGACCGGAAACAAGCATCCTGGGACCGGTTTCTGGCTAATCAGCCGTCATCAGCCAGGCTAGCTTGATTCCAGTGCCAAAGTGAGCAAGGGACCCACGTCTGGGCAAACCCTGCCAACTTAGGGCAAACAAAGCAAAACCAAAGGGGATGATGGACGGATTGTTGAACATTGCAAGCACTCACCCCCAGTCAACTGACCTGGGTTTAATCCATCACCGTTCTTTTGCCCACTCTGCCACCCCAGTTCAGACATGGCCATATGCAAATCAGTCTGACCCTGTTCCTCATCCCGACTGAAGAGGGGTGAAACCCCGAAACGGGTCCTAGGATGCTTGTTTCCAGTCCAGGGAGGACCTGGCTTGGCAGTTCGGGCTGGACTGTTCCCATGAGGCACAGGGTCAAGACTGATTTGCATATGGCTGGGTTCAAACTGGAATGGCATGGTGAGCAAAAAAATGATGGATTTAGGCCCAGATCTCTGTACTGGGGTGAATGCATGACATTTGTCTGCATTCTGCCCATCAACTGTTGGTTTTGACAACAAATTACAGCCAGGTCTGCCATCCCAACCAAACATCTTTACGATTAGCAGCTTGGCTCCTGAACACTAGGAGTTCGCGGACCTATTAATACCAGTTGACTGTCGTTAAGTCCTGGCTAATGCTATAGCGCCTTCAACTATCAAGACTTACAAACTCAAGTGGAAGAGATTCTGCCATTGGTGTGCAAGCTCAGATGTGCACCCTATACAATCTTCACCGGAACAATTACTACCTTTGTTCCTACAGCTGGCTAAATCTAGCCTCTCATTCTTCTATGAAGGTATTCCTTGCTGCAATTTCCAGATTTCAGTGGCATAGTGGATTTCAGTCGCTTTGGTCATCAATAATAATAAAACAATTTCTTAAAGGATTGTTTACAATGTTCCCTCCAATTAGGCGTCCACCTCAGCCTTGGCATCTCAACACTGTATTGGCCCCCCTTTGAGCCCATTCATGGGGCTCACCTAAAATACATTACATGGAAAACATTTTCTGCTGGCGCCTACTTCAGCCAGACGAGTAAGTGACATACATGCTTCCACTACTCATCATCCTTTCCTCCAGTTTACTAAAGACTCTGATATACTTCGGACAAATCCTACCTTTATCCCGAAGGTCCCATAGGATTTTCACTTAAACGAACCAGTTATATTGAAAACTTACTTCCCAAATCCACAGTCACCATCAGAAAGATCTTTACATTCGCTGGATGTAAAAAGATGTATAAAATTTTACTTGTAGAAAATAGCCAGCATACGCAAGGCTGATCAGCTTTTTGTGGCTTATGGAAAAATCAGAAAGGGATATCCGGTCCCTAACCAGACTATAGCACGTTGGATATATTCTGCGATCCAGTTTTGCCATCAGCAAGCAGGCAAACCTCTACCTTCAACAGTGAAAGCTCGATCTACGAGAGCAGTTTCTTCTTCAACGGCTCTCTTTGCCGGTGTGTCTTTTCAGCAGATTTTGAGAGCAGCAACATGGCCCAGCAGGCACACTTTCACCAAGCATTACTGTCTGGAAGCTTCAAGTAATGCTGATACAGCTGTAGGACAGGCGGTGCATTGTAATCTTTCAATACGATGAGCCTCTATCCTTCCCACCTTCATTAATGTTTGACAATTGCTAATATGATAGTTGATGTCACTTATTCTGTACATATGCATTGTCAGATACTAATGTATGTATATACATTTCTATATATTTGTGTAGATGTATATAGGTATATGAAGAAGTGATATAAGAATTCATTATACACTTGGTGAGGTACAGGATTTTATACATTGTGTACCTCTTCATCAACATACACACCTATAATACAACTGCTATCTATTTGGATTCAAGCATGTGAATCGATGAAAGATACCCCAATATTGGAGAAGAAAATAAGTTAGCTGTAAACTGTGGTTTTCCAGTATTGGTATCTTTCATAGATTCACATGCGACCCACCCTACTCCCCATAGAGGCTCCCCCGGTTTATTTAACTGGTTTATACTACACTTGTGCTTGAAAGTCTGAGAGCCTGAAGCCTCCGCATCCTCCACTCTGAGCTCAAGTGTTTCCACTCTACTGGGTACATCTGTCATTTGTAGCATCAGCGTGGTTTGTGCTGGAGTAAGATCTTATATGGAGGACTCAACAGTCTTCACTCTCTCGGGCAACTTGTGGTGTTCAGCTCTCAGGAGTCCCAATCCTACCGACACTGTACTTACGTCTTTGTGCAACGTGGCTATCGCCTCCAGGATCTTAGCCAATTGCTGATGCACTGAGTCTTCTGGGGGCTGGGATCATGGGTTCGATTGCAGGGGGTCCAGAGAGTCAACTTCGTGTTCCGAGGGTATCCCTGCTGATTTTGTTTGGGGTTTAGCCATGTCTGCCCGAGTCTTCCTGCCGAGCACCGTCTTCCTTCAAAATGTGCTCCTGCACTGTATAGCCCAGGTGTGCCCACATGTGGGATTAGTATTTTCAGCAAGCTCTGAGGGATATTCACTTGCTTCGGTTATGTTCCTGCGCTGCCAGCACATCCAAAGCCCACCCCTTAACTTTCACCGCATGGTTCACAGGGATCTTCCCTTTCCACCACTGGTTTCCCAAGAAAGCAGGAGGGGAGATGATTGGGTGTGCAGTTCTCCGGGTATGGTCCCAGATATATTCACATGTGCCAGACGCTCGGGGGGCTGGGGCTAGGGGCTGACCGCGGCTCAGACTCACAGGGAAGGGTTCACAGTGGTAACCTGAAAGTCTTTCCTCGTCTCGGGGTGTGTCTCAGGCGCCACATCATTGTTCCTCTCTCGCAGTGGGGCCCTACTCTTGTTGGGCAGCAGTCCAGGGGGTGTGGTCTTTCCTCTGTGAGTGTGCGGGAGTCTACTTTGGGTGACCAGTTCTCCTCCTAGGGTCCCGATATGTGAATTTCCTCTGCAGGCCCAGAAATCAGCAGCACCTCTCCTACTAGGAGTCTTCCTTGGAGATACTCTAATCGGGTCTTCTTTGATAATGATCCCCTGGGGTTTTACTATTCTTATTTGGTGCGCGTACAGCTCCCCAGCTCCTTACCGCACTCCTCTGAGTGTGGACGTCACAGTGCTCTGCACCCTCCGCTCTCCTCTTTTGGCGAGGCTTGTTCCCCATTGTCGGTTTCAGGTTCTGACCCCACACTTGGCCAGCTGTGCGTCTGGGCCCGCCTACGTTTCACCGCATTGCCTCGGTTCTCTACGTTTGCAAGGGGGAGCCTTCTCTGAAACAGGTCGCCCGCTCCATCGCATGTCTCCTCCAGGCGACACTCTGGCTTCTGGATTGGCCTAACAAGCAGTGTGCCACCACCCAAGTCATCCGCAATCCCCACCTCATGAGTGTGCCGCGTCGCCTACTGGCTGCCGCCCCAGCACTCAAATGACCAGGCACCTCCGCTCTCGAGGGTCACTCCGCTGAGTTCACGCTGCTGCCAGCTGCCTGCGGCATCCACCCGGTCCATCAGAATCCGGATAGCGGCATAATAAATATCAGGCCGAAGCGGAGCTACTAGCGCACACGTCCGCCGTGTTCGGCTGCAAGCCACTACACCCCCCCCTCCCGTTCTTTACAAAGACTTCTTCTTGGGTTTTAAGGCTTCCAGGTCATCAGATTCCTCTTCCATATCCGATGCACCCCCATCCTCCTCTGTTCATTTACTGGAACAGGTTATAGTCTAGAAATTCAAGGCAGAAGAATTTTGAAGCTATGATTCAGCATGGCTAACTTTCTTTTCCCCACAAACCTCCCATCTCCCATTTTCAGGCACGTTTCAAAGGCTTCACACAAGTCATACCATCACCAGTTCATCTGGATGCTAAACATATTGGTGGGGCTCCTTTTGATCTATTTTGTTGCTTGCTTTTTCTTTTGGTATAGTGCCTTAAAGATATTAACATTAAATGTGCTGTTTTAGTGTTTACCTTCTGTTTAATCAATGGTAAACCGCAATTACAACGTGGCCGTTACAGCACGAGTGCCATTACCACGCATAACCATTATCATGCATTTCTTTGCAACGAATATGCCTTTACCACACATGCCTTTACAACAAATTTTGTTGTAAAGGCATGTGTAGTAAAGGCATAAATGTTTTAAAATAAAGGCAAGTATGAAGTGTTTTATTTATATACATACACTTATATACACTAATACCACATCCGATTCCTTGCAAAACGAACCGGACACCGACACAGGGAGGTTTCTGGCAATAAAGATTTTTATTCCAAAATTACACTACGACGTGTTTCGGCATCAACTGCTTATATACACGTATATATTTTAGGAAAAGGTGCTTTTTTTGCTGGGGCAATTTTAGAGTTTAGGGTGGGTATTAGTTTTTGGGTGGCAAGGGTAATTTTAGGGTGGGTTTGAGTTTTTGGGTGGCAAGGGTAATTTTAGGGTTTAGGGAGGGTGTAGGTTTTTGGGTGGCAAGGGTATTTTGAAGATTTAGGTTGGGATTGGGTTTTAGGTGGCAAGGGTATTTTTAGGGTGGGTTTGGATTTTGGGTGGCAAGGGTAATTTTAGGTATTGGTTGTGTGGCAATGGTATTTTTAGGGTTTAAGGTGGGTATGGGGTTTTGGGTAAAGGGTATTAGGGTAGGTACAGGTTTTTGAGTGGCTAGGGTAATTTTAAGGTTTAGGGTGGGTATGGGTTTGAGGGGTTGTGGGTGTTAAAGGAGAGTTAATATATACACACAGACATATATATACACATATATATGTATATATTCAATGAAAAAACCATAGGTTTCACACGTTACAGTTAGCTGGACATTTCACTCGTAAAAAACCATTGAAATTCCCCCGTTATAGTTAGTGCAGGCAACTATAACTCACGCGACCGCAATCCTCTGCTGATGCCAATACTGTATTTAGACACTTATTTGCCCATGTCTTCTTCCATTAAATTTTAGCTATACATATATTACAAATATTTTTTTTTCATAAAGACACACATGTCATCAGCAGAGTATTGCGGTCGCGTGAGTTATAGTTGCCTGCACTAACTATAACGGGGGAATTTCAATGGTTTTTTACGAGTGAAATGTCCAGCTAACTGTAACATGTGTGAAACCTATGGTTTTTTCATTGAATTTGCAAGGTTTTTTAAATGCTAATTCCTAACTATAACGTGTGTGAAACCTATGGTTTTTTCAGTGAATTTGTACAGTTTTTTAAATGCTAAGTTACTTTGCGCCGTTCGTGGCGTGCGCGCCCACTTCACGCAGTTCGTTCCGTGCGCGCACTTTACGCAGTTAGTGCCGTGCACGCACGGTGGGCACGCGGTGCGCTACGCGCACCGCGTGCCCACGTTACGCTGGATGGGCCATGTACGCACGATGCGCTTCGCGCACCGTCCGCACACGGAGGACATATTATGCGCTTCGTTGTGAAAGGTTATCTATTATTTGGTCTAATAAGACATATGCCATGCACAAAAGGTGCACTTCGGGCACCTTTTGCACACGGGGTGGGGCAATTGTGGATATTGTTTTTTTTTAATTTATTTTTTACCGTACGCGTAAGCGCAATCGGCGTTTTTTAAAAAAAAAAAAATGAATTTTTGGCCTTGGGGGTTCTTTTGGGACACCCTAACCATGGCTATGTGGTTAGGAGCTGTCTAGCCTGCCCCTTTTCCTGTTATCCAGCTTTGTTTTTCCTCCCCCCTCAGAGTGCGAGAGAGAAAATGGCGGCCGACACTTCCTGGTTTCGACCGATTCGAAAGTTTACTAAGATGTAGCAGCCAATCAGAATCGCGCTCGCGCACGTCACCGTACGCGTACGGTAAGCTTACCGTAAGCGCACGGTAAGCGCACGGTAAGCTGCCACAGATATATATATTGATTTAAATGCTATTTTCTCAGGAACTACTGAACAGATTTACACCAGACCTACAAAAGGCACTTCCTTGACCTGTAGACTACCTCTCTGCCAAATTTCAAGTAACTCTGTTCAGCCGTTCGGGCTGTAGCTGTGTCTAAAGGTCCTATGGAAAAATGCATGGGGAAAACGTGTTTTGGGACCCCCCTTTTTTCTCAGCCCCCGCTTGACGAATCCCCCCGAGACTTTAAGGGTAGGAGCGGACCGTAGCGCCCCATTAGTTTTGAAAATTTCGCGAGGATTCGTCGACCGGCGCCAAAGTTATTCAAAATAGAATGTTGCGGTTTTCCTATGGAAACAGGGTCCTAACTATAACTATCTACTGGCGACCGCCAGTAGATAATGTATATATGTGGCCCTGTGACAAATGGCTGGAAAGGGTAAGCGTCTTACAGCCCCTTCTACAGTAGCCGGGACTATGGACCAATTCATCACACGTGCCGTCTCGGTACTGGAACATGATAGCCATGACTGAAAAACGCCTTTCGTTAGATTCTTTGTCGGGTAGGCGCTCCTCATTGGGCCCGCTTGCTCTCGTTAAATCACCAAACATTCCCAGAGAGCGGCAGAGGGAGGAGGTATCACTACTTTCTACGTCGGATTCATCTCAGCACATGTCATCTCCACCTGGGAGGTTGATAAATCCCCCAATAAATATGGATGTAGTGCTAGAGGAGGAAGTTGTATCTCGAATCGCTCCTAGTGCCCCCCGCCCCCAGACTAGAGCAGGGGCTAGACCTAACACATCCACTGGTGCAGCTACCCAGAAAAGGAAAAGGGGAGGGGGTAAGGATGGTGGTAGGCAGGCGAAAATATCCAAGGCAACCAAAAACTTGGTACCCCCTGTCACTTTAAGTACTAGTGCCCACCACTCCACGACTGAAACTAGCTTACTTGCCCCCCCCTCACCCGAACCTACCAACATAACCTCACAGCTAGAACGCATAGTACGATCTCTAATTTCTCCATTATTGGAAAGGATCGAAAAGGTTGTAACTAAAGTTGATAAATTAGAACAATGCATTTTGGATAACTTCTGTTCACTGAAGAATGTTGTTAAGCTGTGTACTAGGGATATACCGAAAACTAACTGCACTCATGGAGCAAATCCAACCCTTGTCATCACACCCTCATGTGGCCTATCCTCTGTTCCTGTCCTCCCTACCTCAGGTATTGGTTTACCCACGAATACTTCTATGTCACCCTTAAATACTCAACAACCACTACGGCGGGAGGGAGCGCAACAAAATAGTCAGTCCCTGAGGCAGGAAGGTCGGTTAAGCAATGTACCCTCAGGCACCAATACCGCGAACCCAGAAAGATTGAACGCGACTGTTGATATCCCTCCCCCATGTAATGTAACCAGGCCATCCCTGACCCAAATACATCTACCACAAGAATCTTTTCCATACGTCGTGGTATTAACGGGTGTCCCCGAACTTCCTAATAACAAAAATGAATCCTTTGAACAACTAAAAAATAAAGTAAGTCATTGGCTTAACATCCATAGACCAATACCGAATGAACTGAATGGTCGGATTCTTTTTGTTAGAAGGGTCCATTGGATAGGCCCCCAGCCAAAAAACACGCAGGGTGACTGCATCATCGTTAATTTTAAAGACCCACGCCTCCCTAGGTTCATCACTGAGCATACATCTTTTGATTCTAGATCCAGCATAGAGGCCCACAATTTAGCTTATTTTTACACTGGAGGTTTTCGCCAGTGACAATTGCATAGTTTGACATCCCCCTCACATCCCGTGACATTGAGGGTAACCGTTAGTACACCAACAGATCCGGTGGTCATTCCTTTGGTCCGGACCGGATTTCAAACAACACCTAGAGCTCTAACACCACCTCCATCCGGCCTGTGTGAGAGGGAAAACTCACCTAGTCAATCTATCGTGCTCCACACTACACGGCCTGGCAACTATTCTGGTACCTTTTTGTCATGGAACCTGGCTGGCATCAACACTAAACTAGACTCCCCCCGAATGGGTTAGCTTTGTCAACAACTACGATCTCTGCCTATTGCAGGAAACATGGTCCCTCGAGGCTCGGTTTTTGCCGGGTTACCTGAGCTTTCATGTTCCAGCGACGAAAGGCCCGAAAGGCCGTCCTTCTGTCGGCCTAATTATTTGGGCTCACCAGGATCTATTTTCACATGCTGTCGCGATTGACACCGGGTCCCCGGATATTCAATTAGTGAGATTAACTTCTGACCATAAGTGCTCCCTGGATATTTATAACATTTACCTTCGGGGCACTAAAGGGAAAAAGTCAAGGGAGTTGGACATTTTAACCTCACTCATTGAATCCAACTCGTGCCAGAGGGACCTGATCGTAGCTGGGGATTTTAATGTCACCTTCGAACCCCTTTTAGATTCTGATTTGGAATGGGGCTCTGACCCCGACGAGGACGGCCAATGGGGTATCCCAGCTCTTTCGTTACCCCCCATCAAAAGGTGGTCTACGGCAGCAGTTCAGGTAAACGCATTTTGCCTTGGAAATGGTTTACGGGCACTGAACGGCAGAACAAAGGGTGACATGATGGGAGCACATACCTTTGATAATGGCCGCTCGGCCAGTAGGATTGATTACGTCCTTTGTTGTTTGAGGCTGTGGCGTCACCCTATAGATATGGTGGTGGAGAAAAGACTACAGAGCGACCACAACCCCATTTGTGTCTCACAATGTTGGTGGGGTTCACCCCGCTTATTGACCAAGGAAACAACTTTGGATCCCTTGGCGTGTGTCCCATCAAACGATATGCGGAGGCTAAAATGGTCTATGGTAAAGACCAACGCCTCAGTAATAGCCCATATTGACACCACTCTTTCTGCAACTAATGCGAATCTTGAAGAAATTTTGAAAACCCAGGACCAAAATGCACAAGCAACTAGAATACATGTCATTTTTTGAGGACCTACGTGCTTTCTTTTTTAAACAATCAAGAAAGGGCACTATGCCACCGTCCAAGCGACCTAGGTGGTATGATAAACAATGTAAAAGCGCAAGAGGCACCCTGGCCCAAGCCCTTTCCAGCGGGAGTTTACCTCTGATCCAATCTGCTAGACACGCTTATAGGAAAAGCATTACTCAAGCTAAACGAAAATGGGATGCTTCGTTTTGGCTTGAATTGAAGGATGCTTGCTATGCCCGTGATCCGAGATTATTCTGGAACGTGCTAAAGTGGGGCAGAGGGGGCTCCCCTGATAACCCCGCAAACCATGTTACCCAAGACGATTGGCTGAGGTACTTCAAACCCCAATATGCACGAGATCCCCACTGTAGTAATTCGGGCTCAATTCCATATGTTTTCTACTCGTCGGGGCCTTTTGGCTCTAACGACGTTTTAGTTGCCTTGTCTTGTGTAGCTACAGGGCGGGCCCCTGGCTTGGATGGTGTCCCATCTGACCTTTTCCTTAGTAATAAAGCTTCCTGGAGCAAGTACATCGCCCTAATCGCGAACGCCGTGGCTGTAGGTGCCCCAGTACCTAAATCTTGGGGGGGTGCTATTATAATCCCAATATACAATAAGGGCGATAAAACCCTCCCAGGGAACTACAGGCCCATCAGCCTCATTGACACAATTCAAAAAGTCATTGGGAGGATGGTACTGAATAAGGTACTCAGTTGGATAGAAGCTAATAAGATCCTTTCCAATCTCCAAGCGGGCTTCCGCAAATTTACCAGCACTGTGGACCAGGTGTTTCACTTTAAACAATTACTTTGGAAGGTAGTTGAACTAGGCAAAGGCAGTCTTTATGTCACCTTCGTGGATTTAAGAGCAGCCTTCGACCTTGTCCCTCGAGAGCATCTCTGGAGGGTCCTAGAAAAGCTCGGTCTACCCCCGGAGCTCTTGACTCTAATTAGGAGACTCCACGAGCCTAACTTTGCAAAAATACAATGGGGTGGTCGGGGGGAAACAACCCAAGAGTTTCCTGTTGAGAGAGGTGTGCGCCAGGGATGAGCCATGGCTCCCACACTCTTCTCCTTGTATATCAACGGAGTAGTTGATTACATGCTCCAAGCAAATACTGACGCCCCTAAATTGGCAGGAGTCCCTATACCAATACTAATGTTTGCCGACGACACCCTTATAGTGTCTAAAACACCGTGCGGCATGCAAAGGGCTCTGTCAATTTTTGAAAATTTCTGCAAAGATCATGGCTTGGAGGTAAATGTGGCAAAGACTAAGCTTATGACCTTCAATCCACACCCAAGCTACAGAGCTGGCAAGCTTTTAATGAACGGCCAAATCCTGGAGGAGGTAACAAACTTTCCTTACCTGGGCATCCATGTCTCCCATAATAATCGGTGGAATAGACATCTGGAATTGTCCACGTTGAAATTCACCCAGATCACGGGGGCGCTGGTTAAAGAGCATAAAAAAAATTGCTCACTAAACCTGTCAAACCAGTGCTAGAAGTATACGAGGCAAAGGCCCTAAACTCTGTCTTGTATGGGGCAGAGCTTTGGGGTTTTGACTCATTAACACCCCTAATAGCCGTAGAAAATAAATTTTTCCGTTACATTATCGGCTTGCCACAAAGTACGCCAATGGTCCCATTGCGTTATGACCTAGGTAGAAAGGGCATTAATGATCTGGCCAGTCTCCGTCCGGTTCTATACTGGAGGAGACTATGGACTACACCGGAGCTACAACCCTACGCATTGGGTATCTTGGACATAATCCGGGTTGATAAGTTTCACAAGATTGGATGGTTAAGGAACCTTCGTGAATCTTTAAAAGCCCTGGGGTTGGAAGATCTATGGAATGATCCAGTTGGTGCCGTGTTCCCAGCCAAAAAGCTATTGAAAACAGGTAAACCACAGGGTATGGGGTTCTTTTTCTGCCCCTACAATGACCCGCCGCTTTCTAGAGGCAAAGGCCTCACCTTTCCTAGAACCTTACTGGGATTTGATCACTGCACCAACTAACAGGAAACTTTATTTCCAACTCAGAGCAGGCTCCCTTCCACTAAGGGCTCTAACTTGCGGGTGGTTTGGTACAACTATATGCACCTGTCCTGCTTGTGGCGCTAAAGAAGAAACAATTGCTCACTTCTTGTTTGTCTGCCCGGTATATGTCACCCCAAGACGTCATTGGCTCTCTCCTTTATGTAAACTTTTGGGCACAAGGAGATCCGCCGTAGCCATTAGAATTCTACTCACAAGCACCTTACCATTGCACTCAGTAGTTTTAGCCAAATACATGGGGTGGGCATGGTCCCTCAGATTAAAAGCCCTCCGGTCCAATGAAAAGGCACATAGGTAGGGCCTCAAACATGATCATCATTCGTGTATTAACTTTTTTAGCACCATTTGATTATTGATGTTTAATGCATATCATCTTGTCTACCTCAATGTTTAATATCCCTTTTACCTAAAACTTTTAACTATTTATTGAAAAGATTTTTAATCATTTAGTGATTTGTTCTATTTGTATTTGTTTTTTGTGTTTGTGTCTTGTATGAATTATTTTAATTCGAATAAAGACTATGATGATGATGATGGTGTATATATATATATATATACATATATACATACATATATATATAAATATATACACGCATATTCACTGAAAAAACAAAGGTTATAGGGATGTTCTAGTTAGGCTGACATCATGTGTGTGTAGACATCTATGAATCAGTGAGTGGGCAAGTACCGGTATTGGTGTGTCAATTGTTTTGAGAATGGTAGTGTGGAAGTTGAAGTGGGTGTAAGAAAGGTTATATTGGGGTATGAGTGGGTGTCAGTCTGTGGATGATGTCATCAGTGATGTCATTTGAGATGTCATCAGTGATCCCAGAGAGGTCACTGACCAGGTCATGAGTGATGTAATATGTGAGGTCATAAGCAGTGCATTGTGGGGGTGCGAATTATTGTTAGCTCAGCTAATTATAACTGTTGAATTTCTCCAGTTTTGTACGGGTTAAAGGTCAGCCTAACTATAACGTCCCTGTAACCTTTGTTTTTTCCAGGGAATTTCTAAGAGTTTTTTTTTTTTTTAAATGCTAATTCTGAACTATAACGTCCCTGTAACCTTTGGCTGTTTCAGTGAATTTCTAAGGTTTTTTTAAATTCCATTTCTGAATTCTAACGTCCATTTTTTTTTTAAGTGAGCCTCTAAGATATTGTATATTATATACCACTAATATTTTGATTTGGTATTATCAGAAAGTACATTAATAACTTTATTTTTAAGAATTTGAGCCGGCACAACATTGACGCATTCACTGTGGAGAATCTCTGATCAGCAAATGTATTTCACATACTGAAAATTACACTTGGAGTTTTATTATTTTTTTTTTTTTTATTTTTTTTTTTTTTTTTTTTTAAATCGAGCAACCTAAGAGGCCAAAATTTTGTTCATTTTCTTGTCAGACTTTTTAAATTTTTTTTTTTTTTTTTTTTTTTTTTATAGCCGGGACGTCATGATGATCGCGATCATGTGGCGAAATCACAAAAAGGAAAGCAAACATTCAACGAATACCACATTAAAAAAAAAAGAAATCACAACTATTACAATACACACACTAACCACATCACTGCTTTGAAAACATGTTCCACTTATTTGTAGTAACTTTTTAAAAACTGAGTTTGAACCCTATATCCCATTTTTGTGACTACACAGTCATGATGACTCCAGTAACAGCAACCATCGTACCTTTTTTAGGGGGTGCAAAACATATGCCTACATTTTACAGTATTTTAGACACTAGGGGTTTATTACTAAACAGTTTAAAGTCATTTTTGTAGGGAGTTTACAAAAAAAATATTTAAACCGATTTTCTGTTTTCGTGGTGATGGCAGGTGTTGCGATGGTATTGGTAGCCACGGTCACTGCAAATAAGTTGCGGAATAACAAAACAAAAGCAGACATTCAAGAGTCCCCACCACATTCAAAACTTATAACTGCAAAATGAAAAACCAACACATTACTATCTAAGCTGTATATTAGCATGTACAACTCCCTTAATATATCTTTATAACACCGTGCACAACTTTTTCAGTGTAAGCTAGGACTGCATGCATCGCTGTATCACTACGTCTCTCATTCACTATAAAAGTATTTGAGGGGATCTGTAAGGATGCATCTATCAATACTTCTGTAACGAAACGAGTGACTGCCTCAGTACATCTATGAGTGGGTGCATTAGTGTCACAATGGGTCTGAGATTGGTTGCCTAAGTCTCTCACTCAATCTGTGACTGGGTGCATGAGTGCCTTTGTACGTAAGAATATGACTGTCAGACTGGATTTGTGAGCGGATACCTAAGTGTCTAAGTGGGTGTCTGAAGGGGTAAGTGCTTGAGTGTCTGAGTCTCTCAGTGGGTCTATGACTGGCATTGTGAGTGTCTGAGTGGTTCTGTCAGTTGGTGGGTGGGTGGGTGGGTCTGCGAGTGTGCGTGGGTACATTAGTCTCTCAGTGTATAAATAACTGGGTGCATAGGTTTGAGTGGGTCAGTGAGTGGCTGTGTGATTGACCGGGTGTGTGAGTGTCCGAGTGGATCTGTGAGTGGGTGTATGAGTGTCTCGAAGGGTCTGTGTAAGAGCATAGGTATCTGAGTGTGTAAGAGAATGGGTGCATGCATGAGTGTCTGAGTGGGTCTGTGACTGGGAGGGCAAGTGTCTGGGTGGGTCTGTGAGTGGATGCATGAGTCTTGAGTGGGTGCGTGTATATCTGAGTGAGTTTGTGAAGAGGGGTGTGAGCTGCTGAGTGTATGAGTGACTGGGTCCATAAGTCTGAGACGGTCTGTGACTGAGTATAGGAGTGACTGTATGGGTGTGAGTGGGTGTATGAGTGTCTCTGGATCTGTGAGAACATGTGTGAGTGGGTCTGTAAGTGGGTGTGCGAGTGTCTGAGTGAGTCTGTACATGGGTGCGTCACTCTACGAGTAAGTCTAAGTGGGTGCATAAGTACCAGAAAGGGTATGTGAGCGAGTGCAAGAGTATGAGTGGGTACATGTCTGGACTTACAAGTGTGTGAGTGGATACTTGAATGGGTGTATAAGTGTCTGAGTGAGTGCGTACAGGAGTGTGTGTGTACAGGAGTGTGCGACGTGACCGGCGAGTGTGTACAAATATATATTTTTTTATTTTTCACTCATATATGCGGTGAGTTTGCAATGTCTCTGCTACGGTGCACAGGGGGGCTGTGCTGGTGGTCGTAGTGTTGTTGCAAATATCGCACACGGTTAAAGAAAAAACACAATTTTGGGCACACACCTGGTGTCACTAACACGCCCATTTCTCAAACATGGGTTCAGAGTATCTCCTCCCTGACACCTTATGTTAGCTTTCACACATTTTCAGCCCAGTGAACCATTATTTAAATAAAATACATCGTACATGCTGCAGGACCAGGGGAACAACGAAATC
This sequence comes from Triturus cristatus, assembly GCF_964204655.1. Lineage (NCBI taxonomy): Eukaryota > Metazoa > Chordata > Amphibia > Caudata > Salamandridae > Triturus > Triturus cristatus. The sequence goes on from NC_140582.1 coordinate 1,149,372,570, forward strand.
ACAAACTAAAACAAAGTTGGCACCATTGTCAGATGCAAAGGAAGAAAAACAATACCTTGTTTTTATGGTAGAGTAGGACAAAGTAAATTAGTAAAAAAAAAAAAAACGGACGAGTTTTGAAGACGAATGATAGAGTTCCTATGGTTATCCTCCAAACCCTTCTTAAGTTATCTTTTGACTTCCAGTCCTTTTTCAGTGTCTCCTAATGACCGGACTAGTTCATGCACAGTGATTCACACAGCTTGTACAGTTCTGTTTGTGGTGGTTGTGCGCCAGTGGTGTCGGTTGGTGGATGGGCAGTGGGTAGAGTCCTTACCACACTGGACTTTGAGAGAGAAGATAATGAGAGTGAGCGAGGACTGCACATGTGTTAGATGCTCTGCCAGTCAGACTGCTTGTGTATTCGCCTCACTTCAAGGCAGTGGAGGTTGTGACTGCAGACTCAGGTGAGTGTTAGTTCGAGGCTGATCTCGCGTGCTCGGTTACTAGTGTGCGGGGATAAATCACAGCGTTACTGGGGCACTTCTACCTTTAAATGTATTGCTATACCAACAACAGTACCTTAAAACATGGCAACGGTTTACTCTAGCCCAGCGATCTCTTTTCTGATCCTTCTGCCCATTGTTAGTGGAAAACTACAATAACCGTTATTTTGTCCTGTAAGAAGCTTTCATTTGCATTAGGGTGCAGGTCCTTTAACCTTCTATGGAATTTCCAGTAAATTATGCCAGCGGCAATACTGGCGATAGTCCTTGCCAAAGTAAGGATCTGGGGACCTTTTGTAGCCATACAAAAGGACGGGCAGGTATTGCAGCTTATAAATTAGATTATCTACCACTAACGTTCTCACACACTGAATAAGGAAGTCTTTAATCCAGTTATTTATGTAATATGTCCTCTTGAAAAAACTCCACGTCAGAGATGGGCCAATTCAGAAGATGGGCTTTGCTTAATGGAAAACAGTAGGTGGAGGGGAATCATGAGGGAGGGTATAATTTTAGGAAATAATGTGCAAAAGAAAGGGTAGACTATTCAGTGGAGCAGGAACCCTTCAACTCAGCCCTTTCTGAAGTATGTTGGCAATCACAGCTCCTTTTAAAACTCTTATGCTGATGACACCCAAACTTTACCTATGTATCTCCAATACACAAAACCAATACCAAGCCTTACAAATTTGTCTGTTAGACACAAATTTGGATGGCAAGCATGTTTGACATTTCATGAATCCAAAACCACACAACGTTACATTCTCTGCTAAGTCCTCCTCCCGCCCCAAGTACATTAAAACACAACCACTCAACTGAGACCAGGTTTATTATCAAACAGGAGGAAGTTTAAAGGTTTATAGGATAAGCAGAAAATTGGCTGTTGCCCAGAATGGATCACCTCAGTGGTCAACACGTTTTACCAATGGCACCACTTCTGCTCCCTCAACCAGATCCCTCCATCTGCTTTAGGCTGGTGTCGGTTTGTACTGATGCTTTAGCTGCTGATTATGGGTGGCTTTAAACCATTTATTTACTACACTTCTCAAATGCGCCTTTGTCGTGCTGCAGTAGAACTACTTTCGTTCCCCCAGTGTCCCCTGTTTTTAAAGTTCCTGCCTTTATTTTTACTCAGGGAACCACTCATCTAAAAGTGATAGAAACCGAGAGGAAACTAAGTAGTGGAAGCACTTGCCCAGATTTCAATTCGATGCAAAGAAAAATATCTGGGAACAAATGGAAAAATCATGACAATATCCGTAGGCTGCAGGGCAGTCAAATGTGGTATAGCACTAACCACATGATTTGACACAAGCAGCCATTTGTTAATTCCCACAGTGTCCTGCCTATGGTTGTTAGGCATGTATGCTGCAAATTAAAGACTTGAAGGGGCTTTCAGTTTTACCCAATGGCGTTCTTGTATCTGCTGCTTTAGTTTTCTCGGATGCAGTAGAGGTACCAGGCACATTTTTGTCTGTATGAGGAGAAGACTCTTCGCCTGACTGCTGATGCAAAAAAAGTTTAGCGTGCTACTTTCATCCGGAGTATGCCTTGGTGCAGAGTACTGCATTTTGACACGGTTTTGACTTCCATACTTTAATCAATGCAGAGTGGTGGTTTACGTCTCCCGAAGTGCGAGACCTTTCTCTCTCTCTATTTCGAATTCTAGAACTTGGACAATGGCTTTTAGACTCCGGTGAGGTTGGTTGGTCTTGTCACTGTAGGGGACCAAGAGGCAGCGCACAAATCTTATACTGGAGGTGGTGGTGTTGCATTTTCTCTGATGTTTTATGGTGAGTAAAACATAAGTACCTCTGGCATCATTTGAGAAGTCCTTGACAAAGGAGATTATTCAAAGCAACACTGGAATTGTGATTCTGCAGAATTTATGGCAAAATTATTGATTAGCTGCACTTGCCACATATTTCATTATCTTCTGTGCAAGTAGCAGATTCAAAATAATGTTCATGCTCGAATGGATCAAAACAAGTTACTAGCATAGCCGCTTTTTCTGCTGTGTAATGGCAGGGCCTTTGTTGTGAAGTGGCAGGTCATCTTTCAGTTGCTGACAGCTGTAGTAGCTGTTAAACTGATTCTAATAAAAATGCCTACGCCCAGACGGTGTTAACGTGTGAAAATTACCAAATAGTGCCTTATACTGCCACAAAATGTGCCACTTTGACAAAAATTGCCTTTTTTTTAGTCAACTGATGCATAATTTGGTCTTCCCCTACTGCATAAGTCCAGTAGTCCTGACTAATTGCAGATGTGATCACCAAAAACAATCAAGTCACCATTGAGCCTTTTAATGCTAAAAGGCGGTGCCACTTGTATCACTTTTTGAGTGACCCCCCTTAGAAGTGCCACCGTGGTTCTCAGCAAAGACTTTCAGGGGTGGATACAGGACTTTTATCGCTTGGCCTTTTTGGTGGACTGCACAATGGACGCAGAGAAAGGGGAACTCTTCTCTGAAGGAGACCTAGACAGCTTTCTCCAAATGTAGTTCAACCTGCAAGTTAACATTTTACATGTTCCTCAGCCTGCCACAAGGGTTTTCTCAGAAAAACATGACAATCTTCTGTGATGTGAATTTGGAACATAACCAACAGAGAAAGCATAAATATAAGAAAATTAATTATTTGAGGTAAGCGACTGCCTACCTCAAGGAATAATCACAACTTATCAGTATGAACCCGTAAAGTCACTATATTAACAAACTCAACTCCCTGGTAGCCATGGCAGAGAGTAGGCAGGCTTAAATAATGAATATTGTGCAAATTATGTATGCAGTACCAAGACAGTTATAAAGTCAAAACACCAAGCAATAAAAATCCCAAACTGAATTATAAAGAGAAAAACTTAGTGAACAAAATGACACCACAGTGACAACAAGCATCAGGAAAGCTAAGAGGTCTGTCACTGCCTCCCAGACTTTTTGACCTTGGCAGTTCTCGTTTTGTTAGGTCATGGTTTCTGTAAAACATTGTTGGGGAAGCTGCCAGGCCCTCAATAATCTAAAACAACATTGAGTAGAGGAAAAAAAATGTTGGTCCAAAAAGGCACACATTACCAAAATAGTCCCTGAAAATAAATGGAACTACTTTGTGTGTGGATGACCAGGAGGTCAGACAACAGCTAAAATGGACTGTGTGTAAAAGAAAAATGGGAATGACAACAGACGTATTTATTAAGCCTGGCTGAAACCCCCAATAAGTAACTATGTAATGCAGATAATTTTAGTAAAATCAAAAACAACCTAAAAAAGCGAATCAATATGGTGTTGCCAACCAGTCTCTCGCCATTGCTAAAACTTTTTTGTAAATCTTTATTATTAATAGGGAAGGTTGAAAAGATAGATGGAATGGCTTGCAAAACAGATGCTCACAAAGAAACCCAGAGGGTTGGATAGACAAACAGATAACCTTGCATAGATACACAGATACACTTGCAATGATAGCTAGCTAGCCTTGAATAGACAGACATGCAAAGGTAGACAGACTAGCAGATAGACTTGGAAAGATGGACAGAATGATCGACTTGCAAACAGACAGATAGCTAGCCTTGAAAAGATAGCCTTGCTAAGATAAGATTACCTTGCTAAGACAGATACATACACTTGCAAAGATAGATACATTGACAGATAGCTAGCATGATAGACTTGCAAAGATAGGTAGACTGAATGACAGACTTAGAAAGAGACAGACGGACACATAGGTAGACAAAATGAGAAGACGTGCAAAGGTATATAGGCTTGCAAAAGTAAATAGACTTGTAAACGGATAGACAGCTAGGACATGTAAAGACATTTAGATAGAGAGGTAGACTTGCAAAGATGGATATTTAGACAGATCAATAGAATGATGGATTTGCAAAGATAGACCAATAGAATTGCAAAGTCAGGCAGATAGACTTACAAAATTAGATATTTAGATCTATTTGCAAAAATACATAAATGGGACAGCACAGATTCAATTAGAATTATATTAAATAGCTATACAAAAGCACTGAAAGCAAACTAGAAAGATATACAGACAAAATTAGTTTACAAGTAGAGCTGTAGTTCTCAGTTAAAATACATAGAGGTGCAGTTATAAATTCATTTTATTGTACGCATTCTAAAAAGAGAATTACTATATAAAGAATTGAATCAAATGGAAACAATCTGGTATACTAAGAAGAAGCCGCAAATAGATAAAGGGGGGGATCTAATAGGGATTTGCAACATCGTTAGCAGGAACTGATAAAGCTGGAATATAACCTGGGCTGTGAAGAGCTGCTAGAAAGAGTCCCGCTTTCACATCAGACTCTCAACACAAAGGCAACACTGAAGTAATAATTAAGTACAAACAAAAACACTGCAACTGAAGAGAACTACCTTGCGTGTAGATGTGCTTCTTGTGAAAGAGCAAACTGCAGTCACTCTATGATGTTAGCCAGTGGCTCAAGTGAGCGGACCTATTGCCCCATGCTGTGTACTGTGGTGGAAAGAAGCAAAATATGAATCCCCAACATCAGACCAATGGATGAAGAGAGCTGGCTGAGCGCCCCTGAAAGAAGATTATACATCTAATGTTTGTAAAATCAAAAGGTCATGGCTAAAACCAGACTTATAAATCCAATCAAGGGAACTGTAGATATGAACTTTTAAAAATGTAACTGACAATAACACTGAAAAGCGCCAATGGTAATCAGTACAACTGTAGAACAAGAGCTAGGCACAAGTTGAGGCTTATCGCAACGGTTTCCTAGCTGGATATAGAAAGTAAATTGGTCCATGTGAAAGTTTAGACGTCCAAAAGTTTGAAAACGTTTTAAAGCCCAAATCCAACAAGCATTGGCATAGCCAATAGATCTCGCCTTTGGGACGATATAATTGTTTAGCCATGCAACAGTTGCATAACTAAATACTTATAAGGTCCCAAAAGCGAGACCTATTGGCTAAACCAAGCGGCCGTGGGGCCACTCAAGTGATAGCGATCGCGATCAAACATCAAAGCGGGCCGGGAAAGTAATCGCGGTAAAAGCGGAGCGCGCGCCCGCTCACATGCACTGTAGCTCTAGGCTGGCCTGGTAGCACTTTTTGGAGCCCTCTCAATAAGTCTCACCAGACCAGCGCATGGTCAGGCGAGACCTAAAAAGGGACTTCATTGTTTTCTCTGAGTGGCACTAGGCTGAAATTATGTCTGCCACTGTAGCACTGAAGGTCATACACTAAGCAGGTTGGTCCTGCCGACACAAGAGCTTTGAGATATTAGGTAAAAAAAAACATTAGAAGTCCCAAAGCAGAAAGGGTTTATTTTTTTCAGAGGTGCTGGAGCTTTTTGAAAGGGGAAAAGTCTGAAATTCAACCAAACGCTGTGGAACTGCTGGTTTGGGACTTTTTCGGGATAGGTCCCCTAGGCTCCGGAGAAAAAGTTTTCAAACTTTCTCTTGGTGCCCAGACACCCAAAGGAGTACACTTCTAAGGCCCCCTGAACCTCAGAAAAGGCCACTTAGAAACCCTCAGGGTGTCAGGGAGGAGCCAACAGCAAAATCCATTCCAAGCCTTGTTGCCACTGGTCATCTGAGCACTTGAGGACAAAAAAGGCCTCTTGAAGCTTGTAATATCCCTGGAGCCGCCGAGATGGTCAGCCAACTGACCCTTGAAGTCTACTTCTTTGTCCTGGGTACAAGAGGGAGCAGGGCCAGTCCTTCGGGGCTCCTCTTAGGTCACAGACAGCAGGTCCATTCCTCTTCGGTTCTTCTAAAGGTCCTGAAAGTGTTCTAAAGAGGTCACTTGATGTGCCGCATCTATGAAAGGCCCAAGCTAGTGGGTAGGAAGGACTCTTCAGCGCTCGCCAGTGAATGTAGTAAAAGTTCCATGGGTCAACCAGAACCAATTTTTCTGTTGTTTCGGTTTGCCTTACTGTAAACTGGCTCAAAATGCCATGTTTTGGGGGATTTAAGATGTCGAAAGTCTTCAGCCACACTAACCCTGGGCTCTGAGGATTGTGAGTGTTTTTGGCAGAGTGGATTATGATAATCACTGGTGTACTCCCACATCGAGCAGTATAATCCAATTTAAAGCAGGCACAGTACCCACAACAAAACCAGAGATTGCTTTTTTGTACGACCAGATACCAGAGTCCTTCATAAGTCAGATAGGAGATACACAAGAATAGTACTGGCATCCTGTTCTCTCCATTTCACGTGTGGAAAAGTTTTGCATGTGGCTCAAATCACCTGTCAAGCAGAATTTTACACTGTGGTGTTACAAGAATGCCCAAAGTTCTCAACTTTCTATTGAGCTCAGAGAAGTCATCTGTCCATTCAGGTCAGCCTATTGCATGCTCCTGTGAGTAATTTCACACATATTTCCAGCCTGAGCAGAGGCTAGGAGTTGCTTTAGAGCTCAAATTAGCCTTCAGGAACTCAGACTTGTGGGCTACAATGCCTCTTTGGGGTGACCGAATGTTTAACACAGGTTTTTACCCGTGGAAAGGGGTTATTTTGACAGGTCACACATCAGGGTTTGGACAGCAGCATGCGGGCCAAAGGTAGGCCTTCAGCGAGGTTTACACTGCCACTGTAGTAGATTGCATAATAGGTGCTGCCATCCACCAGTGGCATTTAACTTCCTAGCACTGTGTGGACTTTCTACACCATATTCTAGGGACTTAAAGACAAGTTAAATGTGCCAATTTTGAATAAGCTTATTTAACCAGGTTTAAAGGGGGAAGCAAAATAACTTTACTCCTAGTTAGTAGGGGTAAGGTCACAGAGTCCTAAAGCCATCTAAGCATGTAGCGCAAAAATCTTGAGTGACCAGACTGAAAAGGGCAGATTTCCTAAACATCATCATATTTTTACACTTTTTCTCATCACCATCAGGAGGGACACTGATGAGTTGTCCAACGTAGTGACAGCAGTTAAGTATTAAAACGGACAGAGAATCTTTGCGAACCATACCCTTGCAAAAGAGGTTTTAAAAGAATGCAAACATGGCATTGACTAAAACCAAATCAGTTTTTTTATCTGCTATATCTGCTTTGCAAATCAGAGTCTAAGGCTCCTCGGAGTAGTAAAAAAAAAAAAATGTTTTTAAACACAGGACCAATGTCACTTTAATAGGCTACTTGCTTTAAAAATAGAAACTTATATGATGCAGCCTATGTATTTCATTTTTAAAAGGGTTATTTATGAAATCTTGCTCAGTTCAACTGGGTATTTGTAACTATTATTGATTTTAAAAAAATGTTCTCTCAGGCAGGTATTAAACGTTTTTCTCTTTATCAAAAGTGATACTGGATCCTACACAGAAGCAGAGTTTTTCTAATGTTGATGAATATTAGCTAAGATAGCAAGATCGTTAAATAGGATTAAACATAAATAACTTTACGTTATGTGACTGGTACATCTAAATAGTGGGCCTACGAGCTAGAATGCAAGTTACCTCACAGCTGTAGGCCACAGTGGTGGTATTTCGCCTCTCTGTAGTGGAATATGAAGAAGTGGGCATTGGCGAGGAGTCTCGAGAGTTTTAGAATATGTATTGTTTGTTGTGCTTAACCCCTTCTGTGCCACGCCCATTCCCCCTCCAGTGCCGGGCGTTACATTAGTGGGTGGGGTTCATGACGAGATAGTCTCGTCATGGGCACAGCGCGACCGTGCTCCATGACGAGACTATCTCGTCATGGGCACTGAAGAGGTTAATGGGGGCATCCAATATATGTAGCTCAGCAGCTGATTTTGGAAGCTGGAAATAGGCAATCATTAGTGGTGGCTGCATGCATATTCATAACGGTTGTCTGCGTGCAATTGTCCACCATTCAACTATGGGATTTGTCAAAAGACAACGAAAAGAGATTGATTCGAACGTGTGAAAGGTCAGAATGTTTAGTGTCGTGGGAAAAGGGATTTAAACATAAAATAGTATAGAAAGCCCAAACGATCACCAACATTGCCCAAACAATTCTATTACATGTATTTTACAGAAGTGCGGTATTGGAGACCGTCGCCTCGATGTGTGCAGTCTAGTTTAGAAAGATAATGATCCATCAGAGGATATTGCACCATTTTATATTTCTAGTCAAAAATGTGTTTCATCCCCTAAACCACGTATTCTACTCAGCAGGTCAATCCTGACTGCAGACTGAACGCATACAATGCCCCTATACTGCAAAATGTCCAGGTTTTTGAAATTCCAATACTTTTAGCTTCAAACCTATAAATATAGCACAGAATCCTGTGCAACTTTAGATGGTATTCTTTGTAGGCAGCCTGCGCACTTGGCATTTTCTTGAACTGCAGACCAGAAAGCAAGCACAGGGCAAAATCCATTTTGAAGACACCCTGCACCCCCAGTCTCCCCTCTTGTAGCATGCATACAGAAACCGGGTGTTTACATGTTTTTTAATAATGGATAACCTGAGTAAATTCAAATATGCTTCTTATGAAAATGGCTAATTGTTTGAACTATGCCAATGTGAAAACATATGCTGCGCTCTAGATCTCAGCGGTCTGCTTCTGTCTTCATCAGATGCCCATCCCAGCATCATCATAGCAGCTCAATTCTTTGGACTGGAGCCTGCCACCATACTCGCCCAGCAGTCTGACACTCGCTGCGAGTTTCACTTGGAACAATGGTGGAATGTGGGTGCTCAAGTCGCCCATTACTACTCGAATGCCTCACGGGGAAGAGCGGAATGGAAAGTGGAGCCAGTGGTCAAAAATTACTACAGAAAGTGAAGCATGTAAGATGTGTTTTGGAAAGAAGCGACAGTTTCATGAGGTGTATTGGCTATCTTCCATGGACAGTTTCGGTGGTGCAAATGAACAAAAAAAAATTCCAATCTTCTCATTGGACTTGCACGTTGGGAATCACTTCTGGCACTAATTATCAGAGAGCACAAACGCCTTGCAGAAGGAGCACACCAGCCTTGTGTACGACCGATGTGAGACCATCCCTCGTTTACTGCTGCAGCGTTCTCAAACACTTGGTAAATCATACCTGGCAAGTACGGATTCCTATCACGCAAAGAAGGCACTGGGATTTAGTGCATTGAGACATCAGTAGGTTGAATGTACACTTCAGTGCACCGCGGTCTCCCACAGAAGGTACTTGTGTATTAATACTGCAATTTCTCGTTTGTGTACTTACTGGTCATGCAGGATAGTAAATGACTATTTTAGTTTCAGAGGCGGACAGCAAAAGCGCAGTTTCACTGCTAACATCCCAGAAATACCTAGTAATGTCTCCCAATTTCCATCAACCACTGCTATTGCCATGCCCCACACAAATATTCTTGTTTCTGCTCTCCACTAGTCTCCGTCAAATGAACTTTAAATCTGCACAGCTTGTTGGTGTTTTCAGTGCTGATGCAACGACCAGGTCTCGCAAGAGCCCCTCCCTCTGCTATGGACCGAAAATCAGCAGTAGGTAATTAATGTGTGTTTTATCTTACGGTATCCGATCTTTAACGAGCGACAAAACTTCGGGTTAATCGATGAAATGGTGTCGGCCTAGTTCCCCCACAGTCTGATGTAAGAGTTCTGGGAGGATTCCAGGCCCGCATCACAACAAGCATCACCTGTGATAACATCAAGCAAAGCTGCAACCCTGCCTCTGAAAGTGCCACTTTCCCAGCAACTGCTGAGCTTATCGAGACTTCCCACTGCAAGGCGGGTTGGGAAACACTGTAGACCGGAGAGGCCCATGTGCTTTAGTGCCGAGTGCTGTTAAACACAAAACTGCAGCCAGCGACAGTGCAGATACCTTCAAAAGTCAAATACCGCCACGCACCATCTTACAGAGAACAGCTGGTGCACCAGACCGCGAGGTGCCCAGGCAAAGACCCCTGTGTAATGAGGCTGTGGCGCATGTGACGTGTATCAGTTAACACCCCCCTTGCAAACCACTTAGGCTATACAAAACAAGATCTACATGCACAAGCCGTCGCATTCAAGGGCCAGGGAATCAGTATCTATTAATTACAGTGCTTCAAAACACCTTGCTTAAGAAGATGCCTTTTCTAGTGAGTGACTGACAGTGCCAGATCTTGCAAAGAGCCTTAACCAAAGTGAACTCCGCTGCGCTAACAGGTGACACCTGCAGGTAAGATGACCGGGTTTTATTTCCCATCCATCTGTTCTTCCTCTTTTAATCAAGTACGAGATGATGCTAAAAGTAATTTGCATTTACAAGTAATACATCCTTTGACGGTAAACAGCCAGCAAAACTTAAAAACAAGTTGCTGTTATTACACGCAATAATTGGTTGTTATGGTTTTTAAGTTAGCAGTTACCAAAAGGCTGTCAGGGGAGTTTAACTTCGCAAACAAATTGCCTACTGAAAATCAAACTGTGGCCTGTGAGCCGTACAAACAGAAACTACGAGTGCAGCGAGTAAACAAATGATGCAAGCGTGTCCGCAACATGTTTGTGAAGGGTGTGCAACATACTTCCAACCACTTAAAAAAAAAAAAGAGTAGTAAAAAAACAAAAAAACGACGAAAAACGACTGCAAATGGTGGAAAACACTGTTTGCTCCACGTCTGCAGAAAGAACAGCGCAGACCATAAGAACAGGAAGAGCCCCATAGGGGGAGGGCTGCATCTTCCTGCAAGTTGTGCAAGGGGGACCTAAAGAAAAGTGTAGGAGGCAGCAGCTGCTCGGGGGAGGGAGCGGAGCTGTCCGTCAAGCACACTGGGAGAGTGCCTTACCACATGGCTGGAGGTGGAAGACGCGCCTGGTCGCTGCCATCCTTGCTGCTGGCTCGAGTTACCGCCTCACCCCATCTTCACCATCGTAAGACTCAGAGGCTGCACTGTCCTTCCTGCCTCAGGCGGGCGCCCCGTCCACAGTGAGCCTCCCTCGCAGTCTGTAGCACCAGCACCGAAGGAAGAGGGAGGCCACACTGCCGGGACACACCCCGAGCCCCCGCCCTGGTCCTAGCGCCGCCCGCTTCCTCCCCGAGCCAGGAGGCGGCAGGCTGACACTGCTGCATTCATACCCGGTGAGGCTGGCTCGGTGCGCTAACCACATCCAGTCACTAACGTGCCCCTCAACGCGCCCCGCGTCAGGGCCAGACCCTCGCTTCAACCTGAATCTTCTGTACAAATGCCCGTCTCCCGCTGCGCTTGTCCAAAACAGTCACGCTGTCACGCACTTCTAGTTTTACCCGCGTTTGAAGTCGGATGGCCGACCATTGTACGTCTTCTCACGTGACCGACACTGTACAGTCAATTTAGTTTGGAAATTGGTGTTTTCCTGCTGTAACTTCCAGCACGCGCAATGCAGCTTAACATTTAAACGTTTGAGAACATTTGAAAGGCAGTTTGGCCACGTCGAGTTCTGTTTCGCGTTGCCTTACTTATATTTTAGATCTGACGCCTTCTCGGACCTGCTCTCTTTTGAAGCGCCGTAATACCCATGGGCAACGTTCGCGCTATTTAAAAAGACAAAAAAACATTTGACGTAGTCTACATTTGGTGGGGCGGGTGCTAGGGTGTACTAGCTCGTTAATGTGCGCATACCAGCAATAATTCTATTAGCGGACTAAAGGGCAGGTTCGGACCTTTCATGCCGTTCATCCGAACCTGACAGATTCCAGCGTCTTCCTCTGGTGAGTGAACCAGGGAGGAGCAGGGGATGGACAGCTCAGCTGCAGAGGACACTTTCAAACGGATCTTTCTCTAGTTTGCTTTATTGGCAGGTGTGTTCTGCATAATATCGTTTGTATTGAGATGTTAATGTGTGTGGTCAGGCGCGCAACACCCATTGGGCTCACCGGACTTCAGCCCCCCCATGTTTGTCAGCCCGGCTGAGACAGCCTTGCGGGCTGGCGTCCGGCTTGTAGCAGCCGCACCCGAGTACTTTACAGGTCTTTAAAAGACCATTTACTCGTTAATGAGGCTTTTGTTGTGTTTTCACCCCTTCTTGGTGAATGCAGGGTGCGTTCCCAGACACTTGAAGTACCTCCGCATGCTATTGACAGCAGCATAGAGTTTCAGATATTAGTTAAACTATTGCTGTTATGCAGGGCTTTAAGCAGGATGAAGAAACTGGGAAGCGTAGGAAGCTGGGTTTCTGTTGCAGTAACCCCCCGCCCCACTTTCTGGTAGCTTTATAATGCCCTTTGACTTGATGTGCCCTGGGTCCCTCCATATCAGACAGGGACCCAGGGCACGTGTTCTTTCCCAAAACTGTACCTTTGTAACCCCAATTGGCACCTCTCTGGCCACATGCAAGTCCCTTGTAAAAGGTACCCTGGGTACCAAGGGCACTGTGACCAGGGACGGCCTCCAAGGGCTGCAGTACATATTGTGTCACCCTTAGATCTCCTGTACCTTAAAACAGACACACTGCCATTGCAGGCTGCGTGTTTTGGTGCAGAGAAAAGTGAAGAGTCAACATGACAGACAGACCTGTGTGCCATGCCTGCAACCCAGTGCATATGGTATAGGCAAGACACCCCTCTAGCTGGGTGCACAATACCACTGGTGAGGGCACAGGTGCATGAGGACTGTACCCCTACAATGTCTAAGTCAATTTTTAGACATTGTAAGTGCAGTAAAGCCATAAAGAGTATATGGCCTGGTTGTTTGTCATTAAAAACTCCACGGCACTATAATGGCGTTACTGAATTCTGGGAAGTTTGGTAGCAAACTTCTCAGCATAATAAATCCACACTGATGCCAGTGTGGGATTTATTATACAATGCACTCAGAGGGCATCTACACCCCTAAAAAGTGACCAGCCACTGGTGGGTTTCCTGACTGGTATACACGAGCCTGCCACTATGAGACATGTTTCTGGACTTGGCTCCCTGAGCCCAGAAACAAAGCCGTTCCTGGGCAGAGGTGGTCTACCTCCCCCAAGCTAGGAGGAGCCATCTGTGGCAGGGGAGCTTGAAAGGCCTAGCTGCTTTTGTAACGTGAACCCTAGCCTCTCCTGCTATCAGGAGCAGGCCCCCTTCCTGTCTTTTCTCCTTTTTGGCGGGAAGACAGGCGGGGAAAATTAGCACAGCCCAGAAGGTGTGCCCACCTCTGCAAATCCCACCTCTCAGGTGGTGGAGGCGAGGTGAAGCCCACTCTTCAGTGCTCAACATCTTGCAGATGGCAGGCACCCTCCAATCAGGATTAGGGATTGTGCCCACCAAGGGTGTAGTCACCCAAAGGTCAGTAGCCCATTGGCTCATGACCTCGAGACCTCTAAAATGTCCCCTAAATTCAGTATTTAGGGGGCAGCCCTAAACCAAGAAGACAGATTCCTGCAACCTAAGAAGGACAAAAGACGACGCCCAGCAGAGGAGACTGCAGAGAAGAACTGACTTGGACCCAGCCCTACTGGCCCATCTTTAGTTTCCTTAGATCCTTGGCCAAAAGTCGCCTTGTCCTGCAGCTAGTGACCTCCAGAACCCTTGGGAGCACTGACTGACTTCAACAAATACCGGATCTCCTGTGAACAGCAGATCTGTTAAAAAAGAAACTCCTAAGACAGACTCTGAGCCTGCTGAGGACAAAGAAACCAACCGCCTGGAACCAATACTGCACAAGACGCCTACGGCCCGAATCTGGGTGGCCCACTGGTCCCAGCGCATTCCCCAACACTCCAGAGTCTGTTTCCACTGTGGGTTGACCCCTCCAGAACTCTCCAACGTCACCTGCTGCCTCTGCACGGAGACCCCCCACAACCGTGAGTGCCCTGGTTAGGTGAAATCGGACCTCAAAAGACACCTCTGCATCCAGCCACCCTGCGTCCTGGAGAAGAGAACCAGAGGTGTCCCCGAGCCCTCCAACTTAACTGCCCAGCTGTTGGTTCCTCACGGAAGTCTTCCTGGATAAAGCCTGCAGCCAAAAACAGCAAACCCCATTTAAAACAGGGCACCCGATGCCAAAACAGCACCCGGCCTCCCCAGTGCCGTGGTGGGTGCACCTTGTATGCTAACTCAGACCCCACTTTGCCCTGAGCCTATCACTAGGAGCTTTGCTCCCACAACCTTGTGGCCTGCTTGTGAGCAACTACCAACCGGAGGCCCCCTATCCCTCATTGGATAACACTGGGCCTTAGCACTCTGCACCTGACTGCCCTAGTGCCGCTGGCTGAGGATGTTCTGAGTGTGCATCCTAGACCCAGGAGGAACCCTGGTTCTAACCCCAGAATACTAATACTAACTCCCACAAGCCACTACTTACCTTCAAACCGATAACTTCATTTCCTCCCATAGTAAAGTAACTGATTAGAAATGTTTACTTACCTGTAAATCAACTAACTGCATTTGAACCTGCATTCAACTGTAAATCACTGCATACGATTTTGCAAAGTATTATGTCACTTACCTGCACCAGGTCTGGCTTGGTTTTAGAAATAAAATAACAATAATATTTCTATACAAACAAATTGGTCGGAGTTCGCTCTGAGTGTGTCATCATTTCTTGCTCGAGTGTGTACAATAAATGCTTAACACTACCCTCTGATAAAGCCTTACTGCTCGCGCACACTACCACAAATAGAGAGTAAGGTGCTATCTACTTTGACCTCTGCCTACCTTTGGGGTTTCACTGGACTCGGTGCACACTATACCTCATTTTGGTATAGTATATACAAAGCCATCTTCCTACAGGGGCTCTCTCAAAGGGGCGATATAATTAAGGGCGTGGCTTAAAACTTTATGCTGAAAATCTGTGTTCAGCATAATGTGCTGCCCAACAGGTATTTAGCTGCTTCTGTTATTGCCTCCACATAAGTAACATTACACCTACAACAAGCCAGGACTATTGGCTTTGTCAAAGGTTAGTTGCACATGATAAATATACTACATACATACAACCATGGCTTTTTTGTATATAATATTGAAAATGCTTTAGTTCTTGTGCAAGAGGTTGTGGCGTAATCACTAAAGCTGCCAACTTTGGAGCGGAGGAAGCAGGTTTGAGTCTCCGCATCGGCTCAACATCCTGTGATTCTGGACATATCACTTAATCGTCCATGCTACCAAAAAAGAAATGAAGATGTCCTTGTTGGTTCTCATGTAAAGCAGTTCAAGTTTAGCAATACAGAACTGCAAAAAAATAAAAGTTACATCAAAACAGTGAACTGCTGCAGAGTT
This sequence comes from Triturus cristatus, assembly GCF_964204655.1. NCBI lineage: Eukaryota > Metazoa > Chordata > Amphibia > Caudata > Salamandridae > Triturus > Triturus cristatus. The sequence continues at coordinate 1,149,388,143 of NC_140582.1, forward strand.
AAGATTTTTTTCTTCCAGTTTGAGTGTGAGGGTAAAAATGGAGAGCCCGATAGAGACCCGTCTTGGTGCCAGCTTTTAAGAACTGCTGTTGCGGAGCACCAGCAGGACCCGGCCCACTTAAAGCCCCGCTAATATGGCATTAATCAGGGGTGGAGGAAATAAATAATGTGCTGATCCTACAACAAACTTCCAGGCTTATGATTAGGGTTGCCAGTTTATTTTGATGTCTCAGACGGTACAAAAATAAGCAGTCACCTGAAGCTGTATTTTCAGCACTTATCTGCGCATCCTTTGAACGGCACATATAAATAGAAAACACTTTTAATTGTGTTGTAGGGCTGCCTGAATGATCAGTGACTAATAATTAAAGGGAAGAAAGACAGAAAAGTGTCAATACAAATGAATACATACTTTATTTATAACCCTATTTAGTGTCAAGACGAGGTTTTTGCAGGCTCTTTAAACAAAAGGCTTCCATTTTTCTTTTGGTAACCCTACTTTACTTTCCTTTTCACGAAATGCATTCTTTAACTTTGGCAGTAAATGTAAAATACAATGTAAGGAATAGACAGAGTGGGGGGCCAGGGGTACTGGAGCCAGAAAAAAACAGCCTTGGAAACCAGTTTACAAAAGGTATGTAAATATGCAAATGGTCTTTAAAGACCAGTGAAAAACTCAGGCGTGCCGGAGATAAGACACCAGACTCTGCCCAGCCGAGCCCACAGCCCGGGCTGACACACACAACGGAGGGGCGGTGGGAGTGTGGGGGAGGGTTAGTACTGAAGCCCATTCAGCCCAATCCAATGGGTGTTGCGTGCCCGTTTACAACCCATCACTAGTCTACAGCATAGTACTGAAATACTTTCATGTAATGTTTTAATCATACCAAACAGGCATGCCCTGCGTGCACCCCTAGTGTTTGAAAATGTGGCCACGAGAAGCATGTAATCCCAGTTACCCATTAGTACAAGGAAAAAACACATGTAGGGTTACAGTAGATAAAACCAGTTTTGAACATTCTATTCTGGAGTCGGCATCTGCTTGGTTTTGGCGAGGACTAAGGAGGCGGCAGAAGGCAGCGGGTAAGCAGGATTCCCGCTTGCCTTCAGAGATAATAGGTACGCTCTACACCCCAACAGCCCATCACCGGTCGGCGCCACGGCACCCAGAGTAGCCCAAACCTACTGCGCCCACCACGCCGGTTTTAGAATGTTTTTAGCTTGCCACACTGTATTTGAACCACATGGGCGTGGCACTAACAGTCAGACTAGGTTCTTGGGGCTTGCCCGCTGCACAACAGAAGCGGCCGGCTTTAGGTCGGTGCAGCTTGTTGGTGGCGGGCAGCCCCCTGATCAGCTACTGTTCCGGGGGCCTCAGACATTTCACCCCTCCTCAGCCTCATTCTAGTGCCACAGGTGTACTCAAATTACTAGTACCAGGACAAGCGTCCGTGTGCTGCCCGGACAACTAGCACTGCCCAGTGACTGTACTGTAGTTTCACTGGGTTCCACTAGTCCGATAGAGTGGACCAAAATAGAAGCTACCGGCCACAATCGGGACTCAAGTAGATATCCCTGAGAGATCCAGGTTATGAGGAAAAATATATTAAAAAAAAGCCTCATCGTGCTCTCATGCCGCCCCACTTCTCTAATCAACGGTTATTGAAGAGGGTGCATGGCGGCACTTGGAACAAATCTCAGCATCGAACAACAAGTCTAAAATAAGCCAGGGAAGCTACAGAGGTAGCTATAAAGACAATAAATCGACAGGTGCAAAGAGGCGAACTGCAAAGGAAAGTAGTAATGCTCCTCTTCCTTCCCTAGATGTCAGACATACTCCAAGCTTTTTGGGGCCAAGTTAGGAGGCCCCTATCCACCTGACAAATAAACAAAACTTGGTATCTAACTTCTGGTTGCCAGGCAAAAGACCTCTGGACTTCACATTTGTGGTAGATCAGGAAACACCTGGGGCAAACCCTCACTGCTGGCAAAAAGGAAGTCAGGCAAAGAAAAAAGAGAAAATGGCACACTGCTAAGGTAAAGAAAATGAAAGAAGCAAAATGCAAAGCAAAGACAGATTCCCAAATAAATCAAGTCCCTTAAATAGACCTTTCAAATCAAGCAGAGAACTGGAAAACAAGGAATAAATGAGAATCGCCAAATCACTAAATATGCATCCTGTCCAAATCAGCCTAAAATTTTCACAAACTTTGCCTTTCTAAAAAACACAAGAGCAGTGCTATTTTCAAGCAACAAAAAGCTACTGGTCTACAAACCCCATTAATCTCTACACCTTCAACTGATCCAGGATTGTTACTCATATCAACAAACTAATCTTCAGCAATCTTGTACATTGGTCCAACAGCCAACCTCCATTACAAATCTCATGCAAAGCGACAACGAGGAAATCTGTAACTTGATAAATTCATCAAAACACCCATGGATGGGAGAGCCTAATCTAGACTTTTTACAAGAAGGCCAACAAGACCCTAATGGGAGCATTCCCTGCTCACAAGTAAACGGCAGAATGCAAGGATTCCTCTGTCCAAACATGGTCTCAAGGGTAGTCCAATAACAGACAGCGCAGGAAACCTTAACAGCACCTCAAAATAAAGCCCCCGACAGGAAAGTACAGGTATTTCACCGACAGTACTCTATGGGATCCAAGAAGAGCAAGACAGACAGACTCACCTAAAAAAAACAAGAAAGGATGAAATCCTTGAAGCTTACAATAAGGTCCCGAAAAAGGCACCTCGGACACTGCAGCAGCCGAACCCTGAACACAACCTTGACAAGAGGAAAGTCAATCTAAGTGGAGAACAAAACACTCCCTCATTTATCGCATGGGCATGCCTCGAATTTGGTCCAGCTATCTGCCGAAGTCCTGCAGCTGCAGTCAAATAAGAAGGATATCCAACTCCAGTTACTGAACACTATGGTAATTTACGTAGCAGGGATCGACGGCAAATTTGAAGAGTTGAACTCCCTCATAAAAAGGGTACAGGATGGCACCGCCTTCTCCGAAATAAAGTGTCCCTGCACAAAATTTGTTGATAAGCTGGCAACTGTACCCATAATGTTAAATGATATTCTGCTTATTCTCAAACAAAATACACATACCCAATGCACTTTTCACGTGCCACGTTACTTTCACCAGCACCAGAGGACGACCACGCTAGCGCAATTCGGTGTTTCCCTGCCGCTGCCGCACCCACCATCTACACGGCCGCTGTGTGCAGGGAAACTACAGTTCCCAGCAACCCTTGCGGGACGAACCCGCCCACGTCATCGGAAGCGCGCTTGAAGGCGCATAAATCTAACGGGAGCCCCCGCGACGCGGGATCGTACGCGGGTCGGCGCCGGGCTAAGCCCGGGCAAAGGGCGGGCCGTCTGAGGCCGTCCGAGGACGACAGAGGACGGGACGGACCTTTTCTCCCCCGAAAGTGACTGAGTGAGTGTTTTACTGATCTCTGGCTCGTTGGGCTCCATTGTTAATTGAACTACTTACAGCTGATATCAAGCCGCTGTGAACTATTAGTATACTTGTCATAGCTGTGTGGTAAAATGCCAAAATCGAAAAATTCAGCAAGTGTGAACATTATGGACAACTATATGGTGCAGATTGTTAGTAAAATTAATAACGACAGGAGGGCTTCACTGGGGTTAAACTGCTCTCAAAATTCTCCTTTGCCAGCACCCTTGTCTGATTCGCTGTTGGCTTCTCCTTCATTGGTTAATACTAGCACCCCAATTGAAACTGATGTTTTAGTGAGTGATATTCTTGAATTAAGTGTCTATCCAACAGTTACCTCACAACCTATTCTTGATGTAGATTTGCACACGGACACTGAATTAGTTGATTCCGATTCTTCCATCCCTCCCCCTAGAACCAGGCAAATTAGAGCCTGTAGGAAAACCCAGGCTAGAAGTAATGGTTCCCGCCCAGGGAAAAAAAAGGCAACCTCTGCACCTAAAATCGCGAGAAAAGCTGAGGCACCAGAGTTTCAAATTGCTAAATATTCTGAGAATGAATTGTCCAAGAAAATAGCAAATATGATTGATACTAAAATTGAGAGTGTTATTACTCCTCTGGTAGCCAGAATTGATAAATTAATGACAGAGGTAGCCAGATTAAGTTCCTTACTAAATAGACCCGTAGAAGAAGTGCCTAGAGTTGAGCCTCCGGCATTAAGCCGCCGTACCCTGACTGCACTACCTGATAGAGGGGAGGGAAGGGTTATACAAAAAGAGATAGTGAATCCCCCACTTTTGCAATCTACAACTGACGAGAATTCCCAGAAGGCATTTAAACCAGGCCCTCCTATTGACCGACTTGCTCAACGCCCAGCGAATGATCAGTTCCAATGTATTGTTGAGGCCCTTCCTACCACATTGGTTCTTGCCAATGTACCTATTTTGCCACCTGACAAAATAGAAACTACATCTTCTCTTATTAGTAAATCTCTGCACTGGTTGATAAAAAATATGAGGATGTCTCCTTGGGGAGCGAGACAACTAGCTGGCGAAATTATCATGGCAAGAAGGGTCTCATGGTTAGGCCATGATCCTAAAAAGTATGCTGGGGATTGTGTGGTTATCAACTTTTCTAACCCAGCTGTCCTCCCTAATGTCCTGTATAATATATTTCCCCCACAACAGAGACATGGCACTATCATTCCCTTAACACTTAAATTTTTTTATTGTAGAAAGAAATGGGAGGTAAATCAAGCGACAGTGAGGAAAGGGCGGACCCCATTGCCTAGTATAGGGGGTGGGAGTGACCTCACTAGGATGTGGAACATCAACATAGAAAATAGATTTGGGGTCCTGTCAGATCTGAACGACTGTGATTGACTTGATGGGAATGTTAGATTTGAGGATATTGTATCAACTTTGCACGATACTTTATCTATCCCTATAGTGTCAGCCAGTTGCAAAGACAGTATTGAAATAAGCAACCCCAGTTTTACCCAGCCCATTGTAAAGGAACTCTATAGATCAACATTACCCATCCATCTAGGATCTGGAGATATTGTACCCCAGGCACCAATAAATGAATCATTAGGCATCCCATGCAGTAGTGTTGATTATGTGAATAGGATTGGAGGTGAGACTCAAAGCTCACCAACGTTAAATGAGTTTACTAGTCCTTTTAAACCCGAGTCACATCTGTCCGTCTTATCCTGGAATCTTGCAGGAATTGGCAATAAAATGCACTGCCCTGAGTGGCACATCTTTGTCGACCAGTTCGACAATCTTATTCCAAGAGTCATGGTCAACGGACCCGGTTTATCGTTTGGGTTTCCTTAACTTCTATGTACCTGCTACTAAAAAAACTAAAGGTCGTCCCTCAGGAGGCTTGATAATTTGGATCCGCCAATCCCTACGCTGTAAGATCGACCAACATAGTCTTCAATCTAGCGACATCCTGTCATTAAATATCACTTGGCCTAATGACCAGGGAGTGGTTATAATAAATATCTATGCTAGAGGGACGGTTGGAGGCACCTCATCTGATGTGATATCCGCCTTAGACCATCACCTTTCTGTATTACCATCGGAGAAGCCTATTGTAGTGGGTGGTGACTTTAACACGACGTTCGAGCCTCTTGGCTCGGAGGATCAGTTTCTAGCAGAAGAAGAGGATAGTAGGTGGGGGGTTCCCCAGCTGGATCTACCCCCGGTTAAGAGGTGGACTGCCGCGGCCATCCAACTCAAAGCACTCTGTTTAGAGAGAGGGCTCAGAGCTGCTAATGGACGTACCCGGTCAGATCGCCAGGGCGCAAATACGTTTGACAATGGCAGATCCACTAGTCGTATTATTTTCTAGTGGATATAAGGATTTGGGCTAGATTGAACGATATGACCATAATCGCACGAGAAGATAGTGATCATAACGCCCTGTGCTTGGAACTACAAACCTCCAATGAGCCCATAGAACCTGAAATTGATGGTGGGAAAATCAGCCTGGATGTCGTTGCATCAAACAACATGAGGCATGTTAAATGGGGTAGATTCATAGAGAAGCCTGAGGAATTAGAAGATCTTAAAAAAGTGGTAACTGATGAAGTGGCTAAATTGAATACACAAACGACTGGCAATAAATTTTTTTCATCAATGGATGAGGTCCATACCACTTTTTTTCTAAATCTCCAAAAATTCTTTAAAAAACCCCTAGTGGGTGAGAAATCTAATAAGGGCAAACAACTTATGGCGGGATGGTTCAACAAATCCTGTAGAACAGCTCGCCAGAGTTTAAGTTTGGCCCTTAGATCGAAAAATATGGAAAATGTGAGATCTGCTAGAAAGCTATATAAACACACACAACTAGTGGCAAAGAAGGAATGGGACGAGGATCACTGGCAGGATTTGAAAACTGCTTGTTTGTCCAAGGATCAAAAGAAGTTTTGGGCGATAGTGAAGTGGGATAGAGGCGGGGTTGCACCATCTCCCCAAAATAATGTGGCAATAAACCAGTGGGTTGATTTTTTCAAACCACAATATGCTTCAGTCTCGCGAGAAGGTGAGCACCCACCCCCTCCGGCTATTTATTTTCATACGCAGGTGTTCACGATCAAAGATGTAAATCTAGCATTAGACTGTATAACCAGGGGCCGTGCCCCCGGGATGGACGGGATACCTGCGGATGTATTTTTAACTGATAGATCATCCCGGTGTCAGTACTTTCAATACCTAGCAAATTCTATAGCTATGGGGGCGCCCGTACCCCCCTCATGGAAAGGGGCTGAAATAATCCCAGTTTTCAAAAAAGGGGACAAATCGTTACCCAGTAACTATAGACCTATCAGTCTCATTGATTCTGCTCAGAAACTGATAGGTCGATTAGTACAAAATAAACTACATACCTGGATTGAAGAAAACAATATTTTGTCCCCATTCCAGGCTGGGTTTAGACCATGTACTAGCTCGGTTGACCAGGTATTTTACTTTCTAGCACTCTATTGGAGGAATGTAAAGCTAACCAATGGGACCCTTTATGCGGTTTTTATAGACTTAAAATCCGCATTTGATCTAGTGCCCCGCACCAAACTATGGAGGGTTCTCGACGAAGCAGGGATAGCACCGGAACTGCTAACATTACTCGTCCGCTTGCACGAGAACAACTATGCACGAATTAGGTGGGGAACGCAGGGGGAGGTTACTGACACATTCCCTGTAGAGCGTGGTGTTCGGCAGGGATGTGTCTTGGCACCCACGTTGTTCTCCCTGTTTATCAATGGCATTGTAGAATATCTGAGCCGTTCCCCCACAGACGCTCCTGTATTGGCTGGGTCTCGCGTGCCTGTTCTCATGTTCGCGGACGACACACTGATAGTCTCACGGACACCTAGCGGCCTGCAGAAGGCGCTAAATGCATTCGGTGACTTTTGTCGAGAACGTGGTCTTGAAATAAACACCTCCAAAACAAAGTTCATGTGCTTAAACAAGCGACAACATTTTGGAGGTGTTATTAAATTCAACGGCACTCCGCTGGAACAAGTAGAGGCATTTACATATCTAGGGATATCCCTCCAGAACAATATGAAATGGACAAACCATATTGATATGGCTGCCCTAAAATTTCACCAGTTAGCGGGAGCAATTGTTTCGAAATATAAATTATCCTTGACTAAACCAATCACTCCAGCCTTAGAGATTTACAATATGAAGGCTATTAGTGCTGTACTATATGGATCGGAATTATGGGGCTTTGGCAACCTGAAACAACTAAGATTAGTTGAAAATAAGTTCTTACGTTGCTTAACGGGAGTTCCCCGAAGTACCCCAATGATTCCACTAGCATATGATCTTGGTAGGAAAAGAGTTGAGGATTTGGCACGATTGCGCCCACTCCTTTATTGGCGACGCATCATGGTCACACCGGAACTTGCGCATTATGCTACTGCCCTAAAAGACATTATCAGGGCTGACCATTTTCACTCTATAGCATGGCTTAAAGAAATCAGAGACTTGTTAATAAAACTAGACCTGGGGCATCTATGGAATGATCCAAATGGGTTAAAATTTCCTCCAAAGCCTGTACTCAAAAAAATGTACTGGGACATGACTTTAACATCTGCTTTTAACACTGGCCAGAATTCCAATCTAACAGGACGATACCTCGACATTAAATGTATTCCATCTTGTGAGGCATTTTGGGATTATATAGAGAGGCCCTCTGATAGAAAACTGTATTTTCAGTGTAGAATTGGGTCTCTCCCTGTCAAAGCATTTACCCAAAATTGGTTACCTAATCATGATAATAGTTGTCCTCACTGTCGAGATTTGATTGAAGATGCTGGCCATCTATTGTTTGTCTGTCCATTGTATGCTATTCCACGTCAAAGATGGATAAAACCAGTATGTTTAAATTTGGGAATGCGTAGATACAAGGATGCCCTAAGGATACTCGAATCCGATTGTACCCCATGCTTGGTTATTGCTGTAGCAAAATTCTTGGGGTGGGCCTGGGTAATACGTTCGCGTACCCTAAAAATGCTAGAAGCTGGATAATGAGTATCTGACACTAAGGTTATTGTTCTACTTTTATTATAAAGGTTTGTTTTTTAAATTGATGGTATTAATTCATCGGAACTATTCGCCAGCATCATGGTTTAATGTAATTTTAAAAATTGTACATTGTTTTTAAAAATAGTATTTATATTTATTGTTAGGATGTAAACATGCTTTGACATGCTGTCGAATAAAGCTTTGAAATTTGAATTTGCAAAAACCAACCAGGGATGACAACACAAAGGATAATAGAACCTAGTGGTCTCTCAAGCCCTGCTTTACTTGTAGGAGACACCAGCAGACCCAATAACCACTTACATCAACCTTTACTTTACTGTATTCAACAAGCTAGCAGTCAGTGAGTGTTTCGTCAATCACTCCGTCAGAATATAATGAGAGCACCATGGGAAACTCCATCTACACCATGGCAGCCAGTGCCTGAAATCCCTCACATAGGGCCAGGCGGTCCAGAAACCAAAGGAAAATGCAGAATACAGACAAGCACAAAAAAGAATGCGGAGGAACAAAAAAAAAAAAAAATTGTTTGGCTAAGTCAACTCTATCCTCTCTTTAATTTAACAACAAGTTCGGTGGAAACAGCAGTGCAAACCACAACTGTGATCATACAGGGGGATGACTAAACAGTAGGACAGCCTCACTCAGACCTGCATTACCCTAGACCTGGCAACCTGCCTGCTGAGCCCAGCCAAATTTCACCTATGGCGAGCATACAGGGAGAACTTCTAGAAAAATCACAGGTGTCAAGTATTATTTCTAAGAAGTCTACGACAACACAAACGGTGGCACTAGAGGAACACACTGTGTCAACTTTGGTTTCTTCAATTACAACCTGACAAACCACAACAGCATAGGAGAACGGTAACCCACCACGAGAATTGGAAATAACATTTCACAGACCAATAGCACAATTCAAATCGACAAACCACCAACTATCACTGTAATTGCGGGCTCAGTTCCGATACACTATCAGACTCCAGCCAAATACACTTCCCAAGGGCCCTAAGGAAACTATCACATCCACCGTGACTTCACAAGAAGGCGCCCCAAGTATCTTAGTACACAACAGTTCGATCTGATCTGGAAAATTCAGACCACTTCAGAAGATTACCTGGACAACACCTCAGTACGAATTCTGATTCTGGAGTATGTCTCCAGAGGAAGACATGAATTCTAAATCAGGGAACCATTCTTAGACTACTGGCAGCCACCCTAAGACGAAGTAATTAATCAAAAGATCTTGTGGCTATACAGTTTGAAAGTTCCGACGTAGCACATAGTGGCGAAATAACTAAAACCATACGGACCACAACTGACATCACAAAAAGACTTCCCGCAGAAGGTCCAGTTCTCAAAAAATGGGGAATAAAAGTTATCCCTCGTCAAATGATATGATACCCCCTGGCCCTTTTCCCCCCAAGGCCAAAAAGCAAATCCAGATCTGCAGTAAGTAGAAACCACCTCAGTGCTCAAGGGTGCAAAGGATTCCACGGAAAAAAATGCCTATTTTATAGATCTCATGGGGACACAAAGCAAGCTGCCCGTGAAAGACCACAATGTGGTACAGAAGACGGGTAGTACAGTTAGAATCTCGCAAACGCCACCATGACCATACACAGCACAGATCCAACAAGCTGGATTTAACCCCAGACCACTTCACATGTGCTCTTGGAAAATTAACGGCCTTGAATAAAAAACTTACTGATCCGGTGCTGTATAATTATCTGTTGTCCTTTGATATTGTTTTTCTCCAGGAAACCTGGTTGGGCGAGCCTGCCTATATTCAAGGCTACATGAGCTTTTTTATTCCAGCTGTAAAACAGGCAGAACACGGGAACCCCTGAGGAGGGTTGGCAAAGTACATTTCGATACCCAGCGTAGCCTCGGCTACAGCCCTAGACATTAAAGCCACAGGAATTAATGCAATGAAATTTACCATCAATATTAAAGGTGCTACCACAAAGGTAATATTTATTAATATCTACATTCATCCCAAAAACAAATCTAAAGACAGTAAAAAGGTAGTACAAGAATTAACCAGGTTAATAAAGAAGAAAACTCGACCCACTTTGTTATGTCTGGGGACTTTAACCTACACTTCTTGGGCACCTCTGTAGGCGACTTGGCAATAACCCAATCTGCACTTTGAGAAATACTCGATCAGGGCATAATATATCCAGGCACCAAACAAAAATTGGGAGTAGACTCCTGGAAGATCGTGAACATTTAAGCTTTAGGGCCCTGATTGGTAGGTTTCAAACAGATAATCCTCCGACTGCCACATTCCACTCAATCAAAACCAGTACTTGCTTGGACTCCACTTTTGCATCCTTGGCCATATTTCAAAACATTCCTTCATTTCAAATTTCAGACATATCCAGCAGCGACCATCTTCCACAAAAAGTTACATTCTCCCCATGCATTACTACCCCAAACCATATAAGGGAGACAACTGATAAAAACGACTCCACAAATTGCAAACTTATTAAGAGTACACCAATCGTGCTTACTCAATTGCATGCAACTGTAAGGGACATACTCCAAGACATCCTAGGTAAAGCAATTACTGCGGTTATGATGTGGGTAACTCATTGAAACTCTACAGTAAAAACACGCGGAAGCAGACAAATCCAAATGTGACACCAAAGTATAGGCGGTCACTATAGCAACATATGACCCTAGGTTCTGGAAGCACAAAACCGGAATAAATAAAGTCCTTAAAATTCTAAGATAAAAGCCAGGGGATTCAACAGCTCTCGAAGCATTAAGATCACATAAGAAATTACTAAAGAAGCTAAGATGGTAAATAAAAAGAGACCAGGACAACGAACTATGGGCTAAATTACACACGGATATAAAATACAACAACAGTACTGGATGTAGGGCTATAATGAATCAACTTCTCAAACCAGGCAATAGTAGCATTAACTCGTATCACGTAGGCGTCATGGACCAACTATCTAAAAAATAATTTCAACAACGAACCCGCAGACGACCTCCAGATGGGCACTTGGAATATTTTAACAAATGTACGACACGAGGGACTGCCCAAGGTGGATGCAGACAGCATTAAAGAGCAAATAGCCAACGGGCGAAAAGAAGGAGCCCCTGGCCCAAACAGCTTACTGCCATTAAGTGTTTAAATTCGAACCAGATCTCTGGGTAGGAATCTTGGCCCCAGGATTTTCTGGAGGTCAGAAATACACAAATTGTCCCAGCGTCTTGGAAAGGTTTGATTATATCTCCAATTTTTAAAGGAGGTGACAGATCCTCCAGCAAACTATCGTCTTATACCCTGATGGATGTTGACACCAAATACTTTACCGGAACTGTGATGGATGAGCTAACGTTATGGGCCTCTTGCAATGCCATCATACCATACAATCAGACCGGGTTTCTAAAATCATCTGGCATGAGTAGGAACATCTTAGCAATCTCTTTACTTATGGATGCTACCTGTGCCTACAAAACACAGCTATACTTTTTTACATTGATTTTAAAGCAGCCTTCGACTGCGTGAAGCGGGGGACGTTATGGCAAAACCTTTTAAATATGCTGATTATGTTGTATAGCAACATTTGGGTTCAGGTCAATGAATCCACTATGTAATGAGCAGCGTCAAAATAAATAAGAAACGATGGGTGTTTACACTAATCATCCCAAATAATTCCTCTTTGATGTAAAGTGGCGCACAGCACTCTTTGCAGTGAGACACGGGCACCTTTCCAGCACAAAATAACTCTCTCTAGAATGTAAATACCCTTGCAAACGTTTGTGCTGTTTGGGTGACTTTGTTTTTCCTCACTGCAGATTCTTAATAAATGTAGCCCTAAGTTCCTGTTGACATGCTCCACTATGAAATTATAAAAATAAGCTGTCTTTTTTATGAGAAATATTGTGGTAGGAATTTCAACTGTCCACTTTACCAAAGCGATGTAAAGCCCCTAGAGGAGTCCAGGCCCCATCGCCATTTAAGACAATGGGCGTTACCATTTTAGATCACGTAGGTTGCTATCTTTCTCCATTTATACAGAATCCTTGTCATGCCAGCCATGTGAGACAAATGTCGTCTGACTGTATCATTCTAAGAACTGTGAAAGTGTCCGGTCATTCAACTGATGACGGAACACCTGATGCAACATCAGTCCAGGTCAAGTGTCTACTTATCTCCATGTGTAGGTCAAATAAGAACAAGTACAGACATAGTCAAAATGGTGTAGTCTGAATTGACATTCTCTTATGTGAGAAATTCCAATATCTGATAAAACTTAGTATAGAAAGACTGCAATTTGACCACTAAAGAGGATAGGTCTTTCACCCAGTTTATCGCATAAGATTTTGCCAGAGGACTGGCTCACTTACTGCCAGCACACTTCGAAGATGCTACATCTCGATCAATGCTGATAAAGCAGAGTCCCAGAGGATGGCTGCAGGAACACTGCCTTGACACCGCCCCTGAGAACGACAGCCCTTGCTATCAACAAGATATGTAGTACATATCTTCTCCCTGAGAAACTCTAAACTGCAAGTTGCTCTACTTTCCATGCTCTCTTCAACTATAGTACATAGTATGTTTTCAGGTGTTATGTTTAAATTAACATCTAAAACCTGTTAGAAATGTACATTTTATTCTTGTTGCCTTTTTGCTGGTTTAGTGATGCCACGTGTAGTTTTAAACATACTGAGAAACAGGTTATTCCGGTCATGATAAAAGCTTTTATTTAAGGGTCTATTCTTAGAGTGAGTGTGATTGATGTACATAATTACATATATATACACACACATTTACATATATATATATATATATATATATATACACACACATACATATATACACACACATACATATATACACTCACATACATATATACACTCACATACATACACACTGAACAGCAAAATAGGTTTGTTTCTGTTACTACAGTGTCCCTGATCCCTCATGGGGATTGATAGTTACCCAAAAGCAATAACTCTACTTCAACAGTGAATTTGATAGGGTTCAGCGGGACTACAATAACCGGTCTTTCACAATCGACGCTGGTGCATTGAACTAATTTCACTTGCTTCACCCATCGGTGGGAATGCAAACCTTGTAGAACTACACCAACGTGTATGCAAAAAAGGGGGCCCCTTCAAAGGTGAGGGCCCTGGACAATGACCCATGCTTTAAAAACAAACCTCAAGTCCCTTACTTGGTTTGTACCTATTGGCCTCAAAGTCTGCTCTTCCACTGGTCTGATGTGTTGCTACCATTCTTAATGTATATATACACTAACAATATTAAGTTACTAAATTTATAGTAAAAAAATAGTTCAGGTCTGTACCACAGCAGACGTATTTTCGACTTTAGTAAATGGTCCTAGTCTTAAATTGTCCAGCACCCCAAGCTTACGCTCAATTCCCTATTTGTTGCTAGAGTAGCAAGCAAAGAGACTTTCCGAAGCAGAGGTCCTTCCATCCTGCACAGTGGTCTATTCCAGAACGGAATCCTCTTGCCAGTCTGTGCAATCCATGCTGAAGTCGTATATAAAGGGATAGTCAGGACGTCCACGCTGGAGGCATGGTTTACTTTTCATTAGCCATTTAGGACCTTAACTTATGCTTTGACAATTAAATCTTTAGAAAAAAGCGCCATTTAAATCAACTCGGGAGCTGGAACCTTGCCCAGACTAGCATGTCACCTAGCCACATACCTGGTCCCTAAACCTGCAGAGCCGGACTGAACACACCCGGAGCTCCTTTCCCCCCTCAAGGCTAAAGCCTTGGCTGCAGATACCAGAGTCACAGATTACCATATGCCAAACCAGAAAAGCCACCCATGCTGGGTGTCTTTGAAATGCCAAGCAAAGGAAAACCGTTCCTGATCACCTCGCGATCTTGCAAATTGAGATACAACGATGCATTTTACATACAGTTTAAAAAAAGTTCACAGACCTTTCACGAGGTAAGCATGCTAGTCTAAAACCTGTACATTAAACAGTTCTCATTCTTTATGTCCCCCAAAAAAGTGGATGGCAATTTATCCTTAAACCTGTATCTTGGACGCGTACACATAACACGTTTCACAAACGTCTCCGGAGGGTTGGGGGGGGGAAGGGGGGGAAGAGGGGGATCTGAAATGTTTACACGTAGGCTTACATCATCTGGAGTACATTCCGCCTTTTCTGAATGCCTAGGCATAGTCACCTGCGTATCTAAAGCATGGAACTATACAGAGCGAACGGAAATGTGACGCATTCTCACTTGTACTATTTACTTTCGTTTCTCAATCGCATTTTTTTTCATTTATAAAAAAAAAACCTTCATTTTAGAGGTGTTCCCTCCCCAGCGTCAGCCTGAAAACTGGCTTGCACATGCTCATGATAAATACAGCAAGCATTGGCAAAGCCAGCAGACCTTTGCTACTGGGTGCCAAGGTATTGTCTTAGTCATCTGTAATTGCAGTATATTGGTAAAAAAAATAAAAAATAAAAATAGTTGACACGCATGCCCGGTGTCCTTTTTTGAATGGTTTGGCATTGCAAACAAGCACTGGTAACGCCAAAACTAAAAATGATATTATAGCAGGTGTAGGGCGACATGCTTCAGTATGGGGATTGTGGAGGTGGTAGTGGGGCACAGGCATGGAAGGGTGGCAAAACAGTAGTGAAGTTACCATAGGAGACTACGGAGAGCCCAATAAGCATACAACAAAATGCCATAACTCTAGGAACAGTCCAACCTGCCAAAGGGAACTTACACAAAAAAAAAAGTCTGCCAATGGGCTGAGCAGGGCTGACCAAAAGCACACTCTTCTGAATCATGTGCGTGTATTGGTAACAAGGTATCAGGCAGTTGAAGCAGTCTTTAGGCAAAAACCTAATAACAGCCACAAGCATTTTCAGGGTAGGAAATTAATTGCAAGTTTTTGCAAGTTGTCAGAAACTTGTATGCTGAGGAGTGTACACCAAATTTCGCTAGTGAGCCCACCACAAAAAGGCTGCAAACCTGCCTCTGAGCATATTTCTTTACATGGAAATTCATAATGGTGGCATTTCCTTGTGTGTAATTCCTGTTTTAGAGGACATGCTCACACCAGTCCAAATTTTGTGACTCAGGAAAGCGATTCTTGACTCCTAAATGGCTGTATTTAAGGATCTGTTTCACGTGGGTGCACAATGCCTTTGTGAAACAGGCTCAACATGTGTTGGTTTCATACCAAGTCCTGCGGGTTTGAAAGTTCTTATTCAGACGACACCCATATGGTCATCTTATTTTGGCAGGACAATGAAAGTCAGAGTGATTTGTGCCTTCATTAGAAAAATTTCCATCTGAATGTCCCTCGACTGTCTCCAATTTAATAGGGACAAAACAGAGATCCTTCTGTTTGGCAGACCTCCGCTCTACTGGACGGATAATTGGTGTACCAACAACCAGGAATCTGGGTATTTTACTAGATGATAAATTATCTATGAAAGACCAGATAACCTTCACCTACAGCACTTGCTTTGGCATACTGCGCCTACTTAGGAAAATCTTTCGGCAACTCCCTTTCAGCTCCCGGATGACACTCACCCAGGCATTAATCATTCGCTGCCTGGATTATGGTAATGCCCTAATCCTTGCATCAAATTAATCACTTTTTCCAAATGCAGGTGGTTCAAAACACCGCTGCCTGCCTGGTCAACAACTTGCCTCCCCAGACACCGTCAGCCCCCACGCTCAGAGCCCTGCATTAGAAAGAGCATTGTTAAAATTGCTCACTCTATATGGTGGCAGTCCGGCTCAGAAGGGCACTGTGCTAAAAGGTCCTGGTCTATAAATGGTATATGAAAGGTACATCTATGCCAAAAGAAGGGCTGCCTCTCAGTGGAGTACAGTCCTGCATTACAAGGAGCCATGCACCTTGGAGGCAGACACAACCTTGTGTGCACCCTTGAGAAGGATACTTCAGTAATGTCAACTGGGGCAGAATGCTGCTGGAAGAGACTTGGTGTTTTGTTTTTCACAGTCAAAGGAAAACAGCACTTAATTTATGTTACAAGAAAACAAATATTTGCTGTAGCAAATGTTATATTTATTGTTAGATGAAAGGCTTGCAACCTCGTCGTGGGAATGCTAGTTATTGACATGGGCTACCCTTCCTATTTGATTATATTGTAACCCTCCTCTCTTTAGAGCCCAAATCCAGATCAAACTATCACAGTTTTCAAACAGTATGTTAAAGCGGTCATGAAAAAAGGAGGTTGGTGTTGCCTTCTGCTTAGGAATACAAAAACGATGTTAGGATTTACAACATTCCTGCAATGTACAAATGTGTCTGCTGGAGTGGTTCCATGCAGTAAAGTGTTTTTTTTCAGACTTCTTTGGGGGTCATTTGCCACCTTCCTTTGCCTAATGGATGTGCCTGCCATAGGCTTGGAGGCAGCAGAGTGATGACCTTTGGTGGCACTGGCAACACAGATTCATGTAATAGAATTTGGCTTCTCAATTCATTTGTTTCTCTATGTAGGGTTCCATTCGTCAGCCTACATCAATCCTATTCATCAAATATATTGATCTGGCATTCAACACAATTCATTGTTTTTGCTGTTCTGTGAGCAAGAATCTTCAACAGCTCAAAAGTGGGGTAGATCACTTCGTCCTCTAAGCAATGCAACATTATGTAACTAGTCCAACCCAGCCTTCACTTGTGACACAAATTTTAGAGTACAGCAGTCCTTGTCAGATTTCCCAATATCACTGCCAAAGGTTTAAATAGAACTTCCCTAAGTACGGGCTGGGGAGTACGTAGGCGGTGGATGAGGCGATGGATGAGTGGAAGCATCCCTCGGACACAGACTCAGACAGCGGGACCTTAAGAGTAAGGCGGGGACACAGGCCCAGATCTGACTTATGCAAAAGACCAAGGAACCGGATGGATACGGGGATGAGGGAAAATTAGTCGGGGGCTGATGGAGGAAGGGATGCACAGGTGGCCCCCCCCGCCCTGCTGGGCAGGGGGCAGGAGTTGGTGGGTGCGGAGTGTAGGTGGGCCAAGAGCACTTTGGGGCCGGCCTGCCATCACCCTTCTTGCCTTGGCCCCCTCCTAAGTGTCCTCCCCCCCACTTGTCCTTCCTGTGTACCCTCCTAAGTCCGCCCCCCGTACCCCATAAAAAGGAGCATGAAATATCCTCATCTATATCATTCCGGCACAAGGGTAATTTGTTGTTACTCCAGTATTGGAACTTTCATAGATTCCCATAACTTGTATCATTCCCCGTCGTCGGAATGAGAGTCCCCGGTAAATAAATACCATAGCAATAGGTACAAAAAAAGAAAAAGGCCTAGGCCTCATCTCATTTTGTTGCATATCCACCTCTTTTTGTAAAAGAGACCAAAACAATGAACATCCAATCAGAACAGCCTCACCCCATAGAACCCTCCTGAGAGAGCCTCAGAGCCGCATATTTTCTACCGCACGTTGTGCAAGGGAGTCTCAACTGAGCTCTGCTCAGTTTTCTTCATTTCCTCAACTTCAAAATCTTCATTATGTCTGATAAGGAAAATAAGGCTTTATTCAAGGCTTGTGCCAACTGCTCTAAAAAGAGGCTTTATGTGGAGGACAAACATAAAGACAGTATTTATGGTTTGAACCCGGACCACAAGGCTACTGACTGCAAGATTTGTAGAACCTGCTTTACAAAAACCTTGAGGGACCGTGAGGGACGTCTGCTCACCTGGCTGCAAAAATTGAAGTCACGGAAAGACCCTGTTTCAAGTGACAGTGATGATGCCTCCTCTGCGACATCTTCGAGAATATCACAGAAAAGGGGTCAGGCTTCACCTTCAACTTCTTCAGACTCCCCTGCCAAAGCCTTCCAAAAGGCCGTTAATAGGTCTGACAGGCGTAGTCCCATCAAATCTCCTCACCGAGGTGTAAGGGAGAGGGAAGGACTGGTTTCTGAGGGGTCACCTGGTAAGAAGGCGAGCCATGGGTCTTCTGTTTCACCTCCGCCCTCTGAGAAACAAAAAGGTTTAAAAAAAACAGCCTCTGTCCCACCTGAGGGAAAAGCTGACAGGAAAATTCGTTACTCGACGACGGCATCAGTTCAGTCGACGACCGCTTTGAAAATTCAATCGACAACAGCTCCGTCGACGAGAGCTTCATCGTCTCCATTGACTTAGTTGACGACGACTTAAACAACGCCACAAACTGAGATACCTTTTAATACGTCGATGCCTACGATGACTTCCACGTCGACGAGGATGACGACGATGATGGTGGTGTTGACGGCGTTGACAGCTTCCAGTCTCATAGTGACGACAGTCTCGACGACGGCTCCGTCGACGGTGGCCTTTTCGTCGTCGACAGTCCAAACTTCGTCACCGGTAATTCCGTCGATGACCTAGTCGACGATACAAAAAGTGGCAATCTCGATAAGAAGACATCACGTTACCCCGGAAATGACTTCCCCAAGGAAAGTAACGCCACTGCCTCCTGCACTCCTTTTGGAAGAGGAGTTTTCAGAGGATGACGACGGGCCTTACGGGGATGCAAATAGCCCATCCCAATTGCATGTAAAGTATCAAGACTCAGGCTCTGAGGACGATTATATGGAACAGCAGCAATATCTGCCCCAATCTAGGTCCCAAGATCAGTATCAACAGGAAATGGTCTGCATGCCGTCCTCACTCATTACCGACCCCCAATTCATGCTGTCGGACTACAGAAAAAGGTTCAGGACTCAGTCTTCCGGCCAAGAGACAGGACAAGTGCCTCCACCTCTACCTCCGACTCAATCTCCTTGTCCGGTTGCACCTCCTCTTCCTCAAACTCTGATACCGGAGTTAACGGAACCACAACAGAATGTGGTCACTGTTCAGGATGATTCATCGGACGATGACCAGCGCACCTTATCAGTCCCAGACCCGGATAGGGAATGGGATGATTACATTATTCCGGATCCCGCCTCTCCATCTCCTGTTCCTGCTGATTCTCCTCCAGCGGATATCGGAGGATTTCACAATTTAATGGAAATAACTTCAAAACGTTTCAATCTGCCCATTCCATTGGTACAATCGGAATGTTTCTTATATGACTCCAAAGAACCTTACAGGAAGTCTGTTCGATCTATCCCAATAGTGGGCCATGTCTGAGATGAGGGGATAAAAGTCATGAAGTCGCCAGCAACTGTCATGCCTGTTCTTCTTCGACTGGAGAAAAAATACAAAGCTCCAGAGGATAGCCCTGCTTGTCTGGTCTGCCAGCCGAAACCGTACTCTGTAATTTCACAAGCGGCCCAAAGAAAATCAAAGAATCCGGCGGCACCTCTTACCACACCCCCGGATAAAGATGGAAGACGACTTGATAATGTTGGGAAGAGGTTTTCTTCTATGTCCAGCCTCCTGGTCAGAGCTGCCAATGCCTTGGCTATTCTTGGATGATATGATTGCCAGATGTGGTGTGATCTATCCCCGTATTTACACCAGCTACCCGAGGAATCGAAGGCTGAAGCCAAAAAAAACTCCAAGAGGGAGAACGTTCATCCTCTGAAATAATTGATTGTGCTATGGACATTGCTACTACAGCTTTCCGCTCTCTCGCAGGAGCAGCAGTCCTTTGGCGGCAAGGCTGGCTTCAGGCCACCTGGCTTAGTCCGGAAGTCCAAAACAAGATCCCAGATCTACCGTTCGATGGGGAGATGCTATTTGGAAAGCACATTGACGAGGTGCTGCAGGATATAAAGAAGGACACGGAGACTGCGAAGTCCCTTGGGACTCTGCAATACCGCAAGGTTCCTTTCCGTGGAGCGAGAGGACAAGGTTTTTCTTCATAAAGGAGTGGATGCCAACAGCGCTATTCCTCCTATTCGCAGCCCTCTCAGTCTTACAGGCCTCAATATTCACAACGTCAAGGTCAATCATCGTCTCTCTCGACCATCCTCTAGAGGACAAGGGCGCCAGGGGAGGGATTCCTCTAAGCGCCAGTAGCGGCTTCCTACTGTTCCTTCGTTCCCCGTTACACCAGTGGGGGGCAGGATATCACAATACTTCCACAACTGGCAACTTATAACATCAGACCGGTGGGTCCTCAATATTGTCTTATCAGGCCATACACTGGAGTTTCAACACCACGGACCATCCAGAGCCCCTCGCGCCACTGAATCCAAACATCTACACCTTCTACGTTTAGAAGCCCACCAACTACTTCTCAAAGGAGCGATAGAGCCGGTGCCTCTATCTCAGGGAGGCAAGGGATTCTATTCCCGGTACTTTCTCGTTCCCAAAAATCGTAGAAAAAGGGCACCAGATTTTAAGACCTGAGGGAGCTAAAAACCTATCTCATAAAGCTCTCTTTTCGGATGGTATCCCTACAGGACATTTTGCGGCTCCTCAATTCAGGGAATTACATGGCCACCATGGATCTCGAGGACGCATACTTCCATGTTCCCATCCACCCGGCCCACAGGAAGTTTTTACGCTTTACAGTTGCCAGGAGCCACTTCCAATTCAAGGTCCTGCCTTTCGGACTCAGATCCGCACCACGGATATTCACGAAGGTCTTAGCCCCAGTCGCAGCGTTTCTCAGAAAACAGACTACAGGTTTTTCCTTACCTGGACGACTGGTTGGTGAAAGCACTGTCTTATCAAGCAGTATCAGAAGCAGTCGAAAGATACACTCAACTCTTCAGTCTCCTGGGACTTCAGCTCAACAAGGAAAAGTCAGTCCTCTGCCCGTCCAGGTCGGCAAAGTTTCTATGTGCTATTCTGGACACAACTTGTTGCAAAGCGTTTCCATCAGGAGAAAGGCAGAAAAAGCTGATAACCTCCGCTCGTTGGTTACAAACAAGACGGTCTCTGTCTGTTCGCCTTTACAAGTCTCTTCTAGGATCGATCTCATCCTGCATTCCCTTAATTCCGTATTGCAGGCTACGAATGCTCCCGCTCCAAGAGCAATTGGATTTGCATTTGCGCCAAGCAGAAGGCTCTTTCGACAACAAAATAGTGATAAATCAGCTTATGAAAAAGGCAGCCACCTGGTGGACGATCAGAGACAATATCTCTCACGGTCTCACCTTCACAGGCACTCCAGCTCCTCTAATACTTACAACAGACACCTCTCTAGAAGGCTGGGGAGCAGCCTTACAAGACCTTCAGGTGAGCGTCCGCTGGCAGCCCGAGCAACGCCTTCTCCACATCAACCTGTTGGAGCTCAGAGCAATTAGTCTGTCTTTACAGGCTTTCCTTCCGAGAATCCGAAGATCCACGGTTCTGGTCCGTACGAACAACACGACGGCCATGCATTATGTGAACAAGCAGGGTGGTACAAGGTCTCGTCTACTATCCAAGGAAGCTCAGGAGCTTTGGGAGTGGATTATACAACATCAGATCTCTTTCGGCGGAGCATCTTCTGGGTGCCCTCAACAAGACGGCGGATACGTTAAGTCGTCTCAAATCTGTGAGCCATGAGTGGGAATTAGACCAGCAAACTCTGGAAAGAATTTTCAATCTCTGGGACACTCCGCCCATAGACCTGTTTGCCACTTCAGAGAACAAGAAATGCAGACTCTATGCAAGCAGGGAAGACCATCACGGATCATTGAGGAATGCGCTTTCGATGGCCTGGTCAGGCGCCTTTGTTTACGCTTTTCCTCCAATTTCACTAATTCCAAGACTACTCAAGAAGCTCAAAGCAGAACCCTGCGGGATGATTCTGGTGGCCCCGGCGTGGCCCCGCCAGTTTTGGTTTACAGAGCTTCTCCTGCTCTCCCTGGATCGTCCAATTCATCTGCGTCCAATTCCCTCTCTATTGACGATGTCCGAGGGCCAAGTGGTACATCCGGATCCGATCTCGCTGCAGTTAACAGCGTGGCTCCCGAGCACAGAGAATTTCAAAACCTAAATATCCCACAAGAATGTAGAGAGGTGCTAGCTTGGGCCCGCGCACCAAGTATGAATAAGACCTATTGCTTGAAATGGAAGCGTTTCTACCTGTGGTGCCACCAAGAAAACATTCATCCTTATTCTTCTGCTCCTCATCAAATCTTGCCATGCATTTTGACTTTGGCTAAATCGGGGCTCTCTCATTCCTCTATCAAAGTGCACCTGGCAGCTATCTCTAGATTCATACGGACATCTTCTGGCCCTTCCGTCTGGTCGGCAAGAATCGTGAACATTTTTTAAAAGGACTTTTTACAGTTTTCCCACCAGTTAGACCTCAACTTGGTCCTTACCCAACTAATGAGAATGCTTTTTGAGCGGACCTTAAATTCCTCTCATGGAAAGTATCCCTCGTTCTCGCTTTAACATCGGCCAGGAGGGTAGGTGAACTACACGCTCTCACTATCAAGGATCCGTTCTTACAGTTTAAAAAGGACACTCCGATTCTGAGGACAAATCCAAAATGTATCCCGAAAGTCCCTTCAGACTTTCATTTGAATGAACCAGTCATTCTCAAATCCTTTTTTCCTAAACCTGCAACTCCAGCAGAATGGTCTCTTCATTCTTTGCATATTCAAAGGTGTTTAAAATTCTATCTCCAACGCACCAAGGAATTCAGAAGATCTACACAGCTTTTTGTTCCTTTCAGTGCCCCTCGCAAGGGTTTCCTTATTTCGAAGCAAGGGGTTGCCAGGGCGAATCAGTTCTGTCACCAAGCGGCCGGTAAGCCCCTAGAAGGGCGGGTCAGGGCGCATTCTACAAGATCCGTTTCTTCTTCCGCGGCTCTCTTCGCTGTAGTGCCGATCAAAGACATTTGCAGGGCAGCTACATGGAGCAGTGCCCATACTTTCACGAGGTATTACTGCTTGGACTCTTCCATGCATAGTGATGCTGCAGCGGGACAGGCAGTCCTGAGGAATCTCTTCAAGTAAGCGGTGAGCTTTCCCTTCTAACCCTCCTTCCCGTTATTGGTTTCGCACATTTTGTATCTAATGATGTTTACTGACTGGTGTTTTGGTAACTTGTATTTCTTCTGATGATATAGACATGGCAAAGTTATGCAATGTATTATTACACAAAATGTGCGTTTTTTCGAACTGCTGGCTATTCTGATACATGCTATGGGAATCTATTAAAGTTCCAATACTGGAGTAAGAAAACAAGTTACTTACCTGTAACTTTGGTTCTCCAGTATTGGTAACGTTCATAGATTCCCATGCGCCCACCCTCCTCCCCTGGGAAAGCTCAGCCTCTAGCATCTTCTGTTATACTGTTATAACGGCTACGAAAACCTGAGGCTCTCTCAGGAGGGTTCTATGGAGTAAGGCTGTTCTGATTGGTTGTTCAGTGTTTTTGGTCTCTTTTACAAAAAGAGGTGGATATGCTACAAAATGAGAGGAGGCCTAGGCCTTTTTCTTTTTTTGTACCTACTGCTATGGTATTTTTTATTTACCGGGGACTCCCATTCCGACGACGGGGAATGATACAAGCTATGGGAATCTATGAAAGTTACCAATACTGGAGAACCAAAGTTACAAGTAAGTAACTTGTTTTCTTCTAGTAGGTAATATGGAATCACCACTAATCTCAAAACATCACCTCTCATTTGGCTCAATGCAGTTATTCACAATTCTAGGCCTAGAACCAACTTTCATACATCAATACTAATTAGTTTGCACTGAAAAAGTTGCTCAATTCATAATCTTCGACATTTCACAGGATATGGCAAAAGTAAGACCGGCTTTACCTGTGCAACAATGACAAGCTGTAGGGACTTATTCTAAACTACAAGTGGTCTTGGTGTTTCCATTGCAGGTTCAAATTTCTCAACATCCACAGGTAGGACTTGATTAGAAGCTGACATCCGCCATCTTAAGAGGTTCCTAAGCAAAGAAAGTTGCTGCAGAGTGTTCTGTCACAGAAAAACCCCATCATCAGGTCCTGTGTTACATGCTGCAGTGATTTTTCTCTCTCTATGATGCGCCTTCTATGACTTGATCAGCTCCTGGTTACTCAAAAATATTGAGGCTCTCCTAAATGAGTGTAAATGTAATTTTTTGTAATCTTGTGGTTTGAAGATGTGGAATAAGTGGGCCTGGCTTGAACACACTCATTTTTGCCAAGCCTTGGCACAATCACTTCCCTGTTGAATATAACCTAACAGTAATAGTATTTGTAATGTCAACATTTTAATTTCTTTGCCTTGTATCAAGAGGATCCAATTGTTAAACGCCAAGAAACCAAGCAAAGCACCAACTGTTTAATTTATTTGTTGTTTTGTATACTGTAAAACAACAGCTCTTAACCTGTGGTCCGGTCCGAAGTAGCAGCTGCTACATATAGGGTGGGAGGGGGGGGGGGGGAACTGTGCCTATAGTCTCCACTCTGTTTGCATGTCCTCCTGCACTGCTATGCTGTTATCCCACCTCCATCTGGTGCACATTATAAAGTCAAATGAGTCTGTCTGATCTTGACTACACAGTGAATAAAAAGAAAGGATCTTTTTTGCACTGAGCCAGGACTCAAACCACCAGCAGCTCAACTTGGGACCTGACCATTCTAACATGAACAAAGGAATGGCTAAAAGGCAAAACACGGGACTAAGCACCTCCTTTAGAGCCATTGAGCGGCTCACTTCTCCACCACATCCTGTGTTTTGTGTAAGAAAAAAACAATTTACCAGTTAAGCAAAGCAGACAAAGTGGAAGTTTCCCGAGAAACTGGGTTCCCTTAGGAATATTATGTTAAAATACATTATACGACATGCTGGGCACATAACAATGGCTTAAGTGGTAGTGGAGAGGGATGCGTATTGGCAGGAGCACTAAGTGACAGAAACAATATTTTGTAAAATAACCAACATTTCTGAGGACTTCCAAAACGGAGAGGGAGAATGAATGTGTGCTTTTTTGTCTGTGTTCGATGTAAAATATTCCTGGTGAAATCTGACACCTACCATACCCCACTAAAAGCATCTGTTCCCAACTGTTTATCAGAAAATGTATTTATTGGGGGGGATGAAACACCCCTCTTAAGAGTTATCAAATGTGTCCTGTTTGTGTAAAGTCAAATATGTACCAGATGAGCACCTAAAATTACTGAGCATAGTTACCAAATGTTAGGTCTTAACTCGTTTTAAACACTGCTTGGACACTCCATGTATGATATCTAATTCATGTGCTATCTGAAACTAGTTTTACTCTAAGAGTAAATCACGCTTACAACTTTGTTACCTACTGATAGTTAAAGTCTAAAGAGGAGATACTTGTCAGTTCACTGATTTTGCAGTCTTAGCTTGTTCCTGCGTTTCTAAGAACAGCAAAAATAGTTTAATGGCCCTTGAATCTCAAAGACCCTGAAGCACTCACTTGGCAGGTGTTGACCAGACTAATGATTTTGGATACATCTTCAGCTTTGACTTAATACATTAAAAAAAACTACATTTTCTAGGCTAGTCGGTCCTTGTTCCGAGTGTCATACTTCTAAAGTGTTTCCTTAGCAGTTCTTTTATCCTCCTTTAAGATGGGATAACTATGATCTAAGGAGAATTAGATTGGCCCTACTCAGGCTTTATTTCACATTATCATAAGCACAAAGGGTCAGCTTTGATATCCATCTTAAAACTGGTTCAGCTAAAATACGTTTTTTTTATTAAAACAACAACTTAATTAAAAAAAAATTTAAATTCTGTGCTACATCGTTAATCCATATAAAATTCAAATTTCCAGGGTTGTTCAGCAAGGCTGTACCTTAGCTTCAGGTCATATTTAATTTGTTTATGAGCCGCTATGATGTATTAAGCACTCTGCTGGTAGATGCCCAGACATTTGTGGGTTTGTTGCTTCGTTATCATGTGTAAATGACGTGGCCTGTTTGGTCAGAATGTGCAAATCTTTTCTCACATTGCTGGCAGGCTTTACGTTGTATTGTTTTATAGGATATCAGTGTTTCCAAATTTAAATACTACTTATTATAATTAAGTCCAGATGGAAATGTAAGTTTTAAAATCAGTAATTGTAGGAGGCTGGATTAGTGTAAGGCGCTTTCTTTTAATAAGTGTGCACTATATATATATATATATATATATAACAATCTTTATTCGGTATATAAAAAAACCATAAAAGTAACAATTTATCCAAAGAAAGATTAAAAGTTCAAGCTTAGAAAACAGTTCATCAATCTAAAATCTAAAAATATACACATCACATATGACCTATCCCTCACCAATCTAATTCATCTTCAAGCTTGGGAACCATTTATAAAACAATATGAAAGAATGGCAAGCGAGAAATCTACGGGCTTCCGCTACCCCTTGGGTTCCTTAATCTAAATGCAGCCCTTAAAAAGTTAATGATACAAAAAAGTGTAAAAGCATCAGTGGCCAATTTTAAAAATAACAGGGCCACCTGCGCTTGTTGGAATCTTGCGTTCTTTAAAATGCCCTTGAAGAAAAACCTCTGGGGTATGAATAAAATGGGCATAATAAAACAAAATGAAGGGTGTCCTGTGGAGACCTGTGGTCGCAGCCATAGGGCCCCTTCATCTCTGTAGACAGTGTGAACCCAGCCAGCTCTGCTAGTACATGATGCAAAAGATTTAGCCTAAACCGGGTCATTAAAAATCTATCGTGGGCACTGCTTAAACAAGACCGGTATGGTTCGATGCCCTCGGTAGACCTGGCTACTAGATGTTCTCTCACCGACCGCTTGGCTAACTCGGTCTTCCTGGAGCATCGACGCACACTTGAACAGATTCTTGACAGGGCCTTATTCTGCGTGCTCATTTTGGAAGGATTAGTGAA
This sequence comes from Triturus cristatus, assembly GCF_964204655.1. Taxonomy (NCBI): domain Eukaryota; kingdom Metazoa; phylum Chordata; class Amphibia; order Caudata; family Salamandridae; genus Triturus; species Triturus cristatus. The sequence continues at coordinate 1,149,415,377 of NC_140582.1, forward strand.
TAACTCTACACATCCCATTTTCTCCAAAGACTCCTTCACGTATTTTAGCCAAGGGATTTTTAGCCCATGGTCAAGGGAAAGACAGTCTTCTATGACCTGCCTGCTTAAAGCCACCTCCTCATTTGCCCAAATCTTCACCCAACAAACTAGGGGTTTGATTGCCATCCTGTCCGTGATATAATGGGCTCCCAGTTCTTCGTGAACAATATGAGCTGGCGTGCTCTGGCGACTTTTAGCAGGTGCCGGAAATACATGTTCTCTACAATTTGTAGTTGGTTAGCCTCAATGAATCCCCACACTTCGCTTCCATATAGCACTTTAGCACAACACATGGAGCTGTATAATCTCAAAATCTACTCTGGGCACCTGCGTTCTAGCCTTTGTGCAAAATTTATTATAGACCAGGTGCATCTAGTCATAACTCGGCATTTCTCTTCTAATAAGTATTTAAAATGTAATCGACCATCAAATAAAATCCCCAGATATGAGAAGGACTGAACCTTTCCTAAGCTATGAGATCCAATTGTATAATTGTAGGATTTACCTGGCTTTTTCCCCATTTCCATGACATAGGATTTTGCATGATTCGGGAATAAGTCCAGATTCTCCATAAATGTGACAAAACCATCTATTAAAAGTTGCAGATTCGGAGGAGCCTAGCGCGCAACCAAGATGGCCGCGTAGGTGCGAGGCTCCCGAGGACCTCCGCGACCTCCTGAATTAATCCTGGCGATATCCTGTCCTTGTTGAGGGGACTGTGTTGGGGAACCGGAGCTGAGGCGCCACCCGTTTTTTGGGCTCGAATCGGACCCCGGACGCCGGTGGGAGCATCGATCGAAGGTTGTGGCCTTCTCCTCGCCGGCCCCCCGGATTGGAGTAGTGGGGCGATCCGGGGACAAAGTGAATAACAGCGGCGAACGGGGCTGGGCGACTGGCGTACCCCGCACTTTCACTTTCGCTTTTGCGCCCTCCTAGCTCTCAAGCGGGGTCGGACTGCGGAGCGGGGTGTGGTGGTGTGGCCTTGTCCAGGAGCCCGGCTGACCCGCCGGCGGTGGGTTGACCCGCGGTTCGGTGGTCGCCCCTGCCCCCCCCCTGGCACCCGTGACTTGGTATAGCGGCCCGTTTGGGGTGCTTGGCACGACGGTGGAAGAGCCAGCATGTCCACCAAACAAGATGGCGACCGGGCGAAGGTGAAGACGACCCGCCGTGGCACGGCACACCAGGCCAACAGTATGGACCGCTACACGCTCCAGAAGGGTTCTCCGGAGACATCGCGTGCATCCCCGGTGGGCCCGACGGAGGCATCCGCTCATCCGGTGGATCTGACCCTCCGGGACGTCATGGGCGCCATCGCAGAGATGAAGGCCTCGGTGGACCAGCGTTTCGACACCTTAGCGCAAAAAATAGACTCGGTCCTGGTGGATGTGAGCCTTGTGAGGGCAGACTTGTCCAAAACAAACGACCGAGTCGACTCCCTGGCCCACACCACAACGAGCCTCACGACAGACGTGGTGGCCCTCCAGAAGGAGGTGCGCCGGCTTGGCCAGGCGAGCGCCCTGATGGACCGGCGACTGGAGGACTCCGAGGGTCGGGCCTGGAGGAATAATGTCCGTATTGTGGGGGTGCCGGAGGGACGAGAGGCGGAGGCGGCGGATCTTTTCGTGGAAGAGTTGATCCTGACCCATCTCCAGCCCCGGGGGCTGAGTAAGCTTTTTGCGGTGGAGCGTGCTCACCGGGTCCCCGGGGGCAGACCTAAGACTGGTGCCCCGCCGCGGCCTCTCATTGCCCGGATTTTTAATTTCCGGGACAGAGATGCTATCCTCCAGACCTCCAGACAACAGGGACCGGTCAAGCTTGACAACATGGAGGTACATTTCTACCCAGACTTTACCCCGGCGGTCCAGAAGCAGCGGCAGAGCTTTCTTGGTGTTAAACGTCGCCTAAGGGACCTGAACCTCAAGTACTCAATGCTCTTTCCAGCTAAGCTGAGGGTAGAGGTGGATGGTCACACGCACTTCTTCGACCGGCCCGAGGCGGCTGGGGACTGGCTGGACACTCTGCCTGGAGATCGGGGCCGGGGGGGCGGGGGGGGGCGCGGCTGGCGAGGAGGGCCCGCCGGAGCAGAATTGAGGGGTGACTGCATAGGCCGTGCTCTGGACGTTGTTCCTTCACCATTTATTGATTGCGTATTTTCCCCTCCTATGGAGGTTGTGCGGGGTCTGTTGGGGGCTTCCCTCCTCCTCTGGGGGACTAGTTAGTATTTTAGCTATGGGGCGACAGGCACACTGCACTTTGGGGGGGCTGTCTGGGCTCATGCAGGGGTGCAGGGAGGGGGGAGTTTTGTTGGGACCGGGGGGTGGGGGGGGTGTGTTGTTTGTTAGCACCGCAGGGCAAACCCGCTACTATGTTGTTGTTTTTAGGATGCTCGATGGGGGACGACCGATTGTTTCGACGTATGATGGGGGGTAGGGATTTGGCTGTGTTGTCATGGAATGTTAACGGCCTGGGGGATAGGATTAAGCGTGGTGTGGTCCTGCAGTACTTAAAACGTATTTCACCAGATGTTGTCTTCCTGCAGGAGACGCACCTTATAGGTAACTCCTTTCATGCAATGAACCGGCGGGGATATCGTTTGGCGGCCCATTCTGGCTTCACCTCGGGCTCGCGGGGGGTGGGTATTATGATCAAGAACTCGCTCCCGTTGGAGATTGATGAGGTGCGCCATGATGAGAGGGGACGTTACACGGTTCTGGTGGGAAGAATGGAGGGTAGAGTGTTTATCTTTATATCAGTGTACGTCCCGCCTGGGTTACAAGCCACCACATTTGCGGACCTGGGGCGCCTCCTTCTGGACCTTCCGAGTGGCCTGCTGGTGGTTGGAGGGGATTTTAATGCGGTAGCCTCTGGGTCTATGGATCGCCATCCCCCTAGGGACCTCCCCCGGGCACAGGCGTGGCTGCCCGGCCTTCTGGACACGCTGGGCCTGGTGGATTGCTGGCGATTAAAGCATCCTGCATTGCGACAGTACACCTTCCACTCGGGTGCCCATGGTAGCCTCTCGCGGCTTGATTACATCCTTGTCCCGGCGGCCCACGCAGGGAGGGTGGGGGAGGTGCGCCATCTGGCGCGGGGTATCTCAGACCACTCCCCATTGTTGTTGCATCTCGATGTCTTCCCGAGGGGGGATGGCAGGGTGGCCCCAATCAATGCATGGTATTTGCGCGACCCCACCATTCGTGCTGATTTGATCAAATCCCTACAGCGATATTTCGATGAGAATGTGGGGTCGGTCTCTTCGGCCATCTCCCTGTGGGAGGCTTTCAAGGTAGTCCTTAGAGGGGAGGCCCTCTCCTTTATCTCCCATGCCCGGCGGCGCGAGCGGGAGGAGGTGACCCGGGTAGAGGCCGAGATTGCAGAACTGGAGGGTGACCTGGGAAGCGGGGTAACAGACGACAAGTTGCATGTTCTACACCTAAAGCAGGCGGCCTATCGGGCCCTCGTCACGGAGGCGGCCAGGGGCCTCAGTAGAGAGCAGCAGGGGCGATTGTATGATGTGGGTGATAAGGCTGGCAAATTGATTGCGTGGTTGGATAAGAGGGAGAGAGCGAGCCGTGTGGTGCCTTTGATTGAGAGTGTTGATGGTGCGTGTGTCACTGAGCCGGAAGCCATTGTCTCCTGCTTCGCGGATTATTTCCGCGAAGTCTACTCCCCGGTTTCCCCCTGCTCGGAGGCAGACTCCCATGCCCTGCTTCGGGACATCGCACTGCCCTCCCTAACGGTGGAGGACAGGGATTCGCTGGACGCCCCTCCCACCTCGGACGAAATTGCCTTGGCTATTCGCTCGGTTGCATCCGGCAAGGCCATGGGCCCCAATGGTATTCCCATCGAGCTCTACAAGCTACGCCCGGATGTGTTGGCGCCCCACCTGCGCGCGATGTTCCTGGCGGCCCACTCGCGGGGTTCCCTCCCGCCGGACCAGCGTCTAGCCACAATTGTGGTGATCCACAAGGAGGGGAGGCCCCGTGAACGGGTCACATCCTATAGGCCGATTTCGCTTTTGAACGCGGAGCCCAAAATCCTCGCCAAGGTGTTGGCCAACAGGTTGGTTGGCGTGGTGGGCGATTTGGTCCACCAAGACCAATCTGGCTTTATACCGCACCGCAACACGGCGCTCAATCTGCGGCGCTTGCACGGGGTGCTCGCGCGTGTCCCATTTGTGCGGGAGCCGGCCATCTTGGCGTCCTTGGACGCCACCATGGCGTTTGATACGCTTGAATGGCCATACATCTGGGCGATGCTGGCAAAATTCGGGTTTGGCCCGGGTTTCATTAGCTGGGTCAAATTGCTATATTCGGGCCCATTGGCGCAGGTGGTAGTGAATGGGCGAGTCTCGGCCCCATTCGCGCTGGGGAGGGGTACGCGACAGGGCTGCCCCCTGTCGCCTCTCCTGTTTGCCCTGGCCCTGGAGCCCCTGGCGGAGTGGCTGCGGTGGCACCCTTTTATCCGTGGTCTCCGCTGGACCCCCGAGCATGAGGACCGTGTGTCCCTCTATGCTGACGATATCCTTCTGTATCTCGCCTCCCCGCGTAAATCACTGATCGTCCTGGTTGATGTTTTGCGTTCATTCGGTCGCAACTCAGGCCTGGTCATCAACTGGGCGAAATCCTGTATATATGTGCTTTCCGGGGAGGCTCCGGCCCTACCACGGGACTGTCCGATCCAGATTGCCTCCCAAGGTTTTCGGTACCTGGGTATCTATATCACTCTTGACCCGGAGGCCCGCTACGAGCGGAATTTGTTACCCCCCCTTCGGCGTTTGAGGGAGGACGTGGTGCGCTGGCGGCGTCTGCCGCTCTCGCCGCTCGGCCGAGCGGCCTTGTTTAAAATGATGTCCCTGCCACGCTTCCTCTACGCCTTCCAGAATACTATGGACTTGGTCCCGGCACGCTATTTCCGTGAGGTGGAGGGCCTCCAGCGGCGCCTGTTCTGGGACGGGAGGCCGCGCATTGCTCTGGCTAAATTGACGCTCCCGTGGTACGATGGGGGGGTCGCCCTCCCTGACATTAAACGGTATTACTGGGCCTCCCAACTAGCTGCAATTAATCATGGCCTTTACGGGCCCGCCTTGAACCCGGCATTCGAGATGGATAAGATGCTCCTGCCCGGTGGCGATTACAATCGAGCGCTCTACGCTGGCGCGCCCGACTCCCGTTTGACGGGACCGACGCGTGTCATGGTGCGTGTCTGGCACGCGGCTAATGCAGCTATGGGGTGGAAGGACCGTTTGACCCGGGCGTCACCGCTGTATGCGTCTGAGAGGTTGGGCTCCCTGTGGACGTCGAAGGGCTTCGAGAAGTGGGACACGATCGGAATCAGCACGGTGGGAGATCTCTGGACGAGGGGGGGATTCAAAACTTTTGAGACGCTGCAGGCGGAGTTCCAGCTGCAGGGCAGTGAGTACTTTCGGTACCTACAGGTCCGCCATGCGCTGGGCTCCGTCTTCCCGGATGTCGCATCCATTCCGGAGTCTTCCCCCCTGGAGGACAGAGTCCTAGATGGCCATGTCCCGGACAGCACGATCTCCCTCATATACAAAAAACTGATCAACGATAGATCGTGCCTGCTGACTAGTCTCCGCGAGGCTTGGGTTGCCGACGGGCTGGAGCTGGACGATGAGGATTGGATTTCCGCGGTGGCCTCTCCGAAAGAGGTGGCCATCCCGGCTCGCCTTCGTTTCGTCCAGCTCAAGATCCTTCACCGGGTTTACGTGACGGGGCCAAGGCTTCTGCGTATGGGTTTTGCTGGTGACGGAATGTGTAAGCGTGGCTGTGGTGCGTTGGCGACTTTCATGCATATACTGTGGGAGTGCCCGAAGGTGGAGCGATTCTGGCGTGGTGTGCATGAGGTCCTGCGTGTGGTGACGCGTGTTGCGCTGCTGCCTGAAGCGAGGAGATGCTTGCTGAATGTATGGGAACCGAATGACTATTCGGTCCCGCAGACGCGGTGGGTGACTCTGGGATACATGATAGCCAAGCGCGACATTGCTCAATTGTGGGGATCCCAGAGGCCCCCTGCGGTGTCGGCCTGGAAAGAGCATATGGATTGGTGTATGTTTCGTGAAAAGGTGGTGTATGTGGCGAGAGGTAAGCCTGGGGCGTGGGTGAAAATCTGGGGCCCCTGGAACGCCTACCGCGGGGGTATTTGTGAGCCACCACTGCTACAGGCTGCCTCGCCTGCTCCGTCTCCCTAGACGGCCCCCCTCCCTCAGCCGCGGGCGCGCGGTCCCCCAGTCCCTGATCTATTCCCATTCCCCTCTCCAGAGTTCTGCTGCTGGTTTGGATCCCCCACTTATGGAGCACGTGCTGTTATTTTGGATCGCGGGTTGCCTTGCGGGTGTGGTTTTTTGGTGTTGTTTTGTTTCAAGAAAAGGGAACCGTACTGTGGGCTTGGAGCTGTGTGGCCTGCACCATTGATTACTCCTGTTTCACTGCTCTACACTGCCTAGAGACTTTTACTGTATGTGTGCAATATGTTTTTGTCATTCTAGCGGCCGGCCGGATGGTTGTAGGCCCATACCTGTAACTTTTACGAACTGCAATAAACGGTTTCAAAAAAAAAAAAAAAAAAAAAAAAAAAGTTGCAGACTCTTGGGGGTGCGGGCAAGAAGTACTGCGTCATCTGCGTAAAGCAGAACGGGGATCCCACGAGTACCTATCCTGGGGGTGTCTACCTGTAAAGTGCTGAGTGCACGGTCAAGACCGTTTATATATAGCGTGAACAAGAAGGGAGCTAATATGCAGCCCTGTCTGACCCCACTAGAGCACGTAAAGGGTTCTGTTATATTTCCCTCCTGACTGTATCTAACCGCAGCCGTGGTATTCAGATGCAAGGACTTTAAGATGTTAATAAGCCCCAGGTCCACGCCGAGCCCACCCATAATTGCCCAGAATTTCCCTCTGTTGACTCTGTCAAAGGCCACAGTCAGGTTCATAAATGCCAGATATATTGTCCCAGGGCTGACTACTGTGTATGTGGCCGAAATAAGATATAAATTAAGGCATTGGTCGGTGATAGATTTCCCAGGCCTGAAGCCAAATTGGAAGGCAGTTATAACTTGGTGCTCCTCAGCCCAATCAGTCAGCCGGCATAAAATGACCACCCCAATACCTTCGCTGACTCATCAATGAGAGAAATCGGGTGGTAACATTGTGGGCTATCCTTGTTACCTTTTTTAAAAATAGGGATGATTGTGGCTGTGGCCCAAGTCGTGGCTGTGGACCAAGCTTTGATATCCTTCTTAAAACTGGTTCAGCTAAAAGACGTTTTTTATTAAAACAACAACTTAATTAAAAAATAGCAAATTCTTTGCTACATCGTTAACCCCACAGTTCAAATTCACTTTGACCAAATAGGCAAGCTGACTGATGAAATTCACATTTCCAGGGTTGTTCAGCAAGGCTGTACCTTAGCTTCAGGTCATATTTAATTTGTTAATGAGCCGCCATGATGTATTAGGTACTCTGCTGGTGGATGCCCAAACATTTGAGGGTTTGCTGCTTCGTTATGTGTAAATGATGTGGCCTGTTTGGTCAGAATGTGCAAATCTTTTCTCACATTGCTGGCAGGCTTTACGTTGTATTGTTTATATAGGATATCAATGTTTCCAAATTGAAATACTACTTATTATAATTAGGTGTAGATGGAAATTTAAGTTTTCAAATCAGTAATTGTAGGAGGCTGGATTAGTGTAAGGCGCTTCCTTTTAATAAGTGTGCACCATATACTAAGGCAGACAACCCTTATGGTGGTTTTAGAGAGCTGTCTAAGGTTGTCTAAGATCACGAAGTGGTAGCTGTCGAGAGCAGCCTTCAGGCTTAGTCCAGAGGGAGTGATAAGCAGCTTGTTTTACCAGATCTAATCATGTAGTGTCGGTTCAATCAATCAATCAATGTGTTTGTTAAGCGCAACTACTCACCCGTAAGAGTCTCAAGGCGCTTGGTGGTGGTGGTGGTGGTTGGGGGGGGGCAGGTTCCAGTCCATCATGGAGCCAGGTTTTGAGGTTACTTGCGAAGATGGGGAGCGATGTCTGTCTGAGGTGGAGCGGAAGGTCGTTCCAGGCTCTGGCCATGCGGAAGAAGGAGTTGCCTCCCGATCTGGTCTTTCTGGTGTGGGGGACCACAGCGTAGGAGAGCTGGGCTGATCGTAGGGTGCTTTGGGGTGCGTGAAATTTGAGTCGGCTGTTCAGGTATGCTGATCCGGTGTCGTGGAGGGCCTTGTGAGCATGGGTTAGCATCTTGAAGGTGACTCTAGCTTCGATGGGTAGCCAGTGGAGGTTTCGCAGGTGCTGGGAGATGTGGCAGTGTCTTGGCAGCTTGAGGACCAGTCTTGCGGCGGTGTTTTGGATGTTCTGTAGCTTGCGGGTGAGGTTTTTGTTTATTCCGGCATAGTGTGTGTTTCCGTAGTCGAGCCTGCTGGTGACCAGGGCGTGACTGATGGTCTTTCTGTGTTCGAGGGGGATCCATTTGAAGGTCTTACGTAGGAGGCGAAGGGTGTGGAAGCAGCAGAAGAGACGAAGTTGATCTAGCGGTCCATTTTGAGCTGAGTCCAGGATGATTCCCAGGTTGCGTGCGTGGTCCGTGGGGGTGGGCGGGATTCCGAAGGTAGTGTGCCACCAGGTGTCGTTCCAGGCATCGGAGTTTGGGCCCATGATGAGTACATCTGTTTTGTTGGTGTTTAGTTGTAGGCAGCTGTTTTTCATCCATTTGGCGACTGCTTCCATGCCTTCTCAAAACTTGTCTGGCGGTGTTGGGTTCGTTGTATAGGGAGAGGAGGAGTTTGGCGTCATCTGCGTATGACACACTGTTGAGTCCGTAGGTTCTGACAATGGGGCCGAGTGGAGCCATGTAGACGTTGAAGAGCGTAGGGCTGAGGGAGGACCCCTGGTGGACTCCGCAGGTGTAGGGTCCGAGAAGAAAGGGAGGGGGGGGGATGGAGTTAGGAGGGGGTTGATCTCAGCATGTTTCCAGTCGTCAGGGAACGAGGTGGTTGCCAGGCAGCGGTTGATGGTGCGGCAGAGCATGGGTGCGATGGTGTCGGCAGCTCTGTTGAAAATGTGGTGGGGGCAGGGTTCCGTTGGGGCCCCGGAGTGGATTGACTTCATTGTCTTCAGTGTGTCTTCGGTGGTGAGGGCTGTCCAGTTGTTGATCGCTTGCTTCAGGGTGTCGGGGGTGGTTGGTGAGGGTTCAGTGTGTTGGTTGTCTTCGTCAAAGTTGTCGTAGATGCTCTTGATTTTGTGGTGGAAAAAGGTGCTGAGCTTGTCGCAGAGGTCTTGTGAGGGAGGCATGTTGGTGGACTCACTGGTGGGTTGGGCAAACTCCTTGATGATGTTGAAGAGTTCTTTACTGTTATGTGCATGAGTGGAGATTCTGTCTTCAATCGCTTTTTTCCTCATTTTTCTGATGAGTTGTTGGTGGGCGTTGGTGGCGGCTCTGAAGTTGTTGTGGGCTTCTGTGGATTTGGTGTTCCTCCAGACCTTTGAGGCCGTCTGAACTCTCGCAGTTCGGTGGTGAACCATCTAGTTTTCTTGGCGTGGGTGTTGTTGTTTTTATTGAGGGGGGGGCTATGGTGTTGGCGCTGTCGGAGATCCATCTGTGCAGGGTTCGGGCTGCGATGTTGGGTTTGTCGTTTTCCACGATGGTTGGGGTGGAGTTGCTGAGTGACTAGGTTAGCTGGTTGTCGGTGCTTCTGGTCCAGTTTCTTCATGGGAGCAGGTGTTGGTGTGTGTGGATGGTGGGTGTTCTGAAGGTGAAGTGGACGCATCGATGGTCAGTCCATGGGAGTTCAGTGGTGAGCCTGAAGGTGATGGAGTTTCCTGTTGTGAAGAGGGGGTCGAGGGTGTGTCCTGCTAAGTGCGTGGGTTCGGTCATGATCTGGCGGAGTCCAATGTTATGGAGGTTGTCCAGGAAGGATGTGGTGCTGGGTCCAGTTGGTTGTCGAGGTGGAAGTTGAAGTCTCCCTGTAGGGTGTAGTTGGTGGACGCGATGGCATGCGGGGAGATGATGTCCGTGATGGGGTTGGCGAAAAGTCTGCGGGGTCCAGGGGGGTTGGTAGATGAGGGTTCCTCGGAGGGTGGAGGTAGGGCTAGCCAGTATCTTGAAGTGAAAGTATTCAATCAGGTCTGTGGGCTCGTCGGGGAGTGTGCTCAGTCGGAGGGTGCATTTGTGGACGATGGCGATTCCTCCACCAGGGCTGATGGGGCAGTCCTTCCTGGAGATCTTGTATCCTTGGGGAATGGCGATGGCGATGTCCGGTCCCAAGGTGGTGTTGGTCCAGGTTTCGGTAAAGAATACTAAGTCCGGAGTGGTGCTGTCAAGAAGGTCCCAGATTTCGGTGGAGTGTTTGTGGAGGGATCGGACGTTGAGGAGGATGCATTGCAGGGTCTTCGGTTCGGTTGTGTTCTTGCGGGTGGGTTGCGCTGTGTCCGTAGTCTTGGCGGTGCTGCAGGTGTGCTGGCAGCGGTGACAGCTGAAGGGTCCGTGGGTGTCGGCTGGTGATGCTAGCTTGCAGTTGTTGCGGTCTGGGTTGAGAGCGTGGAGTGCCGCTGGTTCGTAGCATTGGTGGTGCAGAGATCCAGGGTTCCTGGCGCGGGCCGCAAAAGGGCTTGCCTTTGGCACGCTGGCGGCGCGGCCGCATGGCTGCCATCATTAAGAAGGGGTCGGGGAGGGCTGGACAACTGGGAGGCGGGGAGGGGAGCTAGATTGGGCCAGTCGCACTGGTCATGCTGGGGGAGGGGGGGGGGGGCGCGGGGGCAGCAGCAGCAGAGAAAAACGGGCTGAAAAAGGGAAAAGGCAAAAAGAGAGAAAAGTGCAAATAAGGCAACAAACGTGCAAGAAAGAGTGGAGGAAAGACATACAGGACACAGAAGGAGAGTGAAAGGGGGAGATTGAGATGGGGTAAAAAAAGTGAAAAACGGAGGAAAGACCCAGAAGGGGAGTGAAGGGGGAGCTTGAAATGAGGGGAAAACGACAGAAAATGGAGGAAAGACCCAGAAGGAGAGTGAAGGGGGGAGATAGAAGTGAGGGAAAAAAGGAGTGAAAAAGGAGAGAAAAAGTGGAGGGAGAGAATGGAGATAGAGGTCCACTGGACCACCAGGGATGAGGTGCAGGTGAAACCTGCGGGTGGAGGAGGGTCTCGAACACAAACACTCTAGAGTGCAGGGGCTTGGGGGAAGGCCTCACTTAATGGTGGAGCTGCGAGGGAGGGAGAGCAATTTCACTGACAATGAGTCAGGGGTCTTGCCCATTCCGAAAAAGAACCACACTGTGTAGTTATTTAAATATGTCTATTTATTACGCAACACCCCCTAACACATTGGTATATCTCCTACTCAGAGATATTAACACAAATACACAACAATACTTCAATTGCAAGAGGTAAGCAAGCACAATTCACAGTGGTCTCCAGCGGGATACCAAACCATATACTAAGAAAATGGAATGCGAACTGCGACCAAAATCGGGATTTGGACCAGGAGGCTTAGAATAGCTGGGGATACAAGGAACCACACAAGGTAAGTACCTAGGAACCCCAGTGAGCCTGTGTGCAGAGTGGAAAGACAGCCGCGTACTCAATAGAAGTCAGCGGGAAAGCTGTGATTGTAGTTTTGAAGAACGACCCTCCCCAGTGGACCCTGAAAAAAGACTGTGCAAGATAGAAGATTGGATAGTCACCCCACTAGTTGGTATCCCAGGAACCAGGATACCTACACCAAGGAAAGGCGGGTGCACAGGTGCAAAGTGATGTCGGAGACCACCTTAGCATTTTTACTGAAGTCCTCCATTGTGGTCTGCTGGTGAAAACTGAGCCACACTCCGGTGGAATCCAAGAGTGAATTCTTGAAGAGAAGTACCTGCAAGCAGAGGAAACAGTCTATGCCACTCGGAGGTGACCAGGAGGCACGGAAGACCAATGCCCACTGATGACTGAAGATGCATGAGGGATGACTGTGACCTTGTCGCTGCAGCTGTGAGGACCAGGCGACGCTGAGGAAAATCCGGAGCAGTGCACAAGCTGCCCCACATCGGAAGTCGAGACTCAGGGGTTGGAGTCTGGCGGGAGCCCCAACAAGCCTTGACAGCTGCAACAGGCGTGGTAAACGAAGGAGCAACTTCGGGACCAGAAAGGTCCAAGAGACTCACCTAGTGCAGTAAAGTCAGAGCAAGATTGAAGTTCTCTGGAGTGCAAAGCCAACAAGCCTTGGTAGGGCAGGTCAACGAGGTGCACAGATAAGAAAACCTATCCATCTAAAGTGGTGCTAGCTCCAGCTTACACAGGCTGCAATGGCATCGCCTGTAGTCATAGTTTGAGTGGTCTCTCAGGGGTGGCTAGTTAAAAGAAAAACATACTGACACCAGAAAAAGTGATGGTAACCAAGAAAGCAGATCCTACTTTACTACAGTAATTCACAGAAGTGCGGATCTAGATTGATTCAATGAGAGCTATGGCAGTGGAAATTTGGCTGTTTGTCAGAATTGGCAACCCCCACTTCTATTTTAACTATTGTGATTTGTTTTTTGAGATCCACTGTAAATGTTACTCAATATATCCACACTGTTTGGCATGCACAAACACAACTATTGTTGAATACCAGGTAGTTTTTAACCATCCTAAATTGTCCTGACCATTCCCTGTGGTGTACTCTAATGCAAATATCTGGAAAACCTATAAAACCAGGTAGGAGTTAAATATTCAAATTGTACATTCGTCAAGTTACATTATACCTGAGCAAGCATATAGCAGTCTGAACTATTTTTGTAAAGCGCTTTTTTTTTTGCTAAGTTTTATATAGCGCAAACTTGACCCGAAGGTATCGGGTATCAGAGCGCTTTACACGAGCACCAGTTGGGTTACCCGAGGACACATTAATTTTTCTTAGGCACAGGGAGATAAAGGGATTTGCCCAGAATCACAGGATGTTCAGCGTCATTGCCAAGACTCAAACCTGGTTCCCCAGATTCGAGGTCGACCGCCCTAGCCGTTAAACCAACTCTTCTCCCCAACTTGAATTAGCAAGCTTGAGAAGTATATTTAAAGCCTATTGTGAGACCGAATTTAATTTGAGAGGGCAAGAGCCAAAAAGGTGTACCTCGTTCATATCATTTTAGGGTGGATCTTGTGCTTCTTAACTACAAAACCATTGCTCATTAACTAACCTTCCATCATCGGATCAGTTTTCCTATGATAAAGTCTTGGATCAGTTTTTCATTTTTACCCTTTTTGTAGGTCACTCAGACTACCATAAAAAAATAAACATTGCAAAAGTGTTATTCTTCTTAAGAACACTGACCATCCTGCTATACAGTATGCCGGGTCTAAATATGTCAAGTCTTGCACCAGGTGCATAAACGATTTTGCACAGGATATGTACCTACGTTGTTTGGATTATCTGTGCTATCTTATGTTTCAGCCTTCTCACAGTACACAATTGTAACTCTAGCTCCTCAAGAAGAATGTTATCTTCAAAGTAGTGTTAGCCGTTTTGGTATGCAGCCTTTCAATGTTTTCCGTTAGGAATGGGAGGGTTGAAGCCACCAGCTTTTTAAAGATAACTCCTAGCCTATGGGTCTTTGTGATATAGTTGGGAACAATTTCTAGTGTCTGAGGTGAGGATTGCATTGATTTGGAACATGCTGCATAACAGATGTATTGCATTTATAAGTTTTGATGGTATAGGGCACATGAAGAGAGCGAAGTCCTATCAATGAGATTATTTTGATCAGGTGCCTCGGTGCTCAAATGAAGGCCATATATTTGTAGATTTTCTTTTGTAATATTCAGTAGGACACGTCAAGAAGAAAAGGATGTTCTTGAGTCGGTTTATTACATATTCGTTCTCATCTCTGAAGAAAGCTGCTTAGACTGAAGAAATATGATTTTTCAGTGTTTCGTAGGGTTTCTGGGTTTTTATTTGAGGGAGTATATTACCTGGTGTGTTCTCTTGACCTGAGAGACTCAAGTTCTTTTAATAGGTCTTTTGAAAACCATTGTGTGGGCCTACTATTGTTTTACCTTTTTAGTTCCATCGTGGCCAGTTTATCCAAGAAATTGATCAAGATCAGTTGTATTGTAGAACCATTGTGTCTACTTCAGATCGTGACCATTAGACGAGATTTTTTAAGGATGATTTGGAGCACCATTGAGAGTGCGCATGATGAAGAAATTCGACCAATCAACAGGTTTACGATTATTAGCTCTCAATGGTGACTTGTCAGTAAGGTGGCCAGGTAGAGCTCCCTTTTTCATGAGTGGGTGTACAGCTGTACTATTGCTCCGAAAGAAGTTATGATACAGCTGCATCTTTTTTATTTTCTCCCATCTAGATTAAACTCCTCCAAAAAAACTTTGTCAACAGTGGAGATTGCTCTTCTTGCAATATTTTCCATTGTTTGAAATAAAGAGGATCATCAGGTGGATGAAATATGATTTGGAAGAGATTTTATAGATATTGTATGTAACATCGTCAACCTCCTACTCTCTTCTCTTCCTGATCAAGCCATATGGCCAAATATTACAGAGGTTTGATGTTAAGTATTGGTTGGAATCAGTCTGTTATCTAGGTTTCAATTAAGAAGTCTATATCATAATGTTGAATCTTCTGTGCAATTTCAGTGTTGTGGTCAGTTGTGGGTCTACAATTTTGTAGAAGACATTTGAGGGAGAATTTTTCAGTTTTAGTGAGGGACAGCGAAAAGGTCTGAACATGTATGGGTTGACGGTACTGATGTTTCGTGTGAATCAATTTTTTAATGACTAGTTTCTCAGAAGGTGTTTATAAGGGTTTTGAAGGCTGTACTGGTTGTAGATGTAGGATAAAATTAGGACATTGATGTCTGTGGAAAGTTCTTCTGAGGCTGTATTGGTTTGAGTCTCTATTATTGCGTCTATGTGGGGGTATTTGTAAAGCGCACTGCTACTCCAAGGAGTGTCCTGGCGCTAGATGCAGAAGGGTAGCAGTGGGAGGGAAGGAGGAATTAAGGGCATGAATAGAGCCAAGTTTTCAGTTTTTTTTCTGGAACAGGGGTGTAGAGTCAATGTTTCTCTGGTGGAGGGGCATTTTATTCCAGAGGGATTGGTCTAAGGAAGGAGAGAGCCTTACCCCCCTGTCCTAGCCTTTAATACGGGGGGTATTGGCTAGCAAAAGATTAGAGGAGTGGAGATTGCTCAGGGGGGCATAAAATGAAATCCTGTGATTAAGATACCCAGGTCCCGTCCCATATAGGGATTTCTGGGTCATGAGCAGAGTCTTAAAGATGACTCTTTTCCTTATTGGGAGCCAATGGAGACTCCTCAGAAGGTGAGACACATGGTACGGGCTGCTGCATTCTGGACAAGCTGGAGCCTGTCCAGCAGATAACTGGGCATGCCCAGATAGAGGCCATTTCTGTAGTCCAGCTGGGATATAATCCAGGCTTGAATCACCTGTTTGACAGCTATAGACAAAGAATAAAAATTTCCGAAGAAGGTGCAGAAGAGCAAAACACGTCCCTACTACTGAATTTACTTGGGCGCGGAATAGCAGCTGGTTGTCAAATTTAAACCCCAGGTTTTTCACCACCAGGTTGTTAGTAGCAGGGGTGGGAGCATCAGCTGGCCAGAAGAACTACAGCGGCGTCTCTGCATCCATGCAGAAAAAGAGAAGCTCCGTCTTTCCTGCATTACATTTCAACGGATTCGCAGCCAACCACCCGAATACAGCTGAGAGGCAGGTACTAATTAACATACCAGGGCAGCGCTCGTTCTTCCACGTAAACAGTAGCTCTTGTCATCACCGTAGGACACAATTGTGGCCCCTGAACATTCTACCATCGAGGCCAAAGATGTGAGGTAGATTTTAAACAAGGTCGGACTCGGGTCCGAACCCCGCGGGACACCAACCTTCAGCAAGCAAGATGTGGCTGAGTAAGAATGGCCCCAGACCTCCTGCCCCTTCCCCTCGAGAAAAGATGCCAGCCATTTCCAGGCCCGACCCCTGATGCCAATCGAGTGGAGCAGAGTAAGGAGAATCTGCTGCGAGACCATATCTAAGGCGGCCGATAGGTCTAGCAGGACCAGCAACGCTCTCTCCCCTAGCTCCAGACCCATCCGGATGTAGTCAACAACCTGCAATAAAGCAGTTTCCGTACTGTGGTTAGGGCAAAAGCCCGAGTGGCTAGGAAGATAGCTGCTGGTTCACATGTTTCTCTAGGAGTTTCGAGAAAGCAGGTAGTAGGGAGATAGGCCTACAGTTGGCAGGGTCAGAGGGATTTGCCTGGGCCTTTAGCAACGGAATTACCTTTGCTGGTTTTCTTTTTTTGCAGAGTTTTATATAGCGCGAACTTGACCCGAATCGGGTACCAGAGCGCTTTACATAGCACCAGTTAAGTTACATGAGGACACACATTCATTTTTGTTAAGCACAGGGAGATTAAGTGATTTGCCCAGAATCACAGGATGTTCAGCGTCATTGCCGAGACTCGAACCCAGTTCTCCAGAATCGAGGTCGAGCACCCTAGCCATTAGGCCAACTCCTCTCCATTTGGTGGGAAAAGTGGCTGACGAGAGGGAGGTTCATGAGTGGATTTATAGCCTCTGCCCCCAGGGCAAGAATGGAGGCGGGGCAGGGTCCAGCAGAGAACCTGATTTAAGGCATTTTAGGGCTCGCAGAGTCCTCCAAAGAAATTGGGTCAAAAATGTTCAGAGAACATACTTCTGTAGTAGACGGTAGGTAGTGATCTGATACTTCCTTGTTATTAACCACCTCTAAGGCAGGCCCTGATATATCATATCTCACCACAGGTGGTGGGGGCTAGCCTGTATGGTATCTATTTTTTCCCAGGACAATAAGGCGAGCGTCTCACACCATTTCTCAGAGGGCAGTTTCTCATAAGAAGTGACTTCTGGCGCGGAAAAGAATTTCACAATTTTGAAAATTTCTCTAGAATGATTGCCTGCCTTTAGAATTTTTGCCTCAAAATAGGCTTTTTTGCTAGTTTAATTTCTTTATAATAGTTCCCTAGCTCTACTTTATAGTCTGCTTTGGCTGCTGTACAGTAGTTTACCCTTCATAGCCTCTCTTTACGTTTGCATGCTAATTGTTTTTTTTAGGGATGGGGTGAACCAAGGGTTAGGCACTTTTGACCAATGAGGTTTGATACTACTTTCCGGTGCCAGTGATTGACAAGCAGACTCAATCCAGCCCTCAACCAGGCCCACATCATTATTAATCATGTCAGTCAGAGAGGGCTTTGCAACATCAAGCCTGTTACTTAGTAAACCCGGTTTGATTTTGCAGAAGGCCCTTACCGTGCGGGGTAGGTTGCTTTCTTTGGAAGTGACAACACTGAGTTTTGGCCGTCTGAACCTGAGCATATAACGGTCAGACCAGACCAAAGGAGGAGGATCAACGTCGAGAGGAATGGAAGTAAATATTTGATCTGGCGTATGCCCGGCCAGGCAAGTAGGGGCATAGTAGCAGGCATAAGGCCCATGGCAGTGCAGCTCTCCATTAGTTATGTTATGCGGTTTTATATAGCGCATAGCTGCCCCGGCAAAGGGGCGTCCCAGCGCTGAGCAGAAAACTGCAGAACAGTAGACAACAGAAGCCGCCTACAGTAGAGGAAAGAGGTGCGTTTTGATAGCCCTACGGAATTCCAGGTAATTATGGCTTTCCTTTACATGATCACAATCCATATATAGATTGAAATCCCCCAGCAGGATGTAGTGTCCGTATCGAAGGGTCAGAGGGGATACCACTTCACAAAGTGTGGATTCAAACCCCCCAGACGTGCCAGGGGGTCTGTATATAAGGCCCCCGGATATTGATTGTTTAGGTGAGAGGGAGAGGGTGAACCCTAGTATGTCTGCCTTCTCCAAATTCACCAAGGGCAGCAGGGGCAGTGTGTTGCAGTCCTTAAAGATAATGGCTATCCCTCTACCCCTGCCCCCACTTCTGTCCTTCCGTTCAATTTTATATCCCTTCGGGATTGCTGTCCAAATGTCAGGACCCAAGGAGTCAGTGAGCCATGTCTCTGTTACGAACAGAGCATCAAAGCCGTCCTTGCAGGATATATTTCGCCTGGTATCCAGTCAGAATTAGTAGAAAAGATGGTGAGTCTCGATATTCTTTTCAAGACCCTGAAGAGACGTTATTAGCTTAAAAAAGATGTTGTGTTATACCATGATTGGTGAGAGGAATTCAATCATATTTTGCTGCTTTACAGATATTGAGATCATGATCTATTCATGTGGCTGGTTATTAGAGGTTGAGCTGGTCATGCCGGAGCTGATTCAGGTGAAATGCGTATCGGTTAGTAAGATCAGACAGCTTTGGGATGGTAAATAATTGTTGGGATTCCAACTTTATGTTACCAGACCAGGTAGGTGTAAACTTTCATTGTATTTCCACTTGAAACTTGATGAATGAGGGGAGATAGTGAAAATAATTAGGATTCAAATAATTGTAGTTCACATATTTTATGTAAATTATTCCCAAGTTTGGTGAAGGCAAGATCACCAAGTTTTTGGAGATTTTTCTGAGAAATTGAGTTATTCCTATTCATTAGCACCACTGGCTCAGTAAAGTGGAAACAGTTAAGTCGCCAAGAAAGTTAATACACGACTGAACAAATACCCAACCCTGGATGTAGCAGAGCTCATCCACCAACTCACATCAGAGGTCTTGGAGGAAGGCTTCCTTAGCGAGCCAAAGTACAACTTTTTAAACAAAAAATACCCAAGGATACCCACAATCTACACCCTCCTAAAAAGCCATAAAAACCTTAACTATCCTCCGGGGAGGCTGATTTCAGAGTTTGAGTGTGGATCCATTTTGGAGCCCTTTAACAAATTTGACAGCTTTCTGCAACCTTGGGTATCCGAAACTAAATCGTACGTGCGGGGTACCATGCACATTTTTCAGATGGTGGAAAAACAACCGTTCGACAAGTCTACACAGTTCCTTGTGGCACTAGATGTCACTTCCTTATACACTAGTATCCCTCAGGATCAGGGGATGGACTGTATACATGAAGTACTGAATAAAAGACCTGCTCCGCAACTGGTTTTTATAAATTGTATGCCACAGTTGTTAGTTTTACTTGTTTTTAAATTACTGTGTACCTCCTTTGCTGCTAACTTTCTCCTCTGCTGCACTAGCTCTGTTGCGCGGCTCCCTTGCACTTAGTGCTGGTCCACTGCGGCTATTAAATGCCGATTGTGCGGAGGGCTGACGCTTCTCTCTGGGCCCCTCACTTCAGCCCTGTAAGTTCCTCTTTCGCTCGGCGTCTTGCAGTCTGGTGTGCATATAAAAGCAGATGCAAACCGACATACGCAGCAGACGCTCTGCGGGCGCACAAAAGGCGTGCCTAAGGCAAGACCGTCTGCGCCCAGAGGCGTTCGGCACTGGCCATAATGCCAGTTTCACGGCAGGTAAGGTCTTTCCTATACGATAAAATAGGGGGTCGCTAGTGAATTATACTCCATTACCATCATGTCAGTGCGGTGTAGCCGATCTCTGCTTAACAACAGACTTCTGCTGCAAAAATTGCAGGTGGTCCCTTCCTCTTGCCAAATCACGTGCTCCTAAGACCCTCCAGGGTGATAAAGATGGCATAAACCCGAATATAACTCAGGGTATTAGGACTGCTCTGGTTGTCGTTCCTTGCAAAAACATGCTGCACACATCTATGACTTACTTGCTGACGAACAACCGGGCCTGTTATTTCTTATAGAAACCTGGGTCTGACGCCTCTAACCCCACTATTGCTATGGCCGTCCCCACGGGCTATAAGATTCTCAGGAAAAATAGATAGTCAGGGGGGGGGGGGGGGGGGGGTGTACGTGTTGCGATAAATTTTAGGCATGACTTAGATTGCTCCCAAATTTCTACAGAAACTATTGAGTCAACAGAGTTCCTAGGTTTTCACTGTATTATCTCCCCTCACCAGAGCATTGCTGGGTTTCTGATTTATAGGCCTCTGGGTGCTATTAGCAATTTCATTCCTTCACTGAACTCGGCCACTTCTTTGCTGGCCCTAAAATACAATAACTGCCCTATTTTAGGTGATTTTAACAAACACATGGATCACGACAAAGATCCCCACGTTAACCTTCTACTGGAAAATGCAGCATACCTTTAAGTTATTCCCAGTTATCTCCTCGGCCACACATGTGAAGGGTCATACCTTGGACCAAATCTTCCAGAATTTCGATTTAATAGCCAGCTCTCCACTTCCTATTATCTGGTCCGACCACGCCTTGCTTAAATTTGACATCCCCCACTCCGCTGTAGCTTCCCCGGCAACTACTGGACAAACGTCCTCCAATAACAGGGCATTTCACAAAATGTCTATTCCTACATTAACAGAATCTCTCAATCGTTCCTTACCTAGGCTGATGTGCACCGCTGACCAGGATGCTCTCCAAATTGATCGTTGGCTTCGCACCAACATCGAGGCTGATGCCCCGGTTATCACCCGTTCTTCGAAAAGGTCAACCCCTTCGGCTCCCTGTTACTGTAATCACCTTAGAGATAGTAAAAGGAACTGCAGGAAAAAGGAACGGAAGTGGCGAAAATGGTACCTTCCTGAGGCCAGGAAAGTTTACAAAGGCAGTCTAAAATCTTATCATACACTGGTAAAAAGAGCCAAGACCGACATTTCCCTATCTAGAATTGACAATGCCCATAACAAAAGCAAAAACATTTTTAGGATAGTTAAATCCTTTATTTCTCCGAAAGCCTGTTCCACGGCAGGGCCACGTGCAGAGGAATGGGCAAAGAAGATTGCCCAATTTTTCCATGGGAAAGTCTCTCTGATCCAACTTGCGCTCTCTAACATAACTGAGAATGAGTTGAATTTCTACAACAATGCCAACAGCAAATTCCACATTTCTTTTTTTTTTTTTTTGAAAAACCTTTATTCTTGAAAACATGGACACAGCTATTTAGCCGACATCCCGGAGGTTCGGCAGCTTTGAGAAAGCAAACAAGGAAACGTCCACAGTGCATAGAGGAGAAGCAAAAAAGGTTCTATTTTAAATATACACAAACTCACACAAAACCCCAGCAAGGCGAATGACACTGAATACCACTGGTGATTGCCCCTCAGGGGAGAGCAGACCCCCGTCGTCTAACAGTCACAACTCTGTGTTAAGAGGAAAAAAGGGGGAAAAGCAGAGGCCCAAAAAGTCAAGTATCAATCAGATACATATACAAATGCTGGAAAGAATGTTAAGGAGAGAGCTGTTCATCGGGGGGATCCAAATCAGGGGCAAGACATATGCCACCCCTATACTGGTTCCACCTCCCCCAAATGGCATGCCACTTCCGGGGGCGCCCTCTAGCACAATATACCGTCTTTTCCCTCAGCATACTCCAGTCCATGTTTTCTTTCCACGCAGTCAATGTGGGGGGACCGCTGAGCCCCACAGGCGCGCGATGTCTCGCTTAGCCACCATATTACCCAGGGTCACCCACTGGGTCTGTCCCACATCGTGATCGGTAGGCCCCCAAACATTCAGGAGACAGCACCGTGCCTCCGGCTGCATAACAATGCCCGTCACCTCCCCCATCACCGTATGGACTCTCCTCCAGAATTCCCTGATAACGCCACATTCCCAAATGATATGCATAAAGGTACCCACCATACCGCATCCCCTCCTACATAAACCCTCCTCCGAGAATCCCATACGAACCAGTCTAGGCCCCGTGACATAGGTTCTGTGGAGTATTTTGAGCTGCACCAGCCTCAGTCGTGATGGGATCGCGACCTCCTTAGGAGAGGAGACCGCAGACTGCCAATCCTCATCATCCAGTTCGAGCCCGTCCCTAGTCCACTGGTCCCTCAGCCCCAACAGCAGGTCCGCCCGAACGTTTATCAATTTCTTATATATAAGAGAAATCGTACTCTCCGGCATATGGCCGTCGAGGATCCGATCCTCCAATGGAGAGGACTCAGGCACCTTCTCTCCGTCTAAGAGAACTGATCGCAGGGCATGACGCACTTGAACATAGCGGAAGAACTCGGATTTTCCCCAACTCATACTCCTGCTGCAGCTCTTCAAAGGACTTCACCCTCCCCTTCATCAGCAAATCTCCAACCCTGGAGACTCCAATCAAGTCCCATTTATCAAAACCTTTCGTATGCCAGAGCCTCCCCAATTTGTCAGATTCAAACAACGGGGTAGCTAGGGTGAGCCTATCCTTCCAGCCCAACGAGTCAGTCGCCAACCTCCACACACGCACCGCCACCCCCGTAGGCCCCGTGAGGGACGAGTCCAGTGCCCGAGAGTACAGAACTCTATGATAATTACCGCCGCGCAGCAACCACCGGTCCATGGCATAACCGGGGCTTAGACCCGGACCATAGAGACCATGATTAATCGCGCTCAACTGGGTGGCCCAATAATAGCGTTGAATGTCCGGAAGCGCAATACCCCCGTCGTACCACGGAAGCGTCAACTTAGCAATCGCTATGCGCGGCCTACCATCCCACAACAATGATCGTTGGAGGCTTTCAACCTCCCGAAAGTAACTGGCCGGTACCCAATCAAGGGTATTCTGCAAAGCATAGAGGAACCGGGGGAGATACATCATTTTAAACAAAGCGGCACGCCCAACGAGGGAGAGCGGCAGCTTCCGCCAGCCCACAACATCCCGCCGCAAGCGCGCCAGTGGGGGAGCAGGTTTCTCTCATACCGCAGAGTGGAGTCAGTGGAGATAAAGATCCCCAGGAACACAAAGCCCTGCTGGGCAATCTGGATCGAACACGTTCGCGGGACAGGCGGAACCTCGCCGCTCAGAACATACAAATACGATTTACTCCAATTGATGACGAGACCCGAGTTCCTGCCAAAGGACGTCAGAACGTCACAAACCACTATAAGCGAGTTCTTGGGCGAGGCGAGATATAACAGGATGTCATCGGCATAGAGCGATATACGGTCCTCGTGCTCGGGCGACCACCTAAGTCCACGTATATCCGGATGCCAGCGTATCCACGCCGCCAGCGGCTCGAGGGCAAGGGCGAACAACAAAGGCGACAAGGGGCATCCCTGCCGAGTTCCCCTCCCAAGCTGGAACGGAGTCGACGCCCGCCCGTTTACCACAACACTCGCAAGGGGACCCTCATACAGCAACCTCACCCAGCTCAAAAAACCAGGGCCAAAACCAAACTTGGCAAGCACTGCCCACAGATATGCCCATTCCACCGTATCAAAAGCCATCGTGGCATCGAGAGATGCCACAATAGCTGGTTCTCGAATCGTGCCCGCCCTGGCAATCACTCCATGGAGGCGCCGAAGGTTCAACGCAGTGTTACGGTGCGGGATAAAGCCGGATTGATCCGGATGGATCAAGTCTCCGAGCACCCTGACCAAGCGGCCTGCCAGAATTTTAGCCAGAATTTTCGGCTCAGCATTAAGGAGTGATATTGGCCGATAGGAGGAACACTTATCTCGGGGTTTACCCTCCTTGTGTATCACAACAATCGTCGCCAGTCTCTGGTCCAACGGAAGGGACCCTCCCCCCCGCGCCTCCACAAACATGGCGCGCAGGTGAGGGGCAACCCTATCCGGGAACAGCTTATACAAGTCAATCGGCAAACCATTAGGGCCTGAGGCCTTACCCGAGTTCAGCGCACGGATGGTCCCCGCCACCTCATCGACCGTTATGTCTCCATCGAGGTCGTCCCTATCTACGTCAGACAGGCAGGGCAGAGCAATGTCCCGCAGGAGGTCAATCGAGTCCTCGGTCGGCCTATCCGAAACTGAGGCATAAACCATACTGAAATAATCCGAAAAACACTGTACTATCCCCTCAGGGTCAACAACTACCTCTCCCCCCTCTCTCGTCAGTTCCGGCACTACTCTATTAACCTGTTCTTTTTTATCCAGCCAAGCTAGGAGCTTCCCGGCCTTATCCCCAACATCATACAAGCGGCCCTGCTGTTCCCTACTGAGGGTCTTGGCGGCATTAGTCACCAGGTCCTTATATTCGGCTTGCTTCAGGCTCAGCTCATGCAGGGAGGCCTCTGTAACCCCCTCCTCCAGGGCCACCTCTAAAGCCGCGATCTCCTCCTCAACCTGCATAACCTCGCCATCTCTCCGCCGCTTGGCCGCCACTACCAGGGAGAGGGCCTCTCCCCTCAGCACAGTCTTAAATGCTTCCCACAACGACACGGCCGAGTCAACAGACCCCTGGTTGTCCTTAAAAAAGTGATCAACTGTCTTCAACAGCGCACTGCGCATCTTGGGGTCCCGAAAGTACCAGGGGTTAATAGGAGCAACCCTGCCCCCTCCCTCGCGCCCGACATCCAGCCGGACCCACACTGGCGAATGATCCGATATGCCCCGCGCCATATGCCTGGCCTCAGATACCAATGAGGCATGCGCAGCCAGGGTCAGCAGGTAATCTATCCTAGAGAGGCTACCATGCGCCCCGGAGTGGAAGGTGTATTGGCTCTGTGTGGGGTGCCGGAGCCTCCAGCAATCTACCAGGCCGAGTGTGTCTAGGAAGTCTGGAAGCCACTTCTGAGCCCCCCCGGTATCCCTGGGCGGGTACCTATCCAGCAGCCCAGAGCCGACAGCATTGAAATCGCCCCCCACCACTAACATACCCTCCGGGAGGTCCAACAAGGCCCTACCCAGATCTGTGAACGTGGAGGCCTGCAGGGCAGGAGGGACATAGACCGAAACCAAAACCAAAGTTCTTCCTTCCCACCTCCCCGCCACCGCCACCGCCACAAACCTCCCCCTATCATCAACAATGGTGGAGTTCACCTCAAACGGTAGTGAAGCTCTAACTAGGATACCCACACCCCTGGATCCAGAGGAGAATGCCGAGTGAGCTATGAATTTGTAACCTTTCCTATTAAGAGCATGGCAAGTATTACCTATAAGGTGTGTCTCCTGCAGTAGGACGACATCCGGCAAAGACCGTTTCAAGAACTGCAGGACTATCCCCCGCTTAATGCGATCCCCCAAACCATTAACATTCCAGCTAAGAACGTTTAAACCCCTACCCCCCATCCCCACACCACAAGAGACCCACCCCCCACCCGAAGAGCCACCATGGAAAAATCCTGACAATGAGTACTGCGCCTTGCAAAAACAAACCCCCCAACAACAAACCCAAAATCCCAACTATCCCCCCCACCCTGCACCCCTGCTGCAGCTTACAAAGCCCCCCCAACTTGCAGTGTGCCTGTCGCCCTACCAATACCCAAATCTACAAAAAGTACCCTGAGGGAGGAAAGAGCTCCCATCGTCCTCCCGCAACCCTCCGTATTGTACTGCAATCAGTTCAAGTCATCATCCGGAACCAAATCAAGTCAGTCCGGCTCCAAAGGCATCAACCCTGCCCATCCCGGCCACTGTCCCCGTCTGTGGCGGCATCTTCACCAGTCCGTCGTCGGGGCAAAGCGTCCAGCCATTCACCGGCCATTGCAGGCGATTCAAAGAAGAAAGTTCGGTCTTCATACACCACCCGCAATCTGGCAGGGAAAAGCATGGCATACTTCAGGTTCCTCTCCCGAAGCCGTCTCTTCACCCCCAGGAAGCTCAGCCTTTGCTTTTGCACCAGCTGGGTGAAGTCAGGATAGAAACTCACCGACGCGTTCTGAAAAGGGACCGGGCCCGTCACCCGAGATGCTTGCAAGATAGCATCCCGATCTCGGAAGTGAAAGAGCCTGGCGACAATCGGTCTCGGTGGCGCTCCCACCCTGGGCCTCCCGCCTGGCACTCTGTGGGCTCGCTCAACTGCGAAGAACTTCCCAAGGCCCCCAGGCTTCAGATGATTAAGCACCAAGTCCTCCATGAGAAGGTCCACAGAAACCTCGTCCGAGGACTCCGGGACCCCGATAATGCGCACGTTGTTGCGCCTGGCCCGGCTCTCGAAGTCCTCGAGCCGACGGGCGGTGAGGTCACTCTCGGCCCGCAGCTTACGAACCTCAGTCTGCAGTTCCGAGACATCGTCAGCGAGGCCCGTGGTCTTAAGATCAAGGGTTTTTACCCGTTCATTAGTTTTGCCCAAGTCCGCGCGGATCAGGTTAACGTCCACCAAGATGGTATCCACTTTATGCGCCAGGGCATCAAACTGTCTCCCAATCGAGGCCTGCATCCCTTCGAGCGCGCCCATGACGTCCTGCAACGAGAGCTCCGAGGCCGGGGGTGAGGCAGTCTTCTGTCCATCCAGCGACTGGCTCGATCCACCGGGCGACCCCTTCTGCTGGGCATACCGGTCCATGTTATTAGCTTGAGTATAAGCTCCCCGCCTGGTAGCCTTGGGTTTCAGACGATCCACCTCTGCTTTACCCGACATGTCTGGCTCCAAGCAGTCCGGTGCCAAAAGACGGCCCTCTCTCAGGTAGAGGGAGCAGGAGAGGTCGGATCTGCAATAGCCCGCCTGGGTAGGGCGCAGAGCGTCCAGAGGATAATAAAGCAGCCGAAAGCACTCCCAGGCCAAGGCAGACCAAGGGCGAGAAAGTGAAAGTGAAAGGACGGGATCTTCCGTCCGACAGTTCACACCTCGCCTGGCCGCTGTTGTTCAATTAGAGGTCGGGCATCCTGCCAACGCCAGCCCCTGGCATCCCTCGGAGACAGGCCTCAACCTTCCGCCGTGCACAACTCCGGTTCCCGGTGGCCGATCCGAACTCGGGCGACATCAATCGCCTCCAGAACGAGTCATCTGCAAGATGCCGTGCATATAAGACAGGATTGAAGACAGGATAGTCGACGGAGGGCGCGTGGGTCTCGGGAGCTCAAAGCTCACGCGGCCATCTTGGTCCGGCGCTAGGCTCCTCCAAATTCCACATTTCTGATCCCCCACGCTTTCTTACTTTCCCTGAGCTCCAGCTAGAAGAAGCTCTGTCTCTTCTTCAAAGTAGCAAGTCTGGCTCCCCTTCTGATCCCTGCCCAGCCAACATTCTGTCCGAGATTGCCTCTACAATCAATCCGATTGTACACCAGCTTTTCAATACTTCTCTTTCCACAGGCATTATGCCTAAATCATGGAAGCACGCTAAGATTCTTCCTTTGCTAAAGAAGACTAAATGCTGATCCAACAGATCCGGCTAATTATAGGCAGATTTCCCTGTTTCCGGCCCTCTCAAAGGTTTTAGAGAAGTTCGTAAACAAAGTCTTGCAAAAACATATTGAAGAAGGGAAGCTTCTTCATGAATCCCAGTCCGGATTCAGGGCTAACTTCAGTACTGAGTCTGCATAGCTGGAAGTAACAGAGTTCATCAGGGGTAGACTGGACAAGGGAGGCAAGGCCGTTCTGATACTGCTTGATCTGTTGGCGGTCTTTGATACTGTCCCACACGAGAAGCTTTTAAATAGACTTAAGAACATCGGCCTCGGTGGGACCGTCCTCGAGTGGATGTCTTCTTATTTGGAAAATAGATCCCAGGACATCTGGCTTCCACCTTTTACCTCTCCAGTCCCCGTTATCAATGTTGGCATCCCTCAAGGCTCCATTCTTAGCCCAACCTTTTTCAATATTTATCTTTCTCCCTTGGCTTCCTTGGTTGAGGAAGCAGGCGCCAAAATGATCTCATACGCTGACTACATGCAGCTTATCTTCTCGTGTGGTTTTTAATTGGCTCAAGGTTAACCAGCTGAAATGCAATCCGGACAAAACGGAATTTATTTTCTTTGGAAATCTTGTAACACCTGACTGGAGCTCTTGGTGGCCGAAGAATCTGCCACCTCGGCCCGTTGAAAAAAAAAGTAAAAAAAACCTGGGAATAATCATTGACAAAACATTGTCGATGCGCCCTCAGATTCAACACCTCTCTGGTGTATGCTTCGGTATACTCAGAATGTTAAAATAAAAAATCTGCCGCTGCTACCGCTGGAGAGTAGAAGGATCGTTGTGCAGGATCTTGTGACATCTAAGTTTGACTATGTCAACTGTCTGTACCTTGGTATTCCAAAATCTCTGACCCAGCGCCTGCAAGTGGTCCAAAATGCGGCTGCCAGAGCCATCATGAGATCTAGTACTTGTTCGACTCCGGTTCTTAAATCCTTGCACTGGCTCCGCATCAAAGAGCGGATTGACTTTAAGGCCCTGACCATCTTTTGTAACGCCTTCCACAAGGTTGATGCTAAGTACGTTATTAAACGAGTCAACCATTACTCCACATCCAGACCCTTGCAGTCCTCAAACACTAATTTGGCCACTGTGCCCAAAACACGCCTTACTCGTACAGGCGGTAGATCTTTTGGCTTTCTGGGTGCAAAAAATATGGAACAGCCTGCCAGAATCCCTGAGGCTTGACCTAAACTTACTTTCTTTTAGAAAGAGATTAAAGACATGGCTGTTCAATAAGTAACTGGTTTCTTTCACTCCTCTCTTATCGCTGCTTAAGCGCCAGAACACTCTTGTTTGAGTAGCTGTGCGCTCTACGAAATACCAGTTTTCAGTTCATTTAATTCCCACAGACTTCCTGGTTAAACTATTGGAAATTGCAATGACCAAAAATTATTTTCTATTCCAAAACGAATACTATTTCCAATGCAAGGGAGTAGCTATGGGGCAGGATTCGCCCCCAGTCTAGCAAACCTCTTTATGGATAAATAAAAAGACACCTACGTACACAGTCCTGATAATCCATTTATTGACAATATCACGATGTGAAAACACTACATCGATG
Organism: Triturus cristatus; assembly: GCF_964204655.1. NCBI lineage: Eukaryota > Metazoa > Chordata > Amphibia > Caudata > Salamandridae > Triturus > Triturus cristatus. The sequence continues at coordinate 1,149,444,065 of NC_140582.1, forward strand.
ATGTACTAATGATTTGGACTGGGCCAGAGCATATCTTGATTGACTTTCGCATGTGGCTAAATGGAAGAACATTAGACATCCAGTTCACCATGAACTATGAGAAGGAAAGCATCTGCTTCTTGGATCTCTCAATGAGAATGCCCTGATTTATACGATTCAGGAAGCCGAAGGAACGAAACACCTTTCTGAAATATAACTCAGACCATCCAAGAAGTCTACGAGACAATTTGCCATATGGACAATTTCTGAGACTTAGGCGCAATTGCTCTTGCAGATATGACTTCTTAAAGGAAATGCATCACTAGATTAAAGGACTGAAGTTACCCGAAAGGACTTGTCAATAGAGCCTGGTATTGTCCACATGAGGCACTACTGGAAGTACAACCTAAAAACACCACGGAAAAGCTAGTGTGTGTCACGACCTTTAACACTAAGAGCCAGGAAATCAAACAGATCGTTAAAAAATACTGGAATTTGGTGGCTTCAGAGATCAATACAGTGGAAGACCCCCATCTTCGCTTTCAAAAAGGCAAAAAATGTGAGAGACTATGTGGGTAATCCATATTTGAAAGCTCCCAAACCAGATGACATTAGAACAATGGTGAGCCTACCACTGCTTATGGGTCATTTCAAATGTAGCCATTGCAAGGCCTCCAAACTCACGGTTGAAGGCCCCACTTTCTCACATCAGGGTTGTGACTTTCAGTTGCCACACCACATGAACTGTAACAGCTTGTATGTAATATACGCCATCAATCAGGGGAATTGAAAAGCGCGCTACTCACCCGTGAGGGTCTCAAGGCGCTGGGGGGAGGGGGGTTCGCAGCTCCATTCAGTTGAAGAGCCAGGTCTTGAGTGTCTTCCTGAAGATGTTCAGGGTGGGGGTGCGTCTGATGTCGATCTGGAGCTCGTTCGAGGTCTTGGCCGCGATGTAGGAGAACGCCCTTCCTCTTGTCCTGGCTTTGCAGATGCGCGGGGTTTCGGCGAGGTCAGCGGATCGGAGGATTCTCTTAGGTACGTGGAAGGAGAGCCTCTCATTGAGGTATTTGTGTCCGGTGTTGTGGAGGCATTTGTAGGCATTAGTGAGTATTTTGAAGGTGACGCTTTTCTCTATGGGGAGCCAGTTGAGGTGTTGGGTGATGTGCTCATGTTGAGGGCGAGTCTGGCTGCGATGTTCTGTATGGTCTGGTGTTTGTGGAGCGGAAACTTGTTGATTCCGGCGTAGAGGAGGTTTCCATAGTCCAGTCTGCTGGTTAGGAGTTTGTGTGCGACAGTCTTCCGTGATTCTGGAGGGAATCCATTTGAAGGTCTTTGAGCGTGTTGAAGCAGCTGGAAGCGACGGCGTTAACCTGTCCGGTCACGGAGAGGGAGGACTTGAGTATGATGCCGAAGTTTTGGTTGTGGTCCATGGGGGTTGGAGGGCTGCCAAGGGTGGTGGGCCACCAGGTGTTGTCCCATGTGGAGGAGGTCCGAGAATGAGGACCTGTGTCTTCTCTGAGTTGAGCTTCAGGCAGCTGCCGCTCATCCTGGATGAGACGTCCTTCATTGCTTCCTAGAAGTGAGTCTGGTGGTGACTGGGTCCTTGGTGAGGATGAGCTGGGTGTCATCGGCGTAGGATACTATCCTGAGTCCGTGTTGTCGGACGATGGGTGCGAGCGGGGCCATGTAGATGTTGAAGAGCGTGGGGCTCAGTGACGATCCTTGGAGCACTCCGCAGTCGATTTCCGTGGGTTCGGAGAAGAAAGGTAGCAGTATGATGCTTTGTGTTCTGCCGGTGAGGAAGGAGCGGATCCGTTTGAGGGCGGTTCCCTGTATGCCAGCGTCATGGAGTCTGGCAATGAGTGTGCCGTGGGAGACCATGTTGAATGCTGCAGAGGTCGATTAGGATCAGAGCTGCGGTGTCCCCCTGGTCGAGGAGGGAGTGGATGTCTGTGGCGGCGAGTAAGGCGGTCTCGGTGCTGTGATTGCTTCGGTTTGGGAGGGGTCAAGGATGGAGTTTTCTTCGATGAATGTTGTTAGCAGGGCAATGATGATGTTCTCTGTGACTTTGACTGCGCAGTGGAGGAGGGATATGGGTCAGTAGTTAATCAGGTCCGTGGGGTCTGCTGACTGCTTCTTGAGCAGGGGTCTGACTTCTGCCCGGTTCCAGTCGTTGGGGAAGGTGCCGGTCTTGAAGGTGGTGTTGATGGTGTGTCGTAGTTCGGGCGCGATGGTGGTGGCGGGTTTGTGGTAGATGTGTGGTAGGCAGGAGTCCGTGGGGGGGCCCCCCCCGAGTGGATGCCTTTCATTGTCAAGGTGGTGTCCTCAGTGGTGACTGGGGACCAGGAGGGATGGTGGGTCGGCTGGTGATGCTGGAGAGGGAGGTGGTTTCGGCATTAGGTGCCTGGTCGCTGAAGTGGTCATAGAGGCCCTTCATTTTCAGGTGGAAGTAGTATCCGAGTTTATCGCAGAGGTTCTGGGAGGGGGTGATGTCTGTGGTTTTGCTGGGGGGCTTTGTAAATTCCTGAAAGACGCTGAAGAGTTCCTTGGAGTTGCTGGAGTTGGAGGTGATCTTGTTTCAGATGAAGGTCCTTTTGGTGGATCTGATGCGATGGTGGTATTCCGTCATGGCGTTCTTGTAGGTGGTGCGGTCTTCTGGTGTTTTGCTGTTTCTCCAGTTCTTCGAGACGTCTACAGGTGCGTCTGGATTCCTTGGAGGTCGGTGGTTATCCAGGTGGCTTTTCCTGGGGCGCCGACTGTCGGAGTTGCATCTTCTACGCAGTTAGAGATAAGATACTCGTGTGGAAAGCTATACATCGATCAGATAACCCAGAAGGTTAAAAGGAGAATCCTGCAGCACTGCAGCAGAATTTGCTGCAAAATACAAGGGGGCCCTCTGGTTGAACACTTCAACATGGGACACCATGAGAATCTAAAATGGTGGGTGGTAGACAAGATTTGTCCACATCCTAGGGGTAGTGACACTGCATCATCCCTTAACTACAAAGAGTGTAAATGGATACACATTCTGGACACTGTCACCCAAGGGCTAAACAAATCAGAAGAAAACAGACAACTGGGTCTGCTTACAAAACCATGACACCCCCCGCACTAGCCCAGGGTCATTAGGAACATATTAGCTTATGAGAAGAACAGGACCCCACTCCACTCCAGGGCTACTAGTAGGATATCAGCTTAGGGTGGTGGCCACAATCTTGCCCTCCCATACTCTTGTACAATTCACATACCAACTCTTAAACAAGTTTTATCTATCGATATCCAATCTTTTTTTATATTTTCAATGCCATTTATATACTTCATATTTGTGATATTGCTGAAGTCTCAAGTATGTGGTTTATATCATTATTTCAACTTAATCTATAACCCATGAATGTAAAATCGCTGATCCATTGGCGTCCATAAATCTGGGTTGTACATATCTATGCAAACATGTAAAAGGGTTCAAAATGGCGAAACCAAATTTTCCTTTTATTATTATGTGGGTTTAAAAAAAAAAAAAAAACAACCAACGATTGGGGACAGTGGGCTTTTGTAAAGGTCCAACGTACGTGCCCTGATATACTACAAGAAAAGAGTACGAAGTTCCTCAGTGGGTCACAGAACACAGTAAGAGAGTTTATGTGAGACCATCCCGGTTGCAGCGGTGCGGAGTAGGTCTACCACTGGGCTTCTATTTGGAGCAGACACAATACTACGTGTGTCCAGTATCCCGCTGTAACTGATGAGGCGCGATCTTACAAACATTAGGTTGGCCTCTAAACCTGTGGGTACAGTCCCCGTAGGACCACTGAGTGGTAGGTAGTTTTTCACCTCACCAAAAGGTGTAGATAGTTTTCTTACATTTGGTTCTGAGGAATCCCCACAGATCAACATTTGGTTCTGAGGAATCCCCACAGATCATTCTTGACTACTAGGCGAGAAAAATGTCAACCATCTAGGAGTAGAGCGCTTTTTTGACACATTATAGCCAGACAGTTGCCTCTCCTAATCCTTATTTTAACCAGGCTGGGATCCTTCCAGAATGAAGTTTATTTAGAGGATTCCCTCCCCTGTTTTATCTTGCACATCCACCATTGCATCTACACGTACAAGGCCCCTCACACCCACGGCACCTAAACGGCAAGGAACAAAAGATCTCCGGTAAAGAGCCCCTTAATGGGTGCCCGTCGGGTATTGCAGCGCCGACCCGACGAGCAGCAGGCCCATATGATGAAGCAGGACACCTAACTTGCTGGGTGTGTATGGGCCTTAGTTCCGAAAGCAGGAATTCCCTCCTCCTTGGAGGAGGACCTAACAACGTATTATCACAAACTCTCTTACTGTGTTCTGTGACCCACTGAGGAACTTCATACTCATTTCTTGTGGTTTCAAAAAAATGTCATTCACATCAATTGCCTTGATCGTTGCAGTCCACTAAGATAGGAATGTCCGTTTTACTAAAGGGCGTAACATCTCATGTCCTTCAATAATCAACGTGAAACCAGACCCCCCCTCCGCATTTGCATTGCCTCTAAGTACAATGTTTATGGGGTTCCATGACAACTCGCTACAGTCACCGTGCGTGCAGGCTGCTCTTTGACAAGACCTGTCAAAGATGGAGGCTTGCGTGACGTGCTGACGGCCACATCTTCAAATATCTCAATCTGAGCCGCACTCGAGGGTCATTTCCCGACTGATGCAGACGCAGGTAAGACACAAGAGCGAACTGCTACGCGTGTTCTCCTCTTAATAATTTCCCACTGTTGACAAGTACTGGCTCTTTTAATTCTAGTACTTGGCAGGATACGATTGAATAATCGCAGTCTCCAGCTGAATGAGTCAGCCCATTTCACTTTCAAGGTAAGAGGCGTGCTTTCTAAAAAGCGGCATTTTTGTAAAATACTCACTCCCCAGCCAGTTTCTTAGTCACTTTTCCTTTACACATTAAGAACCGACTAAATAGCTTTCTACTTACATGACCCCCCAGCTGAACAATTCAGCAGAGATTGAATTGGGAGGTAAGACACAAATTTACATGAAACGGCTTATATTGCAGTCATAATATTAAGCCTGTAGTCTTACACATGTTGGATCAATATTAATTTCAGATCTCGTTCATAGCAAATGTGGATACCCAACGGTAGCACATTCCTATCTACCCCTGCATGAAGGTAAGACGGATGCATACGCAAAGTGGTGCTTTCTTTCACAACACTAAACCGGACCACATTAAAATGTATTGCGCCTAATCTGGCCACTACGAGGCCACTTTGTATCCTCATTCGTTCCCTCTCCGATTACAAAATCCTACCATTGAGTGGATTTTCCCCTTGTTTATCACGTGGAATTTAACACCACCATCTCTGGTAGGTCATCCCAATCAACCGTTATAAATATTTCCTTCCTTTTCTTTGAAACACACCTTATTTTATTACTAATTATAGGCTGTCCTTATCCACCTCATTGTCCTGATGAAGACCCGTTGTGACATTGGCTTAACGCATGCTCCTGGGTCGAAACATCGACGCCTCGCATCAATCCATGTCCTACAGTCTCCTCACCACAAATTGAAAAAGGACTTCAACCGGGTTTTTTTTAGATCATCTTGTATAGGGACGGATCTCAATTGATTCATACATTTTATAGTATATTCTTACTGTATATATCGTATGCACATTATCACCTTGTCACTTACTCTCATATATTCACTTAAAAGTCATGTATTTGTGTTCAACTTATAAAATTATGTGACAGCCTTGCATAAAAAAGAAACGGAAAAATACACCAGCTGTTGAAATCATACAATACTACTCTTGGTGTGCTTCTTGATATGTATTAATTATGAAATACTAAAATTGCTCATCCGACAGAACCACTTGTAGTTCATTGTGTAAATGCCCAGGTTCTGAGGGCCACCCCCTTACAGTTCATTTTTGATTTACTAATGTGTCAAATTGGGTCAGTAGGGGACTTAGCTCATGACTTGTCACACGGTGTAATTACCGTTGTAACATCAGAAACTTTAAGTTCTGGCTACTTTGCTAATTAAGGGACCAGTCAAGCAGAGCCCAAGAACCTAAGCCTTGTATTAAGCTGTAATTTAGAAAGGGGTGGCCCTGATGTGAACTCTGGGCTCAACTCCAGTCTGGGCATCGGTAGACAATGTTAAGGCACTGGCAGGCCCAGAGTCTATTTCAGGAGGGACCTGATCTGGGGACACTTATAATGGCTCTTTGCGGCCAGAAACTTCAGGCATCACATGTTGTTACTAGTACTTTGACAAATTTGCCGATGTATCATTAACGGATACGAAGAAACTCCTCATGGCAGTGTGATCAGGCTCCCCCTTTGATCCCTGCCCGGTCTCGGTGATTAAACGTGTCCCGAATCCCATAGCCCTTGCACTCACCTCCCTTTTTAATGCAATTTTTGAAACAGGGCATTTCCCAAAACTGTGGAAATTTGCTTCGGTCCTACCCCTGCTAAAGAAGCCGAGCCTTGATCCCAAGGATACAAATAACTTTTGACCGATATACCGCCTTCCGCTACCTGCAAAACTGATTGAGAAGGCAATGAATATGCAACTCAGTGACTTCGTATGTGAAAACCAAGTGTTGGACCCTACGCAATACGGTGTTAGAGAAGGTCACAGTACCGAGTCGGCACTAATTACATCCACAGAAGAGATAAGGGAAGCCCTGGATAAGGGAGGTAAGGCCGCCCTGGTTCTACTCGACCTGTCGGCAGCCTTTGATACAGTCCATCATGATCTACTGATGGACCGTTTGTTGGCATGCGGGGTTCAACGTAAAGCATGGAACTCCTAAAATCATTTGTATCTGGGCGTTCACAAATAGTTGCAATGGATACATTTCATTCTAAACCTTTTACCCTGCCTTGCGGAGTGCCACAGGGGTCTCCGCTTAGCCCCTTACTTTTTAATGTTTACATTTTATCGATTGCCTCACTGATCAGCTCCTTCGGTTTTAATCTGACTTCCTACGCTGATGAGACACAGATTGTCGTGTCGCTGCGGCCTGGTCAGGGATCTGAACTAGTTAATCAGTTCCACAACTGTATGGAAGCTGTGAGGAGGTGGATGACACAAAACTGCAGAAAATAAAATTCAGGCAAGACAGAAGTCATCCTTTCTTGGAATGATGCCAGTTTTCGGACCTCTAACCTGTGGCCGATAACATTGGGCACTCTTCCTACACGTTTAAGGAAGGAAAAAAACGTAGACATCATGGTTGATGACAAACTTAATTTTGGTGATGAGATCAATACAATGTCATCTGCCACCTTCCATGTGCTTGGGATGATAAAAAAAAATTCTCCCCTTTCTACCGGCTGACAGCCAGCGGACAGTGGTCACGGCGCTTATCCTGTCTAAGCTCGATTATTGTAATGGACTCTATCTGAGCCTACAGGAACACTTCATGAACAAACGCCAACTGCTGCAGTGAGGTTGCTTTCGGGATACCTAAACCTTCCTTTTTACCTGAGAAACAGCACAGATCTCCTGACATTTAGGAAGAGTCTAAAGACTTGGCTTTTTAACCTGTAATTCGCAGCTTACAGTTTCTTTACCCAAGAGATAATAACTAGCGCCAGGACACCGTTGCTCTCTATAAGTTTCGATAACATAACATACTAAGGAGACCTGCAAAACCAGGCACATTAGGAATATAGACTCTTTTACCAACGCTGTGGAGCCATTTTGTTTCTTTATCAGACCTTTCAGTGGATTTGGAGGGTAGTGAGGGATCTGATGATGTAGTAAGGTGGAATCTGACTATATGGTTGCCCCCACTTTTTTCCTGGTGTTTGAATGGTTTTTGACTAGTCTGGCTGGGATCCTGCTATCCAGGACCCCAGCCTATCTGCTTACTCCCTTAAATGTTTGGTGTGCATATTAAATGCACTAGTGATTGGATACTGTGGTACCTTGTGAGCCCCTAGTATATGGTACCTTAGGTACCTAGGGCATTGATACTTCACAGGCCTACCAGGGGCTGCAGCATGTATTATGCCACCCCTGGGAAGCATTCACAATCTGACACCACAGGCCTGCTACTGAAGCCTGTGTGAGGTAGTGTTAGCACTCCTCACTGAGGAATAGGTTCCTATATCTCACCATACACACACATATAAACCTATCAGTCACCCCTCTTGCAGGCCCTAACAATCATGAGGGCAGGGTGCTTGGTTTACTATGTGAGGGGGTGCTTCTGCATGAGCAGGACCCCTCTGCAGCTGGCAGAGTCTATTCTCTGCTGCGGTTTGTGGATGCGGTTAAACCATATACTCTTAAGTGCATTATAACCTCGCAGTAAATGCTAACTTTGTAATGAATGCATCAAAACATGTCGTGTTTGGTGTCAAACAACTTGGAATCATACCCCCACACCAGTAACTGGTGTGGGAGTATGATCCCACCCTTCTAGAGGGGATGACATGTACCCACTGTACTAAACGGTAGAAATCTCAGAGCCCTGGCATCACAAAATGGATGCCACCAGCACAGACACTGGGCTGCCCTCCTGCTGCTGACCGAAACTCGCAGTGGAGGAAGCCCAACAAAAGGTATCCTGTCACAGGGAGGTGTCACCACCTCCCAGACAGGATTTAGTGTATTGGAGCTGGGTGGGTGCACTCTTAGAGTGCTTTGAAGTCCTGCACTGGAGGAGCAGTAGGCTCCTCTGTGCATATGCCAGCTCAAACCGGTTCAGGGGCTCCCTGCTCTGGCGCGAAACTGGACAAAGGGAAGTGGGTGTAACCACCCACTACCCTTGACCCTCCTAGAGGAGTGGTCATAGAGCTAGTCCCTCCCCTATCTTCACTATAAGATACCAAGCATTGCCAATGCAATTCAGATTACCCTGGACGACGCTCTACAAAGAAAAATCCTGGCCCTTTGACGTTCCACTATCTCTGGAAGACTGAAGAATCTCCCTTGGAGTCCAGGAGTGACTCCCCTGCTTGGCAGGCACCAGTAACTTTACTCAACGGTTGCAAACTTCACCGCTCCCGCCGGAGTCCGAAGTCCCTGCGTCCCCTGAAGCAGATTTCCTGACCTCTCGACGGCCATTTTGAGTCCCCAGCGAAGCTGTGGCATCTGGACCCCACGAGTGACGAGGAACAGCAATACCAGGGAACCGTGCACGGATTGCGAGTGCAAACCCTAACCAACGTTCTATGAACTTGTGCTTTGGACCATCTGTAGTCCAAGTCCCTAGCAGGTCTGGTACCGAAAATCAGCGGCCTACCCCGTCCCGAGTGACCGTGGGCTCCTGTGGAACTTTTCCTGCAAAGGCGTCTTCGCGGTTACTTGCCCGTTGGCTAGTGACTCACCTGAAGACTTTCTCATCATCTTCAAGGGCTCTCCTGGTTGCTCCAAGCCTGCCCTCACTTACCCTCACTGGGTAAGTCCATCAGACCTTGCTGGTCTGCATCATCATCAATCTTCAGTCCACACGAGACTTGCAGTTGCCAAGGCTTGTTGGCGCCAATCCGGTTGCCGACACAGTCATCAGCTGCAGACGTCGTGGGACACTCTGAATCCAGCTGCTGGTCATCGTCGATCCCTCCTGGACTTCGTGAGCGAAGAGACAAATCACCATCGACGACCTGAAACGACGCGACATCATCCATCTTGCTGGTCACTGGCAAGTGACTTTGAACACTGTCCCCTCAATTTTCAGATCCTCTTCATCTTCAATCCATCTTCGGATTCCAGCGGACACCTCTTCAGTCGTCTCAAGCAGCAAGTCTTCATTGGTCTCCATTGAAAACAGCATTGCGACCCGACACCAAAAGACACCTATGCACCTGGCTTCCCTGGGTGAGGTAACTCGTGCACTCCGGTGCCCAAGTGTGTGTTGGCCCTCGAAATACTTACCCTGTAAGTGGCTTGCTTGTTGACTTCTTCGAAGTGCCCTAAAACTTTAAAATACAAACCGCGACTTGCTCTATTGTAACCTATAGGAAACCCGCGGCTGTGTTTAGACACTGCACGCGTCTCCCGTGGGCTTGTTACTTACCTGCTAACACTGCAGTAGTGAAGCCCCAGCAATTGCCAAGGCCCTAGGCTTTGTCATTTTGCAAGTCGACTTTGTTAAACCATTTTCTTAGTATATGGTCTGGTATGCCCCTAGGGCTACAGCCATATTTGTGCTTAATTTATTGAGAACTGTTGACATTTGAATGTGTATCTGGGTTCTAATCTCAGAGAGATTAGTAGAGTGTATCTAGAAATAAATACATATATATTTGATATATATACCTGTTTATCTCATTTACGTGAGCTTCGTTTAACAACTGAGATCATAAAGCCCACAAACCTCCATCTTGCTTCGGTACAAGTCTCATTTGGGATCCAGCCGTATTTACTATCTAGTGTTAATCCCTATGAAAAATATCTTTTAACACGATTCCGGTTTAATACTTTCCATCGGCTGATAACTTTCCCTTAGACAAAAGATTGGTCTAGTAACCTAACTCCTTGTCCTTGTAATGGGCAATCAGAACAATCGCCACTGCACGTAGTCTTTTTCTGTAGTTATTACGAAGTACCACGTAAGAAGTGGATTATTCCTTTATTAAAACTCATAGGCTTACGCCAGTGTCGCCCGTCCCTTCTTGCCTTACAATGTTTGGACACTGAGTATAGCATTTTCCCAATAGCCCGTTTTTTAAAAGTCTGTGTTAAATACCGTGCAAACTATGATTTACTATAAAACGACAGATCGTGATTGGGATCCAAACTGAAAGTAATAATGTGTTATATACTTGGCGTTTTTATCATGCACATATAAGAACTTTTTTGTGATCTATATTAATTCTTTTTAAGATTTTTAAAAAATTTGTTTTTAACCTTTGTATACTTTTATGGACACAAAATCTGTATCCGAATAAAGTTTAATTGATTGATTGATTGATATATATACCTGTGTGGTGTCCTTTTCATTTGGTAATTCAAGAGATTATAAGGTAAAACAAGCTGCTTTACATTCCTCAGAGACTTAGCCTGAAGGCTGCTCTCCACAGCTACCACTAGGATAGCTTTCTTTAAAAGGTTGTCTTAAACCTATCTACCATAAGAGTCGAATTGGACTGGTGCAAGGTGGCCACTATAACTAGTGACCAGCATATGCCAGGCCAACTTCTCACAGATAAGAGACCAAGTAGTCTTAGATCCAAATCAAGTGGTACTGCATCTGCGGCCAAAAACTGGGCAGGGAACTGCCTCCACGATCTGAAGACCAGACGCAGGTAACTAAGGGCAAGGTCAGCAACCTTGGTTCAAGAAATAGGATTAATCGACATCTCAACAGTCTGATTTGCCAGATCTTGCTTCTATGAGCTCCTGGACCTTGGAGGAATCATGTCACCCTACTCTGAAAGCTATCTTTCAAGGCATTATGGTCCATCAAGAAGAGACCTGCTCTTACAGTAGGAGATCCCGTGCTGCTGCACATAAAACGCAGGGCCCCCATTCGCAAGATATGCAAAACATGCTCCGAGACAGCAACAAGAAAATCAGCGGTAGAGGATAGGACAGTAAGCCTCGAATCGGAGTTAAAGTCATCAGACTTCAGCTCATGATTCTATAACTGCAGATTTTCTATAGAAATTGGAGGACTTTGAGAATCGGCAGCAAAGAAGCAATCTAAGGGTCCTCAGGATCAAGGCTGGGGTTGAGAGAGAGGACGCAAGAAGTTTTATCATTAAACTTTTCTGAGCTGCTTTCCCTGATATTCCTGGGTGGGATTTGGAACTGGAGGTGCAGCACGCACAGATTTCCTTTCTATTAGAAGCAGGGGAGTGGTACTAACTACCGTGGCGAAGATTCTTGATTATGGCTAATTTGCGCAGTATATCGGTTAATATTCAAGATCTGAATGACAGGTCTAAACGCTCTTATGTTACGTAGAACTGAGGTCTCCGAAGGCGGATATCATGTCTTCAGGAAACTCCCATCCAGATCAATAGGAAACACTTGTTAGAAACTTTGAGGTATCTTGTGATGTTGAATACCACACAAGGTACAACAGTCAGAGAGATCACTATACTTGCCAGGACAAGCTTCTGCACTATAAACTGGTCCATGGACCTTAGCTGAACATCAAACCTCAGGGCTTAAGTTTACAATTTGCTCAGTATATGGCTCTAACCTGGATGATGCATCTGTAATTCAATATATCATCACAGAATTAGTGTCCTGGCCGACCTCAATCATTTGTGTTGTAATTTGAATTGTCACATGGAGGCAACCTCGGCTTCTATGAAGAAATATAGGGATTGGAAGTTGAAGGTTAACTGGGCTGTTAAACATCTGCTGGAGATGGATGGGCAGAGTTAAATAGCTCTGATCCTATTTTCACCTATTTCTCTTCTCCACACCAAATGTATGTTCGCCTGCACTACTTTTTGGTATCTACCTATGTACTGGAGAAAGCCAGGCTCAGTAAATGCTCCGGTGTTTTCTCAGACCAAACACCACTGATTCTGGACATTGCTCGCCCGCAGTGTCGGACTTTTGACAGGGCACTACTCTGAATGTCAGCTACATGACAGCATGGTTGATAGATTTTCAAGTTATAAATAGGGGCAGTGATTCAGTCATGGTGGTATGGGACTCAATCAAAGCAGGGATGAGGAGTGAAACTCTTAATTGCGGACTATATAAGCGAGAGCAAAAAGTCAATTAGGTACTTCTTCCTGAAGCTAGACAAAGGTATAATTTCATTAAATAGGAGTTTTCATGCAGACTTAAAGCCAAATACGAGGAACTCCAGGTTAGAATCACTCCATACGAGACTATATCTAGAGGGCCAAGTGGATCAGGAATGTTTATTAAAAACAGCGGCTGTAAAGTCAGGCATCAATAGCATACACACCAGGACAGCTGCAGAGAAATATCAGATGGATAAAATAGAGAGCTACGATTACAGGGATATAGTAGGAAAGCACCCGTCTCAGAATCGGGCATAAAGAGGTTTTGAATGGAATTAATGCAGTCCATGCCGAACCCGGAAAGATGGTGAATTCTCCCAGCGTCATTGCTATAATTTTTTGTGGAATATTTTAAAACTTTGTATCCGGATAACCAGTCTCCCACTCTAGAGCAAATCAAGCAATACCAGGGGCAAGTGAACTTTGCTAAGTAAGGGGAAGCTTCGGAAGACATAACTAGACATCCCAATCACTGCAGAGGAAGGTAAAGATGCATTGGACTCACTCGCATCTGTTAAACCCACGAGGCCGGATAGGATCCATCTGGAATTCCATTGCACTTTTTTCATGCTATCTGCTGACATGGTAGCCACTTTCCAGTAGGTACAGCATGGCAGAGTCGCCCCAAAATCCTGGCGGACAAGAAATTGGTGCTTTTAAAAAAAAATTTAAAAAGGGAACTCCGCCACTGAGCCCCGGGTCTTATAGACCAATTACACTCCTGAACAGTGATGCTTAAATCTATACACTGCTGAACAGTGATGTTAAGATCTATTCTGAAGAAGTGGCATCTCGGCTGGACAGAGGCATTGCTAAACTGGTCTCTCCATGTCAACACTAATTTCTGTCAGGCCGTAGTACAACATGTAATAGAGATCATTGACCTGCTTGAGGTAATCAAGCCTCATGGGGCCCACTTGGCAATGATAGTGCTTGATGACGAGAAGGCCTTTAACTGTGCCACCTGGGAGGTTTTAGAGAAGTCTGGGGTTGGGTTTCAAACAACCTTTGTAGTATGTATTGTAACTTGACAGCAAAACTACAGCTAATGGGAGTTGAGTCACATAACATAAGGATCACTCGGGGACTCTGCACAGGTGCCCCTGCTCTCCTTTATCATCACGCTTTATATAGACCACTTTTGGTGTAAACTCTCTCATAATACTGCTATTACTCCTGTGAGACTAACAACTTAACTTCTAAGTTGTTAGCACATGCAGACGATATTGCTATAATCACCACAGATCCCGAAAACTCAATCCTGGTGGTGGAGAAAGAGGACATCCGCTTTGGAAAAATATCGACTCTCTTAAATCGGGGTAAACCTCAAATCATGTGTAACAAAGTTACTAGGTACTCCAGTATTGTAACTTTCATAGATTCAAATGCTTCAATCAATCAGTACATTTGTAAAGTGCACTACTCACCTGTGAGGGTCTCAAGGCGCTGAGGGGGGAGGTGTGCTGCTACTGCTTGAATAGCCAGGTCTTAAGAAGCCTCCTGAAGGTTAGTAGGTCCTTTGTCTGCCGTAGGAGGATGGGGAGGGTGTTCCAGGTCCTGGCGGCGAGGTGGGAGAATGATCTGCCGCTGGAGGTTGCTCTTCGGATGTGGGGGATGGTGGCAAGGGCGAGGTCAGCGGAGCTGTCGGTTCGGGGTGTAGAAGGGGAGTCATCTGTTGAGGTATGCTGGTCCTGTGTTGTGGAGCGCCTTGTGTGCGTGGGTGAGGAGCTTGAAGGTGATCCTCTTGTTAACGGGGAGCCAGTGCAGGTCTCTTAGGGGTGGTGTGATGTGGCTGTGGCGCGGGATGTCAAGGATCAGGCGTGCAGAGGCGTTCTGTATAGGTTGTAGTTGTTTCAGGAGTTTAGCAGAGGCTCCTGCGTAGAAGACGTTTCCGTAGTCCAGCTTGCTGCTGATGAGGGCCTGGGTGACTGTTCTGGTTTCGGTGGGGATCCACCTGTAGATCTTGCTGAGCATGCGGAGGGTGTTGAAGCAGGAGGACGAGACGGCATTGACTTGCTTGGTCATGGAGAGTGTTGAGTCTAGGATAAACCCCAGGTTGCGTGTGTGGTCGGTGGGAGTCGGTGCTGCTCCCAGTGCGGTCGGCCACCAGGAGTCGTTCCAGGCTCAGGGGGTGGAGCAGAGGATGAGGACCTCTGTCTTGTCTGAGTTCAGCTTCAGACTGCTGTTCTTCATCCACTCGGCGACGGCTTTCATCTATTCGTGGAGGTTGGTTTTGGCAGTGAGGGGGTCCTTGGTGAGGGAGAGTATCAGCTGGGTGTCGTTGGCGTAGGCGATGATGTTGAGGTCGTGTAGTCGGGCGAGGTGGGGGCGAGCGGTGCCATGTAGACGTTGAACAATGTCGGACCGAGGGATGATCCTTGGGGTATGCCGCAGGTGATCTCGGAGGCTTCGGAGCGGAAAGGGGGGAGGCGGACGCTCTGGGTTCTGCTGGAGAGGAAGGAGGTGGTCTATTCCAGACCCTTGTCTCGGATCCCTGCGTTGTGGAGTCGTGTGCGTAGGGTGCGGTGGCAGGCAGTGTCGAAGGCGGCTGATAGGTCCAAGAGGATGAGGGCCGCGGTTTTGCCATTGTCCAGCATGGCCCTGATGTCATCGGTGGCGGCGATGACAGCAGTCTCGGTACTGTGGTTGCTGCGGAACCCTGACTGGGACGGGTCCAGGACGTTGTTCTCCTCGAGGTGGCGGGTCAGCTGTCTGTTGATGGTCTTCTCGATGACCTTCACCAGGAACGGGAGCAGGGAGATGGGCCGGAAGTTCTTGAGGTCCCTCGGGTCCGCCTCGGGTTTCTTCAGTAAGGCGTTGAACTCGGCATGATTCCAGCTCTCCAGGAAGGTCGCGGTCTCGAAAGAGATGTTGGTCTAGCGGAGATGGGGTGTGATGGTGGTGCCGGCTTTGTTGAAGATGTGGTGTGGGCAAGGGTCTGACGGAGAGCCGGAGTGGATGGTGTTCATGATTTTGATGGTGTCATTGTCGTTTATGTTGGTCCAGGTGAGCAGGGGTTTGATATAGGTGGTGGCCGTGGGGTCAGAGGTATCGGTGGCTGTTGGGGCGGTCAGGTTGTTGAAGCGGTCATGGATGCCTAATATCTTGCGATTGTGGGATGTCGGTGTTTGAGCTGGGGTTGGAGAGTTCCTTCACGATGTTGAAGAGCTCTTTGCTGTTGTGCGCGTTGTCGAGTCGGACCTTGAAGGATGCCCTTTTGGCAGTTCTGATGAGGTGATGGTGTTTGCGAATGGCATTCTTGTGGGCTGCGTGGCTGTCTGGTGTCCGTTGGCGGTGCCATTTCTTCTCTAGTGTACGGCAGGTTTGCTTGGAGATCTGCGGTGCACCAGCTGGCTTTATTGTTGGTGTGTCTGTTGGAGGGTTTCTTGATTGGGCGAGAGTGTTGGGCGCAGTTGTCGATCGGTGGGGTCGGCGGGTGCGCTTCGGACGAGGGTGGTATTTAGCTGGTCTTCGGTGATTTTGCTCCAGCTGCAGATCTGTTGAGTGCAGTGGTGCATGGTGGGTTTCCGGAAGGTGAAGTGGATGCAGCAGTGGTCGGTCCAGTGGAGTTCGGTGGTGTGGCTGAAGGTGACGTGGGGGCTTGCGGAGAGGATGGGGTCAAGCATGTGGCCGGCGGAGTGAGTGGGCGTTGTGATGAGCTGTCTGAGTCAGAGGTTGGCGAGGTTGTCAATCAGGGTGGTGGAGTTGGTGTCGTTGTTGTTCTTGAGGTGGAAGTTCAGGTCTCCGAGATGGATGTAGTCTGTGGAAGCCAGGGCGTGTGTGCTGAAGAAGTCGGCGAAGGAGTCGCTGAACTGAGGCCGAGGTCGGAGGGGTCTGTAGACGAGAGTTCCTCTGAGGGTGGTGTTGGGATCGGTGTGGATCTGGAAGTGCAGGTGTTCGGCGGTGCCGAGGGTGTCGTCGGTGCTGGTCGAGACCCTGTGGGTGTTCTTGTGGATGATGGCGATTCCCCCTCCTACTCCGTTGGTGCCATCCCTGTGGGTGATCTTGTAGCCATCTGGGATGGCTATGGCGATGTCAGGTGCCAAGGAGGCGTTCATCCAGGTCTCTGTCAGGAAGGCGACGTTCGGGGAGGATGTGTCGAGCAGGTCCCAGAGTTCGACGGCGTGTTTGCGTGCGGGGTGGGTGTTCAGTAGTATGCATCTGAGGTGGTTGCGTCCTGTCACGGTGGGTGGATTGGTGGATCAGATGCTGGTGAAACTGCAGCTCCGGCAGGAGAAGGGTCCTTGGGTGCACTTTGGGGCGGCCAGGAAGCAGGTGTGTGATTGTCCGGAGTTGAGTGCATGGAGGGTGCTGGCATCGTAGCGGTGACGGGCGTTGTGGCTTTGCGGGGGCCAGGTGGTCTGGCGCTGGACGCGGTCCAGGTGCGGACGGGCTCAGACGGGCTTGCCTTAGGCGCGCCAGCGGCTGCCATATAAGGGGAGGTGGGAGGGGGGAGCAGCTAGGAGGTGGGAGCGGGGTGGCGAATGGGCAAGCAGGGGGGCAGGGCCGCAGGGGACGCAGCGGCGGGAAAACAAGCAGGCGGGCTACAGAAGGCAAAACAGGGGGGACAACAATAAAGTAACAGTGCAGAAAACAAACAGAACACAGAAAAAGGCAAACCCCTAAAACAAAATACAGGAGCAGAGGCACAAAAATAAAATAAGGCAGTAAGGCTGCTAGGAGAGTGGGGCAACAGCAAACTTACAGCAGCGGGCTGGAAGGCACGGACACACAGGTGGGGCAGTGCAGCGTGGGGTGCGGCCTACCTGAAAACAGGGTCAAGGGTTGAATGCTCGAATCATTTCCTGTCGTCGAGATGGTAGTCCCCGGTATTATAAAATAATTGTCCTATAGACATTAACATAAGGCTCTAGGCCTTAAAATCTTTTATAACCTATCACTGTCCTTTAGTAAAAAAGGACCAAACTTAAAACTTAACCAATCAAAAGAGACCATTCTGAAGAACCTTCCTGAGAGAAGCTCCAATCCCTCAGATTTTCTACCGCATGTCGAGCTAAGGGAGTCTCCACTGAGCTCTGCTTAATATTTTTCTTTTTCTAAAGATTTGAAGTGTTTTCACCCTTTCAGCTTACTACCAACTCAGTGGCTTTTTTAAGGTAATTCAAACTGATGTCCTCCATGTCAGAGACACCTAAAAAAAAAGTCTATTTAGAGCCTGTGGAACTTGCAGGAAGAAAAGGCTGCATATTGATAAGCACAAGGACTGCTTATACTGCCTGTACCCTGACCACAAACCTAAGGAGTGCAAGGTATGTCGCACCTTTTCTACAAAAACTCTTTAGGACCGAGAAGGAAGGCTTCTCTTGTGGCTTCAGAGGCTTAAAAACAGGGACACTGTGGTCTCTGATGAGGAAAGTGATACATCTTCCAAATCTTCCTCAAGAACGCCTCAGAAACAACCTTTCAATGACCCTGCTGGCTCATCGTCACAGCCACCTAAAAAAGCAACAAAAAAGTTTGTTGAGCTCACTCAGAAACAGACTGGATCTACCAGCAAAACTTCCCATGAAGAAAGGAAGGCTTTAAGTATCAAGAAACCAGCTTAAGGACCTCCAACACCACCTATGAAACTGAAGCATACCTTCAAAAAAACCTACTTCAGCTCCACCGTTGAGCAGCTCGTCTACAATACCATCGCCGAGAAAATCCTCTCTTGAGGGGATTCTGGTAGCGACGACTGTGTCTTCAGTCACTATGACTGTATCCGCAGCGTCGATGTCCTAGTCGACGTCGATGGGTATCGTACCATTATGGTCGACGAGGCAAATCGTGGTCAAGGGGTCAACTTCCGACGACGACCCACCTGTCGACGACACACATCCCGTCGATGGAGACCTCGTCGATGACTGCGAACACGAAAGAAACGGTGTCCAAGGCGGAAGTGTCATCGGCATCACCGTCGACGAAAGTCCCGGTCTCCGGCAGTGTGCCGTCGACAGAGGAAGAAAAGCATCCTTCTTCGATGAAGGCGATTGACGGTGATAAAATCGTCAACAGGCTCGTCGATGACACCGTCGAGGAGGGAGAAACAAAATTTTAAAATTACAGTTAACTCAAACTGTAACTTCGCCTTGTCAGGTGCAGGCTCTGTTGCCATCTCAGTTCCTAGAAGATGGTGAGGACGAGGGATCCAGATGCTAGTCGTTTTGGGGCAGCCTTGAGCCCATTGGACCTTCATGTTAAAAATCAGGACGACTGATGAAGATGAGGGTTATGGATGCCAATAATACCATCTGCAGCAGCAATATCACCAACTGGAGCAGCAAT
The DNA here is from genome assembly GCF_964204655.1 of Triturus cristatus. Classification (NCBI taxonomy): domain Eukaryota; kingdom Metazoa; phylum Chordata; class Amphibia; order Caudata; family Salamandridae; genus Triturus; species Triturus cristatus. Next base: position 1,149,463,070 of record NC_140582.1, read on the forward strand.
ATCATCAGCAGGAGATGATGTACCTCCCTTCAAGTCTTTTGACAGACCTGCAATTTATGCTGGCGGACTACAAGAGGAGATTTCTGCCAGAGCAGAACATCCAACATCCTCTCCCTTCTCCACAAACACAGGTTTGCTCCCCTCTTCTTCATCAGTCTCCTAGGTTTCAGCGTGCTACCTAAGTTACTCCTGCCCATCAGTTGACATCTTCTGATGAGGAAGTAGAGAGAGAAGGAGAGATTTAACAGGATGACTGGGATTCCTACATCATTCCCACTCCGGCTTCTCCATCTCCGCCACAAGCGGATTCACCTCCGGAAGATATAAGGGGTTTCCACAACCTTCTGGAGAGAGCGATTAAGTGGTTTGATTTGCCGAAGCCTATGCATCAGCAGGACTGTTTTCTGTATGACTTTAAAGAGCCTTACAGGAAATCTGTAAGACCTTTGCCATTATTGATTACATATGGAAGGGGGGCCTGAGAATAATGCAGAATCCAACAACTGTTCCACCAGTGTTGCAGAGGCTGGACAAAAAATATAAAGCTCCGGATGATGCTCCAGCTTGCTTAATAGGTCACCCAAAAGCAGATTCTAATCTCGCAAGCAGCGCAGCGACGCTCTAAATATTCTTCAGCTCCCCCGACTGCTCCTCCTGATAAAGGAAGAAAGCTTGATAACATTGGAAAGCAATTTTCAGCAATGTCAGCTCCGACAGTATAGGCAGCGTATTCTCCGGCTCTGCTGGGCGGTTATAATAGACAGATGTGGTCGGACTTTGCACCATTCTTGGACAAACTTCCACCAGATAACAAGGAGGAAGCTGAGAGGAGTCTGCTTGAGGGCAAACGATCTGCCTCTGAAGTGGTAGACTGCTCGATGGATGTAGCGTCCACTGGTTTCAGGCAGCTAGCAGGAGCAGCTGGCTTGAGGTGTCAAGGCTGGCTAAAAGCCACCAAAAAAGACACAGACGCAGCTAAGTCTTTGGGGGCTCATGAGGAAGAGGTTACCAGTCCTACAGATCAGGATACCAACAATCTTGCTCTTCAGCATATCCTGCGACCACACAACAATACAGGCCCCAGTATACTAGCTGCCAGCCACCTGCGGCAGCCTACAACAAGGAATCTTTTAGAGCAAAAACAGGATGACAGGGCAAGGAGACTGGTCAATGCCAGTGATCTCTCCCAGCTGTCAGCCTCTATCCCACCAATTCCATCTCCGGTGGGCAGCAAGATATCCCGTTATTTACAACAGTGGCGGCACATAACTTCGGACCAATGGGTCCTAAACCTAATCCATTTCGGCCATTCCTTGGAATTTATAGCAATCCCTCCAACAACAACTCCTCTGCCTCGCTTCCAAAAGCATCTGCATCTCTTAAAGAGGGACGTTACCAACATGCTACAGAAAGGGGCAATAGAACGCGTTCCCCTCCAGCAGAGAGGGAAGGGTTTCTACTCCCAGTCCCTCTCGATTCGAAAGAAGCAAATAAATTGGACACGATCTTAGATTTGAAAATCTTAAACAAGTTCCTCAAAAAACAATTGTTCCGTATGATCTCTATTCAAGATGTGCTTCACCTCCTCAAACAATTACATGATGTCCCTGGACATCCAGGACGCATATTTTCATATACCTATACGCCAAAAGCACACAGTGGCCGACAGTCATTTCCAATTCCGTGTCTTAGCTTTCGGACTAAAGTCCGCTCCCCACATTTTCACAAAATGTTTAGCACCAGTCGCATCATTTCTAAGATAACAACATCAAATGTTCCCATACCTGGACGACTGGCTTCTCAAAGCCCCATGTACGAAGCAGCAAAAGCGTCCACCAAAACCTCTCTACAACTATTGAAGAAATTGGGCCTCACTTTAATTGTAGAAAAGTCGATTCTGCAACCATCCCATCGACTGGTATTTCTAGGAGCTATCCTGGACATAGTGGAGAGCAAGGGTTATCCTACTCTGGCGAGACAACATAGGTTAATTTCCATGGCAAAGAGGGTACAAAAAAGAAAGTTCATTTCTGTACGCCTTTTCAAATCTCTCATGGGAAAGATGTCTTCTTGTATCCCCCTCATACCTCATTGTCTTCTCCAGATGTGTCCTCTTCAGGAAGCTTTAAACAAGCAATGGGTGCAAATAGAGGGCTCATTCGACGACCTGACTCGAGTCACTACACCCATGATAGCGGCCTTGGACTGGTGGATTCAATCTCACCAATTATCGCAGGGTCTGCCTTTTCTATTGTATGCTGCTCCTCTTGTGATTACAACGGATGCATCTTTAGAGGGCTGGGGAGCTTTTCTGCAGGACTTGCAGGTCAGCGGAAAATGGCTGCATTCCCACAAGGATCTTCATATCAATCTGTTCGAACTAAGAGCAGTTTACCTAGCACTCCAAGCTTTCCCGACAAAGATTCAAAACACATCGGTGCTAGTCAGGACGAACACAACAACAATGCAATACCTCAACAAACCAGGAGGAACAAGGTCTCGCCTGCTCTCTCATCAAGCTCAACTCATATGGCGCTGGGCGATTCATCACAAAGTGCATATATCAGCGGATTATGTCCCAGGAAAACAAAATGTCATAGCGGACAACTTAAGCAGACTAAAGACCACTTTCTACGAGTGGGAACAGAACCAGCACACTCTAAACAACATTTTCTCCCAATGGGGCATGCCAAACAGATCTGTTCGCAACTCAAGAGAACGCGAAATGCCAGTACTACGCAGGTTGGCGCTACCATCAGGGTTCATGGGGGAATGCCTTTTCAAAAGCTTGGTCCGGCGTATTTGCTTATGCTTTTCCTCACATTCCTCTCATTCCGCGAGTGCTAAAAAAAGATAGAGGTGGAACCCCACAAGATCATTCTGTTAGCTCCACCCTGGCCTCGCCAGCACTGGTACACAGAACTTCACCTACTTTCAATCAAGTCTCTGATCCACCTCAGATCATTTCCGTCTCTCATGACAATGAACCAGATTCCATTACTGGAGAACTATAGTTACAGGTAAGTAACTGGTTTCTTCTGTGGATACTCTGAGGACAGATAGCATGGTTCATCAAGGAATCAAGATAGTCCTTAAAACAGAGTATTGTTCTTTCCAACTATGCACATGCTATTTGGAAAATTAAGTCTAAGCTTTATTTCCCCCACTTATGGGGCTGTTGCAATGTTATTAAATTATTGGTGCTATCCAAGATCCTTTACCGGTTTAGGGCCAATCCTTTGGCAATTGTACGGGAGTGGCAGAATAAGTTGGAGGGGATCTGCGATGACTGTTTGGGTGTGGAGCGCTCTGAGATATCTGGTCATGCCTTTGGATGGAGGCAGTTGAGCGGTACATGTTTTCAAATACTATTATTGGGCAGCAATGCTGCAGCATATTGAGCTTTTGATAATTGAAACGGATAATATGTACTCTACAGCAGCAAGACTTTCCAGCATTTACAACCTATCTCGGAACAAAAACGCAAGAGATTCTTTTTTGAAAATATTGGAACCCAGCTACCATAAAAAGGTTGTGTTCAAGATGATTGAGGCGGCTCATAAAATCTGGGTCTCTCATGTAGTCGATATGTTTGACCCAGTATAATCATACACCGCTCTGGCACTCCCCCTTGCTCCCTACGGTTTTCCACGATTGCCACTGTGGGCCTGGGAGAAAGCAGGTGTCTATGCTGGGGGTCAAATTCTTTCCTTTATGGAACTATACTGGAGTACAGTTTAGAAAATATATATATTTTCTAAAATACCTGGAAACTATGGACTTCTTCCTTAAGCTCGACAAAGTGTTTTTGTGCAGAGTCTGAAGCCTGGGGGCAAGGTAAAACTAAGGGCCTTATATAGGTTACCCATTTAATTTGATCTTGATCGACACACAGTGCACAAAATGGGCAATAAGGCTGCATACCACTCCCAAGAATACCCTCTTTCATTTCTCCCAGAGTCTGCGGGAGTAGGCTTTGCGCTAGGCTAAGAAGCCAGGGCTCATCTCTTTTTGTATTTCTTTTTCAAAAAAAAAAAAAGTTAAAATCAGTCTGAACTTTTTTTAGGTCGAGCCTAGAGGCAACTTGTGCTGCTCTCTGAGGCATGCTGTAAGCCCACCGCTTTCAATTTGTTGTTTCATGTGCCTTTCTAAATTGCTTTAATTTTATAGGTGAAACGCTCCCATTTGTCCCGCCTTTGGATTAGCTTTCACTTTCCTGGCGACTGCCCCTTTAACATGTGGCCTTACTTTTCGGTTAATTTATCGTTTGTTTGAAGCACTATTTTATATTTTGCATTCAGTGATCCTGCAACGTTTTTTGCCTGACCAGGGCCTCGTGTTCCCTTTCCACATGTGTGTAATCTGCTCCAGTCTCTAAGTGCTGCCCATGTAGCCTTGGCTCCTGCCCCTTCAGTTGTCCGTGTTTACCCCCTCTATTATTTTTTAATTTTTTTTGCAGTTCTATATTGCGAAAACTCGACGCAAAGGTATCCGAGTGCTTTGCATGAGCACCATTTGCGTTAGAGATGGACACATTCATTCTTTGGCACAGGTAGATTAAGGGATTTGCCCAGAATCACAGAATGTTCGAGCCTCCAGCCGGACTTGGACCTGGTTCCCCAGCTTCAAAGTCTGTGTTATATACAGTAAGCCACACCCTCTCCTGGCGGCATGTTTGAAGTATCATTTTTTTCTTCACATTCGGCACTCTGTGCTGATGAACTTTCTGCCTTGGTTGGGTTTGCATTTCGGTTGAGCAGGTCTCTGCATTTCTGTGGGAGTTTTGAGGTCGGCGGCTCTTGATGATGTGCTGCGTCTCACTGGATAAGTCAGCATCTTTGTGTTTTGATCTTTTGTTTCCCTTGCCACGCCCAGTCTGTGCTTATCTCCTGGGGGTCTGCTTGGGCATGGTTGCAGGCAGCACTGTTTTGCAGCAATGGTTCCTTTATCTGATGGTTTCCTAGTTGGACGCTAACGTTTCAAAGTTGGGGTACATTTGTTTCTTGCTTTGTATGGTTGGCAGGTCTGTATACTGCACCAGCTGCATTTGCATTCCACTGGACCCCCTTGCCCGCATAGGCATTAGTGTGGAGGAGGAGGGGTTGCGCGTAGCTGAGCTGTGGGGCACACATGGGGGCAGGAGTGTGGCCACAACAGGCCTCAGTGGGGTGGAAACTGCTGCGATCGTTTGCACTGAAAGGGGGGGGGGGGAGGAGGGGTCATGTGTTGAGTGCCGGACTGGGCAGGCTTGCGTCTTCCTGTCTTTTGGTGTCAATGGTTATTATTGGCTACCACTGTATTGTGGGGCAGTGGTGCCGGTTTACATCGCTTGGAGGCGTCAAACACGTGGAAACTATTTGAGGTGAATTCCGGAGTCTGGTGAGTGGCTCCGACCATTCACAGTTCTTCGTTGTCCCTGAAGTGCTAGCCCCTATGCTGCACCAAGGAGCAGCCTGGGGTGGACAGTGCTACGGACGTAGCCAGCTTACCCCCCCCCCCCCTGTGTGGGTCAGTGTGCCTATACATACTACCGGACATGACAGAATTGTACTGCGGTGTTATCAGTAACTGCTGATCACCATCTAAAGCAATTTCTCACATGCCAAAAGTGTGTAGACTGCTTGGCAAGAGTAAGTCAGGTACCCCTGAAAGACAAGCAGTGTGTAAGGCCACAGGACCTCCACAGTACTTCTTTTCTCTGCCGGTACTTCATCTAGGGTGACCAACCATCCGTAAATTTCACGGACCGTCCGTAAATTGGACCTCACGTCCGTTGTCCATGAGGATCCCTTTTACGGACGCCTTTTGTCCGTAATTTTGGGCCTTTCAGGGAACAGAGCTCTTCCCCTGCGAAAGGCCTCAGCTCCCTGATTGGGCCGCCTCGCACTCCTCTGAGCACAAGAGCAGCCCCACCCGCCCATTGTCATTCTGTGTGGGGCTGATTGCCACATACAGAATGACAATGGGTCAGTCTGGGCTGGCACAGCATGTGGTGGCCTCCTCCAGCCTCAGTCCAGGGCAGGGCATTCTGCCACATGGAGGTACAAAAACGCCCATTCTGCTGCTAGGTGAGAATCCATTTAACCAATGGAAGGTGGTGAAAGAAGTTCAAATGAAAGGATTATAGTTCTCTCAGAGTCTCATTGGTTTAGAACTGACGCATTTTCAATATTATATTCAAGGAAGCCATGGTTGCTGCTTTTTTTATTTTATGCAACTAACAACCATTAACAAAGCCAACAGTTCTGGCTTGTTACAGGTGTAACGTTACTTGTATTATAGATCTGGATGCAATGACAGAAGCAACAAAAAATACCAGCCGGGCTGCACATTATGCTAAGCACAGATTTTTAGCTTATGTGTTTTAAGCCACGCCCTTAATTACTTCGAACACCCTTTTGGAGAGACGCCCCTAGTTTTTCATCCCACTTAAAGCTCTGGAAACAACACCATGTCACAGTCGCCCCACGTCCAGGCACTGTGCATCATGCATGACTCATGCCTTCCACTTTTTCAGATTGCCTATGTGCAGGGGCATAGTGAACCTTGCTACACCCCACCCCTTGCTTTACGAACTACAGTGAGGGTGGAGTTCTTGATGGGTCGCTTCTGTCTGCAACTCTGCAGACAGGCTCAGCTCATAATTAATGTGAAAAGATGGGTGAGTAAGTAAGTGAAGGGATGGGTGGATGGATCGTTGGATGGATGAGTGAAATGATGGATGGATGAGTGACAGGGTGGATGATGGGCAAGTGAATGGGTGGATGGATGAGTGAAACGATGGATGGATTGATAAGTGAAAGGGTGAATGGATGGACGGACGGACGAGTGAAAGGGTGGATGTAAGGCTGGATGAGAGTGAAAGGGCGGGTAGATGGACAAAAGGATGGATAGATGAGTGAAGAAGTGAAAGGGTGGATGGATGAGAGAAAGGATGGAAGGATGGATGAGTGAAAGGATGGATGAGTGGTAGGTTCAATGGATGGATTCATGAGTGGATGAGTAGGTGGATGGATGGAAGGATGGATGGCTAAGTGGAGGGGGAATTGAGAGAGAAAGGGAGGATGGGTAAATGGATGACTGAACAGGTGGAAGGAAGAGTGACTAGGTGCATGAATGAGTAAGTGAAAGGATGGCTGGATAGGTAAATGGCTGGATGGATGAGTGAATGGATAGATGGGTGGAAGTGGATGGATAGGGTGAAAGGGTGGATGGATAGATAATGGATAGAGGAGTAAAAGGGTGGATGGAGGGATAGAGGAGTTAAATGATGGATGGAAGGATAAGTGATGGATAGGTTTGTAAATGGTTGAATATGGACATGGATGGGCACACAGATGGAAGGACAGAATGAATGGCGAAAGATTGAATGATGGATGAAAGTACGATTACACATTGTAAGCCCCATTATCTTCAGCAACATTTCCTATACATTGACTTTCACATTTATATGAGTGATTGTCTCTATATAATATGTGTGTGTTGTAACGCACTCCAGCACTCTGCCCCACATACTTGGGATGAGTAGCACTATAGAAGAAATTAAATACACATGAGAGAGGCTCTATGTGAAGATGAGGGGTGCCATTGGAGGGTGGTAGCAAGGCCGGACCGGCAGGACTGGGCATCAGGCGTTTTCTCTGGGAGCTGGAAAGGTGGGGGCGGTTTTGTTACCACAAAAAGACCGGCACATTTGCTTAAAGCTGCGCGCATACTGAAAAACCATGAAGTGCACAATTGTCTCAACCTAATATAAACTTATTTTCACCTATACCCAAGTGGTTGTCTATTTACTTACTTTTATACTATTGCGCAACCTCCTCTGATGTGTCTGTAAAACTTACCTTTTGTTCTGAATTTTGACCGCCTGTCCTGAATTTTTGTCCTGAATTTTGACCCTTTGTCCTGAATTTGTACACTCACAGTCCTGAATTTGCACCCATGCCAGTTGGTCACCCTAACTTCAAAGTCTGCGGACCTGCACGCACCCAGTTGTTCCTCGCTGTCTGTAAACCTGTACATGGTCTCTCCTATAGGCCTCTGTAGCAGAGTGCTGCAGTGACCAGGTAAAGACTTCCATCCTTAGCAGGCATCTCTTCTGATTGTGGGTTCCTTCTCTTGCACCAGTCTCTAGCCTGACCAGCAGCAGTACCTTAATTTCTGCCTGCACATTTGCCAAACACCACGTAGCGGGCGGATGTTGTGAGCATATGGCTGGGATATCACAAACGCATCTAAGAGGCAACATCACAATCCCTTGGCATGGATGCAGTACAGCCAGTGCAAGTACTGCCCCTCCTTGCTCCCTTCCTGCCCCCAGCAGACCCAGTGCCGCCTCCTATTCCTCACAGCACCGTTATTTCAAGCACAGTACAATACACGCATATACACAGACATGGATGCAAAAGTATACCTACACAAACACGCACATACCATCACCCTCACACCATCTGCCTCTGTACATGCACTCATTGACATCCGTTTGAACATACATCCATTTCTTTTTTCTTCTGGTTAGTTTACCCCAGATCCCATACGCATCTGTGTTCCTTATTAAAAAAAAAAGCATGACACATGCACACAACAAGTGCTCTCCAACGTAAGTGGAAATACACTCCTCCGAAAATGCAAAGATCTCAATGTTTGGGAAATACCAATGTGTCATTCATCATTGCACACTAGCATCGTCTGACAAGCTGTTGCATGCACCGATTCGAACATAGATAGCTTCATGCTAACACACACGAGCGCGCGCGCACAGTGCTGCTGATTGCGCTGTAACCGTGCTGTGCACCTTCAGCCTTCAATTCTCCGTTTTGTTGATTAAGCTTGACGAGTGCATTTCCACTGTGGGAAATCCGAAGCAACTGGCTTGCTCGACAGTGGTCTTTTCATGCTTTTAGTGGAGCGATTATGGCATAAGGAATGATAAAAGTCCTAACTAATGTGCACGTTTTAGACTTTACCATCATCATAACATCTATAATTGGACTAATAAAAAACAATATAACTCAGCCCATCAACACTGGCAGACTTCCTTAAGAAAAGCAGAGTAATAACCCTGGTGAGAACCCGTCAAGTACAGAATGCAGGAAAGCACGCCTGTCACACGTCTGTTCTACACAGGACTATTAATGTGAGTTTGCATCCCTCTCTCGGCCAGAGAACCAGCCTTCTGTTGCAATTACACCATACTCTAAAAATAGGAGTTACATTAGGGTTATTTTGTGAAGCACAAGTAATGATTTCTTCAAGTCAAAAATCAGTCCATCGGTGGACCTGGAAATATTCTATTTTACTATTGCAATTATTAGCTGTAATCAAAGCTTATTTATAAATCAGTTACACGCGGACAAGTTGAAGTAACCAGGATGCGTAAACAGTAAATAAAGTGTACATGAGTGTATTTCACATGTATACATAAACAGATGTCTCAACGGGTTAGCGTGCTACGAGCAGTGCATGTTGTTGCGGTTCGGTCCTCTACTGCAACAAGCATGTGGCAAAAAAGTGAAAATAAACCATTCAAAGTACAAAGATGAAGAGTCAGGAATGTGGCACAGCTGGTTTGAAAGCAGTTGAACTTTCATTTTATTTTATTAACCAAATTGTGCCTTGTAAGTAATTTGCCACACACTCTTATGCTTCACCACTTTGTGCACAAACTACTCTTCCCTCTCTAACTTCCTGTCTAGTATGTGCAACTCTCAGTCCTATCTTTCCACAATGCCACATATTACTACTACACAAATCCATTCCACACAATTCCACAACCAACAATTCCTAACCAACCCACATAATTCCACTCCATATCACATACATCCACTCCACTCAAACCAAAACACATGGGTAAGAGACATGGGCATTAACAATGCCAATAGGTCTTGTATTTGCAAGAGTTAGAGCTATTGGGGTTGTAAATATCAGTTTATGTTCCCTCCGCCATCTACAATTAGGCCCTTTTTCCTACCTTTTTTGGGATAATATCAGATGTGAAGGTTGCCTATGCACCCTCATCTTGTATCTCACTGAATTAAAACATCCAGAAAATCTCATATGGCAGGAAGCTGAAGTGGCCAACATCGCCAAGATGGGACTAAGAAATTGCTCTCAAAAAAATTAAATGGATTCTCCGCTGTGACTCCAGACTCAACACAATGGAATATTGGTATAACCTTGGGTAATTTTGTTCTCTTCTTCCCATGTTCCCATGTGACCGCCTACCTGTTTGCCCCTGAAAAGGTGCTGGTACTCTCACATTGAATGCATTGTAGCAGTTAGTTTCATAGTAAAGTGCAGGTACTCCATACTGGACAACACCTGCCCATTTATAACACTGCACCTTAACACCCACACACTGCCACTGCAGGCTGCATGTTTTGGTGCAGTGAGAAGTGAAGTCAACGTGGCACAAATCCCTGTATGCCATGCCTGCAACCTAGTGTCTGGGGCCTAGGCAAGTCACCCCTCTAGCAGGGTGCACTAACCCCCAGGTGAGGGTACAGTGGCATGAGTCCTGTGCCCTCCAGTGTCCATGCCCATTCTTGGACATTGTAAGTGTAGTAAAGCCATAAAGAGTATATGTTCTGGGAGTTGGTCATTACTAACTCCACTGCTCCATTATGGTTTTACTCAAATCTGGGAAGTTTAGTAGCAAACTACTCCGCAGATTAAACCCACACAGATGCCAGTATGGGATTTATTGTACACTGCACACACAGGTCATCTTAGAGAAGAAAAATAACCAGCCCTGGTGTGGGTCCTGAATGGCAGCCTGCCATTTGCCACCACCAGACAGGTTTCTGGACCCCTGCGTAGAGAGCCTCTGGTTTCTCTGTCCAGAAACAAAGCCCATGCTGGACAGAGGTGTCATGCCTTCTCCAGAGGATGTCTACGAAAAGGGAAGCTTCAAAGGCCTGCTGCCTTTGTAAGATGTCCCTGCTGTTTGCTGCCCCCAGCAACTGGCTCCCACCAGTTCTGACCCCTACTTTTGGCAGGAAAACTGAGCTAGGAGAGGTGTGCCCACCTTTGCCAACCCCACCCTTCATGTGGGGGAGGCGAGGTGAAGCACACATCTCAGAAACCTCCATCTTGGAGATTAGGAGACCCAACCAATTAGGAAGACGTTCATGCCCCCCTCTCACTGGGAGGTGGCATAAAAGGAGGTGTACCCACCCCAAGGAAGGGACCAATTGGTCTCGACCCGCATTCCCCTGTGTAACGCCCCTAATTTTTGTGTTTAGGGACAACCCTGAGCCTTGTCTCCTCAGATTCGAGGAGGAAAGAAGGACTGAAGAGCCGTGAAAAAGAGGACACGTACTGCTTTGGCCCCAGCCCTAGAGGCCTGTCCAAACTTCAACCTGCCTACAGCTAGAACCCCGGCGAATCTAGCGTTCCCTGGAGCTTGGGGGACCTGCCCTGCATTCATCTAACAGACTGTCTCCCATGAGCACCGGATTTGCTCGTGCCAGGACACCCATAGAATCTGGATCCAGGTGGCTCTGTGATTCTGCAGCACTCTGCACCCGACACCCACGGCCTGTGTTTGAGGTCCCCTAGTGATCCTGACCTGGGATCTAGTGATCTCCGACCTCCCTCAAGCTTTGAGACAACGCCTGCAGCCTCAACCTGAAGGGTCACCCCTGATAGGAGCTGGTAAGTATAACCAGATGCCAAAAGACACCCCTTCACCCAACGCCGAGCGTTCATTGGTGGCCCAACCAATGTTGTACAGGCATCCCCCAAGATCCCAACTTACCTCTCCAGCTGGTGGTCGCCTCCAGGAAACTTCCCTGCTCAAGCCTGCAGCATCTTTACCGAACCAAATATCTCCATTGACACCCACAGGGTCCCAGACATCGCCTTGGCACTCTGCACCCTGCCTCACCTGTGCCACTGGTGGTGAAGCTCCTGTGCGGATTGTTGGCCCCTGCAGTGCTGATCTTAACCCCAGGAGCTTTGCTCCCACCACCGAGTGGCCTGCTTGTGAGCAGTCACTGAGCGAAGGCCCGCTTAGCCCCATTGGCTAACATTGGCCCCTGCACGCTGCACCCAGCCTCCCGAGTGCCATTGGTAGTGTGATTTGAGTGCCTACCTAGACCTTGGGGAACCTTGGCCCTCACCCCCAAAACTCCCACTGGTTTGTCAAGTACTTACCCGTGAAACCGATAACCCTTTTTTTTCCATAGTAACTAGCGTGAAGAGTTTTTGTTCCAAAAATGTTGTGTTGAACTGATGTTTTGTACAAAGAAAAAGCAACTACACTGTAAATTCTAAAAAGTCTTACTTACCTTGTATTGTGATATCCTTGGCGTGGTATCTAGGCATACCACCCAAGTAGTCGATGTAATCCAAAAGAATTCCAAAAGTATTCCAAAAGTAATTACTGTATAATTTAAACTGCTTTTTGAACCAATAGCAACCTGTAATGATTGCAAGTTCAACCGCAACTGCATTTCCTTGTAAAGTCTTGCATTTGAGAGTATATTTTACTTACCCGTGCCAAGTCCTGCTTGGTACTAAAAATAAAAACGACACAGTTGGACGGAATGCAGAACAAATCAAAACATTCACCCCCAAGTCATGAAATCTGGGTTAAATCCATCATTCTTTTGATCACTATGCTACCCCAGTTTAGACCTGGCCATATGCAAATCAGTCTTGACCCTGTGCCCCATGGGAACAGTCCAGCCGGAAACTGCCAAGCCAAGTCCTCCCTGGACCGGATACAAGCATCCTAGGACCGGTTTCGGGGTTTCACCCCTCATCAGCCAGGATAGCTTTAATCAAGTGGCACAGTGAGTTCGGGACCCACGTCTGAGCATACCCGGCGCACTTAGGGCGAGAAAGCAAAGACACACAGTTGATGGACGGAATGCAGAACAAGTCAAAACATTCACCCCCAGTCATGAAACATGCCGCCAGGAGAGGGTGTGGCTTACTGGTTATAACACTGTTCTAAAAATACAACGCAAGTATATCTTTTTATATTTACCTAATTGGTCTGGATTCAGACTACGTGTGTGCTATCAGTTTTGATTGAGTGAATATAATAAATGCTTAACACACCCTTAGGATAATCCTAACTGCTCTCCCACACTACCACAAAGAGCTGTTAGTACGTACCTAATTTAGCTGCTATACCTTTGGGGACTCCCATGACTCCGTGCATACTATACCTTACTTTGGTATAGTATATACAGAGCCAGCTTCCTACATCTGGTCCATCAGGACTCAATCTAAAGGACGATATGCCATGAGTAGGATGGAAGTAGATGTCAGGAGTTGAAGTTTGGGAACATGAGAAAGTAAAGCAGAGCGTTAGGGAGAACTAGCCCCCCCACAAAAGAAGATAGTAAAAGTACTACATGTTATTTATAGCACGGAGTACTGGCAAAAGTCAGTATCAGGCGCAGTCATATAAAACAGCCATTGACCAAGCCAACAGGTCTTGCCTTAGATTTACCAGTGCCAACCTATTGGCTGTGCAAATGCTTTAGCCGACGCAGTTTACCCTCAGCAAAAACAAAAATAGAAAGGTTATTGCCAATTCTGACCAGTATTGAATAAAAATGTTTATAAGTTTATGCATGCATGATTATGCATGTGCACATATGCATCACAACAGTACAGGAGCCCAGTGTGTTGATATGTATGCCTCAACATGCTTTTGTGCACAAATGATGGCGCTGTCATTTTGGTTTTATTTATCAATTCAAGAAGATACATGCCCTTATTGGAGAGATGAATTTAAAAAAATATATATGTACATAAGCACATTTTCACTAAGGAGAATTAAAAAACATTAAAGTACAGGATGAACGGGGAAGTATACACTGCTGAGGAGCAGAGGTAAGCAGGGATGGACAGTGAAGCAATGGCCAGTGGGGTGGTATGAGAAGTCAAAGGGGCGGAAGCAACGTATGAACTGTGAGTGGGAGAGCAACATGAAGAACAAAGTTGGGGCAGTGCTTGAAGGTGGAAGCAGTGCACTGAGGAGAGGGCGACAGCAAGAAAACACTTGCGCTAAAAGCAAACCGTAATTCTCTGGATGCAAGCAGTGGAAGGATGCAAGTCATCCAATCAAGAATGGGGAAGAAGCTATGTTACAGGGGAGGGACAAACACGAGAAGAGTAAGGAAAGTTATTGAATAAATAAGCAAATGAGATTAAAAAGAAAGGCAGCCAATGATAAGCAATGGACTGACCCAAAGACTTATCCACTATAGGTATTTCAACAACAGACAGAAAAACATTAGTGAGACCTAAAAATAACTTTTGGTGTGGTCTTGTTCCTTTGGCTGCTTGTAGGGGTGCTCCTCTTTGCTTTCTCTTGGTTATCCCTGCCTCCGTTTGTGGAGTACATGTGGTGTGCCTAGGCAATTAGTCCATTCCCCTGTGGCGCACGATTTTTTTTTTTTAACCAGCATGTGGCTTAGCTTTAATGGGCTTGTTGGGTTGGAGCGGTCATGATGTCTGCTATACCTGGTTGTGGGGGGCTGAGGATGGGATGTTATCCCTTTGCTCTTGTGGTGCTGCTTCGAGTGAGTCTTCTGGGGGAGGAAGAATGAGTCTCCATGTCTAGCTCTTTCAATACGGGATACATGTCCCTTTTTGGGTATTCCTCGGTCATTGGAGGGCCTCTTGTTTGCAGCCCTTGTTGGGCAGTCTTGTGGTGAACAGCAGCCTATTCATGTTGCCTGCAGTAAAAGCTCCGCTTGTTCTGGCGGTCCCTTGAGTCTTCCTACACTCATGGTTTGACCATGCTTCTGTCTTCTGGCTGTGCCTGCCCTGTGTAGTTGTGTCCTCACCTCTGTCTTGCAAAGTACTCATGGACTCTTGGCATGCCCAACCCTCCATTCCTGCTGTTTGGGTAGGTTAGAGCTCATGGCATCGTCTGGTTCACATTGCGCTCTCATTGGGAGATTGAGGTTTGACTCCGTGTCTGCTGTGTTCATTTAAATGTGGTTGATTCACTCTAGAGTTGTAGCTGTATCTGTCCCTATGTGACTATGGGATGTTTCTCAAAAAATTGGTTTGATCCACTGGCTTTGATTTTTGGTTGGTGTAGTTCTCGGACACCTTTCTACTGGACACTCCTTGTGATGCTGCCAGCTTCTCTTCTTGCTCTGTCCAGGGTGTTGGCTTCTGACTGTATGTGCCCGGGGTAGGTTTTGGAGAACTTCCTCTGCTCCTTCTAAGTGTTCTGATATTTTGCGGTGGTTGCCTCAGTGGGGTTGACCTATCCATGATCCAGCAAGATTATCTAGCTGTCTAGGTCTTGAGTTTTCCAGCTCTGCTATGTCTTCCTTTGGCCCTTGTTCTGGCTGCTTGTGGTGTGGCCCACTCAAACTTGTTGGTTTCTTTCCAATTCCTGCAGGGTCGATCATAGCTGACTCCCTGTATTTGTGGGCCCCTTGGGCTTTGTTGACCTTTGCACCTTGCTGGGTGCATCCATTTCCCGGACTAAGTTGTTCTGCCACTTGGCTAGGGGTTCCTCCTCACTTTTAATATTCTGTGTTGAGTCCTTTTATGTTTTAGTGATTGAGTTCATCCATCTGTGGTATCAGGATTGGTTTGTCCATCTTATTCTTCCTGGTCTTGGGTTCAAGAGCCACAAACCGTTTCAAAGAAAGCTAGACTAGTGTTCTCACCGTCATGGGACGGGTCTATCATTTTTGGGCGCTCAGATTTAGATTGCTGGCTTTGTATATCTTCGAGTACTTAAGCACTGGGAAAATGAACGACAACAGGGTACAGTCATGATTATGTATGTATGTATGTATGTATGTATTGGCATTTGTAAGGCGCGTATATCACCCGAAGGTTTCATAGCGCCAGCAGATATTCAGATGATGGGCGTGCGGTCAAGCAGTATTAGAATAGCCAGGTTTTCAGGAGTTTACAAAATTTCTGATGGTTGGGTTCCAGCCTAGTGAACAAAGGAAGAGCATTCCAGCTCTCAGGGGCAATTTTGGAGAAGGATCTGTCTCCGTTTGACGGTTCGTACTTTGGGGACGGAAAGAAGGTGCATGCTGGAGGATCTGAGTGTTCTAGTCGGGCGATAGTCTGTCAGCTTATTGGCTAGATAAATTGGACCTTTGCCGTTCAGAGATTTGTGAACCAGGCAGCACATTTTAAACTTAATACGCTTTTTTATAGGAAGCCAATGGAGCGACCTCAAACAGGGGGCGGAAGAGGTGCGAGAAGGGAGATCAAGAGCCATCCTGGCTGCAGTATTTTGAAGGACCTGGAGTTTATTCAGGAGATTTTCGTTAATAGAGGCGAAAAGAGCATTGCCATAGTCCAGGCGGCTTATAATTAGTCCCTGGATTAAAGGCAGACGGGAAGAAAGAGGGATCCACTTGAAGATTTTCTTTAGGTTACGCATAAGCCCAAAGCGGATGCGGGTGATGTTGTTAATGTGGTCAGCCATGGTGAGATTGTTGTCAAGAATAATCCCTAAGTTACGAGCTGTTGCCTTGGGAGGGGGACAAGTTCCCAACAATGATGGCCACCAATAGTCTTTCCAGTGCTTATGAGCATTTCCAAAGTGCAGAATCTCTGTTTTGCCAGCATTGAGTAAAAGGTAGTTGTTTGACATCCAGTCTTTTACCGCGAGCATACATTTTTGGAATCTCAATTTGACATTAGTGGGATTGGTTCCCAGGGTGATGAGGATTTGTGTGTCGTCTGCATAGGACACGGTTTCAAATCCGTGAACTTTAATTAATCTTGCTGGGGGAGACACGTAAAGATTAAAAAGCGTGGGGCTCAATATGGAGCCTTGTGGTACACCTTTATCTACTTCCTGCTCTGTGGAGGAAAATTTGCCAATCTGGACCTTAGAGCTCCGTCCAGTCAGGTAGCTTTTGATCAATAATAGAGCTGGGCCTTCGACACCTGCCTCAATCAGCCGTTCTGCTAGAATGCTGTGTGAGATGGTGTCGAAGGCAGCGGATAAGTCGAGTAGTATCAGGATGGCGGACTGTTTAGCATCAAGAGCTAGCCGGATATTGTCCACCATTTCAAGTAGGGCTGTTTCGGTGCTGTGAAACGCCCTAAATCCTGACTGAGATGGATCTAATAATTTATTAGACTCAAGGTGTTTAGTGAGTTGGATGTTAATTAGGGATTCCAAGACCTTGCCGAACATCGGAAGAAGAGAGATAGGCCGATAATTCAAAGGTTGTGATGGGTCAGCGGTAGGTTTTTTCAAAATGGGTCTAATGACGGCTTCTTTCCAGTGTGAGGGAACAGTCGAGTGAGATTAAAAATTCTGGTCAGGTGTGGGGTAAAGATGGGGGCAACTTTGGACAAAATTAGAGAAGAAGCCGGATCAGCTGGGGAGCCGGACTTGATTCTATTCATTGTGAGGGTTACTTCATCTTCCGTGAATGAGTGAAATTCCTTTAAGATAGCGATGGGCGCGGGGGGGGGGCTATATTAACAGTCTGCTTGAGAGGTGGATCATTAACAGTGAGATTGGTGAATGTCTTGTAAATATCGTTGATTTTGTTATAAAAGAAAGAGGAAAGGGTATCAACCCATTCGTGGGACGCAGTTGAGGGGGGCTGGCAGGGCGGGGGGTTAGAGAACTCCTTAACTATTTTATAGAGTTCTCTGTGCGAATTCGCGGCCTGGTCTATCCTGTGCCCCAGGTAGACTTTTTTAGCTAGGGCAATGTCGCTCATATATTGACGGTGGAATTTTTTGTATTGTAGTCTGTCATTAGGATTTTTTGTATGCCGCCATTTACGTTTGTGTGCCCTAACGCTCAGTTTCGTTGTTTTGAGTTCTGTGGTAAACCATGGAGACTGTTTGTTAGGACATCTGTTTAGTTTACTAGGGGCGATGATATCTAAAGTTGCAGTAATAGCTTGGTCTAGGTTAATCGCGGCCAGGTTGGGATCCTTGAGCGATTCGATGGGTGCGGGGGAGAAGTGTGAAGAAAAGGCTTCAGGACTGATCTTGTTCCATGGTCTGCTCATGTTAAAGTCCATCCTTGGTTGAGGTGGAGATGAGTTAAGGTGAATGTAAAAGTTGATCATAAAATGATCGGACCAGAGGACGGGTAAAGGACGGTCAATAGTAATTTTGTTAGAGTTTGTAAATAGTAGATCAAGGGTATGACCTGCAGAATGAGTGGGGCCAATCACTAGCTGATTTAGGCCTAGCGCATTCATACTAGTGATGAGTTCGCTGGTGTGTGGGTCCTGTAAAAGTTCGACATGATAGTTAAAATCCCCTATTAGGAATACATTCTCAGAGGGTAGAGCATGCGAAGCGATGGTTTCGGTGAGTTTGTTTACAAAGTTAGTTTTAATTCCTGGAGGCCTATATAGGAGGACGCCTTTCCAAGACTCTTTATTCCCCAAGGTTACTGTGAAAGTGCAAATTTCACCCCAGTCTGCAAGAAGTGAGTTGACAAGATGAAGCTTGATGTTGGACCTGTAAATGATAGCAATTCCTCCACCTCTTCCATCTGTCCTGTCCAGGCTCGTGATTTTATAGTCCTGGGGAAGGGCAACTGCGATGTCTGGTAGTGAGGATTCTGAGAGCCAGGTATCAGTGATAAAGAATAGGTCGGGCTTGTCAGAGTCTAAGAGAGACCAGATTTCTAATGAATGTTTAGGAAGGGACCGAGCATTGCAGTATAGGCAGGTAAGGTGTTTAGGTATAAGGAGTGAGTTGGGGGTTAGTCTGGTGCTGGTTGGGGCTCTTGCTTGGTATCTGCTTAGGAAAGGGGACCGGACTGGTGAGTTATTACTGGAGGGGAGGGAAGTGTTATCCAGTATGCTGGAGCCTGAGTTCCTGGTGTTCATGGCATGGAGCTCCTGGCTTGAATATTTGAAAAAAGCCATGGGAGATGGAGTAAGGGAGGAATGTGGATGCGAACGAACAGCGGGCATGGCGGCTGGTGGCGGTCAGGCGCGGACGGGCGCAGACGGGCTTGCCTTTGGCGCACCGCTGGTGCGCCCGCTGCGCGCGTCTGCTCTGCGCACTCGTTTTTATGTGGAGAAGGGGCGGGACCGCGCCCGCCGTGCGTGGAGCGCTGACCTTCCTGTCTTCCAGGAAGTGAGGATTTGGAAACTAGGTGTCTACCCCTCCGCACAATCGGCACAAGCCGTGACGGACCAGGGGTACACCGGCGGAATAGGTGAGAGGCAGGAGACAGTACAAGCAGTGATATTTAAAAACACATCTAACATTTTAAAATATTCACGCAATACGCATACTCTTGATTCGGAATCTAGACTTCCTCCTTTTAGTACTCTTAACATCCTCCATCCCACGACAGATGCTAGGGCAGGGCTTTCCAGGTTTGTGTTTTATGGTTTTGGGTTGGTTGTAGCTTTGTATTGGCAGGGGATAGTCCAGGTTATGGATTGTAGGGGTGGAGCCATGGAAGAAGAGGGGACACAAGCTTAGGGGATATAGGGCATCAGTCTCTGCGTGAGGAATCACCTTAATTGTGGGAGGACTAGAAGAGGGAAGACTAGGATGAGCAGTAATCAAGACTACCAGCATGGAACTAGGACACTCCCTTACCAGCGAGTCCCTGTGTTCATTTGATGCGCTCGGTTTACCTGGACATGGCGTGAATTGTACGGCAACTACATCTTTTGTGCTATGGTTTCTACTTTTGTCGAGTTGACCCAGCATCACTTTAGCACAGAAAAGGTTAGCTGTGTAAGAGAGATATCCCTTTCAATAATTGTGCAGATTACTTTACATCCCACTCTCCTTCGATTTTAAAGGCTTTTTGTAGTAGTCGAGGGCATTGGTATACACCTTCCCTTCAGTAGCATAAAGAAAATGCTGGGGTTCCTTGCAAAATGTGACGAGGGGCTCCTGAATCTCAGACAATAATTCACCTTTGGCTGAATGGGCCTCCCTGGAATTTTTGGGGGCCTCCTGCGCAGCAGGGGCCAGTGTTGCGCCACTGCCTTCTTTGCGAATACAGTGTTATATTTGTCTTGGTCGATTTATTTGGCCGTGTACTGCGTGTCACTCCTCCGGTGTCTCATTAGCTCGAGTTTCAAATCCAGTACAGAGCAGCTCTGTAATTACCTTCTGGATCTGAACTGGAAACTGAATGTTTTTGCCAAACTCCCCTCTCCGACATCACGTTAAACAAGAGAGGAATGCACCGTCTTCCATCTACAAACCGTAAGCACTTTAATTCAGATTGGAGCACGCAGGAAAACAACATTAGTTAGCGTCAACCGAAAACCTGCAGATTGCGACGAACAGACAAGTTTGTTTTAGTACATTCTTGTGATCGCCTCAGTGCGCTCTCCGGGGAATCTCCCAGGCTGGGCCTGTGGTAACCCCGATAAAACGGATTCGTTGCGCACTAGGCCTCAAAAAACACATACACGGCATGGGGTATAGAAGGAATAGGCTGCGGGGTACAGAATGCCTACAAGGAAACTAGTAGCACAAACCTTCAACAACTCAGGTGTGGTTTTAAGCGCTATATACAAAACACGTAATTAGGGTCACTGAGGGCCGTCCCTTTCACTCAACCCACCCTTCTTCCGCCAAAAGAGCCTGGAATCCGATCAGAAGCACAACGCCGGGAAAGTAACGTTAGGCAAGCATGGGCCAGATTTACAGCCCTCCTAGCTGTGACCGAGCATCTGAGGGGGGCTCTAGACGAGGGTCGCACATCGGCACTGATTTTGTTAGATCTCAATGCTGCATTTGACAACGTCTCCCACCAGATCCTGCTGCAGAGGTCGGAGGAGGTGGGCATCGTGGACTCTGCCCTCGAGTGGTTTGTCTCCTTCCTAGCGGACAGGACTTTCCAAGTTGCAGTTCCCCCCTTTGCTTCCAAGATCCATACCATCAAATATGGGGTACCACAGGGCTCAGCTTTGAGCCCGACACTGTTCAATCTATATGTACAACCTCTGGCAGTAGTGGCAAAAAGCAGAGGGCTCACAGCAGTATCCCATGCGGACGACACACAGGTAGTGGCACTCTTGGATGACTCTGGGCAGGATGCAAGTAAGTTCCAGAGGGATTTGGAGATCATCTCCGAGTGGATGACTACCAAATGTCTTCAACTCAACAAGTTGGAGGTACTGCTAGTTGAGAGAGACACAGAGTTGTGGAGTGAGCGCTGGTGGCCTGCTATGCTGGGCTGTGCACCCGTCCCCAAACAGGTGGTAAAAAATGTGGGCGTGTGGGTATACTCTGGCCTTGGCTTTCAGACGCAAACAAAGAAAGTAGCAGGAACATGCTTTGGCATTCTACGGGGGCGCAACCCAGTGCTAGGGTTCTTTGACCCCGTCCATGAGGCAGTTGATTGTTCAGGTTTCCATTCTGTCTAGACTGGATTATGCCAATTCACTCTACTTGGGAGCCAATAAGGTGGAAATTACAAGACTGTAAAGGGTCCAGAGCGCTGCGGCTATAACTCTGTTGGGTCTGCGAAGGATGTGCCCCACTTCTAGTGCTATCCGCCGGCTACATTGGTGGCCTGTGGCTAAACGCATAGAGTTCAAGATTCTCTGCATGGCATTTAAAATTTTAAATCTCTCCTCTCCAGATATCTTGCCCAATCTGCTTACATTTTACACCCCCTCCCGCCAACTCCGGTCTATGGGCCAGCATCTGGCAGTTATTCCGCGGGCGATGATGGCTCGTGCGGGTGGGCGCTCCTTTCGTGTATTGGTAGCCAAACTTTGGAATATGATCGCCATTCGCAGTATGAAAAAATACCTGGCATTCCGTAAGGCTATCAGGACGCACCTCTTTCCTCCACTGTAGGCGGCTACTGTTGTCTACTGTTCTGCAGTTTTCTGCTTCAGCGCCGAGACACCCCTTAGACGGGGCAGCTATGCGCTATATAAAACCGCATAACATAACATATGACAGCTGCCTCTTTGAGTAAATATACCAGCAATTTTATTAGCCAATAAAATGTGGCAGTCCCCTTTCTTCTGGTTTCCATAGAGACCAGCAAATACAAAGACTGGCAAACTTAACAGATTTTGCCTATGCAAGAGCTTTTGGCTTTGCCAATGATTTTTAGCCATGTTGTACACCAGCGTGGTTGCTGTTCAGCATAACTAAACATTAGTGGCGTAGAGTGGCCTGGAGTGTCATGGAGGGAGTGGAGTAGAATGGAAGGGCGTAGCGTAGAGTGTCAGAGTAGCGTAGCATAGTGGTCAGAGTAGCATAGCATAGTGGTCAGAGTAGCATAGCATAGTGGTCAGAGTAGCATAGCATAGTGGCCAGAGTAGCATAGCATAGTGGTCAGAGTAGCATAGTGGTCAGAGTAGCATAGCATAGTGGTCAGAGTAGCATAGCATAGTGGCCAGAGTAGCATAGCATAGTGGTCAGAGTAGCATAGCATAGTGGTCAGAGTAGCGAAGCATAGTGGTCAGAGCAGCGAAGCATAGTGGTCAGAGCAGCGAAGCATAGTGTGTCAGAGCAGCGTAGCATAGTGTGTCAGAGCAGCGTAGCATAGTGTGTCAGAGCAGCGTAGCATAGTGTGTCAGAGCAGCGTAGCATAGTGTGTCAGAGCAGCGAAGCATAGTGTGTCAGAGCAGCGAAGCATAGTGTGTCAGAGCAGCGAAGCATAGTGTGTCAGAGCAGCGAAGCATAGTGTGTCAGAGCAGCGAAGCATAGTGTGTCAGAGCAGCGAAGCATAGTGTGTCAGAGCAGCGTAGCATAGTGTGTCAGAGCAGCGTAGCATAGTGTGTCAGAGCAGCGTAGCATAGTGTGTCAGAGCAGCGTAGCATAGTGTGTCAGAGCAGCGTAGCATAGTGTGTCAGAGCAGCGTAGCATAGTGTGTCAGAGCAGCGTAGCATAGTGTGTCAGAGCAGCGTAGCATAGTGTGTCAGAGCAGCGTAGCATAGTGTGTCAGAGCAGCGTAGCATAGTGTGTCAGAGCAGCGTAGCATAGTGTGTCAGAGCAGCGTAGCATAGTGTGTCAGAGCAGCGTAGAGCGGCATTGAGTGGCAGGGCATAGAGCATAGTTGCACAGAGCAGCATGTAGCAGAGCAGCGAGGAGCACAGTGAAGCAAAGTGGCAGGGCATAGAGCAGCATGGAGCAGAGTGGCAGAGAGTAGAGTGGAGTAGCAAGTTACAGAGAGGAGTGCCGTAGAGAGGAGAGGCACGGAGTGGAGTGGTGTGTCGTAGAGGGGAGCACTGTGTCAGATAGGAGTGGACTGATGTAGAGTGGACTGATGTAGAGTGGAGGAAAGTGACGTATTGTAGAGGGGAGTTATGTTGAGTGGAGTGGTGTTTCGTGTCAGAGGGGAATGGTATGTTGTAGAGGGGAATGGCGTAGTGTGCAGTATGCATGGTGTGGTAGCGAACTGCCATTACATACCATACATTTTCAATTGAAATGACCATTACATTTACACAGATTTACAGTCGTACTGATAAAAATATACAGCGCACAAACAAAGTGTGGAAGTGTCATTACCTAGAGTATTGATGTGTTTGCTATTAACATTTTTATTACCAGATCAAATTGGAATTAAAAAGGTGCTTCATTCGTGCTGGTCTCATTCTGATATATTCTGAAATATCTGCACAGTTACTTTACAGACATTTACATTTAGTTGTGTGCTAGAAAAAAAAAAGCCTTTCCTTTCACAGCAAGTTGGTCACAAACCCACTCACTTTACCTTTCCTGTTCTGACTTCAACCACGAAGCTCTCTTGGAAGACTGATCCTGACATTTGACCACTGTCTTTGAATGCAGAGAATGTGACAAGACCAGAACAAGATTTAAAGGCCAGTTTACAGAAAGCGAGCACTTGTGGAAGAGTACAGTAAATAGGCTATGCTCCATGGGAGGGACACACTCAAGCTGGACAGCTTAAAACAAAATCAGCAAATAGAAAGCAAGCAAATGTGAGTTACAAAACACATAGCCAATGTAAGCTATGGGCAGAATGCATTCCCAGTGAAGCTTTAGAATGTCCCCAAGAAGTCGTTACAGTTGCACTGTCTGGTAGGCTTCGACCTAAAAACAATGTCTGAAGCACTCCTGCCTTTTGTATGGTAATGAGGAGGGTAATTATGAGGGCAGGCCATCTGAGGCCC
The DNA here is from genome assembly GCF_964204655.1 of Triturus cristatus. NCBI lineage: Eukaryota > Metazoa > Chordata > Amphibia > Caudata > Salamandridae > Triturus > Triturus cristatus. The sequence goes on from NC_140582.1 coordinate 1,149,487,144, forward strand.
TCCCGTCTTACTCTACAGTAAGGAAGAGGGCTTGTTAACTGATGCGCTCCCACCTCATTATGATAATGAGGAAGGCCCGTCTAGTATAGCACCCCCCCTGCTTCTTTTCTAATTGTATTAATTTAGTAATAGAGACTGCCTACTGAGGCATCCTCACCTCCATCTATGGTGTAGATAGTGTGGCACTCCTGCCTCACTGAACGATGATGATAATGTCCAGCATGTTAAGCCGCTCTTACCTCGCTCTGGGGTAATGGATATGACTCGCCGCGGAGGCATTCCCCCCTCCATCTATGGTGTAGATCGTGTGTCCAGCCTGTTAAGCCAGTGAAGTAGGAGCGCCATGGTCATCATGTGCTCTTAACTCCGTGAATTGGAGTGAGGAAGGATTGTGCACTGGGACACTGCAAGATCACTCTGATAATGAGGCACTCCCCATCTCCATCCAAGCTAATGTCTTTACTGTGGCGCCCCCACCTCACTCTGGGGTAACGAATAGGACTTGCCCACTGAGTGCTTGGCAGGGTGATGAGGGAACGGCATCAGAGGCACTCCCACCCCGCTCTAGCTTAAAGGACACGTCTAATGACAAGATAATGAAAAGGAACGTTCTACTGCGTCACTCCAGTTGCGGTATGAACCGACTTAAAATTAGTCTTGTCATTTTCTAGCCTGAAAATCAAATTTGTGCTTTTGGGATAAATTCTGGGGTGTGGAGGAACCAAAAATGAAATCCTACCGTGCCAAAGGAATAGTAACCAGTGATCCAATATGGGCAGGAGAGGTGAGAAATAGATTAGTAAATATGGCTACAAAGTTACATAGTGTTAATTAGAAGGTTATGGATCCAGCGCAAATCTGGGAGAGAATCAAGGAATGCGGATTGACGTTATTTATGGACAACCATCTGCATGTTATGTACAGAAATCTTGGCAGGGAAGTCGGATGTGTCCGTATTTATTCTCCTTTCCCAACCCCCACGTGCGTTTTTTTGTACTGAAAATTAGTGTGGCTTTTAATCCTGTTTTTAAATTATAGGAACGATAGTTCATTTTTGGACAGGTACGATAAATATACTGCAATTTATGGTCCAACAATTTTAATGTGGACTTACCACTAGACTGCTTACATTTAAAGAATAATAGTTGAATTTCCTACTTTAAAAATATCGGTTTTAAAATTGAACACCGTAGTGAGACAATACCCCTTCTTCTAAACATGAAGTTTTTAGATATAAAGCGCTGCGACGAGGTTTTTAAAGGCCGCTGTTGCTTAGATATTGGGAATTTGATGTTCATATGGTTTTAATTGCTCTGTGTATGTATTGGTGTATTTATTCGGTTTTTACAGACTTCGGTCTAAATAAACGGTTTTTTTTACTACTAGCAAATGACATGGCAAAGAACGTGGCCCGCGTTTAAAATCGGGGCAGTTTTGAACTTGGAAAAGCATGCTGTATCGGTGGCGCCTGCATGCTTTTGTGCTTGCTGGAGGCAATGTGATAATAATCGGGTCACAACAGTAAAACCGGTCCACCAGGCCATCAAACAGGCTCACTAACGGGCCTAGAAACGACCCCCACACTGGGCAGTCAGACCAGTCCTGCTGGCACCGTCAGACTGCCCTTTAGAACAGTGCGAACCCACTCGCCCCACTATGCCAACGACGATCCTAGCTGGCGGTGTGGCAGCACCAGGGCAGTACACACTTCTGATTACAGCTTGAAGCAAAAGGTAAAAGACACTCTTCATGAATCAAGCAGCCCTGCAAAAGGATTCACCTTTTCTGAAACCACTCAAAATAATAAAATACTTTTGTCAAATTTAAGAACCAACACGCAGCGTCTGAACCTATCACATTCTAACCCTGAAGGTGACGTGGATTGAATCTTCACACGATTACTCAATGGCAATCACCATCAATGGCAATCACGATCAATGAGAGGGGCGTAGCTCTAAAGAATGCAGCCGCAGGGCCCACGGCATCTTTGCAACGTCACTGCATAGCACAGCTTCGGATTGCTTCTGTCCTAGGCCATACACCTATTTGCTTCATTGTTCATTTCTGCTCATCTTCGCGCAGTGTCTCCCCTACAAGGAGCACAGGACATACTCGGGGTCATATTAATTCATGTGAACACAAGTCGGGCTCGCGCTCGTTTTGAGCACCACATTCTACTTTCGCACTAAAAGAAACCCTAAACAAGTTATAGGTTTAAAAAAAATAAAAAAACGTTGGGGATAGGAGAAATTACTCTAAACGACAATTGTTAAGGGAGAAACACGTATATTATTATTAACTTGTGTGTTTATAAAGTGCTTGTTTCTGCTGCTCAAATATCAGCAGAGGAGATTCGCCCAACTGTTCAATAGAAAAAATAAAATGATCATAATGTAAGGTTATCATTTTTTTTTCCTACTGCAGTGGCTGTTTCATACAGGACTAGCCAGAGCAGGGGGGAGGAGTGGTAGCACTCTAAGTTTGCATGACGGTTTGGCCGGCTGTCTTGAACCGGACAGTCATGTGAGCTTTGCATGTTCTCCACCAGGCTGTAATGCACTGCCTGGTGGGTAACAAGCACAGCCTCCCAGTCCCCGTCAGAGCGCCCAACCACGGTGCTCAGACCAATCACGATGCTGCTATCATGGTGACAGCAGTGTATTGATTGCCTTAGGGGAGCCTGGGATCCCGGGTGCTTCCTGCAGGACAGGACAAAAATGAAGAGGACGGAGGAGAGACGGCGGGAGGCCGTCACCAGGTAAGTGCTTTTTAAAAAAAAATTCCCTCACCCCCACCATCCCTGCCCACCACCCAAGACTGGTAGCAGCTACTACTGCAAGATATGAAACATTATTACAATAAATCTACCCAGATGGGACAGTCCAAACTATAAATCTGAAAGAAATATGTAGTGATAAATTCCTTACCTTAGAATTACCCCCAGGCGTCATACTGGATCCAGAAAGTTTTGTCAGCAGTACCCCTGCGTGTCGGAAGGTGGCGTCGTGCGGCTCTGTGTCCGTCGTTGGGGTCACCGAGATGACATCGCGGCAGCTACTTAGACGCCGCCCTCGCGCGCTAACGTCAGTTCTTTCTTTTTCCGCGCCAGCAAGCGCAGATCCGGGAAGAGCAAGTACCCCCAGTCACTTTTTGACTGAGTTTTTTCGAGGCCTTTTACCTCATTTCTTCTGAGTCGATCGACTCCTGGTATCGTAGGGATGACCAGTTTTAAGAACTACGGGGACTGTCACCGCATGATGTCGGCGACGGACCCGCACCGCGTGTGTGTCTACTGCCTGGGGCACGACCACGACTCCAAGTCGTGCCCCGACCGCCGGGCCATGGCGCCGAACACTTTGCGGGAGTGTAGGAAGGTGGAATCTGACTGCATGGTTACCCCCACTTTTTGCCTAGTGTTTTGCTGGTTTTCGACTTAGTTTGACTGGGGTCCTGCTAATCGGAACCCAATCTATCTGCTTTCTCCCTAAAACTGATTGCATGTACTTTAGGTACACCACAGATTGGATTCTGGGGTATAGTATGGTATATGGTATAGTATACGGTATCCTATATACTAGGACATGGGTACCCCAGAGGCCTCTCAGGGGCTGCAGCATGTATTACACCATCCCTGGGAGACACTTTAAAATTACACAACAGGTCTGCTACAGCAGCCTGTGTAAGGTGGTGTATGCACCCCTTACTTAGATATAGGTTCCCTACATCTATCCATATCAGTCACCCCTATGTCAGGCCTTATCAATCCTGAAGGCAGGGTGCTTGGTTTTATGTGAGAGGGTGCCCATGAATGAGCAGAGCCCCTCTGCAGCCTTTGGAACCTTTATTCCGGGGTTGTTTCTGATGCAGCCAAACCATATACTCAAGTGCATTATAAACTCGTAGTAAATGCTAACTTTGGAATGGCTGCACGGAAACATGTCGCGTTTGGTGTCAAACACCTTGGAATCATACCTCCACACCAGTAACTGGTGTGGGAGGTATGATTCCACCCTACTAAAGGGAGAAACATGGCACCAACGGTATACTCGGTACCAGCTTAACAGAAACCTGGCATCACAAAATGGATGCTGCCAGCCACAGACACGAGTCTGCCCTCCTGCTGTTGGACGAAATTCCGGCGAGGGAGGCCTGGACAATAGGTTTCATGTCACAAGGCGGTGTGACTACCTCCTAGACAGGCTTTAGTGTATTGGGGCTGGGTGGGTGCACTCCAAGAGTGCTTTGATGTCTGCACTGGGGGCACATTTGGTGTCCCTATGTATAGTCCAGCTCAAACCGGTTGCAGGGGCTACCAGCCCCTGCTCTGGTGCGAAACTGGACAAAGGACATGGGTGTAGCCACCCCTCTGTCCTGACACTCCCATAGGTAGGTCCCCGGAGTTTGTCCCACCCCTTCCTTGGGTATAACGTAGGAACCTCTGACTACAGGACTTTAGATTTACCTGGACGAAACTCTGCTACAGAATCCCAGAACTTCTACTACCTCCACGACGTTGGATGACCGAAGAATCTCCCTTGGAGTAAAGGAGTTTCTCCCCTGCAAGGCAGGCACCAAAGACGCATGTGTCCGCTTTGCAACTACGCAGCTCCTGAAGGACTCCGAAGACTTTACAACACAGGAGGTGGGTTTCCAAGCTTCCCTGAAGCCGATCCGTGCTCTCAGCAACCCTGAGATCCAAAGCTCTCGTGGGGACCGTGCAACCCAAACCCCTGGACACCGTGCACATTTGCAACAGCATATGCTTCTTGGCGATCCCTGAGGCGGTGCCTTGGGCTACTTGTAGTCCCGACCCTGAGCAGTGATCCCACTGAAGATTAGTGGCCTACACTCCGAGTGACCCATGGGCTGGTATTTAGTGATTCTTCTCGAGGTCCCTTCGCGATCCCTTATCCGTAGACTTGTGGGTCCCTGAGAAGGGTACTTTGACTTTCAACGGGCTTACCTGGTTACTCCAGATGTGCCCTGACTCTCTATCGCTTGGGGGAGTCCACAGGACCTTGCTGGTCCACACCGAAGCAGTTTTACTCTCACCGCGTGGGTTGCCGTTGCCAAGGCTTGTTGCTCTCCAATCCAGACACTGACCCCCCCAGCACCCGACATCTGCCCAAAGAGTCAGGCCATGGCAGCAAGAAACTCTTGCACCTGAGCAGGCGTCGCCGACAGACCCGGAAAAGGTGGGTAGGCCGGCGGTGACATCCAGACGAATGATGGCGACGGCTCCACGACCGGTCCCTCGACCTCCCACGGGACCAGGACCTTGAGCGGCGCAGAGCCAACTGACAGACTTCCAGCAACTTTCGGGACTGCTCCCTGTGAGAAGTTGGCTTGGTATATGCTGGGTCCCGTGGACCCGACTGGGGGTCCTGCCCTTCCGTCGCCAATGTCTTCGGCGCCGCCACCAACTTCGGCCACGGTGTCCCCGGGTGACACCGGTTAACCTCATAACACCTCCACCTGTGTCGACCCCCTCCTCCGGCACCACCTCCGACGTCCGGTGCTACCGCCGACGTCGACCCCGGTTTCAACCCTGAACCGGACACGGCACCGGATCGGCATCGCTCAACGCTGATCTGGACGCCAATGGGACCTTTCTACCCCTACGTCCGTCCGTCCTTATTTACAGCCTGTTTCACAGACTTCGCAGGAAGGCGAGGACTGGGTGGGGTCGGAGGACCCTCTCACACAAGAGTGTGACTATGATCCAGACTGGGCTGAGGATTTGGGGGATGCCAGCGGTCTCGACACCTCACCAGACCTTGGCATGCTGTTTCCTCCTTCCATGGCTACGGAGGAGGGAGCAAGTTATGCAGTGGTGTTGCGTAGGGTGGCCGAGGCCCTCCGCCTCGAACTCCCTACAGTGGCCGTTAGGACTAACCTCCTGAAAGGAGTGCTTCAGCTAGCGGCAACCTCTTTGGAGCCCTTGCTGCAGTTTAATGACACGCTTTCGGATGTTCTTTTGGGCACTTGGTCAAGGCCCAACACAGGGGCTCATGTGGACAGGAACGTGGCCCGACTCCGGGCGACCCCCTCTTCCTCTCCCCCAACACCCCACTCCTGAGAGCTCGGTTGTCCAAGCCTCTGCTTCCTAGAGAGCGTTCCCTTCCGCACCTCCGGATAGGAAATCCAAGAAGCTGGAGCAGCTTGGCAAGAAGCTGTTTTCATCTGCCTGCTTAGGGCTGCGGTCGGTGAACACCGCATGCCTCTTGGGTCGTTATTCCCACTCTGTGTGCGATACGGTTGCGCAGGTGATGCCCCACTGTCCAGAGGAGGCCCAGACAGTCCTTTCCCAAGCTACAGCCGCTGGGAGAGACGTAGCTAACTTCACCATTCGTTGTGGGCTCAACACCGCTGACTCGCTGGGCATGGCGATTTCCACGATGGTGGCGCTTCGGCTGAGGACAACTGGGTTCTCGGGGGATGTCCAGAACACTCTGATGGACATGCCCTTTGATGGCATTCGCCTTTTTGGCCGTTAGGCAGATAGCGCGTTGGATCGCTTTAAGGACTCACAGGCTACGGCTAAGTCTTGGGCCTGTCAGCCACTCGGTCTCCTCCGCCTTCTGCCTTTCGCAGCCGCGGAAGGGGTGCCCCAACACGTTCCTTTCAGAGGCACAGGGCCGTGGAACAACAACCTCAGCGCGGCCAAGGACGTGGGAACCGCCGAGGCCAGCGGGCGGGTCAGTTCACCTCCACCCCCGCAGCATCCACTTCCAAGCCTTCCTAGTCCGTCCTTTCAGGTCCATCAGATGCCATTGGACGGCAGGATTCGCCATCATCTCCCCCACTGGCGCAACATCACCTCGGACAAGTGGGTGCTGCAAATATTCCAAATGGGCTACTCCCTCCCCTTCGAGACTACCCCTCCAGCCATGCCACCGCCATCGAGCGCGTTCCTGGGCCAGAAGTAGGTCGTGGTTGTTATTCACACTACTGTCTGGTCCCCAAGAAGGACAAGGGCCTGCGTCCTATCTTGGACCTCAGGAACGTCAACCGCTTCCTCCGAAAGGAGAAGTTCAAGATGTTGACGCTAGCTTAGGTCTTGTCTGCCCTTGGAGACTGGATGGTAGCGTTGGACTCGCAGAACGGATATTTCCACATCCCCGTCCTGAAGGCCCACTGGCGTTATCTGCGGTTCATGGTAGGCCATGCGCAATTTCAGTTTACCGTGCTCCCCTTCAGCCTTACCAGTGCCCCTCGGGCGTTCACGAAAGTGATGGCGGTGGTCGCAGCTTATCTGCGCAGATCATGGGTTCCAGTCTTCCCCCTACTTAGATGACTGGTTGTTGAAGGCGGGCTCGCCCCAGGCAGTCGTCTCCCACCTCCAGACTACGGCAGACCTCCTGGTTCTCCATCAATGTGCCGAAGTCGCACTCTTCATCAGAGCGTTTCTTGACTCGGTGCAGTTTTGGGTTTATCCTCCCGAGCAGCGAGTCTGGGATATTCAGGCTATGATTCCGATCTTTCAGCCTCTATCCCGGGTTTCGGTCAGGATGACCCTCCGGCTCCTGGGCCTGATGGCCTCCTGCATCCTGCTAGTGGATCATGACAGATGGCATATGCGGGCTCTGCAGTGGGACCTGAAGTTCCAATGGGCACAAGATCAGGGCAACCTGTCCAATCCCGTCCAGATCTCGGAGGGCACTGCACAACAATTGCAGTGGCGGCTCGTAAATCGCGATTGGGTCAATGGCAGATCCCTCTCCCTTCCACAACCAGAACACACAGTTGTGATGGACTCGTCCCTTCTGGGACGGGGCAGCCACATGGGAGAGGCGGAGATCAGAGGACTCTGGTCTCCGGCGGAGTCCGGGTTCCACATCAACCTTCTGGAGCTTCGGGCGATCCGGCTTGCACTGAAGGCATTCTTGTCCTCTGTCCAGGGAAGAGTGGTGCAGGTGTTCACGGACAACACCACCGCCATGTGGTACTGCACCAAACAGGGTGGGGTGGGGTTGTGGACCCTATGTCAGGAGGCTCTGCGCCTCTGGACATGGCTGGAACAACAGGACATTTCCCTGGTGGTTCGACACCTGGCAGGTTCTCTGAACGCCAGGGCAGACAAACTCAGCCGCCAGTGCATGATGGATCACGAATGGCGTCTGTACTCGGACGTGGCGCAAGGTCTCTTTCAGCAAGGGGGAGAGCCTTGGTTAGATCTATTCGCCACCGAAGAGAACGTGCAATGTCATCAGTCTGCGCGTTGGAATTTCCAAGGCGACACTTTTCGTCGCGACTGGAGTTGCGGTCTACTATATGCTTTTCCACTTATACCGCTTCTACCCAGAGTGCTGAAGAAGATCAAGCGTGACCGGGCCCAAGTCATTCTTGTGGCTCCAGACTGGGCTCGAAGAGTATGATATTCTGAGTTACTCAGCATGGCCATTGATCCCCCTTTCCAACTCCCTTTTCGGGAGGATCTTCTGTCACAGCAACAGGGGACGGTCCTCCCCCCGAACCTGTCCAGTCTCCACCTCCTTGCGTGGAGATTGAGCGGCGGCAGTTGGCCCTTTTTTAACCTTCCTCCCGAAGTTCGTGATGTAATCTTGGCAGCCAGGCGTCCCTCCACTAAGACGGTATACGCCTGCAGGTGGAATAAGTTTGTGGCTCGGTGCACAGCAAAGGCTGTGGATCCCGTTTCTGCCCCTCTTTCAGAGGTACTTCTATTCCTCCTTTCTTTGGCCCGGCAGGGCTCTGCTCCGGGCACTATCTCTCGGCCATTTCAGCCTTTTTACGGCTTCCAGATCAACCTTCCCTTTTCAAGGCCCCTGTTGTAAATAGATTCTTAAAAGGCATTACTCATCTTTTCCCTCCTGTTCCTTTCATAATGCCTCAGTGAGACTTGAACCTGGTTCTGACATATCTGATGTGCGCTCCCTTTGAGCCACTTCACAACTGTCCTCTTAGTCTTCTCACTTTAAAGACAGCTTTCCTGGTGGCAGGCCAGCACCTCTGCCAGAAAAGTGAGTAAGCTCCAGGTTCTTTCTTCTAAACCTCCTTTTCTCTCTGTCCATCCGGACAAAGTGGTTCTAAGGACCCGCCCATCTTTCCTGCCAAAGGTTGTCACCGCCTTTCATATCGGGCAGACCATCACTTTGCCCACCTTCTTTCCGCCTCCGCATCCCTCAAAAGAGGAAGAGAGGCTCCACTGTCTGGACCCAAAACGTGCGCTCTCATTCTACCTGAACCACACACAAAAGTTCCGGGTGGATGACCAGCTCTTTGCTATGTGAGCGCCAAGAAATGTCGGGCCGTGCACAAGCAGACCATCTCTCGGTGGGTCGTTCTGTGCAAAAAGGCTGGTTATTCTTTGGCAAAAAAAGAGTCTCCGGTTGGGCTGCGCGCCCATTCTACCCAGGGCGACGGCAGCTACTACTGCTTTGGGACGGGGAGCTCCCTTGCATGACATCTGTCAGGCAGCTACGTAGGCCTCGCTGCACGTTTACCAAGCATCACTGCCTGGACAGCCAAGTCCCAAGAGACGGCTTCTTTGGCCGTTCTGTTCTTCAGGACTTCCTGGTGTGATCTTGGTTCGCAGACCCACCACCGGGGTTGGTATTGCTGGGGTATCTATTCGAAGGTAAGGAATCTATCACTATGTTTCTTTCAGATGCACAAGTTACTTACCTTCGGTAACGATATATCTGTAAGAAACATTAGTTAGATTCCTTACCGCCCCACCCATCCTCCCCGTTCTGCGAACTGATTTCTAGGGTTAAGGTCATCCCTTTCAAGGCCCTAGTTTCAAGGCACCAGTGGTCAGTATCTTGTATGGCTCTGCGTTCCTGGTGCGGAAAGTCGTGTACAGAACGGACTTCAGTGCACGAGGTGCGGCGTCTAAGTAGCTGCCGCGATGTCATCTCGGCAACCACTACGATGGACGTGGACTCGCACGACGCCACCTTCAGACGCGCAGGGGTACTGCTGACAAAAAACTTTCTGGATCTAGTCTGACGCCTGGGGGTAATTCTAAGGTAAGGAATCTATCACTACTAATGTTTCTTACAGATATATCGTTACCTAAGGTAAGTAACTTGTGCAATAGCACTCAAGTGAGCATCACAGATTCACATCTTCGGTTACCGAAAATTCATCTTGCATAACTACAAAAGCAACAAGAGATAGGGCACTGAAGTCCAAATTAAGGCATATAGATTGCTCAACATAAATACTCTAGATTTAGGGCTATAGGGAAAGCAGCAACAGATGTACCAGCAGACTGGCCTAATGCTATTTGAACTCATAACCCAATCTGAAGACAGGCACGATTTTAACAGACAGACAGTCTCCTTGAAATATTTTCTTATGTCCAATGTTATTTCTCCTTGCGTTTTTGTATACCCAGTTATTTCACACCTCTCCAGGATCCCAGAAGGACAGCACTAGATTCCTTAGAGAAGCAGCAACAAACCCTATTGTGAAGGACTCATTGTCCAGATTTGAATTGGAAATGGATAATCAACATTGACGTAAAGTCCCTAAGGTCCAACTCCATCTCATGTAGACCCAACTCCATCTTAGTACACGGAGGCCGCCATCTTCCTTAACTTAGGCAATGGAAGCTGCCATATTCCCAGATTTATGCAGAATCATTGTCATGTCTGCCTTTTAACATTGATGTCACCAGACAGAAACTTTTTATGAACTGTGATGGCATCAATTTCTTCAATTAATGACAGCTGCAAAATCTAATGAGACATTTGTCTCCTCCTTATGTCAAGGTTAAATTAGAACACATACAGACATGTTAAAATAGAAAATGACAGTGCTAATATGGAAAACTATACATTCACATATGGAAACAAAATCACGTCCCTGTTAACAAAATTGCCCGTAGTGAACTTCATATCAACCCTGACTGGCAAATACATAGTCAAACAAGCTCCGAGACCCAGGCCTGGGGTTACTGATTTATAGGTCACAGGTGGGATGGTGCGTAGCTTGCAAAAAAAGCATGAACAGGAAACCCTAGATCAATCCCACGGATAGGCGCAGCAACATTACCATGGTCGAGGGAGAATTACCCCAATAAAGTACACATGGCTGTAGGGGGGGTTGCGCACTCCTAAAACAAAATAAAGTCAGATGCAGCATGAGTTAGGAACATCTAGCCAATCTGAACACAGCACAAGCAGCAGTGACCATGCTTCCCATGCCGAACATCTGAACACATTACCCACTGGTCACATTGTGTCCACGCCAGGGCGAGGCCCACCTGTGGTAACTATTTGACCATTAATTTATGACTAAGGCAGCAACCAACATTCCTCACCATATATGGTTCGCCAGAGAAATTTAACATCCTGATGAAAATTGTATTTAAAAAGGATGCCAACAGAATGTAAACTCAAGACAGTCTTCAGACCCCGTTATGTTATAGTTATTTATATTGCACGTGGCTTAGCCCCAAATGGGTATCTCAGAGAAAAAGCCTTCGGACAACAGGCAGCAGTCACAGAAACATTCTCCGAAACAATTCAGTTTTGAGTAACTTCCCAAAATTTAAGATAATACGGGCAGAGACGTATGTGAACCAGGAGGGCATTCCAGTAACAGGGGGGCAGATAGGAGAATGCTCTACCCCTCAAAGACTTTTTAATCTGAGGAATTGCAAGCAACATTCACTAACTGTTATCCTAGCCGCTATGTTTAATTAAACAAACTGCTCCTGTTTTGCCAAACACCTCTTGTCTTTCGTTGAAGGTATTTCGTACTACAGTAAGAATATAACCAAAAAAATGTAGTCTGAACTGAAGTCCCTTTGCCATAAAGGTGTATACTGAAAATGTTTGGGACAGATACCTTGATGCAAATCATCTATGTCAGACATTTCCAAACAGATGTCAGAAATTCCAATTTCTGATAAGATTTAGAATATAAGGACTGCCACTTGACCACTTGTCAGGAGAGGTCCTTTGCCCAGATTATTACCCGTGATTCTGCCAGCGACGGCCATACCTACTGCCAACACACTCCGCAGATGATGCATCTCGCCTGAAGAATAACGCTGATAAAGCCAAGTTAAGGAGGATGCTGCCGCATTGGTGTTTACCCTTCGTGGGGAACACGGTCTTCATTCCTTCACTTATGAAGACCGCCTTTGATGTCAACAAGGTATGCAGTGCCTCTCTTCTCCCCAAGAAACTCTAGATTGCAAGTTGCAGGTGATAGGTTCTGGATAATATTTTAAATGACATTTTAATAAGGCTGAACATTTTGGTTTTATTATGGTTATTTATAATGTGTCTTGGTGCTGTTTTTATAATATTCTGTGTAGTTGTTTTAGATGTACTGAGAAACAGATTGTCTCTGTAGTAATAAATAATTTAAACTTATAATTGTTCGTTCTTCTTAGTACAGTGAGCGTGACACTGTGAATAATTAAATAAGGTTTATTGCTGTTTCCACAGTGCCCCTGATCCCTTTATGGGATTGTTAGTATCACAAAAGCAGTATTTCTATGTCAATTACACATTGATCAGTGTTTTTCGGGGCTACAATAACTGAGGAGGCACCCCTTGTAGAGTTACGCCAATGTTGTAACTTACGCAACGCCACCACTTATCAACATCTAGGATAGAATCACTTTGTGGAATGAATATAATAAATGCTGCAGTGTGCCAAATGTAATCACCAGACACCATCTGAGCTTCAAGTAAAAAGGAAAGGACACTAAAGGAGACCAAAGAATTGAGGGGTCTTCAGCAGTTGTTCCGGAAGGTCTGGTTCCATGACAACTTTTCAGGATCATCTCTGACAAATGTGTTCCCATTAAATTAAGTTTATCGAAATATAGCATATGAAGAATTTGGAAATCTGGAACTGATCCAGCTCTCCTGAAAATATGTTGGGCACTCCTGGTTAAAGGCAACAAATTGATATGCAGGGCTTAATGAACCCATTATAGAAGGCAAGATATAGTTAGCCAAGGCGTTCTGTAGATTAGGGCACTGGACTGAGAATCTCCAGCACTCCTTTCTAATCACTTTGATATAGATATGGTTACAGAGAGGTGAGTGGTTGAAATTAACACCTTATTCAAGTAAGCAAAGTGTTGGCATACATGGTAGGTACTTGTAGGTCTCACACACGGTTTTGAATTCGTTTTTCTTTTCTACAAAAAGACAGAGTTGTTCCTGTATTATGGCAGAACAGGAATCTTGGTTTGCTAATGCAATCACTGTATTGTGTTGCCACCAAGATGTGTGAATTCATTTTACCACCACTGGCCAGGAGGTATAAGGAATGTAGGCCTAGTAATGGGTTCTCCAGCACCCCCAACTGCAACTGCCTTTTGCCACAGAGGAGCGCATGAGACCCTATGGGTAGAACACACCACTTCTTCATAGATACCTGAAATCAAGCAGTGGAGTCATGGGTGTAACTCCTCATAAAACGTAAGCTTCCTCAATCAAGAAAGGACCCAGAGGATCTAGAAGCATTAGCTAGCTAGTCTGTTTAAGCAGATTTCAGCCCGATTTCCATTGCTCTTCAGTATATTAACCATGCGCTCTGAAGCCGCTCACCAGCTAACATATCCTGAATCGCTTGGATATGGATATCCAGCGAAAGTCCAGGAGGGCTAGATCCATGAAAGAGGTTAACGATACTCACAAGTTATATCTGCAGGGAGCTGATTTAAAGAGTGTGGCTGTCCTGAAATTTGGCATTAATTCAGCCATCCAGAAGCTATGTTGGGTATCTCTATTGATAACTTACAGGCACAGACTGGTGGCTCTCTTGTTATTCAAGGCAATGCGACAATATCTCAACCCAATGATATAAAGAGCCCTTATTCTAGGAGTAAGTGGCACAAGCAAACTTAAGCCAAAGTCATAACGTGCTATTCTGCACACATGTCCCTCACAATGAAAGCTCCAGGAAGTGCAGATGATACCAATGGTTCCTACCCCCGACATCACAAGCATAGATCTTTCAAAATATGACTAGAGTTTCTCCTACTAGTAAATGCTAACTAATGGCTGAACAGTTACAAAGAAACCCTTAGTGGAAATCTGGGTCTCAGAACTGTACCTTTATATCTATGAAACTGAGACTACTTCTCAATAAGTTTTGGTTGTGAAGTCAATGGTCCTTGTGTATGCCTCTGGATCTTTCCAGTATGTATAACTGGACGCCATCTTGATGGCTATCAGCTACTGCGAAAAAAACGTATCCTTTGTATCAGATAATACTTTGGCCTATTATGTAACCTTATTATGCTCTGTCGAATACCCTACTCTTTTCATTGCTTATTTGGGAACAGCTCGATCCTAAGTAAATCAATCTGCTACCTGGTGGTTTTAGTTCATGCTAGAACAAAAACTGAAAAGACACAAATCCAGTACTGTAAATTGTATTACAAAAGACTAGGGCATTCAAGAGCAATTCTGCTGTGGTAAAAAGTATGTTGAAGCATTGCTCTGTGAAAAGAGAAACTTTTCAATATGAGCTATAAACAGACTATGAAATTGTCAGTCTCAATGACGACATGAAGGAGTTTGAACACCTCCTGTCTCTAGATACCACATTTAAGCAAAAAACTGCTGATAAATAGGAAACCAACATGCCATTTGCTGGAAAGTATGCTACCAAGGCTACTCATTTCTTTATCTATAAGGCACATTGAATATGATCAAAGTCGAAATTGGAAGATGAAAACTTTTAGCGGATGATCCATGTTAGAAATGGGGGTCTCTAGTTGGCAGAGGTAGATACCTTTGACCAAATAGGGAGCCTTGCTTCTAATCAGGGTAAGGGGGATATACTCCTAAAATAACCCCTGCTCACCCCCTTGGTAGCTTGGCACGAGCAGACAGGCTTATCTCAGAGGCAGTGTGTATAGCATTTGTCAACACACAGTAATACAGTGAAAACACTACAAATGGACACCACACCAGTTTAGAAAAATAAGTAACCTTTATCTAAACCAAAACAAGACCAAATGACAAAAATCCACAATACAGTAATACAAATATGACTTTCAGATGGTAGAAATATTTCAGTTCAAGCAAATGGCATATGCAACACTTTTCTCACAAAGTACCAGGGATGCGTCACGCAAACAACAAAAACAGGCCGCAGGGAAGGTGATGTGTCTGTTACTTCCACTCAGGGAAGGTTATGCGTCGGTTCCTTGCTTCAGGGGAGGTGATGTGTCAGTTCCTTACTGCAGCGCAGGGGAGGTGAAGCATCGGGTCCTTACAGAAGAGGAGATGATGCGCCGGTTTCTTACTACGTCCCCCAACGATGACAGACTTGACACTTCAATGTGATGCACGAATTCACGCATCTGCACAGCACGCCTTGCGCCGTACTCGGTGCGGTTATGTCGGACTTCGGAGATCTGTGCACTCGATGCGGCGTGCAGCAATTTCTCAAGCCGCGGCAGGCACTGCAACGGATTCTTCGGTGATACGTCAGAAACAGGTGAGGATGCGTCTTGCTTTTTCTAAGTTGCGTGGTTTTTCCAGTTCCCTGTGGAAGACAGTCTCTAGAGGTCCAGAACAGCAGCAGGCACCTCTTGGCAGGTTAGAATTCCCAGCAAGGGAATTCAGGGGAGCTGGTGTCCCCGAGACTTCAGAACAGGAGGCAAGCTCAGTTTCAAGCCCTTGGAGATCTTCTTCAAGCAGGTGACAAAGCAAACAGCAAAGTCCTTTTCTCCCTTCCTTGACAGCGAGCAGCAACTGCAGGCCAACCCCAGACAGCAAACAGCACAGGGGCAGTATTCCTCCTCAGCTTCTCTGGCTCTTCTCCTTGGCAAAGGTTCCTCTTGATTCCCAGAAGTGATCTAAAAGTCTGGGGTCTAGGCCCCTCATTTTTTACACCAGAATCCTTTGTTCTCTGAAGGCCGAGAGTGTCTGTACCCACCCAAAACCAGTTCTGTCCTCACTTGTGCAGCTTCCTGGAAGTAGGTGGAGACAGCATTGCTGAAGGCAGTCCAGGCCCATTCAGGTGAAAGGAAATCTCCTCCCCTACTCTAAATGCAGCCAGTTCTATTCAGCCCAGCCTTGTCATTCGAAAGCCAGACATGCAATGCACAAACCTAGCAGAGGCACAATGGATGGTTAGGCAAGAAAACACCTACTTTGTGTAAAAGTGGTATTTTCAAACACAGAATGTAAAAAGCACCCTCACTAAAAGATGCACTTTAACATTCTGAGTTCAGGCATATTAAACTTTATTTTTCTACCTTGTTCCCAGGGCCAGTTATGTTTATAAGAGGTTATAAACAAACTCCATATTCTGTACTATGGGAGCAGGTAGCCTTGCAATAGTGGAAAACGAGATTGGCAGTATTACACGAGCAGGACATGCCACACACATCAGGGCATGTCCTACCTTTAACATACAATGCACCCTGCCCACAGGCGTACCTTGGGCCTATCTTAGGGGTGACTAATATTTAGAAAAGGGAAGGTTTAGGGACTGGCAAGTGTGTGCACTTGCCAAGTCGACATGGCCCTCCCAGACCGCACACAGGCAGGCTCTGGAATGGCAGACCAGAGTTACATTTTATAGGCTGCTTCTGTGGGTGGCACAAGCTGTGCTGCAGCCCACTAGCAGCATTTGATTTAGAGGCCCTGGGCACACACAGTGCACTATACTAGGGTCAAACAAGTAAATCAAATATGCCAATTTTGGAAACACCAATCCATAACAGTAATTTAAAAAGGGAGCACTTGCACTTTGGCACAGAACAGCAGTGGCAAAGTGTCCAAAACAACTAGACCAGCAAAACGGAGTCCAACATACAGCAAAAACACTGGAGGCAAAGGCAAACAATGCAGGGGAGACCCACGCCAATGGTCCAGGTCTAACAATCCACAAAGTATTTGAACATCAACAGTTCACAGAAGTCAAGTGAGCTGCAAGACTCCTTCAAGGTGCCACCTTCTTACCTACCAGGATTTCTCAAGGGGTTAAAGTATAGAAGGGATTTGTTGACCTCAAGCACAAGCCTGTCAGATACAAGTTTGGTCTTTCTCCAACCACCGGGAATATCACAATCTCAAAGTTTCCTCTGACAACCTAACTTGAAATGCTGGAAGTGGCCAAACTATAGACCTTTACCATTCACCTACCTGCGCCACACAGGGATTATAATGGCTATTTGCAAATGTCCAGTACAATACCTCCTATATTCAACTTATGTCCTATTCACAGGTGTACTTCAACATATTGCTACATTTTTATGAAATCATGCAGATTCCCATCTCTCTTCCCATGGATGATTGTTTAATAGAAAAAGGTGTTCCAGGATGTGAAAATGTGTCTCCGCAGAGGGCTCCAGCCTTTAACATTACTGACCCATCAGTTAGGATGCCTGTTCGTCAGTACTTTACATTCCACTTATGTTTTGGTAGATTTCGTCGTATATGCAAGAGGGGCCTCTTCTGTTTACATGGGTATAAGGATGCTTATCCAGATACAGATATAGAGCGTAACTACGGTCCTTCCTTCAGACGGAGGGTCTAGATGGCCTGGCATCTTAGACAACGGTAATTGCTTCTTGTGGGTTTTCTTCCTGGTAATTAAGCACACATTGGATGAATCTGAACATTACTAACCTTGAAACTGTTTTCATTGCAGCTCTGGGCCATTATGGACACTGTCGCCAGCTCTGAACTGTTCACCTACCAAGCGTTGTTTTCAGGTCTGTTAATCTTATTAGTTCAGTTGCAGCAAAGCAACACTACAACACCCAGAATGCATTAAGTGAATAGAGAATTTCAAGACTGGAGACAGTGCCTGGAATTTCCGTAAAGGAGGTGGTAACCTTACTCGCCACTCCTTACCGCACATCTACATAAATCTGCAGAAGACAGCAGACCTTTACTGTCGGTGGCAGTGGCCAGAGGGGGTGCCAACAGGGCACCTGCTGACCACTCTCGTTAACTGAGAAGACACTTGCATGACCCTTGGTGCAGATCAAAAGCCAGACGGTTGCAGGCTATTGTGCCATGTAATACTAGAACATATGGAAAGTGGTATACTCTATGGTCTCGTTTTTAAATAGCTGGCTGAGGTACATGAATACAAGTATTTAGCTCACCCTTAGACTACAAAAAGAAACTGAGCGTAGTTCTCCTGTTTTGTAATACTAGGGAACATTAGCAGTAGTGAATTGGACAAACAGATCGACAATCATCCCAACAAAGGACAGCTGCAGAGTCCAAAAACATTTCGTTGCCATAAAAAAAAGCTAACAGGCTGCTTTCACATTGTTAGATAGGGGCAACTCTGATGAAGGAGACCACACTGCGTGGATGAGGACTCGAACACTTGTGCAACCAAGAAGATACCGCTTTAGGGTTTTTGAACGGGGCAGGGTTAAGAGTTTGGGTAAGAAACCCTACAGAGGCTACCACACATTTGTATTAACAGAGCACACCATGGATAAACAGATAGGTGCACTGGTCCAGGTACCTGAAGACTTGCTACTCGTACAAGTACTAAAGATTCGTCTCTCCACCTCTCCCACCAGGCGCGAAGAGGACAGAAGAGCGGAAAGGAGACAAACAGCAAGGCAAGTGCAGGCATAGTGTCAATAAAGTATAGCAATGTCTATAAATTAACACTTTAAAGTACACCATAAAGCCATCCGTGTATATAGTAGTGAATAAATCAAAAGTACTTATTGAAAGCCCTGTTCAAAATGTCCTTTTCACTTCTACATCCTCGTGTTCTCACTACTGCCTCTGTGCGCACCCAAGCTTTGTGTGGTAATATGGCCGTCCATTTTAAAGGCACTTTCAATAAGGAGTAACAGGATGGCAACAAACTACACATTAACACCATGGAATGTGTACATTTGATTTAACTCCTCGATTAAGGTAATATCTCCCCAGCAAAAAGACAAACTAACAGAGGTTTCACCCAACACCGGTTGGCTGCTGCACTTTTTGTCCGCTTTTCACCCCTGTGATGCAGTCTTGTGAACTCCTCCTTGTGGCGGGGGTTGATCTGAATATAGTCAACTCCATCAAGATCCAACAAATTAAACAAATGGCCCACACATACTAACCTGCCAGACCAGTCCCTACTGCCTGTCTGCCTTGAAAGGCCAGTCCAGCCCCGTCTCCGACCCTAAAGCTAAACCTTAGATAAACTGATTGCAAAGACATCCAAAATATTTAGGCAATTTGAAAGACTAATAGACGAAAAAAGCAAGATTAGCTTTACATGCTTTTGAATTTGATTTTTTTTCCCACTCAGCTGGGTAAAACGTTTTATGAGTGTGTGTGTGAGGACAGTTTTCTGCAGACATTGAATGTCATGTAATTCACCTTTGTAATAGAACGTTAGGGATGTTAGGAACAAGCTATTAATATCAAAGCCTGATCTATCAGGCATGCAAGTCATTTCCTTGTTCATGGATTACTAGAGCAAACGCCCGTCTTCAAAATGGTTTCCATAAAGTTAACGTTTAATATTGGAGTGCCATCAATACAAACAGCAGATGCCACATCTTTACAATAAACGCTTCTCTAGAAACAGGATACCAATTCTTCATAGCACAACCAAGTTTCTGATTCAGGTGTACAAAAAAGTTGGTATGAATGAAGTGCGAGTCAAGTCCAAAAAAGCTTCGTCTAGAAAGGTTTTACAAAAATGGAAATTTGCATGAAGAGCCTGCCTGGCATTCGACACAGGATTGACATTTCTTGAATCTTCATGGCCTAAGCAATCTTGGTAAAAGAAAAAGCATTTCAGCAGCCCTTGGAAACAGCGTTACATAGTACTAGAGACTCCCTGGATTGGCATTTTTCTGGTGGTAGTGAGGTCGAGCTGCCGAGGATTACTCCTGGTGGGTGGTGTGGGGCAGGATGACTATCGGATAACTCCTATAGGACTCCTGGAGGGTGGAGTGGGAAAGAATGACTAGATCGGGCATCTTATGTATCACACACAATAAATATGATGTCCAAGCAGGGTTACTAACGCTTTGAAAGAAATAAAGACTACATTCATTATTTTTTTTTGAAAAACCTTTATTGTGCACAGTTTCATCATCCTACAATGTACATTCACCATCCAAGGTGTCAAAGCAGTTAGACAATAAACCCATGCTTCCAGACAGTAGGACACAGCCATTCAGCCGGCAACCCGGGGGTCCGGCGGCGTTGTGCAGGTTGGCATTGTTACAGGAATTAGGTGTGTACTTTGTGAAACGGTAGGTAAAATAAAGACTACATTCATATTAACAAAACATGCTCAGTAATTAAGAATTTTGTGGCACCTACATTCCCTTGCCCTTCCTTTACAGCAGTATAGTAAAATATTTCTGTGCTGAGAAAGCGGGAGGGGTTTGGTAGGAGGGGGGGTGGGGTGGGTTGGAGGTGAGGTTGCTTGGCGAAACCATAGGGGCAATCACTGTTGAATATGACAGTCAAGCAGTGTTTGCTCAGAAAGCAAATGCCTCACTGTCCTGGGAGTGTCTTGCTACATCCAGGAACTGTTATGTTATGTTATTTGAATTTATATAGCGCATTAATGCCCTGATGCGTCTAAGGGCTGTAACAGATTGTGATGCAAGTATCAGGAAAATGTCAAATATGTACTAGGTCCTGAATAGCTAGGTTTTTACCGCTTTCCTAAAAGCAAGGAGGCTGGGCGCTGCCTTTATACCAAGAGGAAGTAGGTTCCATATTTTGGAGGCTTCCTGCAAAATGCTTTTACCTCCCCATCATACTTGTTTGAATCTAGGCACTACTAGTAATTGTGCGTTTGCTGACCGGAGATTTCTGGCAGGGAGATATTGTTTAAAACTCTGCTTAAGGAAATCCAGACCAAGCCCATGGATTGCCTTATAGGCTAGACATAGTGCCTTAAAGGTAATTCTTTGTTTGATGGGGAGCCATTGTAGATCTTTTAGCTCTTTAGATACGGAGCAAAAATTTGGGAATTTTCAACAAAATTCTGGCTGCAGTATTTTGCAGGACCTGAAGTTTGTTAATGTTGTACTTATGAGTGGTCAAAGATTTTTTTTTATTTCAAGTTATTTTAATTATTATTTTTTTTTTAAAAAAAGGTACATTCGCTTTACAGTTAGGAATTCCAGGTGGACTTTACATGTCCTTGCAAAAAGAAGTTACATATGAGCTTAGTTGGTGTTACCAACAGTGCGGTTGCTGTTTTAAGCTAGTCCCTCTGGAGCCCTCTAAGCTGTCCCTCTAGGGTAAGGTAGGGATAGAGTGATATAGAAGAAAAGAGTTAGTGTGCAAGAAGTGATGTTTCGCTCTAAGCCTAGTCTGGGTTGGTGCCAGCGTCTGGGTGGTTGTTCAGCCGGAGGCAATTATTTGTTAGCTCGGTAATTGTTTGAAATCGCTCTTTTGTGGAGTCTTTTGCTTCCTCAATCTTCTTCGTGTAATATTCTGCTTTTGTTTTTAGGATAAGATATTTATATGTAGATATCAGCTGTTTATGCTTTTCTTTCTCTTCCTCTTTATAGGCTGTTCACCACCTTCGTTCCTGCTTCCTGCAATTGTGCTTGCATTTCCTAAGTTCTAATGAGAACCAGGGGGCGGAAGGACTTTGTCTCTTTATTTTAACGGTTTTAACAGGGGCTACTTGATTAACTGTCATTTCCAGCCAGTTATTATGTTCTTTTGCTGCAACCTCCACGTCATTTGTTAAGACTAAAGGAATATTCAAGTATTTTACTAAGATGGTCTGATTGAATATTCCGCCAGTTTCTTGCAAGAATTACAGTCTGCAATTTTTTCCCCGTTGAGTTCAAATTGCGGAAGAGGCAGGTCAAAAAAGACTGCTTTATGATCGGACCATGCTATCTGAGAAGTTTTTAAATTAACTAAATTAGGATTATTAGTAAAAATCCAGTCTAAGGTATGTCCCGCCAAGTGTGTCAATGAGAGTTCAGGATCTCTCTGGTGACGGCCCTGCGTCAAGTAGGGGCAGGTGAAATCAGCCAGTGGTACTCTCTCAAGTTGCAATGACCTTGAGAAGCGACCAATACTTAAGCGGCCCTCAGGTGCTTGAAGCTGTTTAAGTGCTTATGGTGCTATGGGAAGATTGCCTGTCAGAGTTGCACAGTGCAGCTTTGCTGGAGCTGTGCAGGCCTCGTAGGGGAGAAGAGACGTGTCTGGGAGAAGCAACGCCTTCTCTGCGTGGGCATTTGGTTTGCGGTGCCAACTTGCAGTTATAGATTGGGTTTGCAGGAACTCTCATGGATGGTAGACTATATAGGGTGACACTCACAGGGTGACGTGCTGTCCTAGGCCTGCATGAAATGTGCTTTGGGTTGTGGGTTGTTTAGATCTTTAGCCCTGGCTGGGCAATAGAGCATTGCCTTGAAACTCTCACCTAGCAGTGCTCAGGAAGGCACACAGGATCTTGTGTCCTAGACATGCAATGCAAGGTCTGAGCACGTAAAGCAATCTACCTCCTCTGTGGGTTTAGGAGCAACGATCATCTCTGCAGTCCTGGGAATGTAGCCCTTATCCCATAACAGAAAGGCGTCTTCTTTTAAAGGAGAAGGGTAAGGCGTTGGTCTTTGCACACCAATGTAGACAAAGAAGAGGACCAAACATCTTCAGCAAAAAGGTGACCAATGGATATCCAGGAGGGTCCAGCTTAGATCTTGACCTTGGGCCACCTTGATGTGCCGGAACTAGCCTCGTTTTAGCCCAATCTTATGCATTTTGTTTCAAAATAAACAGTGCTGTTTGCTTTATGAAGACAGAGGCAGGAGAGAATCTAAAGTGCAGCGCCTGCACAATACTTCTAAATTAGACAGCTACCACCAACCCTAAGGGCATCCTACAACATTAGTGACTACATACACTGCTGAGGGAACCCCAAAACGAGTACCCTTCCACAAATGTAAAAGGGCAAACTCACCCTGCTGCTTTAACCAGCTGTCATCAGCCAATAAAAGTGTCAAGATCTGTACCTGAGAACTTTGGGTGCACCCCCAAAACACCCAACAGAGTCTAAATGCTCTGCTGGGGAACAAGATGCCATATTCATGCAGAGCACTGGTCAGGAAGCTCGTGGTACAGGTCTGGCACACTGTCTGCCAGAACAATAAAACCAGGAGTGTTTTTTCACAGGGACACTGCAAGGGACCTTTGACCCGAAATACTGGATGGAAGATTCTGCCATCAAGCACTCCAGATTTTATAGATCAGATTGTTTATAGGGATGAGGAGAAATAGGCAGTTTAAGAGTTTTTCGAACGGAAGACGAAGCAACTTTTTGCAAAGTTTGCAGCCTACATTCTCTTGACTCAAAAGCTTGATGCTTCAATGGGCAATCTGGCACCCCCTTGCAGGTGCCACTATAGGCGGGGGACATTATCGCCATATCCTTGTAACAACCATGCAGGCCCCCAGTTTGAAAAGATGTCACTGACTTCAATAGTCAAACTAGATCTGCCAACCAAAGAAGATACAGAGCGAGAATGCCTTTATTTAGACACAAGTGGTTTTAGCCTGATCATCAGTGTAGTAACCAATGCTAGGGAACACAAAAGAAGTGGAGCTGCCACTTCCTTATGTCTTGAATGGAAAATTAGCTGAGCAGCTTCCCAAAATGAAAATCAGTTCACCAAAATGCCATCACCTATTTGCCCCTGGGGATCTGCAAGAAAGGAAAGGGAAGGGACTGAAACTGCATAAAGGTTACCAACTACCATTCAACTGGGGAACTACAATGGATACAATTAGTAATGTTATATAAAGCTCTGTATAAAAAAAGTGATTGTTATCATGATGTGAGGGCGTTCCATCGGAATGCAACATCTCCCCACCCCAAACAACTCCAATAATGAAACGCTAATTTCACTGCTGGTCAGCTACATGGACGCCTCCATCAGATTAAGTCTGAAAATTACACGGGATAGGAGGAAACATACAGGGTTTGCAGAGATTAGTAAATAATTCAAAAGATACACAACCAGATTTACCAAGAAATACAAAGGTCAGAGGCGACACTGAACTATTCATGAAACACCGGAATTAACTCAGGTGATAAGACGGGCAATTTAGAGCTGCTCAGTATGGCACTCCCTTACCTTAATAGAGAAACGGCTTCTTAAAAGAGGATGAAACCTATTTATTTACTTGTAAGTGTGCCAAGCAATGGCTGAGTCTGCTCAACTTATGCCTTTAAAAGTGGAGGATGAGAAAAAAGGATAAGTTGTGGCAAAACTGTCTGGAAGTCTTGAAGTTTTAAAACAGCCCAGTTTATCCATTCGGAGACTAACGTAAAGCCTTCTTCTAGTCTAAATCTAGATGGGCGCATGTAGAGGTTTGGTCAGAGCGCTGGTGATCCGACTGGAGGATCCGGCTCTGGTAAGAGTGGAGTTTACACATCTCTCCCAATTTGTAGGTAGCCTACCTCGAGTTTAAGGAGCTACAAGGAGGGACTTTGAGGGTTGTCCAACGGGTTTGACATTTTCTTCTGCCAAAGTGCTTGTATCTGGTCAGGAATAGGAAATCGAGAGAGGTTCACTGTAAATTATGAGCCATCTTATAGAGAAGACATTCTTAGAGCGATGGCTGTGGGGAAGGGTTGACATACCGCTCCAATTATCTAGATATGTGATTTTACTTTCACGTGTAGCCAGCTGAGGGGCATTAGGGTGGGCACAATGTGCTTTTGGCACCATATGTCAAAAATAAGTCAGCCATGTGATTCGAACTTTGCTGAGCTTCGACAGCTATTTTACTGAAATCAAGAATAATTCTGAATTATATATAACGTGTATTTGTGAAGCGCACGTTCACCGCAAAGGGTATCTTGGTGCTGAATAAATGGATTTTGTGTATATATGTGAATATATATATATCTATATTTATTTTTTTAACCCTAAGGGTAGTGAATTCACGGCCCAGCAAAGCGTGTTAAATGAAGAACAGAGATCCAATCAATATTGTCTGTTCAAGACACGAGGAAGAATAACTTCAGGGCAAAGCTAGAGGCTGCCTGTCCAGCCCCACACTGCAGGTTTCAATTTCCTACTATGAAAGTCCATGGTGATTTGAAGGTTGTGGATGGCAGTTTCAGGTCAGCTTTCTTGAAGTTAGAGATATCAGAGTTCTGCATCGGCTATTTGTGGAAAAAGAAACCATTCAAAAAGCAAGCAGAGAGGCGCAAATACCTAAAGGATGACCCCTCCCCCACCTAATCCCTTGAGCCCCAGAATCGCATACGATCCGGATTGTGTTTGATGTATAGATGCTGCACTCGGTGGCGTTTGGGGCGCAGTCAAAAGCGATTCTATGCTTGTTCGCGGCGCACAAAGCAGGGGAACAAAAAACGCACACGTTTGCAATATTCCCAATATGAAAGGCCTTAGGTCAGTCAGAAAGAAGGAACAAGGACGTGGTATATGTATGCAATTTCGTAACAGCTTTGAGAGGTGTCTGGAATTTAGCTGACAAAGATATGTTTTAAAATAGCGCCGTCTGCGCATGGGTGATGTACGGATGGACTTGGGGGGCTAGCTGCGGGGCTCCTTATATGAGCCCGATGGACTATGTGCAGAGGCGCAACTAGAGCCAAATTTCGGGGGGGCTAAGAACAAATTTCGGGGGGGGGTGAATCTTTAAGCAATAGGCAGAGTGGGGCTGCAGGGGCTCTTAGAAGGGGTGAAACAACAGCGAGGCCTCATTAACATGCAAATGGTCTTTTAAAGACCTGTGAAGTGCTCGGGTGCAGCTGTGTGTGGTGCCCGGGAAGCTGTCTCAGCCCGGGCTGCCGCACACGACAGGGGGGCGGGGGGGAGGGGGGGCTGATGCCCTTTGAGTCCAATGGGTGTTACGCGCCTGACTATGTGCGCCCATGATGTCTACTGTGATTGGCTATAAGTATATGGATATGTAATGCCAATGTCATCTTGTGTGTCTTTTGTTCCCATACCCAAAATAAAGCTGTGGAAAAAATAGCGCCTTCTTTAGATAGTGACATTCCAGGCACTTCCTTTCATGCATTCAAGGTAACGAAGTGTTACTGCTTGTGCCTCTAATGGGGAGATCCATCGGTAAGGCTTCAGAGTGGTTAATACTTACTTTCAGCAGCACATCACATTACTATAGCCATTTGCTCTCTTTAACGTCGTTGTAGGGGACTCTAGTTTTAAGAGCCCCGTTTGGACTCGGGCTTCACGAATCCTGGCCAGTTGATTTTACCTCATCCAGTCCTCAGAGTAACACTGCCTTAGCGGTGTAATCTCCAGAATAACAAACCTCCAGCGTCGAGCTGGGCCTGTAAACCCAGACTCTGGTGCCCAAAGAGGTTGTCGCCAGGGCACAAGTCCTAAACAAGCACTGGCATAGCCAATAGGTCTCGCCTTTGGGATGTTATAAGTGTTTAGCCATGCAGCACCTTATTCTGGGTGCTACAACATCTACAGTTACTTGATATGCCACTGGTGAATGGCTATGCTGTAGCTAGGAGCAGGGCAGCCTGTGGGCCCTGAGCATGATAACAATGCCATTAATTTGTCCTTAAACGTTCCGTTCAATGATAGTACTGGTCACATTTCATTACTGTTTCTGTTCTGGCTTCCTCTGAATAAGTCCAGCTGGTCGTATTAACAACAATGCACGTGCATAAGTTAAAGGAGGACGTCCTTTGTTTTGTATTTCATGGGTCAACCCAAAGAAAGAGTTCATGCACTTCGAAAGGAAAGGGGGCGAGCACAGTGCTAGGTGTGTAACAGACTTTGTTTATACATTCTTACGAAGCACTGGCAAGTATACCACCCCAGCTCTCTCAGTAATGAAGTTTATTTTTGGAATGTCATGTGTTGGTTGGTTGTTCTGGCAGACAATGGCTGTGTGAGAATTCTATAGCGCCATGGGATATTGAATTCAATTACGGCAAACTAACCGTACCTGTTAAAGGATGTAAAATCATAACGATACATTGATTAAATGTTTTTTAACTGCTTAAGTTACTATCGTACATCGTTTTCTATGCCTATGAAATTATCCTTATATTGGTTACCATGGTAGTTTTTTTTTGCAGTTCTGATATAGCGTGAAATCGACCTATAGGTATTAGCATGTTTTACATGAGCACCAGTTACATTGTATAATGACATGTTCATTGTTCATAAGCACAGGGAGATTAAGTGATTTGCCCAGAATCACAGTTGAGCCGACGCTCAGACTCCAACCAGGTTCCCCAGTTCCAATGTCGGAACCTGTGGCTGCTACACTACATCCTCTCAGAAGTAATGGGTGCATTACTTTATAAAGGCGTGTTTCAAGCTGAAACACTTTGTTTTGCAGTAAGTAAAACAAGTGCCCTGCAACAGTGTGTACTTTGATGAAATTATTCTTTTGGATAGGGGCACATCCTGCTGGTTAGAGGTGGGCGGGGGCACAGCAGTGCTGGGAGACAGAGGCAAGCAATGGAAAAACTCTGGCAGTTTAGCAAGCTTTCATAACCTCTGGCAGGCAAGGAGAGGTGACAGTCAGTCACATGTTGGACTCCACCTGTCACGCAACTGTCCCTGCCCCAGCCCTACTTGCTTCTGGGAGCCACCGGCCTGCCGTGAAATCTCCAGATTTCCATGCAGGCTAGAAGCACTCTGGCACCAGCGCGATCCCAGGAGAGAGCCAGGGTGCCCGGAGAGCACAGCCCGCGTCCCGGAGCCAGGAGGGGAGGTTGACCCGCAGAGAGAGGCCTGTACAAGTCTTGGCCCCGACTGAAGTCTGCACGACTGAAGTTTCACTCCGCACAGACAGGCCCGACAAGTGTCTCCCTGGCTCACATTCATTTTTGAACTTTACATTTCCTTTGATTAAAGTAAAATCTCCGAACCTTTCATCATCAATCACTCTGTGAGCAGACGACAACACTTCACTACTCCACACAACTCGCAGGTGAAATACGGAAAGTGCTGCCTTATTTTTCAAATATATTTATATGACAAGACTGCACCAAAAGTACCTTCACGTGCTAGAACACAACCTACCCGCATGTGCACGACTTAACCGTATATGTACACAACCTAGACGTATGTACAAACCTAACTATGTACATACACAGCCTAACCGTAAACGTACACAACCTACCCATATGTACACAAGCTAGCCGTATACATACACAACCTAACCGTATGTACACAAGCTAGCTGCATACGTAAACAAACTAACCGCATGTACACGACCTAGCCGTATGTACAAAACTTAACCGTACACAACCTAACTGCATACATAAAGCTACCCTTAAAGGTACATATACACTCCCCATGCCCTGCTGTGTATTTTGCACTCCACAACTTAATCAGGCGTGATGGGTAACCTTCAGATTATTGCAACAGGGCTCTATCGCCAAGACGTAAAGCGCTACAGCACATCACGAACTGCATTGGTCGCTATACAAGTGAATATACCAGGACCTCCAGGCACACCCGACACAAGGAGGCACGGGTTGCAGAAGTCTTGTGAAAGCCCCGTGTATAATAAATGACTGGTGATGCGGTTTGTGTTGTGGGCAGTGGACGCTGGAAGGCATTCAGAGTGCAGCGGCACAGCCCTGGCACAGTGGGCGCAGGCAACTGGCATGGGGCTAGGCTGATGTCAGCTCTACCAATGGCCATCGGATTTCACGTTATCCTTAATTATGTATTTAAATTCAGAAGGTGAAGATTTTAGTCTACAGCAAACTGGCTTATTGTTGCGATCTACTAAAAATTTATTTACATCCATGTTCATGGTGCAATTAACTAAGCTTGGTGAATGCGTACACCGACTAGTCTGCCTTTTAATTTTGCAGTAACATAACTTGCGCTATTGGATGAGATCTCTAGTACATTGTCAGTGTTCTTTGCATTAACTGTGTAACACTCAAACACACTGCTACAAAGACATGTCGAAGTTTGCTACTCCTTTTCAACCCACTCGGAAGCGACTTCAAACTTTGCTTCTGTTCAGAATATGGAAGCATATAAAAATGATGATATGGCGAAGTACATGATCTGTTTACAGAATGTGTGTTCCATGCATGCGGCCGCAATACTTGGAGATTTGGCTGGTGCGGTCGTGGTACTAATTATAATTAAAATGTTAGCTGCAGGGTTATGGTTGAATTGAGTTGCACCGTTGGTGTAAAGGGAAGCGCACGAATGTGCGCAAACAGCTGTTCAAAACAACAAACCAAAGTGCTGCTGAAGGCTGGCGGTTCGCGCGTGAACGCAAGATTGTCGCCAGCAGCACTTTGAAAACTCACCTACTAAAGTCTCTCCGAGCAGCGCATGCACGCTGACTCAGCAAGACCTAAAAAAAGAAGTGGGGGTACTCTCCAAGTTAGGTGGTGTCACAGGAAGTGACATCACGACAGGAAGTGACGTCACTTCCGGTTGTGATATCACGGCAGGAATTGATACGATGGTAAAGTACCTATGCTTCATGGGAGGCTTGAACAAGATTGGCAAGTTGAGACAAGTACTGACCACACATCTTACTCTTCAGATTTGTGTTGCTTTCTCCATGTGCTTTCGTCACCTACTGAACACCCCTGCACTCTGTGCTGCTCTCTCTCCTGTGTGCTTTCCTTTGCAAATCCCTGTCTTGCTCATTTCTCCCATGCCCTTTTACTGCATTTCTCTCCCTCTTGTGCGCTTCTTTCCCCTTCAAACCTCCCTTGCCCCATGATCTGTTCCTCCCTATCCGTTCTGTGCTTCTCCCCAACGAAGATGCTCCGTCTGCTCTGTGTTGCTCTCTTCCTCATGTACTTCCCCCTGCAAACTCCCTCCATGCTTTGTGTTACTCTCTCCTCCCTCTGTGTGCTTCTCTACCCTGAAAACAACCCCTGGTCCTCCAAAACCTGGAAAACACCTCCCTTGCTCCCTGTTGGTCTCTCCCTCATGTGCCTCCCTCCTCTAACCACCTAACTCCCCGAAACAGCATTGGCAAAACACCGCCGCGAGCTACGCATGTGGCGCGCGAAGTCGACACAGGAGACCTCGCAGTCGTTCGCAATTCGCAGCTTCCGTGCAATTGGGCAGACTGGGGCAAGGCCTAGCAGCGTAAGATGAGGGGTAGGCACGAGGCAGCACCGGTGGGCAGGCGGGAGTGGGATGGGGGGTGCTACTGCAATCCGGGGTCCATCCATGCATTGGATAGCGGCTGGAATCCAGTGTTACCTCCCTTACCCCTTTGTTTTCGCAAGCAAGCACCGACTGACGCCTTCGCCCCCTCCTCCTCCCCAGCATCAATCAGCCCCGGTGGTAATGTTTGTGTTTAAATCCTGGCACGCGCAGTCATGAGCTGCTGATTATCACCCTTTTGATGAGCAGGGTGGACGGCGTCCACCCTGTAAAATAAGTGGGGGGACGCCGTCCATCTGCGTGGTATCCCGACTCGTGCGCTGGTTGTCGCTTTCAAAATCATTAAACAAAGCTTCACAAATACACACCGAAAGCTTGGCTATATCCTACTCATACCCTTTATGTCAGCTGATGTACCTGTTTAGCAGCCACGGCATTCGGAGGAGAAACCTTGTGCAAAATAACAATTTTACATTAAAGGCCAATCATATGTTGTGATGGTTAATAGACTGAATGATATTCAAATGGAACATATCTCTCAGACGACAAGCATTTAACATATATCCGTAATTCCATTTTATTTACAACGGGTTGAGAGCGAGCAGTGGGCTGGGGCAGGGCCATGGAAGCTGAAATTGCTGGTGTAACTCCGGATTTGTGTTCATTCAGGGTCTGAATGGCCCAGAGGCCAGGCAGTGACCGAAGGGCTGGTCTGACTGGTCACTTGCCTGGCTGTTTGGGAGTCTGTTTTATGGTCTCCTGCTGGGTCAGATTTTAACTGTTGATTTCCCGGGTATTAAAACAAGCATTGGCTGCAGCAAATCCTTGCAGCTTGCAAAACACTTATACAGCATGTCTCTACAACTTGAAAACTGCCCCAGGTTGCAAACATGGGTCACTTTCTTAACCATCCAATTCACTAATAAGGGTCACTTTTAGTTAGGTGTCTGGGCCTATTTTCTGTCCCATTCTGACACTGTTCATTTAGGGGGTCTCCAAAGCTGGGAGGAATAGCCCTGAGCTCTCGAGTTGTAGTGGAAAGGGACACTAGACAGACTCTGCAGAGTGCTGGACTGGCCTGTTGGGCACTTCGGCACTCCCAGATGGGCTAGCCAAAAAGGCCAGTGTGTGGACAGCCCTTTTTCGTCCCATGGGTCATAAGGAGACTAGAAGCAGGAGGAGGATTGGGCCTTGAGTAATTTAGGTACTGCGAGCAGATACTTAAGATGCAGACTGATGGGATGGGTGGGCAAAGGAAGGTGAGCCAGCCGTGGATTGCTTGAAGACTAGGGCAAGAAGCGTGTTTCGGGCATAGCACTGTGCGAAATTTAGTAACTTG
The DNA here is from genome assembly GCF_964204655.1 of Triturus cristatus. Taxonomy (NCBI): domain Eukaryota; kingdom Metazoa; phylum Chordata; class Amphibia; order Caudata; family Salamandridae; genus Triturus; species Triturus cristatus. The sequence continues at coordinate 1,149,518,529 of NC_140582.1, forward strand.
TAGGCTTTAAGGGAAGGTGGGGTCATTGCGTGGAATGGTGAACATTCCTCAAGCAGGAAAAATTATAACTATGTGTGTGGGAAAGACAGGCTATGTGAGTGAGCAAGGTGTTGCGGTGGACACGCAAACACTTTTTGGTTTGAACACTTGAGGTTTTTCCTCACAGCCATTCTTTGTGTAAACTGTCGAGGGCCTGGACTAGTTCTTCATATTCGCATCACCACAAGCAGACCAAAGCATTTCCACACAGAGTAATGGAAGAGCGAGGAGGGAAGTGTACTCCACAGGGACTGTCCAAGCATTAGGTGCAGATCTCGTTACCCCCAAAACACAGTGAAGAGACAGCTTATTTCAGGTAAGGTCGAAGGCCTTCATGTAAAAAGGGTCTAACTGTAGGGCAGACGTGTGACCTTGGTTAACAAGCATTGGCATAGCCAATAGGTCTCGCCTTTGGGACCTTATAAGTGTTTAGTTATCCAGCACAACATCCTTGGTGCAACAACATCAAGTGTTGCATGGCTAAACACTTATAAGGATGACTAAAAATGAAGAAAGGATAAATAATAGAAAGAACAAGACGCGTGGCCGCGAGACACGGTCTGTGGTCGGGGAGGGGGAGGAGCCTTGAAGCACGAGCAAGCCAAAGAGGTTGAGCGGTTACGTGCACAGTTCCGAGCCTCTGCTCGTAATTGTGCGCGTAACCGCACGCTCAAGGCCAGACAAAAAGCTGTGCTCGGCTTTTTAAAGCCCACTCACTAATTGTCTCGCCAGAGCAGCGCCTGCGCTGCGCTGGCTCAGGCGAGACCTAAAAAGTGACATTCTCCATCATTGTCCTAATGGCATTGCCTAAGAGAGCGGTGCCTTTGACACCCGCTGGCACAGCATGTTCTCTGCCCAGTGGTTTCTCGAGGATGACTCACTATTCTATCTTTAACTACCAGGTGCAGCATTATGGCGAAGGAGCACAAAACATTCACACTGCTTGGAAAAGGGAAGGACCATGTATAATTAATGTAGAAGAAATTGTGCAAGAGTCGAGTTCCCGGAGATCTTAAAAAGGTTTGCACCTCCTCGCCACTTTATATTAATGACAAAATCCGTAGGAGAAACCAGTTTGGGGACAGTGTGTGAGTTACACAAATAACCATCAGACAGATCAGTCCAGGTCTCCATTTCAAGATGCAAAAGAAGAGCATTAACCCCTTGACTGCTAGGGAGACTGCATAAACCAGGTTTAAATTATAGTTTGGTGTCAAATCCTTGAGTGAGGGGTGGGGCTCCTTTTGGGTCACATATAAGAAAACAAAAACAAAGAAAGACATACTTTTCTAAAGAAAGAATTTATTTTTTATTTTTTTGTCCACATCAGTCTTTTGAATAGTGGGGACACCATAGGGACTGGGAGGGCTTTTGACTGACGATATTTACTATGTGTTCATGTTTGGCCCTTTCAACAACTGAATATTGTCTTATTCTTTTAGTACTCACGATGGTGACTATTTTGTATGTATTTTTTAGGTCCCTTGATTGCTATGGCACGGATGGAACTGACTTCTGTATAGGTCCTGATGAAGGTGGTCTAACTATCTTTCTTACACCACCGAAACGCGCGTCGACCGTTTATTGAGCCTTTGCTCTATAATACAAAATTCTACTGGTCGTAGAGGTGTTATTTGTTACAACATAACCTCATTCTATGTACAGATGTCTATTGTATGAATTTTTGTGTGAGTATGGATGTGTTTGAACGAATGTGGTATGTTTGTATTTATTCAAGTTAAATACAGGGACATTTTTCTATTTGAACGGAATTGTGGATATGAATTTGTATGTAATAATTGTGTTTCTTTTGCTTTGTACATAAATTGTTATTATTAGTCTGACTGAAATAGAGAAAGGATATACATAAAAAAGAAAAATGAAAATGTTATGATATATATTCAAAGAAATTGAAGTAATAAAGCAATGACAAAGTTCATGCTTTTTTGTCACTATTGTGAGTGAATGGATAACTTAAATTGAAAAGAACTAAGTCTCAATGGAAGTTATAAATAGGCTATGAGGGAACATATTTAATTGTTTGTAGTCCCTTTCCCCTCTATTCCCTAGCCTGAAAAGTATCTCTTAGAGGGGGTCCCCCATTTTTTGCAATAGTTCTCGTGTTTGAACAGGATCCGTGCTGGACTTCAGCTCACAGAAAGCAATGGACAAACTGTGCTCCTGAGGCCGCCCTTCCAATCAAGGCCACCGCCTGCAGCCTGCTGTGGGCTGCTGGAGATTTCGCGGAGAAAGATGCATGTGAAGCATATGGCACATCCATCGCACATTGGCAGTGACGCAAAATGAGATTTTTTTTGGCTAACACAGAATCTCAATTACATTAAGATTAGAACTCTGACCTTTCAACTTTAAAGCTTAACTAACCCCCTCAACCATAAACCTCCCTTGTAAACTCTAACCATCTTCGCTCCTATAATCCAACTAAACATTAAACACAATTCGATGTTGAACACGTCCAGATCAATTGACCCTGCACTGCCCTTTGGGTTATTTATTGACAAATTGACTCGACTGCACTCTATTTGTGAAGCTTGCACGGAGCTGGGCTCAACATTTCAATGCGGGTCTCAATATTTACAGTAGACCAACGAGAGACAAAATACTACCAAAGTACTGTGCAGCTACAAACACCTTATGCACTTTTGAGCGGTAGACATGTGAGGAGGTCTTTCAGCAGCCGTCAGTACAGCTCGACCACTTGGCCAATCACATGCCTGAGACCAGAACACTGCGGATGGATACAGCTCCAACACACAGTGACTTGACTAAGTGGGTCCAAAGTTGTCCAGGTGCACCACTGAACGTTGCATCACTGAAGTGCACATGAGCGCACCAGTACTGCACAGAGCGCACCAGTACTGCACAGAGAGCACCAGTACTGCACAGAGCGCACCAGTACAGTACAGAGCGCACCAGTACAGCACAGAGCGCACCAGTACTGCACAGAGTGCACAGAGCGCACCAGTACAGCACAGAGCGCACCAGTACAGCACAGAGCGCACCAGTACTGCACAGAGCGCACCAGTACAGTACAGAGCGCACCAGTACTGCACAGAGCGCACCAGTACAGTACAGAGCGCACCAGTACTGCACAGAGCGCACCAGTACTACACAGAGCACACCAGTACTGCACAGAGCACACCAGTACTGCACAGAGCGCACCAGTACAGTACAGAGCGCACCAGTACTGCACATAGCGCACCAGTACAGTACAGAGCGCACCAGTACTGCACATAGCACACCAGTACAGTACAGAGCGCACCAGTACTGCACAGAGCGCACCAGTACTGCACAGAGCGCACCAGTACAGTACAGAGCACACCAGTACAGTACAGAGCGCACCAGTTCTGCCTCTGAGACCAGACTACAGACACCCGCAAGGACTATGGCAAGAAGGGTTCACAATGCAACTGAAAAGCGTCCTGTGCAGTGGATTTAAACATTTACATTCCACTTATGTACAAAGAAGATAGTGTGATTTGCCCCCAATCAAAACATGTTCTTGTAAATTCCAAATAGGGGATTAGAACCCAGACCTAAAGGTTCAAGGGCCACATCTCCTGCCATTACCTCTCCTCAAGTTCGCTCATCGCTCCCGCGGTGAGGCGTACCAAGTACATCACCTCGCCTGCCCTTTTAATCAAATTAGCAAGCAGAGCACGGCCTGTAGTAGAAGACACTGCAGTGCTTCCCCCATACATAGGGACACATGGCAATCTTAGTTTTCCTTTTTACTGGTAGACTGGTTGCACTAACCGTGCTAACGGATGAGTGCTTTACAGCGCGGTGGAGCAATCGCCTTCAACAGGTATCACAATTTTACGCGACTGCAGACCAACTCTAGAGGACTTCTCCACCATGAAATTCATCATGATCAGCAGACTAACCATCAGCATAGTTTCTAATAATCCGTAACCGGGTCACATGATGGTGTTGCTGCTCCAGCCTGCTACACCCATTGTACTTGGGCAATGGCTCTTAATAGGATACGCATGAACGGATGTGCTTCTCCTAAACTGCGATATAGTAACTTATTTTAGGTCTCTTTGTCAAAAGCCAAGTGTATAGAATACCAATACTTACAGCGGGCTCTGTCAGCCTATTGGTGATCATTGGATTTCTTGTCACTCATTTCCTTGCATCTTATTCAATGGCTTGCCTTCCTGTTGTGTTCACCCCTTCTCGGGAGCAGGCCGTATTTACCATCCTTTTGACTAGATTACTGTCCTTCTACTGATTTAAGCCAAGGAACAACTTTTTCTTATAGCACTTCAAGAGTAAACATCTTTTCCTACTTCCCATCTCTCCAGTGTATTGTTTCTCCTTCACATACCCACCAGCACTCCATCCATTTTACTTCCACTCCACCATCTCATCCATCGCTTCCCCTTTTCTTATTTATTCCTCCTTTATTATTCCCCATCCCTCCATTCTCACTGTTGCCCCAAGCTGCATAGCAGCATTGTTGCTTCCCCCCTTCACTCCTCAGTTGTTCCTTGTCCGTCCCAGCCTGGCAGCTGTAATTGGCCACTGGCCCACTCCTTTCCCGATAGTCTGCTTTCATGCACTTCTCGCGCTTCACCTCTCACAGCCTGGCACACCCAGAATTGCATAGCTATTCCATTACTTCTTCCAACCAATTGCGGCTTTCTCATTTCCCTTGCTTCTCCATAACCCACCTCTTTCTTATTTTTGTTTTTACTTCAGAGAGGTCGGTCGCTGCCATTACCTACTGGCCCATTTATTCCTTGATAATTCACACAATCCACTTTTTTGTTTTATTTACTGCTCTCTCCACATGTGTTCATCTTGGAAAAAAACTAAAATTGGAGAAAAAAAACGACTGCTGCAGCTTTATGACGCACACGTCCACATGCATAGTTGGTGATGAATGCACATTTATACGTGATCACATTTGCAGCAGTAAGCTTTTGTTGGCAACAAGGATTGACAGTCAAAAGGTAACCTACACCTCCCAGAGGGTGCAGGGGAGATACACTGCTGTCTCTCGTATTTGTTTACATGATGCATCAGACTGCACTGCTGCCATTTTTAAACACTGTTCAAATCACCCAGTACAATGGTCCTCAATTTGCCAAACTGAAAAGGAATGAAGATCAAGTTGGATTTGGACTCAGCGGGGAGTCACTGCCACCTTATTTTAGGAGCCCGGTGCTACAGTGCTCCATGCGTGTAGTTCGGTCTTTATAGTACTGTATGGTACATCTTAGTCTTAAAAATTCACCGAGGAGCACTAGGCCTTTGAACAATTTGTTTACCAACAAGAGAACCTCTCCATCTTCATGCCAAATAAGTCTCAAAGCCACTCATACACATCGTGCTACCAGCAAAGCAGTGGTTTCAAAGTTCAATTAAGCAATCAATCAGTCTGGATTTATAAAGCACGGCTAATCACCCGATGGGGTATCCAGGCGCTTGCAGGTCCTGGAGGCTTATTCCAACAGCCAGGTGTGGAAGGCGATTCAGAATTCCAGTGCGATTCAGCAGAGACAGCGATGCACTCAGTTTCATCCAAACACAAGTCTGGATCTTTATAGACGTCTCTCTGGGGCGTTGGTGCACATTTGTAAGAGTAAGATATTCATAACAAACTGATCGTCCTCATTCCGATCCATGCTTTCCAGCTCACCGCATCAATTGTTAGCGGAGAACAATTTTCCGGTTGATAAGAGCACTGGAGAGGGCCCTTCCAGGAATAAAAAATGAGGGTTCCCTGTCTAAGACATCAGTCTTCCCAGTCCACTGGTTTGTGGATGTTGATCAGTGTTTCCTGCCTTCAAACCTACCTACACGGTTCGTAGAGATATTCACGCCAAGGCCATGACTGACTTTCCATTAAAGTCCAACTAGAACTTTACATCCAGGGGAAATAACAACAACAAAAAAAGTGACCAAGACCAGTAGTGGTCGCGCCTTTCTAATGCTGGCTCCACATTTCTGAAACTCGTCTTTCTCAAGTTATGTCAATGGAAGATCACCTAAGAGCGCCAGTCTTCCTAGCCTCAGTTGAGACAACAGTAAACCAATTTACTGGCTAGCCTCATATCCCATGTGCTAGGAGGCCATTTCGGTGGTGCCGGTAATTGTGTGCGAGCTTTGAAGGTAGGAGGAGAGAGGAAGGGTGATAAATTAGTATTTAAGACGTGAGGTAACAGTGAGTGTTGTCAAGGAAGTGCCTGATCAGAAGGGATGAGAAGGTAAGGAGAATGCAGTACATAAGGGGCGCAGATGGTGGCGCTGTTGTGCAGTTTTAACCTTGAAAGATTAGTGCACGTTGCTCACATGGGGAAAAATGTAGGGTGGTGCCCAAAAGTTGCATTTCCGAATGAAATTCCTATGGGGAATTTGGGAACGTATGGTGGTAATGACCCCAAGCTTAGCAGAAGGACAGCGGCCTACACATGGACACGTTGTTTGGTTTGGAGCAGATGCGTCTGTATTTTTTGACACATCACCCCCCCTATAGTTTTCATTAACAGACTGATGGATGCACAGTATACAGTGAGCGACTGTGCACAAGCAATGCCCAAAACGACCCACCACAGGTGCTTGCTGCAGACACCGTTTACACACAGCACCGAGCCTGCAGCCATGCACTCTGAGCGCCACTGGGGTATGCGAAACACAGCCTACAGCCGAGGGGGACTCCAATTTCCATTCCTTCCAGTAAGCACTTTGACAAGTTTTCATTATGCATAAGTGAGCACAACGTCGAAGCAGGCAGTTTGTGAACGTGTGTGTAAAGCGCATTTTTTAATCGTTGAGACATCTTGGCGCTGAGTAACAGATGTTTACGGTTTTCCAAATGAATGGTGCCTATTTTAGTTACCCTGGGAGAATGAAGGCCTGAGTGGACACGATGGGAACCGAACCGGTGTCCATGAGGAGGTCAAACAGATTTCTGTAGGTGACCAGTTCTGCCAACAGAGCCACGAGACCAGTCAGAACAGAACCTGGATGGGTCCCAGCAGCCAGCCTTGCCCGTTTCCTCAGCACTGCAGAAAGCCCACATTACCATTACACACTGGCCAGTTTGCCTTATTTACTATGGCCCAGTGTTGGCACACCACGTAATGTTCAAAACAAGAAATCTCTATAGCGTTGCAGAAGAACCCCTGGCAGTTCCCACAATATCCAAGCATGGCAGTATCCCCAGATTCTACCACGACGAAGTCTGCCCAGTTCATATGTTTTTCTAATGACCTACTGCACCCACATTGAAGCTGGGGAGATTGGCAGTGTCAGATATGACCCAAGCTGCACACACTAACATATTCTACAATGCCCTGCAATGCCCACATTTCAAATTCCCTTAATGCCGTAATATGCCCAGTCTCCAAAAATGCAGCCCTACCACCCATGTGAATGAACCACCTTCCATTCCAAAAGAAGGTTCACAAAATAACAATTCATCTACTAAACTGCCCCGAAATGCACATAATGCTGGGTGTGTTTTATTAGTGTGTGGTTGTGTGAGTGTGTGGTTGCATGGGTAAGTGGGTCATCTCACTGGTGAGTGGATTTTAGTGAGTTTGAATTTTAGTGAAAGTACTTGAGCGTGCAAGTTGGAATATCACCTCACTTACTCACCCAGTCATACACTAATCGTGTCACTCGTCTGTCCTCTCACTCTCCACCAGATAGGCTCACTCAGCTAACATTCCACCGGGCATTTCCCCAGGGGGCTGGTGTCCTTGGAGGCCAGTTTTGAAAGTCAGAGTCGCTCCAAGTGCCTCCATCACTTATCTGAGCTCATCGAGGTTAATAACTGCAGCAGGCATTGGGAGGCTTCTAGAAAGGGAACGGGATGGAGGGAGAGGGAAGGTAGAGAGAAAGCGACGAGAGAGGGTGAAGAGACGAGAGAGAAGAGAGAATCGATGGATGGGTGGAAATATGTTGCACAAGGAGATTAAGGGAGCTTTTTTGGCCAGTGCTGCTTTTGCTTTCCCAGCCCAGCCCTGCCTCTCATTTTTGTAAGGCTGGATACATTCTACTATCGATACACCCTGTCTATGCGATAACAGTTGCCAGCCAACTAGGCCACATTTATGCTCTTTTGTAACTTTTATAAAGCGGCTTGTATAGAGTCCCTCACGCGCTGCTAGATAGCCTTATAACAAAAGCCGCCCTATGGTTTGTGAATTTATTCACCTTCAATTACTGTATATTTTGCAAGAAAACTTTTTTTTTTTAAATCAACTACTGCTAAAAAAATGTACAGGAATACTTCTTGTTTAACAATGTTGTATGTATATATTTTATGCACGAGTTTTTCTGCTGAAATTGACATTTAGATTACTCAGAAGCTCAGTCGGATGTATGAATATCAGGCCAGGTTAGCAAGTCCGACGTATCCACATAACAGTAAATATTTCTGCACCTTTTATACCCCTTGTTAGACCTGGCATCTTTCGCTGTGGTTTCTCCAGTCTTTTTTGCTTCTGGCGTCCTGTTTTTGATTGTATGATGGACTTCGTTTTTGCTGGTGTTTGGACTCTGGGCACTTTACCACTGCTGACCAGTGCTAAAGTGCATTTTCTCTGTGTCTAAAATTAAAGGCATTTGGTTTCTCCACAATAGTAATGTTTTATTTACTAGCAAGTCCCCAGTACAGTGCAGTACACGTGCCCATGGCCTATAAGCGAAGTGCTAATAGTGGGCCTGCAGCACCGATTGTGCCACCCACATAAATAGCCCTCCAAACGTGTCCCAGGCCTGCCACTGAAGAGCTGCGATGTCGACCTGGCAAGTGTACCTATTAGCCAGGCTCAAACCCTCACTTTAACTACATGTAAGGTAGGCCCTAGGTAGCCCCAGGGGCAGGGTGGTGTGTATTTAAAGGGTGGTATATGTGCTTTTAAGTTTTACATGTCCTGGTAGTGAAAAGTCGCTAAATTTGCTTTCCACTGCAGCAGGCCCATCTTTCCCTTAGGTTAGCTTTGGAGCTGCCCTGTTGAATTTTACACAGGTGACTTCCAAATGGGAGCCGATAGAAAATGTGAGTTTGGGTCTCTAGACTCACAATTTAAGCACATCTTTTGGTGAAGTTGGTATTTAAATTGCAGGTCTGAAAATGCCACTTTAGCCATTCAGTGCTTCTGCCTGTCATTAGACTACACGTCTGGGTTGGATGACAGTTGGGCTTTGTGAATGAACTATAGACAGTCACACACACACAGAGGGAGCTGAGGTGTATCCTACATATCATGATGGCCCATCACCAGTCTGGTGGGTCTGTCTGAGCTAGTGTGGAGGGAGGAGTTGACACTTGCACCTGAGTAGGGCTGTACTTGTCCCAACACAAAGAACTGCATACACCACCCCATTGTGTGTCAGGAGCCAGGGCCAAGAATGGCAGGGTCATATGCACTACTAAGGCCTTTCTTTGAAGTCTCCCTCCTTCAAATGCCAAAGTGGTTATACGTACTGGACCGCTGACACAATAATAGTAGAAACACTTCTGGACTGAGGACATTCTTACAGGAAGAGCTGTTGGACTGCCAGGAGGGACTGCCACTTCGCTGCTTGCTTTGCTGTGCTGGCCTGCTGTCTGCTGATTCTTGCCTGGGAGTGAGAGGACTAGACTTTGCTCTCTGCATCCTGCTTTCTAAAGTTCTGCCAAGTGCTTGAGTTGAACTTGCCTCCTGAGGGAAGTCTCAGGGCCAAATACTTCACCTGCATCTTGCTACCAGCACATGGGCTCCTCTGCTGTGAGTCCTGACCTGCCAAGTGGTGTCAAACCCAGTCCATGACCCTTGGAGGTGATTCTGGTGCTGCAACCAAGAAAAATGATGCATCGACTCCAAGCATCACTTCAAACCCGATGCTTCCCTGCGAAATAGACGCTGCCTGCACGAAAGCCATAGTTCCTGCTTGCTGAGTGTGCAACGCAATGACCACAACTTACAATGCAAGCCTGGACGGTGCTGCGGCGCCTTAGCAGTCCTACCGCTGCAAGAGTCTCGATCATTGCTTCACCAAAATCCGTGACACACTGATCCGACGCAGCGCCTTGTGGTCGAATGTCAATGCCGTGAAATCGAAGCACCGCACTGTAACATTGATGCATCAGACACCGCACTGCCTTCAGGACCTGAGGTCTTTCACCTGCAACTGGCCCATCACCTCCTTGCGTTCCGCAGCGTCCCCGGGTGTTAGGGGCTTAACGACCCTGTACCGCCTTCAGGAACTGACACCCTGCTACAGTGACACCTCACCTCATTTGAGCAATGTATCATCCCAGAGCAGCTGCATAGCAGTAAGGAACCGATGCATCACTTGCCTTCATGACACCTCACCTGTGCCTTGCCCCGCCTTTGTGACGCATTCAAGGTACTGTACCGGAGTCAGTCAATATGCTGTAGCTGGCCTATGCTCCATCGCGGTCGGACTGAACTTGGATCGATCTCGGTCAAGCTGGACCATATAGCCCAGTTGGAACTATTGTTTTCTAAACGCTAGAACTGCATTTAATAATGAAGGATTCATATCTTGACTTGTGTATGTTGAAATTTTATAATTCTGTTCTTGTTTTACACAGATAAATATAGGCTATTTTTCTAAATTGGTGTGTGCATGCTTGTGTGTACAAATACACATTGCCTCTTAAGTTTAGCCAGATAACTCTGTGCCAAGCTACCCGAGGGTGAGCACAGGTAAACTTAGTCTGTACTACACTTACCCTGACTAGAGTATGGGCCCCTACTTGAACAGGGTGCAAACCACTGCCAACCAGAGACCGCATTACTGACACCATTGCTTTTTGATGGATTTCCTAAATCTTTTAAAATAACCCCTCTACTCAACATGCATTACACTTCACAGTGGTCTCTCTGGCCCCCTGGTTAATTTGCTACCGTTCCATTCAGTGATTTCACAGTACAAAAAAGCAATGGAAATCACTGTGGTGTGTCAGTGAGTTAAGAGCTTACCTTCTAGTATAACATGTAACCTGGTGATCTTGCCACTGAACGCTACAAGCTTGGGGAATAACAAAATAGGGACGAGATAAATGAGAGCAAACAGAGACAAACTATGCAGACACAGCACAGATCGCCTGGGTACAAGTTGCTACATGCATTAGTGCATTAAAGTCAGACCTACTTGCACACCTTTAGTCTCAATTTTACCATTTATGGCTCCAGATGAGCATGTGGAGTGGGAGGAAGAAAGTCTGATTTTTAAGGAAGTGGACTCACCAATTCAGTTTGCAAGTGTTAATGATGTATATGTGGTGTTTCTTTATGAAAATCACACTTTTTAGGAAGTGAAACAAGACAAATACCAGCATAAATATGCAAACCTAAAACAAAAGAATCATATCAAATTCCAGAATGGATGTAACTGCTCTGTATCCTACTGGCCCTGGATCAATCCAAGACTATCATCAAATAAAAAGCAGAAACGGTAACCAGCAATAAATACCATACTCTGAGTAGGCTCTCAATCATTAATATAGATTTTATTTTTTATTAAAGCCAGGCTCTCCCGGACCGATACACTATGCCTTCCGTTACTATAACCAGAAACGTGAGGTACAAAATGCCACATCTTCACCATGCTGTCAGAAGACCCTCAAAGCTTCTACCATGGCTAGGGATAGTAATACAGATAACATCCCTATTATCTCTACTGACCACAGCAACACTATCTTACCCTCCCATACTTCCACTATCTCCATATAATCTCCCACACCCCCCTCAGAAAGTGAAACAAGACAATATAATAACAGCAAAATATAAGTAGTCTGGACCATAAACTGGAACAAAGTTACACCTACAATGACCAATAAATATGCCGAGGTCCAAGCCCCTGCCCTCCCGGTAGGTCTCACCATCCTGATACAGCCTCGATCAGTCATCCAAGGGACCTGCCACAGGAGAATAGCGCACAGACTGACTCCAGATAAGAACTCAAACACCCATGGGCATGATTTACATAAAAGGAGCTAGATGTCCTAAACACAAAGATAGGGCAGCCCAAACAAAACCAAGAGGAATTGGATCCTTTCCGTCAAGTGACATCACATCAAAGCTACCCTCCTGAATTTTAGGTCTGTGGTCTCTAATGCGATTTCAATATTTCTATATCTGCCCTCACTGAAGACATTTGCCTGACTTTACAGAAACCTGGTTCTTTTCTCTCTCAATGCAATTATCTTACCACTAGGATAAAAAAAATACTCAGCCTAAATAGAGCAGGAACTGGTGATGGGGGATAGTGGTGCCTTAATCCATGAACATAAATGCAAACGGATTAACTCAACCTTCTTCCCGTTCCAGCGCCTCTTTGGAGATTACAAATATGACACCTTAATCACTTCTTTTCCAATGGCAAATGACAAAGGGGAGTTATGTAATGTCTTGTACAAACCAAGTATGAAGATTTATTAATTATACATTCTTTTAGTAAGGAGTTGATGTAAACTCTTTTCACTAAACAAATAAGACTTCTCTTGCATTCCATTCCCGATGTAAATATTTATATTCAGATGTTCATTCATTGCGTGAAAGATGTATTTATACTTTGAGGCGAGCTGGTTCATAGAGGCACACATCACAGTAGTGCACATTTTCATGGGCTCAATTATCTGTGGTCTGGCTAGTTAACTTAGTGTACCGTGTGTCTTCGTTAACTGCTGCCTAGGTCATCGTATCTAAGTACCAGCCAACCTGCATTGTAATGTCTTGAATGCTACGCATTTTCCGCATTCACGCAGAATGGGACACATTTTGCACTTGACAGAATAATAGGTAAATCCAAACCTCACTAAGGTATTTGAAAACAGCGGGATCATTTTCACTATTTAGGTCTGGCCTAAAGACCTCTTCAGCCATCTGCCAGCCTCAGGTTTTCCAAACAAGCATACAAAAATATACATGTATAGGGGCTTCCAAACAACGTTTCACCATTAGTCTGTTGACATGTCACTCAAATTATACTCCCTCCCACCCAAACAGAAGGTATATATCAACAAATCAACCCACTCTAGCCACTGGATATTTTCACTTGGAGTCTTTTTTCCCATGCACATGCACACAAAGCTAAAAAATAGTTCCAAGAATAGAACTTGTAAGACACTTAAAATTCTTAATGACTGACAATCCTTATGTGTCATAGGGTTTCATCAAATATTTCGATGACACTCAAGAACCTTATTCTAAATTACAATGTTGATTTCACACTTTAAACCAGCTTTGGTGAATGTATTTATCCTACTGAAAATAAGCACAAGTTACTAGATTAGCTTTACTATATCCGTGCAGAGTTCTAGGTTGAATCCACACCCCCTCCAGCTTGTGATCGACATTTTAACCACTTGTATTGGACTTGAGAGAAAAATCTGGAAACAACTTGTGGAACAGCAGCCTTTCAAAAGAGTTTTTCTCCACGAATTTGAGTGCTGAACACTGGTTCCCAACACCACTGCATGAGTGCACTAGTGTATGGAAACGAAAACACCTACCTAAAAATAAACAGCCCAAATGAGTTATCTAAACAAATTTTGACTTAATAGTGAATAACAGCCCCTATATTTAGTAGGGTGTAAGAAATGTAGTGAAATCTGTAATCTTGACCATTATGAACCAACTTTGGGAAATTAAACTTATACATTACGAGCACAAATGATTAAAAACAGCAAAAGTATGTATGCAAATTTAGATATTAAAAGCTATTGCCATTCAGCTTGGTGCATGTCTTTTGAAGCAGCGGCATGCAGCTCGAACGGGACCTCTATTAGCAATTTAGCAACATGTGGAACTGCAGAGGTTTGTAAGAATTTCAGTTCTTTTGCATCAGACCAGAAGTGGGCCTGTGCAGGTAAAAGGGGTGGGGTGGGGACTCGACCGACGAGGGAAATTGACATTTACGTATCCTATTGAAATGAAGTACAATTTAGTAGATTAGCAAAAGTAGATGTGTACATTTTATAGTGAAGTCATACACCCTCAACTTTCTGAATGACATTTGAAACAGTTGCATCGTACGCAGGAGGTACATTTGGTTCCACATGAGTTATTGCAGCGTTGTCAGTCTTGTTAAGCAGTTTTTTCTGACTTGAGAGGGACATCTAGTAAAGTTTTGGAGGCTGCAGTCTTGTTAGGGACTTCTCGCTGTGTCTTCTGACTTGAGAAGGACATCTACTAATTACTTGAGGTACTGTAGCTATGTGAAAGGTCAGACAGCTTGGCTTTCCCAATGCGTTTTTTTAAATTGCATCCGAGATGCCATTAGGTACTATTTGCATTTCAAATCTGGAGACCTCTTATGAGCCCAGTATTGGGTCATTTCACTCTTTTCTGTAGAGGATCCGAAGTAATAAAAAGTGGTTGTGATGCAACACATACCTCCTTCGGGACCCCCAAATGTGAATTGGGAGTCTGAGTTCCCCATATCTCACATTCACTGGCTTGGGCTGAATGGGGGCCCCAGTAGGGTTGGTACGTCTCTAAAGGCTGGGGTGGTTTGTGCTGTAGGGGCCTGTGCTGCACCCCAGGCTATCAGTAAGCACAAAAGGAATGCTCAATAAAATTTGTTGGATTTTGATTAAAGTTGCCAAAGTGAAATGTTTTTTTAGAAATATTTCTATTGCATCGATGGCGTTATTTTTACTATTTTAGTGATGGTGCAACATGATCTGTTATACACACCAAACGGACGTCTCTAAACACAAATACGTATACAACTTAAAATTGTGTATTAATTTTCATACCAGCACGCCTCTCGACCGTTGGCTTCCAGGACTTGTCCTTTAAGGGTTGGTTATCTATGAGTCAGATTTGATGGCGAGTGTCCTGGCACTCCCACACCCCGCCCCCCCCCTTCCCCACCTACCAGCTGGGCTACCTGATGGCCATCACAGGTTCCAAAAAATATTAAACGGGTACCCTAAGTACATTATGTGCATGTACTCAGGGCGGGCTTAATGCTGGTAGCTCCTGGTACGACTGTCTTTTATGGCACCCCTTCTTGTGCTTCACGAATTCCCTGACTACCACTCTCAAACAGTGCTCCTCACCTCTCCATAGCCTCTCTCTGGCATGCAGTCCTTTTAAATCCATAAGTAATTTAAACAGCGCCCGTACGGCTGCACCGATTACAAAGCCCTAAAGCCGGCTCTGTATGTACGCTCAAGGTGCTCAGAGCCCACTGTTGGGCGATTGAGTGGTTTACACATACATTAAAAAAATGTAATGGATACACAACAAGTTGTGTTTTACTCCCACCACACGCCCAACTGAAGACCTGGATCTTCGAATAACCCTCCCTAGGTCCTCTAGGCGAGGCTGGGCACCTGCACAGCGCCTGGATACCCTCATGGGTGGTGGAGCGCTCTACAAATACACATAACCTTCATGAGCATGAATAAAGGTGGAGGGGCAGTCGACCTGTTGTGTACTGTGAGAAACCGCCATGTGCTGTACACATTCATGGGTTCTCGAGCCTTCAGATCAGCAGGTTAACCGCTCACACTGAAAGCCTATCAGAAGCCAGACTCGAGCCAAGATAGAAACACTGGCAAACGATGCCACAGGACCAACAGACAGGGCAGCAGGCACAAAAACAAAGCAATAAAAACCAGCCCGTGAATTCACCACTAACTATCATTTTTCAGACTATCGTTTGTTTAGCGACTATTAGTCATCATCATCAAGTTTATTTCGGATTTAAAAAAAAATCTTTAAAACCACATACAGTACAGTTTCATATTTCATCAAAACAATAAAAAAAATGTTAAAATGGCATAATGATGAAAAGCAGAAAATGATAGCTACATTGCCTTTGCGAAAGATACAGGCTCAACAATATTTCATTTGATAAACACTACTCTAAAAAGATTGTGTCAAATGTTCACGACACACAGCAGCTATATATGATAAAGTGCAAATAATCTATCAGTGAATAAACCACGGGGCACATGAACTTCATTTTAAAGTAAGACAGGCCATACCAGGACTGGTCACGTGCAAAAAGCAGAATTAAAGAATCCATATGAGAGGGTGTTGAAGACACGTGTAAGGGGCTAATTAGAACATACAACCCGCCCAATGCTCCGGGGGAATGTATGTTATAATGGCCTGGGCCTAAAGTCAGAGGCCTAATGAACACTACAAGTGCGTCACACCATGGCCGCCTTGCCGATCAGCCGCACGGAGGCCAAATATTTGGAGACCCCGATATGGATCTTCTCATCAGTGTCCGACATCATCCTCCTCGCGGCAGGTCCATTGTCCGAACCACCAGTAAGAGGCACATTGGTTGGTCTGATCCATTACATGCAGGACATAAGCTTGGCAGGAAACAACAATAAATGGCGTAGGATTCTTCTGAGCATTTACAGGCCCATAAAGTGCCAGTGGGATGCTCTGGACCCATCGAATACAGAAACTATTAATGGGTAAAGTGCCATAGCTAAACCGTAAAAATAGCTGATTGACTAAAGTTGAAGACATCTGGTCTAAAATGGATCCATACCGAGGAATAGACTAATAAAAACACAGACATCCATCAGGGCTGCTCCCCAGATTTTGTTTCCTGATCTCCTCATCCCAAGGCAGTCCATCAAGCCCTTCTTTTAACATACGCCTGGAAAAGCAGACGCCGTCTGGGGGGTTCCCATGAAGGCCATCAGTGATTCACACCCAGGGAACGCGCCCTCCCCTGCACTCGGGCAGTCTGTCAATAAAAAGTGGGTCGAATCTCTTCTAAATTATTTTAATGGCGCGATAGTCTGCAAAAACAAGGCCGACGTATTATTGCACCGTTCTGTATCTATTAGGTGCGCTCCTGTGCCAGCCGAACTGCGTGGCTTGGAATCCCGCCGGCTGCCCAGGGTCAAACATGGGCCTTGCAGCTGCGCAGTTTCTGAGCAAGACCCGTGCAAGGAAGCGAGTGTTCTCCTGCACCTTATGTTTGCCTTTGTTTGGAAGATTATTTGCTGAACTGGTACTTGTATGTGCTCTGCCTTCTGTTAACAGTGCTGAAGCTAAGACGTACAAACCCTGCCATCTAACAGGAACCCCGGCGCGCCCAGCCTGCTGAAGCAGGACTACTGATCTAAAGAAGGGGTGGGGGAACAGCTACCATCCTTGAGAGTAGCAAGGACAACAAAGCAGCATTCTCCTATTCTCAATGCCAGGATTGCAGTTCTGATCATCCCTGCAGTTGTACATTGTAGTGGTTTTAGAACTTACAATTGAGTTCCAAGATAAGTATTTCGTATTTTACACTAACCAATTTTTTTCACAGCAAAGGGGTGCCTGTAGTAGGAACAGTGAAATGACCTTCAAACCTGACCTTTTTAGGACCTGTATTGGTGACCAAATTAAGCAAGAATGTTATCGTTCATCCTATTAGAGTTGAATGCGCAAAGTAGTATTGTTCGTGTTAAGCTAGTGTGTTTTATATTCTGTAATTTGGCAGTCAAAATAATTGTTTTAGTAGGAAGTATGAAATTTAGGGTGGGCACTTAGCACTTTTATCTGAGTATTTTGCACTAATTAGATACATATGGTCATACCGTTTCTTGTTATGTCCAACTGTGAATCTGTGTCTGTGCTGGAATCATATGAATCACATAGTTGACCCTAAAAAAACTTGAACGCACAAAGAACTTCTATTTAAATACTCCTGATTGTGTAAATCTAGCATTAAAGTTCATAGTTTGTGGTTTTAAGATCTGGAATGATGTTATTCGTGTCTTATGTTAATATCTTACCTTTCTTACTTGGGTTGGGTGTTTGAGTCAGAAAAACTGATAATTGAAAGACAGTATTTTTATATTTATTGCATGATTTTTTACTAGTGATCTTATTGTGATAATAGTGTAAGTTTTAATTTACTGAACAATAAAGTATTACCCTAAACTGTATAAGTTTGTAAAGGTTGCAAAAACATTTTGCTTTGCCACATCCGCACGAAACCTTCACATTTTGTGCAAAGATAAGTTACAAATGTCCTAACATAATACTAATAAGCTGGTTGGGCATGAGAGAGAGAATTGGTCAATGACTATAAAATGGCATTGTACACAGAAAACCTTTGCGAAGGAAAACGTGAAAAAATAATTCTGCGCTCCCTTTCCAGTTTGGCCCGGCTCGTTTAAATTGAATTATTCTGCAAAGAGGATAACATTTGCTAGCTATGCGGAAATCCCCTCTGGAAAAGGTTAATGATCACCTTCCCTGATGGAAACAAATAGCACACCAATGGCAACAAAGAGGTGCTGCATACACAAGCTTCTTCTGGGTTAGAGCGGGCTATTCTAAAAGAGATTGAACAAATTGTATGATGCTTTTCAACCAAGTTTGGCCTAGAAGTGGTTCCGTCGCAACCTACTGAAGCCAAGGCTTGCTGCGAGCCACCTGCTGTAGACACTGCGCTTTTTACTCATTTGCATTTCAGTTCCATTTATTTCTAAGTGGCCAAAAACTTGCAGTGTCTGCTTTTCTTTTTATAAATGTGCCAAGTAAGCCATGACAGCCTTCACACGTAGCTCATAAATCCCCACTGACCTCCTCAACAACTGATTCCTTTTTTGGAAATCCGGTTTCCTTCAGTTAATATTCAGAAGATGAATTTCAATACAAAGGATCTGGAAAGGTAGGGGATGTCATTTGCATATTGCTACATTGAACAGCGAATATTGAAGAAGATATATTGCTGTACTTAACAGAAGACTTGGTGCAGTGCTCCGACTGCCAGCGAATGCCCCTGGTTTGTCGTCATTACCAGTACAGGAGTATTAATCAGAGTACATCTTAGGATGCAGTTCGTAAAAACCAGGGCCGGACTGGGAACACAAACCAGCCCTAGCAATTGAGTCAGACTGGGGGGTGCGGTAACAAAACCAGCTCCCAACCTGGCGGCCCATCTGGAAAACGCCCAGTGGCCGCTACAGCCAGCCTGGCCCTGGTAAAAACTAGGTAAAATATTTTTTGACCCAATTGGGTGTTCAGACCAACTTAAAGACCGCTTTAACCAACTCGCCAGCCTCCTGGCTTCCAAAAAATGATATTCAAAATAAATAAAGATCTACATACATAGTGGGGCTTTGCATAACCTCTCTTCATCCATTGGTCTGTTCCAACGTCATTCATATTTTGCTTTCACCCACCATGGCCAACAGCATGGAGCACTGGGTCAGCTCACTTCAGCCATTGGCTGTCTTCAGTGAGTGGCAGACGTTTTCACTCTTATACATGAGTGCATCTACCTAGAAAGTAGTGCAGGGCTGGTAGGCCAATGTCTGCTTCCATTTCATTTTAATTTTGCAATGTGTAATTTAAAAAAAAAAAACTCTTTTGCGAACATATGAGCAGCACCTTTAGACATTTCTGCATGATTAAGTGTTATTAATTTAACACTTAATAGATCGTGCATATATTTGAAAAAAATAGGCTTGCCAAGGCCAGCCTTTGCTTGTTATTTTTGGAACATGGCTTATCAGTTGTCTTGTAGCAGTTTGGGTTTGGAAACATTTTGAAGCTTGTAGTGTCTGAATCAAAACCGAGCCACATACAAAAATATTGACAACTGAGGGTTGACAACTTGTGCTTGACATTTTTCTGGCTCCCTTCATTATAGACCCACAATCTCCAACTGGGTCTACGCCCTTATCACTACAACTGCTGTCCTGACTTTTTTACGTTACCGATTTTTTCTCTTGGTTCCTTCTCATAACTCCAAAAAGCCTTTGGGCAATCAAGCACTTCCTACATAAAATAAATTACAAAGTAAATAAATTATAAGAAATTGATTACTGCTGCTCCACCCTGCTTCAGTGGCCTGCATTCTTCTAAAATTACAAGTTTTGACTGAAAAAGGGGTCCCTTTCCAGCCTGCTCTGTACTAGAGATCCATGAACTGCATCTGGAGCTTTTTTGGCATTATTTGCCAGAAGTTCCAATTTTGTTTTTTTCCAAGTAAAGAGTTGCCACATAAGAAAAGGTAGCAGTCTGACAAATGCCACGTATATTTCACAATTTTCTTCAGTTGTATACATTGGCACTTTCACACGTTGCTTCCACAATTTGATATAGAAAACACCCCTGGCGATGCTGCCTTTTAATGGATTGAATGGCAATCAAAGGTAGGCAATAGATTCAGCTTTCGAGGTCACACAGACCTCTTCGAGGTGGTATTCACAATAGTAATGTCAAGAGGAGGCTGGCCTGACCTCCAAAACTCATGCATTGGCAGCTGAGCTCCAAGCAAGCCACGCTCGGAGGCCTGGGAGAAAGCCAGCATGGGATCTCTTCTATGTAGGGAGGTTCATTCGGAGTTTGGAAAACCAGGTTCTGGTATGCGCCAGGGACCAGCTGTCATCGGTCTCTGTGCATGGAAGGGAATGAGTGGGGTGGTTTGGTAGTTCTTAGGAACTTCAAGAGTCTTTGAGAGGCTTGGATCAGCACTCACTGGTACAGTCGGAGGCGCAGCCCTGCAGGACCCTTGCCCGCCTGGCTAGGTGACACGGACCTATCATCCGTTAAGGAAGGTATCCTTTAGTTCAGGACACCAAATGCAACAAATAGGAATAAACCAGAGGGGCTCAAGAGCTGGGCAGACAAGTGCTAGGTCTGATCAAACCACAGACTGGTAGATTCCCTAAGCCTCTCTCCATCAAGTGCCCTTTCTTCACTAAGCACAAGAATATACAGAAGACAGATGAATTGCAAGACCCGAATTCAATGGTGAGCACCAACTAGGCACACCACAACTTGCCACTAAGAGCAAATAACCCCAAGGGCAGGTTGCGGGGCTCCAAGTTAGCGTAGATCTCAGAGGTGGTTCCAACCCATAAATATTGGGCTTCAGCCAGAGTTAACAACCTTTGCATTTCCCAGTTGCAGATATTGCATGACATGAAACTTATGCAGAGCCACAAGGAAGGCCAGTCGGTCCATGCCCACACCGGCTTGCAAGACTAGTTGATGCCTTGTTGCTTAAATTGTCCCTTTAGACACAGTGTAGGACACCTCTAAGTAAGTTTTACAACTATTCGGGAGTCCAGGATTTTTGTAGTCGCCGTATAGAAAATGAAATGGAAGAGGTGTCACTAGATAAAGGCACCAAGAGCTAGGGAAGGAATGTTTTTATCTGTACACTGAATAAATGTTTGTACCTGGAATTCCAAAGTTCCTTGGTTTTCTTTATATTCTGGCCTGTTGTGCCTACGATGCTTGTAAACAAGGAGTATGGCAACCATCGGTTTGTGATTGTGTTTCTTTGGGAGATGCATGATGGATGATTTTTCTGGGTCCACTAAGGAAAGGAGGCATTTGGATTTTGTGTAGATTACAAGTTCCTACAGTATACCTAACATATGAATTAGAAAATGTACCCACTCTTGCAGAGTTTTGGGTCTGGATGCCAGCCAAATTAGTGAATAGTGGGATATTGTGATACCAATGTTAAGTGCTAGGCCTTAGTGTTGTATTGAATTCCAGCAGACTATGGTACAGGTAGGAATACAGACATTTTGCTACTAGCTCCTGATTGGATCTCAGGGCCATACATTTAGCCCTGACTGGCTGGGGAACTAGTGCTTTCAATTTGAGACTGATTTCCTGAAGAGTGAGGGTCCCACCAGACCGAAGTAGCTGTTGCTTCCATGTGAAACATTCACCAGGTGCTTCAAGAAGTAGCTGGGGCACGGGTGACAACCTGTCCCTCGTGAAAATATAAGATTTGTTACATTTGAGAAGTCTGAATCAGTGCTTAGTTTGAAAATATGTAAGCACCAGGGCCCTTCTCAGGATGCCACTGCAGCCTGCACCACCCCTTGCCCCTGCCTCCAACTGCAACGGCCCCACCTGAATGGAGATGCCAGCGATTACAGCCTGAATAATTACACGTACCAGAGATTATTTCAAGCATTCCACCCATCACTTTTGTCTTCTTTTTGGATGTTCATACACTGCAGTAGAAATGGAGTTGTTGGTTGAGGGGGAGTGAGCCCTTCGCAAACAGTCACCATCAGTGTCAGGGAGAACCACAAAAGTCAGTAAATTAACCTATGCTTAACCCTCTGGTAGCTTGGGAAAAAGAAGTCCGTTTTAACTTTGAGGCAATGTGTAAAGTTTCATTGCAGCACACAAGCATTAAAGGGAAAACACAAAACAAGGAAAATCCCACACCAAGTTTATAAAAAGCAAAATGTAATAAATAAAATGACACCAAAATGACAAAAATTCAGTCAGGAGAAATAGAGAAATGCAATTTTAAAGATGTAGATAAAAGTAGAGCCAAACAGCTCAAAGCACCAACTGAGGGTGTCCCGTTGCACTGGACCAAGAAAGTCACAAGTTCAGGCCAACCACGAGGCTCGGCACAGGACCATGTTTGACCCATTGAAGATTGTACCTTATGTTTTTGGTGCACAGTTTGCATGGCATAGGTTCAAGCCTGATTTGGTGGAATCTTCAGTTAGGCTGGTACAGCACCTTTAACCCTACTTCCAAGTGTCCAAAACTTGAGGAGCACCACTTGGAGGGTCAGGACTCATGCAGACTGGATCCAGGTGCAGGTTCAAGATGTTTGGAGACTTTTCTGTCCCTGTGGCTTTGATCAGGAGGCCAGCGAACTAGCCCTTGGAGTCTCTCTGGTAGTCCTGGGTACAAGCATAAAAGCAGGTCCCAAGCAGCAGGGCAATCCTCGGAGGGCACACTGCAAGCAGCAGGGCAGTCCTCTTGGTGCAGCAGGGCATTCCTCAAGTATACAGCAGGCCACAGACAGCAGGGCAGTCCTCCAAGTCCTCCACAGGTCCAGAGGTAAACTGAAGAGTTTATCTGAGGGTCTTATTTTTACACCTGGTGCCACCTTTGAAGAAGAAGAGTCTTCTGGAGCTCCCCCTTGACACCCCCACTCACAGAAGGGTCTGGAATGTCTTGCTTCTCTGCCCTGGTCTCATGTTGTCTGGGGGTAGAATGACCTAGTGTGAAGCCCTTTTTTGAGTGCCTACATTTTCCATTTCGTCACCATCCAGTCTCTCTATTGTGTGATTGTCTGGGACAAATACACAAATGCTAACTGGCACTTGCACCTAGACATGTGCCCCAGGTGCAGGCTGCAGGCACCAAATGGTTAGGGCAAGGCAAGAAAATGCTAATTTTCAGAATTGAGACTTAAAATCAAAATACCATTACAGAGGATGGATTTTAGATGACAATTCTTTAGAGACCAAATTTGACATTCCCACTTACTCCCACTGAAACGTTACCACTTCTAAAAGTAATAAGGTAACCTAATGTTATCCGATGAGAGAGATAGGCCTTGCAGTAGTGAAAAACAGATGAGAGTTTTTCACTACCAGGACATGTAAAACTTAAAAGTACATGCCCTGCCCTACAGGCTATTTGGGCCTACTCTAGGGGTGACTTGTATGTATTTAATCAATTCAATTATCTTTATTCGGAAACAAAAGTGTCCACAAAAGTACATTTTAAAGACAGAGAGAAACTGAAATTTCTTATAAGAGATTAATTGCACTTAAAATATATGGCCAAGGGCTTTAGCCTAGCTATGAGTCACTACTAATTTGTGTTTATTGACATATGAGCAGGGCCGGACTGGCCGTAGCAGCCACCGGGCATTTCCCCGGGGGGCCACCAGGGTTGGGGGCCGGTTTTGGGCCCCTGAGGGCCGATTTTGTTACAGGTCCGTTTTTGCAGCATAGCTGCAATATCGGCCGCTGTAACAAAATCGGTCGAAACCGGCCCTGGCAAACAGCTCGGCCGCACCCCCAAACACCTGGGGGGCCGGCCGAGCACTTTGACAGGGCCGGTTTTGGTTCCCAGTCCGGCCCTGCATACAAGCCCGAACTGCCACTTTCAAAAATGTACCCACAGCAAAATTCTCTCATTACCAAGTTGAAGCAGTTTGCTATATGCTTCTCTAACATCACTAATGGCAAACTTCTTAATTAAAGTAAGTAAAACCTTTTAGTATAAATGGAATAAAAAACACAAAAAAAGAGTAAAAAAGCTTCCACTACATGGGCAAAGAATGGTGTCCAAGTTTTCCTGAAATCCTAGGGGGAAAACAATATGCATTTAACCTTGCCCCCCCCGAAATCGAAACAGCAGACTTCTCTTCCTTCGCCCCATAGGTTTTGTTAGATACATAGCAATTGACCTATACACTGCTATATTCGTGTAGGCTACTATCCTTGGCTTTAAACCCTCAGCTGCCAATCTATCAGCCTGTAGGGATTTATATAGGCTACTTGGAACTCTTACTAATGATGGGTGGTCCTTCCAGGTTTTCAAAAATATATTGACATCCTACTTTCTTTAAATGAGGTTCCACGGTTACCAGCCATGCAATACTTTTGCCCTTTTCACAGGCGAGGCAATCTAAAATAATGTCTCTAGTGAGACTCGCCTCCATGTTCCTCCATAGTGCTAGCCATAGCGGTGGTAAACGTGCGTAAATATAGTCTTCAATGAAAGAAATATTCAATTCTTTATGGTAAATAAAATTAGAGGTAGATATGGGGACCCCTAAAACTCTTCTGTAGAACAAATTTTCTTCCACTTGGATTGAATTATATTTATTATTGCCCCATGCCTCTACCGCATAAGTAGCTATTGTTCTACACTGCCTTAAAAATGTTTTGCAAAAGTGAAGGTAGAACTCCTCCCCTCCTTGGTTGTGATAGACTAAGCAGCAAATTAACTGCTCTTAATGATTTGTTGCTACTTTGTGCAACATGTTCTGACCACTGACATCTGTAAAGGTTAATCCCAGTAATGATAAAGTGAGAGTACATTTTAAGCAGGACTCCCCCACTTTTAATGACTCCAAATCCAGTTTCTACGGGCCACAAGTCATTCTGTACGATTAATTAAAATTAGTGCATAAATATAAGGATTTAATAAAATTTACAATACCATACACTACCTGCCGTAGAGCCCTTGGAGCACGCGCCATCAAAACTGCATCATCAGTATATAGCAGTGATGGCAAAAAGGAGACTTTAGATACATCAGGGTTGGCAGTAAATAAAAATGATGTAGATCATTTATATATAAAATAAATAAAAGTAGGGCCAGAACGCATCCTTGTTTCACTCCCCTAAAAATTCCTATTGCCCCAGACACCGCCCCTTCAGCGTTTAATCTTATTCTGGCTTTCAGGTCTCTGTGCAAATGAGCTACAAGGTGAACCAGTGCTTCGTCCATACCAAGAGTGGACCACAGCTTTGAACAATTTATACTGTTGAAAGCTGTAGACATATCTATGAATGCCAGGTATATTGGGGACTTTTGTGCTGTGGTGTATTTCCCAATCTGTAGATTAAGACACCGCTCTACAGTGCCAATCTTTGATCTAAAGCCATAACAACATGGGTAAAAAAATTGAGTTTATTTTATTTTGACATTTCTAAAGCGCAGCTGTTACCCCAAGGTGTCCTGGCGCTACCTACTGTCCTCTGAGCAAGAAGTATTGTAATATCAAAATATGGGGACGGAGAGGGCTTGAATAGGTCCAACGTACATGCCCTATACTCTATTCACAAAAAAGAGGGTACGAAGTTCCTAAGTGATGTATTAAACACTTGAGAGTAGGAGGTTAAAGAGAGAAGAACTACAGGTTGTGAGGAGGGTGATCCCTCCGTTCGGTACGAAGGTCCTCACACACCCAGCAAGCTAGGTGTCATGATTCATCATATGGGCCTGCTCCTCGTCAGGCTGGCGCTGCAATGCCCGACGGGCACCCTTGAAGGGGATCTTTTTCAGAGATCTTTTGTTCCTCGCCGTAAGGGTGCAGTGGGTGTGAGGGACCTACGTGAGTGTAGATGTGTAAAGTGATGGTAAAACAGGTAAGGGAGTCCTCTGTGGTTAATTTATTCTGCGAGGGACCCAACCTGGTTAAAAATCAAAAGGGAGGGGTGACTCTTGTTTATAATGTGAAAAAAAATGTCCTCAACTCCCAGATGGTCAACATGTTTCTCACCCTATATTGTCATGGAGTGATCATCGGCGATTCTTCAGGACCGTGTGAATTAAAAACTATCTACACAAGTGTGGCAAGGCGCAACGCTACCTACCACTAGTTAATCCCCTGGGACATTACCCTTGGGAAACAGAGGCAACCTGTAGTGCAAGAAAGAACACAACAGTCTAGTTAAACTTCACACAAGAAGCTGGTGCTGTGATGTGTTCAAGTTGCTAAGTTAAAAACACAGTACTGATCATGCATAATATTGAGCAATCAGCGTGACATAAAACAAAAAGTGACATAAAGTGTCCCCCTATCATTGACCAAGCGCACATTAAAAAACTTAGTAGGGGGGCGTGGCTTGGCAGGCTAGCATGGCGGACGCGCCTTAGCTCGGCTCCTTCCAGCCCGCTGATAAATATACTTTTATTGATCCTTTTGCCCGACCCAGGGCTCTCCCCTGTAGCGGTAGGGGTGTGTGGTCATTGGTGGCAGCGCCGGGAGAGAGAGCGGGGCCTGGGCCTGCCGCGCCTCGGAAGCCGCTGCCTCGATTTGGGCAGCAGAGGAGGTCGTCCCGTCGGACGGAGTGGCGGATGCGGAGAGCTGGGAGCTGCAGTCCTCCGCCGGACAGGGGCGGCGAGCGTTGGCCTAGGTGGATCCTTGTGGAGGTGTACTGGGAGCCCGGAGGTCGGGGCTCCCCGGGATTGGATCCGGACGATAGCGGGAGTGGCGCTGCCCAGCGGGTATCCCGGCGGGGGTGCGGAGAGCAGTGCCGCGGGAGTAGCGGTGAGTGGCCATCGACGGCGGGCGTTCCCCCCCCCCAGCCCCCCCCCCCCCCCCAAGAGGCGCACCTATTTCTTTGTGCCTGCAGCTGTTGGTGGGCCGGGGGCTCGGCAGCCCTTTCGGGCCGCGTGGTGGTGGTGGAGGGGGTACATGGCGGCGGCGCTGAGCGTCAAGGCTGGTGGGGCCAGGCCCCGGATGGCGTAGCTGTACAGGGCCCGCAACGGAGACACTGGACTGGTTTTTCCCCCCTTCCGCTTTCCACTCTCCTAGAAGTGCTTTGAGTGAGAGCCCGGGTGCTCGGCGGCCATTTCGGGTCGCGGCGGTCGAGGAGGGTCTTACTGGTGGTGCGTGGTGGCACAGTGGCCGGCAGTGCGCTGCGGGAGGTGAGCCACACTCCGGGGACTGCAGTTTGTTTCGGCCTCCATTCGCCCCACCGGGGTCCTCCTTTCTCGGCTGTGGTTCGGGGGCCTGGCAGACTCTTCTCAGTGAGCCTGGAGTGGGGGCAGCAAACTCTTGGTCTTGGTCCGGACTCTGTGGCGGGAGGCCCCCTGGTGTGTGCCCAGGTGCGGGGGGTGAGAGACGATCGCAGCATGACCAAAGATAGAGCTGGTGGGGCACCGGCCAAACAGGGGCCTATCGACAAGTTTACGGGCCCGGGCCCGGCCGGGGGTGCGGCCTCGGCGGCTCCGGGCAACGTGGCCCTGCTGGCGGCCATTACCCAGTCCAGGGACATGTTAGACGCGAAGATTGGTGCGGTGGGCTCCGTCGTAACATTGCTGCGACAGGACTTGCGGAACGCCGTGGCCCGCATCACGGAGGCCGAGACTAGGGTCTCAGGTGTGGAGGACGACGTGGCGACTCTTAAAAAACAGATGGCGGCCCTGGAATCTTCCCATAAGAACTTAGTGGGCCGAGTCGAAGATGCGGAAGGGAGGGCCCGCCGCAATAACCTGCGCTTCGCAGGATTTCCGGAAGGATGCGAAGGTACCAACATGGAGCGTTTCCTGACAGAGTGGCTGGTGTCCTGGCTCCCCCCTGACACTCTTTCCGGCTGCTTCGTGTAGGAGCGGGCGCATAGAGCGCTGGTCCAAAAACCGCCAGTGGGAGCCCGACCGCGACCGGTGATCGCCAGGGTCCTTAATTACCATGACCGAGATGTCATCCTCCGGCAAGCCAGGGCAAAGGAACCACTCCACTTTGAAAATTCCCGCATTCTTATCTTCCCGGACTATACGAGGTTGGTCCAACAGCAGCGTCAATCCTTCCTGGCGGCTTAGGCCCGGCTGCGGGAACTCCAGCTCTCCTACGCCTTGCTGTACCCGGCTCGGTTGCGGGTGATATACAAATTCCGGACCTTGTTCTTTGACTCGCCCGAGGAGGTGTTTAAATGGACGGATGAAACTGTGCAACTTCGTTGTCACACTCCCCCTGGCAGAGACTCTACTTCCTCGCATGATGAGGCGTCTAAGACTGGCTGTCGGCAGAAGACGAGACGGGTCCGGCGGTCCAGGTCGCGCCGCCGCTCCAAATCTGGTGGAGTGCGGCCTGGAGCTGGGGGGAGCTGCTGGGCATCCACCTTCCACTCCTTGATTGCTGTGCCGTATTGGTGGGGGACTCTATCGCATTGTAGACTCTGTGTCGTAATCGATGATGTGTGTGGAGAGGGGGGGGGTCCTGGGTTGGGAGAGCACATAACGGGCAGGTGCCGCTGTAGCATCTTGTGAGCGGGGTAGTCACCTGCGACTTGTTGGTGGGGTTGTGTTGGGGATCCATTGGTGGGGGGTTGGAGATCCAAGGTTGGGATCTTGCAATGCTATCCACCGCGACAGGTACTTCAGTGGTTTTGAGGTATGGGGTGGGAGGTTCGGGGGGTTGGAATTGTTGTTGTTGGGATTATGGGGTTTGTTGGACCGCACACACCCGTGGGAGCTGCCAGAGAGGAATGGAATTGGGATGCTTCTGGATGGGGCTCAGTGGACTACATTGACTGATCATGGCAGATACAGCTACTAGGGTCGATGGGAGACCTGCGGTATTCCGAGTCTTGAGTTGGAACGTTAGAGGCCTGCTTGACAAGATTAAACAGGGGGCAGTCCTGCAGTATGCCAAGCGGGTGTCGGCGGATGTACTACTTTTGCAAGAAACACATCTCCTGGGTACTAAGGCTCCCTGTCTTCAGAGATACGGGTACCTGCAGGTCTTTCATTCTGGGTTCACTAGGGGTTCCCGTGGTGTGGCCATACTCATTCACAAGCGGGTCCGATATACACACGCGCTTATGGGCGGATACGCAAGGGCGGTATATTTTTGTTCAAGAAAAGATTGGGGCGGAAGTAGTGATTTTCGGAAGTGTCTATGCCCCACCCCCATTATCATGGACCCTGGCTGAAAAGATCATGACTGTATGGGCAGAGATGCCGTTGGCAGCAGGTATAGGGGGCGGCGACTGGAATGATGTTATGGTGGTGTCACGGGATCGCTTTTCGGGGAGTGGTGCGCGAGGCGACGATCGACCAACCAAACTACAGGCGTTGGCTGACGGTCTTAAATTGGGTGGATGCATGGCGGCGGCTTCATGGGAATACACGGGCGTATACCTACCTCTCTGCCGTTCATGGGTCATTTTCTCGGCTAGACTACATTTTCCTTTCAGGGGCTGCGGTGGCACGGGGGGTGGAGGCGGATATCCTCCCACGTGGTTTATCGGATCATTCCCCGGTCTCGCTTCGTATGCGGCTCGGGGGGGGTCAGTGGACAATTTCGCTGGCGCCTTTCGGGTTGCAATCTTCAGCAGGAAGACTACTGTGCCCGCATGACGGAGGCTCTGGATCTTTACTGGGCTCGGAATGTGGGCTCAGTGTCGGGAGTTGATATCTTATGGGAAGCTTGGATACCTACGCTGCGTTGAGTTGACATCTCATAGTGCGGCGGCCCGCCGAGCGCGTGATGCGGGATTGGTCCAGGCAGAGGGCGAGATTAGGGAACTTGAGAGTAGAAGCCGAGGGGAGTCAGGTGGTACCACACAGCGTCAGTTGCAATATGCCCAGCAAACATACGCCTCGCTTTTGATGGACGAGGCGAGGCAGGCATGATTAGCTACGAGGAGCCGGGTTTATCAGTGGGGGGACAATGCTTTATAGGCTGCGTCAGGGGCAGCATCAAGCACAGACCCTCCCGGGGATCACAGATAGAGAGGGGTGCGTGCTAACAGACCCTGGCGCCTTAGCGCAAAGCTTTGCAGCATATTATGCAGAGTTGTACGGATCGCGGGAGACCATACCCGGGGGGCTTGTAGATCGGTTCCTCGATGATCTTCCCCCTAGAGCCCTTTCGGATGAGGCACGTGCAGACTTGGACCGACCGCTGACGGTAGACGAGTTGGGGACGGCATTGGGGATCTTGTCCCTAGGGAAGGTCCCGGGCCCGAACGGGTTCCCGAGTGAGTTCTTCAGAAAATACTTTATGCAACTGGGGCCCCATTATAATGCGGTGGTGGAGGATGCCTGTGAGCAGGGGTTTTGCCGGCCGACTGGCAACATGCAGAGATCGTCGTATTCCACAAGCCGGGCCGCCCTCCTCAACAACATGCCTCCTATCGGCCGATTTCCCTTCTTAATGTGGAGGCGAAGATTCTGGCCAAGGCCCTGGTCAACAGGCTTTTGCCATATATTCATACCCTGGTCCACCCGGACCAAGCCGGGTTTATGCCACATAGGGCAACGCGTCACAACATCCGGCGTGCACATGTGGCGATTGCTGCAGTCCAGCGGCGAGAGGCTCGGGCAGCTCTCCTTTTGGCCGACATAGATAGAGCTTTTGACTCTTAGTTGGCGCTATCTCTTTGCCTTGCTGCAACGTCTAAACCTGGGGCCACACTTCTTATCCTATTTAACGCTTCTGTATGCGGATCTTACGGCCTCGGTTCGGGTGGCAGGGGCGACCTCGGCAAGATTCCCGGTGAACCGGGGGACACGACAGGGCTGCCCCTTGTCGCCTTACCTATTTGCCTTAGCCATGGAACCGCTGGCCTCCTGGGTTCGTATGGATGCACAATATACAGGGTTTGAGTGGGAACATGGACTCTCGGATCGCATTGCCCTATATGCCGTTGACGTGTTGTTCTTCCTTTCGGATCTGGATAGAACTGGACCGCGGCTGCTCCGCATGATGCAGGTCTTTGTGGAGACGTCGGGACTATACATGAGCCCGAGGAAATCCACCCTTTGGGTACTGGGCGGTCGGGACGTACAGGGTGAGTTGACGGCGTCATTGCGTGTTGCGGCCGGGGGGCTGCAATATCTGGGGGTCTTCCTGACCGACGTGCCGACGATCGCCTGGGAGCGCAACGTGGTGCCGGTATGGGAGAAAGTATGTCGAGATGTTAAGCTCTGGGCACGTATGCCTCTCACTATCTGTGGCCGCTCTGCCATCTTTAAGATGGTGGCACTGCTTCGACTTCTTTACCAGCTCCAAAACCACCCATATGAGATTCCTCCCAGATGGTTTCGGAAGGTTAATGCGGTGCTGAGCCAATTTCTGTGGGAAGGGGGTCTGGCCAGGGTATCGCTGCGGGTTTGCTTTCTGTCGGTATATGATGGGGGACTGGCTACCTCTGATATCTTATCCTATTATTATGCCTCCCATTTATTGGTCCTAAACGAATGGTGGTATGGAGATAGGGGGGACCCGGCATATGCGGTGGAGAGGCGTCTCGTGGACCCACATACGGTACATACCCTACTTTACGTGACTGCATTGCGAGAGGCACTGCCACCGGTCACTCAGGTGGTGTTTTGGGTGTGGCGCCGGGCTTTATGTCATATTGGCTGGTAGGGTAGGCTTACCCGAGAGACCCCGTTGTGGCAGAACGGGCAGCTCCCTCAGTTGGCGACCCTCTCTGGATTTAAGGATTGGGACAGAATTGGTATCTCCACGTTAGGATCGGTGGTTAAGGGCTGTGTGATGAAATCCTTTGGGGGACTTACAGCATGAGTATCAAATGCCACAGACGCAGTTCTTTAAATACCTCCAGCTGCGCCACGCCCTCTCCCCTAGACTGGAGGGTATGCAATCCATCCCTGAATTCAGTCCCCTTGAGGCTAAGGTGTTTATGGGGGATCTCCAAGAAAAGAAAGTCTCTAAAATCTATCAGTCTATTGTGATTCATAGTGCTCCGTCCCTGCAGGGTCTGCGTGAGCGGTGGGAGACGGATGTGGGGCCGTTGGACGAGACGGATTGGAGGGAGGCGCTGGCCTCCCCCCGTGTGGCTAGTATAGCGATCCAACTGCGTCTCGTCCAATTTCGGTATCTACACAGGACTTATTACACACGGCAGCGGCTGTGGCGGGCGGGTCTTATAGCCTCCCCGGACTGCCTTAGGTGTGGGCGAGAGGTGGAGTCTTTGGTGCACACGGTCTGGCACTGCCCTGCAGTGCGCCGGTTTTTGGGGGGGGGGAGGGGGGGGGGGGGAGTGTTAGGGTGCCTATCGGAGGTGTTGGGCTGGGATCTTCCAGTAGACCCCAAATTGGTGTTGCTCCATATTATGGCTGATATTGGGGGTAATATCTATAAGCGTCACTTGCTGCTTCTGGGCCTAACGACAGCCAAGCGGGATCTCGCCCGGGCATGGAAGGCCCCGGCGGCTCCCTCTATTAATGTTTGGAAACGAGGTTTAGATTTCAATATGGGCCTGGAGTTGCCGATCTTTAAAGCGCGTGGGTGTCCTCGGAAACACTTCAAGATCTGGAAGCGGTGGGCTGATTATAGGGGCATTTTCCTTGACCCAGTTTCTACGGATGGCGACTTAGGGCCTATTTGAGTGTCAAGTGTGGCGCGGAGTACTAATTGTATAGAGATGGCGGTGGTGCAGTCGGGGGGGGGGGAAGGAGGGTGTTGGGTGTTGGGAAGGGAGGGGGTTTTCTTGACAGATGATGTATGAATAGCTCTCCAATGTTCCTTGTTATGGTAAAAAGATCAAGAGCTGTTGCTATTTACTATGTGGCAGATCCCCTGGTTCTACAGGGGCCTGCAGCCTTTGCCTTCTTGATTAATAAAAACAAAAAAAACTTAGTAGGTGAATGTCGTGTAGACTCACCTATTTAGGCTTTGTGTGCCGCGTCATCAGTTGCAGCGGAGTCTAAAACGTCACAGTGAGTGGTGTCTCTAGATAGTGGTATAAAGAGACACACGGAGAAGTCAGGGGTTAGAGTCTTGATTATGGCGTTTTTGTCTAAGCCAAGTACATAATGAGCAACATGAGGACCTTAAGTCAGCCTGGGTATGACTTATATGAGTGCTGTTGCGTCCTATCCAAACTGCAATTTGAAAGGGAACCAAGGTCACACACCTTGAACCCAAGGAGGTACTGAGCCCATCACAACGCAAATGAATATAGGGGAGACCAGATGCAATAGACGCTCATAGTAAACCCCTTGGCTGCAAGAGATCAGAGAGTTCTTTTGGGCAGATACCATTGAAACTGTCGATTTAGATGGTCCGGTCCTAAGCCTTGTAGCGCTTTGTAAATGGTGCAGAGAGATTTAAAATGCACCCAATTCCGGACAGGTAACCAGTGCAGTCTTAATTTCCATGCAAATTAATGCAAATTTAGAGGTGCCAGTAAGCAGTCTAGCGGCCGCATTTTGCAACATTTTGGCGTTTGTTCATAAAACGTTTTTGAATATTCAAGTAAAGACTGTTGCAGTAGTCCAGCCTTGACAGGATAAGTGCTGTGACCACTGTCCGCCGACTGTCAGCTGGAAAAAAGGGCAGTATTCTCTTGATTGTTCTAAGAACGTACGAGGTGGCAAATGTCCCTGCATTAACTTGGTCACCAAAGTTGAGCTTGTCATCTACTATAACTCTCAAATGTTTTATTTTCCTGGTGGGAGTAGGAAGAGTGCCTAGTGTATCTGGCCACCAATTCAGGGTCCAGAAATTGGGATCAATTCCAAATAGGATGACCTCCGTTTTGCCCGAATTGAGCTTTAGACAGTTTTGTGACATCCATCTCCCGACCGCTTCCATACAGTCATGGAACCGTTGGCCTATTCCCACTTCCTGTCCTGGCAGTAGAGACACCACAATTTGTGTGTCGTCTGCGTACGAGGTAAGGCAGAAGCCAAAGGAGCTGATCAGGGGGGCCAAAGCAGACACATACACATTAAAAAGTGTAGGGCTCAGG
This sequence comes from Triturus cristatus, assembly GCF_964204655.1. Taxonomy (NCBI): domain Eukaryota; kingdom Metazoa; phylum Chordata; class Amphibia; order Caudata; family Salamandridae; genus Triturus; species Triturus cristatus. Next base: position 1,149,552,520 of record NC_140582.1, read on the forward strand.
GATGACCCCTGCGGAACTCCACAGGGCAGGGTGAACGGTTTGGAGTAGAATTCGCCCAATGAGACAATTTGTAGACTGTCAGTTAGGAAGGACTTCAAGAGCTTCCATGCTTTATCCTGGACCCTGCATGCCATCAAGCGATCCATCAACATATCATTGTGGACCGTGTCAAAGGCCGCGGATAGGTCCAGCATAATCAGAGCGGCCTTGCCTCTCCGATCCTAGGCTACCCTAATGTCGTCAGTAGATTTTATGAGAGGGGACTCTCTGCTGTGTCCCTCCCTGAAACAGTATTGAGTGGGGTCCAGTGCTCGAGTTTCACGTAGAAAGGCAGTGAGTTGCACATTCATTGTTTTCTCCACAGGTTTTGCTGGGAGAGGGAGGTGTGAGATTGGTCGAAAATTGTTAGGATCCTTGGGATCCAAACTGGGCTTCTTTAGCAATGGCAATATCGAGGTTATCTTCCAAAGTTTAGGGAAGTTCCCTGCTTCAAACGTTGCACTGAATAGGGAGGTGAGTGAGAGGGCAACAGGTCCTGGGGCCTGCTTGACCACAGAGACGGGAGAGGGATCGTAGGGAGAGCCTGATCTTGCCAACATGAGGAGCCTCTGAGTGTCAATTATGGATAACAGCGCAAACATGTCAAAAATAGTGAGGGAGCCGGATTCTGGCTTGTACCTCAGTTAGGACAACCGTTCCTACTGTATTTGGACAGTTAAACACAGAGAAGATGACCTCTACTTCATTCAGAAAAAAGCTGGCATTTTCCTTGCATAAATCCTGGCTCGTCTGAATTTTAGCTGGACAGGGGGATGCCAAGCTAGATACAGTTTTAAAGAGCTCTTTAGCAGAATTTTTTGCTAAGTTAATTCGATTTGCAAAGAAAATTTGCTTTGCATTGACTAAGTTGTTTATAGATCACGAGGTTCTGTTTGTATATCTTTTTCTCTGCTTCCTTGTATTCTTTCCTCCAGTTCTGCTCGCACGTTTGCATATGAGTTTTTGATTCCCAAGTTCCTCCGTGTACCATGGGGTGGAGGGTTGTGATCTTTTAGGAAACAAAGTTTTACTGGGGTAAGATTTTTTTTTACCGGGCTTACTCCACCCAGTCGGTATATCGGGTGGTAGCCTCCTCAACTCCGGGAGGCATTCGGCCTGCAGTTGTTCTAAATCTGTCCCCTCAATTTTGTTCCAGGCTCTAATTTCAAACTGCCCCCTCCCACCGTGCGATGATCCGGAAGGGCCAGCTTAAATTGTACAGCTGCATGGTCAGTCCAGACGAGCGGCACTAAACTAGAGATGTGTGTGGTTGGAAAAAATATCATCCAGAGTGTGCCCTGCCACATGGGTAGGGCCTGTTACATGCTGCCTAAGGTCGGCACTGTTCATCATGTCTATAAGGGCCACAGTATCTGGTTCAGTTTGCGCTTCCAGATAGTAGTTAAAATCTCCCATGATAGTAAAGGAGTTGGTGCAGAGCCCCCCTTCCAGCAAGTTTCCAATTGAAGTTATAAAGGAGCTCTTAGGTCCCGGTGGTCTATATAATAGAATGCCCTCAAAAGTGTGGCGATGAGATAAGCTAAGGCTGAAGGACTGTGCCTTGCAGGCTGGGTTTGAGGCTGTGTGAAAGACCGCATTAATCGAATTGTGGTAAATTACTGCTAATCCTCCCCCTTTCCTAGTTGGCCTGTAGAGCGTGTGGCATAGGAACCCAGGTGGGGTGGCTTTAACTAGATGTGGGCCCAAAGCTTCATCTGTCCATGCTTCAGTAATGATGAATGCCAGTTTCAAATCCCCCCCCCCCCCCCTATAAGTGTTGCACACTCAGTACTGTGCTTCACCAGGGATCTTGTATTAAGCAGTATGCATTTTAGCACATGTTTTTTATGCTCTACTGTAGTTATTGTTTTATTTTTAATGGTTTGATGGTCTGGTATAGAAGATTAGGCAATGTGATCTTGCAATTGGGGAATGCGGCTAGTGTAGATTAAAGTAAAGGTGAGACACATGCAACCAATAGCCCTGCCTGCCATGTTCAGCCCTAAAAGTGGTGCTTTGGAGTACCTTAAAAATGAGGGCATACCTGGTTTCAAATGGGCAGGGGTGCTGGCGCCGAGCGCGGATTGGTTTGCCGTTGGCGCGCCCGCTGAGCGAGTCTGCTGCACGCAAGCGCCAGCCTGGCAAATGATAGTGTCAGGGGAAAAACAGCTAGCCCGCTGCCAGCAGTACCCCCAAAATGGCAGCCCGCTAAGACTAGTGCGGCTCCCCAGTGCTCCTTATGAATCTGCGAACATCAGCACAAATTCATGGTAACAGCAAAGAGGTATTAAGACAAAATTATTTTTAAAAAAACAACCTTGAAGTGCAGAATTCAGGTCAATTGTGCAAATAAGCGATAAGCAATGATGCCTCCCGCCTCAAGCCCAGAGTTCTCATTTGCCCTTTCGTTTATCCAATAATATACAGCGCTTCCCAGAATTTGTGTTAACTCAATTAATGAGATCAGCCTACAGCAACTTGGTTCTGAATGATTTCCCTTCTTAAAGATAGGGACTAGTATGGATGTGAACCAAGTACTTGGTAGGGGAGAACATCCTAAACTATTAAAAACATTCAATAACATCGGAGCCCAGAACCTTGATTATCTTTAAAGAGGTCAATTGGTACTCAATCGGGGCCGGAGGCCTTTCCCACGATACTCGGATTTATGGACTCCTCAACTTCTCCTAAAGTTAGCTGTACTTGGTGGTATATATTCAGAGACTGTGTGAAGTGGTAGGTAGATGTTAGAAAAGTACTGTTATCAGGCCTCACTAGTTATGTTGGAATTAATCTTTGCCTCTACCTGGTTGAACTGTTTAATTTTTTACTGCTACCCCAAAATTTTGCTATTCTCAGTATTCAAAGCTAGGGAGTCCCACTGCCAGTCTAAAAGTTCCTTTTTTCTAGCTACAGTTGTTTCCTTATAAATTTTCCGAAGACCTCTCACCTTCTGCATGTTCCTGGGAGAGGTCTTAAGAGCCTGGCATAATTGGTGATTAGCAATGGAACACTCCTGGCTAAGCCATTTTGGTTTACTACTGTGAGGTTTCATAGGTCTCATAAGCTCTTTCTTAAGGGAACAAAGCTGTTCAAAAGCCGTAGCCACTGGGTGGGCCCTATAATCTTCATCAAGGCAAGCCATAATCACTGGGAGATTTTCTCTAATAACTTTCTGGAATAGGGTTGCAAGTGCAACTGTCCTCCATGCTAATCTAAGACCATCACATGAAGGTTCAAGGCTGCTTGCTCCAATTTCCATCGAATAATGTGGTTTAGGAGCCAGGGAGAGGACCACTTCAATTGGGTTATGGTCTCCAAAATCGGAAGTGATAACTTCCCCTGATAACAGCAAACCCTCCACATTGGGAGATATAAAAAAGTAATCAATTATAGACGTGCAACCTCGTCGCCTAAAGGTAGGTAGTACCTCTGTGCAGTTACCTAAAACATTCATAACTGTGCCAAGTTCACAAGTAGCCAACAAAGAAGCCAATTCAAGTCCTCTGCCACCAGGTCTGGTCTGTGCACAAGATGGGGTGCCAGTGCAAGGCATAGTATTCAAGGAATGAGAGTGGATATTTGCTGGATTTAGTCTTGTATTAAAAGCACCTCCCAGGCAAGAACTGGCCAATAGACCGCTATTGCCTACAGCGCTTTGCAAGGACAACATAGTCAGGCAAAACTGGAAATTTGGTATTCGGCACAGCTGTAAAATCATTGTTGTAAACATGAATTAAATAAATAGTGGGGCCTCTTTGATACCTCACGGCCTGAATAGTGCCATCAACCGACTCTAGTACCTTTAAACGACCTCCTGCTTTAATGATCACCCAGATAGCTAGCCCGCCTGATACACCGCCTGATTTCGAAGCTGTTGCTAAATTATAACGAACTAAACCTTCAGCAAATATTTCGGAACATTAAAATATCAAACTGACTAATAAACACAAGCCAATCTGGGTTCGATAGTGTAGAATGCCGCCCCGCAACATTCCAACTCAGAATTTTTAAGTGTATGCTCATCATTGCTTACACACTGGCTCAGTGGCACTGTAGAGGGGGGACTCCGTTGCCATGATGTTGGGTGCGGGCACAACCCCAACTATTGGGTTAGGCCTCATTCAGTCTAGCTCGTCGAGGCCTTCTAGGGTAGAGAACCTGTTGCAATATGTGATCATCTGTGGAAGATACAGAGGTCCCGATTCTACTGGTCTATAAAAGCTGCCCAGGGGAAGGCAGCAGATTTTAGAGCTAGGGGCACCAAAATTCTCCTGCTGTTTCAACATGTTTTGCACACTCAGGGGTCTACAGAAAATGATAACAATCTCCCTCAATGTCTTTGTTCATTCGACCTAACGACCAACCCTCCGTACCATCTATATTTCATAGCATCTTAGTGGAGTCAAGTGTTTGTTTAGTAAGCCAGAAAATACATTTGTTCAGCAGTTCCTCCTAAGTTTCACTTTGGGAATTCTTCAGCGGAGGCACACCAGCTAAGACCATTACAAAGGGGACTTGTATGTACTAAAAAGGACGTTTTAGGCATGGCATTATTTTGCCAGGTCGAAATGACAGTTTAAAACTGCAAAAGAAGAGGGGAAGTTAATAGTATGCAAACATCTCCACTCAATTTCCAATTGTAGCCCTGCACCTTGCAGGAGACGCATCTTTGTGCAGTTTAAGAAGTGCCGACCCTGTATGGTGTTTCCTTGCTCCGCCCCCTTTCAGGCATGATGAAATCACACGTCAAGCGGGCAGGGCCAAGACAAAAGCCTTTGTGTGGGTTTGTCGGCCTAGATAGCCTGCGATGTATGGGTGGGGCTTGGAAAGTGGTCACTTAATATAATCAGGTTAGGGATATTGGAGTTAATTTTAATACACATTTCACAGATCCCATTAGTAATCCATTTTAGAAGTGCGCCCACCGAGAGGAAGTTGAGCCCACTCAACCATATTTGGTGGCTGTTAGGAATAGGGGTCTCTAGTTGGCAGAGGTAAGTACCTTTGTCCAAATAGGGACCCTTGCTTCTAGTCAGGGTATGGGAGATACACTAAAATATCACCTGCTCACCCCCTTGGTAGCTTGGCACGAGCAGACAGACTTCTCAGAGGCAGTGTGTAAAGCATTTATGAACACATACAGTAACCCAGTGAAAACCCTACAAATGGCATCACATCAGTTTAGAAAAATAAGTAATCTTTATCTAAACCAAAACAAGACCAAATGACTAAAATCCAGAATACAGTATCAGCATTATTATCAAAAATAGGTTATTCACTTAAGTAAAACCTGTAGAAACAAAACTCCACTTGGAGTTATAACGACGTCGTGACCGGTGAAAAATCCCAAAGTCCGGCGCCGACCGCGAGGTGTGCTGCATCAGACCCACAAAAAACAGTACCTTGGAAACGATGAAAGCCAAGACGGTGCACGGCGTCGGGGAGGTGATGCTTCTTTGGTGCCGCGCAGCGTCGGTTCCTTACGACCCCAGGGAAGGTGAAGCCTCTGTTCCTTACTGCGGTGCAGGGGAGGTGAGAACACGGTTCCTTATTGCGTCGGGGAGGTGATGTCACGATGGTGCTGAAGCCTCTGTTCCTTACGGCAGTGCGCCGTCGATGGATTCGGGAGTCACCCACGTCGAGGATAGGCTTTGTGTTGATGAAGTTAGCTTCGGAGTCAGCACAGCAGCAGGTGTGGGGACTACGCTGCAAGTCGGGGCAGTGCGTCATGCTCTTCACGAGCGGTGCCCACGGCTTCGGTACAAGTTACGGCGTCGCTCACCGGCGTCGGTGTTACAATTCCCTTCTGGGGCAGCTGAAACTGCAGTTCCAAATGCAGAGAGACAGAAGGGGTGAAGTCTTTATGTTCCCGAGGCTTCAGAACAGAAGGCAAGCTCAGTTTCAAGCCCTTGGAGATCTTTTCTTCAAGCAGGTGATAAAGCAAACAGCAAAGTCCTTTTTCTCCTTTCCTTGGCAGCAAGCAGCCACTGCAGGCCAACCCCAGAAAGCAAACAGCACAGGGGCAGTGTTCCTCCTCAGCTTATCCGGCTCTTCTCCTTGGCAAATGTTCCTCTTGATTTCCCAGAAGTGATCGAAAAGTCTGGGGTCTGGGCCCCTCTTTTTATACACCAAAATCCTTAGTTTTCAGAAGGCGGAGTGTGTCTGTACCCAGCCAAAACCAGTTCTGTCCTCACTGGCACATCTTCCTGGCAGGAGGTGGAGACAGCATTGTTGAAGGCAGACCAGGCCCATTCAGGGGAAAAGGAAATCTCCTCCCCCTAATCCAAATGCAGCCCAGGTCTATTCAGCCCATCCCTGACTCAGACTTCTGGAGCCACTGCCCTTCTCCAGCCCCTGTCATCCAAAAGCCAGACATGCAATACACAAACCTAGCAGAGGCGCACTGGATGGTTAGGCAAGAAAATACCTACTTTCTAAAAGTGGCATTTTCAAAAACAGAAAGTAAAAATCACCCTCACTAAAAGATGTATTTTAACATTCTGAGTTCAGGCATACTAAACTTTTCTTTCCTATCTTGTTCCCAGGGTCACTTATGTTTATAAGATGTTATAAACAAATTCCCCATTCTGGCCTATGGGAACAGACAGCCTTGCAATAGTGAAAAACAAAATTGGCAGTATTTCAATATCAGGACATGCCACACACATCAGGGCATGTCCTACCTTTCACATACAATGCACCCTGCCCACAGGGGTACCTTGGGCTTACCTCAGGGGTGGCTAATATGTAGAAAATGGAAGGTTTAGGGATTGGCAAGTGTGTGCACTTGCCAAGTCGACATGGCAGTCCCAGACTGCACACAGGCTCTGCAATGGCAGGCCTGAGTCACATTTTACAGGCTGCTAATGTGGGTGGCCCAATCAGTGCTGCAGCCCACTAGCAGCATTTGATTTGCAGGCCCTGGGAACACATAGTGCCCTGTACTAGGGACTGACAAATAAATCTAAATAAGCCAATCATGGAATTACTAATCCACGACGATACTTTACAAAAGAAGCACTTGCAATTTGGCACTGAACAGCAGTGGTAAAGTGCCCAAAGCATCTAGACCCGCAAAAATGGAGTCCAACACAGAAAAACACAGGAGGTAAAGGCAAAACAATGGAAGGGAGACCCACCCCAATGGTGCCAAGTCTAACACGTGTCCCCTCCAGCTGAAATGTGGGGAGAGCTACCAACCCTCTTGGGAGTTCTCTTCACTAAGGCGGAAAAATCTGGACAGAGCATTGGCGTGTTCTATACCATCCCCTGTAGGGAAATGGACCACCTCAACAGCTTTGGATTCTCACCCCTCATTTGCATCAAACATCTGAGGGGCCTGTGGTCCGTCTGAACCCGGAAGTGAGTCCCAAACAAGTATGGTCTCAGCTTCTTCAGCTTCTTCAGCTTCCAGACCACAGCAAATGCCTCGCACTCAATCTCACTCCACCTCTGTTCCCGTGGAAGTAACCTCCTACTAGGCCCTCCTCATTTAGCTGTGAGAACACAGCCCCCACACCATGATCTGAAGCATCTGACTGCACAATGAATTCTCTTGAGAAGTTGGGTGCCTTAAGCACGAGCGCTGTGCACATGGCAGATTTCAGGGCATCAAAAGCCTTCTGGTAGGTGTCAGTCCAGTTCACTTTCCTGGGCTGCTGGCTGGAAGTCCGCTCTGTCAAGGGGGCAACAAAGGTGCCATACTCCTTGACAAATCTCCTGTAACACCCTGTGAGTCCTAAAAAGGCTCTCACCTCTGTCTGAGTCTTGGGGGGTTCCTGAGCCAGAATGGTATCAATCTTTGGCGGCAGGGGCGCCACCTGGCCGATCCATACCTGGTATTACAAGCACACCACTGAACCCTGCCCAATCTGGCACTTGCTTGCCTTGATCATGAGGCCTGCCCTCCGCAGAACCTTCAACACTTCCCAGAGGTAGTGCAGATGTTCCTCCCAAGTGACACTGAACACTGCAAGGTCGTCCAGGTAAGCGGCACTGAAATCCTCAAGCCCAACCAACACCTGGTTGACCAACCTCTGAAAGGTGGCAGGGGCATTCTTCATCCCAAAGGGCATCACCCAGAATTGGTAGTGCCCATCTGGTGTGGAGAATGCGGACCTCTCTTGCCCCATCAGTTAAGGCAATCTGCCAGTACCCAGGTGTTAAGTCAAACGTACTGAGGTACATGGCAGCCCCCAACCGATCGATGAGCTCATCAGCTCTAGGGAAGGGGTGCGCATCAGTCCTGGTGACAATTGTGCCCTCGGTAGTCCACACAGAACCGGAGTCCTGGTGTGGCACCTGGCGCAGCAGCCTTCGGGACCAAGACCACTGGTCTGGCCCAAGGGCTGTCTGAGGGCTCAATCACCCCTAGCGCCAACATCTTGGAGACCTCCTCCTTGATGCAAGCTCTGACCTGGTCAGTCACTCTGTAAATCTTATGTTTTACTGGAGCACTGTCCTCAGTGTCCACATCATGGGGGCATCACTGAGTGACACCAGGGGTCATGGAGAACAGGTCAGAAAACTGTCCCAACAGTAGGCAACAGTCACTCTGCTGCTCAGGGATCAGGGCGGCAGGGAGGTTCACACCACCCACTGACCCATCTTGCTCCTTTGCAGACAGGAGGTCAGGAATAGGCTCAGTCTCCTCTTCCATCCCAGCATGTTGCTAGGAGCATGCCCACTTCGGACCTCTCCAAGTAGGGCTTCAGGCGGTTCAAATGTAGGACCCACAAAGGGTTCCTAGGAGACTGCAAGTCCACCAAGTAGGTGACATTGCTCTTGCGCTCCACCACCTCAAATGGTTTGGTCCACTTATCCTGGAGCGCACAAGGCTCCACTGAGGCCATGACACAAACCTTCTGTCCAGGTTCAAACTATCAGAGTGGCATTCTGATCATACCAGCGTTTCATTTCCTCCTGACTGGCTTCCAGGTTTGCCTGAGTGAGTTGCCTGAAGCGCTTAGTCTGGTTTCTGAAGGCCAGCATGTAGCTATATATATCCTGGGGAGGTTTACTGGGAACTCTCTCCCAGCCTTCTTTCACCAGACTCAGAGGTCCTCTTACAGGATGGCCGTACAGCAGCTCAAAGGAACTGAGCCCTAAGGACTTCTGGGGCACCTCTCTGTAAGCAAACAGCATGCATGGCAAGAGGTCGTCCCACTTACACCTCATGGGTTCACCAAGACCCATAATCATACCTTTCAGGGTCCAGTTGAATCTCTCAACCAGCCCATTACCTTGGGGGTGGTAAGGAGTGGTGAACTTAAAAGTTACACCGCACTCATGCCACAAAGACTTCATACACTTCAATATAAAGTAGGTATCACAGTCGGACACCACCTCTCTGGGGAACCCCACACGGGAGAAAATCCCCAACAACGCACGACCAACAACAGGGGCCGTCCCAGTCCGGAGAGTGATGGCTTCCGCGTACCGGGTGGCATAGTCCACCAAGACCAGGATAAATCTGTTGCCCATGGCTATCTTGGGATCCAGAGGCCCCACAATGTCAATACCCACCCTCTCAAAGGGGTGCTGACTACAGGGAAAGGTTGGAGAGGAGCCTTACACTTCCTACCACCCTTACCACTTGCCTGGCAAGTCTGGCAAGACTTACAGTGAGCATCAGAATGCTTGCGCATTTGGGACCAGTAAAAGTGGGTGACAAGCCTTTCAAAGGTCTTATCTTGCCCCAAATGCCCTGCCAAAGGTATATCATGAGCCAGACCCAGTAGGAAGGCTCTGAAGCGCTGGGGTACCACCAGCACACGAGCTGACCCAGGATCAGCAACCCTAGGCTCGCTATCCAATGTGATCTGGACTGATCACCTGCTGCCTGGTTTGCAGCCTGCTGTCGCAAACCAATGAGAGAAGGGCACATCTGCTGCTGCTGGAAGAACTCCTCCCTGGTGGGCCCTCCTTCTTGCTGACAATGGGTCAGCTCAGGCAGGTCCCCCAGTTCAGCTAATTGTTCCCCTGTAGGCTCCAGGGCATCCCCCTCAGGGTCTATCTCCTCCTGGACCGTGGGAATTTCGGGGTCGGTTTTCTGTGCCCCCTGCCTCTTCTCTTCCTGGCAGGCACCTGGGCCACTCTTTCAGGCTCCAGGTCCTCTTGACTGCCCTTAGTGGCTGCCATTGACCAAGTGGTCACACATGCCCACTCAGGCAGACCCAACATCTCCAAATGAGACCTTCATCTCCACCTTCGCCCAAGGGGAGCTCTCCAAATCATTGCCTAGTCAACAGGCTTGGCTGGCCTCACAGCTACTCTCAGGGTACCTGAGTCCCCCCCCCCCCCGCTCAAAAGGAACCTGTGCCACTTTGCAGAGGCACTCTGAATTGTCAGCAGCAACTACTGGGTAGAATGTGTTGGGGACCACCTGCTTTTCAGATACCAGCCGACAACTGTCACACTGTCTCCGGTGTCTCTCAGAGCCTCCACACTATGGCCATTGATGGTCACCCACTGCCTGTACTTTTTAGTGTTATCTGGCAGATGAGTCCTTGGGACCATCTCACGGTCTCCTAAAGAGACCAGGGGCATCTCTGCAGGACTCCACCCACCTTGGGCCGGATTCCACCCACCTTGGGCCCAACTCCGCCCCCAAGGCTACATTAGCCAATTTCTGGGACGGTGCACCAGTGGGTGCAGTGGTAACTGGGTTGGGACACTTAGGATCCCCCGGAAGTGGCCCACTTGACACAACTAAAACAGGTATTGGGACCCTTCTACACAGGCTTACCTGGCGGGACACATGGTTTTTCAGCTGGAGGCTGGAAATCCTTACCTTGGTTGCCTTGGGGATTACTTTGGGGCCCTTTATGGAACTCCTTTTGTTTACTATTGCCCCCCCCCCCCACTCTTCTGCTGGGGACCCTGCCCACCTTTGGCGGAGTCTCCCACAAGACCTTTGTGGACCCTGGTACTGACCCAGCAGTCTGCCTCCACAGCAAGCTTCCTGGGGTCAGTCAGCTTACTATCAATCAGGTGCTGGTGTAGCTCTGGAAAACTACTGGACAAGTGCTCCCATGCAAACAATCAGAGCCCCTGCAAGTCAGTTACCTTGCTACCCTTCACCCATCCAGTGCTCTGCAAAAGTAAGTTACATACTCCACATAAGTACTTGACTCCAGCTTCGAGCAACTCCTTAATTTCTACCTATAAAGCTCTGGGGTCAACCCATACCTGGCTATCAAGGCTTCCTTCATGGGGGCATAGGACATCTGATCCTCAGTTGGCAAAGCTAGTAAGGTTTACCTCCCTTCACCTATGAAGCTGCCCCACAACCCCGCTCCCCAACCTCTCTCAGGGACCCGGTGGGACTTCATTGCTATCTCAAAGGCCTTAAACCACCCCCCATTGTCCTCATGCTTCATGAAATCTTTGATCAGATCTTTGGGGATGTATACTTTCCCTTTTCCAGGCAATGATGGTGTGCTGCCACCAGAGGGAGGGATTTCTAGGCTCTTCGCTTTAAACTCCAGCTCCCTCAACACTCTTCTATGCTCTAAAAGCATCTTTTCCTATGTGTCCAATTTCTTGCTCTCCAACTCCAACCTCGTATTCTCCAAGTCACCTTGGCTCCCCAGCTTGAGCTTAGCAAGCCCCATTTCATGCACTTTGCTTTTCTTCCTCTCCTCCAACTCTTCTGGAGACAGAGCCCTTGAAGACACACTTCTGCCTTCCCTGGGAGGCACCCCCCCCTCCAAATAGGCCCACAAGCCCATCCTGCTGCCCTTCTAAATTCTCCCCCTCCACCATTGGCTCCTCGGTCTTCCCACTGTCATTCCGTGCTTCCAGCCGGGCCCTCAGCGCCTTTTTGAACTCCTCCTTCCTGGTGAGGCCGCTCACTGAGATTTTAAATCTTTTGCAGATAGTTTTAAGTTGTGGCACAGTGTAGGTATCAACCCTCTCCTCTTCAAATTCAATATCCACAGATGCAATGGATGCTGGTTCACTCATGGTGAAAGTTGGCAGTTCTCAAGATGTAAAGAATTCCAAGGGAACACTCTTCAAAAATGTATGTGGTTGCATAATGGTCTGCCCTAACTAGTAGTGTACACCAATCACTGTATGTAAATCACAAATGCAAGTCCAGGATCCTCACTGCTGACCACCAATGTTAGAAATGGGGGTCTCTAGTTGGCAGAGGTAGGTACCTTTGTCCAAATGTGGACCCTTGCTTCAAGTCAGGGTAAGGGTGATAACTCCTAAAATAACACCTGCTTATCCCCTTGGTAGCTTGGCACGAGCAGACACGCTTATCTCAGAGGCAGTGTGTAAAGCATTTGTGAACACATATAGTAACAGTGAAAACACTACAAATGGACACCACACCAGCTTAGAAAAATAAGTAATCTTTATCTAAACCAAAACAAGAACAAACGACAAAAATCCACAATACAGTATCAAAATTATCCCCAAAAATAGGTTATTCACTTAAGTAAAGCTTGTAGCAACAAATAACTCCACTTTGAGTTAAAACAACGTTGTGACCGGTGTAAATCCCAAAGTACGGCACCGACCGCGAGGTGCGCGGCGTCGGGCCCACAAAGAAAAGTACCTTGAAAATGATGAAAGCCAAGACGATGCACGGCGTAGGGGAGGTGATGCTTCGTTTGTGCTGCACGGCGTTGGTTCCTTACGACCAAAGGTGAAGCCTCTGTTCCTTACTGCGGCGCAGGGGAGGTGGGGCGACGGTTCCTTACTACGTCGGGGAGGTGATGTCACGATGGCGCTGAAGCCTCTGTTCCTTATGACGGTGTGCTGTCGATGGATTCTGAAGTCACCCACATCAAAGATCGGCTCCGCAATGATGAAGTCGGCTTCAGTGTCGATGCTGCATGGCAGCAGGCGTCGGGACTACGCCGCAAGTCGGGGCGGTGCATCATGCTCCTCGCGAGCGATGCCCACTGTGAGAAGTTGGCCTGGTATATGCTGACCACTAATTAAAGTGGGCACCTTGTACCAGTCCAAACAACCCTTATTGATGATTAGGTTATAGACAACCTTTATTGAAAGCTATCCTAGTGGTAGCTATGGAGAGCAGCCTTCAGGCTAAATCTCGAAGGAATGTAAAGCAGCTTGTTTTACCAGATTAGAACCTCCTGAATGACCAAATGAAAGGAGAACCACAGAAGGAGTATATCAAATATATGTATTTATTACTAAACCCTCTACTAACCTCTTTATGAGACTAGAGAACAAAGCACACAATTTTAAATCACTAGAACGACAGTAAATAGCACAATACACAGTGGGCTACAGGGGGAGACCAAACCATATACTAAGAAAGTGGTATAACAACCACCACTTGACTAGACACAGTGCCTAGAGCACGTAGAATCGCTGGGATCCCAAGGAACCACCCAAGTTAGTGACACAGGGGACCCACGGAGGACCGGTGCAGTGTGTGAACACGGGCGCGAGCTCCGTACAACTCTATAGGAAAGTCCCGGTTGGAATTTTGAAGATTAAAGGACACTTCGGAGAGGACTGTAAGCAAACCCAGTTAAACATAAAAGGTTCTAAGGCCAGCGCCCTTGAGAGTACCGAGATACCCGTGTTGCCTATCCCAGAGGAGCCGGGTGCATAGGGGTCAAGTGATGTCGGAAACCTTAGTCGTTTTCAATGGCGTGATGCGAAAAAGTGCTGCTGCCGGGAAGATGAAGTGTCCGAGGTGAGAAGAATCTGAAAGCAGAGGGGACAGTGTCTGGGTCACTTCACAGTGACCAGGGGCACGATAGACGAATGCCTACCGATGTTGGGTATTTCAGGTGAGAAGAGGTGAAGCTAGACTCTGCAGCCACGGGGACCAGGAGACGTCGACGATGACCAAAGTCCAGAGGTGAGCTGTCCCATTAAGGATGTAGAGTGCTGGGGGTCAGTGTCCGGATTGAACACCAAGAAGCCTTGGCAACTGCAACCCACGCGGTCAGAGGAAAGATGCTTTGGTGAGGACCAGCAAGGTCCTGGAGACTCTCTAAGCTATGGAGAGTCAGGGCACGTCTGGAGCATCCAGGAAAGTCCATGGAAAGTCAAAGTTACCTTCGCAGGAACCCACAGGCCAACGGACCAGGGATTGCGAAGGGACCTCAAGCTGAATCACAAAATACCAGCCCACGGAACACTCGTGGAGTGTAGGACGGAAATCTTCGGTGGAATTACTGCTCGGGGTCAGGACTACAAGTAGCCCAAAGCACAGCTTCAGGAAATGCCAAAAAGCATATGCTGCTGCAAATGTACACGGTGCACAGGGGTTCAGGTTGCACGGTCCCCACGAGGAATACGGGCCTCAGAATTGCTGAGAGCGCAGATCAACCTCAGACATCGGGAACCCACCTCCTGTGTTGCAGAAATCTTCAGAGTCCTCAGGAGCTCAGGAGATGCAAACCGATCAGATGCGTTTTAGGTGCCTACCTTGCAGGGGAGTAACTCCTTTACTCCAAGGGAGATTCTTCAGTCATCCAGCATTGTGCAGATCGTTGAAGTACTTGGTTTCTGTAGCAGAGTTTAGTCCAGGTAAAATCTGAAGTCCTGTAGTCAGGGGTTCCAACTTTATACCCAAGGAAGGGATGGGACAAACTCTGAGTGCACCCACCCAGCCCCAATACACTAAAGCCTGTGTGGGAGGTGGTCACACCTCCCTGTGACAGGAAGCCTATTGTCAAGCCTTCCCCTGCTCGAGCTTGGCTCAGCAGCTGGAGGGCAGACTTGTGTCTGTGGCTGGCAGCATCCATTTTGGGATGCCCAGGTCGAGAAAGCTGGTACCGGGTAGCCCGGTAGGTCACATATGTCCCTCTAGGAGGGTGGAATCATACCATCCCAGCTGACGGATAGGTTTATATGTGCAGTGATATAGAATAGATATAGTGAATCTATAGCTAAGTAAGGGGTGCATGCACCGCCTTACACAGGCTGCTGTAGCAGACCTATGGTGTCATTTTGAATGTTCTCCCAGGGGTGGCATAATACATGCTGCAGCCCCTGAGAGGCCTCTGGGGTACCTATGCCCTGGTTACATAGTACATAGTATACCATATACTAGGGACTGATAAGGGTACCCAAGAATCCAATCTGGAGTGTACCTAAAGTACATGCAATCAATTTAGAGGAAAAGGCAGCTAGACTGGGGTCTTGGATAGCAGGATCCCAATCAGACTAAGTCGAAAACAGTGTCACATCAGCAAAAAGTGGGGGTAGCTATAAGAAGCCGATCCTACTCTCCTACACCCACGTCTTCGGTACAAGTTACGGCGTTGCTCACCGGCATCGGTGTTGCAGTTTCCTTCTGTGGCAGCTGAAATAGCAGTTCCAGATGCAGAGAGACAGAAGGGGTGAAGTATTTGTTTTCCTAAGACTTCAGAACAGGAGACAAGCTCAGCAAACAGCACAGGGGCAGTATTCCATCTCAGCTTATCCAGCTCTTCTCCTTTGCAAAGGTTCCACTTGATTTCCCAGAAGAAATCTAAAAGTCTGGGGTCAGGGCCCCTCTTTTTATACACCAAAATTCCTTGTTCTCTGAGGGCAGAGTGTATCTGTACCCAGCCGATACCAGTTACGTCCTCACTGGTGCATCTTCCTGGCAGCAGGTGGAGACCGCATTGTTGAAGGTAGACCAGGCCCATTCAGGTGAAAAGGAAATCTCCTCCCACTACTCTAAATGCATCCCAGGTCTATTCAGCCCAGCCCTGACTCAGACTTCTGGAGCCACCGCCCTTCTCCAGCCCCTGTCATCCAAAAGCCAGACATGCAATACACAAACCTAGCAGAGGTACACTGGATGGTTAGGCAAGAAAATACCCATTTTCTAAAAGTGGTATTTTCAAACACAGAATGTAAAAATCACCCTCACTAAAAGATGTATGTTAACATTCTGAGTTCAGGCATACTAAACTTTACTTTCCTATCTTGTTCCCAGGGTCAGTTATGTTTATAAAGATGTTATAAACAAACTCTGCATTCTGGCCTATGGGAAAAGACCGCCTTGCAATAGTGAAGAACGAAATTGGCAGTATTTCACTATCAGGACATGCCACACACATCAGGGCATGTCCTACCTTTCACATACAACGCACCCTGCCCACAGGGGTACCTTGGGCCTACCTTAGGGGTGGCTGGTATGTAGAAAATGGAAGGTTTAGGGATAGGCAAGTGTGTGCACTTGCCAAGTCGACATGGCAGTCCCAGCAATGGAAGGCCTGAGTCACATTTTACAGGCTGCTTCTGTGGGTGGCACAATCGGTGCTGCAGCCCACTAGCAGCGTTTGATT
Organism: Triturus cristatus; assembly: GCF_964204655.1. NCBI lineage: Eukaryota > Metazoa > Chordata > Amphibia > Caudata > Salamandridae > Triturus > Triturus cristatus. Next base: position 1,149,568,839 of record NC_140582.1, read on the forward strand.
TACAGGCCCTGGGCACACAGTGCACTGTACTAGGGACTGACAAGTAAATCAAAATAAGCCAATCATGGAATCTCTAATCCACAACAATACTTTACAAAGGGAACACTTGCAGTTTGGCACTAAACAGCAGTGGCAAAGTGCCCAAAGCATCTAGACCAGCAAAAATGGAGTCCAACACACAGCAAAACGCAGGAGGTAAACCCCCAAAAAATGGAAGGGAGACCCACGCCAATGGTGCCAGTTCTAACTGTGGCCATGTTTTGACCCGATAGTGAAGCATCCCACTGAGGTAATAGTGGGTGAGGGTCTCTTAAAAAACCCTAAGGGACTCCTAGTTGGATTAGGTTACTTTGATGTAATTCACGCTCCTTGGATTTTTGCAGTAGTTTGTGTTACCCACTCCCCTTTGATTTGTTTTTAAAACTGCATAGAGGCTGCAATGACAGACCTGAGACATGTTTTAAAGGGCTGCCTAAATGGGTGGCACAGTAAGTGCTGCAGGCCCACTAGTAGCATTTAATTTAGAAACCCTGGGTACACGTAGTACCACTTTACTAGGAATGTACAAATAAATTAAATGTGCCAGTAGGGTGCAAGCCAATGTAACATGTTTAAAGGAGAGAGCATAATCATGTTAGCACTGGTTAGCAGTGGTGAAGAGCACACAGACTTAAAACCAACAAAAACTGGTTCAGAAAAACAGGAGTGGTGAAGGCATTACATTTGAGGGTGGCCTGGCAGACAGGGCCAGGTCAAACACTTCTCTAGCCCTGTCAAAGCTCCAGTTTGACAATAGTGTATTACACAACATGTATTGAAAAAAGCAAACATTCCTAGATCATAATTTCAAAGAAACAATTACCAAGAGTGTTTATGAATTACATTGTTCACCAACAGTTTATTAGTAATTTGTAGTGTTAAAAGTCTTGTGCCATTCTGCTCCTCATTTCATCTTTCTGGTTCAACCGGAATGTACTCCTGTCACAAGTCCTGAAAGGTGAACTACATTATTTGCATGGTGCTCCACAGTAGAATTCCAAGTTCTGCTGGCATGTAAAGGGAGCCAAAGTGATGCTGCTTTCATCACGTCTGGCTGTGGAGTCTTTTTAAAAACATATATATATATTTAAACAGTTTTATATAGCGCTGGCAGGACCCGGGGTATCGGAGCACTTTACAACAAGTCCACAGGAAATAAGAACAGACACACATCAAATGGCATATCAAAATGGAGAGGGCGGCTGTGTGTAGAGCCGAAAGGTTAAAGGTGCCGAGCGAGGAGGAGATCCAGGAGTTTTTTTTTTTTTTTTCTTTTTTTAAGGTCACGAAGGAGGGGTTAGTTCCGACATCTGCTGGAAGGTTGTTCCAGATTTTGGGGGCATTGCCCGAAGAGGGGCAGGCCAGGGCTTTTTGTTTGTGCCTCTTTGAGGGAATGAGAAGTAGGTTGTTAGTGCTCCTAAGGTTAATTGCCTGGCCTGCCTTGGTGAGCTTGGCTGCCAGGTAGACTGGTTTACCGTTGTGAAGGACTTTGTAGGTGAGACAGGCAGTTTTGAACTGGCATAGAGCTTCAATAGGGAGCCATTTGAGCTCTTTCAGGGAGAGGGGGAGATACGATCGTGCCTTTTAGCTCCAGCTACCATCCTTGCTGCTGCGTTTAGAGGGGTTCGCATGGGGTCTAGTTGAGATTTTGCGGAGCCTGTGAGGGCAGCGTTCCCGTAATCTAGTCTGGGTAGAACCAGGGCTTTTGTTGCAGTCTTGAGACCCTTAGGCAGGAGGAAGGGCTTGATTTTGTTGAGTAGATTTAATTTGTAATGGGCACTCCTTGCGGTGGCCTTAATGTGTGAGCTCATGTTCAGGTTAGGGTCCAGTAAGACACCCAATGACTTGGCGGAGCAGGCTGGGATTAGGTCGAAATTTAGTGAGTCCATAAGCTTAATCCATTCTTGGGCCTGGTGGGTTTGTCCGTTGTTTGAGAGGAGAAGGATTTCCATCTTGTCTTGGTTGAGTTTTAAGAGGTTGTGTGAAAGCCAGTTTTGGATCTTTTTAGAGTATCATTAAGACGGCGTTTGTCATTTGGGGAGGAGACTTCCAGGTAGAGCTGGATGTCGTCTGCGTAGAGGTGGTAGGTGAGGTTGGCTTGATTAGGCTCCATGTAGATATTGAATAGAGTAGGTGAGAGGACTGAGCCCTGAGGGACACCTCTGGTTATAGTGGAGGTATCAGAAGTTGCATTGTTTATTTTGATTTGTTGAGAACGGTTGTGAATGAAAGAAGTGAACCATTTCAGCACCATGCCGTCTGCTCCGATCCGCAGTTTAATGGTGTTGAGAAGACGTTTATGGTCATAGTTGTGGGGTACAGGCAACTAACCGCCAAAGTGGAGAAATTGCCTACTTGTTCTCCTTGTTAAAATCCATATAGTATGTCCCGACTGAGTCCCTGCCTCCAAACCGCCTGAAAGTGAGCCATGAAAACAGCAGTTAGATACATGATAAGTTCATACCCCTGTTTGGTTGCCTTCCTGTGTGGGCGTTGCCTCAAGATCGCACCATGCGCCATAGGTTTGCTGATCCTCAGAACTATTCAGACATCTTCTACTCCCTGCACGTTGTCCTGCGCTGCTCCTGCACGTCCCCTGATGTATCTAATGCAAGGGGCATGTATGTTTATAGTTCGGATCACATGCCCTTTTCAATCAAGCAGGAAGAACATTCCCTTGCGTCAGCTCTTCCAGGATTAAGCCAGCTCCAAAAAGTCACCATGTGAGATAACCACAGTCCTGGTTTCCGGTGGCCAATAGCGTGACCATTGCGAAAGGAGATTGGTTACCAGCCCATCACCCACATCCTGGGCACAGATATTTAGAATGTGGCAGCCGAGTGACATCTGGATGCTACCAATACCCGGTCTGGATGCCCTCCAGAGGGAAGACATTATGGGACCGAAGGAAACCAGAGTGACACTGCATCTTCTAGCAACTGGCTTCCATGGCAACTTACAGGACCTATAGAAAGACAGTTTGCCTTCAAGATCCACAGTTCAGTGTACAATTGGGCAAGCCTTCCAGCAAGTGTTGTTGTCCTTTGAACCAAAGGAGCCATGTAGTACTACGAGCTCAATGAAACGCGAAGGAGCTGCTGTTAAATAAATATATATATATGTATATCTCCAGAGGATAGCGAGATCGGTCAAGTCTTCCTAGCAAAGGGTGGTCTGGGTGTCACAATTAAGCTATCTTCAGTATCTTTCACAAGAAATATATTGACCAATCAGCATTATTCTTTGTAGTTAAAAGACATAAGATTTTACTGAAAATTAACAATAGTATGACCAGTAACTTCAGCAACAAGTTCTTTCAAACCATCCCAGGTACATGAAAGTAGAGACAGCCCAGCTCAGGTGCAGCCATGGACTCTGTGACCACTCACTCATGCGAAGGTGTCCCTCCGGTGGGAGACCAGCCACGGACTCTGACCACTCACAAGTGTGAAGGTGTCACACCAGTTTTAGACTAAAAGCACGGGGACAAGTCTCACGTTCAACTTATACAGCTTAAAAAAAAAGCAACTGCATCCATGAAGAAAAGGCAGAGGCTGGGATGGGTTAAAACCTGTAGCCTAAAGTCTGAAACACGCTTGGCGAGCAGACTGAAGAATGCAGTAAACACAACACTGCTCGAGAAAGAGCCCCGCGGCCGTCTGCACATTAAAGGAAGGACAAACCACGCCGGCTGCCAGAGTTCTGTGCCATGTAGTGTTTGTTAAAGCAGCTACTGCACACCAGGCATTCGCAGCCACACAAAGGGAGGCCACAACCTCCAGTGCAGCTGCAGGCTACCCATCAGTGCTGGGAAGACTGGTCATCCGCAAAAAATACGAGCAGAGACCGATTTTTGCTGGAAAACCACTAGTATTGTGTGATCAGAACTCTCAGACCGGTAGATTGTAGGCGTGAAATCCATTGCAGTGGCTACGTTCATGAGACCGTGTGCCTGTGGCGATCACTCCACTCCATTACGTCACCTAGGCCACAAATAAATACATCATCCATAATTCGATCTCTTATAACATGATCTGGGGTTACCCGTTCAAAGTACTAAACGCAGCTTAAAATAAAACTAAACATTTGTCAAGACAACATCTTATTTTCAAATTAAATCCTGAAGTACAAGAGGACGTGCAACAACCCATGCAACCAGATCAATCAGATTCACAACTAATACTTGTCAATCGAATGCAATAAGGAAGGAAATACTGATGCACTGGCGCATTCTGCTGAATGATGCGATCATGCACCCCTTAATGGCCAAAACCTCAGATAACATTTCGTAAGGCCAGGTCCATTAAAGGGGATAGTCTTTAGTCACTTCAAGGATGCAGAGGAGGAGAGAGAAGAATACAAGAGGCAGTCTCTGTAAACCTTGCACATGCAGTTAAAAAGTTACAGACTATGAAGTCCCATACAGGAGGGATAGAGAGATAGATAGATAGAGAGATAGATAGAGAGATAGATAGAGCGAGATCTAAAACTAACCAACATTTTACCTGTAAATCTGGCCTTGCCATTTATGTGACAAATGTCCTTGTGCTCAAAGGTTCCAAAGAAAAAGCGTATTTTGCAGCATTCAAGTGCCATAACAAAGAAGGATCAGAAATATCCAGTTGCAAATTTTTTTCGGGACTTTAAAATTCGAATTGGACAAAAGCAACTTTTTGAGCTTTAACGGAGTGCGTATGAATGTAAGGGAATGAGAGCGGGAGTCCGCCCTGCGCAAACTGGAGCGATACTGCAGACTTGAGCTAGAAACTCGTGAGCCCAATGGATTCAATGTTGGCGATTATTGATGTGTACATTTAGACACAGGTTTAAGACACCGGCCATGCCTTTTAATATTCTCATTTTGTGAGATGTTCTAACTGGAGGAGTTGTGGGACAGCCAAGGTTACCTTTCATGCTTTTTGAATGTCCCATTTCCCCGTTGCTTATGGGATTAGCACTTCATTTTGGGGTTTTCTCTTTTCATTCTATTGAGACTTCGCAATATAGATGAACCGTCAGGATAAACCCGACTAGTTACTAAGGTCTAATAACTACATTAAAAGGAATAATGAGAACCACAGTTATACGCAGTTAATGCCCACTGGGGCTGGCGGATGGCATGTTTCTTCTAATACTGCACGGGCCCACTTGGGCACTAAACTGTATTAAAATTATGGATGATAATCTGAGAATCTCACCCATGGGGTTGTATAAATTTGTATTTGGCGATATGTTTTGAAAAATCCATATGTGCATTGTGTACTAGATTCTCTTGAGTGGATGAAATACATGAGAGGTGACCGACAGCTAAAGAAAAATGAATCCTTGATTCAAACAAAAGGAACTCATGGGAGCAGCGCAAATATCATGCAATTACTTTCATAATGATATTTAACCCAGCGATCAATTCTAATGCATTGAACAAATGTTTTCAGACATCGGGGAGCATTAATTTTTATTTTTTTTAAAGTTCTAGGGTCTTTTTTCATTGTTGATGAAATTAGCCCTTTCTCATTAAATACACGTCATTAAAATGGGAGGTCCCTTGCATGCAAGTTAAAGACAGATTAAGAGTAGATGCCTTACTCACTGAGGAGAATGTCTAGGTGGATGAATGTGTGGATATGCAAGTTCTGACACCATGGTCACTCGGGCTATACATCTTGTAAGTCCTGTTGCTGTAAGTCAGTGAGCTGGTTGTGCAGATTTTTTCTGTTTTCCACATAGTTGAAGTAGCCAATCCCTGGTACGTCATTATTCGGAGCAGTCCAGCCACAGGGGAAGTCACGATGCTCTAGACTGACACACATGTGCTAACCTCTTCGAAAAGGTTTTGGAGGTGCACACACTAGGCGCTGTGTAATCCCAGCCTTGATCCTGGACCAGTCAAAATGTTGAGGGCCGCCCCTGGCTAGTCTTGCCACAATCTTGATATGTGGACAAGAGTCGGCCATCTTAGAAGGTACCTCAAAGTTCCAGCTGAGTGCAGTGCTCCTGGTGAACAAATGGTATCAAAAATCAGGCAGAACATCTGCCAGGTGACTTGTTATTCGAGCCTCCTGCTTAGGAAATGGTGAAATGAAGAGCAAGCAGGCACAGGGCTACTGCGCCTTTAGACTTTTCTGTAGGTCAAAGAGCTCTGCATCGGTTTCCAACATGCACACTGACCACCTCCCTTGAGGCCTCCTTTCTTCCGATGGTTTCTTCAGTAAAGGCCCGGTGAGACATTTAACTGCCTTGTAGCAACTATATGCAAGCGAAATCGTGTGATTTTTGACTCGCGTAATATTCCCCATGAGAACTATGGGTTTTATGGTTTTACATGAGAGAGAGAGAGAGTGAGAGAGAGAGAGGGCGTCTTGCACGAAAATCGGGACTTTCATGAAGCTTTTTTTTAGGAGATGACAATTTTCGCTATCTACTGGCATTGCTTTTCCTCGCGTCTGTGCCACCAGTCGAGAGGTAAACCTGCGCGACGTGCGCTCTCATACAAGAAGCATTGCTATACACACCTAGCTAGGCCTGTCGAGATTCTGAAAGTTCCGTGGTCAACACAGGTACAGAAAGACAGACAGTTTCCTAGTTGCCAAAAACCGAAAACCCCCAAATTAAGCTGAATACAAGTTGCTGAGTAATCAGGGATTACACAAGGTTAGATTTATACAATAGCGAAGCATTGGTAAAGCCAAGAGGTCTAGAAGTGTTTCTAGCATTTTGGTATTGCCGTTTCTTTGTTTTGTGATTTTTTTGTAAAACTTAGTGCAACTGAGCCAGTGGACTCTGGCACTAAAAGGAACAACTTTTCTACGGAAGTGCACGTGCATACTATGCAAGAGCAGACTGCCATCCCTCACAGTGAAGTTAGTCAGTGACTGAGCCATTGCTCCATGCTGTAGTGGGCGGATGATGCGAATGACAACATCTGAACAATAGATGAAGAGGGCTGGTTAAAAGTGCTTAAAACTGTAATATATCTATCTCTCTCTATATATATATATATATCTATATATATCTCTCTCTATATATACATATATATATACACACACACACACACACACACACACACACACACACACATATACACACACACATATGCATACATATATCTTTTTTTATAAATCACTCAGTGACAGATAGCTATGCTTAGGGCCACGTTTCCATAGGAAATTTATTTTTTTGGTTTGCTTATAACTTTGGTGCCGTTTTATGAATCTTTATGAAATGTTCTATTAAAAAAAAGTCGAATCCACCTCAGCTTCTGGGTGATCCGTCAAGCCGAGGCAGAGGATAGGGCGGAGGAACACATTTTCCATAGGAAAATTAGACGTAGCTACAGCCAAAACAGTTGAACAGAATTACACCTAATTTTTCGGAAAGCTAGATCTTGACACAGAAAGTGTGCTTTGTGATTTGGTGGAATAACATACAGTAGCTTTTGAGAAATTAAGGCTGAAAATGTATGGATATTTCATGCCACGGAGGATCCGCAGAGCCAACAGATACAGAGATAAGATCTCATTGGCAGGCACCACATCAAAAAAGATGCGATGACAGCCATTTTAGGACTCAGTTCCTGGTCCTAAATAAAAACTGGTAATTACCTCCCATATTACATCGTTCATGACAATCTATGAAATCATTGATATCACAACATCTTAAATCACATTGTTTACAACACTGCATGGCGGGGGTGAGCTAGTTACTTTAGGGCACTAGTTATACCTACTTCAGTTAACTGGTGAATTTCAGTGTTTTTTTCCAAGTTTAAAATGTGGTGTTACAACTGGCATTGCTAACTATAACATCACTAACTTTTTTTGCGATTATACACACACATATATACATGCACATATTGTAAATCAATCATAACATTTGTAAAGCGCACTACACACCCGTGAGGGTCTGAAGGCGCTGGGGGGGAGGGGACGCTGCTACTGTTCAAAGAGCCAGGTCTTGAGAAGTCTCCTGAAGGTTAGAAGGTCTTCGGTCCGCCGCAGGCGGATGGGGAGGGTGTTCCAGGTCTTGGCGGCGAGGTGGGAGAATGATCTGCCGCCGGCTGTCACCCTTTGGATGCGGGGTACGGTGGTGAGGGTGCAGTCTGCGGAGCGGAGCTGGCGGGTGGGTGAGGCTGTAGAGGCTGAGCCGGCTGTTGAGGTACACTGGTCCGGTGTTGTGGAGTGCCTTGTGTGCGTGGGTGAGGAGTTTGAAGGTTATCCTCTTGTTGACACGGAGCCAGTGCAGGTCTCACAGGTGGGGTATGATGTGGCTGCGGCGAGGGATGTTGAGGATCAGGCGTGCGGAGGCGTTCTGGATGCTTTGGAGCCGTTTCAGAAGTTTGGCCGGGGCTCCTGCGTAGAGTGCGTTTCCGTAGACCAGTCTACTGCTGACGAGGGTAAAGACAAAATGTCTTTGCTAATGTGAGACCTAAAAATTGAATTCTAGTAGCAACGCAGACTGAATATGAGGCAGAGCAAGTATCGCTCGAACTACCAAGGGAGGGTTGTGTCTATTTTCATCTTGCTCCATCTAGATCCTGGAGGTAGGGTTCTATATTTAGGCTATGGGTTGCCTGGTCCTTTGTATGACACTTCTGGCCTGGGTTCTGCTGCCTCCAGACACAAAAGTAACTACACCCCAATGGGCTGAACTGCAGCAATCTCACTCCAGTTTGCCTGGCATGGAGCTGCGTGCCAGACAAAAACCGGAGCAGTGCCAGGTGGATTGCAGGACTGCTTCCATCTCTTCCGCAGGCTACGCTAGGTCAACAAGGAAGACTGCTGGAGAACGCTTTGGCACAGTGCAGCATATCATGTACGGCATGTTCCACATGTTGCTGGCTACACCCATAGCGGAAGCGTGAGAGCCTTTCTATTCCATTATGGAACCTTAAGTAAATTAATTCCCACTCTTTTTGTGTCTACCTGGAACTGACCGGTGATTTACCTTATTCCAAAGTATTACGTGGTTTAAGTATATCTAATTTCTGAAACCTACATTGGCCTCTGATAAAGCCTGCACTACAAGACACAAAACAGAAGGTCCTTGCATGGGCGGCTCCTCCGCTAAGGAGCATTGCCTCACTGCTTTTCAGCAGTGTAAGGAAAAATAAGATAACAAAGTTATTATTTTTAGTTATTTCCTGTTTGTGGACGCGGCAGCTTAGCCAGGCAGTGCGGGCAGGGCTGCTCTGCTGACAGAGCATAGGGAGGGGAGGAGTGGTTTTCTCTCCCTAAGCGCGCCTATGTTTGACCAGCACTCTCGGGCCAGCCAATCATTCATGCGCACTTTCCCTGTTCTCCACGCAGGCTGCATTACAGCCTGTGTGGAGAACATGCCCAGGCCCCCATTCCCTGGCTGAGCACAGAACATCGGTGTTCAGACCAATCAGAATGCTGCATTGCAGCATTCTGATTGGCTCACGAAAAGGAAGCCTCAGCCTGGGTGGTTTCGGCCAGGGCAACGAGGAGGACCCAGCGAGGAAGGCGAGGAGTTAAGTTACATCTTATTTTGTATTCACCCCGCCACCCCACCAATACGTGCAGGTCAATATTCTAAAAGTATGGCCTTGCGGAGGTTTACAACGTTCCCTCAACTGCAGCTATTAGATTTTCCTCTTTTAGGTGCTCAGGACCACCTAGGAGCACCTCTCAACTTGTAAACCTCTCTCTGATTAACAGGTATTGAGGGAGGGGGCACTAATACCTTCCTGTCTCTAGCCCACACCTCCCATTTTTTAGTCAAGGCAGGCGCTTCATGCACCACGACCCTCTTCATTGAGTCGGTAGAGAACCAAAAAGGCTTGGAGGAGCAGGGAGGAGACAACCATAGTGTTTTTAGAAAGCCATCTGCCCTAGCTGTTTTTCTGATCTGGTCTTTCGGGGCCTAGATTGCGCCTCTATGCTCTCTCGTTTCAAAAGTCTGCCTCTTGAGCGCATGTGCCTGTAGAATCCAAGCCCAGTGTAGGCCCAGGAGGGCCACATGCACAATTTCTACAATATCAAAATGCAAAAAATATACACAAAGCGATTCTAAATGGAAACAATTCACATAGTGGTTATTCTAGAAATCTGACATACATTTAATCCTACTAGGCCTACATTTGACACTCCGCGTATATAGGGGGGCCTTGAGAGCAGTTGTGTAATGCAACATAGAAGAATGTGCAGAGATAACTGGCATCAGATCACAGTCAGGCGTGGCAAACTAGATCACTTGACAGAGGGATCTTCCACCTTCGTCTGGATCCAGCGAGATGTGTGGCAGACCTTCATTCTATGGTGTGTTTCATTACACTACGATAAAGAACTATTGGCACAACATGCAGCTCAAAATGATGGACCATATCCTAGATTATGGCCATATAATCAATTACAATGAGGTCTTTGTTCCTACTTTGGCATACAGACGTCAGATTTACTGTCAGCGAGGTGGGAATTTTCAGTACATTCAAGCTAGGAGATAACATTTTGGGAAACTTATTACTAGCTATTACAAATCTTACTTTATTTATGGTAATCTTTTTTTAATAATACAATAAAATGAGTCCATGTTAATTTTTAGGTAAGCACCTTTCATAAATCCAACTGTTGAAACCGAGGCTCCGTGTTTCTGCCTGGCCATCGTTATGTTTAAGTCAAGGCTGGAAAAAGAAGCGTGGGCTTTTTGGAAGGGGGAAGTGTTAGGCAATAGTTTGGTGACACCGAGCTGCCGTAGAAAGAAAAATCCCAAGCAACATCTTGGTGACATCTTGAGCTACAATTCTAAAAATCAAATAAAAGATGGGACGCTTACTGTCCTCTACGCGCAGTCCGATTTAGCTTTTGTTTTTCAGTTGTTTGTTCCAAGGACTGAAACATGCTGCTTATCGGCAGTGTTTGTCAGTCAGTTTGATCTGCTCGCACTACCTTGAAGTTTGTGTCCTATGTGCCTCCCTCCACTGCAGGGTGACTTGCGCATTTCATCGCAGTGTGCATTAGCACGGTATACTGTTGCCTTGACATGCATTTCCCCCAAGGTACTTCCCTGCTTCACTGCAGTATACTCTGTGTGGGATGTACATGACTGCAGCGTGCACTGCACCTAATGTACTTAGTGCAGCGCGCTGTGTGACTCTTGTATTCCGCTGCACTATACATTATGCCTGATGTACTTGCAGTGTGCATTGACCCTAATGTACTCGGTTCAAGTGCTTTGCGACTCTTACTTCACTGCTCCATGCATTCTGCCCGATTTACTTGGCTGCAGTGTGCTCGATTCTGAGGCTTTTCTCTGTGAATGAAGTGACCTGAAATAGGGTCACCCGGGTCACTCGCGACCACCTCTCAGCCTTCAAAACCAAATGAAGAGTCGAGTCGACAGAATACAAACCAAAAGTAATTTATTAGTCATACACTCGAGCGGAGTCCAGTCTGACCAGCCTCCTCGGATTGCTGCAGGGGCACTGACTCCTACCAACATGGAGAAACACGATATACATTTCCAGTACCCCTAAAGACACACCCAGACTGGAATTTTCCCGTTAGTAGCTGGTGAACAAAAGAGACATAGAAGGATGAGCTACAATCCTAAGACCGGCTACATGCTATCTCAGTTTCAAGGCTATTCTGCCCCTGCCCACCACTCTAAGGGTGTGCGCGGGCCTATCTAACGGGAAAGGTATGCAATAATAAGAAAGTCTATTCATTAGTGCAGCGAAGCTCAACCTTAGGGGGGATAAAGAAATAACACATTATGGCTGCTTTCTGCTGAGGCCAACAGAATGAGACAGAAGCTTAGTTTCAGTCATGGTACAAAATGGCGGCTAAATGCAAAATGGTGCCGCAAATGCTAACTTAAATAGTACAATGCAATAGAAAGTCGGCTAAAAGCATTTTCCATTCCAACATCTGCAATGTGCACTGCACCTAATGTACTTAGCCCAGCGCGCTTTGTGACTACTTCACTGTACTATGCACTACTGCAAGGCGTACCTCTCACATAGGTGAACATTGGAGTTACCTTATTACATTTAATAGGCTGTACTTTCCAAATGGGAATAGCTATCTAGGTCATGTTTGGTGCCTTTGGAATTGTAATGAAAAATCCCTACTTCTGGTGAAGTCGGATTTTAAATTACAATTTTGTAAATGCCACTTTTATAAATTGATATTTTTCTGCCTTAGCCATTTCGTGCTTGCAGCCTGTCTCAGGGTCACATGACTAGGAGGAATACCCAAAGCCCAACTATACCGAGACAGCTACATACAATAGAGAGCGTAGGTGTGCCTGGATGGGCCATAACTGGCAGGATGGAAATGCAAAGCTGGGCACAGCCCTACTTGTAACTGAATAGGCTGTGCCCTGCCTCCACACAAAAGGCAGCATACCCTTGTAGTTAGTCTGGAGCCAATACATAGAAGGCAGGGCATTTCTAGAAGCTTCTCCCACCTTCCAGAGGAAGGGCACCAGGTATAAATATTGGACCTCAGACACCACCTCTTCAGTACGCTTCTGGAAACTGAATACTATGTCAGGAAGGAGGACTGTTCTGCTGAAAGGACTGCTGTTCTGCTGAAAGGACTGCTACTATGCTGGACTGCTGCTCCGAAGGACTGCCACTCTGCTGACGTGCTGCCCTCCTGCCTAGGTGAGGACTGAACCTGCATCCGTTCAACCCATGACCACAGAGTGACAGAGCTTGTTGGCTGGCCTCCTGACTTGAGCATCAGGGACAGAAAGTACCTACAACTTTGACCCTAGCACCTGGACTCTGCTATCTGTGAGCCTTCCCTACCCAGGTTGTGCCACCCCAGTCCTGGACCCTTTGAAGTGGGCCTAAGGTGCTCAGCCAGCCTCTGTGGATCCAGCAGAACAGATGCATCTCTGCTGTGCGGCACATCCCCGCCACTGTGTGGATCACTGTCGCAAAGACCTGCTTAGCAGCCTACTGCCTCACTGGAACTGCCACTGCGTGATGCATCCTCGACACAGGTCCTTGCATTCCTCGTTGAGGGAGGCCTTGATAACGCCGGACTCCGCATCACAGACTCGTCCCTCGGACTGCACCTGCATCTGTTTAATCCAGGACCCCAGCGTCTGAGCAATAAGTCAGTCTAACTCACACACAAGGGGGCAGCAGGCATTGTTCAGACTGCTGGACTTCGCATCACAATCCATCAACAGGATTCTCTATGACTACGCAGCCATGCCGCATCTCAGAACCGCTGCATTGCTTCGGCTGCACAACTCATTTTTGATAAGGGCCCTCGCAAAGCAAACCAGGATTTAAGGTACTTTGTTCAGTGGACCAAACTGGGTCCCTATAGCCGGCTCGTACTTTATCGTTGTCGGCCTGAACTTGTGATTTTGTCTCGGTACGACCAGACATCTACAGTTGATGCTTTCTGCTTTTCAGCGCTATTTTCACGGAATCTTTCAAATTAGATATCTCCGGTTTCACAGATTTCATTTGTCATTTTGATTTCAAATAATTTATTAATGTTTTCCTATTTTATAAGTTGGTGTGGGATTTCTCTGTGTTGTGACTTCACTTCATTACTGTTTGTGTTATGCATGGGGCAGCACCGACACAGGGTGGCAGTAAAAAAGCTGTACCTACCCACGGACCAAGGAGGCCTTGCAGCTCCAAACTTCGAGCAGTGCTACCTTGCCGCCCAGCTACAGTGGATAGTCAGGTGGCTTGCCGATCGGCAGCGCGATGACACCGCCACCATGAGCGCACCCTATACACTATTGTGACTGATGAAGATATTTGATCCCGGCGCGATCGTGAGATCCACGGAACCCCTACTGCTCAGAGTAGCATATAAGTGCTTACGCAGAAGTTTATTTTTAACCAGGAAACTCACACTATACGGCCCGGCACTACCACTAGAAGGGTCGCCCAAAGACCGATCAGTGGCAACAGAAATAGAGCTCCATGACTGGCATGAAGAGGGTATCCAATTCTTTGGCGACTTGTATCAGGATGGCGAACTAGTCCTGTATGAGAGACTGCAGGTGGAGGAGAGACTTCCAACCAGTCAGTTCCTCCTACACCGCTCCTTAATACCAATGCTCACGTCCAGATGGGGTGACCTCACAGCAGAGCCGCAAGTCCATCTAACTATACAGTACCTGCATGTCATGGGCAATGGAAGACACCTCACACGTTGGTTTGATGCCTCCCTCCGCCAATACACAGCACATGATCTGCGTCCTCTTTGTACTCGTTAGGAGCAAGATCCGGGGAGACAACTCTCAGACAAGGAATGGGCCCAGGTGTTAGAGAGCCCAAAACGCATCCCCATTCAATATTATATCATGCAAAGGCCATATCTTACATCCGCTAAAATTAATCGTTACTTTAGCTGCACAGATGCTGCTTATCCACGAGGCGCTCTGGTGGGTGCTGATGTACTACACATGTTTTGGGACTGTGCCCACCTTCACACTTACTGGAGGGGGTAGCAGCTACAATGTCCTCCTGCACGGAGCGGCTATCCCTTTTGAGTGGCAAGCCTACATATTGCATCTATACCGTCGAACACATAGCAATAGGGTGTCGTCTAGGTTCCTGGATCTTGGGATATGAGTAGCCAAGAGATTAATTACCAAAGAAGTGGAAGTCGCAAGACCCTCCCAACATACACTAATTGAGACACTCAATGCTAGTAGGGGCTAAGGCGGAAAGCGTTGCACTTCGCCGCAAAGACATCACAGTAATTCACTGGGTCCAGACAGCAGCTGGGTGGGATGCGATTCTTACGGAGTTGCTACACACAGGCAAAGACACAAGCGAGATTCCACACACACAGCTGTCGACATGGACTGAGAGAGCATATACTAGCCGCAGTTAATGCAACGGTGCAGGCTCTGCCTGAGCTGCACGCACTATAAACAATGTCCTACAGCGGGTAATTGAGGGTCGTGGAACTAGTGGAACCATACCTACGTTAACACAGAGGAGGGGACCGCCAGAGTACCCAACCCTGGTTGTATCCACCTGGTTACATTTTAATTTGTTCCAATGTTGTTACTACCTGCCGCCCCACGACATGAGTCACAGGACAGAAGTATGTCACAGCACTGACACGAATCTGAAATCACAAAGCCGGAGAGGATAGGCAGACACACATCCACATCGGCTATGAGGTGCAAGCAGGCGTCTTCCCCCCTAGAGCCGCAGAGTTTACCCTGGCAATTGGTATTGTATAAATGGTATGATGATGGTTCTGAAATGTATATCACGGTTTCATGCTGTGACATATGTGCGTTGTAACTGACATAAGTTTTAAAACAAAAACCTGAATAAAAATATGTTTTAAAAAAAATTGTTTGTGTACTGCATAAATAATTGACACAGCCTAACTGCTTTTTGTGCCATGCTACCCAGAGTTAAGCACTGGTTTCTTTTGTGACTTGTTCACTTGTTTTGTGATTTTGTTCACCCTGCAAGGGACTGTGGCCATTGCTTGACCAGAGCTCACACCCTAGTCAACCAACAACTCAATTTCTTACATTCATGTTCCTTGTTTTAAGTAGCTGTTAGTTTCCCAGTCATGGGGCTACAAAAAAGGGTCCAGTCTTATTAATTTGCTGTTGCTCCTCATAGCAGTGTAGTCAAGGCCTGGACCACTCACAATAGAGGCAACAAAATGTGCAAGCTTTCTACGGTTAACTGTCATCAGCCAATAGAAAGTGTAACCAAGAAAGACTAAAGGCGGGTCTTTCCAAAAGGGTCCCCTTCATTTTATAGAACCAAATCTGCAGTCCCATCCCTCACCTTTACCATCTCCACAAAGGGCAGTGCTTCAGAAAGTCTAATCATTTCTAAAGGAAACACTGTGACCATGCCCCTCTATACAGTATTTGGAAATCCACCCTCCAGCCACAGGAATGCACACAATACACTGTCTGTGAGAGCTCTCCTTGTTTTACATCTTTTGCACTATCAAACCAGATGCATCCAAAATGTGATTGCACCTTGTCTTGCAATTAATAATGTAAGTCAAACCTGAGGATGAATATCAGAAGACTTCTAATACTGCATACGCATCACCTCGGTTTTCGATATTTGTAGTAGTTACCCATCTATTTTCTCACATCGCTATGATGTTGATGTTACTGCTTCCACTGAGCGCAACCTAAAGCTCTCATGATTTGCCTATATATGCATCCAGCCATTACTGTTACCTTTAGCCAGAACAGTGCTTGGATGAACACTGCTTTCTGAAGTCTTACACTACTCAAACCTTTATGAATAAACACAACTTTAAGGTTAGCTTCATGGGATGGTGTGCCACAGGAGGATTAGGTGCATACAAAGGCCTGGTTGCCTATCAAAGTACCCAATATAGCACTATCTTTGCATGCAAATGTTTTTCTACAGTCTTGCATCCTCAAATTGCATGCTCTTTATTTCTAAAGACCAGCAAGAATAATTACCTTTTCTAAAATCTGTATTTTCGCCTCATCTATTTCTTATTTTTTTAATTGGCCTATCCTCCTCTTCCATCCTTTTCACATGCACCATCTACTTTGAATCCCATTCAGGTTTGCCTTAATCTTTATTAATGTATTTTTGCAAACTACACACAGTTTATTTCAAACATCACACCCTCTCCATCCTTGAAAGTAATGCCCTTGCAGCCTAACAATACCTAAATGTCTCTTAATGCATGTATTAATCCCACCAACCATCCACATTAACTCACATACCTCCCTCCCGCCGGCCCACTTGTGATCACACCTAACTCCTAATAATTTAATCTACTACAAAGAAACTAAAGTGACTGCATGGAATGATTTCCTTGAGTGCACTTGGCCTAATCCCTTTAAACAGAAATAATCAATAAAACTCGATTAACCACCAAACTTGGTTTCTGGAGCAGCGTGCTCCCCTGTGTAAAGAGCTTCAACACCTCCTCAGGGTTAGTAAGAGCTATATAAAATCAATTACAACAATATGAAACCTGAGAAGTGAGTCTCTACTGAACAGATTGCATCAACAGAATTAAGATGTCCCTGGAAGACGTCAGTTATGAAAAGTAGCCAGAAAATTAGGTTTGTGAAATTAAAAGTCACATTTAGGTTATGTTATGTAGATTTTTATGGAATTCTATGACTCTCATGAGGGTATCCTGGTGCTATGCAGGTCTGTGGGGCTTGCCCCGAGGGGCTTCACTAGAAGAGTCAGGTCTTCAACTTCTAGCAGAATTCAAGAAGCAATGAGGGTCTACTGATGTGGGGTGGGAGGACGTTCCATGCTTTAGGAACAATGCATGAGAAAGCACAACCTCCTGATCTACTTGGGTGTGCAGCAAAATACTGTACTGTAGGTACTTTGGACAAATGACCAGTACATTAGCTGCATCATTAAGAAAGCCGACATGGGGGCGTGGCTTAGCCACGGAGCACAATGGCCTCGTAAGAGAGTAGCTCTACGCACACTTTATTCCTACCCAGCGATCTGCTACACAAATCCGATGCCCAAGTGACGGGGTGGTCATCGGAAACCCTCAGGCCACTGCTGCACTGCCCGCTTCTGTTCGTGGACCAACGCCGGAGAAGCAACGGTCATAGCAGAGGCCGCCCCCGAAGGGGGCTCGAGGGCCGGCGCCATAATGGCCGCCAGAGCCCGATAAGGAACGGAACTGGTTCTCGCCGGCGGGAAGCGCCGCAGGGCGAAACGCCCTGAGGCCCCCGCCCCCCCTTCCAAGAACAATAGGAGAAGAGGAAGGGGAGATATAAGACGACGCTCCCCCTGCGGCAGCCCACTTGCATATCATGAGAGCTGGGGGAGCGGCGCCAGCGAGTTTCGAATGAGCAGGAGCATCATAAATCATCAGCCATACATCATGGCTCATAAATCATCGGTATGTCATAAATCATTCTGTCACAATCTGTCATCATTCCGCTGTCATAAATCATTCTGCATGAGCATCATAAATCAGCCATAAATCATCGGCTGGCCATAAATCACTGGTTTGTCTTTTTGCTCATTTGCAACTCCTAGGGTTGTAAATCACCCTGACAGCTCGTAGCTTGTTCTTTGTTGTTTACCACGCCCCTTTGCGTGTGGGGGGGTAGCCTTTTCCCTGGAGTTAGGCCCCAACTCGCTACCTTGTTAGTCTCTTTTGTGCCCCACCTTCTGGCTTGGGCTGGGCTGCGAGCGCCGTCTCCGTTTGCTACCCCGATTTTGTCAGGCGCACTCACCCTGCCGTGCAGCATCCCAAAGTGAGTGGCCCTCCTTCTACACACCGCCCCGTCGGTGTGCTCCCATACAATACCAATACACTTGTTGTTTCCGCCGTCAGATGTGCACTCTCTGTGCGCTCTCGTTGCGCGGGGGCAGTTTCCACCCGGAGTTAGGCCTCAACCCACTACCTTGTTAAGACTGTTTTGTGCCCTGCCGACTGGCAAGGGCTGGGCTGCGAGCGCCGTCTCCGTTACCTGCCCCCGTTTTTTGGCCAACTCACCCTGCCGTGCGGCATCCCAAAGTGAGTGGCCCTATTCACACACCCCGTCCGTCGGTGTGTCTCCATATCCAACCCTTGTACCCGTAGCTCCTTTGGTTTTCGTCAGCACTGCGACGCTGCTGCTCCCTAGGTGTGGGTGGGTGGGATTCGAAACTCGCTGGCGCCGCTCCCCCAGCTCCCATGATATGCAAGCGGGCTGCCGCAGGGGGAGCGTTGTCTTATATCTGCCCTTCCTCTTCTCCTATTGTTCTTGGAAGAGGGGGGGGGGGGTCGGGGGCCTCAGGGCGGTTCGCCCTGTGGCGCTTCCCGCCGGCGAGAACCAGTTCCGTTCCTTATCGGGCTCTGGCGGCCATTATGGCGCCGGCCCTCAAGCCCCCTTCGGGGGCGGCCTCTGCTATAACGGCCGCACTGCACCCATTCCAGGAACCGTACCATACTTGTGCATCTGCATTACTAAACATAGCCAACAATCGTCGTATGTGGTGGTAATTGTTGGCCACAGTTTTTATTACTTATTACATAGTCACACTTGTACAACTCCCCCGGACACCCCCTTGGAGGCCGGGGTCATAAATTATTGTCACACATTATTACGAATGTGATGTCACGCATTGTCAGCGGGACATCATAAATCATGGGCCATAAATCATTGTGCGTCATAAATCATTCTGCCACAATTGGCCCTTACTTTGTTGCCATCAATCACTCTGCCTGATCACCATAAATCAGCAGCCATAAATCATGGGTCATAACTCATCGGTATGTCATAAATCATTCTGTCATAAGCCATCATAATTTCGTTGTCAAATCATTTTGCATGAGCATCATAAATCATCAGTCATACATCATGGGTCATAAATCATCGGTATGTCATAAATCATTCTGTAACAATCTGTCATCATTCCGCTGTCATAAATCATTCTGCATGAGCATCATAAATCATCAGCCATAAATCACTTGCGGCCTGCGACCCAGTCCTGATCCTGGAGCCTCCGGTGGCATTGCATGAATGTAAGACGTGGCATCGCTACGCAAAGAGCCTGCGTGAGGTGCGAGACCGAGGCTGCGGCCCGTGGGGGGGAATCGGAGGGCTCGGAGCCAAGTGGGGTATCGGACTGCTACACGGACCCCCAGTGTGAGACAGCGCGGTGCACGGAGACATAAAGGGGTGCTGCCCCCCCCCCCCCTGACGGCACAGGTTTTTTCCATTGATTGGCCGCACCACAGAGTGTGTGTCCGCGCGCAGAGCGGCCATGAGCGGCCCCACAAGGGGGGGAGGGAGGGGGGGGAGAACCTTTAGAGAAATATCCTGGCTCAACCCGCACCACCAGACAGCTAGTCAGTGCACCTCACCTCGCAAATCCTACAAGCCAGTTGGAGGACTTGCTTGGGACGCCCAGGAGCCGGGCTCGGACCTGCGCGCAGTGGAGGAAGCCACGGGACATCCTGCAGATTACAAGTCAGTGGCTGCTCCCAGTTCTGTTGATCCAGCCATGCAGCAGGAGTGGCAAGACACGGGCTCTGACTGAATGAAGCGTAGTCCCTCGCCGCCTCGAATTGAAAAAGAAGGGCCGCCCGAGTGATCCGGACTGGCACGTGTATGCCTAACAGTTCCTGAACTCCCCCGGGTGGTCTTAGTGTCTAGCAAAGTGGGGATATTACTCGGGTGCCACTGAGAGTTATATCGGAAGCGGGGCTCCTCCCTGTGGCGTTGCTGTGTCGGATGCCTGGTCCGCGAACTCCACCCCACACTTGTCTGCCCTCCTTGACGCATCTGTACCTGAAGTCTATAGGAGTCTTGGTGTCACTTACCACCAGCGTAATAAAAAACAGCATGTCGGAGTCAAGAGGTCACAAAACAGTCCAACAAAATAAACTAGACAAATATACGCTCCCAAAATCCACCTTGTTGGAACATTAATCTGCGACTAAAGTGACGGCTGGGGCGGAGGGGGACTCCCCTGAACTCACTTTCCAAGACGTCATGGATGCTATCTCAGGAGTCAGATCCTCCATGGAGCAGAGGATGGACACTAGCTCCCTCGAAAGTGACACTAATTAGAGTGGACTTAACGGAAATTGGGGAGAAAGTAAAGCAGATGGAGATTACCACCTCCAGCCTGGTGGATGACACGTCGCAACTGCAGCAGGAAGTCAGAGACTTGCAGGCCTTCCGGAGATTTGCGGAGGACAAGCTTGACAATTATGAAGGCCGTACCCACCGCAATAACGTACGTATAATTGGGGTGCCTGAAAAGGGGGAGGGAAACAGAAAATACAGAAAACCCCCTGCAAGTGAACTGGGCACCTTCAATAGTTAAAAAAGCAAAAGTGAAGCCCATTTTCGGGTAAATCGGAAGTGTGTTGAAATAGATTTTAATAGGACCAAAACAAATCAAGACACTGTACTTGGTGATGCACAAAAAATATGAATTGAAACCAGATTTCTACACATTATCATTTGTGTGCAATATAGTTTTAATCGGTAAAACTGGGTCTGCAGATGTAGTGGTCATTTCAATGGAAAATGTGCTGTGAATGACCGTGCGCTAAATGATGCTTTAATTACATTAAAACAATTGCCCATCCCATGTCCACTAAAGCTAGGTGAGTCGCGAAAGTTTGTGTCATTCTAAAAAGTGGGTTGTGGCTCTTACAATTTTGGGTACCACTGGTCTAAGCAGTAAGTAAGTAATCAACGTGCAAAATAGTTTTTGTTTAAAATCCTCTGTAAAGTTTATCATATCTTGGTCAAGTCCCCATACAAGTAGTTTTCTTCACCCTGAACAGTCAAGAGGGTGTACAGGCGAAGACAGGCCGTCAAACGGAGCATTCCTTAAAGACTGCGAGGGGGCGATGCGTGCATTTATTGTATGTGAGAGAGCAGAGGAACACCGTACATTCAAGCAGAGATGGAATGTGCATTGTTGCACTGAAGTTACAATTCACATGTTTACTACTGGGCCTGAATTTCAGTCACGACCGACGGATTTGCTTAGAAGCCAGGTAAAACACATCCGAGATATTTTTATTCTGGGTTTACAGCAGGATAGATGTTGTAAGTGCAGTGGCAAAGCGCGTGACCGGAGTAGTTCAGTTAACGAAGGCACAGCTCGCTCAGCCGCACTGCGCGCGGGCGTCAGTCCGGCTCTCACTCGGGACCACTGAGCCCCATGGATTCCGGAGATGGTTCACGCGCGCTGCCTTACTAGACGTCCTCGCGCGTCTCTTTCCACCTCTGGGCCCGGGATAAGACTCGGGCCGGACGGATTGCATTTCTTTTTTGGAAGGGGGTTTGCCAGGACGCTCCCCTTTGCTTTATGCACAGTTTTTCGAAGCGCGCCGAGCAGCCTCTCTGGGTTGAACTGCGCGGACGAGCCGCTCCTGGGCCGGAGTTATCGGCAGCGTGCCGCACCTCGGGACGTGATGGTGAAGGGCGCAGAGAAGGTCATGGAAAGCGCCTTGAGAAGAGCACAGCCCTGAGCACGGAGAGATACCACCGCATAACAACGCGATAACCCCGACATCCGCGTGGGGGAAGATTCCGCACAGCCGATGTTATGTCCAATAAACCTAATCTGGACTAAACACTGATTAACACTTTCTGCACGGCAACACTTCTCTTAAGAGCGTACGTCTGCACGCGCACATTCGCCACTGATGGCTTCTAGGCGCTTTACACAGCGCAGAATTTATTGTAATAGGCGCCAATCCCGTATGTGCGTATAAAGACAACCGTGAAGTGCTGGGCCCGGCTGAGACGGAATACTTACACCGGGGTGTAATGAGGCCGGAGGGAGCATATCATCGGAGCAGATTACGCTATAGCTGGTGTTGACATATTCACAATACAGCCACTCACCGTTCCAGACATATAGGTATTACGTAATTTGCCTGGACACACAAATCTGTAGTTATGTGCTGAGCCCAGGAATAGAATCAACTGACCTGCTCAGCTTCCAAAGTTGGAAAATTCCCCCTTCAGGATTACACACCTGCTTTTGGAGCAAAGTTCTAGCTTTTCATCGATTCAAAAAGAACCGCCAGAATATTCAGAGAGATGTACACGGGTAACATTGCGAGGAGCCTTCGCGTCCATAACAGCTGCACAACCTGCTCTTCACCAGCTGGACAGTTATGGATGTTGAACGGTGATGTAAATGCGCATCTGCAACTTTTTGTCCAAGGAGGAACCTATTCCCCGCCACCTCAAAAAACATAGGTGGGTTTCCTCCCTCCTTCCAAGGCTTGAAGCGCACTTACTGGACATTATGACAGGTTGAGGGGCCATTATTAGGCCTCGTTTAGTCGATGCCTTTTGATTTTACTAAATTTAGACATGTAATATGCTGATAGAAGCTTTCACCCACCCTCTTTGTCCATTGGTCTATTCTGGTGTCAATCAGTCTTCTTTCGACCTATTGTAACAAATAGCAAGGGGAAATGAGTCAACCCCTTTCAGCCACTAGACCGCTTCACTGAGTGACGGCATTCTTCTCTTTCACAAGAAGCGGCTTTTTTTCACCATCCAAATCCAAATCAACAGTTCCACCCCTGCAACCCACTGACTGAGATACCGATGTACATTTGAACCTAAACTCTTTTATTAAAGTATTTTTTTCTATTTTAGAAAGCTCTATTAACTTAACTGTTCGGACACTGGCTGAGATACCGATGTACATTTGAACCTAAACTCTTTTATTAAAGTATTTTTTTCTATTTTAGAAAGCTCTATTAACTTAACTGTTCGGACTTAGTGGGTCTCTGTGCTGTGCATGTCAGAAATTCGTAAGAAGCCTTGGCCTAGGTAATGTACATGTGTGATGGCACCTCAAGTGTGCATGTCAGAGCTCTTCTGTCCAGGTCAATCACTATCAGTCACCTCCTTCCCACCAAATGTCGCATCAGTTCAGTCAACATACACAATTAAAATCTATTTGCTTTGCCAATGCTTGTTTGGTCTGGAGGGTCCCGATGGCTCGGTCAACAATAACGTTTAAGAACGAATGACAAGATAAACAAGCATTAACAAAGCCATGGGCAGCCAACGCCAGTCCTATTGGCTTTGCCAGTACTCGTTAGTGATGGTGCTTGGCTTCGCTGTTTTCCATCTGCACCCTAGTTTACTTTAGGCTGTTGGTGTCTGAAGGACTCGTGAGCTGTACACTATCAAGGTTATTTCTAGTATATGCGAGATAGGATTGCTTAGCCACGTTAGCAATGGTAATAGAACAGGTCCAGCTCGTCCCCGGAAACATCCAGTAATCTGTGCTACACCCAAAAGTCACTTCAGTTTTAAGCTGCCAGACTTGGTGGGTTGTTGCATTGGTAACTGCATTGACTAGGCACTAGAGAGCTCACTGGCCTTCACATTCCTTTTACTCATTTCCCCTGTTTTAAGCAACCTATATTTGGCAAAACGTTGACCCTTTTCACCATATTTAGTTTTGTATTCTCAAAGTTAAATGCACGGTAATGTGTTCCTTAATGTATATTATACCCGTTTCATACAGTTTCTTTAACCAGCCGGCCTATCAGCTTTGCCACTGCAAAGGTCTGGCCTATCAGCTTTGGGACTGCAAAGGTCTGGCCTATCAGCTTTGGGACTGCAAAGGTCTGGCCTATCAGCTTTGGGACTGCAAAGGTCTGGCCTATCAGCTTTGGGACTGCACAGGTCTGGCCTATCAGCTTTGGGACTGCACAGGTCTGGCCAATCAGCTTTGGGACTGCACAGGTCTGGCCAATCAGCTTTGGGACTGCACAGGTCTGGCCAATCAGCTTTGGGACTGCACAGGTCTGGCCAATCAGCTTTGGGACTGCACAGGTCTGGCCAATCAGCTTTGGGACTGCACAGGTCTGGCCAATCAGCTTTGGGACTGCACAGGTCTGGCCAATCAGCTTTGGGACTGCACAGGTCTGGCCAATCAGCTTTGGGACTGCACAGGTCTGGCCTATCAGCTTTGGGACTGCACAGGTCTGGCCTATCAGCTTTGGGACTGCACAGGTCTGGCCTATCAGCTTTGGGACCGCACAGGTCTGGCCTATCAGCTTTGGGACCGCACAGGTCTGGCCTATCAGCTTTGGGACCGCAAAGGTCTGGCCTATCAGCTTTGGGACCGCAAAGGTCTGGCCTATCAGCTTTGGGACCGCAAAGGTCTGGCCTATCAGCTTTGGGACCGCAAAGGTCTGGCCTATCAGCTTTGGGACCGCAAAGGTCTGGCCTATCAGCTTTGGGACCGCAAAGGTCTGGCCTATCAGCTTTGGGACCGCAAAGGTCTGGCCTATCAGCTTTGGGACCGCAAAGGTCTGGCCTATCAGCTTTGGGACCGCAAAGGTCTGGCCTATCAGCTTTGCCACTGCTAGTTTTTGGGTCTCACCTAAAGATAACTTCAGTTTTCGACTGGCAAACAAAGCTATTCGATCCACAAGAGACTTAGAACGGTTTAATGTCTTTCCCCTTATTCATGATTTTCTTGTCCATCTCTGTTTTCTGCTACTAGTCACATGCCTCATCTTCCTACTCTTGTGTTGGTCACACTCAAAAAGCATTTCGGTCTCACTCTTAATTGGGTGAGTTGCATCCTTCCACTACTGTCATCTTATCTTTGCATTGCAGTGCATGATGGACAATTTTCTCCCTCTGTGGGTCTTCCTGCTCCTTCCCTTCTCCTTTGACCCCTGCTATCTTTTTAACTTATTAGCCCTTATGAGCACCCATATACCCCCCACCCTTGCCCTCTAACTGCAGCTGTATCAGTGGGTAGTCCTATTTAAATGGAGATGCAGCCATTTCAAGACATCGACCAAATTTGTGCATGCGCAGCAGTCATCTGAAGATTTATCGTAATCCAAAGAAAAACATACCAAGAGGTCTGCTGCATACTGCATATGAACACATACAGATGGCCATTAGGGAGGGAAGTTGGGGCAGGGCGAAGCGAGCATTTGTAAACTTAACAGGTGTCATGGCAAGACCTATTGACTTTGCCAATGCTTGTTTAATTTGTTATTGGAAGACACTACCTTTTGGGATTGTTATTCCTGTAGAGTTCGACTCCGGTTGGAAGCTCCACAGATGATCCTGGGTGTATTCTTTTACCGCTCCAGTTTGAGGCCTCAACAATGGTTCAAAGAATGTACTTTCCACCTCGAGGTACTTGCACTGCTGTTTGCTTCCTAAAGGAAGTGTGCAAACACACCTCAGTTCCACTGTGAACTGGATGAGAGCAACCTCGCATCATAGATGGCATAACAGCTGCTGAACGAGGGATTCCTAGACTTCCTATTTGCTACATTTCAGGCCCCCTACGTCACCTTATTTTGGTATTTAGGAATATATCAAGTGCAATGAGGGCGTGCGTGTGTGTGTGATCTCACACCACAACAGTATTTGGCTAATCCAGGGCTCTACAGTGGAACAAATCACGTGTGCGCCCAAGGCCACTGCAGCTTATTTTTAGATACCACGATAGGCAACTGTGACAGTCTTAATTTGCACGGGATACAAGTTATTGGGAAAACATCTCTAGGAGGCTAGAGCAAACGAGCTTCTACGTACAAGAGTGGCTCAAGAGGCCAAGCTGGCGGAAAGGTTTGGATTCTAGTTTACGTTTTAAACATGAACCAGGGCTTAATTAAAAAAATGTGTATGGTCCCAAAGTTTCTTAGAAACCTGCAACAATTGCCGAATACTAAAACTGCCTAGTTTTGATTCCATCTCATGGCTATTTCTTCCACCACCCTACACTTCCTGACTCTGTGTCTTGCCAGAGTGGACGCTGACTCAATCTAGATGGGCCACAAACGCAGGCCAGCATTACTGCTAATTTATTGTATCAACTGTTCAACCCTCCGTTCAACCTATTAAAAGCTACTATGCAGTTGGGGCTCCTCCGCTAAGGCAGAGAAGCGCCGGCCCACTGCTCTGCAGCAGTAAAAGAAAAAAAGTAAAAAATAAAATGATAACGTAATATTTTATTTTCTCCTCCTTCTGCAGCAGTTTTGCTTGAGGGGGTGGGGCTGCAGAGGAGGGAAGAAGTGGTTGAACCCTCCTTAGTGTGCAATAACTGTTGATCGGCGCTCTTGGGCCAGCCAAAACAGTCATGCGCACTTTCCCTGCTCCCTAAGCAGGCTGCACTACAGCCTGCGTGGAGAACATGCCAAACCTCCAGCCCCTGGCGGCGCTCCAATCAATCACAATGCTGCATTGCAGTATTGTGATTGGTCAGGGGAGCCTGGCCTGGCTTCCTGTTCCTGGAGTCTGACACAGGAGAGCAGGAGCAGAGACACAGGACCTGGCGGTAAGGTAAGTGTTTATTTTAAATTATTATTATTTATTTTTGCAACCCGCTCCCCCTGCACCAAACACCCGTGAGCTGTGCCGGCCAACACAGTTAGTATGTAGAGGAGGCTCTTGCACTGCTGGCCACATGGTAGTGTTTCTACCTCATCCCGTTGTAACACATGCTTTTCTTGACATTGGAAATGGCGCGAAGAAAATCAAGATGAATTATACTTGGTAAAATAAAATACCAACTGAAACCAATAGCCATACAAGGAAACCAATAACCAAGCCCTACTTCTGTGCTAAAAATTGCCTCTTAAACACGGAGCTATGCATCTGCGCCAGCCACCATTCGCTTTAATAATTGGTTTGAAATACAAAAATAGACGTTGATCACCAAAAAGATATGCTACGTGCAATGACA
Organism: Triturus cristatus; assembly: GCF_964204655.1. NCBI lineage: Eukaryota > Metazoa > Chordata > Amphibia > Caudata > Salamandridae > Triturus > Triturus cristatus. Next base: position 1,149,596,044 of record NC_140582.1, read on the forward strand.
TTGGCCGCCACCACCGCTTGGCTCCGCAACCATTCCCCATGCTTTTCTCCCGCCTGACAAATATTCTAAATGCTCATCTACTGATCTACTTAGTATCATTCCATCCCTCAAAGCCACATCTTAGGATGGCTGCATTATACCATCCACTCAAGTTCGTCCCTCGCTCTGCCATCCCTCCCCGACGTAGCACAAATACACTTTGCTTCACACTGTTCGTTTCTCCCTGAAAAACTAGTCAAATATTTTCTCTTGGATCTATGTTCTAATTACAGACCTATCACCTGCCTAGCCTTTGGCAAAATTACCCAAAGAGCTGGGGTGTTCCAACCCCAATGACTACCAGTCCAGCTTCCACCCCTGTGGCAGCACTGAAACAGCTATACCCCATATTATCGATTACATCTTGCGCATCTTTAAGTCAAGAGGATCCATGTCTTCAGGGACTCCAGGTCCTCTCAATGGCCTTTTATGGTCGATCAGCCAGTTCTTCTCAATATCCGCACCTCCTGCATGTTTTTCTGCATGGATGTCATTAAGCGAATATCTGCTTTTTGGCAAACCGTACATTCCAATGGACTCATTCAAATCCCCACTTCTAACCCAGCATGTGATCACACAGACTACATCCTCATTATAACATTATTCAAGTGAGACAGGTGTCCTTTGGTCTTCTTCCGTCTGATCAGGACATTTTACTACCTCAACACGTGTACAGCACACAACTGCACATTACTTTTACAGGCACCATCCAACACGCAAGGTCTGCCAGGACACTATACGTTCCTGAATGACAGCGGTCGAGCCCACAATTTACCTTCAGAAAACGAAATTTGTTTTCTTAAACAATGGTAAATTTCCACCATCATGTTGCACGAAACGGACCCAGTACATGATCAGAGCGTCATGAGAGACCCAGACGAAAAGCCAAGCTTTCCCCTGGTTTGTGCATTGACAAATGCTTCTTAGTCAAAGCACTACATTCAGGAAAACACTGCTTGGTATCAGATTAGCCTCCTTCTAAAAGAGCAAAGTCTTCTTCACAATGCAAATCATCTACTCTGCAGGGCGGACCTCATTCTCTAGTCCATCACCCTCTTATCAGTGACCTCAAGGAGGCCACACAGTAGCCACCAGAGCTTGCATTACAAGCAGCTCAGCTCGTCTCTCGCTTGTCACCACAAATAAATATGACTATACTATGCCTACATCCATTTACATCCACTAGCTTCTTCTCCCAGCTCGCGTCAATTTCCAAGCACTATCATTATATACAAATTCATTTACACGCCAGCCCTCTCACGAAAAAAAAAATCTACCTTCCTGGGTGGCACATGCACAGCATGTACTACTGTAATCTAGAGACCCTCAATACTAACAAGCTTTGGAAAAGGCAACAGGCCTGGTGTTTACTTCCAGTCTTTTGGCTTTGTAAAGGCTGGTTTGTCAGAGGTTGTGTAAAGCCTTGTTTGGGAAGCTTCTGGGCCTCACCATAAAAAAATAAATAAAACAGAAGTGGCTAAAACCAAGAATATTTTCGGTCCCCAAAAAGTCACAAAGCACACATTGCCACAGTAGTCCCTGGCACAGAAGGCAACTACATTGCGTGTGGATGTGCTCCTTGTGAAGGGGATGAAAGCCATTGCTCACAGTGAAGAAAATAAAAGAAAAAATACCACCTCGCCGCTCTCCCGCACGTCGTCTCAGTCTTTCCGGGGCCAGAACAGGAAGCAGCCATGCTCCCTCCCCTATGACAATCACAACACTGCAATGCAGCACTGTGATTGGTCTGAGCACCGTAGAACAGCGCTCAGCCAGGGAATGGGGGTCCTGGGCATGTTCTCCATGCAGGCTGGTTTACAGCGAAGTCGCATGATTGACCGGCCCGAGAGTGCCGGCCAAACAGTCATTGCGCATTTGGAGTGGGCAAACCACTCCTCCCCTGCTCGGAGAGCAGAGCAGCCTCGCCCCCCAAAGCTGCACAGCAGGAACAAATACAATGATAATAACCTTGAGTTATTATTTTAGTTGTTCTTACTTTCACTGCTTTTCAGCGGTGCGGCGACGCTCCTCCGCCCTAGCGGAGGAGCCGCCTCTGGTCAATAGGCTTAGTAGTCCCTCCTTTGTACCGATCGTTCTCCTATTACCTCCCATAAGGACAGCACCTCTTACATGTGTCCTTACTCCGTAGTTTTCATTAGCAGTTAGGGAGAACTATTTACTTAAGGTGTTGCAGAAGCAGGCACGGCATGTTGTGCGAGTGCTTAGCAATGGCGGGCACTTCTTTTATATCCAGGCTAACACCACTGCCTTTTTAAAGCAGCGCCCCCCCCACCTGGATTTTAAATAATCGTTTTTTTTTCCCCCAACCTCTGAACCATTTCCACAGTATGATGCTAAATCAGCTTCTAGGAGGTGGAACATATGGTGCGCGCATCGTGTGCAAATCTGAACACATGGTGTAAGAGGTTATTTGGAGGCGCGCAAAATGTGGTAATTAACGAGTGCAAATGATGCAATATATTCCCAAAACTTTGTCTGAAAATTAAGAGTAAAGGGCATTTCAGGAGAAATCTATTGAACAATTACATTAATTTCAAGGCTTGATATGGTACTAGGGAGCAAGTTACCAGGTGACTCCATCTCACTATGAACACCTGGCGCCCTTCCTTTTACAAATCTTTGCTTTGTGTTGGTACTACTGGTTCAGCTGAACAAACGAATTCAACTAATCTCAGAATGCATTAGGTGCCTAATTAAAAACCCAGAGCTGGCAAACACTATTGATGAAACCATGGAGCCATCGGATAAGCTTAACCCCGAAGCTTTATAGCTCCAACTCTGTCAACTCACAGTACTAAGGTTTGTTATAAGCAGGGCCACTGGAATTATGAGGGAGTACGCCAAGGCTTGAGTAAATTATGTGGCAAGAAAAGGTAAGTTATGAGGCAAAATGCAGCACATTTTGCAATAGTATTACTTATTATTACAACATTTTTAAACTTGGTACCACTGTCTGGGCATTGTGACATCTGAAAACCACAATATGGATGACATCAAGTGGTTCATCTTAGAAAAGATCAGGATTTCAGTAAGGGGAGGAGATTTAAACAAAAAACGTAAACAGAGAGAACAGTTTTATATGTCCAAATTTAAATCTTATTATCTAGGACTTAACGGTCGAGAGGAATGGGACAGAATGATTAGATAGTGCTGCAGATCTCTGCCCCACCACATCCAAGAAATACAGGATAGTAATATGAAAGTCTGTAATCATCTCCCTAATAAATATCAGGATTAACACGACCCAAATTAAGGCTGGCCCCAATGGGGAGAAATAAGCAAGTATAGGCAATGAAAATTGTATTATGTATTTAGGATGGCATTGTAGCTATAATGCAAGTATTTTCTGTTAAGACTATGCAAAAGAATCATGTTGTATTAGATATTGTTAACAAAAAGCACAATGCAGGTATACCCAATGTAACACGGTGACTGTTCTATTTTATTTTTATAACTGAATAAAGCAGACATGCAGTGTAGAAGATGTCCAATAGCAAGGTTGAACTTTATACCCATTCATTTTACAGTAACTGTTTTTTTCTTGTTGTATAGAAGAATACACAAATGATATGAAATGTAGTATATGGTGAATAGCAATAGTGAACCGTATGACATTTGTTGTGGAGTATAAATTGTTTTGACCTACGACCATAGGGTGGGATAAGGGGACACACCTCACAATAAGAAATGTGTGAAAATTGGCATGCCCTACAGGTTTATTGAAATATGTGATCATGGAACCACCAGCCGAGTAGAGGAATAACAGTTGAGCACAGAATGAGGCAGTTAATGAGCATTGCATCCTAGTACTTCTGTGCACAAAGAGAACTATGACATAATACCAAGATGCCAGTTGCAAATCAATTAAACAGTATCTTGTGTAATTAGAGAGACTAATACTCAAATTCTGTGAAATATAGGGCTGGGGACCAATTCAGTGACCGTGTAGTTCCTTAACAATGCAGCATAGCGAACTGCAAAAATGGCGTGAATTTAACGTGAACTTGTAACCAGCAAGGTAGAAATATTAACCTGGATAAATTCGAAAATCAACAACCAGGGGGACCGGGGATCGAACCCGTGATTCTGTAGTTCGCAAACTAGACTAAAAAACTACAAAAATGGCGGCCGAAAATGATCGAAATTCGGTCTGAATAAACCGGTGTGCCCAGGAGGAAGTTTACAATATCAAAATAAGATGGGATATTGTTATAAATAAATTAGAAATAATACAAGTCACCAGCTGAAAAATCGGCAAATATGGAAAAATTCGAAAATCAGTAACCAGGGGGACCGGGGATTGAACCTGTGGTTCTGTAGTTCGCAAATAAGACTTAAAAACTACCAAAATGGCGGCCGAAAACGATCGAAAATCGGTCTGAACAAACCGGTGTGCCCAGGAGGAAGTTTACAATATTAAAAGAAAAGGGGACAGTGTTATAAATAAATCAGAAATAATAATAGTCACCAGCTTAAAATTCGGCAAACAGGAGGACCCGGGATTGAACCCATGGACCTGTAGTCCTTAAAGGATTGATGCAAAAAACTACTAAAATGGCGCCGATAGACGGCTACCTTAATTGAATGTTAAATACCAATTCGGCAGGTAATAGGCATCCAATTAAGTATGCCTAGGGGTATTTAAAGCCTGCACAAACGACTGCATTCACCAGTTGCGGTGGAAGCAGGACGTTGTGACTAGCAGGCTCGCCGATTTTTAAAGGTAAGGACCGCTTTGGTGCAAACTAGATGGATAGAAGACTTGAGTAAGCATTGGGCACTCGAATGTATGTAGAGTGAGGGAGAGAATCTTTTCTCCTATGCAGGATTCCAAGACTGAAATCCTAGGAAAGGGGGAAAGTTGTGGTACTCCTTTTCTGAAGACCTTAGTCTATCAGCTTGCATTAAGCAAGTGCTCTAGGGAGGGTCATTAAGCAAGTGCTCTAGGGAGGGGCTGCTTGTGACAATCGCTTTTAACGCTGTAGCACTGCAAAGCGAACAGGGCACAGTTTCTGTTAGTTACCTCTGATAAAGAAATATTAAAGTACACCTCAGCACTGCTTTAAAACAGCATGAGTGACAATGAGAGTAGAGGACATACTTGTAATTAGCAAATTTGGCAAAATCTGGGGAATGCGATAAGAAGATTCTTCTATGCGAGGATCTAAATAAAACCTCCTCCAATATGACTTTTAATACACAGGTTGGGAGTAAAAGTAAAAACACCCCCAAGAAAACCTACAGTGTGGCTGACAGTGCTTAAAGAAAAGAAGACAGCGTTGTCAAGATTCAGGCTGCCACAAGATATTGCAGGCTCTAACTGGTATGTACTGAACCCCTTTCTAATTTAGAAGGAGTAGGGGATAGGTAGATGTCTAAAGCCATGATCTATGGATAACTGTACACTTAAATTGAACGTCATGTTATTCCGGTACAGGTATCAGGACACCACTTGAAAAGGTGCAGGGAAGGACAGCCTGAACTTAAACATTAGGCGAAAAACCTATTGGTAGGTATATGGATGTATTTGTTGAGAATAAACACCAGTGCCATGACATCATTATTTGAAGTATATAGCATTATCTATGTACCTTACAGGCACAGCTAAACAATTGAATACAGGCGGTGCATATCGAAAGACGTACCTGCTTTAAGACACCATTGAACATGTGTCAACGTGACTTTTTAAAAGTAAGTGTTTTGCTTAACAGCATGAAAATAGGCTAATAGGCTCAAAAAGTATGGTGAAATAACTCCATGCTCTTTTTGTAGAATTCTATGACTCCACTGACTATGATGCAAGTGGTCTAAAATCACAAAAGTTGAGAGGTGATAAAGTCGTCCTGAACACCCACAGAAGGACTTCAACCCCTACACTTAAAGTAAGGGCAGACAATATGTATAAGTGACACTAACAGCATAGCCCAGAACTAGAATCAACTCTCCATAGGGATATTGTATTAATTATATGCATTCTCTTTTTTAGAAAGAAGAACAAAACTTTGGTTTTAAATTCTCGTCCGTCCTGAGGAAGGTGCTACTATTGTAACCTATGCACCGAAACGCGTCGACAGTGGGACTTTTTAAAGCATATGAAATGTATTTGTGTAGTATTTGTTAGCATGGTAAGAGTGCTGTCCTGAGGCGGAAAGCCGGGACTGTTTTATGCCCACAAATTGCTGCTATCTTTTTAAAATTGCTGCTATTTGATTTTACACTGAGTGCTTGTTAAAACTGCTCCATTGTGTTTTTATACGGACTTGCAGAAGCAGGGCGCGAACCCCCGTTCCCTCCTCATCGCTCCCGCCATCTTGGGTGAGGGGGACGAGCTGGGCGAGCACTCTAGTGCTCAGACCCGCCCGCCCTTGACTCTACAAAAGCTCCTTGCACCCCTGCCCCCGCTGATTGTTAGCATGGTAAGAGTGCTGTCCTGAGGCGGAAAGCCGGGACTGTTTTATGCCCACAAATTGCTGCTATCTTTTTAAAATTGCTGCTATTTGATTTTACACTGAGTGCTTGTTAAAACTGCTCCATTGTGTTTTTATACGGACTTGCAGAAGCAGGGCGCGAACCCCCGTTCCCTCCTCATCGCTCCCGCCATCTTGGGTGAGGGGGACGAGCTGGGCGAGCACTCTAGTGCTCAGACCCGCCCGCCCTTGATTCTACAAAATGGTACCCTGGCCAAGGAAGCGCAGCGGACGAGCGCAGCGGGCACGCTGGGCGCGCGCCGAAGCCGCGCCAAAGCCAAGCCCGTCTGCGCCCGTCCGCGACCGGACACGGCCCAGGGCCATAGCCCCTGGTCCTGTTAACCGGACTCGGTGGAGTAGGGACGAGCTGTTGAATCTGTCCGCCGTCACATGTAGTGACGGGCTCCACAGCATGCACACAGGGGTGGACACAGGTTGCAGATCCTGCCAATTCCGATTCTGCACCGCAATGGTTGATACCCGGGACAGCCCCACCCTTTCGTGCGGCTTGCTTAATGTGAGGTCGCTGCGCTGCAATAAGTTTGACATCCACGACCTGCTCGTGGACAGACAATTGGACCTGTTATTTCTTACAGAAACTTGGCTGGATACACACTCCGACCCTGATATCATTCAGGCACTGCCGGATGACTATCTGATGGTAAGACTGGACAGACCTGAGGGCAGAGGAGGAGGTATTGCACTTGTATTTAAACACTACCTTGCCTGTCAAATTGAATCCGTCCACCTGGCGGCAAGTGAGGTGGGGATGTTCACAATAAAAATCAATGGGGGTACAACTGTTAAGGGCTATTTAGTCTACCGACCACCTGGCCCTTTGGCTAGGTTTAAGGGCACTCTCATAGAATGTGCCACAGAGATGGTGCTGCGGAGAGATAAGTTTCTTCTTCTCGGAGACTTTAACATGCACCTCGAAGATCCACTAGACAAGGGAGCGATGGAGTTCCGGCAGGATCTTCAAGCACTACAGTTAGAGCTAAAGGGCCACCTTCCTACTCACCTACATGGTCATCTGCTCGACCCAGTTTTTGCAAACTGGGAGGAAGTTAGGGTGGCCCCCCCAGTGCCTCTCCCGTGGACTGACCATTTTTTGGTGCCTTTTGAAATCTCTCTCCCTAAGAACAAGGACACTGCTCCCACTCCCTATAACCATCCCAGGCGCAAATGGGCGAAGTTTTCTCTGCCCAAATTCAATGAGGCTCTGATAGCCAATGGCCCCATTGGAGGCGATGATGCGGATTCGGTAAACAAACTACTTAACGACCGCATCACGGCTGCGCTGGACCAAACGGCCCCGTTAGACCATCCAAAGAAGGATGGTCGTAAACAGAGATCGGCACCATGGTTTAATGAGGAATTGCGGGGTGCCAAGAGGGAGTGTAAGCGTGCTGAAAGGCAGTGGAGGGAAGCATATGACAATCAGGAGAGAGAGAGATACCTCATCCACAGACGAGCATATCATAATCTTATCAGGATAACGAAAACTGCCCACTATGCCGAAAGAATTCTGGATGCAGAGAACTCAGCGAAAGAATTGTTCTGTGTATACAAATCTCTTGCTGTCCCTAAATCCTCAGCGGGATCAGAGGACTGCTCTGTGGCTGCCTGCAACCGCATTGCTGATTACTTCAGTGACAAAGTGTCCAAAATCTATACCACCTTCCCTGCCCAACCAGCGGCAGATGGAAAGTTCGAGGCGTCAGTTAGAGAGGAAGATGGTCACAAGTTGCTGCTCAATTTCTCTACCCCGCAAGCTGAAGACCTGATCAACATATGTAGATCAGTGAAATCAGGTTCCCCACGGGACCCAGCATCTCCTAAACGGCTGGCCGACAGCCTGACAACACTAGAGCCATACATTAGGCACCTGTTGGATATCTCCTTCAGGTCCAGCACTGTGCCTTGGGAATGGAAACAAGCAGTGGTGCTCCCCCTCCGCAAGAAGCCTAATATCAGCTTCGAAAAACTGGAGAATCTGCGTCCCATCTCCCTCCTTCCCTACTTCTCGAAAGTGGCGGAGAAGTTGGTGAACCAGCAGTTAATGCAGTTTGTGGAAGAGTCTAATCTCCTTCACGCCACCCAGTTTGGATTCAGACCTCGACACTCGACTGAGTCAGCACTCCTTATGGCTTCCGAATCCATCAGACAGGGGGCCGACGAGGGCCACACTATGGCCCTGATCCTGCTGGACCTCAGCGCTGCGTTCGACACTGTAGCACATTCCACCTTGCTACAGTGTCTGAACAAAGCAGGGATGGGTGACGCAGCGCTAAAATGGATTCAGTCGTTCCTCTCGGGCCGTGGTTTCCAAGTCAGGCAGGGTGACTGCTACTCCAGGCGAATGGCACTGGATCAGGGGGTTCCACAGGGCTCGTCCCTAAGCCCAACGCTTTTTAATCTATATGTGGCCCCGGTCGCCTCCATAGTGGAGAGCTACGGTCTGCGCATGGTGTCATACGCCGACGACACGCAGCTGGTCATCTCCCTATCGCGTACTCCCGGCCTTGCGGCGGACATCTTCAGAGCATGCATGCAAGATCTTGCTGCCTGGATGTCTGCCAACTGCCTTAAACTTAACGGCAACAAGACTGAGGTGCTGGTGGTAGGGGGAGACCGGGCGGCGTGGACGTCGGCGTGGTGGCCTCCTTGCTTGGGACCAACACCTACCCCCTGCCTGGAGGCGAGGAATTTAGGTGTCTGGTTCGACTCCGATCTTACCTTTGGCCCCCAGGTCAACCGGGTGGTCGGCACCTGTTTCGGGATCCTTAAGACTCTCAGGAAGGTTTTGGAGCTCCTTCCCGTTAGAGCCCGCCGAACATTAGTGCATGCTTTAGTCACGTCCAAGATGGACTATGGCAACCTTCTCTATCTAGGTATCCCCGAGAAGAATCTGAGCCGCTTACAGGTCCTGCAAAATGCCGCTGCTCGGCTAGTTCTCAAACTTCCTAGAAGATCAGCCTCCAAAGCCGCGCTCCAAGCCTTGCACTGGCTTCCGGTCAGGAGCAGGGTAGAATTCAAGGCCCTCTGCACCTGTCACCGGATCATTAATGGCAGGGCACCCCCTCCTCTTCAGGGTCTCCTGACACAATACGAGCCATCCCGCGCGCTGAGATCCTCTGGTTCAGGGCGCCTAACTATCCCAAAGGTGTCCAGAGCAAGGATGGGTGGCAGGTCCTTCAGGTACCTCGCCGCATCATGCTGGAATAAACTTCCAGTAGCACTGCGTCGGGAACCATCAGAGCTTATCTTCAGAGCCAAGCTGAAAACATATCTGTACACCAGATAGTGGCCCTCCCCGCAGGACTCCCTCTGAACACGCTCACACTCTCAGCGCGGGGACACGCCGTTGTGCGTCACCATTGCGCTCTACAAGACCCATTATTATTATTATTATTATTATTAGTATTTAATTTGCAATTTTGAAAGTACATGATTTGAAGTGTGTGTGACTCTGAGATAGATACCGTAATACGGAATTGTTAGATAGCATATACAAGACTGTACCAGAGCACCCAATCAGAGTATATATTGAATGCAATTTTAAAATATGATTTTATTGAACATAAGTGTTTTCCTATGAAAAATAAATTTTGAGAGTAACAAAAAGTATATTCTAGTCTGGAGTAATAATATTTGTCCAGTGTCACAGTCAAAAATGAAAGGTTATTGATCTAAATGTGTAGGCCTCATGGTCACCAACTAAAAGAGTAATACACAGAAAGGAATCTTTTTTTGATAAATATCTGACACCCAGTCCTTTCTGGTCCCTGGGAAACTCTCTTTTTTGAGGTTGTGCCCCAAACACCACATACATACAATCCACACAACATAATTATACATCACACCACAAAATTAAACAGCGCACCACATTATGAAACTCCACTACATTACACTCCACAACACAAAATGCAATACCATATATTTTCTCTCCATAGCACACAATCCCACTCCAAATAATTCCTTTACACTACATACCACATCATTTCAATCCACATAATTTCACTGCACACCACATACATCCACTCCTCCAAAACACATAAGTATAAAAAAATGTACACCGCCAATAGCGCTCTCGCAAATGCGAGACTTATTGGATTGTAAATGCTTGTCTAAACTCGGCTTCCTTTTGCATTTCTTTGCCATATGATTTCCTGTAAAGATTCTGCTGCAACACCCCCGCCAGTGCCCAGGGACTGGCAACTTCTCACCCCATTTGAATCGCAATCGGTTCTCTAGGCCCTGGTCTATACCAATATTGCTAAAAAATGAATCGATAGTTAGAAGATGAGGCTGTAGTCTACAGACCCTACAGTGGACGCTGACATTAAATGGCGAGTTCTAAAGAGGCATTTAAACGTACAATGGAGATCAGTGCAACTCGAAATAAGAACCCCACACGCGTCTTAATTGATAAATATAAGATGAAGGTGCATAAACAGGCCTGGAAGGTGTTTAGTGAATCTCGAAGCTTCTTGATTTTTCTCTGGTCTCACTGCATATTGTTAATTGGACAAAAGCCCTTTCTCAGACAAAACAGCACAGAAGGAGCAGAGAATGTTACTTTGAATATGGCTACAGGCAACAATAATATTTGCTGCAGTATCCGCTCCCTTGGCTGGCAGTGTGAGAAAGAGAATAGATTTCGTAAAAACAATCTTATCTCCCAGACACTGTAGCTGGCAGGCTGTCTGAAAGGACGGCCAGGGCCAACTTGTGTAAATGGGTTTAATTGTAACCAGACTTGCTCTGTTCATCTCAACTAGAAACGTTTATGATTGATGAACCCAGACGTTCACTTTGTAATCACTAGAGCAAGACGTTTGTGACTTTGGCTATTTCTTGAGCTGTGATGAACGGTTCTCCAACTGCACTCAGGGGCAGTATTTTGCTGCAGGGCCTCTGTTGACCCTCCCCTTAGTTCACCGTAACCTATTACCACCAATTGCGGCCCATAGCTCCCACACAGACATGCTAATGTTGCCAAGGTCAGGGGATGCAGGTGGCCCGTCAGCGGGCATCTGTCTAGTGGCTGTAAAAGGTGGCATGACGGCCGCCATTGGTGGTGTGAGGGGTCCATCGTTGCGTCATTCCTCACACTCCACTCACTCATGAGCAAGGTGCGCATGCGCGGCCCCATATACGTTCCAGCACTAGGACCCCTCACGGGCAGCTCCTACTCTTGTGCTGCACCTGTTCCAGGTAGGGCGTAAAAAACGTCTTAAGTCACACCCAGGGGCGCAACACAGGCCCCTGCAGCACAGGGGGCCCCAGGCCCTCCAAGGAGCCCCCACTGCTTCAAAGGGACCCCTTCAGCTCAAGGAACATCAGTGAGATATGGGAGACTTGGGGGGGCCCCATCACATTCTGGAGGGGGGCCGTATTGTGCATGATCACTGCTCACACCGACATCGGCAGTGCAAGGGCTCAGGAAGCCGGGCACCCGTGCATTGCGGCATCACTGTGAGCATCACGTCAGAGACGGCCAACGGCTGCGGATCACCCCAAAATGTTTGCAGCGAGATGTCCACATTCGAAATGCAACCTCTGCCCTATGACCCACAGGGCTGTTTGTCCCGTGATTGCAAACAAGGAAAACAAGCATTTGCAATGCAATAGGTCTCGCAATGATAGAGTTTGAGCTATTGGCATTGTAAATAGGCATTGTCTTTTACAATGTCAGTAGCATAAACTTGCATAAAAGCAGTGTATGGAGTGTAGCAGTGTGTGATGTGCAACATTGTGTGGTGTGTAGTAGTGTGTGGCGTGCAGCAGTGTGTGGCGTGCAGCAGTGTGTAGCGTGCAGCATGCAGCAATGAGTATTTCAGCAGTGTGCAGCAGTTTGTGACGTGCATCAGGGTGCGGTGTGCAGTAGTGTGTGTTGTGCAGTAGCGTTTTGTGTAGCATTGTGCGATGTGCAGCAGTGTGCGTTGTGCAGCAGTGTGAGGCGTGTAGCAGTGTGAGGCGTGTAGCAGTGTGAGGCGTGTAGCAGTGTGAGGCGTGTAGCAGTGTGAGGCGTGTAGCAGTGTGAGGCGTGTAGCAGTGTGAGGCGTGTAGCAGTGTGAGGTGTGCAGCAGTGTGTGGCGTGCAGCAGTGTGTGGCGTGCAGCAGTTAAGGGTGCAGCATTGTGAGGCGTGCAGCAGTGTGTAATGCAGCAGAGTGTGCATTATTGTGTGGTGTGCTGTAGTGTGAGGTGTGCAGCAGTGTGTGGCATGCAGTAGTGTGTTTTGTGCAGTGACATGCAGCAGTGTGGCGTGCAGCAGTGTGTGGCGTGTAGCAGTATGTGGCGTGCAGTAGTGTGAGGCGTGCAGCAGTGTGAGGCGTGCATCAGTGTGAGCTGTGCAGCTAATTTTTTGTTTTAATAATGCATATCTTAAGAATATAGGTTTTTAAATTTATTTGGTAAACATGCATTTTCTGTTATAACATTAATAATTATTTGGTTATATTAATACACATTGTAATTTAAGCCCTTTTAAAAAAAATATTATGCAAAGTATGTGTAAAAACAGTAAGCATTTTTAATTATTTTTTTGGCATTTTAATCAGTTTTTGTTGAATAGTAGGTGTTACGAAAACATTTTAATAATAAGGTAAATATTACACATATTTATTTTTTTAATGCACAGTGTAATGTTGATAGCTATGTACGTTTTTGAAAATGAATTTAAAAAAAAAACATAAGCAAAAATAATGTTATGAGCAAGGTAATAGCTGTAAGTTTACCAATGCCGAAATTTTTGCATTGTAAAAGCTTGTTTAATGCTTTTGTGTTATGGTTTATCACTTTTAAGTAAAGACTTTAAACACGTATACACGTGTTTACAATATGTGTTCAAATATGCATATAATTAGTGCGTTGCTGAAAGAGCAACATCGTAAAAGCAATATATAAAATATATCTTTATTTATAGAGTATTTTTAATAACAACTAACATTTATCTTAAAACTGTTCGTCATGCTGAACGTATGCTAGTTGGGAAAAAAAAATATCACGTGATACGACCTTGCTAGCGTGCTCGTGCACATTGCTGCTGGGAGCATTTTGCTTTCGTTTATACACAGGCACAATGGAAACGTTAGCTGGATGGGCACACGGAAACTCGTAGCGAGGCTATTTTAAATGCTGCTAACTGTAAGTACCTTAAAAGATTATTACATTAAGAGGAGCGTAGAATCCTAGCATGATGAAATAGTTGTAAGAATGCTAAAGTAAAAGGATTGAATGTTGTAAGAAGAGAAAAGGTATGGCGTAGTAACCGCGTTGGTAGTGTAGTGTTTATGTATTGCAGATAGAGTAAGTGCTAGGTTGCAGGGGAGTATAGACTATATTTAAATATTAGTGTTAGTAGGAGAGCGCAAATGGGTAAATACGAGTAAAAATGTGTTTGGAGCTATGCTAATTATGTAGCAACGCAAGAGGCAAATTAACGTGGCGAAAACAGTCAACTAAGCAAACGCTGATGTGAGTCACTGAATGCTGGGGCCTATGTATGAGTGTTCACAGACACTAATGAGGAAGAAAGTGAAACTGGATACTGACTTGCTGAGGGAAGAGAGACAGGAGATGTGCACGCCGCGTGGCTGAAAGCGCGTACACCAACTCAAATCCGCCGAGACCATGCGCGTGCCCATCTCCTGTCCCACTTCCGAGGCAAGTCAGTAACAATAGATCTCGCTGGCGACAGCGCTTCGCGCTGCGTTCGCCAGGCGAGACCTAAAAAAGGCAAAGAGTCAGGAAGTGAATCTTGCTGTGCATTCCACAAGCCTGCCTGCCTGCCTGACAAATGACACCACTGGCGGGCTCTGGATTTTCGGCCAACAGCACATGACACAGCTGAGCTTGTTGTTTTGCTTTTATCGGTTATGGCTCAAAAGCCAAGCATGCAAAGCGCTGTTGGTCAAAATGACAGAAGTGGCTGAAGGTGTTACACACAACACAGAACCCACTTGTCAACTGTTTTAAAATTTGACAAAGCTACATATTCCATATTTAAAATAATGCTTGTTTCACACGTACAACCAAAAGTAAACGTTGCTCAAATATTTTGTGATGTTTCGCTCTTTCATTCACATCACGCATTAAAACAAGCATTGCAAATTGATTGTTTTGTCTTTTGTGTAGTGCTAAGTTTTATGCCAAGCTTCAAAGTCAAGATAAAACATGAACAGCAGCAGCCGAGCCTTCCCTGACACAAAGATTAAGTAGCAGACAGGTGGAAATAATCAGAGAAACATTACACAATGCTCACTCACAGGGCAGGTACAACACAGGTAGCTAAGGAGAGAATGGGAGGAGTTAAAAGACTCAGCCACACAGATGAGAAGTACAGACTCTTGGAAGAAATAGCTACATCTCTTACGGAAGTGCAATACAATCATGTACTCTCATTAGAAGATGGATCCTCACCTTCCTAGTGTGAGATGCATCTTTGGAATTCTTCCCAGTGCTAGATGTGGACCCAACCCGAGTACTACTGCCCACTGGTTGCACAGTCTCATAGCCATGGGTTCCTTAGTCTGGGCGAGGTTATGTCCTTTATACATTTATTTACTATCTTTGTTAAGTTGTCAGAAAGACTTTCAAATTGTGTGTGGGTGACAGTCGTGGCTGCTGCCTGGAAGCAGAAGTGGGGCGGGTGAGGGAGAAAGTGCATGGGGGGCCACTTTTAAAAACATTTTTTAAATCAGTTCCCTCTTGGCCAGCCACCGCCACCTTCCCTGCGTCCTTTTCCTGGCTTCTTGTGAGAAGTACGAAGCACCAGGGCTGCTACGCTCCCCGCAGTTTATCACAACACTGGAGAGCAGCATTATGACTGGCCTGAGCGACATGACACGGCACTCAGCCAGGGGGTGTGGGGCAGTGGCGTCACGAAAGTTGAGGCCCCCCCCTACAAGGTAGAGGGCCCGGTCTGGATTTCATCCACAGTTCTGAGTACTATGCTGAGGGGGCCCCCTGCAGCTAGGAGCCCCCAGCTCCGCAGGGGCTGTGGGGACCGGTAACGCCCCTGGTGTAGGGGTGGGCATGGTCTCCATGCAGGCTGTAATGCAGCCTGCATGGAGAACAGGGAAAGTGCGCATGACTGTTTTGGGCTGACCAGTCACTGCGCACTTAGGAGGGTTGTGCCACTCCTCCCCTGCTCTTCAGTCCCGCCCGTCACGCAAGCTGCCGCAGCAGGAAGCCTAAAGAAAATGATAAAAAGATAACAAATATTATTTTCCCTGCCTTTTGCTGCTTCGAGGCCGTGGGCGACACTCCTCCGCCATAGCGGATGAGCCGCCACTGGTGAGGGAGCTAAAAGTGTCTCCATACCACATAATGAAAAACCAAGGGTCAAGCACCCGAGCCTACCTCTTTTCCAGGTACATGTTTCAGCACTTGCATATTGCCCCTACGTGGTCAGGCACCTTCTTCAGGACTAAACACATCTTAGATCAAATGTCGTGAAACACTCCCAGTCCATACAGCATTTCACGTAAATGCATTCAATATATTCTTTTTTCCGCTTGGTGAGGCGACATCAATAGAAACACTCCTTCAGAGAACAGGTCCACCTAGGGCAGAAGCAGTGCACGTTTCCCCCTGTCAGACAAGCTTGTCTCATTACTGGACCGCTACAAATCAGGAAGCAGCAGTTCAAGTTTTGCTTCCTCATAGACCACGTCCCGCATGACAGGAGTACAGCAAGCTTCCCTCTCGCCCACACTGCGGCAAGTGCAAGCTTCCATCCCATACAGAACAGATCCAGCGGGACAGATTAGTACAAGCTGCCACTGCTCACAGAACACACACACACAAAGGCATGAGTGAGATGTAGGTCACCGGGAGAACTCTGGCGCAAGCGCTTAACCCACAGAGAAGAATGTACAGGTAGATTAGTTAATATGCAAAATCTGACATTTCCTGCATAGGTGATATTCACCGCCATCTTCCTTAAGGCCCTAGTGCGGTCACCCCAAGACTAATAGTTTGTGGATTTCTTTGGTTTTTTATTTATTGAGAAAAGGCCATGACCTAGTAGCTCATTGTTATAATGGGACAACCCAGCCACACCCTAAATAACTATGCACTACAGAGGCACACAGATCACTTCTTGGAAAAGATTTCGAATGCACCAGACAGTGCAGTCCCATCCTCGGTGCTGAGCCTGCTCAACATGAGGAGGGCCACCACTGTACTGGAGCCTGGTTTACTGAAAGAAGCAGCTAACCCTGGTGCCACTCCCAACTAGTTTATCTGCTGGAAGAAATAACTTAAAGGCACAAATAATGTGACAAAAAAACAAAAAATGAGGTCAGTTTGATGCAATTCTGGGGCAATTGCTCAAGATTAGCTTCTCGTTACAGAGAAACCCATCAAAGCGGACGCTTACAATTCGCAAAAGCAAATAAATAATAGACACTGGAAAGGCCCGTATGATATAAAACACACCGTCTCATGCTGCCACCGTTACTGCCTTTTGATGAAGCATCAGGTAAATGGGCATTTTTGGGGGGAATGTGTCTTTATTGGTTACATAACTAAAACAATATCAACGAAAGGGACAGTATTCGGGGTAAAACCTGGTGGCAGGGATTGTCGAGAGTAACTTCAGTAGAGTGTGCAGCAAAGCTCCACTATTGGCACCATGAACTGGGTGAACAGGAGATTCAAGAGATGCCCCTAGCCCTTTTAAATTACAGAAAAAACAGTCTCCTGGCATGTGATTCTTATGGTTAGTAAATATTTTTAAAGATCAGTTTGCCCTGGAGCCTTTTGGTTCAACAAGGAGGAACTCTTTCGCTGAAGACATTTTCAGAAGGAGGCAGAGATAATCTGAAAACCGAGGCAGCTCCCCTCGGCGGCCTCGGCAGGGATGCAGAATGCTGATATTTGTATAGGATCGCCCAGCACGCAGATGTAGTTACTAACCAGGGCTTAGTTTGTAAAAGAACATGTGCCAGGGCCCAAACGTTTGCTCAGGAGCTCGCGTCCGGTGCGATCGAATGCCAGCATGCCGAATACAAAGTCTGTGCAGTGTTGATTCCACCTCAAGCCTCTTAAGCCCACCGCCAGAAACACCCTGAGCCTGTGTCTCACCCTTGCAGGTTCTAGCTTTCTCTTTGCCATGACATTCAGACTCTCCTCTCCCTCCTTTCCTCTTTGTGCGTTTTTCACTCTTAGTCTGGGTCAAAGTCTAATGAAGGGGTCGCTGATGCCATAATAAACTGGTAGGGGAAGAGCAAAGGGCGGTGGGAGGGGGGGGGATGGCGGGGGGTAAATAATTTAAAAAAAAAACACCTACCTCACGCTGCTGCTCCCAATGCCAGGCAGCTTGGTGAAGAAGTACGAGAAAGTCCATGGGCCACTCCCACCCAATCCAGATGCCGCTCTCCGCATGAGCGCAGCGCCAGGATTTGTCTGAGTGGTCTGGTTAGGTGCTCAGAAAGTGGATGGTAGCCTTTGCTGTTTTTCCACCCGGCTGTACAATACAACTGGGTTGGAGAAATCAAAGTACGTGTTACTGTATGGCCGGCCTAAGAAGGCCAGCCAAACCGCCATGCGCACTGCCTGTGCCCGACAACAACTTCTCCCCCTGCTGGCTGTCAATCAGGATGCCCGACTCGCCCTTGCCTCCGCGGCATCGGCAGTCAGAGAAAAATAAAACAATAATGAAAATCTTTTATTTTATTTTTCTTCTGCAGTGAGTGGTGGCGACGTTCTTTCACCTTTGCAGAGGAGCAGCCGCTGGTCTGATGAGGAAAAATAAGTGCTGGTCTCCAATACTGAGGGCCGATGTGCCCCACCGACAACCACCAGCTCAAATTAAGCACTGGTATCAACAGGTCTCAAAGCAGCAAGGCCTTGCTGTTCTCGAACCAGAATTCTATCTGGTTTTCAACACTAATTACACATTACCTTGTGTTCCCCCGGTTGCATTGCGCAGCTTCCTCAGTCTTCCAATCATATCTAGGTCCAACGGAGGGTAGTAACGCGAGTCCTGTTCCTCGTTCAATACTTACCTGGTGCACAGAACTCTGCTGAAGTAAAAGGTGAACTGATGCTCTGGTCTAATGTTGTTCATTTGGTGTGAGGCCAATTGTCCGCTCCAGTCTTTGGCCACATCTGAAATACTATATGACAGAACTAACCAGTGACCATCATTCACAATAATCTCGGTTCTCAGCAACATTGATCTTTTGTCAATGATTTTGAAAGTCGTAGGTGAATTTATACAATACAGTCAAGCTGGAGCTTGGATAATAACTTTCTATATAGTGCCTCCTTACTCAATTTAATAGCACCCAATTTACGGACCTCAAAAACATGAAATGCCAGAAACCGGTCCTAGGAAGCTCGTTTCCGGTCCATGGAAGACATGGCTTGGCAGTTCGGGCTGGACTGTTCCCATGAGGCACAGGGTCAGACTGATTTGCATATGGCCATGTCTGAACTGGGGTGGCAGAGTGGGCTAAAGAACGGTGATGGATTAAACCCAGATCAGTTGACTGGGGGTGAGTGCTTGCAATGTTCAACACTCCGTCCATCATTTCCTTTGGTTTTGCTTTGTTCGCCATAAGTTGGCAGGGTATGCTCAGACGTGAGTCCCTTGCTCACTTTGCCACTGGATTCAAGCAAGCCTGGCTGAAGACGGCTGAAATACCAGAAACCGGGCCTAGGAAGCTTGTTTCTGGTCCAGGGAAGACATGGCTTGGCAGTTCGGGCTGGACTGTTCCCATGAGGCACAGGGTCAGACTGATTTGCATATGGCCATGTCTGAACTGGGGTGGCAGAGTGGGCTAAAGAACGGGGATGGATTAAACCCAGATCAGTTGACTGGGGGTGAGTGCTTGCAATGTTCAACACTCCGTCCATCATTTCCTTTGGTTTATACTCAAAAACATGAATGTCCCAGTTTTTACAGCTCTAGAGGCATTCTTCAACAGTGGCTGTAGATGTAGAGGAATGTCAAAAGGGTCAGATTTTACTTCCGAACCAACCCAGGGCCCACAGCTTTTCTCCTAGTCCTCTCCATGTGATGAATGGCCAAAAGAAAAAACTGCTTCTTTGGTCACCCCTCTCCCCCAGAAATCAATCTACCCCAAAATTGAGATACAGCATGGGCAACATGATTCTCTCCTAATATGTGGAATTTTATGGCAACCCAATGTTTGGAGGAGCAGCCGGGGAAGGGGGGGGGGGGGGGGCAACATTTATCCTGTGGCGGCTGCCTATGTTGCAACAACGTGGTCTCAGAAAAAGGCCAGCAGTGCACCATCTTTAGCAAGTGCACTGAACTCCGACCTGCAAGAAAACACTCCAGAAGAAAGCAAGCGTAGCTGGTGGGTGGGGGTGTAGAAGCTGAGTTGGCTGTTGAGGTACTCTGTTCCGGTGTTGTGGAGTGCCTTGTGTGCGTGGGTGAGGAGCTTGAAGGTTATCCTCTTGACAGGGAGCCAGTGCAGGTCTCTCAGGTGGGGTGTGATGTGGCTGGGGCGAGGGATGTCGAGGATCAGGCGTGCGGAGGCGTTCTGGATGCGTTGGAGCAGTTTCAGGAGTTAGGCAGAGGCTCCTACTTAGAGGGCGTTTTCATTGTCCAGTCTGCTGCTGACGAGGGCCTGGGTGACCGTCCTTGTTTCGGTGGGGATCCACTTGTAGATCCTGCGGAGCATGCAGAGGGAGTTGAAGCAGGAGGAAGAGATGGCGTTGACCTGCTTCGTCATGGAGAAGGTCGAGTCGAGGATGACCCCTAGGCTGCTTGCGTGGTCGGTGGGTGTAGGAGCTGTTCCTAGTGCAGTCGGCCACCAGGAGTCGTCCCAGGCCGAGGGTGTGGATCAGAGGATGAGGACCTCCGTCTTGTCAGAGTTCAGCTTCAGTCGGCTGTTCCTCATCCATTCGGCGACGGCCTTCATTCCTTTGAGGAGGTTGGTTTTGACTGTGTGGGGGTCCTTGGTGAGGGAGAGGATCAGCTGGGTGTCATCGGCGTAGGAGATTATGTTGAGGTCATGCAGTCGGGCGACGTGGGCGAGCGGTGCCATGTAGAGGTTGAACAGCGTTGGGCTGAGGGATGAGCCCTGGGGTACGCCGCAGATGATCTCGGTGGCTTCGGAGCAGAAGGGGGGCTGGGGGGGAGGCGGACGCTCTGTGTTCTGTCGACGAGGAAGGAGGTGGTCCAGTCCAGGGCCTTCTCTTGGATTCCGGCATCATAGAGGCGTGTTCGTAGTGTGCGGTGGCAGACCATGTCAAAGGCGGCCGACAGGTCCAAGAGGATGAGGGCCGTGGTTTCTCCATTGTCTAGCAGGGTCCTGATGTCATCCGTGGCAGTTTCGGTGCTGTGGTTGCTGCAGAACCCGGACTGGGACTGGTCTAGGATGCTGTTCTCCTCGAGGAAGCTGGTCAGTTGTTTGTTGACGGCCTTCTCGATGACCTTTGCCGGGAACAGAAGCAGGGAGATGGGTCGGAAGTTCTGAGGTCCTTGGGGTCAGCCTTGGGTTTCTTGAGTAAGGCGTTGATCTCGGCGTGCTTCCAGCTCTCCGGGTAGGGCGCTGTCTCGAAGGAGACATTGATGGCTTTCCGGAGATGAAGTGCGATGGTGGTGCTGGCTTTGTTGAAGATGTGGTGTGGGCAGGGGTCTGATGGGGATCCGGAGAGGACGGTGTTCATGATCGTGATTGTGTCGTAGTCGTTGATGTTGGTCCAGGAGAGCAGGCGGTTGGTGCGGATGGTGGTCATGGGGGCGGGGGTCTCTGTGGTTGCCAGGGCAGTCGCGGCGTTGAAGCGGTCGTGGATGTCTGCGATCTTGCGGTGGAAGAAGGTGGCCAGTGAGTCGCACAGGTCTTGCGAAAGTGGGATGTCTTTGGTGTTGGAGCTGGGGTTGGAGAGTTCTTCACGTTGTTAAAGAGCTCTTTGCTGTTGTCTGCGTTGTTGTCTAGGCGGTCTTTGAAGGAGGCCCTTTTGGCGGATCTGATGAGGTGGTGGTGGTGTCTGTGGGTGGCACTCTTGTGGGCTGCGAAGCTTTCTGGTGTTCGTTCACGGATCCAGTTCTTCTCCAGTTTTCGGCAGGTTTGTTTGGAGGCCTGGAGGTCTTCGGTGAACCAGCTAGTTTTCTTGCTGGTGTGGCTGTTGGAGGGCTTCTTGAGCGGGGCGAGGGTGTTGGTGCAGTCGTCGATCCACTGTTTAAGGTTGCGGGCGGTGACGTCGGGGTCGGTCGGGTCTGCGGGTGGGCTCTGGGCGAGGGTGGTGGATAGCTGGTCTTCGGTGACTTTGCTCCAGCAGCAGCGCGGCATCTGTTGGGTGCGGTGGTGCTTGGTGGGTTTCCGGAAGGTGAAGTGGACGCACCGGTGGTCGGTCCAGTGGAGCTCGGTGGTGTGGTTGAAGGAGAAGTGTGAGCTTGCGGAGAAGATGGGGTCAAGCGTGTGGCCGGCAGAGTGGGTGGATGTTGTGACGAGTTGTCGGAGTTTGAGGTTGGCGAGGTTGTCGATCAGGGTGGAAGAGTTGGAGTCGTTGTTCTCGAGGTGGGAATTCAGGTCCCCGAGGAGGATGTAGTCCGTGGAGGCGAGGGCGTGTGTGCTGATGAAGTCGGCGATTGAGTCGCTGAACTGTGGTCTGGGTCCGGGGGGTTTGTAGACAAGGGTTCCTCTGAGGGTGGTGTTGGGGTCGGTGTGGATCTGGAAGTGCAGGTGTTCGGCGGAGCTGAGGGCGTCGTCGGTGTTTGTCGAGACTTTGAAAGTGTTCCTGTAGACGATGGCGATTCCTCCTCCTACTCCGTTGGTGCGGTCCTTGCGGGTGATCTTATAGCCTTCCGGGACGGCTATGGCGATGTCTGGTGCTGAGGAAGGGGTTCAGCCAGGTCTCCGTCAAGAAGGCAACGTCTGGGGTGTTGGAGTTGAGTAGGTCCCAGAGTTCAACGGCGTGTTTGCGGGCGGAGCGGATGTTGAGAAGGATGCATCTGAGGTGGTTGGGTTCTTTGGTAGGTGGGGTGGCGGGCCGGATGCTGGTGAAGTTGCAGTTCCGGCAGGAGAAGGGTCCTTGGGTACGCTTCGGGGCGGCCAGGCAGCAGGTGCGTGATCGTCCGGCGTTGAATGCGTGGAGGGTGCTGGAGTCGTACTGGGGACGGGGGTCGTGGCGTTCGCGGGGGCCAGGGGTTCTGGCACTGGGCGCGGTCCAGGAGCGGACGGGCACAGACTGGCTTGCCTTCAGCACGCCAGTGGCGCGCCCGCCGCGCGGCCACCATATAAGGGTAGGTGGGAGGGAGGAGCAGGTGGGAGGCGGGAGGGGGGCGGCGAATGAGTGAGCGGGGGAGCGGGGCCGCAGGGGAGCAGCGGCGGGAAAAACAGGAACAGCAGGCAAAAGGGGAGCGAAAATAAGGCAAAATAACAGAAGTGGCAAAGTGAGAGTGAAAAACACAGTTAACAGAGCCTAGAAAGCAAAATTACAGTAAACAGAGGCAACAGTTATACAAGTTAGACTGGCGCAGGCAGGGCAGTGGAGAACGGCAAGCTCACAGAAGGCAGCAGCGGGCAGCGGACACTGAAACAGGTGGTGCTGTGCGGCGGGGGAGCGGCCTAACCTGCAAGCAGGGTCAACGGCTCGCTCCTTTCACCGCGCAGCGGCCGCCATATAAGGGTAGGTGGGAGGGAGGAGCAGCTGGGAGGCGGGAGTGGGGCGGCGAATGAGGAAGCGGGGCGGCGGGGCCGCAGGGGAGCAGCGGCGGGAAAAACGGGAACAGCAGGCAAAAGGGGAGCGAAAATAAGGCAAAATAACAGAAGTGGCAAAGTGCGAGTGAAAAATACAGTTAACAGAGCCTAGAAAGCAAAATTACAGTAAACTGAGGCAACAGTTCTACAAGTTAGACTGGCGCAGGCAGGCAGGCAGGGGAGAATGGCCAGCTCACAGAAGGCAGCAGCAGGCAGCAGACACGGACACACAGGTGGTGCTGTGTGGCATGAGGAGCAGCCTAACCTGCAAGCAGGGTCAAGGGTCGCTGGATGCAAATGTATTTAGTTTTCTGAATGGTCATTGGCATGTAGACTTTGGTCTAGTCAGGCAAGTTAACTCTCTAGATTGCTTGTGAACTGCTTGTAAAAAGCATGAAAATTTACCAAAAAGGTGTAAAAGAACTTACCCCTAACCCAAATTATTCCAAATACAGTTGTGGTATGAGGTATTCGGTATAGGAGGACGTGAGGGGGGGCGACAAAATGTAAGATTCAAATCTGGATGCTCAATTTTTAGAGAAATTGTCCATTCTCTCGTAATTTCACTGGTGTTTCCAATAGCATTTTTAGGCCTGGCATTAGCCAAGGCCTTTCGATTCTATTAAACGTATATATAGAATACACTGATAGGGCCTTTCAGACAGCCTTTTTCATTCATTAGACTGTAGTCTCATTCACATTCCACCTACTAAATTATTCATGGTGGGGCAATGGGCCAGCCCAGTTCAGCCATTGGCTCACTTAGCTGTGGGTGGCTGCATCCATGCGAGTTCTTTGAGACCAGAGAATATTGCCTTTAGCGAGTACTTTTTTTCTTTTTCATTGGCGTGGGTCTTGCAGCTCATTCAAAACCATTTTTCAATACCCATGACAAAAGTAAACAAGTAGTAAGGCTAAATGACTGGCAGCCAAGCAAACAACAAATTGGCCTTGCCAATGCTTGTTAGGCCTTCTGAATCAGATTGCGATAATCCGGAGTCCCCATGACCTCAGAAGAATAATGCAGTGGCAGCATCTCTGAAATCAAGAGAGTTGCCCTTTTAATGCACATATTTACACCTCAATGGAGTAAATAAAGTTGAAAACATGCATACTACACTTTCTTTACTACAGGAGGTAAATACCTCAAACTGCAGTCCACTTTTTATGTACTTCGTAAAACTAGACGCTGGAGGGCAAGGACGGCCCGTGGAGAGTAAGTCCATCAAAGATAAAGAACGTGAAATAATAAAAATCAATACAGAGGCTAACTCCATTTTCCGGCAACTCTTATTTGGAAAATCTGGCGTTACTCCAGCACGGCACGTCTGCATTGACGTGAGTATCTCACAGGCCTGGACTATCAATGCCTGAATGAGGCCAAAACCTTCAAGGCCCAATTGTTGTTAAGAGTAGCTAAGAGGGAGGGGCGTGGCTAGGCGCCCGTGGAAGATGGCGGCGTTCGGGTAGGAGCTCCGTCCACGCTAGAGTCTACCGGCGGTTCGTGCTTCTGCTCCCAGTAATGGAGGGAAGTACTTCATGTCGGAGCATGCCAGGCTCACATACAATCCTTTTCCGGCGTTGAGGCACAGCTATTTTGGGTTTTACAGCCCTTTTTATCTCCGGTCGCGGCTCGTCATCGGCCGCGACCGCCATTTTGTTTATTTTTGCCCGCGAACGCCTCAGCAGCGCGTTTTATCGCGCATGGGATCCCTGGATGCCTCGCATGTACTGAATTGATCCCAGCACTCCCCGAGGCACAGATGTGGCAGACCAGCACTCTAAGGTGACTTTTTTCTCTTAAATTATGATTTTTTTTTTCATGGATTTGACTGGAATTTTCAGCTCTCCTGATATATGGTGGCCATTTTATGACTCCAGTCTCTGATATCTATGACTCCAGTTTTTGGCCTGGCATATTTCTATGTTAATTTGCTTGCTGGATCTTATACAACGCTAGTTTTCATTTTTTAGTCGGACAATGAGATATTAATGATCTTACGCTCCACAGGCGTGCCGATGGCGGATTGCTCCAGTAAAGTTCAAAAACGTAATTACATTAAAAATTCCAAGTTGTTCACGGCATTGGCTCATTTGGAAGCTTCTCAGTCTCTCCCTTCAACTGAGACGACGTCGACTATGGAAGCCTCCTCACAATCTTCGGCAAAAGCGAATTCTAAGAGGTTAAAAAAAGACCCACCTTCGCCTCCTAAGTCCTCTTCGGTCATTTCTATGGAGTTACTCCTTGAAGAGATACGGGCCTTGCGCCCTTACATAGAAGAGACTAATGCTAAGTTGCAGATTCTCACTGACAATTGGGCTTTGATGGATGAAAGAGTGTCGTCGGTGGAGCGAGATGTCTCCTCTCTTCAGGATTCTGCAACCAAGGTCTCATATGCATGCGCAGATTTCTTCTCTCCAGAAGCAGGTGGAGGACCTTGAAAATCGTAACAGACGCAATAATCTTCGTCTCTACGGCCTGGTGGAAGGTTGTGAGGGGAGTGATCCCATCAATTTCTTCAAGTCCTTTCTTCCTAAGCTTCTGCACCTGCCTGATATCTCACTTAATATCCAGCGTGCTCACAGGCTTGGTCGAGCGTCCTCCTCTCTTTCCGTGCCAACGAAGCCTAGAGGTGTAATAATGTATTTTCTAGAATAGACAGACTTGTTGAAAGTTCTCTCAGCAGCCACAGCCTCTCCTCGTCTTACATGGTCGGGTTCCACCTTGTTCTTTGCACAGGATTATGCCAGAACCACTGCAAATCGTCGCAAAGCCTTCTTGGACATGAGACCTGATCTTCGCTCCATTGGTGCCAGATATGTTTTTTTTCATCCCTGCCTATTTAAAGTCACCCACAATAACAAGACTACAACATATGAGGATCCTGCGCGACTTCGGAGCTTCCTGAATTCCTGTGGCCACGCTGATATGGAGCTGTCTGGTCCTTCCTCTTCTCTCCCACCATGACTTTTTCTGTAGATGTATTTTGATTCTCCAGCTTGTTATGTTTGCTGCTTTCCATATTCACAGGTTCTTCAGTTTGCATGTTCTCTTGCCAAGTTTATGCTTTCTATTTTAGCCTCCGATATTGCAGTTTTGGTTCCTCAGTTGGTCCTATTCTTTGCTTGTTTTGTGCCTCTGTCATTTGTGGTTGCCTAACCTTGTTATTTTTCTCCCTGCACAGATCATTGTTTTGGGTTCTGTCCTGTTTCTCTGGTTGGACGTCTCACTCACCCAGAGTGCCCTGCCTTTTCCAGTTGGCCCTACCTCCCTCCCCTCGTCTCCATGTACGTTTTCGCTTGTCCTAGTTCCTGATCGTATTTTTCCCATGCTACCCCCGTAAGTACCCTTCATCCCTTTTTTATCGTGTTTCTCTTTGTTCTATATTTCCTTATTTTGCCTTTTCCCTTAATGCTTTCAGGTTTATTGGTGTCATTACCTTTTTCACTGCTATTTTCTTCTTCTCTTTCTTTCTTCTTTCTTCTCCTCATCGTATATTGGCTCCCTTGGTCGTGCTTCTTTCTCCTTAAATATTTTATTCCCCTTTGGCCCTTACTTACCAATCTCTTTGAGCTTTACCGTATTTTCTTAACATTCTCAATATTTTCTTGGCTTCTTTCTACTTACATGGCATCTCTGGTTCTTCTTTCACTTCTTCTTCTTTTGTTCATGCTACATCTTTATTCTTACTTAATTTTTTCTTTTTCCTGTGTCCTTACTTTGTGTGAGGCTCTTTCTTGCTGTCCTATTCTTTATTTGTATCACTCTTCTATTAACCCTTAATGTCAGTCCGAATTGTTTCTTGGAACGTTAAAGGTCTTCATTCTCCTATCAAGAGACAAAAAATTATCTCTCACTTAGCCAAATTAAATGTAGACATTGCCTTCTTACAAGAAACCCATTTGTCTGATATTGAAGCTGCTAAGCTCAAAAGAGGATGGGTAGGCGCTGTGTTTTCGTCTCCTGGTGATGGTAAGAGGAATGGTGTGGTTGTATTAGTCCGCAAGTCTCTCGCTCATTCGCTCTTGGTTTCTGAGTCAGATCCTGAAGGTAGATGGTTGTATGTCAAACTTTCCTCGAAGGGCGTCCCCATCTCCCTTCTTAATATTTACGCCCCTACCGGTGGTGATCCTGTCTTTTGGCGCACAATGGCCTCTCGTATTACTGAATACATTGATGATAATTTTATCTTGGCAGGAGATTGCAATTTACCCTTTGATCCATTTTTAGACAGACACTCCAAAGCATCTTTTGTCCCTAATAAGTCTCATAAGCTCTTTGCTCAAGCGATATCCCAACACAAACTCATTGATGCTTGGCGTCTCTGTAACCCTACTTCTAAAGAGTTTACCTTTTACTCCCCGACTCATCACTCGCAATCACGTATCGATTACATCTTTCTTTCTCATCATATGTCTCAATCCCTCACTCATGCTGACATTGGCCCCATCTTATTTTCTGATCATGCCCCCGTTTTGATTAACATTGACATCCTACCCAAATCCACTGGGCCAAAAAGGTGGCGCTTTAATAATGCTTTACTTCTTGATCCCAAATTCACCACCTCCTTTGTTGAATTCACCACAGAATTTTTTGCCATTAATGACTCACCCACCTTGCCCAAACACGTTATTTGGGACGCTTACAAGGTGGCAGCCAGGGGTTTCATCATTGGCTACGTGGCTAGTAAACGTAAGAATACTCGTAAACGCACTAGCGATCTTCTTTTTACGATTAAAAAATTAGAGCATTCTTTCTACACTTCCCATTCGCAGGAAAGTTTGACTGCTCTCATTGAAGCCAAGATGCAATTCAACAAACAATCCACCGAAGATGCTTCATTACATTTGTTGAAATCCAGTTCAAAATTTTATGGGGGTAAGAATAAAGCGGGGAAGGTTTTAGCTAATTACAAAAGTCAAGCAAAACAAATTGAATATTGAGTCTGTTTACGATATTAATTCTGTTTTAAAGCATACAGATGTTGACATTTTAGAGCAATTTTCCCATTTCTATTCCACACTCTACTCTTCTGAAACGCACCCTACTGCTCATTCTCTTGCTACTTTTTTCTCCAGCATTCAGGCACCTTCCAATTTTCCTGTTGATCTATCTGCTCTTGAATTACCCATTTCTAGCTGTGAATTGCTTACTGCACTTCAGTCCCTCAAGAAGGACAAAGCCCCTGGCCCAGACGGGTTCACAGTTGAATTTATTTGCACTTTTCTAAATTGCTATTACCTAGGCTGCATTCCCTTATTGACTCTTTCATAATTAGTGGCTCTTCCTCTGGTACATTCTCAGACGCTCACATCTGTGTTATACCCAAAGAAGGGAAAGATACCCAGTATTGTAAGAATTATAGACCAATCTCTTTGGTTAACATTGATTACAAATTATATGCCAAATCTCTCGCCATAAGATTGGACCCCTTTCTTCCTGAATTGTTAGGCCCTGAACAATCTGGTTTCGTTAAGGGCCGCTTCATTACAGATAACACCAGACTTCTGTTTAATGTCCTCTCCAAGTCCCCACAGATGCAGGATTCACTAGCAGCAATAGCCCTAGACGCGGAAAAAGCGTTTGACAGAGTAGAGTGGACTTTCCTTTTTTCCGCCCTCAAATGGTTTGGGTTTGGTCCTAACTTCATCTCCTTCATCTCCTTCCTCTACTCCAGTCCCAGAGCGGCGGTTTGCGCCAATGGTCTAGTCTCCTCTTTCCTCAATTTGGGCAGAGGAGTTCGTCAGGGTTGCCCTCTCTCCCCCTTCCTTTTTTTTTTTTTTTTTTTTTTTTTTGAAACCGTTTATTACAGTTTATAAAAGTTACAGGTATGGGCCTACAACCACACGGCCGGCCGCTAGAGCATCAGAAGCATATTACATACATACAGCAAAAAGTCTCTCAGCGGTGCACAGTAGGAAAACAGGGGTAGTCAATGGTGTAGGCCACATAGCTCCGTGCCCACAATACGGTTCCATTTTCTTAAAACAAAACAACATCAACAAACCACAACCGCAAGGCAACCCGCGATCCAAAGTGACAACACGTGCTCCATAAGTGGGGGATCCAAACAGCAGCAAAGCTCTGAAGAGGGGGACGGGAGTAGATCAGGGACTGGGGGACCGCGCGCCCGCGGCCGAGGGAGGGGGGCCATCTAGGGAGACGGAGCAGGCGAGGCGGCCGGTAGCAGTGGCGGCTCACAAATACCCCCGCGGTAGGCGTTCCAGGGGCCCCAGAGTTTCATCCACGCCCCAGGCTTACCCCTCGCCACATACACCACCTTTTCACGAAACATACACCAATCCAAATGCTCCTTCCAGGCCGACACCGCAGGGGGCCTCTGGGATCCCCACAATTGAGCAATATCACGCTTAGCTATCATGTATCCCAGAGTCACCCACCGCGTCTGGGGGACCGAATAATCATTAGGTTCCCAGACATTCAGCAAGCATCTCCTCGCTTCAGGCAGCAGCGCGACACGCGTAACCACTCGTAGAACCTCATGCACACCACGCCAGAATCGCTCCACCTTCGGGCACTCCCACAGTATATGCATGAAAGTCGCCAACGCACCACAGCCACGCTTACACATTCCATCACCGGCAAAACCCATACGTAGAAGCCTTGGCCCCGTCACGTAGACCCGGTGAAGGATCTTGAGCTGGACGAAACGAAGGCGAGCCGGGATGGCCACCTCTTTCGGGGAGGCCACCGCAGAAATCCAATCCTCGTCGTCCAGCTCCAGCCCGTCGGCGACCCAAGCCGCGCGGAGACTAGTCAGCAGGCACGATCTATCGTTGATCAATTTTTTGTATATGAGGGAGATCGTGCTGTCCGGGACATGGCCATCTAGCACTCTGTCCTCCAGGGGGGAAGACTCCGGAATGGATGCGACATCCGGGAAGACGGAGCCCAGCGCATGGCGGACCTGTAGGTACCGAAAGTACTCACTGCCCTGCAGCTGAAACTCCGCCTGCAGCGTCTCAAAAGTTTTGAATCCCCCCCTCGTCCAGAGATCTCCCACCGTGCTGATTCCGATCGTGTCCCACTTCTCGAAGCCCCTCGACATCCACAGGGAGCCCAACCTCTCAGATGCATACAGCGGAGACGCTCGGGTCAAACGGTCCTTCCACCCCATAGCTGCATTAGCCGCGTGCCAGACACGCACCATGACACGCGTCGGTCCCGTCAAACGGGAGTCGGGCGCGCCAGAGTAGAGCGCTCGATTATAATCGCCACCGGGCAGAAGCATCCTGTCCATCTCAAATGCCGGGTTCAAGGCGGGCCCGTAAAGGCCATGATTAATTGCAGCTAGTTGGGAGGCCCAGTAATACCGTTTGATGTCCGGGAGGGCGACCCCTCCATCGTACCACGGGAGCGTCAATTTAGCCAGAGCAATACGCGGCCTCCCGTCCCAGAACAGGCGCCGCTGGAGGCCCTCCACCTCGCGAAAGTAGCGTGCCGGGACCAAGTCCATGGTATTCTGGAGGGCGTAGAGGAAGCGCGGCAGGGACATCATTTTAAATAAGGCCGCTCGGCCGAGCGGCGAGAGCGGCAAACGCCGCCAGCGCACCACGTCCTCCCTCAAACGCTGGAGGGGGGGCAGCAAGTTCCGCTCATAGCGGGCCTCCGGGTCAAGAGTGATATATATACCCAGGTACCGGAAACCCTGGGAGGCAATCTGGATCGGACAGTCCCGTGGCAGGACCGGAGCCTCCCCAGAAAGCACATAGACACAGGATTTCGCCCAGTTGATGACCAGGCCTGAGTTGCGACCGAAGGAGCGCAAAACATCAACCAGGACGATCAGTGATTTGCGCGGGGAGGCGAGATACAAAAGGATATCGTCAGCATAGAGGGACACGCGGTCCTCATGCTCGGGGGTCCAGCGGAGACCACGGATAGAAGGGTGCCACCGCAGCCACTCCGCCAGGGGCTCCATGGCCAGGGCGAACAGGAGAGGCGACAGGGGACAACCCTGTCGCGTGCCCCGCCCCAGCGCGAATGGGGCCGATACTCGCCCATTCACCACCACCTGCGCCAACGGGCCCGAATAGAGCAATTTGACCCAGCTGACGAAACCCGGGCCGAACCCAAACTTCGCCAGCATCGCCCAGATATATGGCCATTCGAGCGTATCAAACGCCATGGTGGCGTCCAAGGACGCCAAGATGGCCGGCTCCCGCACAAATGGAACACGCGCGAGCACCCCATGTAAGCGCCGCAGATTAAGCGCCGTGTTGCGGTGTGGTATAAAGCCCGATTGGTCTTGGTGGACCAAATCGCCCACCACGCCAACCAACCGGTTGGCCAACACCTTGGCGAGGATTTTGGGCTCCGCGTTCAAAAGCGAAATCGGCCTATAGGATGTGACCCGTTCACGGGGCTTCCCCTCCTTATGGATCACTACAATTGTAGCCAGACGCTGGTCCGGCGGGAGGGAGCCCTGCGAGTGGGCCGCAAGGAACATCGCGCGCAGGTGGGGCGCCAACACATCCGGGCGTAGCTTGTATAGCTCAATGGGAATACCATTGGGGCCCATGGCCTTGCCGGATGCAACCGAGCGAATAGCCGAGGCAATTTCGTCCGAGGTGGGCGGGGCATCCAGCGAATCCCTGTCCTCCACCGTAAGGGAGGGCAGTGCGATGTCCCGAAGCAAGGCATGGGAATCTTCCTCCGAGCAGGGAGAAACCGGGGAGTAAACTTCGCGGAAATAGTCCGCGAAGCAGGAGACAATGGCTTCCGGCTCGGTGACACACACTCCATCCACGCTCTCAATCAAAGGCACCACGCGGCTCGCTCTCTCCCTCTTATCCAACCACGCAATCAGTTTGCCAGCCTTGTCACCCACATCATACAATCGCCCCTGCTGCTCTCTACTGAGGCCCCTGGCCGCCTCCGTGACGAGGGCCCGATAGGCCGCCTGCTTTAAATGCAACACATGCAACTTGGCATCTGTTACCCCGCTCCCCAGGTCACCCTCCAGTTCTGCAATTTCGGCCTCAACCCGGGTCACCTCCTCCCGCTCGCGCCGCCGGGCATTGGAAATAACGGAGAGGGCCTCCCCTCTAAGAACCACCTTGAAAGCCTCCCACAGGGAGATGGCAGACGGAGCCGACCCCACATTCTCATCAAAATAGCGCTGTAAGGATTTGATCAAGTCGGCACGAATGGTGGGGTCGCGCAAATACCATGCATTAATCGGGGCCACCCTGCCATCCCCCCTCGGGAAGACATCGAAATGCAACAACAATGGGGAGTGGTCTGAGATACCCCGTGCCAAATGGCGCACCTCCCCCACCCTCCCTGCATGGGCCGCCGGGACAAGGATATAATCAAGCCGCGAGAGGCTACCATGGGCCCCCGAGTGGAAGGTGTACTGTAGCAATCCAGGATGCTTTAAGCGCCAGCAGTCCACCAGGCCCAGCGTGTCTAAAAGGCCGGGCAGCCATGCCTGTGCCCGGGGGAGGTCCCTAGGGGGATGGCGATCCATAGACCCGGAGGCAACCGCATTAAAGTCCCCTCCAACCACCAACAGGCCACTCGGAAGGTCCAGGAGGAGGCGCCCCAGGTCTGCAAATGTAGTGGCTTGTAACCCAGGCGGGACGTACACTGAGATAAAGATAAACACTCTACCCTCCATTCGTCCCACCAGAACAGTGTAGCGTCCCCTCTCATCATGACGCACCTCGTCAATCTCCAACGGGAGCGAGTTCTTGACCATAATGCCCACCCCCCGCGAGCCCGAAGTGAAGCCGGAGTGGGCCGCCAAACGATATCCCCGCCGATTCATTGCATGAAAGGTGTTACCTATAAGGTGCGTCTCCTGCAGGAAGACAACATCTGGTGAAATACGTTTTAAATACTGCAGGACCACACCACGCTTAATCCTATCCCCCAGGCCGTTAACATTCCATGACAACACAGTCAAATCCCTACCCCCCATCATACGTCGAAACAATCGGTCGTCCCCCACCGAGCATCTTAAAAACGACAAAACAGTTGCGGGTTTGCCTTGCGGTGCTAACAAACAACACACCCCCCCCACCCCCCGGTCCCAACAGAACTCCCCCCTCCCTGCACCCCTGCATGAGCCCAGACAGCCCCCCCAAAGTGCAGTGTGCCTGTCGCCCCATAGCTAAATACTAACTAGTCCCCCAGAGGAGGAGGGAAGCCCCCAGCAGACCCCACCCGACCTCCATGGGAGGGGAACATACGAAAGCAATATATGGTAAAGGAACAACATCCAGAGCAAGGCCTATACAGTCACCCCTCAATTCTGATCCGGCGGGCCCTCCTCGCCAGCCGCGCCCCCCCCGCCCCGATCCCCAGGCAAAGTGTCTAACCAGTCCCCAGCCGCCTCGGGCCGGTCGAAGAAGTGCGTACGGCCATCCACCTCCACCCTCAGCTTAGCCGGAAAGAGCATTGAGTACTTGAGGTTTAGGTCCCTTAGGCGACGTTTAACACCAAGAAAGCTCTGTCGCTGCTTCTGGACCGCCGGAGTAAAGTCTGGGTAGAAGTGTACGTCCATGTTGTCCAGCCTGACCGGTCCCTGTTGCCTGGAGGTCTGGAGGATGGCATCTCTGTCCCGAAAATTAAAAATCCGGGCAATAAGAGGCCGCGGCGGGGCACCGGTCTTAGGGCGGCCCCCGGGGACCCGGTGGGCACGCTCCACCGCAAAAAGCTTACTCAGCCCCCGGGGCTGGAGATGGGTCAGGATCAATTCTTCCACGAAGAGATCCGCCGCCTCCGCCTCTCGGCCCTCCGGCACACCAATAATACGGACATTATTCCTCCGGGCCCGACCCTCGGAATCCTCTAGTCGCCAGTCCATCAGGGCGCTCACCTGGCCAAGCCGGCGCACCTCCCTCTGGAGGGCCACCACGTCCGTCGTGAGGCTCGTTGTGGTGTGGGCCAGGGAGTCGACTCGGTCGTTTGTTTTTGACAAGTCTGCCCTCACAAGGCCCACATCCACCAGGACCGAGTCAATTTTTTGCGCCAAGGTATCGAAACGCTGGTCCACTGAGGCCTTCATCTCCGCGATGGCGCCCATGACGTCCCGGAGGGTCAGATCTGCCGGATGGGCAGGTGCCTCCGTCGGGCCCACCGGGGATGTCCGCGATGTCTCCGGAGAGCCCTTCTGGAGCGTGTAGCGATCCATACTATTGGCCTGGTGCGCCGTGCCACGGCGAGTTGTCTTCATCTTCGCCCGGTCGCCATCTTGTTTGGTGGACATGCTGGCTCTTCCACCGTCGTGCCAAGATCTCCAAACGGGCCGCCACACCAAATCACGGGTGTCAGGGGGGGGGCGGGGGCGACCACCGGGCCGCGGGTCAACCCACCGCCGGCGGGTCAGCCGGGCACCTGGACAAGGCCACACCACCGCACCCCGCTCCGCAGCCCGACCCCGCTTGAAGCAAGGAGGGCGCAAAAGCGAAAGTGAAAGTGCGGGGTACGCGAGCCGCCCAGCCCCGCTCGCCGCTGTTATTCACTTTGTCCCCGGATCGCCCCACTACTCCAATCCGGGGGGCCGGCGAGGAGAAGGCCGCAACCGTAGATCGATGCTCCCACCGGTGTTCGGGGTCCGATTCGAGCCCCGAAAACGGGCGGCGCCTTAGCTCGGGTTCCCCGACACAGTCCCCTCAACAAGGACAGGATATCGCCAGGATTAATTCAGGAGGTCGCGGAGGTCCTCGGGAGCCTCGCACCTACGCGGCCATCTTGGTTGCGCGCTAGGCTCCTCCCTCCCCCTTCCTTTTTAATCTGGCCTTGGAACCCTTTCTCTCAAAACTCTGTCAGAACCCTAACTTGCATGGCTTCCAAATTTCCCAAACAAACATTAAACTTGCTGCTTATGCAGATGATATTCTACTCTGTGTCCAATCCCGTCACTTCTATTCCCGCATTCCTGGCTGAAGTCCATGATTATTCCCAGATTTCTGGTTATAAGTTGAACAATGACAAATATGAAATTTTACCCCTTACTAAATTCACATTTAAACCGGATTTTGCGGCGTCCAATTTTACTTGGAGCCCTTCACACATCAAATATCTTGGTTTGCACATTACCCCCTCCCTTCCCGACACTATCGTTGTGTCTTACTAAATGTATCCAGAAAAATTATCCGACCTCACTTCCAGATGGCACCCGCTGTACCTTTCCTGGTGGGGTCGTCTTGACACGATTAAAATGATGCTCTCCCCAATAGTCCTCTACATTATCTCCAACATTCCAGTTCCTATCCCTGCCAAGTTTTTTAGGAAAATCAATACTATTCTTTCTTTATTCCTTTGGTCCGGCAAAAAAAAGCACGTATGTCCTTGCTCAGATTGCAACTCCCCAAGTCAGAGGGTGGGGTCAATTTTCTGGATTTTCCCACTTATCACAAGGCATTCCTTTTGCGGCAAGCCTCCCTTTGGTTGCAAGTCCCTGGTGAGTCTTCCCCCTTATGGGTTGTCATTGAACGTCTCTCTCTATCCCCTTTTACTTTCGCTGTTTACCTTTCATTTTCTCGTAAGCCCCAGTTTACCTCCACTCCCATCCATAAGTTTACTACCAAATTGCTTCTTTCCACTTCCCCAGGTCCCCCTTCCTCTATAGCCGAATTTCTCAATTCCACTATTTGGTATAATAAAAGTATCTCCATCAACCGCAAGCCCTTTTATTGGAAAACTTGGAGACAAAGGGGTTTGATCTGAGTATCTCAACTCTTTTCTAAATCTGATTTCTTATCCTTCTCTGTTCTTAGCCAAAACTTCAATCTCCCTCATTCTTTTGCCCGTAAATAACTCACGCTTAAGAATGCAGTTATGTCCACTTATGCCCTTCTTTCTAATTCCCCCATCCATCCTGACCCTCCCAATCCTACCTCGCAGCTTCATTCCTTGCTGCGTACCCATCCCACAGCCTCCTCAATATACCACTAATTTCACACGATTCTCACTCCTAGGCCAAAATCCAAGGTAGAGGAACAATGGGAATCTGATTTTGCCATCTCTTGGCCCGCCTCTCTTTTGGATAAACTGTGGACCAAACTTTGCAAGACATCTAGGGCTGCTTCTCACACAAACCCTTTTTTTTATTTACAACAGACTTCTCTTTTCCCCCCAGATGTTGAATAAGAGGTTTTCTTCTTTCCCTGATCTCTGTTGGTCTTGTTCGACACCTAAGGCTACTCTTTTTCACATGCTTTTTTCTTGCACTCTTACGCACAACTTTTGGAAACAAGTTTGGGCCCAAATCAATGCCATATTCCACACTGCATCCCCCTTCTTCTATGTCAATATTTTTTTAGGGAGTCTCTCTCCTTGCTGGGATGACACTGATCTTAATACGCAGATTGTTGACTTGTTGTTAGCTGTTGCATTCCAGCAAATCACTGTTAATTGTAAAATTTCACTAACTTCTTTCAGAGCATGGTGGTACAATGTATGTCACAATCACAGGCTAGATACTGTTTTCGTGCCCCCCCTTAGTTTAGCTACTAAACGACATGATCTATGGCTTCCTGTAACCCTGTACCTAGATATCTGTGCTAAGCGTTCCTCTCATTTGCCTCCCATTCAGCAAGAGGTCTCTAAGCCTCCTTGATTGACCTTGTTGTTCCTTTGTATTTTTCTTTTTTTATATAATCTATTTTATTGCTCATTATTTCCAGTGCTGTTTTTTGTTATATAGCCTCAAATATTTGTTATCCTCTTATTTATTGTATATTTTCATCGCCATGTTTTACTTTTTCTCTCATACTGAAGTTATGTTTTTATTTTTTCTTATGTACGGACACCTTTACTTATCCAATAAAAATCTTTTGAACTTAAAAGAGTAGCTAAGAGGGATGGTTAGTGTTTTACAGCACATTTAAACGTTACTATGCAGGAGTGAGTTTTTACACGCAACTTGCAACGCTATTGATTTACTCACTGATCCAATCGGACCTCAGCTAGCAGTCTAATCAATTAAGAGAGTGCAGACTTGAAACCGGCAGGCACATCAAAATACAAACCGATCTCATCGCTTACACTTCTCCGTATCATTAATGTAAAAGAGAAAAAAAAGAAGATTTCAACTCCACGAAAAGACGGAGGTGTGAAAAACCTGTGGAAGGGTCCAGGTGTGTCTCGAACCTGGCCGAGTTTAGGCACGGTGGCGACTCCTCCACTAAGGCGGAGGTATGTCACCCCACTGCTCTGCAGCAGTAAAGTAAAAGAAAGGAAAAAAGTAAAATGTTAACGCAATGTTATTTTATTTTGACCTCTTGCTGCGGCAGCTTGTGTTAAGGGGGCGAGCGGAGCTGCAGAGCAGGGGAGGAGTGGTAGAACCCTCCTAAGTGTGCAATGACTGTTTGGTTGGCCTTCTCAAGCGCACTTTCCCTGTTCTCCATGCAGGCTACATTACACCCTGTGGAGTGGAGAACATACCCACCCCTCCAGCCCCTGATTCAGCGTAGTGTTGCATTGCAGCGTTGTGATGGGCCAGAGGAGCCTGGCCTGTGCTTCCTGTTCCTGGAGTCGGACGCAGGAGAGCAAGAGCAGACGCGGGACCCGGCGGCAAGGTAAGTGTTTATTTTTATTGTTTTTACTTTGCAACCCGTGCCCCCACGACAGCATTACCACCCACGAGCTGTGCCAGCCACCACTGTTTAGGCACATGTGGTCGCACTGCAGTGTTGGAACAAGGAAATGTGTCATTTGCATCATTTGGTTGGGTGGACACTTCAAAGAGCTCACAAACTAGTCTTTTTAACAGACTTATTTTTATTTAGTTTATGAAACACAACATAAGCAAAACAAGCGTAGCAGCACAGAGTTGAATGGGTTACAGAAATCACAAACCAGAATGCCCACATGCAGATCACTCATCCTGCTTGGGCAACAATTATCCTGTATATATGGCATGACCAGCAAGGGTGCAGAGATTAGTGGGTGGGAAAACTGTACTGAAGTGTTCCCACCATTACCCCCATGTCCTATAGTATTTTCCCGGGCACCTTCGATAATCTGATTCCTCTGCCAGTGTACATCGGTTCATCCCCGGAAGTCATTCATCAAGTGATTGGGGAAGGAGGTGGTGTCCACCCACCAGTAACGAGTGCTCTCTTTCGGGTTGTAGCAGGGCCGTTTTCACCAACATTGGGTCTCACCGCGATCAGATTCGGATTGTTTACCCTAAATGGCACTCAGAGCTCCATCCCACTGGTGCTCCCGTCACTGTTTGTAGTGTAGAGTGGATCCAGACAGGTATGGTTGTATCATTGGGCAGCTGTAGTAATGGGTCTACCGCTGAATGACATCGCATCATGAGGTGACGGAACACAGTTGACAAAAGCCACACTTGTTGGGTACCTCCCCACCCCAAAAGATAAAACAGTTGAGACTAGAAGGCTCTAAAAAACGTTGGCGGTATCGTATACGGGTCATTTTGCAAGATGTAAAGTATTTGCGGCAGTGCTCTCATTTTAAACAGGACACCTCTGCCTATTATAGAGATGAGGACTTTGCCTCACGCGGTCGCTTGGGTTTTAATGTTCTTCAGCTTGGGAGCTAGATTTAAATCCCACCAGGCATTGGAATCTCAAGAAACGTGGATGCCTAAATACTGAAAATGACTGTGATATTTGAGATATAGAAGTAGTCAATGCCCCTACTTCTAGCTCCCCCATCAGGGGCACCAAAACCGATTTTTGCCAGATGACTTGGCCAGAGGCATTGCCATATATATTCAGCTTCTGTATAATTCTGGGAATCGAGAGGTGTGGCCTCTGCAAATAAAACAGGGCTTCATCAGCAGGTAATACTATGTAGTTATTCAGGCCACCCCCCCCCCCAAATGTATACTCCACACATGCGCATCCCCTCTGAACCAGTTCACCAACGGCTCAATGACCATCACAAAGACAAGTAGGGACAGTGACTAACCCCATTTCATCCCCTTCACAATCTTGAAAGGCTTAGAAAGGAACCCGTTGATGCAAACATGCGTCCAGAGTGAGGAATGCAGCAGCCGTACATATTCCAGGAATATAGGACCAAATTGCGTCTTGTCTAAGACTTGTCTAAGTAACTAAGGGATAGAATCAAAAAACATTTTGGTATAAACCACAACTAATAGGGTTGGTTGGTGCACTTTGACTAGGTTGGCCAAAACCACATGAAATTTACACAGGAAATGTCTGGTTCCTCTGTGGAAAAAAAACAATTGATAGACAGAATGCTGAACAATGTCATACATTCACTCCAGTACCATTCCAGTCCATGCAAATCAGTCTGGACCCTTTCCCCATGGGAACAGTCCAGCCCAACCATCTGTGTCTCTTTTGGTTCCTCTGTGGGGCATGAATCAAACACTTTCACCAGGATTTTCACTTTCATATTTATTAGAAATCTGGGCCTGTAGGAAGAACATTCTCTAGGCAGCTTACCAGGTTTGTGGAGGACCCCTGTGGTGGCCCCACCAAAGCCCTCCAACCAATGTTGTTGCCACATGGCTTCCTAGAACATAACCCCAAGTGGCTCCATAAAAAGGCTAGCATATCTCCTATTGAATTAAGGCTGCTAACCGTTAGTGCCTGGGATTTCCTCCAACGGCAAGCCTTTCATTGCTTCCAGTATGTTGTCATCTGAGATCGGAAAATCTAGGGCTACTCTGTCTTGTGGTTGAAGCCTGGCTACAAGGAGGTCTTGTTATGAAATATTTTCTGCCTGCGAAGGGGGTACCTCTAGGTACAAAGCCTGATAAGAATTGGCAAACACATTCACAATGTCTTGAGATGTATTTACATAGCCATGATGTGGACCTTGTATGCCTGCAATTATCCTCAAGTCCCTGTTGCAGTTGGCCAACCAATAGGGCAACTTACTAGCTTTATCTCCAAGATCGTATGTTCTATAATAGAATAAAACCCAAGAAATGTTGGCCTCACCTATAGAGTCACCTCTATGTCTCCCCATTTCTACTTTGAAAATGCCAACGCTCCAGTGTGAAAATTGGTACAAGATAAACCATGGTCTTGAAGTATCAGTCATTACATTGGCCCTTGGTGTAGATCATCTTGACCCATACTGTTGCCTTCAGAGCCTTCCATGTTGTTACAGCTGAGAGGCTGGAGGGATTATTAAACTCAAGACACTCCCCCCGTTCCACCCCAGATGCTGTCTGAAAAATGGTCTGTCTTGTAATGTCCAAGCATTTAAACGCTAGTGGCTAGCTTGCCCTCTGGAAGAGTCCCCAATAAAGTTTCCATTGGAGAGTGATCAGACATCTAGGGAGAATGTCTCACCCTTGCATATCCACTGTGGGAGTAACCAATCTATCCAAGAAGACGACCAGTGTACCCCAGAATAGAATGTGTATTCCCGAATGCTAGGGGTGTTTCACCCTCCTTTCATCACTCAAAGCGTAGCAGCCCAGCTTGGGAGCAGAATATGACTCTCCATAGACCCAGAGCCTCGAACCTCTATCCCCCACTACATCACTGAATTGAAGCCTCCCCCTTCCCTACAAACACTTTACCTGCTGGGAAATTAAGGATAAGATCATTTAGATCTCAGAGCGGATCTTAATCAGTGCATACGAAACATACTCATGAAGGACCACGGTGAACCCTCTAATAAGCCCGAAAATCCCACAGAGTGGCCTAATGCATCATGACGCACCTATGACACCATCACGGCAAATGTTCTATAAACTATGATTGCCACCCTTCTTGACCCTCTTGTGAACCCGCAGTGGTAAACTCTGGTTATACAGTTTTGGGGTATCTTTACTAGATTCACCTGACTGCCTTTGTGCTGTACCTTAGCAGCTGCAAAATGACCCCAATCAACAACTCCCCTCTCCCCTACTTCCCAACAAGAAGGACCTGCTCCCCAACATAAGTAATGTATCGACTTCCATGCAGGTCAGTGGCCCTCAGCTGCTAATAAGCTATCTCAATCTCATTGCAACATATATATGATCAACAGAGGTCCCAGAGTCTTGTCGTTGCCCCATGGCTGGACACCTATAAAGTTATGTGATTTTATTCAGTAACTGCCAGTTCGGTCCGTTTTGAAACGTTTCTCCCCCTGGAGCGGCTCTACAAGCTTCGCCCTTGGGGTCTAGAGTTAGTGGTTGGCTGTCTCCTGTGGTCTTTATCTACATGGTGGTCAGATTCCGCCTGGAATTTTCACCCACTTTACAGACAGTCTTTCAAGCCCTGGTATATCACTGTTTAATGCCACCAATTCCCTGGATTGTATTTGCTGGTCAGCCCATTCCTCGACCTAGGTCTCTTCCGGCAAAATTTGATTTACCTTGACCTTAAGCTATGCTAGTCAGAACATCAGTCATGTATGGGGGGTTTAAGGTACCATTAGATGTGTTCCAGAACAGGGATTTCAGGAAGTTAGTTATTTGAAGACAGGAGGGCATGAAAAGGGCACCTCCCCATTTTCTTCTGGACCAAGAAATGTTGATTGAATAGTGAAAGTGTGGGGGCGGTCCATTAACAAAGAGTAAGATGTATGTGTGGACAGCTATCACCTTGTGCCCATACTGTTATCGGGCAATGCAGACAGTCCAGGGAGCAATTGCCCCCCCCCCCCCCAACATGCCATGTTAATTCGCATAATCCCCAAATGTTTTTTTAACATTGCAGCTCCTCTGTCCTTTTGTGCAGGTGTAGTGCAGGTATGGGGGAGGCATCGTCGCTGCAATTTCAGGCATTCAGTAGGATATTCACAAATATTGCTGCCTCATGAAATGGGCTGCGATTCCTTAAATTCTACCGAATATCTTTTTATTCCTCTGACAGATTAAAACATCCATCACAATGCAAAGGTATTCAAAAATCCCATTATAAAATGGCGCCTGTTATGAGACTCGGGATTAGTGCAAAGATGTAGAACGGCTACAGAATTCAATCGCAAAGGCAGTGAGTGGTATGTGCTATCTCCTGTGTGGCTGCGAGCCTCTGTATTGTACAGACACAGGAGGCAAACAGCTGCCCCTCTTTTCACTGAGGATATCGATGCCCAGTGGGATTGTCTCCCCCTCCTTCTCGCCCGAGATGTTCTAGTTTTGTCCTTTAAGGAACGGCTGCTGCTTAGTTAAATCTTTCGCAGACTCAGTTCACTGGAGGTGACACAAGTACCCACTCAAACACAATGAAAATTCGACAGGACAGTATCTTTTTCATTCGCTCGAGACAGGAGATCTTGTTATAGCAGTAAATGGGAGGGTGGCAGGGAGGGAGGGAGGGTCAGGCCTAGGCCTGCCGGCTGATGGAGGAGAGGTAAATTCACCCCGCTCCAGGCACTCTGTCAAGTGCCACTGGCTTACCATTGAGAACCAGTCACCCGGACTGCCCCTACAGCGCACGGAGGTCACTCACGCGCCATCAATCAGCGCCCCGGGTAGGGCGTGCGGCCTATTGCCATCCGGGATGAAATAACAAGCATTGGCCTTACGGCCATGAAAGTGATTGCGATCAAGCGCGGCGAGCGATGCGCTTAATGAGCATGACGAGGAAAGCCATATGGCGCCTCTGCTCGTAAGCGCGCGCCTGCGCACATGCACGCAAGCTGTAGGCCGG
The DNA here is from genome assembly GCF_964204655.1 of Triturus cristatus. Taxonomy (NCBI): domain Eukaryota; kingdom Metazoa; phylum Chordata; class Amphibia; order Caudata; family Salamandridae; genus Triturus; species Triturus cristatus. Next base: position 1,149,638,835 of record NC_140582.1, read on the forward strand.
CCATGGTGGCATTTTTTGAAGCCCTTACTAAAAGTCTCGCCAGACCAGCGCATGTGCTGGGTCAGGTGAGACCTAAGAAGCACAGAGGACACACCTCTTTAAAGAGTAATAGATCACAACGCAGTAACAATCTAATATTGTGAAGTGTCTATCACTTGTTGAGTGTATGCTCGTCATTAATCCTGAACCATGATATACGGACTTTTCGGCTAGCTTTGTGCCTTACCATTACCACATACATACAAACTGACCAGTGCTTAATTTGAGCCAGTGGGTTTCGGTACTTGGCAGTGGCACTCAACTGTCAACACCGGTGCTGACAGTCTGCCACAAGGTTGGCACGGTCTGGCTAATTTAGAGATGACCACACCAAAGTCAATGATTAATTCAATATACATAAAAAATGACTATTGCCCGACGCCCAAGCCATTCTTACAGCCTTGGGGGCCTGGAATAGTTTCAAGTGTCACACTTGTGGGAGTGTGAGGGTTAGTTGTTCTGTGGTTTCTGTCATTGGTAGCATGGCAAGGGCAATGAGTGGTGCAAGCTTCAGTGCCCTCCTGACGAGAGCCCTGGCAATTCTTTTGATTATTTTTTTTTTTTTTTTTACATATTCGGCACTGATAGAGACTGAACACTTACCATTCCCCCGCTTCCTGACCAGGCCTCGCATGAACCATTCTTACTGAGGTCTCATCCAGTGCATCCTCCCACCCCGAGCTCTAGTCTCATTGGTCTTCTTGTGATCCAAGCATCTCTCGCTCAGTGCTTTGATCAATGGAAACAGTGAGTCAATTCGTCAAAGAAATTTTACCCAGAACTCCCTTCCGTTTGATTTGATATCCGTCTCTAATGACATGGCATTTCTCACAGCACTTCAAACATGGCTCTTCCCTCTGCGAGTGTTGGTGGCAGGATGCCTTCTAGCTAATCGTGTGTCTTATAAGTGACATGAATACAACATTTAATGACATTCATCTAGCATGACTACTTCCGCATGTAAACATCCTGCCGTGGGTGCTCCAGCTCCATGGCGTCAAGTCACCCCAGAAATCTTTAATCTATCAGAGGAGCAGAGGGATAATGTCCAGTCTTGTGCCTGCTGATGGTCATGAGGCCCAATTAACAATTTTCTCTGCAGTCAGATGAAAGTGAGCTCATATACTCGAAGTGAGTTTCTAATAAGGTTGCTCTTAGCACAGAAACGAGACACCCCCCATTCACCAGGTTAGGAGCATCAGTGCAAGCATCGAAGGACTCTTTAGAAGGTCCAAGAAAAACACTGGTGCCTCACAAGAGCCATGAGGGAGTGAGAATGCAGACATCTTTACTATTGTAGGCGGTAGTTTACCTCCAGAAGGTTTTTTTTCAGAGGAACAGTGAAGATTAACCTCTTCAAATTGCACACTTAGAAGGACTCTGCTATTTTTACACAGTTAGCCTTTTCTCCTGTTCTTATTCACGCTATTAGGCAACCGCTCTCCATTTGCATGTAGCACTCGAAACAGAGGTCAGTGCTTAATTTGAGCCGGTGGTTTGTGGTGCTTGGCACCAACACTTAATAGTCAACACTGGCGCTTAAGACAGTTTGACACATGGTGGAACGGTTTGTCTGATATAGAGAGATCCATTCCTACAGCTGTGGTGGCGTGTAATAGTTTGAATTGTCACACTTGCAAGGTTTCACAGTACTTGTGTTGGTTCTGTCAGATGACACTGACCGGAGCAATGGGCTGGTGCAAATTGCAGTGGCCTCCTGACGAGGGCCCCGGCACTTATTTTTTCACAAATTAAGCACTGCCCTCTTATAGCAATAGAACACTGCACACCAGTCGCACCCGGCATGACTCACGGGTAGGGGCAATTTAATTAGAAAATAAAATAAACTTACCTTCCCGGGTCCCGCGCCGTCTCCGCTCCTGGCTGGGCCCTGTGGAACAGGAAGCAGGCAGCCTCCCATCCCTAAACCAATCACAATGTTGCAATGGCAGCGTTGTTATTGGTGGCCAGGCGCGTATGGGGAGGCCATTTTCTCCATGTAGGCTGCATGCAACCTACATGGAGGTACGGGAGAGTGCGCATGACTGTTTGTTCTGCTCTCTGGGGCCAACCAAACCAGTCAGACCCGCAGCATTGGGCTAGCCACTCCTCCCTTGCCCTCCAGCAGACCCGAAACCAAACCCTTCTGCTTTCTTGTAGTGCGAGAAGCAGAAACAAAATGGTAGTTTTACCATTTTATGTTTCTGCTTCTCGCACTGCAAGAAAGCAGTGGGGCAATGCTCCTCCACCCTAATGGAGGGGCCGCCCCTGCTGCACACACACTACAGCCATGGCCTTCCTAAATTAACCAGGCCAAGAAACAAATGCAGCTCAGGGGTGAAGCCGGAAACTCTAACAATGTCATCTCTGAACTAAGAAATAATGAGCACCATTTCACGGAGGTTCAGATCAACACTGCCCTCTAGGGAAGATAGTGGCAGTATAAAACATGCATTGGCAAAGTGAATGGCTTTCGACTATCCGTTGGACTAAGAAAGCAGACCACGGGGCTACAAGGACTCGTCCCAAGATGAGATAAGATTTTGCAACGAAATCGGTTTAAAGACTGATACGGGACGAGTGGAGAATACACCCAAGATTTCCCAAGAAGGAATTACTGGGAACGCCATCAAAATTGAGAGGAACAGCCAGACAATTAACAATATGGAATTTTTTAATCTGCTAGATCGGCTAATCTAGACTACGATCGAGCTTGTAGGTCCTGATGAGAACCCCATGATTGGAGGGGGTTTGAAACGCGTAGACCTATTTCTTTCTGGGCCATAAGCATTGTGAACTATTCGAATTGTTTGATACATTGTATATAATGTATAGTATGTTTCCTATGGCTTGCTTTGAACAAATTTAAGATTTTTGGTGCTAAAGGATTTTTGGTGTGTAAGTTCTGGATGATGTGGTGAATGACAATAGTAGCGAATGAGAATGTATGGAGGTGCATGAAGATGGTGGAATGGGTGTTAAAAAGGGAAAGAGTGGCAGCTAATTGTTTTTGAACTAGGAGGTGATAGTAGTGTGTAAATGTTTTATGAATTGTTTGTGATGTATTATGTGAAATAATTTAAACAAAAGAAACTTTGATTTATTCAGACGGAAAAATAGGTCTGTGGTACATGTTTGTTTTCAATATGTGCCCTCGTAAATAAATGAGAGTAAACAGGTACCAGTATTGGCAGTTCTGCTGTTTTTCTTCAATGTAGGCTTGGCCTTACTGATTGGAGCCCAAACCCAGTTTTGGTATTGGTATTCCCTCTGTGGCTTTTGGCCATGCCCACCGTTTTTCATTGGGTCCTTCTGGCACCTTTCAATCTGCCTTTCTTCTGTATGGTGAATTTATGCTATTTGTCCCTCCTTTTGGTGAGTTTGTCGCACCCATGGCGACTGGCCCTGTTACATAGGTCATTTAGCTTCAGGGCATTTCTCTTAGTGTGTTAATTTTGGCTGGAACACTAGCACTTGTGTTTTAAGTCAGTGTGTACTTCATACATTCAACAGTGTTTTTACGTGTCTTGCATGCAGGAGCACAGACTATCTCAGCAGCTCCTTCACGCCATTGCAAAGGGATCAACTCTGCACGCGGGGATTCATTTTTTAAAATTTCTTTTTGCCGTTTCGTGCAGGAGCTTTAACAATAGCGGCCACCTTTCTTTTGTTCACCGCAGCCAACACACACCCACCTCTTTCTTTACTTTGAGGGAGCAAAGCAGTGGTCCATTTGTCTGTGGCCAATCAGGTCTTCTTGGTCTGCAGTAAGTACAAGGGAAGGGGGAGTGGACTGCATGTGCATTGATACTTCTGTCTCCGCAGATCGGGATTGTTTAATTTTATTTCTTCCGATCGCCATGTATTTTGCTTGCATGCAGGAGCATAGACACTCTCGGGGAGCTCCTTCTTCACCACCATTGGAAAGGGATCAGCGCAGCACTGGAGAACGGCATGGCTGCCCTGCCCCTTGCTATCCTCGGCCATAGCAAACGGCTATACATGTTCAAAGTAACCGCGCAGAAGATCCTTGTGACAAATATAGAAATGAATGAGCCGTTCTTAAATAGTTATTTTTACGGGAGCTTTCAGCTCAGCCTGTTAATTTAATGTGGAAATCATTTTAGTTGGTCATCTACCACCTGCTTTCCCTGCTGCCCACTCCAGTCCTGCCCACTGCCCCCAGAACTCCTTCCCCGTCATTCTTACTTAATTTCAGCTGCAGCACTAACCAGCCATTAAGCAGAGACTGCCTGCCTCTGCCTGTCGCACTTACCTGTGCCACGTACTCTGACTATGCCATGCAGACCCAGCTCCAATACTGTTCCGGGCCCCCAGCCTCATGCACCTGCTGCCTTCCTCCATTTAGCACCTCTTTTACTCTTTAACTTCCTCTCTCACTCTTCTCTTCGTGGTGCTTTGAGACTGCTTTTGCTAACACTTTATTATAACTTTTGAACGTAGTGTAAAGCAGCCACAATGCTCTACAACATAGTTTAAAGACATTGGTAAAGCCAATAGCTCTGGCTAAGCACTTACAAGGTCCCAAAGGCGAGACCAATTGGCTATGCTAATGCTTGTTTTGTTATGGCGTTTGGGGGATAAATATTTATGTATTTCCTTATTTTAAGGGGTCTCCAAAGATCCTTTTCTTGGTCCGGTCTTTCATTAACCCCACTAGACTGAGGTGAATCATATCCTCCTTCACCTTCCAGTGACGAGACACGGATCGTCTTCTTTCCTTCCTTTGCTTACTCTTTCCAACAGAGTACCATGCACGGTCTGTTGAGTCCAAGGAATCTACCCCTTTCTAATGCTGTATCTGAAGACTGGAATTATTCATTTACCTTCCTCTTCTTTCAAAATCAAGGTCTTCTTTTCCCATCCAGACTCCATCCATCCAACTCGCTGCACTCGTAACCTGGATTTCCGCTTTTACAGCCAAATTCAAGTTTGAACCTTCATCACTTCTATATCATTCTCAATATCCACTTCACCTTACTGCATATGCAGCTAAAGCACTAATCGATATATTCGTTTTCTGGGCAATAGAGTTTGGGCAAGCCTCCTCACTAGCCTTAGTACCATTTCTAGTTTGGAAGTGTGGGATCTAGGAAGGTTTTAGCCATTACCTGAAGTTCTGCTCAAAACTCCAAGTAGGTTGTCCTATTCCATTGATCGCTGGAGGTTCTTTTTCACCATATAGAACCAGAACTACTGCATATAGAAATTTTAGAATAGGCTTAACCACTGCATCAGAAGTCTTGAAGTTATCAAAGAAGACAAAACGATCACTTACAATGATCATTGGAAAAAGGCCGAACTAGAGCCATAAAAGTTAGCAAATTGGATAAAAAACATTGGCTTTTACTGCCACTAGGAAATAAAACCTATTGTGCTCCTATTATTGAATGAAAAAAAATCCAACTACAATTAATTATAAGTTACTACAATATATAAGGAGCCTGCTTTACACATACAGATTTAATTCTTGTTCTTAAATGGCATGGATTGTATGGGCTGGTATTTACATGCACAGACTTAGCGGGGAGCAAAGGAGAGGAACCATCAGCTCTTATAGCTCAACCTTTTGCAACATTCATGGGAACCCACACCTGTGACCAACTGTACAGTTCGGTTTATCAAACTTCAACGCGTGCAAACGGAGCAAACAAAAACTAAGAAAATCAATACCACAAGGTCACCAGCAGGCCCTTTTCAACTGCTAGGAATAGGTTTGCAGAACCCTAACCTTAGATCAAAGGGCGAACACCTTCTGTGTAAGAGATCATACTTCAATCCCAAATAACAGAGCAGAAATTATGTTTCTGGTGAAGGCATCTCCTCTGCCCTCAAGTCTTGTAACTTGAGAGCAGAAGGCGGTTCTTCTGCAGATCACCATTCTTGAGTAATCGCTAAATATCCTCTGGGTCCAGTTGAACACGAGCATTTCCAAATCCTTTCATTGCGCATGAAGCAGCGGACCTAATGGGATTGTTTTTAAGGTTCCAGCATCACAGCTTCATCGGGAACAATGCACAAGTACCACAGAACTCCATTTGCAGCCTAGCTTTGCCAGGATGCATTACGCGAACTTCCATTTTGATCCAGTAAACATTTGGGATTCAATATTTCCTATTACAATACTTACTACAATCTTAATGTTTGTAAACCAGAGATCCGAGGTAGGTGACATCATTGGTATTACGCTCACACCCCTCTTGCATCGCCCTAGGACAATAGTAACTTATGCCAAGTACAAGAAGTTGGTTTGTGGTCTAATACACTTAAGGGGGAAATCAGTAAAACATTGTTGCAGTCTTTATCTGACTCTTGCAGGTTCTTTTTAATTCCCGCTTTCGCCCCAGTCACCCTTTTTCTAGCTTTCTTTCTCCTCTTTACAACCTTTCTCAGTCTTGCCCTGGGTCAAAGTCTGTTGAAGACAAATAAATCCCTCACAGGTACCAATCCCAGCAAGGCTGACGCAACATTTTGTCGTTCAGATGTGCAGCACCACACGAAAGCACCTAGTGAGGAGCAGCAATGGTCTATCTATTAAAGGCAAAAAGTAATCCCTGTGTGGACTAACGCCGATACAACATTGAAAGGCCGTAAGACATGGTTGACAATTTCATTTGTGCACGAATGTGGGGGGTGCAGACCAGTGGCGCCATTATGTTGATGGAAAGAACGGCCAAGGGCATCTCTCGCTAGACCTAAAAGGTATCTTTGGACCCATTTTCCTCTTGTGGCTGCTGCCTTCCAACTCCTGTAGCCATGGGTAGCAAGAAAAACACCAGTGGTAATCAAGGGACGCCAGAGGTGGAGGCTGCTACTCCTGGCTAGTGCCGACGAACCTCAATGAAGGTTGCTGCTGGTGGGCAATGGCTGCAGAGGACTCTTCACAGTTATTCTAACTTCCAGATGTAGTTGGTGCCATTCAACGCGGCATCGGGTAACAAGTGACTAACCAACAGTGCTGCAGAGTGGATGATTCCTTACAGAGAAACAACTGTGGGTTTTAGTAGTACCACAGAGTGCTTAATTTGTGGCAGTGGTGGCCAGTGTTGGTTGCCAGTACTTATTTTTGAAACTAGGATTTCAGAGTCTGGAGAAGTAAGGAAAAGGAAAAAACAGTGACAAAGGGAGAAAGCAAGGATGAAAAGAGCCTGCTAAAGTGAGATAAAAAGACAGGAAGTGTAGGATGGGGAAAGAAAGATGCACGACGTGGAATCCATTCTAGGAAGCCATGGCATTCAGCCTTCCTGGCACTCGGAAGCACCAGTGACAGGCACCTGAGAAAGTGCTGGCTCCTAAACGGATTTTTGTTTTTTACAGGCCAAGTGCTGGTAAAACCTGGGGGGAGGGGGTGAGCTGGGAATAAGGGGGTGGAATAGGACCGAAAATTGACCGACTTTCTAGAAATAACAGTAACATTTGTTGCAGTGTTGGTGTATATTCTCATGGTTTATAAAGTGACAGTCGCCCATTAAACGAATCAGAGCGGCAATTCAGCGACATGGGGGTTAAGGTGATTGGAGGGGGGTAGCGCTTATGTCACTGGCACCAACAGTAATGAAGGACATACAACTTTGCAAGTTGGTCGCCTAGTAGATTAGAGATTCCACCACTTTAACCACCCCCGCCTAAATGAAGAGTTTGAAAAACACTGGCCAGATTTTCTTCTTTAAAGTAGGAACAAACAGCATCTCTTAAAGCCTTGCAGGTAGTCGGGCACTCTGCTCACTTAGTTTCACTCCCCAGATACGAAGCGGTGTGCTGGGCTCTAGTGCGGAGCAGCACTAATACATCAGAGGTTGTATGGTAATAACCACCAAGGCCGCGGTAATACACATTTGTTCAATTTCACTAATGCTACAATAATTTGGATTTTTCTCAGTTTCCCAAGTGTCACACCAGTAAACTTTTACCCAAATCATTAAAAACATATTCGCCCAGTTACCACTCAGTTTACTTTTTTTCCACAACATTGTACTAATGCACATATTTGGGCTGTGACCAATGTCATGTGATGGCTCTAGCGAATACTTTCTTTTGAGTCGAATCACAAAATTTGCTAAATAAGTTTTAGAAGCAACTAATCCAGCCAAAACAGTTTCTTCCATTGCCCAAACTTTAGCGAATCCGACCTGTGCCTCCCAAATGATTGTACATTATCAAACACTTTACTAACAAGGAAGATTTCATCCCCCCAGAAAGCTGTTGCAGTCTAGGCCAACCAGCTACGGATTTCACTCCAAGGCGCACTCCCACCTCAAGGCCGGCTGGGTCTAGCACCACATCGGAGAATTGTGAAGGTCCTCGACTAGTCAATTTGACAGATTAATCCAGACAGCCTCTTAAAATTATCTAACTCCATTTCCTCTGCTCCCCTCTCGATGCCTTTCTGCCGAGATGCTGGAGAGAAATGTGGCCCTCTTTGGCTGATCCTCTTACGGCCATATGCAATCATTCTTTATCCACAGGCTCGGTTTCCTCTGAGTGGAAAAAGTCCACTCTGGTCCCTCTTCTAAACAAAAAAAACCTTCTAGTTGATCCTTTTCAAATCGGAGCAATCTTCAGCCAATATCACTTCTGCCATTTCCAGTAAAAACCTTGGAAACATTTGTCAACAGAAGGCTATCGGATTTTTCAGCCTGCCACCCATCCGAATCTCCTCCACACTTCTTGAGTTCTACAACTGAAGAACTTACTCTTTGTATAAACACCTTGGGGACCACAGACCTACCCAAGTGCCTGGATACCCTCTCTGGGGATTAGTGAGCTATACAAATCAACATAACACTACCCATCTACTTGTTGCTAGTCAATCAGGTTTTGCATGGCACCAAACCGGCCATCATCTCTCAGTTCTGCATGACCTCAGAATGGCAGTAGACATGGGTCGTTTTGTTGCCACACATCTTCATCTCCGGGTGGGAAAGATCAGCTTCAAAAGCACTGTTTTAAGGTGGTGCGAGTCCTACCTAAAAGACTGAGGTCAAGCTGTTCTCATATTCAACTCTGAATTCAGGTCCATCGACAGGAGGTCCCTCAAAGCCTCGTGCCCACGTTATTTAACGTCTATCTCAGACCTTTGGCTCAGTTGATCCATAATCATGGACTCAACTTCATGAATGATGCTGATGAAGATACCAAACTTATTTCTGTAGATCGGTCTACCCCAGCTTCCTTTGAGGCATTCAGTAATTGTGTGAATACCATCACCTCATCGATTGGATGGAATAATCTACAACGTATTGGATATAAAAATGAAATTTGCTGCTGTTCCACAGGCAGGCCCTCTCGCCCACTCTAAAGACTTTTGGTCACTGTTAGAAGAAACCTTCTTACGGCCCTCCCCTTCAAAGACGAACCTTGAGTTTCATTTGGATGTGAACCTCACCATCCCAAGTCAGGTGAATAAACTCCTCCACCTGTTTTTCGTTGTTGAAGCCATTTAAAATCCTTCTTCTCCTCCACAGTCACACTCGTCCCTTAGTTGTACAGGCCTCCATCCCGAGTAAACGGGATGATGGCAGTTCCCTATTTTGGGGTGTCCAGGACTACCTTCTTAAATGCCTCTATGGAATTCAAACAACAGCGGCTCGCCTTGCCCTGCCTATTCCAGGTCAGTCTTCAGCCACAGAGGCTATGGACTCACTTCAATGGCTTCCTGTGCCTGAAAGGACTAGTTTTAAATCCCTTGGCTTCGACCATAAGGCATTCCAAGTCTGAACTCTGTTTCTTCAACAGGAATTCCATCGATATCTGCAGAGGTGTTCGCTGCAGGCTACTGGTGCCAATCTGCTTATAGTACCCAACCTTAAGAGTATGTGCTCTGGGATGTATCTTGGTCAGTAAGATTGGGGGGGGGGTTGAGATTCAGATTTTGCAACAGTCATGCTGGCATATAACAACAAAATACAGTATAAGACATGCAGGGCATATGAAAGGCGCTTAAGAGGTAGAGGAAAGGAAGAGGAATGCAGACTTCTTTTTTTCCCTAAGTCGCCTCATCTATTCTCACTCCTCCTAGGATGGACAGCGCTGGGAAGCCAGTCTCAGGTAGCTATGCGCTATACAAGACAGGTGCATGAATGAATTGGCAGAAGTACTAAGTGTGGAAAAACAATATTTTGTAAACTAACCAACTTTTTTTTTTTTAAGACTTCCAAAACAGAGCGCAGGAGAGAGTATGTGTGCATTTTGGTCAGTATGTATGTAAAAATTTCTGGTGAAATCCCACAGACTCCTCACCATACCCAACTATTTCCCAGAAAACACATCTATTAGTGGGATGTAATTCCCCAAACATCCCCCCTGAAGCTACGCCCCCGTGTACACTGGCAGCCGACCCTCCTCTGTTCCAGCTATCCACCTTTGGAACAGTCTCCCTCGCTCGCTCCGCTTTATTCAAGAGCTTCCAGCCTACAGGACAGCTTTAAAAACCCATTAAAGAGCTTCGAGCCTACAGGACAGCTTTAAAAACCCGGCTGTTTACCCTCCGAGTTGCTCGGAATTAGTTTAGTTTTGCCACCCGGCTGTTACCAGCGCCAGGAAACCTTTTTAGGTAAAAGTGTGCTATACAAGATGCTAAATAAATACATAAAATATAGGTCGTATTTTTGCTCTGAAATCTACACTTAACAGTAAAATTATACTACAAGTCCTAGAATCCAGCACGCAGCAGTCTTAGACCCATGTCTGGCTGCAGGTATGCCATTGGTCAACTTGCCACACTTCGGGTTGCACCTCACACTGTGTTGGGAAGACGCTGTTTCCGGATCTGGGCTTTCACTTGGACAACGCTGTGCTCTTTCGAGTTGTAATCTTTCGTAGTTTCCATTGAACCAATCAGCCACTATGCTAGGAGTCGGACACTTGTCATTTGCACAGAGGCGCACATCTGCACACAGGACAACTGACACCAAACAAAGTCAGGCACAAGCACCGAGGCGCGTGGTACGACACAGCATGGCACAACTACACGGTGCACACAGCACGCATGCTCCGTGATCAAGCGCCGCCCCGCATATAAACTGCTACCCCGACCCAATGTAACCCCAAAGCAGCCACTCATGTGGACAGTGAGGAGTCGAGCGGTTTACACTGTCCAGTTGTATGTTACACTGTCCTACAGACCGGGTCCACCTGCGCTGTCTTGTTAGGCCCTCCCCTCTTTGCTCTCTTCAAGTTGTAGAAACAACCAGGTTTTAATTAAACGCTTGTGCCTACAACACACTCTCCACCCTACATTCATTTACACAAGCAGGGGAAGCAGCTGTAAGCACAACAGACATGTGCCACTACTGATGGGCGGGTGTCGGGTTTCACGAGGGCAGCACTGCACCGCTACTCGTGGGATACACACACCCGATCTACTCACCAGATACATGAATCTGCACTTACCTCGAGCGCAGAGGGTTTAATCCCACACAGGGCAGGTCAGCGTTTCATCCTTCGCCCCTTGAATCAACAGCCAGGAGTAAATATTCATATAATCATGTGAATAAAGCCTCTACAGATAAATATGCACAAAAAAACACTAAAAGTAATATAATCTACACAAAGTGTAGTCCGAGTAGGAGCAATGCTTTGTGCCGCCCGCCCGCGGCGGTGGAAACTCACAGACCAGCCGTAACAAGACAGCCCGTGCCGGCCACACCGAGGCACACTCCGGGGAGCGCCGATTGTCTTCGGACTCTCCATTAACTATTATTTTTGGCGCCTGCGACCTAAAAATACAGCAGACTTGGAGGCAGGAAGCCGGAGATAGGATCTCTCTGTCCTTAGCAACAATAAGTGAAGCTGGGGCGCTGCGTCCTGGCGCTGGGGGGTTCGGAGGGCAAGACAGGCGGGCTCATCCAAGGCTGGACCAGGAACCCAAGCAGCCCCTGGGGAAGCACTGCCTGGACCCAGGAGGCGGGAAGAGCAAACACTTGCTTGTTGCTTTGGTTATTGGGGGCCGATAATGCAGCACCACTGCAAAACCGGCCCCCACCACTGCAAAACCGGCCCCCACCACTGCAAAACCGGTCCCCACTTTTCCAGCCTTCTGGAAAAACACCAGATGGCTGGTACTGCCCAACACAAGACGGTGGGCCCCACAGCAGATTGTGTTGAGGGCCCCCTGCCTCCCGCATCTCAGACGTTCAATGGTTGGGTAGAATGGGGCCTCCTTGAAGAGGTTGCACCTCCACCCCGCTTGTGCTGCAGGTAGGGTGTCCAGATTCATCTGGAATTGCCATTAGAGTAGCAAAAACCGCGACAGGTCAGACATAAAAGTAGGACTAAAGTCTTTCGTATGAATTTTCTGGCCTGTAGCTTTTTTTGCTTAGCCATATAAATGCACACGTTTGTGGGTGTACGTGTGTCTGTGTGTATATATATATATATCGCTATATCCCTCTCTCTATATAGACACATCTCGGTGTGTCTCTCTCTCTTACACATGCATTTCCAAGGCCAAGTTGTACAAGAGCTGTGGCAGGACTTCCACCCTGAGTATCTCCGCTCTCCTCCCCACTCTTTCCTCTGCAGCCCGCAGCCAACCTCCTTCTGTGTTGTCTGAAACAATTAAATAAAATCACTTGAAAAGAGAGCATAGTTTCAATTCTGCTTTCCAGTGAGTATCTTCGTCCCAAAAACCGGGACATTTATTGAACAGTAAGACATGCATCGGGACAGTGCTCTGAAACCTGAGACAATCCGCGGAAACCAGGACGTCGCGTCACCTTAGCTGCAGGGCCTTGCGTTAGACCCCCCTCCTCCCAGCACTTGGAAGAGGCTCCCCTGAACGCATGGAGTCCTTTCAGGGTGACCATCTCGCTCCAGGTCATCATAACACTGCCTACAGGCCTGAACTTTTCATCTCCAAATCACTGATGTCAGGGGTGGCGTGTGATATATAATCATTGTTGGGCTTCCATCTAGCTAGCCACACCCACAATGCTTTAAGCAATAACACAAAAGATGAGGACTGGAACATGGATCCTAATGACCTGGATGGGGGCCGCCACCAGAAGGGCTCGGATGACGTCTGAACAAAACCGGATCTTTGGCGTAGAGAAGACCCCCTGAAACACATAAGGCCCCTTAAGATCAGATAATGGGCCCTCATCGATACACTATACACTAAAGGCGGGTCTGTGTCCAAAACGCAAGTGTGCTAATTTACGGCAATTCAGTACTACCCAACTACAGAAAAGCCGCAGCCCCTTGTAGGATCAGAGCAATTAAAACTGCATTTGATAGTAACTCAATGCTATGCATGGAGCTATCATTCTCCTTAAGACACCCCAGCATCAAAACACATTAAGAACCTCAGGTGAGTTAAGAGAAACAGCAGGTCCAGAAGAGGGCACGATGGACCATCAGCAAAAAACAGGGCTTGGGGTCCTATGTCAATGTGAAAGGATCAGCGAGGGAACTCACACGAATGAGGAGGCTACTCCACATCTTAGGTCCAAGAACCCCGAGCACACTGACGGGCACTAACAACAAGCAGCTGTGCCGCCCCTTAGGCGCAAAGCCAAAGCTCTGGATCATGGTCTGTTTGAAGCGGTTTATGATGGCCATGAGACTGAAGGCACAGAGTTTCTCCCAGCACCTTTTAGCGAATTAAAGCAACTTAATATACATTTAAAAAAAATTACTTGCCTGTTGCCTTGTGCTCGGTGCTCCTCTTCATCTCGGCAGCACAGGATCACAAAGCTCCAACAAGCAACTCCCCTCTACCGATCCAGATGTTTCTCTCAGCAGCATGAGAGAAGCAGCAGTATTGGCTGGAGCGTGCTTGCACGACGCCTCTTAGAGCACTGGGGTTCTGTGCTTGCTCTCCACCCAGCTGTCTGAGACACAGTGGCGTAGCTAGCCACTTTGCCACCAGTGGCGGTCCCTGCCTTTGCCGCCCTGCACCGGTCACACAGAAGAGTTGGAGTGGTAGGGAGGGTGCTGGCGAGATTCCTGCGATTACCGCCCTGTGAAAAACGCATGAAAGAGCAGGGTTAGGCCGCCACCCTTAAAACCTGTGCTGCCCGGGGGGGACGACCGCCCCCTTGCTACGCCACTGCTGAGACAGCTTGTGTTGGTGTGTTTAAAGGTGCACATGTTAGGCTGGCCATCGCAAGAAAGCCGGCCAAAGTGACATGCGCACTTTAAACCTGAAGGGCACACTGTTCTTCCCTGCTGCGGACTCGCCAGACTCCGCTGCTGCCAGGATAAAAATAAAATGGTAATAAATGTTTTATATTACAGTGTTATTTCTCATGTTTCCTGCTCTCCAGCAGAGGGGCGATGCTCCTCTCTCGTGGAGGCACCGCCGCTGCGTGAGCAAATACGTTATGTCCAAGGGACCTGGAGTGACAACAATTACTCACTCAATTGAACAAGAGGCATCAGACTTAAAACATCCCTTCAAGCAGAAGCGTTGCAATCTCTACAACACTCAGTGCATCAGACGGAGGACCTTAAAAGAATCCCACTGCGATCCAACAGCCGGCCCTCCCAGCTCCAGACATTACTGAATTCCCCAACTCCCCAGACAACATTCTGATTTCCTATAGTTTCGTTGCCAGTGAACCTAGATGCAGCCATCTGCAGTAATGCACGGACAGCAGCGCACTTGCAGCAAGTACTCTAGGGGTAGCGCAGCTACAGCAGCTTCTCCAATGTACTCTAGGGGGCTGCGCAGCTAAAGCAGCTTCTCCAATGTCGGTCCTGGAGGGCCCGATCCATGCCAGGCTTTTAGGATGACTAAATGTATCTAAATGTGGATATGCTAAAAATCTGGCATGGATCAGGCCCTCTAGCGCAGACACTGGAGAACCCCGAGCTACAGGTCAAGAAGCTTAGCCAGCAGGTGGAGAGTATGAAAGCCTGTAGAGAAGACCATGATCTGGCTGCAGAGGAAAGAGGCTACTCTAACTCTACACCCCAGGCTTGGACTTCAGCTACAGCTACCAGGAGAGGCCCAGGCTCTGCATTTAATGCTAATCAGTGCTTAATTTGTAAAATAATAAGTGCCAAGGTCCTTCTCAGGAGGCCACTGCAGCTTGCATCACCCAGTGCCCGTACCAACACACCTACTAACCACTGCACTCCTACAAGTGTGACCACTAGGTCTATTCCAGTCCCCCAAAACAGCAGCTATTAATATATATTCAGTTAAAATAAAAATGGTCTTCAAATTAAGCACTAAACAATTTTTGCAGATTCTCCAGACTTGCTGCTGCTGAGATCTGGAGGGAGGGTAGTAAGCCAGGAGCTAAGAAAAAGCACTTAACAGCGGGAGGCGAAAGAACAATACACATGAGAAACAGCACAGGGGGAAGAAAAACATGAGGAGGGAGAGAGAAAGTGATGGCAGAAGGAGGGCAAGAGGGGAGAGAGACTGGAGGATGAGCGAAAAAGGAGAGACCATCAAAAAGGAAGGAACAGCACCAAGTCTAGCAGGGTAGAGAGGGACGAAAGCCACGTGCTCAAATGATAGGCTAAAAGACCAATGCTACAGAAACCTGGAAAAGGTGTTCCCTAAGTGAGTGTAAGGATACAAAACATCCAATCAGAACGCTGCAAGGATCAAAATGCCCCTGGGGGGACCAAGCACAGGGAGCCACAAAAACCTGCAAAATGTGTTCCATGGTTAGTGAAAGGGTAGAATTCATCCAACCAGAACACTGTGACCAAAAGGCACCTGGGTGGGACATCAATCACACAGAGGTGGTCATGGAATCAAGAGTAGACAACTGAGACAGAGAACAAAGCCATCCAACCATTAACAAGGCGTGGACGCCAAAACCCACTCAAATAAGCTACACCGGTCTGTCACAGAGACCTAAAAGGAGACCGCGACCCTCCGCTATCCCCAGGACGCCAGCTTCCTCAAGTCTTTGCTCTTTAAACTTATTTGTTTGTCCAGAGCAAGACAAGGTTACATTTTATTACAGTTAATTAAAACTATAAACATTAGAATAAAATAAAATCGTGCTAACAATTTAACTGACAATAGTCATCATTCCGCAATCTGTAGAACTTCCTTCCCCCAAAGGGCTGGGACACAGTGCAAATTAAGATAGCAAGACATTTATACCAGAGGTGACCTTCCTGCGACACGCTGAATAGCATGTTAATCGAATAATGCAACTAGGTCGGGCTGAGTCACTAAAATGCTGAGTGTCAATAACATCCTTTTCGAGCAACTTAATTGAGAAGCCCTTTAAAATTAAAGTGCTTGTGCTGAAGTTACACAAATTAAATTCTGCATCACTAAAGTGCCAAATGTCAGTGAAACCCTTTGAGAACATCACTGAATCGGTCTTGTAAACAAAGGCGCTGAAGATCAGCAATATTATCTATAACAGCAAAAAACAATATTAATTGCAATGATGCAAATAAGTCGGTAATTTAAAACCCAGTCATCATATAATGTTTTCATACCAGTTCTCTTTCTTTTAAAACTTGTTGGGGCAGCACAATTAGAGATAGTGCAGCAAATTAAGTGCGAGAACTCTAAAGTGCTAAATGCCAAATAGGACCTTTAACATATAATCTATGCAACACAGGGCCACTTTTAGCACTGGTGGCGCCCCGTGCTATAATGTTTTTTGGGATCCCCCTTTCTCGGATTCACTCACTACCACCCAGCATAATTGCCCCTCATCTCTCCATAGCCCCTCTCTCACATACCTTTAATTTGTTTTAAAGCGCTGGTAAAGGCTGGCTTTACTAATCCACTCAGCTATCCGCTTTAAATACAGATCTGATCTTTGCAGCAGGCTTATTAAGCCTCTAAAATACTTTATGCCGAGTCAAAATAGCCACTAGTTAAAACTCCGATATCTCTCTCTCTCTCTCTCTCTCGCAGGAACAATAATCACGAGTGATCATGACATTTTTATTGCTGCCTGAAAGCTGTACACACAAGGAACTCTGGAACAGGTGCTTTGAAATTGTAGGTTATTTCGAAACACAGGCCCGCTCCATGCAGTCAGTGACCCCCTCCAGGTCAGCGCCCAGTGCTGCTTCACGGGTCGCTCCGCCCTAAAGCCAGCCCTGGTGCAACAGACTAAAAGACGTTGCAAAATTAGACAGAGGGAACAACTCACTAAATGGCCAAACTGTTCTATAGGGTTATCAAGGGCTGCACAACTGACCCGACTAGCAGGAACCAGGAGTCTCCAGAGCTGCCGGCAACGGGTGGGTGCCAGAAAAGATGCTCTGGTTTGTCCATACATTTAATTAAGAGGAGTGGTACCATAGGAAAGTCACACTGGACAAGAGTATTTACAAATAATCAAGAACTAAGAGTAGACAAGGTCCTGCCAATAGAATGGTCGGTCCAGAAGGCCATTCTTTTTTCCAATTAAGATTCCCCCCCAACAAGGCCCATTAATATTAGACACAGAACCCTCAAGTTTCGGCCCTGGAAAAATCTCAATGTTTAGGAATTGAAGGAAATCCTCTCAAACTTGAACCCAGTCCCAGATAAAAATGTGAACAATGCAGCAATAAACTATACTAACTGGTTAGAATCAGCAGCCCGTAGACTGGTAACAGAAAGAACAACAGTCAAAGGAAAATTCCAAGAGCCCCAGGGTTTTCATAAGAACTAAAATCCTTTCAATTGAAACGCAGGCTCCAAGAGCGTAGGTGGAGAAATAAATATTGCTCAGAAGAAAAGATTAAGTAGGAAAAACTACTTGCGAAATACAAAGTACTAAGACTAAATACTTCTCTGAAAAGAAAAGCTTAGCAAAAAAACACAACCAGGGAGCTATTCGAAATGGACAAATATTTGTCAAATTGGAGCAACACAAGTACCTTCAACCCTGATGAACCCTTCTGCAATAAGATCGCAGAATTTTTACAGACCAAAGTCAATTCTGTCTTCCAAGATTTTAATCTTTCCCAGAACACCCTGGGTCCATGAGGGTTTTAACCCATGCTGACGAGCTGGGTCTACAGCAATTCCACAGGCTCCCAGATATCCCAGAATTTGAAAGGTTCACCCTTTTCACTAAGGAAAAAGTAAGTAGCCTCATTAATTACAATAAATCAGGGGTCCCCTCGGACCACCCCCACCCCCCTGTCCTTAATGTAATCACCAGCTCAGTTGCTGGTCCACTTATGGAATTACTGAATGAGATACTGACCATTAGGCAGTTCCCGGCCATATGGAAAAAGTTCTCCATTCACCCGTTGGTGAAAAAACCCTCTCTGGACCCAAAAATTGTGGAAAGCTTTAGACCTAAATCTCGCCTCCCTTTCTCTGCCAAGATATTAGAGAAGGCAATGAACGAGGAAATGTTATTTCAAGATACTAACCACTTGCTCTACTCTTCACAGTACGGTTTCAGAGCACACCTCTGTACTGAATCGGCTCTGGAAAAAGCCTCTGAGGAATTGAAGATGGCAATCGACAAGGGCAGCAAAGCCGCATTGATCCTATTAGATGTATCTGTCGCTTTTTACACAGTTCACCACTCACTCCTAATAAAACTGCGCCATTTGCTGGGTTTTAGGAACTCCGCACTGGCTCTGCTGAGCTTGTTCATAAGCAATAGGCAACAGCTCGTGGAGACTCCAGTTCCTCTTCCTTGTGGTGTGCCCTAGGGGTCTTCTCTCAGCCCCATGCTTTCAATATTTAGGTTACCCCCCCGATCAATCTCATTCATAGTTATGGCCTGGCAGTATTGTCCGACGCTGATGAGACATTGTGGTGTCTCTCATCAGACGTTAAAAAGGAGGCGAAACATTTCTGCAGCTGTAGGTTTCAAGTTGCACGCTGGATGCAAAGAAACTGTCTGAAGCCGAACTCTGAGAGAACCGCGGTACTGCTTTTTGGAAATGAGACACCTTCCGAAACGAGTCATGGTGGCCCTCAGATTTAGGCCCTTTACCAGTGCTGGTTTGAAAAGCGAGAAACCGGGGTGTCATTTTTTTGACCCCAAATTATGTTTTTTTGAACAAATAAATCAGATCACCTAGTCTGGCTTCTTTGTGCTTAAGGTCCTCAAAACAAAATCCCTGTTTATTCCCCTGGATCTGAAGAAGACAGTGATGATGGCAATCATCTTCTTGAAGATGGATTACTGTAAGGCCCTGTATTTGGGCAACCACAAACATCTGGTGAACAAAGGTCAATCTTTCCAGAATGCAGCTGCAAGAATGCGCTTACAAATTCCCAAGTTTGTATCTATATACCAATCATTTCAGGGTTTGCGCTGGCTCCCGGTGAGATTTCCAAGGCACTATGCCTGGTCCACAAAGCCCTTTATCAGACCGGTCCCATTTACTTTCAGGAAAGGCTCTCTTGGTACGCTCCTAGAAGGCATCTTAGATCCATCTCAGCCGGAAGGGTAACTATCCCTAGAATAAACCAAGCAAGATGAGGCGGAAGGACATTCTCCTTCTGCGCGGGGAAACTCCGGAACTCATTGCCTCCAACCCTACTTTCCCAACCCACCCTGCTGCCGCTTAGGAAGCAGCTGAAGACCTGGCTCTTTGCTGAATCCTTCGGCTAAGCGGAGTGCCTCTTATTCAGCCAGGCTGGCTGTTCTGTCTTCCAATCTCAGCGCTAAGACACCCATGAGTAATTGTGCACTTTATAAAATTATCTTACCTACTTACTGCCCTTCGTGCAAAAGATAACTGCTTGGTAGCAAGTTCCTGGGTGAACAACAGTCGCAGCCAGTATCTGCATTTGGATAAAAGACGGGGACAGGTGCAGTCATATTTCTTGAGGTAGAAAGCACCAGCGGCATGTACTATGTGATGCTGAAGCCATCTATCTTGGCAGTAGATCTAATACAGAGCATAAAACCAAGCGAAGTTGCATAAGTAACACTATGCATGACCCAAAAGGAGGCAGTGAACGTCAAAGTGCGTCTTCAGAAAGGATGAGAACCAATCTTCCACTATCCCCTGTAGGCCAATCTCCTGAAGCCCTTGCTCTTGGAACTTTTATTTGGCTGACTGGAGCTATACAGACATTTAAAACAAAATGTCCTTCACAGAAATTCGTGTTTATTGCACCGAACGCACTTTATGTCCAAAGTAAATCTCCGGAGACAAATTATGTACTTTGATAAATTAAACTAAGTCAATGCTGCGTTCTCTAAACGACCTATCAAAGACTAAAAACAACATTAAGCTTTGATGAGCTAATGAGCTGCCACAATCTTCAGTGCCAATTTACTTATTTTAAGTCTCAGCTGTGACAAGCGGGAGGAGTACACACTGCTAAGTAATTACTTCACAATGAACAGCTGCGTTAGCAAACAGGCTACTGCTTGGAGTTGGAAAGTTGCTCATTTCAGTGGACTTTGGTTCTACCAGTCCACATACTCTCACATGAACAACTAATGGCAGGTTGTTGAGAGCAGGTGACCGGATCAGAAACCTGGCAATAGAGCTTTGAAAGGGTCAAGTACAGTTGTACACATCTCCAACACCCTCTGCCCTTCTCCTGCTCTCCACTTTCTCGCTTGCGGGCATTTATGTCTGGATAGTGCCAACACAAGGCCGGGATCCGAGCCATCAGCTGCATATGGACTCATCAATACATATGGCCAATGTGCATTTAAGTGGCTGTCAGAACTCACTGGTATTGGATTTGGCTCTGTCCAAACTTTTCAACTTATGAGTTGAAAGGGTTTAGCAATACATAGCCTGGCATCAACAGCACAGGTACAAATGACAGCTTGGCACAAGTGAATCAGTCCTGGAACTTGCATCCAGACAGGAATGCTACAAAAGGCATGGCAAGTATTTAAGGCGGCTGCCTGGCATATTTCAACAATTGTCTCCGGCTTCTTAACCACAGGTGCTGCTAAAGCTGAGCAGATGTGTGCATCAACCGTTTGGACGAATACAAATCCCTTAATCATGCTCTAAAGAAATAAAAGAATTCAAAAGTCTCTCTCATTCCTGCGCCATCAACTTTCACCCCAGTTGAGGATCCACCGGCTCTCTGCCAGTTGCATGACCGATGGCAGCTGGGTGCATCAGGAATTCTGTGGCTCAAGTATGTGGCTAGGGTGATGGGCAAGCTTCAGTGCCATGCTCCTCGGTCAAGATTCGCAGGATGGGCGCTAGCAGGTGAACTGGTGTCCGGTGACTTCTCCTGCCCTCTGCCCTCGTCTGGGTCCTAGTGCCCCATCTCTCAGTACACTACAGCAGGCTGATCGGGTTTTTCTTTGGAGTGGCACTAGAGCAAGAACCGCGCAGCTTCGCATGTTCGAGAAGTGCCCATTCTGGGAAGGGAAAGAGTTTGTAAGTTATGCCTTTTACTCTCCTCGCCATTTACGAACTCCGAATCTTGTGGGTGCAGTCGAGTTCCTAGTCCTAGTCGAGGCGCCTCTTTTCATGATCGCTGGTACCCTTCCTCTCCTCTGCTGCTCACCAGCCTGGAGCCTCCTCTTGAGTTTGGTCTCATACGGCGCCATCTTGCTGCGCTGTCCCAGGACAACCTGTGGTGGTTTTGAGCCTTGCTTGAAGCAGGACTTAAACCATTCTAGAGTATGAGACTTTTTCCCAATTATTCATGGAAGCAAGACTGCCTCAAAGTACTCACACATATGCCATCCGTTAGAGGGTTTATTCAATGCGGTTTGCCTTTTGGGGTTGTTGGTAGATCCTTCATGAGGCGAAAGATGGTAAAGGCCCCCCTTTCCTGAATAGATAAGCCTCTGACACTGTTCATGTAGGTTTGATCTGAAATGCTGCACAGCTTTTGCTAGGTTTGGCTAGGTTCACTTGAACAGGTTCGTCGTCGGTCTTTCATTTGTCTCTTCTTTTGAATTCTAGAGACACTAGTGTTGGTTCCGGTTTTAAAAGTCTGTTTATTCGTAGGGAAACCTGCTATGAAGTTAACGGAGATTTGCCTTCTACACAGAACACATTGTCCACTGAAGTTAGTCATCACAGGGAAGGCTTCATCTTTTGCACAAAAAGCGAAGTGGGGGTCGTTTTATGTTTTTGTGAGGGGTCCCTAATTGACAGACTCGCAGTATCCCCCATCGTTCGAGGATCTTCTACCACCGGTCCCCTACAGACGCTCCTTCCACACTGCCTGCACCAGGCACCACTACTGTGGTAAGTGTAGAGAGTGCTACATTTGCAGATAATAGGTGCCAGGGCCTAAGGTATGTCGAAGAGCCCATGAGGCTGGCACCTCCGCCTGGCCCTGCCCCTGAAGGCCAGTATTACCCAATAAACATCACACTCCAACAAGTGAGACATTTTGCACTATTCCAGGTCCCCTCAAACTGTAGGCATGGCCTGGAAGAGCTACTTTTATACTTAAAAAGAAAATTATATAGTGAAACACTCCACAAATTAACTCCGCTAAAAATGTGGTAATGAGCTAAAAGTATCTTGAGTTGGGCTCTCAGACACGTGCTGGTGCCGAGCACTGGCACAAATTAAGCAATGTAGAGGCCTTGACAAAAGGTCACCGATTCCTCTTACCAAGTCAACGCCACCAAGCCTTTTACTGAGTGAATATCGCCAATTTCTTACTGTAGGAACATCACCAACTCCTCTTACAGAAAGAAGATTTCCAACTCGCCGTAATGATTAGGAACAGGTGAGCACTGGAGGTGGGAGAGACTAAAATCGATACAGCGGTACAGTTCGAGGTCCTCTGAGAACCTGGAGCACAAAACAACCCAAGTTTTAATGTGGCTCCTCCCTGCCGCCCACGCATCAATCTGCCCTCCCCTCACCCACCCTGTTGCACAGGGAACAAATTGTGTGAACCTAGGCAATTATTTTAATGTCCACTTTTTCCTTTATCGCTGCATTTTGCCAGTTCGGGTTGGACTGTTCCCATTGGGGGCAGGTCAAAACGGATTTGCTTATGGCTGGGTTCAAACTGGAATGGCATGGGGAGCAAAAAAAAACGAAGGATTTAGGCCCAGATCTCTGTACTGGGGTGAATGTATGGCATTGTTCTGCATTCTGTCCTTCAATTGTTCATTTTGCATTTGTCACCCCGAGTGGGACAGTATGCCTAGACATGGGTCCTGTGCTCTCCATGCCACTGAAGTCAAGTTATCCTGGCTGATGAGGGGTGAAACCCTGAACCCGGTCATAGAATGCTTGTTTACAGTCCAGGGAGACCCTGGCCTGGCAGTTCAGGCTGGACTGTTCCCATTGGGGCACAGGGTCAAGACTGATTTGCATATGGCTGGGTTCAAACTGGAATGGCATGGGTAGCAAAAAACCGATGGATTTAGGCCCAGATCTCTGTACTGGGGTGAATGTATGACATTGTTCTGCATTCTGTCCAGCAATTGTTCTTTTTGCATTAGTCCCTTAAACTGAACAGCTCAGGTTATGCAATGTGTAAATCTTCTATTCCACATGGTCTACATGGTAACATTTCTCCTTTAATAAGACCCTAAGGTACACATGGGGGCAAATGACGCCAGACTTGCCTATTGTTTCACTTATGACATTCTGAGTGGGGTGAGGGGCGGGGGTGTCCATGAATGTTTCCAAGTCCATCTTTCTAACAAATGACACTCAATGCAGTGATATAATGTACTGAAGTGAAACACTCCCATGACAAACCAACAAATGCACATTATGGACATTTTAGAGTCTTTCGTCTGAATTTACAGGACTTTTTTTCCCTTATTTACATGCAACGCGTCTTCATGGCTCGGCTCGTGCTCAGGTTCTTAGAGCCAAGCGTGACCCTCGACATGCGTCTCCATAATGATTTGCGGCTCACCCAGCTGACGAGGAGGATGATGAAAGCAATTTATAGGGCGCACAGCTCCTCCACGAGCTCTACCCAACAGCCTCACATTTACTAAACAATACAATCAATTATTTTTAATCTCTTCTGAACTTGTTCTGTCGTTCCTCTGCATTATTCTTTTCCCAGTCCTTCATTCTTCCTTGAATTTGAACGTCATTCAAATCACTCACGAAGCCTCTCAAAAGTAATCTGGGAACTGGTTTTTGGCTCGTATTGAAACTTGATAAAAACATTCCTTTCAGGTACAACATCTTCCATGTCGTGCACTGCTTGCCAAGGATCCCAGAGCCAGAAAGGATCCTGACGGAAGTCACATTTCAACAACATAATAGATGTCTTCTCTTTACCATGGCCCAGATGGGATGATAACCTGCCAAAGTTACATGCATTGAACTGTAAAGCAAGCATCATATTCACAGAGCAGGCTGAGTGCATGTTTCCTGTACTCAGAGACGGATCCGAGCAAGTAAACGGCCTCACGCATTGCCCAAACTGGTGTCTTCTAAGGTCACCGTAGTCTGGTTTAGAACATATTTTGCAAATCTGCGTTCAAGGTGAATCTCTCCTCTGCAACAGCCAGGATTCTACTGGTCAAAGAAGATCATCGCTATGCTCTTCACAGTGACGTTATTAACTTTATCAATGTACAGCCAACATATGTTTATATCGCGGTCTTATATTGAGCGAATTCCACCAGAAGGTATTGGAGCGGTTTACGTCAGTACTAGTTACGTTACATAAGGTCACATTCCTTTTTAAGGTACGGGGAAATTAAGTTATTTGCCCAGAATCACAAGATGTTGAGCCGACGCAGAGAAGCGAACCTGGTTCCCAGTTCTAAAGTCAGCAGCTCTAGCCCTGACAGCACATCTTCTCCGGCTTTCCTCCAGGAACAATTTTTTGTGAAACGTTTTTTCACTAAAGTTCTATCAGCAAGTTTTAATTTTGAGTGAAATAACTGGAACAAACCCTCTATTGGTGCCTCCACTAGTTGTGCTGAAAAATGTGAGGGTAAAATAGTGACTTGAGGTTTGCCCCCCCCCCCCCAATCTAAACAATTGTTTATTCCAATAAGGTAAACATGCCACATTTTATAGTTCAAGTTTGCAATAGTAAAAATTTGTTAAGAATTTCCCACAACTTCAAAATGTATGCTGAAGTCCTGGAACTTTATACATTCTCTATACTCAAATAATGTGGCATTAATGCGAGTCCATATTATTTTCATCCAGATTAGATAGCCAAGTTTTATATTGATAAACTTATAGAGGATATAGTATTTTTTTAAAATTCTTAACACTCTTTATGATAGAAAGTGCAATATTTTTAGACTTCTAAGAGACCATTATTGTGTTTGGTGTCCAATATCGGGTTTGAAAGGCGTACACTTTCAATGGATCCTTTGCCATACCTGTCTGCCATTTATGCAAAACGTGGGTCATCATTAAATGGAGTTTTTTAAAACATAAGTCAAACGCTTTGATGGTCTTGGAAAATAACCGTGTGTTAAGTTGGCAAAGTTACACTTCACCACTTTAATTTCTGAGGGAAAATTTGTCAAACGCACAAAGTTGGTGAGGTTAAAAAAACAAATAGATGCCCTTCCCAACACTGGACTTTCGCACGAAAATCCTGCAACTAAAATATATACTTTAAAGCTCTTGTGTGAAGGTTTACTGCAGGCAGAGATGGCAAACCTCATGAAGTTGCAGAATTTGTTAACTTCATTAAACTTTGTCAACAGAAATATCATTTTTCATGTCTCTATAGGAAGTACCAACCTTTGAGATACTGCGTTTCCTTCGACCTACTGTAGAAATATGATCAAAAAGTCTTATATTGGACAGCCCAGATCTAATAAGTCCAGAATACATCTTGCAATTACTGGAGAACCTAAAAACCCCATCATCCCCACTCTTCGCAATCTAACTTTTTTTCAGGCAATAGGGGGTATTCTTCGATACAACTCCATGCCTGTTCTGAGGTGTCAAAGAAATCAATCAATCAATCATAGGCATTTATAAAGCGCACTACTCACCCGGAGGGTCTCAAGGCGCTAGGGGGGGGTCCGCTACTGCTCGAACAGCCAGGTCTTGAGCTTCTTCCTGAAGGAGAGGTGGTCTTGGGTCAGGCGTAGGTCGGTGGGGAGGGCGTTCCAAGTCTTGGCGGCCAGGTGGGAGAAGGATCTTCCTCCTGTTGTCGCTCTGTGGATGCGGGGGACGGCTGCGAGGGCGTGACTGGTCGAGCGGAGGTGGCGTTTGGGAGCGTAGAAGTTGAGGCGGCTGTTGAGGTAGGTCGGGCCTTGGTTGTGTAGGGCTTTGTGTGCGTGGGTGAGGAGCCGGAAGGTGATTCTTTTGTTGATCGGGAGCCAGTGCAGGTCTCTCAGGTGTCTGGAGATGTGAGTTCGTCTGGGGACGTCGAGGATGAGTCTCGCCGAGGCGTTCTGGATCCGCTGGAGTCTCTTCTGGAGCTTGGCGGTGGTACCGGCGTAGAGGGCGTTGCCGTAGTCCAGTCGACTGGTGACAAGGGCCTGGGTGACCGTTTTCCTGGTCTCGGTGGGGATCCACCGGAAGATCTTGCGTAGCATGCGCAGGATGTTGAAACAGGACGAGGAGACGGCGTTGACTTGTCTGGTCATGGAGAGGGAGGAGTCCAGGATGAAGCCCAAGTTGCGTGCGTGGTCTGTCGGTTTGGGTGCGTTGCCCAGGGCGGGGGGCCACCAGGAGTCGTCCCCGGCGGAGGGTGAGGAGCCCAGGATGAGGACTTCCGTCTTGTCTGTGTTCAGTTTCAGGCGTCTGGTCGTCATCCACTCGGCCACGTTTTTCATCCCTTCGTGCAGGTTGGCTCTGGCGGTGGCGGGGTCGTTGGTCAGGGAAAGGTCTTGTGTTGAAAATTGACAGGTTTCGTGGGGTATAGAAGTATATAGGCAAGCCCTATCGCTCTCAACTAGATTGTAAATATTCCTCTGTTTTTGGACCACTTCATAGTCCAGGAAGATTATGGTCCCCTTTGATTCATATACAGTCGGTTTGTGATCAGGGGCATTCCTGAGGAGCAAATCCCCATCGTGGTAATTCGAGAAACAGGCGATCATTCATAGCAGGCATCCGAGGGGCGGCCATGCCACCATGGCCTTGTGGGCCCACTTGATGATAAAACAGGGAGATAAGTCAGACTCCGGAATAATAGAGAGTAGCCATTCTTTAAGGAAACCTTCAGGGTTTCCATCTGCTGCTCCTTCAGGAAATTCCCGGAAGCACGGGTTATTTGTATGCAATCGGCCTTCAGAGTTTTCAGCATGCCATGATGAGTCCGCCAAGATTGTCTGCAGATGGGACACCGTGGAGTGAAGCTTCCAGACTGTGTCCTCTAACACTGAGACTGCTTTGCTTAAGTCTTGTTGCAGAAGAAAATACTGTACCCACCCCATAAATCAT
The DNA here is from genome assembly GCF_964204655.1 of Triturus cristatus. Taxonomy (NCBI): domain Eukaryota; kingdom Metazoa; phylum Chordata; class Amphibia; order Caudata; family Salamandridae; genus Triturus; species Triturus cristatus. The sequence continues at coordinate 1,149,666,084 of NC_140582.1, forward strand.
TTTCAAGTGCTGTTTTGGATGGTTTAAAGTACTAAATCTGTAGATACAACATTGTCACCAGACAATAGTGAACCCAGAGCCATGTTACCAAGTCAAATGTCCCAAAGGCAAAGGCTTGCCAAACGTATCCATCTTCCCCTGTTTTTGAGGAGGTTGTACTCATTCTTTAGCAATGAGCCCAGACGTATCCCTAGTTCGTAGGCTAATGTGGAAGAAACATATGTGGGTACCTTTCACATTTAGCTCGGATATGCCCACAAAGGTGTCCAAAAAGTGTGAACAGGGCACAGGAAGGAGACGAGCCTGGCCGGGCCTAGCAATGTTGCGTTAGTCCAGTATTTGTCTTATGTCGATTAAGTAGTGAGTCCAAGGGCCCCTTTCAAGCTTGACAACCCTGCCTGTCAGAAGGAGGGGGAAGCGCAAGCAACCAAAGCATCTAGGGTAGAGACTGGCCACAAGGAGGCCTAGGCCACTCTTGGTGAAGAAAGGCAGGGTCACGGACCCACACCATCAGATATGTATAAGGCAAACAGGGCCCAACACCCTTCCAGGCAGGACAATTTGGGCCCCCCACCACCCACAAGATCTCCTACCCTGCCCCCTTATATCTTATTTGGTTTTATTTTTTAGGATACAGAGACAGAGTATACGAGTCTCAAGATGGGGGTGGCGGGGGGAGGGGGGGTTGCAACTTTTCCTTCAAGTTTTGTCCAGCTTATCAGAATGTGTAGTTGAACTCACAGATCCATCAGGGATAAGAAACAGCCTTTACCACAACAGATGAACCACACGCTGCAGTTTCAATGCAGCTGTTACAGCAAATGCGTCTTTACCATGTTGTTACAATGACATGTCTCAGGGAAAGCGGAGTTGGACTTTAATGTCCAACGCTTTCCAAACTGTTGCGCAGACTGGAGTTGAAATAGTAAATTATACTGCTCCAAAGGCCAGCGCTTTCCCTAAGGCATGTAATTGGAATGATACACGCGGTAAAGAGGATTTCGTTGTTAAAACAGCAGAGTAATGGCATGCATGGTAAAGGCATGCGTTGTTCGGACATACAACCATTGGGAATCCTCCATGGTGTGAAATATACATACATATTGATCCTTAATTTCTCAAAAACTATGGAACGAATTTGCGCCGAATCACAAAAGCACACTTTTGGGATCAAGACGTAGCTTTCTGCAAAATTTGGTGTAATTCTAGTCAGCAATTTTTGTGGTATCGTTTTTTAATTTTCCTATGGGGAATACGCGTTTTGGTGCTGGGATGGATGAGACGATTGGAACTTTTTGTTACTGAATATGTCCTTATGAGAAAATAAGTCCCATTAAAATCATCAGGAAAGATGGCGAGAAAAGTAAGCCGTTTAGTTCTGTTAATCCAGCAATAGTGATGTCATGTGGCTCGTCCCTGAGCAGCTCTGTCGCCCATCGTAAGTGGGCTCCTTAGCGTCGAGATTACTTCTGTATCATTCTTTGAAACTGGAAAAACACAAGCAAAAAGGATTAAGGTCTAAACATATCAGGCACGTTTCACTGAGGTAAGTCTCTTATAGGCTGGCGGATGAATCTACCTTTCACAAAAACGTGAATTTTGCTTCATTATTTTGAAGCATAATCGAGCAGGTCTACACGGCTAGATATTGATCACATCACATACTCACCCCATCCCTCCCCTATCTCCTTACAAGGTCAGCTTGAAATTAGGTTACTTCATCTTAGTGTCAGACATTATTTTAGTGAGTAAATGTTTAATGTAATCTTGTAAGCAAATCCCTGTTCGAGCTTTTAAAAGCTTAAACTCATGCAAGGGGAAATTGAATATGCACTGAAAAGGTAACAATGTTTGTGGCTACAAGGTGAACGAGGGCCAGTTATTGTTTTTTTCTCACTGCAGTCAATTAATATAGTGGTAATGCTGGCCAACAACTGCTTCAAAGTGCGGGGATCAGATTTAGCAAAGAAAGAACAGGACTAAGGAAGTCCACTGGTTGCATGAGGGTGTCACACACACACACACAAGAGGGCCAGATCCACTCCAGATTTTCATAACTATTTATGGTCTATCTAGATACAGTCTGTACAATCATCTAGTGTTGATATCCTGAAATCCTAACAAGGATCCTACTATTTTTCCTGTTGCTTCTATCGTCAGGCTGCTCTCCAGTTTTGTAGCAAAGTTCACAAACGTTCCACTTTATTGCTGCTGGCCCGAGCGTTGCCCTATATCCACACTACCATGCAGTGTCATTTTGTTGAGAAATGACCTTATTCCCAATGCCAGGTCCTACCATCGATAAAGTTTAATACTGGTAAACATGTAAAATTACTTATATTCTTGCTTGATTTTCATATTTTATCTTCAATTGTTGTTAATGTTTAAAAGGCACAATATAAGGCAGTACGTGCTCTGTGCTTTACGCACTCAAGTCTCTTCATCTGGCTTTGGACTGCGCATATATATATTATGAAATCAAATATTCAAAAAACTGGACTCTACACATCTTTATAAGAAACCTTCATGGCATTGAGAACTCCCTGCTGTACTTTATAAGGATATTGCAAGTCACCTAGGAGTTCTGCAACCATATAGAGGAATCAGGCCGAGGGCCAAGTGTCTTTATAAGTACACAGTAGTCAAATGTGGCTTGCAATGTCGGTTTAATTTATGGCACAGGAGACTTTATGCCTTAAAAGACATGGCCACGTCATCACTCTTCGTAGAAACTGCCTATATCCCTGGTATCTTACTTTTTCACACCAAAGAAATGGCACGCTTGCAGACAAGGAATAAAAGCAGAATCTACAATGGCAAATTGAAAAATCCTCCAAAAGCAGTTAGTAACTTGTTGGGAAAATATATTGCAATTAGTTTAATGTAAGGCAGAATAAAAATGGCTGGAGCTCACAATGTGCACAAACATGCAGATAAATTCTGTCTTTCCAGTAATAACCTATAGCTTGCAAAATTGCCATGAATCTCTTTTCTGCTGGGCACTGTTCACTTTTAGAATACAGTTTATAAAAAAGAAAAACTAGTTCTGGATTTTTTTGTTTACAATGCAGCTGTAATTCTGTCCTGTGACCTACCTTTCACCTTGGCTGCTGGCAGCAGACATCACGTCACAATTGGACTGTAAAAAGGAAATTAGAGACGGGCATTTATGCAGGAATTACAGGCTCCCATGTGCTACAAGTTAATTCAGATGCGTCTTGGAACCACAAGTCTCCCAGGTAGATAACGCTGGAGGGGAAATTATTATTGACCTAGAAACTGGAAATAGCAAACAGAACAGGAAACCAATGTAGCACAGCCCTGAAGGCGATAACCAGGGCCCAGCAAGGTGAACCAAAAATAAGCCTCACTGCTAAATTCTGTATTCTTTGACTGTAGGCGACAAGGAATTGAGAAAGGTCCAAACACAGAAAATAACAGTCCAGACGAGATAAGAGTATTGCCTAGACCACAGTCTGATACAAGGCGAGTGAGAATACTTGAAATTTTGTGGCACAATTGAAGATGATAAAAGCAAGACACTGACCGCTCACTGACGTGTCTGCAGATAGGAAGATGGTGGCAGAAGTCCATGCCCAAGAAACTGACTTCAAGGACCAGAGTCGGGGCTAATCCAGGGAAGGGTCCCTCCCCCAAGGCATCAGGTTAAGTAATTATACAGTTCTCAAAAACGACTTCATCTCATTTGTTCAAATCCATTTTTTCAAAGTTAATCATGTGCCATTTAGAATAAACCAGTTATCAATTACATTGTGCCTTTTAGAAGTAAGTATCATTAATCCCGTAAAATCGGTTTCTATTTTTCTACAGTTCTTCCATAGATAATTTTTCTCTTTCCATATCCATCACTAGGTTACGTTTAAATGAAAAAAATGCTGGTCCAAGTGACTACCCCTGAAACTTTTTCCACCTCCCTTCCACTTTGTGCTTATGGGTGGATCCACTCATCCGTTACCCATTTTGAAAATAAATTAAGGGAGAGCTGGATAATGGTGTGTGCCTGATGGAATGCATAGCAAAGCAAACAGAGGAAATGGGATTCTGATCATAACATGTGACAGCAGGGAAGGTACGTTACTAGAATTCGTACAGCGATTTGGTGAATGTTTGGCTTAGTGTTGGAGTTGGCCTTTTCTGCAGGATCATCGTCAAACTTTCTTGCCTTCACCCTTCTGTTTTTTAAGGTGCTGTGCACTTTACCACTGCTAATCAGTGCTAAAATGCTTGTGCTCTCACCTAAAACATGGCACGGTTGGCTTGCAACCAATTGGCACATTTAATTTACTTGCAAGTCCCTAATAAAGTGACACTACATGTACCACGGACTTGTAAATTAAATGCTACTAGCGGGCCTACAGCACTGATTCTGCCACCCGCTTATGTGGCATTTAAACATGTCCCAGACCTGTCACTGAACCCGGAGGATGCAGTTTTAAACTGCCATTCTGACCTGACAAAATAAACCTTTTCCCAGGCCTAGACCTCCTATTTTATTACATACAAGTGAACCCTAGGGTAGGCCCTGTCCAGCCCATAGGGCAAAGTGCAGTGTAATTAAAAAGTTGGACATGCACTTTTAAGTTGTCCATGTCCTGGTAGAGAAAAACTCTTAAATTCGTTTTTTTACAATTGCAAGGCCTACTGGGATAACTTTCGATTGGGAGCAGGTAGGAATATAGAGTTGGGTGTCTAAAAAATAGTAATTAAAAACCCTCTTGAATGATAAATTTGATTTTAAGTCACAATTCTGAAAATGCCACGTTAATAAGCACATGCACAAAGGATTTGACACTAGTCTTTTGTGTCCCGGGCTGAACAAGCTGGGTCAGGGCAGGGAGGCAAGGATGGAAACCTCCAGAACCTTTTCTCACTTCAAAGATGGCACTAGGTATGAATATTTGACCCTCAGACCAAACTCTTCAGTACACCTCTGGATACTACAGAAGGACTGTTGTGCTGCGCTGCCCTGCTGCCAGAAGGACTGCTACCATGTCTGCTTCCCTGCTTGCTGAGAAGGAAGACTAGACCTTCACCCCAGGCTGAAGTGACAAGGGTCAGCTGACTGACCTGCTGCTTTAAGCTACAGGGACATATGCTCCAGAGGCCTCCCTGCATCTGCTAAGCTGACCTGCTGCCTGAGTCCTTCAGGAGTTCCTGAACCCCAAAAGGTGCCCCTTAGGTCTGGGACCCTTGGCATCAATTGTCTCAGCTCTCTCCCCAAAAAAAGGAGAAACCCTGAAGTTTTGGCTATTTGCAACCGCGAACTGACCTGTTTGAGCCAAGATCTTGGCGACTGTCAACGGGAAAGTCTGGTGAACCAGATTCTTCGCGTCACAGCGAAGCCAAGCAACTGGAGATATACACTTCGGGCTACAGCATCGACAGCTAGCAGTGCCTGCCTGCCCATATGAATCTCCAGAAATGACTATCCGAGACACGTGACAGGAGCTTCACACTAAACAGACAAATGATTTTTGGGCTACCAGGATATACATCTCCCGCACAATTAAGCCTGGAGTTTGGGATACTAAGGCAAGAGCTCGCCCTCAAAGGGGCATTCATGAAAAGCTGGTTTAAAATTAAAAGGGGTTCGCCTGACTCACTAAACATGCATCTGTGGAAAGAACTGAACACTAAGGGGGCATGCCCAGCCCGACGTTATTTGGACAACTCACTTAACCAACTGGGACTGCAGGAACTTTGGGAGGTACCAGCTACCTTTGTCAGCTTTGAAAAGAATAGTAAATAACATGGTCAAAAAGGAATCACTCCTACATGACCAAGCTGCCCTGACAGAGCACGCTCAGGGCTGGTTTACCTTGCAATCCTACAGCAAGGCATCATCACAAGCCTCTCTTCTCACCAGCTTCTCCAGAGCAACAAAACAAATTCATGACATTTCACCTAAGCATACTACCATCTGCATACCACATGACGCCCTGGCTACTCCCCCCGAAGCCAGCAATCTGCCGACTTTGCGGGGAGGGGGGAGGAGGATATAGTGCACCTACTAACTATATGCAAGGCCTTAAAACGGGAACAACAGATCTTGTTAAGACCCCTCTTCAATAAGAAATTCCTTTGAACTTGCCGACAAGCAGTGTTATTTCTCCTTCTCTGGCGAGGATGTCCAACTAAGCTGTCGCCTGGTAAAATACCTATCCACCGCTGAAACAACCATAAAAAGGCAGGCCATCCAGTTTGCAGATTGCCATTGTCCGTTCAGCTGTGATGCACTTTGATCCAATCCTTATAAGACGCTGCCTGTGCTGCTGCCTTAAATGGGAACTTAAGTAATGTCAAAGATTGGTACACCATGCACTTTCACTAGGCAGACTGCCCTCTCCAACTCCCTTTCACGCAGACCAAACTGTCCTTCCTAAATACCCAATGTCTCATAATGCAAGTTTTGTTTTAACTCTATTGCAAGACTCTGTATATAGCATTGCATTCAGTATCCAACGATCTCCAATGAATGCATTGTTTTCTACTCTACAGTAAGATTCTTGCAAAACAGCACTTTCTGCACTTAGCACTTTACCCTATTGCAAGTCAGGCCGAACACCCACCTCCCTCATCAAGATCTTGTAGATGCAACATCCGCTGCATTAGCACTTTGCACCTTTTATCTGCATGAGGCATCCTCTCGAGCTCCGCCCCTCCACTTAAACTTGCTGCTAGGAACTAGACCAACGCAGCCAGGCATCTTACGCTGTTTAAGGTCTGCACTGTTTTACTCTATAGCCAGTTGTTGGGAGGAGACAGGGATGCCGAATACAGATTTCCCCTGTGACCCCCATGTCATGGCCATGTAGGTATGGGACGACGACGGTCCCTTTAACACGGTCTGACGTCAGGAGGAGGTGGGACTGACACCGGTGACACCGCGCCTCAGGGACCTATCAGGAGAGGAAGAGGGGCGGAGAGAGAGAAGTAACGAGGAAGAAGACGCGGAGAAGTCCTGCGAAGCGGCGCGAGGAGGGAGAACGCTAACGAAAGGCGGCCCGAGACCCCTGAAGTCGGAGAGAGACCAGGAAGAGAAGTGGCTGTCCTGCTTGCTGAAGAAGGCATCGGCCACGACCGACACCGCGCCATCGTCCGCCACCCCCCAGGAGGAGGGTGGCTCCAACAGGTACGGGGACACCTCCGGGGGTTTTTGAACACACCGGGAGGGCAAACCTAAACAAGGGCGGTCACTGCTCCAGGCTGTACTTGGGAATCACCCTAGATAGTCGTGGTGTAACATCCCTCACGATCTATCCTCCCTTACCCAAGCCTCCATGAGGAGAACCACAATCTTGACCCTTGGTTTCTTGGTTTTCTTTTCTTTCCTTTTTCCGGCTTCGTCCCCCTGCAATTGAGGCATCCTCGAAGAGAACTCTGACGCAAGAGTACCCACATAAAGAGACTGGAACAGCGGGCAGTAACGAAGACCTCCCCGTGCAGGCCCAGACATTGGACATCTCTTTTTCTTTCATTTGAGCAGAGGGACATCCTAAGCTGTAGACAAATTAAACCCCTTTTTCGCAAACCCACAGAGTGTCTTTCTGTCATGTACGGCTGCCCTTCGCTGTTAGAGTGACACAAGTTTATAGCTACAGCTGCCCAGCTCTCTGCTCCCCCAAGCACCCTACGGCTCTATGCGTGTACTGTTTTACTATATAGTAAAACCTCTGTAAACAGACGTTTTGTAAATAGTATGTCTTTCTGGTCGTAAGATAAGCAGAACACTTACGACCTTTAACAAAATCCTGCAGAAGTAACAAATGCTGCCTTTGCATTCTGCACTTCATTCTATATTCTTAAGCTTCCCGATATTCTTTTTTTTGCTGTTCAATACTATTCTTGGGTCACATTTGATCGAAATTTTATTGTGTTTTAACAATCTATTTTAAGTTACTAAAAATGTCAAAAATGTAATGCATGATTGTAAAGATTTAATTAACTGTACAATAAACTCCACTATCAACTAAATAGAGGATCATTCGAGACTTTCGGCTGCTCTTTGCTGCTACAGAGAGGACCATCAGCGGAGCACTAACTGCTCTTTGCGGCCCCCTCCACTGCCAACGGAACTCTTCACACTGGGCTTTTGAAGGAAACTCTTTCAGCAGGACTAACCTGGTTCCTGTATCTAGTCCGTTCTCAAATGTGGTCAGTTTCAACTTGTGACTTTCACCCAGTCTCACACGGCTAGATACCCATGAGATACTTACCTTAAATCTTGAAAATTGCATATCTCAGGGTCTACTGATATCTCATTTTGGTGTCAAAATTACTACATTTCTCTTTCCAAATTGGTGTGGGGTGTTTATGTTTTTACTTTATTACTGTTTGAAGAATTGCATAAATATTTTACACATTGCCATAAAGTTAAACCAGATTGCTTTTCTGCCAAGCTACCAGAGGATTTAGCTCATGTTAATTTGCGGTTTGCTTGTGTTGCAGCCTGACCAGTATTGTGGGTGCTGCTTGAGAAGGGTTCCACCCCCTCCCCAACCAGTAACCCAATTTCCAACAGTTACATTCACAGAATATGCACAATATGATTACATGTGTTTAAGTTCATACGCTATTAAATATCCCTATAGTTTTCATGGTTTATTAGTCACAAACTAACCCAAAATGCATACTGGATTTGGAATTCTGAAACCGAGTGAAAATCATTACATTTGGTCCTATCAAACTTGAAATGGATTGCCCGTCAAAACGGAGAGTCTCACCTCTTTGAAATTAAAAGCACAGGAAGATCTGAGACTGTGACCTGTGTGGATAGGACTGGGGGTCACTTGGTTAACAGAGCATGTTCTCACAAGCCGGTGCTATATTCATTAGCAAATACTTTGTACATCTGTAAAGCTCAGTCAATAAACTGAGTAGTTTTCACAATGTGGCAGTCCAATAAACAATGCCACTAGAGCGAAGGCAGTTAGTCCACATCTGTCTGGTTTCACATCCCACTTAGATCATACAATAAGAGCACTTGTGGCTTTAGAAATCATGCACATTACTAAATATCTGGAGAGCTTGTTTAGAATATATGTCTGCCCACTGTGGGTTTTGTAACTATCCAAAACGTCCTTTGTTTCAAATTTGAACCAGCGCACTGCTTGACAACCAATCCCTATATTTCATTTCAGAGCAGTTTTTATGCCACATAAGTGCATAAATACTAAAAGTCTGGAACAACAAACTTATCAATGGCTTCCTTTATTAAAATTGGATTAGGTTATTGCAAACCATTTAAATTTTATGATTTCTATTTAGAAACCCTAGCATGGAAAACGATTAAGAATATCAAAGAGTGACTTTATATGTTGTGATGGGCATGAAGCAAGCTCCCTGGCCTTCAACTGGACACTTTTGGCTCCAACAAGTCTGTTCTCTGGAAGGATAACTGCACGCTGAGGAGCTCCATGAAAGGTGGTGATCCAGCTTCAGGTCAACTGATCCCGACTCGGTACATAAGGCGAGTCACAAGAACCCACCTTGGAACCAATTATTGCAGAAAAGAGATGGACAAATGGAGAAACCCTAAAACGGTTAAGTGCTGAGGAAAAACTGGCAAAATGGGCTCCTATTCCCAACAGCACCTAGGCTGGGGACTGTACAGGTATTCTGGAGATAGCTCCTATCCCTCCAGAATCTCAAGTGAGAGCAAAGACGCAGTATAACGTTACGTACTCATGGTCATGGGACTGCTACAGTATCTGAGCGAACGCAAAATAAGACTGGTCTTGGAGGTCAACCGAAGGATTGCTCAGCATGGGCCAGAGCCCAGCCACTGGGCATCATATGTCTATGATTTTGGAAACGTGAAGTTGAACAACAGTGTTGTGGGTCACATCTCAGCACTGGGAAAGCAGGCCTCTCGCAAGAAGGCCACTTACTTGTTGAATCAAAAGCATTATCCCTCCCAACAGCATCCGGCACCTGTGGGAAGCCACGCTGCACTACACAGTAGACCGGGGCAGCAGGAGAACACAAACGTGATCAGACTAGGACTTGTAAAGAACCATCTCACTGGAAGAGAGAGTCTCTGCTCCCTGGTACTGCTCCGCCCACCCTCCAAGAGTCACTGGTCAAACTGAAACTGGGCTAATGCATGCCACGGGAGATCACACTTATGGACGTTTTGGTGCAACAAGTCAATAGCACCATGCTCAAGAGAATTCCTCGCTACCATGCTACAACTGAAGCTTGGAACCTTTAGAAAGGGAGTGGGACTTTAAATGAGCAGACGAAGGCTTGGTCCCAAATCGGTATTTGGGGCTGGGACATCTGCTCCTCTTCCCTGGTCCATAATATTGTAAAAGTTGTTTCTGGGTGAAAGTATGATGAGACGGTGGGGAGTGGTGGCCACTACCACACTGGAGGAGAAAGGTACCCGAATTGGGTAATGGTGCCTGAAAGGATGCTTGGTGCAGCACCCTGTTTGAGTCCTTTCATTTTTCTCTGAGGTCCTCTTAGTTACGAGGAACTCCAACATCTCCTTTTGGATAAGGCCGTCCTTGCTATACCCGTTTATCAGGTGGGTCAAGGTTCTTTTTATATCAATGCAGAGTGAAGACAAAGTTCTGAGGACAGTGGTACTTAATCTTTGGACTTCAGTGGACGGCACTCAATCATTACTGGAACCAGGTGACCTCCAATGAATGATTATTGGAACCCGGGGACCCCAATGAGTCCTTGATAGACGCTGGGAACCCTGGCCTAAAACCTTTTGTTAAGTTAAACTGTAAAATGGTAGAAAACAAATACAGAAAGGCATTCGGCAAACAAATACACAAATGATGAAGCATTTTTTTTTAATTTGCAATTGCAGCATCACCCACACTATACTCTGTTTGATGCACTTGCACTGCTCCCATGAACCAATCTGAGGATACCAATTTCATTTTTAGCCTCAGATTTCAAATTCATTTACAGATCGTTCTAAAGATTTCAGTTGTACATGTAGCTTCTTTATTTATATAGACTTTATTAACCTGTTAATATTATCTATGTTTGAGCAGCCGTGGCTCCTATGAGCAGGCTTTGTGGACCCACAGGGATACCCAGACCACAGGTTAATACCCACTGGTCTAGGAGCCTCATTAGGGATGTGCCGCACTGGGTAAATAAATGGAACTGCAGAACAAAAACCCAAGCACAATCAGGGCTTAGGTCTCCATGCACGAAGCTCGAGAACATGAAACACCTTATGTTTAAAGACACACAGTAAGGATTGCATCGCCATCCTTGATTTAGACATTAGTTTAGAGGGAGGTTTGACAACTGAAGTCCATTGTAAGAAAACGGATTAGAATGCTTTGCCGCATTTTGAAATTTTCCATCCTATGTCTTTAAGGAAGAATTTCCTTTTGACAGTTTTTGTATATTAGGAGTAACTGTTCTAATAAGGAAGATTATGTAGAACAGTTTAATTCCCTAAGAGAACAAGACTTGGCTGAGCCAATAGGTCTTGCCTATGTTATGCAAGTGCCAAGCTGTTGGCTGTTTGTAAAGTTGTTTTAAAAAGTATAAGAAAGAAGCATTTAAAAATATTTAAGGAAAAGAGAACATATCTTATAACATCTTAATCTGTACATTAAATTCAATGTTCTCAAGCTTTATAAATGGCATGGGTTATCTTTCAAACACTTTTCACTCCGGAAACTAGGGGTGGGCGGAATTTGCGTAGTCGCACTACGCAAAGTTCTGCGAAACGGTAAAAAATCTCCACGAGGGAGACAAAAGTTCGGCGAACAAGCTTGTTCCGCCCATTCGCAATGCTTTTTTCCTGTTCGCGAACGGTGTTTGCATGCTTGGGGAGAAATGTCTCGCGAACACGCATTTTGAAAGTGCAAACAAGCAAAAAAGTTCAGCGGAACCGCGGATCGTAGAATTTTTGGCAATGCTGCGTTCTCCGCAGAACGCAAAATTACCCAAATTCCGCAAATGAAACTGAATTTACTGCCCAGGCCTACAGGAAACCCTGAAAAGAATTGAAAAAGAACTAGGAAGTGTCACAGTATAAAAGGAAGTGCTTGCCAAGGCCTAATTTAATTTCTACAGAACTCCAACATTTGGCCCTCAGGTACTAGCCCAGGGAGCAGATGTATGGTTCTCCAGTAGACTGGTCATGCTAAATACATCTTCGACCTCAGCCGCTAGCTGAGAGTGCAGACGACTGAAAGATTGCTCTTCTTGCCCTGCAGCAAAAAAGGGCCTGTGTTTGCCGAAACTTGTACTTTCATGCAATATCTGGAATGTAGTGGATGAAACAAAAACACCTTTATATTCTGATTTGAAACCATATCCTAGTACAAATGCCTTGCTGTGCTTTTGCAGAAGCAGTGGGGAGCAACACCTTGACAGGAGGTTAGGGAGTGTTATTTGAGGTGGAAGGAGAACAAGCGGGATAGCGCTAAAAATTACATGGACTCGTATGAAGTGTGGAATGAAAAAGAAAAAAATATTTCCCTAAATGTTAATAGAATGATACAAGTCTGCCATTCAAAAAGATTGTAAAAAAGATACGAGTCAGGGGAGTTATAAACAAAAGAGGAAGACAAGCCATCAAATACGAAGCAAGCAAATGAGTGACAATAAAGCTGACCAATGGTAAGCAATGGACGGGCTGTAAGCCTACGGTACGAGAACAAAGGTCTTTCACTGCGCAGTCTGGTAAGAGACCTTAAAGTTGCAGAAACTATGATATTCGAAGGTTATCAGACAGGCCAGAAAAAGAGAATCACAAAGACATTTTAGTTCCCAAATTGAGACAGAAGTAAAATATAGCAGTGGTGCTTACTTTAACCTGTTGGGCAATAAGATTCAATTATAAGAAGACACCGAAAGATAGTAGAGGGAAGGAGATTGGAAGCCACAACCTCACTCTTCTCCTTTAGAAGAGGGCAGAATGTTAGGAACATTTTGGTACAAGTCATAATGCATCACTAAAAGCAAGAAAAGTGTGGGGCTTACCACCTACCCAAGGACACTTCTCTTGTGGTCAGTGTAACATTCATTCAATCAAGGATTTATATAGCGTTGCTGATCACCCAGTAGGTTACCCAGGCGCTTGCAGGACCCGATGGGATTATTTTAAAAAACAATTCTTAAGAGCCTTTCGGAATACCAGTAGTGAGGTGAAGGTCTGGAGCCGCAAGGAAAGGCTATTCCAGGTTTTTGCTGTGATGTAGGAGAAGAAGCGCCCTCTGCTTCGGCTTAGGTGGATGCAGTGCATGGGCGAGCGATAGGGAAGCGGAGCATAGTCTTCTGGAAGGTTGGTGGAAGTTGAGGCGGTGGTTTATGTAGGTGGGTCCTTTGTTATGTCAGGCTTTATGCGCATGGGTTAGCAGCTTGAATTGACATCTCTTCTGTATTGGAAGCCAGATAGGGCTGGACTGGTCGTAGCGGGCACTAGGTGTTTTCCCGATGGGCCGAAAGGGTGGGGGGCGGTTTTGGACCAGTGGGAGCAGTTTTTGGTAGAGGGCACTGGTTTTGCAGCAGTGCTGCAATATCAGCCCCTTGTACCAAAAGCAGCAGCAGTGTTTCCCACCAGCACCCCCTGCCAGTTAGACTTAATTGCCAGGGCAGGTTTGCGTTCCCAGTCCGGCCCAGAAGGCAGTGGAGTTATCCAAGGGGAGGTGTGATATGAGTTTGTAGAGCGCAAGTCTGGCTGCAGCGTTCTGTATGGTTTGAAGTCTTTGTAGGAGGTGTGTGGCAATCCCTGCATAGAATGTGTTGTCATAGTCCAGTCGGCTGGTGCATGATGTCATGAGCAGGAAGACAAGCAAATCATTCTCCCGACATGTGTTTATGCAACTCGTAAACAACAATCTTTCTCTAGTTGCAATCCTACAAGAGTAGAACTCAACTACTTGCCCCTTTCATATGTGATGTATCGGTATGAAAACCAGACAGGTTAAAATGGGATAATTTGAAGAGAAAAAAAAACCCAACAAGAGTGCTGTCAGATGAGATTACTTATTGGTAAAACATTAACCATCTTCACAAAAAAAAAACATAATGGGGAATGCATAAAATGGGTACTAATTAAAATCAGACCCATCAAATAAAATAAAAATAATGTAAAAATCATTGTGTGAGGAGGGGGCGGGGTCTTGTTCACTGAAGTACCTACAAGACACTTTTTCCCCAGTCCCACTCCAAACCCCCTCCTACAAAGAAAAAGAGCTTGCTGGGCTGGTGCCCATCTCCAGGGGTGTTTTAACATCCCTTAGTGAACGTTGGCAGTTAAAAACCTATGAAAATGAGCTGAGAATCCACAAATTACAGTGGTTTTCACCTCGTTTTTATTCCACTGTGTGATATTTGCTCCTCACCGGGTGACCATGTGAAGGGAGTCAATAAAGTGTGTCACATTGTGGCCCCATGTGAGCTGGCACCATGGTGAGCAACAAGGCAGAGAATCTGGAGAAGGCTTATGGTTAAATAGATGAATGAATTTTCAGTGTACATACAAAGGGAGATTAAATGATTCAGTTGACTGAGCCTATCACGATAATTACAAAGAACAAGAGGGTCACTATGAATAGTGTGGTATTATGGAGATGAGATACAAGTCCATTGTGGGTGGGGGAAAACCTCCCCTTCACCTCTGAAATAAGGTAACAGACCAATCAATCAGTAGATTTGTAGAGCGCTTCCCGTCACCTGAGAGGGTATCCAGGTACCGACAATAACATGCAGTACTCGTGGAAGTGGCACAGGGGTTGAATTAAATAAGGAGAAATACCCTGGGTGAGTGATAACTTTGTTTCTGCTATTTTCTTGAGAGTTTGGAAAATGGGACTATGCCAAGCCAGTTGCACAGCCCAGGCAGAGGGTGGGAAGTGTAGCCTCCCACCCACCCAGAGAGCATAGAGGAGCCTTCAGTCAACAAGGAGTAGGGTGTACCTTGGAGGAGGCTTTAGCCTCCCCTGTTCTTTCTGTATTTGTAAAAGGAGGAGCTGCAGAGCAGGGAGTCCCGTACAACAAACAGCGGTGTACAGTTGTCGCTGGCAGCTGCAGTGGATGCAAAAGGCCACAGCTGGAGTTGGTATGGAGCCCTTCCTAGAAGTGGTAACATCTTTACAGAAGCAGGCTGAGTCCTAGGCGCATACCAGATGCACGTGTGGCTTCTTGAAAAGCATTATGGGATTTATCCCAAAAGGAGAGTGGATATGATAAGTATTAAAGTATGTGGACCACAGCGCAGGAGGCAATGAAGAGCTAAAAAAATGCAGGAATACTGAGTAAGAGAGAGCAGAGGAGCTCGGGATGGGTCGATGGTTGTAGCAGGGGTGGTGCAATATTCTTAGAGGGATATTAAAGATTGTGACCTTTGATATTTCTAAATCAGCATTGATACGAGAACAATACTGGCAAACCCAACAGATATGGCTTTTCACTAGTAGGAGTAGGAGTTGGGTCTGCATGTGTTGCGGAATGTGTGTGTTGCCCTATAAAGATAAACCAATGAGGACGCAACATCATGAGCATTGGCATTAGGCGCCAACGCGAGGACAGGGCACAGTGTGGGCGCTAAACAGTAAATAGCCCCTCCTCCGCCTTAAATTCGGGGCCCAGAGATGGGGTCCCGGGCAATACTTCACGGGGAGCACAATGGCACTCCCTGACTTGGCTTCGGCTGTTCGGGGGACTCGAGTTGGCATCCCGGGCCCCTCACCATTTCCCGGGGAAATGGTGAGGGCCACGGTCCCACGCATCCGTAGAACCACATCCGGAGGCAGGTCCTTCTACCACCGCGCCGCCAAGACCTGGAACACCCTCCCCCTCAACCTATGACAAACCGAAGACCTGCTGACCTTCAGGAGACTACTCAAGAGCTGGCTTTTCGACCAGCAGCAGCAGCACACCCCCCTCCATCCCCTCAGCGACTTGAAACCCTTGCGGGTAAGTAGTGCGCTTTACAAATTAACTGATTGATTGATTGATTGATTGGGATGATGTCAGCTGAATGTGGATGTTTAGAAGTGGATTCAAACAAGGACTTTAGTTTTCATACTTATTGGAGGCAACATGAGTAGCAACAGTATTTCACATGATTATTGAAGACCTGATTAGAACTCTGTTTGAGCGTTTGACTTCTGAGAGAGCGCAAAACACAAGTCTCTTCACGAGAGATAACCCAGAGAGTTGACCTGACAGCATGGACTCCAAACTGTTTTTCTCATCTGAGTTTATTCAAAGTGTTGAAAGTGTTTTTCTGATCTTTTCACCGTTGCTACAGTGCATTTGAAAACTCCACGAGACATGCGCGCATTCCCTACCGTCGTCTTGGTCGCGCGGCAGCGTTCAGGAACGTCTTCTGATGTTCAGTGCCAGCTCAGAAATTCGGAGCTCATGGAATCCGTATGAGCCCTACATCCTGACGTTGCGCAGCGGGTGCACGACTGGAGCCACCAGGCTCTCCTCACGTCTACGTGCCGGCATTTTCTTTTTGTTTTGGGGAAAAACCATGACTGTCAGTTCGAGTCCCGCGGACAGAGGCTGTTTGGCAGAGCCAAATTGTCACACCCACATGTACATGGGCGTTGTCACCGCAGGTTTACTGCTGACTGTATTGTATTGTGTAAATTTTTGTATAGCGCACCTGCCACCCTACGGGTATCCTGGCGCTGAGAGAGTGTAATAGCATAAAGCAAGCAGAGCGGAACAGCCAGTAGACAGGATCAATGCTACCTATTCCTGGCAAAAAAGCCAGGTCTTAAGATCTTTCCTGAAGCCCAGAAGCGTTTTGGCCTGGCGCAGATCTTGAGGAATCTTGTTCCAGAGGCAGGCTGCTGCCGTACTAAAAGCCCTGCCTCCCATCCTAGCAAGTTTTACTCTGGCAACAGATGCCAGGCTTTGACTAGTGGACCGGATAAGTCTTTTTGGTTCATACCAGGAAAATCGTTCGCGTAATGGTAACAGGCCTATACAGTGTACGGCTTTGTAGACCATGACCAGCGACTTAAAACTGATTCTATCTCTGACAGGCAACCAATGGAGGTCCCTCAGTGCCAATGTTACAGATGAATCGCGCTGTCTCCTGAGGGCCAGTTTGGCTGCCATGGACTGTATTCTTTGTAATCCCTGTACAATATATTTGGGAGCACCCAAGTACAGGGAATTACAGTAGTCCAGTCTGCTCAGGATCACACTCTGGACCACCAGAGACCTGGCCTCATTAGGGAGTAGTGGGAGAATTTGTCGAGGAGCTCTCATCAGGGCGATACAAGTACCGATTGTTTTGTTAGCCTGAGATTGCAGCTGAAGATCTTCATCCATCATAACCCCCAGGTTACGAACTGTTCTAGCTGCAGCTATAGGGGCGTCCTCTGGCGTAAGCCGGAACTCTCCCAAAAGATGTTTAGACATTTTAGCTGCGCAGCAATGCAATAGCTCCGTTTTCCCAGCATTCAGCTGCAAAGAATTGGCCTTCAGCCATTCACAAACCTTCCTCATACATGCCTGAAAGGAACTCAGAGAGACTGCGTGCTCTCCATCCGTGGAAAACATCAGCTGAATGTCGTCCGCGTAGTTAACCACTTCAATCCCATGAGATTTTATTAAGGGGATCAGGGGCCCTAAATAGACATTAAAGAGGATCGGGCTGATTGCTGAGCCCTGAGGCACTCCATGGCGTACCGAGGACCAAGGGGAGACAAATGGCGTCAGGGTCACTGCCTGTTGACGGTCAGTCAAGTAAGACTGTAACCATTCTAAGGCACGGCCCGTCACCCCCAAACCTTCCAATCTTGCCAACAAGACCGTGTGACTAACCGTGTCGAAAGCGGTCGACATGTCCAACAGCACCAGCACTGAGGAGCTGCCACTGTCGGCTCGCATACGAAGTTTGTCCAAGACGGTTGTCAACGCGGTTTCTGTCCCATGCCCTGGCCGAAAACCAAACTGGTCCCTATCCAAGAGCAGATTTTCTTTCAGGAAACTGTACATGGACTTGCTGACCATTTTTTCTAAGATTTTAACTGGAAATGGTAGAAGGGATATGGGACGGAAGTTAGCTGGCAGCGATGGATCTAAGGAAGGTTTTTTCAGTAGGGGGGTGACTATCGCCTGCTTCCAACAACTTGGTACAACTCCTTCATTTAAGGATTGACAGCAAATTTGCCACAGATCCGGGAATAAGTCGGGGCCAAATTCCTTCCAGATCTTATGAGGAAGGGGGTCAAGAGGTGACCCAGAAGATATCTCCCACGCTATGCTGTTGATGAAGTCCTCCGTGGGGGGTTGGAAATAGCTCAAAGAGATGTCTCTCCTGATATCTGCGATAATCGGGGGGATCTCGAAGACACTCTGATCAAACCCACCCACAATATTATTGACTTTATCAATGAAGAACGTGGCAATTTCATTGCACAGATTTTGTGAAGGCTGAACTGTGCTAGCCAAACACCCAGGGTTGCTAAGATCTCTTACGATGACTGTAAAACACCTGTTCCACTTCTATTTTGTTCTCACCGGGAATTCACGAGCACCCTAAGCAAACTGTGTTCTGAAGTCGTTGTTCTGCTCTCTGGGAGGTGAGCCCATGCCGATCTTTGGTGCCTTTGATCCAAGCCGATGAGTGCTTTGACTACTTCTTCCTGTAGTTTTGTTCTTCTTCTATGGCTAAGTTCCTTGGAGATTATTGCAGTGGAACCTACTTTCTAATTTGGGGCATTTTTTGGTACCTGCTAGTGTGGAATATTTTGCGGAACTTATTTTTGACAAGTGTTCCTGCACACTCGGGTGAGAGGTCGCTCACTGGAGGCTGCCACTTGTCCTTTCTCAGTATTTTATCTTCTTATATTGAATGTTTTGTTTTGCCATGCAGTGGTTGTGATAATTTTCTGGATGTCTGATTGTCTAAGCTTTAATGCTTCACTGTTGCCTTTTTTGTAAGTTTCAAGTTGAGAGTGCTCTGCGTGTGTAGATCGTGTTGAGTGCTTGTTAATATGCTGCCATGGTGTTTGAGTTATTTTTTTTATGGGTACATCTGCCATTATTGGTTTTGATGGTGTGCAGTGTAATAAATCGATTGGGAGCATGTCTCCTGGCATGTGGGATGGTGCAGTAATATCACCCACTGTTGCGGTTGTGTTGTTGTTTTCCTCTTTCATGTGTTTGTGGGATGGTGCAATAATACCACCCACCACGGTGTTTGTGAGATGGTGCAGTAATGTCACCCACTGTGGAGATTGTGCCATGATTCAGTGATATCATCCACTTTTGATGTTACGTTTGTGATGATTTGCGTTGAAGGTGTTGGTTTTTAGAAGTTCTTTCCACCCTACTATGGGTAAGAGTGAAGGGCAGAGAGGAAGCCAGATATTTAAAGTGTCTGTGTTTTTACTTGTGACTGCAAGTTCCACCCTTACTTTGGGTTTGGGTGAAGGGCAGCATATGTGTCACATGGTTCGTGTGGAATGGTGTGCCAAACTTTCCACCCTTACTACTGGTTTGGGTGAAGGGCAGTTTAGATGCCACATGGTTCGTGTTGAATGGCGTTCCAAACTTTCCACCCTTCCTAAGGGTTTGGGTGAAGGGCCATTTATATGCTTTACGTTTGGTGTGGAGTGGTCCACACTTACTAAGTTCTGGATGGTTCCCTACTGCACCCTGTGGTTTGTGTCCTATGTTCTACGTTCATGCTAGCCTGACAAGCTGGCATGTTTTGTGGTTTCTGGGTTTGTGTGAGGTCTTGTGGTGTGATAGAGTGTGTTTGTTAGTAAGGGAGATGGTTAGGGTGAGTGTATTCTAAAGGGTGACTGTATTATTATTATTATTTCTTTAAGTATAACGTAATTACTAGTACTAATTGGTCTCAATGTTTTCCATCTGTCTTTGTATGCACTTTTGCATTTAGTGCTTTATGACATGTCTTGTGTAAAATATCTTCCATCTTGTAATTTTATGCATTCACATTTATTCTCATTGTTGCTTTGTAAACATGCATTCAAGAGTTCCTTTGTTATTTTGTATAAAGAAAGGGGATTTGTTATACCAGCTGCTCAGCCAGTGTGACTGTGGTGGTGGAATGTTGGTGAGAGAGTTGGAGGATGAGCTGAGCAGCAGGAAGGCTGCTCCTGGTGGGGCTCTACATGATAACATCTATCCTGAATAAACCAACCTAAAAACTACATGGACTAGGCGTCTTTTATTCGCAAAAACACCAATAAAGATATTGTCATATCAGCAAAATAAATCTTCCAAAGAACACACGCTGACTCTCAAATAAGTTACAGATCGTGTTGCCTCTGTAGTCCAAGAACAGGACTACTGGATGTTCCATCACCAAAACCGAATGGGAACACAAAGGGGGAATCGAACCATAAATAATGCCAAGGCCTTCCTGGACACCCCACCCAACCAATGGCAAAGAAGGAAAATCAAGGAAGAGACATTGGCTAAGGAGCCCAATGCATGGCCTACCCTCTCCTGTTACTTGTTGTAACTCAACTTTTTTTAAAGGCTAGATAACCTGAAGTCTTCCAAACCGATGTGTGCTTGAGGCCACTTTAGCTAAACAATTGCACATGTCCTGTAACACATGACCTAGTCTGTGAAGGCTGCTCAGACTGTGCCACATTTTAACCCAATGTGTTATCTACGGAGCTCTACGCCCAAATTAGAACTTTGTAATGTTAAGAGCTCCATTGAATACAATAGAGTAGCTCCGGGCTTATAAAGGCTGGTATTAGCCCAGAGCTTCAACATTCAAATGTTTGCCCTCATGTTTTGCCATTTCAATTTTAAAAATTCTACCCTTATTTGGTGGAATGCTCTAAAATCCTTATAGCCCTTCTGTCTCGGGCTGTTAAAGGCTCTCTCCTGCGTTATAAACAGGGTTCAGGGCCTTTCACAACCAGTACAACCAGCAGAACAGCGGGCTATAAGGCTATATTATATCGAAGTGCAGAAGCAATCATAATAAGAATATCCATGAATGAACTAAGTTCACCTCTTTTTTTTTGCCTTATGCATGGTGAGAGCTAATAAATATTCATAAACAAGACTGTTCTTCCTTCTTCCTCTTACTCCCTTGACAAACCAAACAGAGACGACAAACATTCACCCACTCACTCACTCATAAGCGGCCTCTCAGTGAATCACCGCACAAGCAGTAAGGTGAGTAATTGGCTGCCACGAGTTCTCTACTGAAAGTCAACTAGAAGACACCAACCAGTAAAAATAAATCTAATTTCCAATAATTATATCATAGCCTCCAAGACAACCTCCCACTGCCAACTCGCCGCCCAGCCCAACCGAGACACAATCCATGGGTGTGTCATTCGGCTGCGCAGTTGTGTGGGCACTTTGTCACGCTCCACACTACACAGCAGTGCTGGGAACCTAACCCTGGTTTCCAAGAAAGGGCCACATCTGAATCAGACACACGAGTTGGAAGGGCTGGGGTTTCTAGGACTTCTCTGTCGGATCCCAGCCTCTTCCAGGGACAGGCTTGGTGCAGCACTCAAGCGGTCCATTGCACTTGTGCACCTCATCCAAGATGGAGGGCAGACCTGCGAGGGCGGTGCATATCAAACGATCATTCACGCACATTTGAATCCCAGGCCGAGAGAGTGACACTAGGGTTTAGGACACAGTCTTGTACACGTAAGGATAACCGATTTTTACACGGGATTAAAAGCAGCAGCAGTTCTGCCTTAGGGACTGTAGCAGCAATTTTAAATGGTTCAAACTGAAGCACCCACTTAAGAAACCTAAATTGGGAGAAGTGTGCGCGAGACAGACCTGCTGGCATCGCTGATAATCTTAACACTCTAAGC
Source organism: Triturus cristatus (assembly GCF_964204655.1). NCBI lineage: Eukaryota > Metazoa > Chordata > Amphibia > Caudata > Salamandridae > Triturus > Triturus cristatus. The sequence continues at coordinate 1,149,687,893 of NC_140582.1, forward strand.
GCAGTCAAAAGGATTAGTAAATCAAGTAGGGTGGGGGGAGGGGGGCGGGGGTCGAAAATAAAAAAAAAAATGCTATCTATGCTAGAATCGAAGTTTTGAAAATGTGAATGGTTCCTGAAGAGTCAAATATGGATTGTGGCCATTTGATGCGGTGTTAATTTTTATTTGTGGAGCGCACTAACAGAGACTTCTTGGCACTTGTTAAACACAGTGGAAGAGTACAGAGCACCACTAGCCACACGATGAAATGAAATAAACCCCAATCAAAAGATGCCTACAAGAGATCACAGAAGGTTACAAACACTATCGGAAAGTGGATGGATCAGAGGAAACCGGTATCCTTGCAGAGGTTGTGGCATGGGTGTGCACCTCCATTTGCAGCGGTGCCCAGGTCACATGACAAGTACAGAACCTCATGACCCGTCACATTGGAACTGTTTCACATGGCTGCAGGCTCATGAATTAAAGTCAACACTGCATGAGTGGGACCGGACTAAGTACCTTAAAATGTGCCGTGGTCACCTGAGGAATGGAATGGAGAAGGTTTAGAGTGTGGACGGGGCAGCGAATTGAAGCTGCGTCAGACAAGGTGGGGATGAGGACACCTGAGGCCGATGCTACTTACTGCGGTTTAATAAACGTGTTGAAGATGTCACGCTGGACCTTCCGCCTCTTAACAGGGAGCCTTATGAAGATGATCCTCTGACATACATGCAACCAGCATAGCTCGGTCTATTGGACTATTAGGGTCACACCTCCCACAGCCGGACATGAGCCCCATGGGAACCTTTTGTAGGACCTGCAGCCTACTGAGCCACTTGCTTGGGGCTCCCACATGGAATGCATTGCTGTAATCCAGGCTGGATTGCATGAAGCATGGACACCTGCGACAGGGCGGCAAGGTGGGATGAAAAGGAAAATGCTCTGAAAGCGTCATTTGGTAGAAATATGTGCCCGACACTGGAGCCACCCGAGTTTGAGGAACGCAGACTATCCAGGTAGATGCCAAGGTTACCAGCGGCCCTTGCTGGAGTGGGTGGACGGTCCACGTGGGCCAATTAGAGTCTTTCGATTTGGCGGCATCAAGTTTGGTGGTCAGCAGCCTGTCTTTGCTGGAAAACGTTTCAGAAAATTTGCCAACATCCAGCAACGTGTCAGAGACGCACAGCAGTTATTATGGTTAGTGCTCCCCAATAGGCATCTACTTTGACCTACGCTTGATCCAAAGGTCATCTGGGGTGTCATTGGTATGCACTAGAACTAAGACCCTATGCTGTGGACTAAGCTGGCAAGAGTCAGATGCTGAACAAAATGAGTGACAAAATAGAGTCTGGTGGGACACCGCCATGGACTACCCTAGGCTGAGAGGAGAAAGGGGCAGGATGATCAAATGTGCCCTGCCAGACACATACAAGGACAGCCATTGCCCAACATTTCTTGAGATCCTGTTCTCAGATAGTCTTGAAGCGAGGATGATGTGAATGAGGTCAACAGGGGCCGACACAAAATATACTCCATTTATGATTGATAATTATATTTTTCATTATTGGTACAATTTGAATGTTTTATAAACCGTGTTTGACTATGCAGCAATAATTTGAGATTTTTTTAAATACAGGTAAAAACCAAATCTAAAAACACCCTGATGCAGCCGGATTAAGTACAGTACTGCAGAGTAACTGTAATGACTATAGCTATTCAAGCACTGTCATTCTACTATTCACCAGACGAAGCGTCCGCTGTGCCCAAAAAACATGGATGATTATACAATGCCCAATGGGAAAGGAGCAATGTCAGAAGAGGAGACACCCATCTCTTAGCTCACTGGGGTGATGTTCCAACCGATGCCATCTTTGCAGCACACTTCAACGGCACCTCTTCAACTTGAAATTTAGAATTATATTATTTTCCTGTGCCCACCCTAAAAATGTGAACCAGCTGTACTTCGACAGAGCTGAAACTTCACCCTGATCCAAGCTGCCCCACTGTTAATGCTCTCCTTTTGGGAAAGTAGATAAGAGATGATTATATCTGGAGAGCTTGCCATATAGTGTGCCCCACAAGTATTTTCTTTTGCAATATAGACAGCATTTATTGATTTTAAACGAACTTCAAAAACTGTTTGCGAAAACTAAATAGAATGATATACTGTGGTTAGCGTACCCCTAAAATTGCTTTTTTCAGATTGCTATGGTATATTACTATTTGATATTAGGGTGCCCAAACTGGTGCCCTACAGTTCAAGAGAAGCCATTGGAGACATTCTAGTTGTGGGAGGTTTACGCCCTGTGTAGTATATACTTTGAAATGTGCTTCTTTGTAGTGAAGTTAGGGCAGGGGATATCTTTATATACACTCTCATAAAAGCATTTTGAAATACAGGCAGGATTGAATCTCTTGTTGAACAATACCACTTGTTAAAAACATATAACACTATGTACAGGGTTTAGACTGCTCTTCGTCCTATTAGTGTCAACAGGTAGAACCAAGGCAGTGGCCGAGCGTGACTGGCAAAGGCACACGGCGTTCTGGCAGTCTCCCATTTTAGGTGGAGAACATTCCAGGCGAATCCCATTGATCCACCAGTAACATCCTAGATTACCCACTCACCTGCCTATAATCTCTCTAATCGCCATCACATGCCTTAGCCAAGTGCCATGAATGCAAGAGGATGGCATGAGCATTCATCATGCCAAGTTACTAGAGCTTCCAGATTAGTCAAATACCATCAGAGCCAACCTGGAATAAGCAAATCCTGATAAAGGTTTCACTCTCATTAGATGATTTATCCGGAATGTAGCTCAGTCCATGTGAGAGTGTGGCAATCAGTACTGGTGTAACCAAAATAATCTTAAACTTAGGGTGAAGTATGGGATAAATCATGTAAAATGTATGGAGAGGAACCATGCTTTCATGATTTGAACACTAGCATTCAAGGAAACACTAAGATTGGGTTATACGATCTAGACTGGGCAAACAAACACCCATCGCCCCTCCATCTGAGAGACCACCACCAGCTCCCATCCACAAAAGAGGCCAGTTAAGATCCTCACGCACGCCTACAAAGCTCCCCACAACGTAGGACCTGCCTACCTCAACCATCGACTGACCTGCCAGCAACCTGCTAGACACATGCTCCTCTTCACTTGTCCTCGCACACACCGCCTCCTTCTCGTACATCGCAGCCAAGACCTGGAACCACCTCCCCCTTCACCTTTGTAGGGCCCCCTCGCTAGCAGACTTCAGAAAGACTCCAGACCTGGCTCTTCGATGGAGACACAGCGGCCAGATGCCTTAGAAGTGACAGAGTTGCGCTCTACAAATACAGATTGATTATTAAATGGCCTACCTTATGTAAAAGAACAGAGTAAAGCATTACCTGAAGCTATTTGCGCAGAATCAGACAATTTGATAAAACCGTGATTAGCCACAGGGCACACCATTTTCTAGTGTGAACGAATGACTGCAGTTAAACAATGGACCAAACTGGCAGCAGAGGAGGTTTACGCCCAGAAACGTACATTTGCTAAAACAAGTGAAGCCTCATCTGAGGAAAGTGTTGCTTCAGTTAGTGACACTCGTTTAAACAGACCCCCTGTACCTCCTGCTAGTGAGTCAGGGATTTCAGCAGTTCCATCAACCTCCAGCACTAAGGTTTCTTTTTTAGAAATAAGCCCAGCGGCCAACAGCCCACCGACGACTCAATCTACACTCGATCCAGTTCCACAAAAACACGTAGAGGTGGCGGAAAGCACAAAAACACAAAGCACAGGCAGGAGACAGAAAAAACACTAGTTGTGAACATCTCTTCCTCTAGTTTGTCAGATTCCCAGATCGCTGTCCTTAACAAGGGAACATCCTTTGTTCCCACTTACCACACTACTCCATTCCAATCGGAGGTTGAATTTTATAAATTCATGAGGAAATTAAGACTGCGATACTTCTTTACCACTCAAATTGTATCTGACCCGATAACTAGCGAGATGGATTATAAGGAGTTTAAACCTAAGAGTACTTTTGTATCCCCTGTCTCGCACAAAGTGCTTGACACTTTTGAATCATTGGTTAAACATGATTTACTACACCTCAGCACACCTTCTAAAAAACACCAGAATCTAACACCGCAGGACAAAACATCATTGAAAAGTTTGAGAAACAACCCTTCTCTCACATTTCAGGCGGCCGATAAAGGTGGTGCATTGGTTATAATGGACACAAGCTTCTACGAATCCGCAATCAATTAAATGTTGTCTGATGAGTCCACTTACGTCCCATTACAATCAGACCCCACAGTTGAATTTCAGAATATTCTGATCACTATTTTGAAACATGCTGAAGACATGGGGTGGATAAATACCAAAACATACGACTTCTTGTACAACAAGCATCCCCGTAGACCAGTCATCTACGCACTCCCTAAGTTACACAAACGCCTCATGAATCCACCGTTGCGACCTATAGTGTCAGGGTGTGATTCCATCCATGACCCTATCGGTCGTTACTTGGATTACTTTTTGCAACCATTTGTACATGCGGGTTCAACATATGTACAAGACACCACACATTTTTTGAAAATCCTTAATAATCTTAACCTTCAGAGTTTTGATGACATATGGCTACTCACAGTTGATGTCGTTGCTTTATATACCTCAATTCCACATTCAGAGGGTATTGAAGCGATTGAATGGGCATTGCTCCAAATGGACACTATACATGCTAACAAGATTTTTCTTTTGGAACTTTTGCATTTTTGTTTATTTCACAGTTATTTCTCATGGAAAAATAAATTTTTCCTCCAAACTCACGGAACATCTATGGGTTTTGCGGGATCTCCCAGCTACGCAAACATCTATATGATGAAATTTGAACAGGAGAACATTCTGAATGATAGTGAATGGACAGATAATCTCGTCATATATCGCAGATATATTGACGATATTTTTATCATGTGGCAAGGTAACAGACAGGTATTGGAAACAAAACTGGCGGCTCTAAATGATTTCAATCCTAGAATCCAGTTCACACATATATTGGATAAACAATCTATTTCGTACCTGGATGTACACATAGAACTATCATCTAACCATCTGATCACCTCTTTATTCAAAAAACCCACAGATCGCAACAACACGCTACTTTTTGACAGTTTTCACCCACATTCACTGAAACGTCATCTTCCTTATTCTCAATTCTTGAGAATTAAACGTATCACTGCTGATGATGCACAATTGCACACTACCCTTGAAGAGATGAAAACTCGCTTCTTGGCACGTGGTTACCCCAAAAAACTAATTGAATCTTCAGTTCAACGCCTGAATCAGGTTTCTCGAACATCGCTTTTTGAGAAACGCATTAAACCTCCTCAAACTAGGGAAGTGTATGTGTCCAAGTTCTCCACCCTCTCTCCTGCTATCAAAAGAACAATTCTCACCAGATGGGACATTTTGTAGAGTGAACCAGATTTTGGGAATCTGTTCACAAATCCACCGCTTTTTGCATACAAACGTTCCAATAATTTGAAGGAACTTCTCAAAAAACGAGAACCCACCGCTGATGTGACACCTAAAGGGATGAATAGATGTTACAATTGCTCACACTGTAATAATGTTATTACAGGCGTGTCTTTGGCTCACCCTTGGTCGGGTAAGCCAATCAAATTCAATTTCACTGCTAATTGTAACACCTCAAATGTTATATACATCATCCGATGCCCTTGTGGCCTATATTATGTAAGCAAAACTGAGAGAGCTTTACGCACTCGCATCACGGAGCACAAAAGTCGTATCCGTACCAGATCCACATCTTCACCGTTGGCTGGTCATTGGTGTGATTTACATCACACGATTCCTCAACTTAAATTCAGTGTCATTGAGGTCATTAAACACTGTAATGATCGCGACATGAGTAAATTCATTATCCAAAGGGAGTCCTTTTGGATCCGGTATCTCAATACCTTGAGCCCCAAGGGTCTCAATGATAAAATTGAATTTGCATGCTTTCTATAGACAGTCCTATTGAACTTTTTGAAGTTCAAACAAATGGGCTGGATCTTGTAGTCCCCACTTCGCATGAGAGCATTCACACGTTTTAATCTTGCATCGACTCAGAATTTGGTATGTTTCATCACATTTTTTCCACACATACTTGGGCTTTAATCCTTACATAGGATAATGGCATACATATCGACACTGTTTCACACATTCATCACATCTTTCATGAGCGACGGTGTCATTTGTTAGACACATTGTTAGAACCATTATTCGCATAGAGATTGTAAATAGGCAGGATGCCAATAGAAATGTTTTTATTGAATGTCTATTGATTTATATATTGTCAGTTCATTTTTGTTGATTCAACTCACAAATACGCAGTATGTTTCGTCGCAGGATGCTAATAGATATGTTTTTATTGAATGTCTCTATTGATTCACATATCGTTAGTCTAATTTTGCTGATTAAACTTACAAATACGCAGCATCTTCTGCCGAGAATACCTATATATATTTTTTCAAGAGATTGTAAATAGGCAGGATGTGTTTACAGCATCGTTTTATTTTTCATTATTCTTTCAATTACTTTTTGCATGTACCTTTGAACACTGCTATCTGTATTTCACAGGTGGATGTTCTGTTAATACACTTCGTTCTTTCTTCTTTTTCATTGACTCTTTGATTTATTGTGCGTTTTCATTTTGTTTACACACTTCGTCCTTCCTCTTTGTTTGTCGATCTTTTGATTTGCCCTCCATTTAACTAAATTCCCGACCCAACATGGCCACCACCGTTTTTTCACTCGTAAGCCCCTCTTCACTTTCGTACACTTTTGCTGCCACTCGTGCACCTGTACTCTACTGGTATCGACGTGTGGACTTGCTTGCTGCCTCACGGACTCACGGATTACCCTTACAGATATTCACCTTCAGGTACTAGTGCTTTTGTAAGCATCTAATTCCACTAAGCTAAGCGCACACACTGTCGCGTTTAACTTTTCGCATTCATTATTCGCAGGTCTCTATTTCTTCAACACAACGCCGTTTCTGCGCGTTCGTCATTACAGTCATCGATAGCTTGCCACTGCTCGCAAGGGCTTGTAGAATTACGTATTATTCACGTAAACATTCACAGACACCTCCAGGTACCACAGCATGCATCATCATTTAACTTTTCCCGTATACACTGTTGTATTCAACCCGTTGTATCTTTCACTCATAGGTCTCTGTTTTCCACATCAAAGCGCTGTTACAGCGCGCTCGTGAACATAGTCATTGACTATTTTTTCTGTCCGTTTGGCCTGATAGAACTCTTGGTAAGCGCACTTTAGTTGCCTTCATCATTTAAATATTCTCACAATTTCCGTGATCTCCTTGTAAATCACTCTAGCTTCTTCAGGTATTTACTTGTTTCATTTGTTTCACTGGGTTGGTGTTGGTTCTATGTTTTCACATCGTTCATGTGAGATTACTTTTATTGTCACATGGTGCTTTTTCACTCCTTTGTTTCTATTCTCGCTACTCTCTTGCCGGGACTACATCACATCTCAGCCCAATTAGAATTTTCACTCATTTATTGGTGAAACAACCCAGTGATTTTAATTCTTCACTTTTCATCTTGTTCGAACACCTGTGTGATGCCAGAATTGCCTTCCGCAGTTTTCTTTGTGAATAATTATGTATATGACTGATTGATGTTTCATTTCTAGATATCCCCTGAAGAAGGGCGAACATTGCGCCCGAAATGCATTGGGAAGATCAAGCTATACTATACGTGCTATAGAACGTTGTACACATGAACTCTTTTGGTCTTCTTGTCACCTTAGTATAAGTGTGAATAAATTAACACTTTGATAAGAAGAAATGATAACTTGTTATTTTCATCTTTGTATAATTATTGATGGTTTGATGATGTCATACAATCTTCAGCTTTGGCTTAACAGATAAATGTGATTAATTTGTTCTTTACTCAGTTCTGAGTTTCAATAGTAGTGCATTCCCTGTCTAGCGCATTCCGCTCTAGTTCCTTACGCTTTTGAATTCAGGTGGTGGGTGGAACCACCCCAGGGTCAGCACACTAAACCTTGTCTAAGTTTAACAATGTTGTAAATTAGGTACCACTATAAATATCTGAGTGCACACCAGCTGTTAGTTCTCTCCTGACAGCATGTACTGGACAGACATCTGGGAGAAAGACTAACTGCCAGCAACTGGAGCTCTGGTCCAACCATGCACTTTGCCGTCTCCCCATTAAACTCGCATCCCCCCCAACCCCTGGCTCCAATTCACCATTTTGGTCTCCAAGGCAACAACCTAATCTGTACATAGTTTTGTACTGTCCCCAACTATGGTTTATTGTGCACATATTACCTTCCATTAAATGTTGAGATTCCTTGTTCTTCCACTAGTAAAGTAAGCAGTGGATCTTCGTGTGAAACACAGAGAACAGAATAGTGAACAACAGCGCACTGTCGGGAGGACCTGGCGCGTCAAAGACCAGTGATTTCAGAAAACCTAAACATATGTCAATCTTTTGCAGTTGCAAGGATGAGATCCTGATGCACGTTAACAGAACAAGGAAGAGTAGGATTCTGCCATCACAAGCAGAGTTTTTTCACATGCAAAATCTTCAACTATAATGGAATTTAATTGTGATTGATTTTGACAACTTTTGGTGTTGGTTCAAGCCAGGAACATCCACAAATCTGGTCGGGGAAGTAAACTTACACAAACTCTTAAACTTTTACAGATAGTTTCTGTCAATGTCTGTATATGTACTTCTCGCAAAAGTAGAGGTAAATACATTTTCGGGTGTGAATGAAACATCCCCAAAATTGATGAGGATGTAGTAAAAGGGGGTTTCCTTGAGGAAAAAAAAAAATTCCTTCACAGAGTAAAAAGAAAAAAAAATAAGTTTGAGAGTGCAAATGCACTTTTGCTTAGTGCATGCACATGAAGAACACTACACGTTACATTTCACTATGTGAAAATAATTAAGTTAGGGAGTACACTTGCGACAACCGCTTCTTTGAGAATCCCTTAAAAGTTGAAAATTGTACCCAAAAAGTAGATGAAAGTCACAGGTATAATGTCCAACTTTCTCTCTGACAGTTGCGAGTAGTGGGAACAGAGTTGCGATATAGAATATAAGGGAGGTCACAAAAACATAGGGCCACTAATGCACAAATATGTTTTTGGTGGAGTACACAATGGTGAAAATGTGAAAGGTAAGAGCAGGAAGCACCACTTGGCGTAAGAGAATGTTCAGCTTGTTACACTACCCTACGATCCCAGCCTCCCGTCTCTTCCTGCAGAGCCGTGTGGCCTACGACATGTTGTACGCGGGAAGGCAGGCGATAATGGAAGTGCAAGTGGAAGCCTGTAAGTCAGGGCTGGAGCGGACCTTCACTCCATGCACGGCTGTTCAAATAAGGAGTGCAAGATCAAACAGTTTACGTAAATGGTGATATTTACGCTTAACAAGCATTGGCATAGCCAATAGGTCTGGCCTTTCGGACCTTATAATTGTTTAGCCATGCAGCACATGATCACCCACCGGGCAGATTTTTGTAATGGAACTAGTACTTATGTAAAGTGCTTTGATACCTTCATTCGCGCTACATAATGTAAAAAATAAAAAGGAAGGAAAGGAGAAGTGCTTGCAGATTTCTGAGGTGGGGGAGCGAAAAGATGCACTCTGTAGAGTTACGCTGTGCCTACCTGCTGTAGATGTTTGGTTTTTATCCACAACAGTTAGGGTAAAATGCTGATTGCTAACGTTCTTCTGTTTTGTTTAACCAGAAGCATGATCATCCGGTCAACAAATGGTTAAGCATCACAATGTAGCTATTTACTGACACCCCACGAGGATCGTTCCCTTCCTCCCCAAGACAGGAGTGGTCTTTAGGGAGCTTTAACAATTGTAGCAGCTGTTTGTTGCCTTCCAGGGTAGGCTTGTTGGCCAAGGACCGCTCATTAGACGGTGCGGACGATTCCGCTGAAAAGTAAGATGTCACCGTAATAGATTTCGTTTGTTCCTTTGTGTTTTAGAGAAAATGAAAGCGCACTCTTGTAGAGGTGGGGTGGAGGGGACGCGCCTTTTAATGAAAGCGGCAAGGTCTGGAAATGTAACCTGACCCACAACAGGTGGCAGCCTGCGCATCGCCACTGCCAGCTCCTATTATATAATGCCAGTACCCAATCAGAAAGCGAGCACAGTATAGAAAATCAGGAGCCGAATTGAAAGGAGGCGAAAGTGAGTTATCCCAGTGTGCAAGTGAAGGCGGGGCTTGAGTATGCATCATCTTGGTGCAGAGTAACAGATGTTTATTTCCAACCAAATGAATGTTAATTAGTCCGTCGGTCTCTAGTAGGATGAAAGGCTGAGCAGACGCGCTGGGTTTTGAACCTGCGGGTGGGAAGTCAAACATAAGATTAATAGGGTGCTTGCCTTAAAGTTAAGATTGCATTGTATAATGCCAGTACCAAATCAGAAAGCGAGCACAGTAGAGAAAATCAGGAGCCGTTTGTGTAAGCAGAGGCATCGCTACCTCTACCGCCACTGTCAAAACACGATTCTGCTGCCTTCCTCCTTCTACAAGTCAAAAGCAATGGGCCTAGCATGACAGCAAATGCACAAGTTTCTCATTGCAAGCAGAGCATTGGCAGGGCTGTGCGTGTGCATGTGGCATGTGAAGAGAGGGTTGGTTAAAAAGAATGGCACGAGAGAGAAGCGGGGATGAGTGAGCACGGCAGCGCAGAGAACGTGCCAATTAAAAACAGATGGTGACATGACCCCGAACAGATGGCGCCCCTGCTCGTAACCACAAGCAGTAGGCGGATACATTTCCTGGGAAAGGTGGGACATGCACCCGCCTTTGCCCAATTGCGTGCTGTCTTTTTAGAAAGATGCACGCAAAGCCCAATAGGAAAAAATGCTAAAAAAAAAAAAGAACCACGCACGAGCGTGTGAAAAGTCCAGAGTGATTCCAAGAGGTCGTTTTCCTAGAGCAGCGCATGTGCGCAAAGGAGACTGCGAGGTTGACCGACAAGTCAAGTGTTAAAGTACATTTGAGTTCCCATTAACTAAAACTAATGAGAAATCTAAAATGAGTTTGAGAGTCTGTAAAGTAGTATTGCTGTAGGACTCTTTCACATACTCTTAAATACCATCTTAATCCGTGCCTGAAACATCTGAAATGGGAATAGTCAGGTCATATACAATTGGTACTAACAGGAAGGACTGTGCCCTCTCCAGTTTTACTAAGAGGGAGTTTGATGCTTCTGGGTCGAGGCACAAAGGCAAGTAAGAGTACATAAAAAGAGTACGCTTTAGTACAGGTACCCATACTCAAATGCTTTTGTGAATCACCCCAACATACTAAGAAATTTGTAGTCCATGACCGGACACGTGTTCACTAAGGATGCCAACAAAACTTCATAAATTCTGTAAGTCCATGGGCCTTAATCCTTTGTTTATAAATAGGCAACGAGGAGGAAGAGGAAGGCGTGTATTCTGATAGCTTCGCTTGGAATGTCTTTATTCAACTGAATATCAGATATACATCTCAAAGGTCTCCCAGAGCACAGGCGCAAGCTACTGGTTTTGTAAAAAGGGACCCCGAGAAATGCATTGGTCAAAAACTGTGGGGGAGGTGGGGTGCAGAGTCAGCCCTTTCCACTGTCCCACTGAAACTTTTGCACCACCATTAAATTACTTACCTTACATTATTAGCTCATGTCTGAAAGCTTCAAAGTTCCAGTCTTTTAAAAGCATTATAAAGCCAATAGGTCTTACATAGGCTGCTGGCTTCTTAGCAAAAATGGTTTGCAAAACTCAGGATAAAACAAGCTAGTAAAAAAGCTGAGGGAGCTGTCAGCCTCTCAATATTAAAAAAAAATCCCCAAAACAAGAATTGTTTGGGGGTCTCTAAAAAGTACACATTGCTATAGTAGTACTTGGCACTGAAGAGAGTGAGCGAGTGTACATGGCTCCTTGTGACCGGGCAGAAATCCCATAACTCACAGTGAAGTTATCCAGCTGCGGAAGTGGGCTGACCCATTGCCCCATGCTATATGGTGTAGGGAGGAATGTGAATGGCAATAACAGACCAAAAAATGAAGAAGGTTGGATGAAGACCCCTAGAAGTAAATTATACATATAACTTTAGTAACATCAAAAGGTCTTGGGTAACACCAGATCTAAAAATGGTTCTCTTTGGCACTTGTGGTGGTCCGCTAACTCCTAGTGAGCAAAATGGACAGACATACACAACTACAATGATCTGTAAAATAAAGGCCCAAAACTGGCCAGAGGGGGAATTATATTTTCTACCTCATGGGTATCAATAGGTAACCTGCTACAACGCATGCCCAGCCACAAAACATTTGCTATTGTAACAGCTACATGTTCTGGTTGTGATCAACAATGGAAGAACATTTGACCTTTGCCCTCCCACTGTTGAACAATTCTCATAGCACATCCTCGTAGCAGGTATCTGGCTTAAGACTCACTGCGTGATCCTGGAAGAAGTCAAAACAAACAGACAGTAACATCTAGTAATAGAGAGTAAACATAGCATGCCCACTAAAGGGCACAACACTCCCAGTGCCGCCATTGCAACATTCAAAAGGCTCTTAATGAACATACCTCGAATCAGTACTCTGCTACATACTCCAAGAACAACAAATCTTCGGGGATGACATAAAATACCCTTGCCGCCATACTCATGTCTCCCATGGAAATTATCCCCTAACCCCTCTACTTATGCAAAGTTCCCAAGATGTGTACCCTAAAGCAACACACGTGAACTGTACTGTACTGCAGCTCAAAAAAAATCACTGTGCCCTATGGGGGCCACACCCTATTCAAATACCCCTGAAAAACAATAATCTATAATTTACTTTTTGTATATGCTTTATGCAAAACAGCAGCACATTTCTGCTTATAAGTATACTCTGGATATCATAGACAAATGGCTATTTCATTTCTAGTAGAAAAATGGCCCTTTTTGCCTGGCCACCATAGAGGTTTCACCCTTCTCTGGATCCTATTTTTGCGGGACTTAGAACTCTGTGCAGTGTTACCTTCGCTTAACAGGAATAAAGTGTCTATGCTCTTCCTTTATACATAGTTAAACTGGAGTGCCTCTAATTGACTTATTTACCTTGCCTAGAAGTCCCTAGTATATGGCAGAGAAAACGTACCTGGAAGTTAAATGGCAGCTGTGGACCGCAGCACCTATCATGCCATCCACAGAGTTGACTTGGTAATCATGGCTTCAGTCCTACCATGTGTAGTCTCACTGCACCTACCTAAAACATGCTGTCAAAATAGCCCTTTTTGACAGGCGGAAAACTGTGCTTTTAAAATTGACATGTTCCTCCAGTGAGTAGGTACTAAAAGCTATTTTCACTAGCAGGGCAGTAGCCGAATCCTATAAAATGTCAAAGCCGTGAATAAAACTTTAATTTGTAATTTGACAGGAATCAGCAACAAAAGTAATTCAAAGACTAATTTGAATATATATTCAAAGACCAATTCAATGGTGAAATTCAGTTTGGAATGAATATTTAGGAAAAGTTACTTTTAGAATGTGACCTTTCTCTGGTCTAAAGCTTGTGGAAGCTAATGTGCAATAGGTCTCCAGCAGCTGCCCTGCAAGTGCTGACCTTAATGAGGAGTGAACATTGCTCGCAGAGCAGAACAATGGCTTATGCCTGGTGACCAGTTGGATTCTGTGTGGGGCATTTGAGAAGTATCTCCCAGGAAGGAAAGTTTGGGTGGACTCAGACACTTTATTAAACTGTAAGGGACAGAGGTGAGGCCTACCCATTCATAGTTAAGTGTAACAAGAAACCTGAAGAAAGGAAAGTCTTTGTCTCCATGGCCCAGACTAGCCAGGCAGGCTTCGAACCCAGTAGGAGGAAAGCTAACCCAGAACTGATTTGGGTTGACACAGGAAAGGAGACTGCTCATTTTCCTGACCACATCTCTCAGCAGGCACACAGGGGCTGCCAAGGGAAAAAGGATTTCTCCATCTTGGATTTTAAGAGTGACAAGCACTGTGAAGTGTTTTTAGTAGGGTAGGTAGGAACGGCAAAAAAAAAGGGGCAGCTTTAATCCTCAAGAATGTTGGTTAGGGAGAGTGCAGGAGTCACCCATAACTACTAGCTAGTGGCAACCACCAATGTGGCCTCCTCTGCAGAACACTTTCTGGATGTGTGAAAAATCAGAAGAGAACTGCACCTGCAACCTGAGAGGAGCCCTGAAGAACGGGACCTGCTCCCTCTTGAATCCAGGACAAAGATGTGGACTCCAAGAGTCAGGTGGCTGATCTGTGTGGCTGCAGGGACACAGCAACAAGCTGTAAGAAGCCTTTTTCTTGAAGTGACCAGCTGACCAGTACCAACTGGACCTGGACTGGAACTTGCTGTGGCCTCTGCTGGGTTGAGTCCTGGCCCCCAAGTGCTGTCCATGTGGTCCTGGGAGACTGAAGTGACGCAGTGGAGCTGCTCCAGGAACCCTGAAAAGGGGAGACTATGAAAGATTTTGGACTTCCAAGACCTTCTGAGCCACCTTCCCTTTCCTTGCATACAGGTTCAGGCCTGTCCAGCTGGAGCTCCATGGAAAAGATCAACTAAAAAGGAACAATCGATGGCTAGGACATACCCCCTTGGTAGATATGGCCTGCATTACATTGCAGAGACTCGGAGGAAAGCTGTATAACCCTAAAGAACTTGGGAATAACAACATATCTGTTGCAAGCTCTCTGTAGGGAAAGATTTATATATTATTCTGTCAACAATAATATAATCTTAGTGAAGCCACTGGATTATGTGGTACTCTTGTTTATGCTCATTTCTACTGTGTTGCACCCTAAAATGTGAAACCATTCATTTGACGTATACGCAAATTGGCAGGACTTATCACAATACATTAAAAACATTTGTACATATTTCAATAAAACAAATCTATGCTGGCACATCCCTTGTTGCAAGTCTTTAAACACAGACGTTTACTGTAACTTCATTATAAATGGTCCGTCTCCAAGTCGCACGACAAATCATAATGAAGGTACACATAAAAGTATTTTCAACAAAAAGTATCCTCTAAAAATTGTCCTGTTTACTCCTTATACCAACTGTCTTGCTCCTGTAAAACAAGGTTGAAAAGTTTCAGCCAATAGGGAATGGCATCTTAAGGATGCAACAAGGTAGAGTGCCCAGGAAGTCGCTAAACATAAATAAAACAAAGGTAAGCCTACCTATCAATTTAACAATGCCAAAAGCAGACAACTGTTGTCAAACACACCTCCCCATGGATACCACCATAGGAAAGAATCCTTCCCAGTGAAAAAACTTACAAAAAACCCATAGACTGAAGCCATGCCTGTCCAGAGGTGAAGTGCATACTTTACCACGCATGCACGTGTGGAGAAACATCCACAAAAAACTCAAAAGGGTGATACTAGGAGCATTAAGAATAAGCTATGGCCGGGCCAAACACAGTGTTCCTGTCACTGGGTCAATTACATGAACATGCGTGAACAAACATTTAGCTACATGCACATCGGAATAGCCAAACCGAAACAATTCTATGAATAACGTCTTGAAAAGGCCTACATTTATGTATGAGTAATGTAGCTCGCTTATCCAAACTCAGCCCACCACTGCGGCCACAAATATACTGTAGTGTACCATCAACACTCCTTAAGTTGCATGTGGGGACCCTCACATACCAATCCGTTACCAGCGTGTATGTTAGGATTTTCAGAGGGGGGATGTCTGACATCATTCGTCAACCCGCATAAAAAAGTCAGGCGCCATCCTGAGTAGGACAACTTTAGCATCTAGACTCAATCACCCCAGCCCACTTTATCCATGTAAATATTCCCCATACAAAGTGGGGCACCAGGTACAGTGAAGATGGATCTCAATGTAGGTCCCATTTTCTGGACTACTGTAGTCTACTGTGTAGTCACGGAAATTATATGCCAAAGTATGGTGGTATCCACAAGCAACAACTTGCTTATGCTGGAAATACATGTGGAACACTTCCTCACCACGAACACTTACTGTCTCAAACCCATGCCCCACAACATAATGACGGTAGGATGTGGGATTGACCGATATAGTGTCTCCTTCACGGAGACAATATAATCTTTACCAACTGAATCAATATATACATGCTATGTACATGGATTGACAGATGTTCAAAAGTCCATCCATTTGATACATCAAAAGTATAACTTGCAAGCTATGTTGAATCAATATGAACAGGGTACGTATATGGTTGGATTACAAAATGTTAAATTGTGCCAACCATATAATACAGTGTGTACCTTCAATGAATTATCCTATTCTTCGTATAAGGGACCAGACTACAGTCTCTGTTGACATTACATGGGCAACAATGGTGTGGCGGTAGAACCTGAATGGTCTTGTCAATGGCTGCCCTCTTAGCTCTTCTGGTAACACTTGTGATAAGAACCGAACATACAACAAAAAAAGCTGTCAACATTCACATGCTATCCTAAATACATAATACTCAATTATGTACCCAACTCCCATTACAACAAGTTGGTAGGACTCATACTGATGCCTTACTGCCACTATCCGTAAGTGACAACTGGGGTGACAAATGCACAACCTACTTATCAGGCATGGTGTAAACAAATGCATTGTATATAATCAGTGCCTGTATTTCATAATTCTCATTCAACCCAAAAACTGTTTTACATCTCTCGATGAATCTAGCCCCCCTTCTCAGCAAAGTATCTTCAATCACCCCCCCCCCCCCCGCCCTCCCTTCCTTCATCTCCTGTGGCAACAAAAAGAATGGACCATTTAATGTCCACTTCATTATACTGGTGGTTGTCAATGTTCCCATGGGGCATCTAAAGTCTTGCATCAAATCCTGGATCTATACCAGTGGATGCAGGACCCGTTTGCCCAATGTAGAATTTGTTGTAGTGACATGAAATACAATATCTTTTTTGTGTTACAGTTAGAAAACTGTCTGAGCAATGGTGATCCCATTAATGTTTATTTCTTAAGAATTCATAGTAAACTGACAGGCAGTGCACCCTCCACACTTGTAATGTCAACTGATAGGAGGCAAACTCAATAAATCCCTTAGGTTCCCCCCAGTGTAGATATATATATATATGGAATTCCAATCCTGGCAGACGAAGAGCAGACAGGCACAGACTCCGTGAAATACTGGCAAAAAGATGTAGTTTAATCCAACAACAGCAAGACGCGTTTCGACGGCGAACCGCCTTGTTCACTTCATATATATATATATATTCAAAAAAGATTTCCTTCCCCAACCTCCCAGCGGTGATGAAGAAGGCGCAAACTCCACTTGTATTTGGCGTGGGTAATTTTGCTCACTTACAAAGTCATTACGCATTTTGACCGGTAAAACCGGCCTTGCTCACATTAAAAAAACAGTGTTACTTTGATTGTTTTTGTACCACCTCTCTGTGTCACGTGACTTACAACAGACATGAAGAAAAGACTCTCAGTCTTATTATGTGGATAACAAACATGGGTCCACGACATTAATATTATTTCTCCTCAATACACATTTCTAATGCCGTCCGGCTATTAGACAATAAATGCAAGGTGTAAATAAATAATATAATCATAATAAATACATTAAAAACACATACCATTTTGAACTTTAAATTCTGTCAGAACAGTTGCCATTTATACGTTAGAGTTACCTTAGCAACAGCTTATAGCTCTTATATGCAGCGCGTATTAGATTCATGATTTGTAACGGTTTGTCGTCCTTCATCTGGAGTCATCATTTCATTTGACCCCCTGCTGTGCTTAAATGCATTCATTTGACAACCTCACAAATGACGCATCACTAAATGTTGCTGCAGTCTTTAAAGATTTAAATTTCTTTAACCCCTGTGCAACTCTAGTTTTAAACCATTAATGAAAAGTTCATCTAAAATCGGTTGCTAATAATATACTGTATTTACTCTGTCTTGGAACACAATAAAAAATGTTTATGATCCACTAAGACATTGTTAAAACCACCTAATTTACCTACCTAGTGCAAATTTAGCATTACAGTACTGTTATACATATGCAAAGATATGCTATGTGCAAACCGTGCTATAATAAAGTGCAAAGTGCCTGATCAATTAGTACAGTACTGCAAAAGCTGGAGTGATAATTCATAAAATCACATCTAAAAAAATCTTTATTGGGGGGGGGGGGGGGGTTCTTCATTATATAAAAACCTGCGATACATTTGATGTTATAAAACATGTATGCAAGGCTAAAATTCATATTTATATACACAGTAACCCGTAGATGTCACTTGTGTAGATTGAGTACGTCTTGCTTTGCCACTATTAAAGTAATTTCTTAGGGAGACTCTTTATAAGAAATAATGAAGGTCTTCCGTAGTGTTTAGTCCCAAAGGTGCCTTACTGTCAAATTCAATGATCGTACATGTCTAACTGCCTCAATTTTCGTTCTCCGTTGCCTCCACAGCGTAATGCCGGGACGGCATCTATCACAAACTATTTTAGACAGTTGAGATTATTATCATGTATATTTTTTAAATGGCGCGCTTCCGGGTAGTTGGAATTATTGTTTACAATTGCACGTAGGTGCTGTAAAATACGTTAAGTGCACCTGCAATTTAGTGCTCCCTATGTAGTTGAGGCCGCATGTACATGTGAGCACATTTACAGCATATTCTGTGCGGCACGTAAAGTTCCCCCTTGTAGGTCTTTCTTTGGGACTTAAAGGTACTTTATAGTGGATTTTATTTTCACCAAACATGCAGGCCCAGCACGTGGAGCATCTAAAAAAGCCCCGTTTTGGTGTGAGCCAGGTGGTACTGGGAAAAAAAAAATATATATATATATTATTATTTTTTTACGAAAACAGTACAGGGAGAATGAACTGAGATCATTTCCAATTAGATTGGATGATCTACTTGCATTTTAACCTGTTTCTGCTGCTGCAGACTACATTAAACTTCACAGAAATCTACACCTGTGTGGGCACCATCATTGGGGCAACCTTCATGTTGGATATTGAGCGACGAGCCTAGCCGCGATGGGAGCCCCACTGTCGAGGACGGACCCCGGTGACACCATCAGGTGAACACTTGCGCAAGGGGACAGGTGCTGTAATGCAGTCTACTTACGACGGCTGAGCATAGAGGAGGTAACTCAGCAGCCCACTGGGGTTTCAATAACTTTATTAGCAGCACGCACACTCACTGGAGTAATTTTGACATTACGCACTACAAGTACCATGAGGTCGGGAGAGCGGCCACGCCCACTGGGGCAGATACGTCGTTGAAAAAGCGGCGTACGACAGCATGTGCGTTACTGCATAGTCAAGCCTGTGACTAAGAGCAGAAGCCAGAAACACGTCTGCGTTGAACTTTGCTGTTTGCATTTTAACCTGTTTCTGCTACAGACTACATTAAATTTCACAGAAATCTACACCTGTGTGGGCACCATCATTGGGGCAACCTTCATGTTGGGGATAAATACATCTAAATATATATATATCTGTGGATTTTAACTAATGATATGTAATTTTAGAGTATACCCACTGGGGTTTTATTCTTTTATCATATTTATTACATGAATGAGAATATATATTTATTTATATATTTAGATATTTATATTCATGTATTTATATATCTATACATGTATACATGGTTCCTTTAAAAACTGAACATTGTCTCGGTTTTTTCAGTAAGTTGAGTAAACTGTTACTTAAATTACTGGCTCTTTTTGCACATTACAAAAACAAGTTTAAGATGTTTTTCATTATGATGACAAAATAATGATGCAAAGATGTGTGCTTTCTTGACATTATGCCAACCACGAGAAACTTGACTAGTTCGGTGAAAACTGTTTCTATGTCTATGGTGACCTGATTAATATATACCACGTGATCATGCACTAGCACTTTAAATATGTGAATGTCCTTCTCACATGTCATGTGATCAAGGCCTCTATGTAGGCCGAAACGCGTAATGGCGGCAGTGCTGGGTGAAATAAAATAGAAACTTCTTGCACTGATACCTGGGTCTGTGTTCGTCTTTTCCGAAGCGACGTGGAAGCTGGTGACGAATCTTGCAATATATATGATCTTCTTGATCCTATTTTCACTAGGGTCATATGTTAATACACAATTCAAGGTCCTTATGTCTGGACCTCAAAACAGTTTCTCTTGGAGTATCCCACGTTCTCTTGAAAGAGTTGTGCACCAGTTGCTTCAGGTGCCTTTTGTTGATCAGTTTTTGGCAGAGAATGTGGCCATTTTGAAAGTATTCTTCCCCAATAGTGCAGGTTCCGCATATCCGTAGGAACGGTCCAGAAGGAAGATTTTCCCGCAGGGATCTAGGGGGGCGGCTTTAAAGCGCAGTACCGTATTTCTGTCTGTAGGCTTAGAGTAAAGACTCATCATACGTGCCCCACCTTTGGACTTAAGCCACAGGTCCAGAAAATTCATCTTGCTGGTAATTGCTGTGCATGTGAATTTCAGGCGAGGTGATCTGCATTTCATCGCAGTCTGTCAGAAATTGTGCCTAGATTATGCTCTACCTCTTTTATAGACTATCATTAGATCTATTTTTACTTAAGACTAACAATTTATATATCTGTTGCCCTTATTGTATTTTTGACATTTTGATCATTAAAGTTTATTCTATTTTTCTAATTCAGGTTGGGATTTTTATTGTATGGAGTTTTGACTTGATTACTGTTTAGGTACTACATAAATACACTACACACGGACACAAGTTCAACCTGTCTGCTCTGTGGCTAACTCCCAGAAAGTTGATCCCAGGTTAATTTAGTGACTTTGGGGTTTTAAAAAGTTAGTGTCATTGCTTGAGGTGAGCAACTACCCACTTCAAATAATCACATTTCTTGAAATCTTGATAAAACTAACTACATAACACATAGTAATCTAGTTGGGTGTTTTAAGAGGCTAGGCCACCCCGGCAGACGCTTTCAGTCACTACGCGGTTCCACAGCAACATCAAGTTATGTAATCAGACTAATCTAGACGAAGTAAATCCCCACAGTGCTACAAAAACATCAGAAGCAATCATCTCCAAACGCACACAAACACGGATGTTATTACGAAGTTATATTAACTGGCTCCAGGGTTCCGCCCAGTGCCATCCAACCAGTTCTGCCAGTTCTCGCTGGCAAGCCTCGGCAAGGAGGCCTGACACACCGTTTCACTGCCAGTTTTAGCCCATGCTTGTCGGTCGGCCTTGGCATAGGACTTATACATTTGCAAACCTTTTCTGCTGATAACTTTGCATTGTTTAACAAAGTTTACTTAGGTGACAAATTTTGCAACGTGACATTAGCAACGTTTTATATTTCATTTTTAGAATACTTCCTTTATTTATGAAACAAAGCAAAAAAAGACGTTTTAGGAGTAGAATTTTTTTTTGCAAATCTAATTTTTCCGCTAGAGTAACCCCTACAAAAACAGGATATTTTGTTAAATATTTCACCCACTGTTTCTAGGTTTTGCTATAGACCGCTTTAGCTCTCTGAAAGACCTCATGCTACGAATACGTTTACAAACAGTACAGCGGGAGTGGTCCTTGGGTCAGCCGACTCCTTCCATTCGCTCACATGGTTTGCCACTGCTTGGCTCCAGCAAGGCCCTGGCACTGCACGGATGGCTTGTTTTCCCCTTTGTGTGTTCACCGTCTGAGGTGCTCGCATTGCCCGTTTGATCGACTGCAGAAGCAAAACGGCTCACAGCGTCCACTTCAGAGTCACTGTGTGTTCCTCTATGCATTTACTAAACTGACCTGAGAACATTTGAATTGCCGCTTACTTATCTTTGCAATTTCATGATGTGGCTTTACTTTACGGTCCTGATAATGTTATCGCATTGATAGCTTATCTGCCGCACAAGTAAGCTTTCTTACAGCTACACTGAAAACACTGGCTCACTGCCAAAGGAATCTGCTGTGCGATATTTCGCAGTTTATGCCTTTTACGTTCACCTCTCACAGTGTGTACCTTCCCCTCTGAAGCTTTTCTGCAACACTCCCTTTGAGGGTAAAGCTTATGCTGCTAATTTACCCTGCTAGAGAAAGAGGGCCTACCCCGAGCGTCCACCCTGCTGTAGTTCAAGAGGCTGCTTCAGTATGGCATTTTGTTTTTAAAAAAGGCAGTTTTGCAATTTTTGCAGACTACCATTAGCTCCAACGCAGGCTCCCCCATCCTTCTTAGTCTTGCTTGCGTCCCGTAAATACCAATTCACCTACTTCAGCACACAAATTAAGCATAATGTACTAACAGTGTAATATAAACAACCACTAGCCAGTATTTTACTAATGGTGTAATACAAGCACGTGTATGGCACGCTTGCGCGAAACGAAGACAATATTAACATTATACATACAAGGTCAGGAAAATTCTCCCTCTTCCTTATTTTTACTCTTTAATATACTATTATGCACCTGATAATTCGGAGGGTGCCATGTGCACCACAATCCACGCACATGAATGTACACACACACTCCTACTGCCATGGTGTTAGATGGAGGCAAGACCACTCTCCATGCATCCTCACAGGAAACATTCATAGGAATAACCAAAACCTGCACACAAGGACAAGAGCCACTCAATGTCAGGGAAAACATACATGGTATTTGTAAGGAAATATGAATAGAACAGAACTTTCAGTACTCCAGAAAAAACAATTTCCCTACTGGAGCACTCCCCATGCACCAAAGAAGCCAATATTCGGTCTGGATTTTTTTGCCTTAAGAAGTCTTTATCTTGTCTCATGGAAGTTGGAAGCGACACTGGGGTAGCAATGCTTACAACACTCCAGCGGCAGGGGGTGTAAGAGGAAGCCAACAGGGAAGGGCAGGCACAATTGCAGGATTTTACCATAAGGGTGTTAAAACTCCGCTTCCAACAAAAGCAATGTTCACTACATCTCAACTAGCAAACACTCGGTCACATGTAAAAGCAGCAGAGGCCATAGATACGCAATACGCTGCCCTATAGGTGAACACTGCATAGAATACATTCCACCTTATTTGTGAATACTGCAAAGGTTAATACTTTGTGGGTGTCAACTTTCTACACACCGTTTTTAGGTCTTGCCTACTCATTGTATGGTTTGTGTCTTAGAGACCTTTGGTTGTCTAACAGTAGTCTTAGAAGTCACCCATCACTTTCCTTGGCTTCATTATCACTCATTTGCTGGTTTCTTATAGGTCAGCTATCATCAGGGGCGGCTCATCCATAAGAATGTGGGGGTGTTGACCTCCTACTGCCAGCCACTACACCCCAGATGGGCTACTTACATCCATGTGTTTGTTCCTGTAAGGTAGGGGCGGGGCTGAGGAGCTCTCCCCTGGCAACGATTTAATGGGAGGCTGTGTTATCTGAACTGCGCATGTCAGATTGGCTGGTGTTTTTCATATGACCAGCCTGACATGCACAGCTCAGGCTTCCTTAATGAGCACTACATGGAAACTGGAAGAGCAGAGACACAGCCCCATCGGTCTCTGATGGAGCTTTGTGCTTCCCAAACGGAGCTAATCCCGGTACTGCTTTTATGCGTTTTTTTTTTTTTTTTTAAAGTAGCATGACAGCAAGGCTTGGATTGGCTGGGATGCCATTTCCCAGCATGCACATCTTTGCCAGGCTGCGCGTGCCGGGAGGATCACATACTGAAGGTAAGGATAAGTTTATTATGTTTATTCACTTTACAGCAGTGTTTTCAATCTGCTTCAATATTAAATTTGTATTTCCGAGGTGATCAGGGCACATTGTATTTGAATAGAACGTACCTTCAAATAGAATGTGCCCCTAATGACCTCTGAAATACAAATGTAAGCATACCGTCATTTGTAAAACAGTTTTACCTACCTCACCACTCTGTATAGTCACCAGCCGCCGCTGGGTAGGCTTCCTCCCTCTTCGTTCATTTGTCCCTCCCCTGGAGAATGTACTCATTATCTGTGTCCTTCCACTGCTCATTTTTTTAGGCCCCACTTTTCTTAAGAACTCTAGCTAAGTGTGTGTTTTTCAGCTGGCTCCCTCGTGTACTTCTACCTCCATATTCCTTCTTCCCTCCCGCGTCACTTGTCCTCAACCCTGCCTCCCTCGTCCGTGCTGCTTCTTGCTCCAAGCCCCTCCCTCCCACCTCCATTTTCCATGTTGCCTTGGACTTACCCTCCCTCCAAGTTACCTACCACCCCCGTCCCTCCTTGTTGCTTCGCGCCTCACACCCAGTAATATGTATTTTTTTAGGTCTCGCCTGACGTAGGCTGCGCGCATGCGCAGTCTCACCGGCGAGATTTAATGATGTAGGGTATTTTCTGTAAAGGGTATTAAGCCCTGCCCCTCTTTTCCATTGGCTGGCTTCACCATTTATGCTAAACGGTGGCCAGCCATTGGAAAAGAGCTCCTTGTGACGTATTCGCTCTGCTTTTTCGGCCGGCCCATTTGGACAGCCTCGCCTGCTTTGCGTTTGTCGCAAAAGGTTTCTTATCTTTATGGGGCCTATGGGGCCAAACACATGGCCCCATAAAGACAAGAAACCTTTTAGCAGGCGAGAAAGACGAGCAAATACATCATGGCAAGCGCTTGTTCACACTGGCAACAGCTTGTCTCACCTTCCAGCTCGTGTACAGTTTCGCCTGCACACTGCCCCATTCTCCTGCGGCGCACTGACTAATGCTCTTCCTTCCACAGTCTCCCACCCACACGCACCACCCACCCCTTTCCTTCTCCTCCCACCCACACACACACTGCCCACCCTGCCCTCCTCCTCCACCCACACGCCACCCACCCCTTCCTTCTCCTCCTCCTCCCAAGTATGCTATGCAGCGCCATCCGACTTCCTGTGAGTCAGACGGGAGCCAAGAGCGGCACGTGTCTCGAGCGGCCATGCTCCTCCGCGGGACTGGTGCTCTCATGGAGGGAAAGGTGTGATATTCATGAGAGTGCCATCTCTCAGGGGACTTGCGACCACAGGCAGAGGGCAAGGCAGAACCTGCTCTGTACAGCGCGTGCCTCACCACGAGGAGGGGCTGTGGAAGGTAAGGGCGTACAGGTTCGGCTTCCCCTAAATTATTTATTGTGTGTTGCCTTACATCACAGTTCAGTGTGAAATACAGTCAAAAGAATTGATGTTTAACTGTCAAATACACAGCATAGCTTCGGTCCCATGTAACTTCAAAGTCCTCGCGGTATATAGCTCCCCTAGTCAGTTTTAGCATCGCAAGACCTCCTTTCTCGCCTCTCAAAATAAATCATCATGGTGTATGCATGTCCCCATCTGAACTTTCCTTTTCACACACCAGTGTCTGTCCGACTGATGCTTTTATGATATGTTTTCACATATTTGCACACATCGGTGACTTGAGAAAAAAAAAAAAAACGATCTAGCTCCTAGAAGTGCAACGCGGGTTTAGTATGTGGGGATGTGACTTTAATAACTGGAAGTAGACTGTGTACCCAAATGAATTAAACGTAAGTGCAATATTATCGTAGATGGTTGTGTCGCGAGGTATCAGATCACCACGCGCAGGACAATAGAAGCACATTAGGAGGGATGGGAGCTGGTAATTGGTAGTTATTTTGGATAGTTTATTGTGATTAGTTTTAAAATTGCCTGGCCGACTTTCTCCTGGAGAAAAAAACTTCAAGGATTTAACACTGTCATATGCTGGAAATATACTATTTCTCATCAGCGCGTTGTTAGGACGCCGGTAAGCTTTGGGTGGGTTACATTTACTTATTGTTGTTTGCACTGGTATAAGTGAACTGAAATATGTTACTGTTTTGTGCCGAGTCTAAATACATTTGCGTGACGTGAGCTCAGCTCCCCCTGTGCGAACGTCTTCGGAAGCCACGCCCACTTACAGAGTCTGAGAGCAAGGAACCATAGGTGTTTGTTTTAAAAGCACACGTTGTTCAGGTCACCCTACAGTGACCTCTGTTGCCTGAAATTAACCTGCTGCGGTGCTGGCAGGCTCCTCTGCGGCCTCTTTGGATCAGTAGCGCTGGGCGTAGAACCAAAACCAGTCATGGACGTGTGCAGTCACACAGGGCATATTACAGCCAGTTATGAAGGGGAACATCAAAACTATTTCAGCATTGTAGTGTCTTTCAGACTAACATGATGCAAGGTCTGTCAGTGCCCGAAGCAAAACGAGCCATGCAGAGGCCGTCATGTATTGGTGTCAAATAATATTCATTGCCTGCCTGACACAATAGGTTTAAAGGAACAAATGTCCCCAGAAAAATGATGTGAGAAAAAAGTACAAACAGTGATGCGGTGGATGCTTGAATTAATCTCAGTTACTGGCAATTACTGTGCACAGTATCCAAGTAAATGTTTTCCTGTCTGTGCCACTACGGAAAGGGGACCAAACCATCCATTGTTTTTTAAATCAATCTAAGTCAGGGTCACCTCTGGACCCATGTCCACCGACATTTCTCAAAGGTCTGGTGGACTTTGTGAGTCCAGGTCTCAGATATTTTTAATCTGATGTTTACCTCCGGTGTCTTTCCGACCAGCTGGAAGGAGACATCTATTTTGCCTTTGTTAAAAAAAATCTACACTAGATGCCACTAATCCTACTAATTACCGACCTATCGCTAGAATGCCTTTGCCTGCGAAAATAGTGGACAAAATTATGAACACCCAATTGTCGCAATTTATCAACGCGAACAGTTTGCTGGATCATTCCCAGTTCGGTTTCCGCAAAGATCACAGTACGGAGACCGCACTTATCAAAGCAACAGAGGAGATCAGAGCAGTGATGGACGGAGTAGGCGCGGCGGCACTCGTGCTTCTCGATCTGTCTGCCGCTTTTGATACGGTTGATCATTCCCTCTAGCAAAGCTGTTTGGAGAAGTTGGGAGTAGGGGGAAGTGGCGCGGGCACTTCTGGCCTCCTTTATAACTGATCGAAAATCCACCGTATCTATCGACGGCTTCAACTCAGACCCCTATATCCTACCTTGTGGTGTCCCTCAGGGTAGCTCGCTGAGCCCTTCACTGTTTAATATCTACGTCTCCGAACTGGCCCCTCTTATCCGGGAATTTGGGTTCAACCTGACCATATATGCCGACGACACCCAGATTGTGGTAGCGGCACATAAACTTCAAATCTCTCCTGCCCCGCAGTTTAGATGCTGCTTGAGTGCCATCAACAGATTGATGACAGCACACTGCCTTAAACTCAATTCCAATAAAACAGAAGTTTTGATTTTTGGCAGTCTGCAGCCCTCCTGGAATCACTTGTGGTGGCGAACAGAAATGGGTCTACCACCAAAGCCAATTCTGCCAACAAACGAATGCCGTGGTGTCTGCTTCACATTTTCTCATAAAGAAAATAAGGAAAATATTTCCGTACATCCCGGACAATACCAGGAAAACAATCAAAATTAGACTACTGTAATGGGCTATATCTTAACGCCCAGAAGCAGTGTCTGAAGAAACTTCAGATCATTCAGAATTCAGCAGCCCGCCTTTTGCTTGACATTCCCAGACACAGTTCAGTTTCTAATGAAATTTGCAATCTGCACTGGCTCCCGGTGCCTCAGTGTATTGAATTCAAGACCTTATGTATTGTTTTTAAAGCTTTACACCATCTAGGCCCATCATTTCTGCAGAATCTTTTCACATGGTATCAACCGACCAGACACCTTCGGTCAATGGGGGCACGATTACTGTTGGTACCAAGAATTCATACCGCTCATTGGGGAGGCCGCAGCTTCTACTATAGTGCATCGAAACTGTGGAATTGCCTTCCTTTTCAACTTAGGAATGTTAGCTCTCTGACGGTTTTTAGAAAGCAATTAAAAACCTGGCTCTTTCAGTGCTAGGTGCGAGTCTGCAGCTTGTTTTTCCCAGCGCCGAGACGCCTCTGGGTAGTTGTGCGCTTTTATAAATCTCATTAACATTTTTCTTTGTTTAATGTAAAATTATACTCTAGGAAAATGGCAAAAGTATTGACTACTGTACCAAGACACCGATGGCCTGAAAGAAAATAACAAGCATTAAAAATGCAATTGGTCTCACCTTTCATTAAGTTAAAGCCATTTGCTTTGCTATACAATACCATTAGCAAAGCAAATGGCTTTAACTTAATCAAAGGCGAGACCTATTGCATTTACAATGCTTGTTAAGCTGTGACTCAGCAGCACTGGCCGAGTCAGTGTTTTTTCCCCCCACACATCCTGTTGTCCATTGACCCCCGAAACACCATCCCTCCATGTTGCCTGCTATCCCTCCAGCAATTTAAAAAAAACATGCCATGACGCAGCCAGTGCTGGCTCGGTCATGTTTTTTTTGTCATGCTGCACAGCAACCGCTCTGATGTACAGCATGGCTAAAAGACATTGAAAAAGCCAAAAGCCCTCTCGTAGGCAAGACCTATTGGCTTGGGGTTTCAATTCGATTTGGATTGTGTCAACACTGTATGCATTACACAAACGTGCCAGAATCTTCATTTTTAGTTGACAAGAACTGCATAAGACATGTTCCATTCACTTGGCTGTTGTACACCACCATGAAGTTTATTTAGTGCATTGGCACCTTTTAGTTTGGGGTCTGATTTCCCCACCTCAACGATCCTGCCGGGAGGCAGCGGTGGGCGTTTACCAACCTTTTGTATTAAAAAGAACTTGCTTAAGATACCCCTAAGCCCCCACCAACAAGCTGATCCTTAAGTTAATGTTGTGGCTAGCACAAGTAATTTGCATGCCAACAGGACGCCGCCAAGGCCATCTCCTAAGCGAGTTAGTTTGCCCCTTAACGAAGAAAGGCCAGATTTTGACTGCACACAGACATTTCTGCGGTCTCGTGATTGATAAAAATATCCATTTTAAAGTGTTTAGTCTTCCACAACTCGAGGAAGATAAACATGGTCCACTGCACGCAACTGACCCGCACATTTCCCCCAGACAGCAACAAAGCAGAGCAGGATGGCAGAGTCCTTCAAGGCCACCATGTACCAGGAGCGCGCTATGCAAATACCCATCAGAACCTTGGAATGCGGCGCGCTCCACTGAAGACAATGGAGTGCCTCAGGGCCAATCAGGGCTCGTACAGGCCTTCTCCAACATTGCTGGTCTTGGTTTCTCGCTGTGTATTTTAGAACTCTATACCCTCAGTATGTGTAACATTCTAATAGCATTAAAGCGCTTCTGCCTCTTGGTATACGGTCTGCTAAAGGCTCACACCCTAGTTACATGACCTCTCCTACTGCTTGGGCCTATTAATCAGATTCAGGGCCTTAAACAATCAGTATAGCCCTTGGCAGTGGGCTATAATGCTATAGTGGTACAGGGTCAGTAATAGCTGGTACAGATCTTCTGTTCCAACACTGCAATGCCTCTTTCTGTTTCTGACAGTTTATTTTAGAACATTCTCCTCTTAGCGGGTGGAATGTTCTAAAAGCATTCTAGCCATTGTGTCTCGGGCTATACCAGTTGTTAACGGTTCCACAAAACTGGGTCTTTAAACCTGAACTAACTTATCAATAGTTTTACGTTTAAAAGATTAGGTAATGTGATAAATGATCAATATATATTCGGATATAAAAAAAATGGGGACAATTCACTATTTACTGTTAAATTAAAAAATATATATATTCAGATCACAAATGTATTAAAATGTGGGAGAGAACCACAAACATCTGCTTACAAAACAACTAGAGACAAGGCACAGATTGTCAAAACACGTATAAATGCAAAATGATTTGTAAAAGAATTCAACAATTTCAGAGTTTATTTTTATGTTTGAAGCTAAATTCAGTAGGCCTGCCCAGTCACATGGATGAGATGGATGAGAGTGGTCATTCGGCATCTCATTTTCATTATTTTCAAACCAAACATCTTTCTCATTATTTAACGGTTTTGAATTTGATCTACATATTATTCAAGCCAGATAAGTGGTTACTGAATACCATTTGCCACTGATCTCTAGACATCTTGGATCTTCAGCATTTAGGGACCAAGGACGATCATTCCACGGCTTCACTTTGGGTGCAGTGGTCTTGTCCTAGATTTGGGTGGCACTACTATGGATTCTTCTAAATTTCATCTTGTATGCACGGGTTGTGGGCTCCAGCAGGTCTCCAATCATGAGTTGGTTTAGGATGCATGGTTCCCTATAGAGTACTCTCAACAGCAGGTGGAGCCAAGGACACCCAACTAAGTTGTACTTCTGTTGGGGCTAGACTCTGAAGTTTGTCAGACACTGGGATCCTGGTTAACAGATGGTCAGAGGTCTCCTATCAGCTCTCTCATCAGGCAATGACTATCCATGACCTAAGATCCTCTCATCCTCCAGTCTGAAGTGGTTATGGGCTGGGAACCCCAAAACTAAGGCAAAATACATAAGTGGATTTTTATTTCATCGGGGAGAGAAGACCCATCGTGAGTTTAACACGAAGTCCACATGTGCGATGACCATCTTTGCTCCCGGAATATCGAGATTAGGTCAGAAATTCTCTTTTAAGCCCGTTCTTTTGGTTTTCTGAATAAGCAGAAGGAGAGGACCAACCACAACAATTTACTTAACCTACAAAGTATGCACTGACTGTGCTGTTGTGTGGGTGAACAGATCGGTAAAGTAGGTGAATTAATGTGTATAGCAGGTGAACAGATACATAGAACAGGTCAACTGAAATGTATGACAGGGAAATCGAAATGTACAGCAGGTGAACAGATATGCAAAGCAGAAGATCAATGTAGGAGTTCCCTTCCCCTACTCTCAAACATATCAATGAGCTCAACATCTGAACGACAAGGATAAGCAAAGAGGAGACACTGTCAGTGGGTCACTTGGAGGTCCTTACCAGATTCCTCATTCACTTTTTAGTTTTAACATAGGATAGATCGGTTACTGTCATACGTTCATGGCAACAAACCATTTCATGCCACAAACCTCTTCATGCTACTGCAGGACAGCAACCTTTATCTCCAGGTGTTTCCTAACCATCGATATTAGTCTTGAGGGTTTACTTTGGCCTGAATTTGGTGGTTTGAAAGAGGATACGAGGTAGCCAGGTTATAAGGGTGGCTGCCAGAACAAGAGAGGAGGGACTTGGGCCTTTATAAGGCCCACCACACGGGCCCCTACAGTTGTGAAAACAGAGTGTACTGTTCTTGAATGGGAAGCTAGGTCTAACAGGTGGAGGGGAGAGCTCCTTTTAGGAGCAAGGGCCCTACCACACCCCGAGAGGTGTCATGCTTCATCATCAGGCAGCTCCTCGGGCCAGCAATGCAATGCCCAACGGGCCCAAAGCCACACCTGGCCTCATGGATTCATTTTTATTTACCACCACAGTAGTATAAATACGCTACACAGCCTACCCCGTGTCCGGTCCGATTCTGGCCACCCCGGTCTTTTTGCATGGGTAAGTTCTTGGACTCGTGAGTGAGGACCACCCAGTAGTGAGCTCCTGTCCTTTTCCCCCACACTTCACTTCTCCATGCAACATAGATCGGCTAAAAGGTGAAGATCTCCGGCACAAAGCCCCCTCAAGGGGCCCCTTGGGCATTGCAGCACAGGCCCAATGAGGAGCTGCCCGATGATGAAGCATGACACCTCTTGGGTGTGTGAGGGCCCTTGCTCCTAAAAGGAGTTCTCCCCTCCACCTGTTAGACCTAGCTTCCCACTTAGGAACAGTACACTCTGTATAAGGGTGGCTGCTACACATGGGTAGTATTTTCTTTTAAAGCATTTCAGGAAGATGTTTTTGAGCGGGGGGGGGGGAAAGAGGTATTCATTTCTTCCCTATAGACTGAATGTTTTGCCAAAGGGACTGGTTCAGTCAAACCTATAATTTGCTCTGTGGAAAACATTAGCACTGCATGGTGGCTGTTACATGGCCATGCAGGCTGTCAAGTGCAGTAGAGCAAGGCAAAACAACATTCTGCTGGCTATGGCACTCCATGGTTACTTAAAAATATATTTGAAAAAGGGAAATTTCAGCAATTTCATACCATCAATAGTTCCAATATGGCTACCTTAACTTGCTTTATAGAAGCATCATGCTTGTCTGAGCTGACCGAGATCATTTGCGGACATGCATGAACGAGGCATGTAGATTGGCCAGAGGAGCTCCCAACTATTCCTGATCCTTGAAGATTCAGTCTGGAGGGAACCTGAGAAAACGGTCTGATATGCGTCAGTCAAACCCCCCCTGTACTCCTGCTTTGCCTGTGTTGAGATAAAGGTCTATTGTATTACTAGGGGAATACTGGTGGGCTGAGACACATAGGAAATCAAGATCAGCCCTGGGAGAAATGGTCTAACCAGGCCCACACTGTAGGAAACGACTAGAATGGGGCCGTGCAGATTTCCATAGTTGAGTCAGAGGAGACAATCCAGCTCTGAAATCAGTAATTTAGGCAGCAGCCTACCCGGTAAAAGCTAGAGTGGTAGAATAGCCACTTTGCCCCTTCTAGTGGGAGATCCTTCATCGAGGAGTTTTGGGTTAGTGTTTTCTCCATCCTCTAGCTCCATAAGGATTTATCAGTGTTCAATTTGAGCGGGCAGTTTAATTATTTATTCAATATACATTAAAAATGACTATTGCTTACCACCCAACCTCCTCTTATAGCTTTAAGGGCCTGTAATAATCTGAACTGTCACATTTGTAGGAGTGTGATGGTCAGTAGTTGTGTTGTTACCATCATTGGCAGCATGTCAGTGGCAATGTGTGGGGAAAGCTGCAGTGGATGTCTAAAAAGAGGTCTGGCTTTCTTTTTTTACAAATTAAGCACTGGTTCACCTGCTGGATTCCTACTAAGCTATCTTTGAGAAAGATGCTTCTAAGTAGAAAGGCTCTTTTTGAATACGGGATTGCCATTTTTGTTTTTCATTAGGTCCTGAAGAAAGCTTTGTAAAAAACGATAACAAGCTGAAACATGTCGACCATTTGACCATTTTAGGATGCATCTGACCAATTTAATGTCAGTACTAATCATCCCTCACTGTTTTTAACCTGTTCAAGTTTCGTCACTATTAAATTTATTTGTGGACGAATCATGACCTTTTAATTTTTCCATTCCCCTTTTTTCACTCACTAGTCACTTGAAGTCCTTTAGTCTGATTTTTACGCTCCGCTTTAACAAAGCGTTGAAGCACACCGGAGGTGCAGAAGGCACCCCTGGTGGAACCCTATGATGAAGCATGTCACCAACTATGTTGGTGAGTGAGGGTTCTAGTTTTATATCAGATTGACTTTGTTTTTTGGCACTCCTTCCCCTTATTCTAGGAGAATCACCGTTCGTGTGGTTCTTTTTTTCTCTTCATTACACTCTTTTGTTGTTATTTTGCTGATACAGGTGGACTAAGAGTGTGGCTTAACCCTCTCTCTCTCTTGTTGTTTTCAGACTGATTAAGTTATGACTTGATGGACTTCTATTATATGGTGTAACTTATATATAGATTTTGTTGAGGTAATGGCTTTTTAACTTTTTGTATGTCTGTACTTTTTATGCGTTGAAATAATGTGAAATAAAGTATGTTTGACTGACTGTTGGTTTACTCAGTTTGGGGAAAAGCAGCAATGACTTTATCCCAGGCTTGAGCCAGGCCCATCTGAAGAAGGGGGCATAACAAATTTGTTCACACGGTTTGATCATGGATCTTTATCAAAGTGGGACGGCTGGCACTCTGTGTCTGGCATCAATCTGGTTTTTCGTGCATCACCATTTCTTATATTGTCTTTTTAATTAACACAATTCAGACATTTCATTTGGATGTAAACTGGTTCTTTTACAATGCTTCCAACAAAATTCATCAATGTGGTATAGCAAACCGTTGACCATTATTTTTCAGAATATCTTATAAATGTTAATTTCCCTCCACCAATGAGCAACCACTGGACTGCTCTCAGGGTGGCAAATTTGCCCCCAGTGGACAAAGAATCACTGACTTTGTCTCCTCACCAAGACTTGAGGTAAACCCTTTCCCTGCGCCAGATCCTCAATGTATACTTAAGGAAGTCAGGGGTTTCAGAGTAGGCCATCCTTCACTCTAGCGTTGCAAGGCAAGGAGACTTGTATATGGGCAAAGGAGAACATGTGTTTAGTATCCCTCACGCCAACTGGGTTGTGTGGTTTGTGAATGGGACACTGTTTCAAGTGTGCTGATTTACTGCTACTCCTCTTCTGCTGTTCAGTTTCATTCTACAGCACAGTGGGGCACTTCTTACTCACTCCTTACATTTTTTTTTTTTTGTTGAAACATTTTTTATTGTTTTCCAACACAACAAGACAACAATCAACTCACAATCCCCACCCGTCCAGGAAATACCACACATGTAACAGCATCCCCGACTCTCCTGAAGACTGCTCAACCTTCCCACCCGGTCCCCTACCCCCCCCCTCTCCCACCCTCTGTCAGTGTGCCCCCATCTCCTACCCCGGTCCCACTTTCGATGTGTCCCCCCTCCCCGGTCAATAAAATACAGGAGCCCAGCCTCTCCCTAAACCAACAGGACCTTCCAGCTAGCCCAGCCAAAAGTGTAGGCGGTCAGGGCCCACCGTCTCGCCTCTTCTAACTCACTCCTTACATTAGGATGCGGTTTTTATGCATTACATCCTGTTGGACTTGTCCCTTCCGGCAGGTTCACTCCTGAACTTTTTGCCTTAAGCTTGGACATATTGGTAGTGATTTTTGGCCTCTGCGCACTTTAGCACTGTGGCCCAGTGTAAAGTGTGTGCGCTCTCGGAGTGCGTGTGGTGAGATTGGCCTGCCCTCCCATAGGAATGCATGGGGGATGTGTGTCCATGGTAATTCCTGATGTGAGAGGAGTGCAGGGTCGAGTTTAGTATGTGCGAACTCGTGAGAATAAATGCTGCGCAATGGTGTGTGCAGATTTATGGTGACTAGTGGAGAAGTGCCACTTTTAGAAGTTGGCATTTCTGTGTGCTGTGTGTCTGCCTGCCTGATGTGGAGTGCATGTCTGGCTTGTAATTGACAGGAGCTGAGAGGGCTGGGGAATTCCAGGAGCCAGGGGAAGTCTGCCCGGTGGTGAATGGAGAGATCTGCATGTAGATGGGAGGGAGGAGTTGCACCTGGGACCTGAATAGGACTGTGCCTTCCCTCCACAATGCTGGCTCCGCCCCCTGTGGTGCGTCTGAGCACCTAGCCCCCACCAGACAAAGGAGAGAGGAGCGGAGCAAAACAAGTGCTCCAAAGCTCCCCCAAAGCAGTTACATCTGGTTTTTACCCCAGCCCTGTGCTGTGTCACAAAGGGAAATGTTGTATAAATATAAGGGCTGTGACCCCATGAAAGTGTTGTGTGATCCTGACTTGAGGGAGGGGGGCTTGCTGCTGCTGGGGCCCAGGAGGGACCGCCATGGGGGCTGCCTCCCTGCTGGAAGGCCCTATGTGCTGGCCCCTAGGCCCAGCCTTTGCCCCCTGAAACGTGCTTTTATCCTGGGGAAGAGAGCTTAATTTTTGCCCTAGACTTTGATTAGAGCGCTTCCCTTATTTTACTGAGCGCTACATTTTTATGCCTTTTATTGCCTCTAGTGCCTTGGGAGCGCTAGATTTCAAATTGCCAGCTGGAGTTTTGCTGCGCTGTGCTGCAACGTGGGACTACCCCACATTTTGCAGCTCGAAGCGGGAGCCCACCCCGCGTTGTATTTTTGATGTGGGTGCCCACCCTGCACTTAGCCAAGAGAAATCACCGCCGCAGCCCAAGTCCGAAGAGAAGTTGCCGGGCTGCTGCAAGCGCGACCCGGAAGTCAGGCAGCCCTGCCTGGTCGTGGGTGGGGCCTCCTACCAGCAGCCGGACGTCTGCGCGGGGCTCCTGTGAGCTTGGGAGAGCCCCACACCGCCGAGAAGTCGTCCCAAGGCCCCGAGCAGCATATGGAGATGGTGGCCGGTCGGCTCCACAGAACTCCGCGCCCGCCGCCAGAGGAGAGCAGAGTTTCCCCGCAGCAAGAGGAGCCTGCCATCAGCAGCCCGGTGAGTGGGCTGAGGAGGGTCTTCGTATTGGTGCACCCAAAGCACCTGGGCAGTCCTGCGTGCTGGGCAGCCCCGCGAGAGGGAGCGGGCCGCCCCACAATCAAGGCACGGTCTTGGTGCCCCCTTTCTGAGCGGCCCCACCTGGTAGAGGGCCGCTCCAACGTGGCCCCATTTGTTGTCAGAATCCCGGTGAGCGGCCATTCCACGGCATGGAGAGTGCCAGTGCTTACCTCTCTTTGGGGGCAGTTGTTGTGAAGAGCCCCAGAGTCTTAGGGGCATATCGAGGAGCATTGTCGGCGCCTGAGCAGTCCCGTCTGGCAGCGGGCCGCTCCAACGAAGGGGCAAGTTTATTGAAAGAGGGTCCACAGGGCCCAGTGATTTCCCTGTGTTGGCCATCGTCCTTTACAGTTGCCGCGCTTGACAGAGGGCACCTGCAACGTGGGGCATGGTTGTTTCCAGAGCCCCAGTGAAGCCCAGAGGGCACAGCTGTGCCAGGGCCTATTTTTCTATTCCCAGCTGCCCAGCAAGTAGGAGTTCTTTGGGGGCCTGTTTTGAGTTAGGAGTGAGATGCACTCCTTTGCCCCATACCTTCCCAGCTGCCCAGCAATTAGTGGGCAGCTGCTACGTTTAGGTTTGCGCAGTTGCGCATCTGGATTCAGCTGCTAGGCAGCGCGCCCTGACTTTTGGGACTATTAGGTTAATAGGGTGCCAGGCCCTAATCCGAGTGTGGTGCTAGGAAATGTAATTCATGTAATATGTTTTACGCACCCTGTGTTTTACCTCTAAATGTGTTTTATGATTATGAGGTTGTTTTGCATATCATGGTTTATGCTAGTGAGATTATGTTCCACTGTGTGATTTATGCCCCTAATGTAGTTCTACTTAGGAGGTTAGGGTCTAATGCGTTTAGACTGGGAGAATTGCATAATGCGTTTATGCTGGTGAGGTTGGAGCAGAATGTAATTTGTGCCTGATGCGATACTGTGCATAATGTAGTTTATGTTACAGGCTGATGCCAAGTACAGTGATTACCAGTGGTTACTGGTCGTACGTTTATGATCTGTTTTACTTCTACTAAGTTCGCTTTGTGATGGTTCTGACAGTGGTCCAGTGGGCCCTGTCAGGTGTAAATAATCCCTTATAAATATGATCTAGTGCCAGGTGGCACCATGTCTATTATGTGATTACTATTCTAATGTGTTATGAGAATACAAAGGCTATTTTTGATATAACCTTGTGTGGAGTTCCTTTTGTAGTGTGCCTTGGATGTTGATGCTGTGTGCATGCGCAAATGCTTTACACATGACCTCCGGGATAAGCCTGACTGCTCATGCCAAACTACCAAGGGGGTGAGCATGGGTTATCTTTGGCGTGTAACTCCCTTGCCCTGCCTAGAGTGGTGGTCTCTGCCTGGCTTTGGCGCAAGCCTTAGCCAACCAGAGATCCCATTTCTAACACATCCTTTTATTTGCTGTACGTCCTGCATACTCAAAATATTCAGGGGTTTCTCTCTGGAGCCTAAATACACTCAGTACCCTCAGATGATGTTCACAGTGAAGACTGCACCATGTCCTACATGCTCAGTCTAAGTGGGCGGGATCTGCAGGGCACAGCGTGGCCCTACTTCTTTAATTTCATAGAGTCCGTTCCCGTACTTTCTTATTTTAAACATGCCTCCCGGACGGCAGAAATCGCCAGGATGGATAGTTAAGGCTCGGCTTTTGGAGACGGGCGAAACGGGCAGAGAAGGAAAAGGACTCTGTCTTTTCATTCGCGCCCAGAGAAGACAAGGACAGTGTCCAGTTCTCCTGCTGCTGGCAGCTGTACCCTCCTCTTTGTTGCCCCTCTTCGTCTCGCTTCTCCTCATTTAGTGAAAACCAAGACTTCAAGAAACCGCCTTCTCTTTCCTCCTTTCATTTATTTGCTCCCCTGTGAAATGGATCCAAAAAATAAAAAACACTTGCTGGAAATGTCGCCTTTTTGACATTTTTCAATTTCTAAGTGCAGCCTCGGGGTGGAGAGAAATAAAACATTCAAAATGTGAAAAATAACTAACTAAAGCAAGACAGAGGTTGCACGGTGGCCAGATTGATTTATTCACACCTAAACACATTAGCACCACTTTACAGTGTTTGCCAGTGAAGCGCTACTTCTGTTTTCTGTCTCTCTTTGAGCAACATTGCTATCCCTGGGTGGGAAAGTGCACTATTCATGGAGGTACTGAAATACCTGCTTGATGGGTGAACTGGAAAGCAAAATGTGTACAGGGGCTGTGTGTTCATGAATGTGGTCTTTTTAAACCATACTGCTTATGTTTTGTAAGGATGTAAGCAAAGGGAATTGAAATGGGGACCTTAACTTTTCAGGCAAAAGTACTCACTAATTTCTGAATGAGTGTAAAAAGAAAAAGGTAACCATGTTGTTCCTGCTTCCATTTCACATGCTTTACTTCATCTTGCATTCCCTACGAGTGTTTGCTTTTCCTAGAATGATGTTAATTTTTTTAGGCAGCATATTGCTCGTCTAGTGCGTAATTTGAATTGAGTCACATCCAGGTGTTTATAGCGGGTCAGTGCAGTGCAAGTTTCTCTCAGTGGGGCAGTATGGTGTTCAGTGAGGGAGAAGATGTGGCCCTATGGTCAGAGCTGCTGAATTTGGTACTGGGGAACCAGGTTCAGCCTTCATGACTAGTCTACCAGACCACTCCTCCTGAGGGAGCACATTACTATGCTAGACCTTAGAAGGCCACGCAATATCTTAAAAGCATTGGTGTCTTAGCACCAACAGGTGGACCCTAGAGGCGGAAAGTGTGGGTTAACCTTGAAGGCCTGTCCACCACTATTCATTCTGAAGTTCACCTCCAGTCTTGCAGAAAGGCCTATGAAGCAGCACACCACAATAAGGAGCTCAAGAGGGAAATTGTCAATCAGGTCGCCCTCCACTCACAAGTGACAATAAACAAAAAGACCTGATTGAAGAGGGCAAGATCCAATTTCCTTTGTAAAACTGGTGGCGTGGGGCTAGAACCTCAACCCACTTGCTGGTTATAACCAATTACCAGTGTTATCCAGTCCCCAAATGCCCAACTAAAAATTATACCTTTATAAGCACGTTTATCAGTCCACTCTCTACAAACATACCCCCTACTAAAAAGGTGTATATAGATAACCCAAAAAAATGTGTGTGAAGATGAGTCCCTCACGTGCGCTTCACCAGAGGAGCAACTGGTAGGTTCTTACCAGTTCGCCCACGTTACTCATCATTGGTAACGCTCACCAGTGGAAAAAGAAAACAGGTGTCCAGTCAAAGAAAGAAGAGGTGTAGACAGTAATGTGCGTATGTCTAAAGAAGACCCCGTAATGTGCATAGGAATATAGTATTTCTCCAGATAAAATTGAGTTAGGACTCACGTGCATCAGGTTCCAATTTTATTCGAGATTGTGAGTCTACTCAAAAGTTTAAAAACAAATTGCACGTTGTAGACCACTTAAAGATGGACCAACATGTTTCATTGCCTGTCCTTTGTTGTGGCAATTTCCTCAGGGCTCCAGGTCGTAAATCACCTCACTGGACTCCAACTTTTATAAGGAGAATGACCAGTGGTTGCCAAGGGCAATCATATCAGCTCCCCACCGTGTCAGGGGGTGTATTGCCTTCAACCGTTAGCCCCCCACCGGCATATGCAATTGCCGTTAGTATACCGCGTCTACCCGGTTGGTAAACGCCAGAATGAGAAGGTTTTTCCTTATTAGTACCAGTGAAACATGCAACTGCAAAGGTTGAATGGTCACCTTACTGATGCAAAGGGCCCTCCACTTCACAGCAGCACAAGTCACATTTTTTTGTAACTTTTGATCCGTTCGAGCTGTAAAGAATTTATTAGTTAAAATCGTCGGATTATAAAGCAGATTTATTATATGGCAAATATGGCAGAGCCATAATTATGTGGAAAACATTTGCAAACTTTTGCCATTCATGCTTGAACTGCTCTTGGGGAAAAAGGGACAAGTGCTGATGGCAGAAACTCCTTGGCTGGGAGACAAATGGCATGCGATTCCACTTTTAAGGCCATTTGAGACATTCTATGATTGGAAACGTACTGCACTTTGTGAATGTATTTTGATGTCAATAACTCATATCAAACCTTAAATAAACATGTGTTTACAATGGTTAAATTAAATAACGTAATAAGCTGTAACTGGTTAGTGAAATGGGAAACGAATACAAAAAAATGGCATATTTTGCTTTTTCTGCCACACCTCCGCCCACTGACCCAATCCACGGGTTATTCCCGCCCTCTGATTCTCCGCCCACAGTTCCCCTACTATTTTTCCCCCCACTTCGACCACTGTGCATGCTTAAGAATTTGGTAATCCTGTCACAGCACTTGTTATCTCCCAGTTGCAGGGCCAGAAAGGCAGCAGCAGCACAAACTACTTTCCGGCCTTTTCGCTCGTTGCCTTTACTTTCATTAGCCAATGGGAGTCTGGCGTGGGGCGGGAACCAAATTTTGCGTGACGCCACTTCCCGACTGTTTGGCGTCACGCCGGCCGTTCTCCGGCGGCCATGATGTGCTGCGCTGTCCGCGTTTCCTCCAGGAGCAGCTCCCCGTTTCGTCACCGGTGCCTCAGATTCCCGCCGCCAGCGCTCGCAGCCATAATAAACACCAGCCGCGCTCGCATGTGCCTGCAGCGCGCGCTTGCCAAGAGCCCGTGAAGTATTGCTTCAAGTGCTCAACATCTGAGTCATCTTTTATGGGGCATCGTCAGCTTCTCCCGCCATGCTTCTGCTGTGTACTGCCGCTTGAGTTTTATTCCTTAAGAGCAGGGGCGCGCACGCCACAGATAGTCACTGCAACAAATGGAGAAGAACGTCCGTCTGTACGCGTGGGTTTACCGCCAAGATTAAAATGTTTTATGTAGAATCGATGTACAAAAGAAGGGTCGCTCAAGAACCAACGGTCTCCCGAGCCAGCCCACAAGCCCGGCTGCATCCTCATTTGCCACACAGGCAACGATAAACACATGGCCGAGGAGGATTTAAAAACATGTTTTGGCCAATCTTATTGAAACACGTGAGTCTGTTGCACACACAGCCCTAGACAAGGCACCTCAGCCTGGATACTTAACCCTTTCCGAATGAATGAGGTTTATAAAAGCACACGCATGAAAAAGGCGGAGAAGGGGAGAAGGGCGCTCTTCTGAGAAAAATTACTGGAGTTCTGACAGGTACGCTGAGCTCCCTACCAGCAGAATGGAAAAGTGCATGGTGTCTACAAGCAGTCTGATTAGGGATTTTTACATTTGAGATTTCAATGATCCCGGGAGTGGGCTGTGTAAGGGTTTGGGGAGGATAGGTTAGGAGGGTGTTTTAAAGAAAGTAAGAGCGAGGGGCGGTCGAAATTCAGAAAAGTGAACAGTATTCTTAAAGTCCTTAACACCTATTGCAAGGATCGAGGTCCCTCTGCATTATGTTTAAACAGGACTGAAAATTGCAGTCAGTCCCCATGTGCACCTCTTTCTCACCTACTGTCACCTGCAGGTTACAAGTTCTAACCTCCACGAGATATTTCAGGCGGTAGAGTGTCAGCTGTAGTTGTCTTTCTACATCCTGCAGGCCACAGGTTCTCGTCCCAGTAAAATAGTTTGGTGGGGAAGTGCACATGTTGCACAAGTGTGTGTTTTCATTATTATTTGTATTCTGTACTTCACAACCCATATAAACCTAATTACAAGTGGTAGAATTAAGGCAGTGGCAGTTGGTGAACTTTGAAAGGGGTGAAGTGTATACAAATAGAGCCATTTGCGGTGTCACCCCAGAAAGGATTTTTTTCAACAAATTATGATAAAATGGTGCACTTAACAATATTATTATTATTATTTATATTTATTTACCAACGAACACTTTGAAAAAACAAGGGGGTAAAACATACGAGCTTCCAACATAATACACAAAGCACAGAAAGAACTAAATGTGTTGTGGGCAGTTCCAAATATGTCCATATTAAATGTGAAAGGGCGCATGATTATAAGATACATAGCACATTTCTTCACTTGTGTTTTTCATCCTGCCTCTTACAAGTAAATAGGACATAAAATCTAGTTGGAAAAATAAAATAATCTACAAATCTCACAATCACAGGCTGTAGACAGCACAGCTACGCAAGTTCCACAGGCACACAGATTAATGATATTGCTAAATTATGCAGAGCCTGCCCGTCCTCAGTCAGCAGTAGTAATAAGGGCATGGAAAGCTTTTCCAATATAAATAATGAAATGATCCTGAACAAGACAGGAAATAATATCCATAACAGTAAATGCCAAGGAACCAGAAACCGCAACAAGCGTCTCACGGTCAGTGTGTGACTGGTCACTGAAATAGAACCTTTAAATATATTCATTTTCTCCAAAATATCAGCTTGCGAGTATCTGAAAATGCAAACAATCCACTATGAAATATAAACTTTTACTATTACACACAGATGTCATATTTTATGCCCATTTAGTATAATGAAGTGTCAAAGATGCTCAACATATGCCAAGGATAATTCCATCATGGATAGTCCGAATTATGTCAGGAATGGACAAAATGTTATAAAACGAGAGGCTTCCTTGAACCACAATCACTATTGTGCAATGGGTACACACTTAGTGTGTAAGGACATTATGGCAGGGGTGGCCAGATTGTTAAGAGCGACTACAGATAGTCAAAGATTAACCATTGTTATGACCAGTGATAGCCAAACTGTTAACTATTTCCAAACTACATCTTAGACAGGACACTATTATTCTAGTGATTGACAAAGTCTTAACCCCCACAATATCCAGGTTGGGCCATCATTAGGCACAAGATAGCCAGAATGTCTACATAAACGCCCCCAGTTTGCAATGGATTGATCACTATAGAGTGAAGGATAGCTAATTCCCTCACGGATCGCCACAATACCCGAGGGATCAGCCACCATTAAGCAAAGGACAACCAGAATTCCATTATTAATGCAGAGAGACATGGCCTTCTAATGTTAGTTAGTAATTGCCAGAATGTCACAAGTGATGCCTTCCATATGCCGAGAACTGGTCACTATTATGCCTAGGATAGCTTGAATGTCACCCTGTATGCTCCAAATAAATAAACAATGGGTCACTGCTATGTAAGGGATAGCCAGAATTTCACCACGTTTGCCCACAATATGTCAATGACGGGACACTATTATGTGAGGGAGAACCAAAATGCTGTTATACCAGGGCCACAGCATACCACTAAGAACCACTGACCCCTCCATAAGCCAGGCACCCTGCCATCTTACACTCAAACACCAGTTATACACATGCACAGATAAGCAAATAGACATGTATATATACACTCACAAGGATATACTTATGCATGCTTAGTCGTGCGCACACAATTACTCATTCACACATTCATGCCCATACATGTCGGCATAAAATGCCGGTTAGCGGTCTAGACTCTGGGCCTTCATTACATGCCTGACTGCTTTATATAAGGCAGGTACATGTACGC
This sequence comes from Triturus cristatus, assembly GCF_964204655.1. NCBI lineage: Eukaryota > Metazoa > Chordata > Amphibia > Caudata > Salamandridae > Triturus > Triturus cristatus. The sequence continues at coordinate 1,149,731,401 of NC_140582.1, forward strand.
GTGCAGCGGTTTTGCCGCCGGCACGTCATAGCACCAGCCACTCTGTTTCACCATGCACAGCAGACACATTTCATACACTGCCTCCCAACTACTCCTTGAGGCAGGGTGTATCCCGCCCTGGTAGGTCTAAGGCACCTGAGCCGATGCTTCCTCCCAGCTGCCATTGCGCTGCCGCATTGCCTCGCCACGGAAGTCACATGTTTTTACTGCTGTGTCACACACATGAACCTAACAGTAGGCCAGGAACGTGTACTGTACTTTGTAATATACATTCACTGCATAAAAATGTTTTACACATCCATGAGATACTGAGCAAGGACATCACTGAAATTTTTTCCCACTGAAACATGGATGTCTGATAGCTCTGTAAATGTTGCAACAAGCAGAATTGGCAAGAGGGGGGTGGCATTGCCATTATTTACAGACACACAATTGTGTTAGCTTTGAAATTTGTGAGTTGCTTGGGGCGGAGTCTATGGGTTTTCTCCTTTCCCTGTCCGCTAACACAACCCTGGCTTGAATATTAGTTTATCACCAACCTGGCCCGGTTGAGTTTTTGTCCTTCCTGAGGTCTAATCAAAACTAATGCTAAAAGTTCAACTTTACGATCAGTGGGGACCTCATACATGTGGATTCCGCCTCAGATCCACACAGCCAACTCCTGTTGGGTAAATTGTCCCTATGGGATATGCAGCAATTTGTATCTCAGCTCACTCATGTTGCCAGCCATACTCCAGATACTATTTTTTCTAATGGTCATGTTCGGGTGTCCGACATTTTACCCCTGGCTTGGTCAGACCTCTTCTTTATGTGCTTTAAATGGGAGACTCACTATGGCCCCTGTGGACGCAGGACCGGCTCCCACCTGTCCAGCAGAAACTGGGCCACCTTAACTCCCTCGGAGTTTAGTCCTTCCTTAAGTAAGCATCCCCCACATCTGTGTGGCAACATCACCATAGATGTCGCATCAGCCAATGCCTGGCTTACACAGATGGCAGGCATCATTGCTCCCATCAAATCGCAACAAGCCAGCTCTTTGGCCAAATAACAACTGGCACCATGGTTTAACGAGGAGCTTAAAGAGCTTTAGAAACAATGCAAGAGAGTGGAAAGAGGTTGGAGGAACCAGTATCTTTTTCACGACAATCTATAAAGCGGCCTTAAACCACCATCACTATACTATTAGGATGTAAATCACTTTTTCCACAGCTCAGAACAACTTCTAATAACAAATGAGGCAAGTTATTTAAAATGGTTAATAAAAATTACTTGCCTGGACTCTTTACTTCAGCCACTAACACCCTATCTCAATCTTTGTACTCAATTGTCTATCTTCTTTGACACGAAGATAAAATTAATCAATCATCGATAACCTACACGCTATTCACCCGGATGATAGGCCAGTTAGGAGCCCCCTGATGCAGTCAAAGGCACTACCTACATGAAGCCTTTATTCCCTTCAGGTGTTTGCTCCGGTTTCCTTATACGACTCTGCTATTGCGCTCAGCACATGCAAATCTAGGCCCTGGATGATCCTTGCCCCCTCCCCCATCCTGGTTTCCAATTGTTCAGCGATCATACCCGCCCCCCACCCCAGCTGCTAAATCTATTGATTTCGATGGCTACAGTCCCCAGCTGTTGAACATGCCAAACTAATTCCCCTGTTATAAAAGTCTTCAGCTGACAAAAACGATCTGTCTAGCTTCCAGACGATATCCTTGATACCGGCCTTCACACAAATACTAGAGAAACGTATCATTTGGCAACTCAAAAGTTGCATAGACCAGAACAGGCTACTACACCCTTCTCAGTCAGTCTTTTGCCCTGGCTTTAGTACGGAGACTAATCTGTCGGAGGTCACTGACTCAAGCGGGCAGTGAATCAGGGGAACCATGTGCTCTTGTTCTATTTGATCTATCCATGGCTTTTGACACGGTCTCCTATTTTATTCTTCTACAGCTTTTGGCCGACATAGGCAGTCGCTCGCCTGGCATTGACATGGTTTTGTTCTTTTCTGAAAGGTAGGCATCAGTGTTTAGATGCCTCAATTTTCTTCCCAACAAAAACCCCTGTGCTTTAGGATGCCTCATGGATCTGCCCCGAGCCCCACACTATTCAATATTTATATGACCCCACTGGCGACCTTGGTTGATTCATTCGGCGTTCAAATATTTTCTTACGCCGATGACACATAATTACTTCTTACCTAAGAGAAAGCAGTCCCTAATGCAAGGAGAAATTTCTACGCTTGCATATCGGCTGTTTTTTGTTGGATGCGTGCCAACAACTTGCAATGCAATGCTGGGTGTAGGAAAGTAGGATCTGCTTTTATGGTTACCCCTGCATTTTGCCTGGTGCTGTGCTATTTCTGACTAGTCTGACTGAGATCATGCTAACCAGGACCTCAGTCTCTGTGCTTTCTCCCTCAAATGAACTATGGTGAGTTCTTGGGTACATCCCAGATTGGCTACTGGTGTACCATTATATGTCCCTAGTACATGGTAATGAGGTAGCCAGGGCATAGGTACACCAGCGGTCTCCCATGGGCTGCAGCATGTATTAGGACGCCCATAAGAGACCACTCAAAAAGTGACTACGGGCCTACCATTTGCAGTCTGCGTAAGCGGGTGTTAGCACCACTTACAACAGATATAGGTTTCCCTATATCGGAGCTCACTGCACCTAAAACCTATAAGTCGCCTCTAAGGCAGGCCTTTCAATCATGAAGGCAGGGTTTTCTGTTCTAAGTGTGCCTCTGCATGAGCAGAACACACCTACAACCTTTGGAGTCCATTCTCCTGGGTTGCAAGTGCATCAGCCATTATGATACATAGAGTGGCCATGCGTCATTACGCGATGACCATCTCGAAACTGGCTGTAACGAACCCGGTTGTGTTTGGTATCAAACATGTTGGTATTATACCCACACTATAAAGCTCCTCCGGGAGGCTCTCAGTGCTCCCGGTACCAGTTGTCTAGACCTGGACAGCACAACATGGCTGCTGCCAACCAGAGACACAATTCTGCCCTCCTGCTGCTGAGCCAAGCTCGGGCAGGGGAAGGCAAAACAATAGGTATCCTGTCACAGGGAGGTGTGACCACCCCCCAGACAGGGTTTAGTGTATTGGGGCAGGGTGTGAGCGCTTGCCAACGCCACTCAGTCTGCTTGAGGGGCACATTTGGTGCCCTCTTTGCATAGTCCAGTTCAAACCAGTTCAGGGAGCCGCTGGCCCCGCTCTGGCTTCAAACTGGACAAAGGACATGGGAGTATCCTCCCCACTGTCTGAACCCCTCCCCTGGGAGGGAACCCTGAATCATCCAGACTCTCTCCTTAGGGTACTTAAGGCCTTAACTGTGGGTGGGTCCATAGATTTGTCATGGGACAAGATTCATATCAAAACACCACTTCTTTGACCGTTAGGGCACTCTGTACTTCGCTGTGGGTACCCAGACTGAAACTGGGAAGACTCCTGGTCTCGTCACCCTGCTAATCTTCTGCAACTCCCGTGAGCCATACAGGAACCTTCCAAGACCTGTGGGCATCTAAGACACCTGAAGGAATCTCCCTTGAAGTGAAAGTCACTTCCGTGCATCTTCAGGCACCGCAAAGAAGCTGACCTAGTCTTCCACGGACTACGAAAGGATCAGCAACACAGGTGGTGGTTCTTCACATCCCTTGAGGCCTGCCCTGTCCTCTCAGAGTTTGAGGCCAGTATCCTTCATTGGAGCCACAGGAACCAAACCCCTGTGCACCGCGTCAACTTGCAGTTGCAAAGGCTTGTTGGCTGTCTTCCTCCGAGATCTTCGGACTCCAGGCAGCCTCCACTGCAAGCATCTCCTGTGACCAAGATCTTTGTCCTCAGTGCATTCCTTGCATCGTGGGCCTGCATCTTTGGTGAGCTGCTCAAGGTCCTCTTGAGACACCAGTGCCTCCGGCCTGTGGGTTCAGGTGAGGATCTTCTTTAATTTCAGCGGGCTCCCCAGATTGCTCAGGGCCTGCTTCAACTCCCCTGCTTGTAGTGAGTCCCCTGGATCTTGCTGGTCCCGGCACTGCACCTTCTTCGCTTTCCACGTTGTTTGCAGTTGCCAAAGCTTGTTGGTGCTCCCGATGGACACGACCCCTCAGCTCTCGACACTGGACGTGGGACAGCTCATAAATGGCTCCTGGTCTTCCACAACGTCGCCTGGTCCTCACAGCTGCAGCTCCAAGGTCAACGTCAACTCTCCTGCAACACCAGACATCGGTGGGCGTAGACTATCCCCTCTGCTTGCAGATACTTCTCAATTTGAATCCACCTTCGGATTCCACCGGACACTTTTGACGTCTGCCAGCGGCATCTTTCTGAAGTCCTCCATTGAATAAGATGGCGGTTTCCGACACCACTTCACACCTATGCACCCAGCTTACCTGGTGTAGGTATCATAGTTCCCAGGGTATCCACGGGTGGGGGGGCTCTCCAACCTTCTGTCTTTCATGGAGTTTCTTCATGGTCCAATGGGAAGGGTACTTCTTTAAAATTGCAACCGTAGTACAGAGGGAGTGTATGTGAACCCCCACGTGAAACCTCCGATTCGGACTTAAGTGACTGATACTAAACCGTTGACCATCAGGTGGATTGAGACTTGTTGGTATACTCCGGGATGCAACGGAAGGCCAGTGCGGCGCCCCACATAACAGCTATGTTAAGTTATTGTTTAGCTGCTCTCTGACTGTCTGTACACACTCCAATGGTCGAACTGTTGCCTAACTCAATGCCAATGTATGTTGATTTGTTGTGGAAATTTTTCAATAAAAAGATTTAAAAAAAAAAAAATTGCAACCGTAACTTACCCATTGACTTGAATTGACCGCTGTCGTGTTCCCACTCTGCACACTTCCTCTGTGGGGTTCCTGGTTACTTACCTCGGGTGGCTCCTGGGGTCCCCGGCAGTTTACGTCCTCTGGGTACAGTCTTCACTCGAGTCATGGTTCACATCCCACTATTTTAGTATATGGTTTGGTCCCCCCCTGATGACCACTGTGTAATAAGTGCTGCTTACCCGTTTGCTTTGCAAAGTATTGTGTGCATTTCATATATTTCTGGGTAGAAGATATTTGTATGTGTTAGCGAGTGTCTTATAATAAATACATATTCTTATAAATACACTGTGTGGTTCTTTTTCACTTATTCTATACCAATACAATTATGTTCTGGTAAAACAAGCTGCTTTACACTCCTTCTGGACTTAGCCTGAAGGCTGCTCTCCCCAGCTACCACTTACGGTGATTTTAGTGGTGAGACAACCTTAGAAAGTTCTCTAAGGGTTGTCTGAATTAGTGCAGGGTGCTACACTTACATAAGTGAGCGCCATATACTAAGCCAGTTTCTCACACTGGGAAAACAGAAATGTAGCTTTTTGGGACAATGACATCTGACCAACCGGGATTCCACCCCCATTCAGACCCCGCAGCAGTAGCACACAATCATGGGGCGAAATTCGCCAGCGCCGAACAGCTTCATAGCTCATTCACTCTTCGTTATTTCCTGCGGTGTAGCTTTTGGGGGAGGGGGGTTGGGGAGGGGGAATGAAATAAATGTATTTTCAGGTAAATAGGTGGTTACAGGGGCTTTCAGTTGAGTATTGTGAGGCATCTGTCAGTTTTCACCAGAAACTGTTCCATACACAGACAAAAATTGCACTCACATTCTCCCAGTTTTGAAAGGCTTAAAACATTGTGGTTATGTTGCATCTTAATAGGGTATCCACACAGGAATAGAGGTTGAAGAGTAGGTATATGTTCAAAGAAGGAAGATGCACCAAGGACCCTCACAGAGCAGCTCCTATCATCAGCCCACAGCAACAACTGACTCCCCTGGAGCTTCAAAGAAGCTTGCCTTCTGATAACCTAGGTACCCAAAGATGGCTATGATGCAACATGCACCAAGACCATTAAAACAGAGGATATAATACAGAATAAAGGAGAACATTGTAATTCAACACCTTCTCCCTTCAAATAATAACAAAACAAGAACAAAAATAAAATCAATACAAACAGAGAAAGTAGAATTCATATAATATAATGAAGATATTTAGGCAAATGTCTCAAACCATCACGCAAGGTAGATTCCACACTAAACTCCTGCTCACTAGAAGGGACCTCAGGCAAACGAGGAATCTTTAATCAAGCTGGATTCTGCACCACATTCTTGCATATCCACATGCTCAGTGGAGGACTGATCAACCTCAAACATGCTGGAACCCAAACAAGATTTCTGAACCTGGACAGGAAAAAAATTCTCATCAGACACGCCAAGATCAAAAAAGTTGTGTCCATTGACTACCATTCCATCAGTAGAAGTGACACTTTGACAGGAATCAAAAATATTGACATCAGATTTCCTAGTTTTAGCAACTCTACTTTTGCTCCACCACTTCCCACCAATAACTTTCACAGCATGTCGAAACTCGGAAGGACTGCGCCGTGAGACTTTTTCAAATACAAAAGGGGCATATCATAGCTCATGTCCATGTCGAAGACTAAAACTAACAAATTACCAGAGGATTTACTAAGAAAAAATACGAAAAGAAATACGTGACGCGGTCTTCTCTTCTAATAGAGAATCCAAATGCAATTGGGGGAAAGACGAGTACCATATAAGAGATTTGGATATTTTTGACACAAATACTGTGTGTCGCCCGTACAATACAACAACTGAAGCCTTGAAAAAATTTCTAGGAAACGAAACACGTGCCGGCTGCCGGTTCAACGCTCAAAAGGAAGATTGCCACACCAAGCTGTCCATCTCCCATCACATTGTTATTGTTTTAAATTTGAATTTTTTGATCTAAGATTTTTGTGATATATTCATATTAAATCTATGCAGTAAGAACAGAATTGATATCCTGCTGGTACTTTGAATTGATCAGTGCTCAACAACTATATGAATTGATTTAACAATTGAATTAGAGTGCCGAGGTTTATATTTTCATTTTGCATTTCCACTGGGTCCTATTGGGCTCCAGTTTTTGGCACCTTAGGTAGTGGGGTGCAGTCATTGTAACCTTGAGGGGCACCAATATTGGATGTATACATTGAATGCACAAAGAGAATGGATGTGCTACCAATCTAACCACCACTGCCATTTGTAAATAGTCAACTTTCAAAGCATGCTTGTCATCTTGAACAATCTTAGTTTCAGGGTAGAATTTAGATCCACCCTTCTTGAATGGTCTTCTAATGGGGACAAACTCACCACAACAAAATCCTCTTGCTTGACTTTAACATCATATCTTACTTTGGATTTATTTTGACTGAACTCCACTCTACGTCGGATTTGATGATTGTTGGGAATATTGCCATCAAAACCAGAATTGGAAATCACCCACTCAGGAGAAAGTTAATTAAAAGAGTGTCTACCCTTCAATAAAACAAACGGGGACACTCCAGTGGTAGACTGAGGAGTGTTGTTGTAAGACCAAACTCTCATCAATAGCATGCTGCACCTGTGAACCAGAATAAACAGCTAATTGTATAATGTCATTCAGAACACGGTTCACCCTCTCAACTAACCAGTTTCCTTGAGGACTATAAAGAGCAGTAGTAAGATGTTTAACTCCAAAATAAAAACAAAAAACGTTCTCCTTTTGTTTGAAACAAATTGAACTCCATTGTCTGAAATCACAAATGCAGGTATCCCCTCTGAATGAAATAGTTGCTTCAAAAACCCAATAACATTATCAGATTGGGCTCCCTCATGAACTCGAAAGATACCCACTTGGAATAGTAGTCAACAACCGACAAAATGTACCTAAAACCACCCTTCAAACCAACAATAGGACCAACAAAATCTTTTTTTTTTCCCCCAAAACCTTTATTGGTCATTAACAAATAGTACACAGCTTTTCGCCTACATCCTGAGTGAACAGGCCGGCAGCGACAATATGCAGTGTAATAATCAAGAAGTACGGGCTGAAAAGAATCAACTGATTAACACAGCATGTCGCCTACAACCCAGACGGGCCGGCCGCGAAGTAATGGAATTAAAGCTGTTTAAGTATGCAGTAGTGAGCAGTCATATCAGCAAGATGTATTCGAGCATGAGATGCATGAGGTTTCTTTCATCTTTAGTAACCAACCGTAAAGTGCAATATGAACTGTTCCCTCCCAGAAAGTGTCCACCATACACAGTATGTGGCGTAAAGGGCCGTTCGGTGCAGAACTGTGGGGCAATGCATCCCACTATAGAGTGCAGCCAGAGACCGGAGCGATGACGCCCTGCACCTCAATGACTCATCCAGCGATCTGGGAGGATATGGCTATGACCCAAGCAGAGAACGTGACCTGGTGCTACTTCCTGTAGTGCCGTGCAGTATGTGCCGTCGTGGAGTGGAGGCCACCCCACCCAAGATCCAGGGGAACTGCAGACCCGCCACCCACCTCACCTATGCAGCCTGTGGACAGTGTGCAAACACTTCGGGAAGTGTGTAACCCTTCTGGACGTACTAGGAACGCATGCATGTTATGTATGGGAAGGAAAAGATTAAGGGAGGGGAGGGAATCAATCAGTTACAGTTGCCAGTGGAGTAGGTGCTGGATCTAGCGTGTTGGACGGGCCAGCCCCTTCTGTATCCCTATTCACGTCCCTCTCGGATACGTCCGGGGCCTGAGCCCGCAGGAGATATACAGTGAGGGGGCCCCAAAGGTCCCTGGGACGTGACCTGTGAGGCAAGAGGTCCGCATAACTGTGAAGTTGTTCCTGCCAAGTTGACATCGTATCCAGCCAAATCTTGAATTTGGGCGCTCGCCCTCGCCCCCATCTGCATGCCACATGGCGCTTTGCCAACAGAAGTCCCAACGCAAAAAATTTCTGGTGTGCCTTTACCGCGGGGTTTGAGTGGCCCAGCAGGGCAAGCTTAGGACAGGGTGCGGTGCTTACTCCAATCATTTCAGAAAGGGCCTCAAACACCACCACCCAATAAGTAGCCACGGCCTGGCATGTCCATGCCAGGTGCATGAAGTCCGCGCCTGCCCTCCTGCATCTCAGACAGCGGTCATTGTCCCGGAGTCCGAAGCGGTGCAATTTGGCAGGGGTAAAGTAGAGGCGATGTAGAAATTTAAAGTGAACCAGTCGAAGGCAGGCATTACCTGTCACCGCATTAGTATGAGAACAACTTTCCTCCCACTGGGCGTCCGACAGTGGAGCTCCCAGGTCACTGTCCCAGTCAGTCCGCGCTTGGAGAGGGGGGGGGGGGGGGGACGGAGCCGCTTGTGCATGGTTATATAACATGGAGACCACATGTGTCGGAGTGCCCTCCTGCAGCAGAGCATGTAGAGGCGCCACGGTATCCGGCTCATCCGGAAAGTTAGGCGTGACCGCCTTGATATTTTGCCGAAACCGAATGTAAAGAAAGGTATCCATTAGCGAAGGAGCACTCTCGCCAAAGAAGTGTGTCGCCGTGCGAAAACTCCCCTGGTGGTCTAGATCCCCCCACGTGTGAATCGCGAGCCTTGTGAGCAGTTTACGACCAATTTCCTCGCGGGTAACACTCAATCTGGGATCATGTGCCAGGGCCATGCGAGGAGAATATAGGAATTTCACTTCCATATGGTCCGCCAGGCGCTTCCAGGCCCGCACAGTGCAGTCCACCGTGGTGGGGTCCCGATGATCTATTCGGGCTGCCGTGTATAAATATCCGGAAGGTAGCTCAGGCCTCATATACCCATCTTCCACTGCCAGGTGTGCCATAAAGGGAGGGGGGTGGAACCAATAGACAGCGAAGTGACCCTGGGCGCAATCATAGTATCGCTGAAAGTTAGGTGCATCAAACCCACCTTGATGATAGGGCAACATAAGGGTCCGCAGCCCAAGTCTGGCCTGTTTCCCCACCCCAGATAAGTCGTAACAACTGGGAGTTGAGGGCACGGAGGAAGTATGCACCGGGGCTATATGGTATATTGGTAAAAAGGTATAACAATTTGGGAAGGACCACCATCTTAATCAGGGAGATACGACCCGCCATAGACAGCGGGAGATGGATCCATTGAGTGACTTTGTCCGTAAGTTTGTCTATAACAGTCCCGTAATTGGCTCTAAGAAGGGCTTCCCGATTTCTGGTCACTTGAACACCCAGGTATTTTATCTCTTCCGACTCCCACACCAGGGGGTAATCTAGAGGGAACTGCATGGTCTTGTCAGTCAAGGGGAACAAGGCTGACTTTGTCCAGTTTATTTTTATCCCCGCTATGGCTCCGAATTTAGTGACCTCACGCAGCAGAGGGTTCAGGTTTTCTTGCGGTTTGTGGACATAAAGAGTCATATCATCAGCATATAATGCAATAAGTAGCTGGCGCTCTGGATAGATGAGAGATCGGTGTTTGTGATGCTGCCGAAGTTTGGCCGCCAAGGGCTCTATGGCGATCGCAAACAGAACTGGGGAGAGGGGACACCCCTGCCGGGTACCTCTGTGGATAGCAAAGGGGGGGAGAGCGGGCACCATTGAGCAGGACCGCAGCTCGAGGCTGGCGGTACAACAGCCGTATCCAATCCAGGAAGCTAAAAGGCATGCCCATCCGTTCCAGCAAGGCCAGAAGGTAGTCCCACTCAAGGGAATCAAACGCCTTAGTGGCGTCGAGAAAAACCGCGGCAGCCTCGCACATAGGGTCAATATCCTGTATCACCGCCTGCAGCGTGCGCAGGTTGTGAGAAGTCGCTCGATTAGGAACAAACCCGGCCTGATCCAGGAGGACGAGACGTTCCATCAGGAGGTTAAGGCGCGTAGCCAATACCTTCGCCAATATTTTAACATCCGTATTTAGCAATGAAAGGGGCCTGTACGAGTCGCAGTGCTCTGGCGGTTTACCGGGTTTCAACAGAGATGTTATGAGGGCTTCTCGCATCGTAGCCGGCAAGGTACCCTCTTCTAACGCGGAATAGTACACTTGTTTCAGAATTGGGGCCAGTACATGGATGAAGGCTTTGTAAAAGTCAATCGGTAACCCGTCCGATCCCGGCGCCTTGCCTGACTTCATGGACATTATTGCGTCTGTTATTTCATCTAGTTCCAGTTCATGATGGAGGAACTTCTGCTGGGATGGGCCGAACCATGCAATCGCAGTGTCGTTGAGGTACTCATGCAATGCAATCGGTGTTGTCCTGTGGGAGGTGTAAAGCCTAGTGTAGTGGTCTGTAAGGACTCGGAGTTGTTCCGCGAGATCCCGCTGCGGGACGCCGTGCTCGTCTAGCAAGGAAGCTACATAGTTTTGGTACCTAGGGGACCGGACTGCAGAGGCCAATGCCCTGCCAGGTCTGTCACCCTTGCGCGACAAAAGGCTTCCCTAGGAACTTGCATTCTTTAGTTGCAGCTTCAGTGTATTCATTCAGCTTCTCTCTAAGCTGCGCCGCAATGACAGGCCCCCGCGCGTTCTGTGCCATTTCGCGTTCTAAGTGCCGTAGTTCGACTTCCAGCTTGCGCAAATCTCCGCGCAAAGACCTGAGGACACCTCCCCCCTTAGCTATGCACCACCCTCTCAAGGGGACTTTAAATGCCTCCCAGACCGTAGTGAGGCGGGATACTGAGTCTATATTACGCTCAAAAAAGTCTTTTATGTCTTGCTCTAGTTCCGCCCGAAAGACTGAATCCGTGAGGTGCGCAGGATTTAGGCGCCAACTCAGGTACGGGGAGATATCGAGGGGAATACTTAGTGAAAGCAGAACTGGGGAGTGGTCAGAGAATGTGCGAGCAAGATGAAGCGCCCTGACCAGCCATGGAGAGAGGCCCACCGACAGGAACACGTAATCAATACGTGCCCAAGTGGAATGTACAGCAGAATAGTGAGTGCCCTGCCGGAGTGAGGGGTGGGAGTGCCTCCATGCATCGACTAAATGGTGCTCATCCACTATGTTTAACAACGTGCGTTGAGTGTGTGTGTAATGCGACGACTGAATGTGATCTGTCCATCTCAGGTTTGAGCGCGGTATTGAAATCACCCCCTAGTATGACGTGGGATATACCCAGGGTCTGTATTCTGCCCCACATTGTGAGGAGCGCGGATGGGTCATCCGTATTAGGGCCATAGTAGCAAGCAAACAGCATTGTGTGTGAGTGCAGTGTCCCCCAGACCATGCAGTATCTGCCACCAGAATCCAGTTCGGTTCGCGCTGGTGTAAACCCCATCCCGCGTCTCACCAAAATGGTCACTCCTCTAGCATAATTCGAGTAAGATGAAAACACCTTGCAGGCAGCCCAACGTGATGCAAATGAGGGGGTCCCTCCCGGTTTTAAGTGCGTCTCCTGAAGCATGGCAATAGACACTCCCTGTCTGGCCAGGTAACCCAGGACCTGTCTCTTCTTTCTCGGGTTATTTAACCCGCGTACGTTCCAGGAGACCAGCTGGAATTGCAAAGCAGGGCGTGTGTCCGCTAAGTCCCCCATTCACCCGGATAAAGATATATTTGGCATGTACTCACGGCATGTAATTTCACGTAGCACTCAGTATCACAATTAAAACAAAACTCTCAAAGAACTGCCCCGCCCACCCAACTCCTTGCACACTTTACTGGTGAGTCAGTAGTCGAAGAATAAAGTCGGAGTATACATCCACCCACACCGGCAACCCCAACTGGCCGGGTACACAGATCCCTCCCATCCCCTCCCACCCCCATCAAAACCAACCCCACAAACAGAAAGAATATAGCAACCACCCCAGCCTTAATGAGGGAAGGGATGTATTGGGGCTCGCCCATCGGGGGGTCTATGTCTAGGGGCACCCAACCTGCCTACCACCTCCCTACTTACACCCACAAGAACCCAGATATACACCAGGCTCTCAGTGTGGGATGGAGGTGGGTGACCGAGCACAGAATATAACAGTGACCAATTCGAGTGTCATCTTTAAAAGAGAGGTACCTCACCGGGATTGACATTGGCCTGTTCGGGCAAGTTCAGCTGTGGCAGCAAAGTGAGTCCGGGGGTGCCACCCCGACATGCTCAGTCTTGTTGCTCCATCGGCGAAGGTGATCGTGAGTGCCGTGGCTCTGCGCTCTCTCTAGCTAGGTCTTTCCTGTGCTGCTTGAGGAAGTCCTCCACTTGTTGCGGATGTTGGAAAAAAAGTTGTTTGCCTTGGTGCGAGATTTTCAATTTCGCAGGGTAGAGCATGGCGTATGTCATCTCCTGTGCTTGTAATTTCTTTTTTACCCCAGCAAATTTCCGTCGGGCCTCCTGCACTGATGCAGTGAAATCGGGGAAGAAGGACAGCGTTGTGTTGCAGTATCCCACTGTACCCATCTCCCGCGCGCGTCTGAGCACTACATCCCGGTCCCGGTAATTAAGGAAACGCGCAATGATGGGCCGCGCCTGGGCGCCAGGGGGAGGACGGGCAGCGAGAGATCTGTGGGCTCTTTCCACGATGAGGTGTGGGGAGAAGGAATCTTTCCCAAACAACTCAATCACTAGGTTCTCAATGAAGACCTCCATTTTCCCAGTGTTGGTGGACTCCGCAAGGCCAAGGATGCGGACGTTATTGCGACGGGACCTCGCTTCTAGGTCCTCATTCTTGTCCGCAATTATTTTGAGAAGCCTGTCCATTTGGGTTACTTGTCGGCCTGTAGAAGTGGCGCCATCTTCCAGTGTAGAGATCCTGTCCTCAGTCTCTTTTATGCGAACATCGTGTTGCTCCAGTTTAGCAACCACGCTATCCAATCGGGTATTGATAGTGTCAATCTTGGAGTCTATGGTCGACAGGCTTTGTTTCATGCCCAACAAGAGGGATTTCCCGGCGGTGGAAGGACCGCTCTCCGGCTCTGGTGTCATCGTGGGGTTTTTCTTGGTGTCGAACGGCAACTTGGACTGCCTAGCGTCATTGCGACCCATGACGCGGCCAGAAAGACAATCCCTGCACAGACCGCTATGCAGACAGGCTGAGCGATGAGAGGGGCCGTGTCACTCAGACCTAGGAAGGGCCCGCCCGAGTCCAGCCACAGCAACGTAGGGCTGATGTGGCACCCGGGATTACCTCGAGTAATGCGGAACCGAGGGCGACGTCCCAGCAGGTAACTATAGGGGCAGTCTGCATGTGGCTGCTCAATCAGGGAGGGAAGGAGTGAGACTGCGTCTAGGAGGCCAGCCGCGGCTCAGCCGAACATCGCCACTTCAAATGTCGGGAGGTCGGCCCGGACGGGGCAGCAGCTTCAGGCCAAGTCAGCTCGCAGTGGTAGGCCGCAATGAGCGCCCGCGCGTCAGCGGGGGATGGCCAGAGCGCGATCACCAATAATTGGGCCTATAGGCCTCACAGTTCCAGTGCCGCGTAGAGAGGGTCTCCTCCCCCCGCACCCAGCAAACCACGGGAGGTCCACGCACTCCGCCTCCGGAGGACAGGGCGGTCGGCGGCGACAAGGATCAGCACGCAGCAGCAGGCAAAGATGGGTCTCGTCCCCCGGCGTAATCGACATCCCTCCGGCCCGAGTCCCGGGCTTCAGCCCCAACTGACGGGTAATGGCCGGACGAGAATCCCCTTATATGCTCCGTCCACTGGGGCGCCAACGCCGACCTCTCCGCCGATATCACCGCCACGGAGGTGACAGCTGAATGTATTCTGGCACCTCGGTCCTGTTCGCGGGTCGGTGACTCCGCGTGGCCTGCAGGCCTCCAAGCACCAGGCTTTCCCAGAGTGCTCACGCCGCCAGGTAACGGGCTTGATTCCCCGCCCGGGAGAACCGTAGCAGATATTTCGGCCCTCCAGCGGACTATGCAGGCGTTTTCGGCACCGGAGCGTAAGGCAGGTTCTTGCGGACACAGCTGTGAGGGTTAGGCGCAGGATATCTCGGTCAGGATGCTATAAAGGATGGTGAAAGTGCCCGGTCCGGCGGGAGCCTCACTACCGTACGGCCATCTTGGTTTGGCGCCCTCTAGCGCCCCCCTCTAGGACCAACAAAATCTAATCCCGGTTTTTCCCCAAGGTCTCTGGGGAAATGTCTCCGGACATAAAGAAGTGCGAAAAGATTTCTCTGCATGGCCACACACTCTTCAATTACTCAACATGGTCTCTAACAGGCTATCCATGTCAGGACACCAGTAATATAAACATAACCTCTTTGTCCCAGTAAAACCCACATGCCCCTTGTGAGACAAGGCAATAAGCTTACCCTCAACCGGCAGGGGGAATTAACAAAGAACCTCTCATAAGAAAAATTCCTTCTACACTTAATTCATCCTTGATCTTGAAAAATGATTTGAACTCTTCTCCAACTTAAGCTTTTCTAGGCCAACCAGCACAAATGAACCTCTTAAGCATAACTGGACATTGATCAGAAGCAGAGACTTTCCAAATCTTGATCAGAAATGACCTTCTTGTTCAAGGCAAAACCATCAACCAAACCTACAAGTTCCTTATCTTCAAAAACTCGTCAGTACTCAAATTGGAGGAACACCTGGAAAGAAAAGCAGCTCTAAAATGTTTTTCCACTAGGGATATGTCTCATGGTAAAATAATACTCATATAATGTAGAAAACAAACTAATCAACCTAGGACTGGCATTACTCAGACCTTTATCATTCCACATAAAAACTAAAGGTTTGTGATCAGTGACCACCACAAATTCTCTCCCCCACAGATAAGTTGCAAAATGATGAACACCCCACACACAGGCTAATGCCTCATTTTCAATTGTGCCTTAATTCTTTTCAGCAACCGAAAGTTTGCGGGAAGGAAAAGCTACTGTATACTCAAATCAATCCACCATCTGACTTAAAATGGCACCAAGACCTAAATTACTGGCATCAACAGTGACAACGGACATGACATTATCTTTATACAATTGAAGAGCAGGTGCATTTACAATTAAGCTCTTTAAATTTTCAAAAGCTTCCATTTGTTCATTTCGCCAGTTAAACTTGACATTGCTCCTAATCAGTCTTCTCAAAGGTTCACTTACGAAGGCAAAATTGTGCACAAAACGGGAATAATATTCGCTTAAGCCAAGAAAAGATCATAATTGATCCTTATCTGTAGGTTGGGCACAATCGCTAATGGCTTTCAGAAGATCCTTCTTTGATCCGATACCAGTTGAAGAAACAACATGCCCCAAATACTCCACTTCCTTCATTAAAAGCTTACATTTTTGTTTATTCACTGTTATACCATGGTCTTCCAGAAAACCAAGAACCCGGTCAAGTTTAACTAAGTGTTCCTTAACGGAGTTTGAAGAAATTAAAATGTCATCTTGATATGAGAGTACATCTTTCTCATCTTCTAATAACTGAAACATAAGTTTCTGAAATGCGGATGCTGCCGATGCAAGGCCAAACAGCATTCTAAGGAAACGAAACGCACCAAAAGGAGTGTTGAAAGCTGTAAGGTCACGAGAGTCCTTGTTTAGCTCAATCTGATGATAGGCGGCTCTCAGATCAATAGTGGAAAATATTTTTGTACCGGTGAGTTTATCGAACATATCATGAATTCTTGATAAAGAGGAAGCAGTCTACCTGAATATTAGAGACCTCAAATCAATGCATAATCCGAGTTAATCAGAATTTTTTTTTTTTAAAGCTACAACAATGGGAGTAACCCATAAGGAAGAGTCCACAGGCTCAATGACTCCATCAGTGCATCATTTTTGCAAGATGTTCCTTTAACCTTCCTCTAATGCTCAAAGGGACATGTCTTACTTTGTGCTCTACAGGGATGGCATTAGGTTATGAGCATAAAATGATCCTTAAACCTTTCACCATTCTTAATTTGTCCTCAAAAACATGTTGGTGTTTCTTAAAAACCTCATCTAAAGAAGCAACATTCTATTGTACAGTGTTAATAAGCGAGATAGGATGTTCCGTCCCAGGCCTAAAAATCAGAATCAGTTGCCGTCAGAAATTTGCTGTGCCACAACCCCAATATTACTCTGTTTTCAGCTGTCACTTTCCTTTTGATTGCCCAGTATCCAGCAGATATTTGGATTGTGGGCCTGGCCGGCAGAGCCCCCTTAACGAGCGGCCATCTTGCTGCACAGCAAAGCCATACACCCCCCCATTATGAGATGTCTAACTATATAATGGCTGAACCGAACTTGGTCATGTTTGGTATTAAACATGTTGAAATCCTACCCCAACTCAGTCTGGTGCTGGAAGTATGAGGTCATGGGCTGGTGGGCTTATTAGGGGATCCCCCTGTACTCCCGGTAATGGCCTTTCATGTTCTGCCAGCAAGCTAGTACTGCTGCCAACCACAGACACTATTCTGCCCTCCTGCTGCTGAGCTCAAGCAGGGGGAAGGTAGAACAATGGGTTTCCCGTCACAGGGAGGTGTGACCACTTCCCAGACAGGACTTAAGTGTATTGGGCTGAAATGGGAGTGCACCTTCCAGCGCTACTAGACTGCTTTGAAGGGCACATTTAGTGCCCTCCTTGCGTACTCTGGTTTGAGCCAAGTCAGGAAACCTTGGTTAACACTGTGGTGCAAAAATAGACAAAGGAGAGGGGAGTATCCTCCCCTCTGGCCATCCTCTCCTTTAGGAGAGACCCCCAAGTTGCTCCAGCCCTTTCCCTAGGGATCTTAAGGGCTCCACTGAGGCTGGGTCCTTAGATTCATCATGGAACAGGACTCCCCTCTGAAACCAAGACACTCTTAAACCGTCTGGACACTTGGACTTTGACTGGAACCGAGACTGCATCAAGGAAGACTCCTGCTGTCCCTGGTCTCACTGTTCAAGTTGCCTGGGTCTGTGCTTCATCCAGGTTTTCCAGAAGACCTGTGGAGAGAAGTAGTCCCTCCCCTGCATCTCCAGGCACCACAACAAAGTGGACAGGTCTGCTCCTCCTGTTGTCCTATGGACTTCCTGAATCCCAGCAACACAGGTGGTGATTCTACAGGTCCCTAGAGGCCTGACCTGTCTTCTCTGCCATTTTGAGAACAGTATCCCTCGTCTATGCCACTGGATCCAAACCCCCTGTGCACCGTGTCGACTTGCCAAGGCTTGTTGGCTCTGCACTCCAGAGATCTTTGGGCTACAATAAGCTCCAGCCTCTAACACCTCATCACTTGAACATCAGCATCCTCACTGCATACTGCACCGTGGGCCTCCATCTTTGGTGAGCTGCCTGAGGTCCTCTTGCAACTCCTGTGTCTTCGGCCTGTGGATCCTCTCAAGGGTCTTCATTTGCTTCAGTGGGCTCCCCTGCTTGCCCGGGGCCTGCTCCGACTCTCCTGCTCTTGGAGAGTCCCTTTGACCTTGCTGGTCCCAACATTGGCATCTTTTCGCTTTCTACGCCAGTTACAGCTTCCACGGCTTGTTGGTGCTTCCACCAGACACCACCTACCTAGACACAGACTTTCAACATAGGACGGCTCGTATGCGGCTCCTGGTCTTCCTCAGCATTACCGGGTCCTCACAGCTGCAGTGACAAGGTCCCGGGTGTCTTTTGAACCTCTGGACATCGGTGGGCATTGTGCTTCTGTGCCTCCTGGTCAACCCTAGTGGCATAGACTGTCCCCTGTGCTTGCAGGTTCACCTCTTCAAGAATGCACCCTTGGATTTCACCATACTCCTTCATTAGATTTCCCATAGGCATCTTCTTAAAAGTAGTATGTTCTCTACGACGGTTTCTGATGTCACTTTTCACCTATGCACCCGGCTTTCCTGGTATAGGTCTCCTGGTTCTTGGGGTATCCACGGGTGGGGTAACTCTCCAATCTTCTGTCTTAGACAGGGTTTCTTCAAGGCCCACTGGGTAGGTTCCTTCTTCCCTAAAACTGGAGCCGCGACTTCCCTGTTGACTCGCGGCTGTGTTGCCACTCTGCACACAGCCTCCATGGGGCTCCTGGGTACTTAACATTGGGGGGTCCTTGTGTCCCTAGCTCCTTTGAGTCTTTTGGTCCAAGTCTTTCTCCTTTGGAGCCTGTATTCCACTTTTAGTATATGGTTTGGTCTCCCCTTGGAGACCTGTGTATATTTGTGCTACTTACCTGATTATTTGAAATAATTCTTGTGTGTGTTGTTCAAGTTTAATTTATTTGATTTAGTTCTCTACTGAGAATTTTTTTTTAAATACATGTGTTATTAAACATTCAGAAAATGATAATTTCAATACAATTTTTTTAAAGTTTTAAAAAATTTAAAGAGATGATAAATTCATCAGGTGGAAATTTAAGAAGCGAAATCAAACTCTGTACTGATGCCCTATTGCATCTAATTTGAATGAATTTTAAGTGTCGATTTCTGGCCTCAACTAGTGGCAAATTGGGGCATACAAAAAGAACATGCTTTAAGTCTTGCACGCCTCCATTGCAGAGTTCACATGTGCTGGTGGCATTTTCTTTATGGTTCCACTTGGAGGTAAATGATTTTAAGGGAAGAATCCCGAGCCGTAATAACAATGCATCGCCGGACTCCATGCCTTAAGTTGAAACGAACGTATTGTTGCAAATGTTTATATTCTATTGACTCTGCATAAAGTTCATAATGGTGCAATTTGGAACAATGTTTAATGTCCAGATCGTAACTTATCCTTGGCGTTAGATGTTTTAAGAAGAGCCTCAATTGCGCAGGAGTCCAGGATTTCAGTAGTGCGGTTGTACAGCTTGAAAATGTAAAATTGTAATTAGATTTTGACTAAAAGTATGCTTCAATAGTTCGAGCTCAAAAGTCTCCATTTTTAATAAAAATCTTAAGGGGCCTTGTTCTGCATGTATGAGGTTATAAGCTCATCTTATGGTGTTAGTAATGGCTCTGGATTCTGAGCGGACTAAAGAAAGCTCAAAGCGCAGAGCTTGTGCAGGAACTGCTTGATGGACCTTAATCATTTTACGAAGTATTTTCCCTTCTTTACTTTGTATTTGTTGTCACTGTCTCATTGGAATATTTTCCAAAGCGTACGATAAAAAAGGTGGAAATTTAGAGCTCAAAACCTGTAGAAGAGGAAAAAAGTGCCTGTGCCCGGAGGAGGAATATAAACATCAGAGAGCCCCAACATGTACGTCTGCTTTACGACCCAAATGCTGCAGGTGAGGGGAATTTTGTAATGATTCTTGTGTGGGTTGTCGATATCTCCTGGTAGATCTACCAATGTGTTAGTGATCATGTTGTGTAATGAATACTTATTTTTATAAAACACTATGTGGCTCTTTTTCATCTAATCTACACTGTTGATTAAATGTGGTAAAACAAGCTGCTTTTCACTAGTTCAAGATGAACCGGAAGGCTGCTCGGCACAGATACCACTTTGAGAGCTTTCTTTGGTTATCAAAGACCACTAAAATCACCATAGGGGTTGTCTGGATTAGTGGAAGGTGCATCACTTGAATAAGTGCGCACCATATACTAATCCATTATCCTACTGGGGATATATGCACTGTCTTATGCTTAAGGCCCAGGCCAGTAGTATGGTTCAGGTACTCCAGTCATGTGTGGCAGGGTCCTATGCCTAGGTCTGCCTGGAACACGCTGTGCCTGCAGCCTAAGCTACATGTGTTGATTTGAGTGTTCTTCTAGCGCAAACCCACCCAAGTACCCTAGGCAGGGGAACCTAATGGAGTAATTAACACAAATTGAGATATGGAGCCTCTGAAGCCAGCTCATACCCAGAAGCCATTTCACATTTAAGTTTGTTTCTTGCCTTTCATTACTGAGAGAAGTTGTTCTCGGTTCTTCTTTTTTTTTTTTAATCCACCTTTTGGGGAGAGAGACAGATACACAATCTCAACCTGTTTTTTCTGTTATGGGAAAAGGGAGAGTAGAACAAATGCCAGGGATCTCCTGTTCAGCAGCTCTGGGAGGGGGCCAGGAGGTGTAGTGGGAAGGCAGGAGAAAAGTGCGGGGTTTTTATAGTGGAAGTAGGGAATTTAATTAGAGTTCTCCCTATATCTGCCATCTTAGCAAGACAATCCTGACTTTCAGATAGAGATTCGCCAAATGGGTAAGTAGTTATTACTTTAAAAACAATTCCACCAGCTTTAAAATGAACCTTTTTCTATTACTGAAAAGAGGGGCGAAGCCGGATCAGGATTAAGATGTTAAATGCACACAAGCCCCTCTGCTCCAAGTGCCAATTCAACAAGCCGCTTTTGTTATCTCTTAAATGTACTAACTTTGACCTTGCAACATGCATGCCAAAACTCATGATTGTGGGCAAACCACTAACTTCCTGTCCCTCAAATAGTACATTTAGGTAAAATACAAACAAGGAATTGTAAAACTGGAAATTGTCTGGAAATTTACCAATACCACGTTGCTATCCATCACCTACTATTCACATACTTAGAATGAGATTTCATGCAGCCTCAGAAGACACAGTACTGTACTGCGCACATCACCACAGTTTGAGATGCTCCTGCTGACCTAAAACGATGAAGCTCCTGTGTTTCCCAGGTTTATCTAGTCTGGGTTTTTTGACAGCAACAGCACACTGGCACACAGCGATTGTGCTAGCTGTGACTGCGTATCGAGTTGAGAAGGCTGCCTCGCTAATGAGGCCAGCTCCGACAATGACAAAAGCGGAGGCGGACGGTCAGTGTGATCGGGCGCCTGGCGGGAGCAACTGCAGGTGAGCCAGTTTGATGTGGATCATGTGCCTTTAATGAGTGTCCATCATACAACTGCAGCCCACACTGGGCCGATACCTCAAGTCCCACTGAGCCCCACGGTATTAATGGACTGTTGTAGGGATTCTGCGTATGCACAGAACTATGCGCAGGAAACCAGAACCTTAGAGAATTGTGGTGTACCAGAAACTCCCCTCAGAACTAAGAACCCCTTATCCGACTAGCTTAGTGTCACATTCGTTATCCGAGATTTAGCTCGGCGGTCCCAATGTATAGACAACCCAGAACATGCGACTTAGTTATTCTCAGGAATGGTGGGAACCCGAAATACCCGTTTGCACATATATATTAGTCCACAACAGAATAACTAAGACACAGTAAAGTTTAAAGAATTTATTCATAAACCTCGAGTCCTGTTATACAGTACTTTGGCTAACATAAGCAGACAAATGGTTAAGATCATTACCATTAGCATTGTTACAATACCATAGAAAATGAAAGGAGCGATCATATTACTAATGACAGTGGAAAACAACCACCCTCCTTTCTCTAGCAACTAATAATATATTATTAGACTATTAGAAGGTCTCATAGGCTTGCATAGGGGACCCCATACCGTATAGATCAGCTCAGGTGTATCACATCACAGGATCAGCTCAGTGTTCTCTGCAACAGCTCTTCTATCGAATGCCTTAACAATATGCTGCGCTGTGATATTAAAGCCCACGACATTCTGGTATTTGCGGCTGCGTGCATCTTGTGACTAAACAGTGGTACGATCACCCTGAACATAATCAGCCGGCACCGTCTAGTGTCCTAGAACAGTTCTTTACTCGATGCACAGACCAAGGGCACTAGCAACTGTTAAGGATGTATAAATAACATTCATTTGAGACGAGTCTGCATTTCTCAAATGAATAACATGTAACAACAGTGTCGGGTGCAAAGGCAGCAAAAGCAACAAGATGTTTTTCCAACAGCTAACGTGATTGAGCTAACTTAGCACTGTAAATAGGGAGTGGCCTAAAACCACGTGACATCCCCCTTTGATCGAACCACTGTACAACCAGGGGTGAATAGTCCAACAGAACGCAGAGTTCAAGATCAACGACGCAGACTAAAGAACTTGAAATGTGAGTTCAGAAAATCAGAGGAAGAAAAAATCTCGAAGAAGAGAGAGAGAGAGAGACAGAAAAAAAAAATGTAAAAACAATCCATCGTCCATAGAGGCCAACGATCGTTTGTGAGAAGATAGAAAAAAATTCACTCCATTGAACTCGCCATCCGGCAGTCAATTTAGGAAAGTATAAGCAGCATATGTAGCTGCAGCTTCCAGTAGAAAATCATTGGAGTCATCCGCAAAATTGGCTGTCATCCAATTCAGCAACGAAAAAGAACACACGTGTTCCACCGGGAAATGAGCATCAAGCACTCCACGTGGACAAGAAGCAGGCATCTCGATGTAACTTTGTGCCAGGAAGTCAACTGCTGCTTTCTCGATATCCCATAATCCAAGGACTCCATGCGCCGCACCCAAGGCCATAAACCCGACTCCAGAACAGTCAAACTCATGAACCACTAAGGGATACATCAGTCGATCAAAATCCAGGTCAGGTGATACCAAGTTTGACAGACACATATCCAGAGCCCATTGGAACGGACATTCGAGACAGTGAAAAACAGGCTGTACACAAGTGAAATACGGGAACCGGAAGGATAATCCATAAGCGATACTCAAGGTAGCCAGTGGTAAAGTCCCATAAGATTCCCACATCTGGCTACGCAGATGGAACAGGCTGAATCCGTGGTTGAGAAGCGCAAGTTGTGCAGCCATAGCGTAGTGCGCAGACCAACAGGAGTATGCCAGCAATTAATGCGAGTATCAGAGGAAACCCTCCGAAAACACCAGAAAAAATAGAATGAAAAATAGCCGGTATTATACCAAAGATAGACTGGAAAGACGTCACAAGGCCAGAGCCTACAATTTTTAAAAAATGGACCAGACCAGTCGTAGAAGAAGCATTGAAGATAGTGTGTATTAGTGTGCCAAAATGGAGGGGGAGGTCAGTATTCAAAAGTGCTTGAACTTCCGTGCGAGCGTTCGCCACCTGAAGGAGAAATGTTTCACGTGACGAAGTCAACGCAACCTCCTTTTGAGACAAAAGAGCCCTTATTCTGCTCATCCTATTGAACTCTGCTTTCAAGGTCGGAATCGTCGGCCAGATGGATATATCCAGTCGGCCTTGCGGGGGTGGGAAAAGCACGTTATTACAGCAAATTACTCTCCGTGAAACTGAAACAATATAGGGAATTCCAGCTAACATCCCACAGCAAGCCTCACTATTTAAAAGCAAATAACTACCATTAGCAAGCAGCGTAAATGACGGTGTTATAACTGGCACAGGAATGCCCTTCAATACGCAAGCTAAATTAGGGGCATTCATATTACACAATCCATGTAATTGGATATGTCTACATACTACAGAATGATCAGGAGCAGACGTACACTCCTCACCTTTCAAATAAACTTCTTTGCCGTCTCTCTCACATCGATATGTAAATGGGAGAGACCATACCTCATGCAAGAATGCAGAACCAAGTTTTTCGTATCTGCCTAAGGCATAATGTTTCATGCACGAACTAAACCTATACATAGAAATTGGCAGAGTGACCATCCCATGGACAAGCCACACAGCATAATCCGACTCAGCAACAGAAAAAGGCAAAGGTTCTAACTTTTCTATATGCAGTAGTGAATACGTAGCATCTTTCATGGACATGAATTGCTGCTTTGATGTCAGATTAAATGGGCGGAATAAAGAAGAAACATTCATGTAATCCCACGGCACTTTGCCCGCCTTTAACGTCTGCAAAGTCCAAGCAAATTGCATTATCGAACGCAATTGATTTTGACCATGATACAATACAGACACATCGTCCTGGACAATATCTACAACAGATGAAACACGATATACAGATGGCACAATAATCACTTCCGTGGGCCCATGAATTTGAAATTTAACTGCATCCCATGCTATTCCATCACGGACAGGCCAGGCGGTGATATTTACAAAAGTCAGGTCCCTCTTCATGATGTGCGACGATGAATGTGGGGCCAAAGTTCCATTAATTAAACTAATTGTAGAACGTTCATCCAGGTAGTGTCCATTTATCAGCCTAAAAAACACCACCACAAAACCAATGGACATGAACAAAAAAATGCAAATGAGCACCAGCCAAATGTAAATCCAGGGGGGAACCAAAAATTGTCTCTTGAACCAGGCAAAAAATTTTGAAAATTTGGAAAGGGCAGTGGAAGTCAATGATTCAGTTCCAAAGGAAGAATTAGACTGGACAATGTCAGTTGATTGCAAAAGGGACAAAGGGACATCAGCAGGATAAGAATACTCAGCATCATCAGGCAAAGCACCATCCGCAGGTGAAACAGCAGAATCAGAAAGTACTTGCATTTCAATGGCAACCTCAGGCACGATGTCAGATGGTGGAACCACTACAGAACTGCGCATCATCGAAGGGCAAGAAACCGAAGGTGTCAGACTATGGAGTATCGGCCACCCTGTGTAGCTTGACATTGTCAACTGAAATGTACCTGTTGTCTCTGTGACCAGGAAGTGGAGGCAAAACAATTGTGCGGGTACCCTCAACTCCAAGCACCGGCACTGGTGCACGATAAGAGGGGCCAAACTCCTTCTTCTCCACCTTCTCACGGACCAGATCACCAACTCGGGGTAGCCAGCCGACTACCGGAATCTGAAGTCCGGCTTCGGTCGCAGAGGATACGTGTTCATTTGCTAGAGTGTCTCTTGTTTCTTGAAGATTCTGTAAGACAGTACAGTGGTCATCTAAGTCAAAAGGCGCGGCTGCCACCGCCATGTCGAGACCCTCAAGGTCAGGAACAAACATTCGAACTCCGAAGAGCATCATGTACGGGGTCCTCCCACCCAGAGACCTTCTAGGGAGATTATTAAGTGCACGTTGGACGTCATACAAATGGGCTAGCCAGTTTTTGCCAGTACCTAACACCCTGGCTGTCAATGATTGCTTTAGGTCACGGTTCATTCGTTCCACAACACTATTGCCCTCAGGCCGGTATGGAGACGAAAATTTGACTTGGACCCCCAAACTTCTCATAGCTTCTTTGTAAGCCTTAGAGGCGAACGCAGGGCCCTGATCAGAGTGAAGGGTGCCACATGCAAAACTCCCTATAAAGACACGCAATGCTTTGATGACAGTCCTGGCATCAGCACTCCTGTGTGGCCACGCCCAAAGAAAACGTGTGCACGAATCTACTGCAACCAAGATATACTTGTACGCAGTGTCCGAGGAAAAAGGACCGCAGTGATCTAAATAAACACACGCTAGTGGTTGATTAGATATATGCAGCTGCGTTTGTGGTGGACGCGCCACCGTAGATGGCTTTATCTGTTGGCAAATCCCACAATTGAGGACATAAGTCCGTGTATGTTTGTACAAACCGTACCACCAATAACGCTGTTGCAACAGTGACACAGTTGCGGACACTCCGGCGTGCGCAGACGCAACACCCTCGTGCGCAGCTTGTACCAATGCGGGCCTGCAGTCCGAATTGGGAATAACCCTATCCCCAACATCATTAATCCTCACTAACGGGACGTTATCAGGACTTAAGTGATAATGGTATCGAGAAGGGAAACCTCTAGGGAAGTCCGTCCCAGTCTCTGATGCAGCAATAGCTGCCAAGATGTCATCATCGATCTTACTTTTGGATCTTGTAACTGCTGCTACTAAGTATGTTGCCACTGCTGTTTTAGCTGCCTCGTCAGCCAAACTGTTACCGACAGCATGGACGCCAACTTGTTGGTGACCAAGAGTGTGAATAACATTCACAAGGGGTCGACTGCATGTTAGTTCAGCCACCCTAGCCCAAAGCGTTGTATGCTTCACTGTGCTACCTTTTGAATCACGAAATCCATTCGCAATCCAAAACATCAGATTGTCGTTGTAAGATTGAACACAATAGTAAGAATCACTCACTATAAGAGTTGTGACTCGGTAATCAGCAAACTCCAGTGCAAGCACCAGAGCTCTAAGCTCCGCCAATTGTGCGGTACAATCACCCAAAGTCTGCGTATGCACCGCATCCTGTATGAATTCTCCATTCACGAAAGTACCAACAACAATTGCGCAAGCCGCTGAATAAGCGTGCCTTGATCCAGTTGCGGGCTGCGCGGACCCGTCAGTGTATATGACACAATGGAACTCCTCCAACGGGCGCAATGTAAGTGGAGCCGGATGAACTAATTCATACTCCAAACTCTCCTGAGTCTGAAGTCCTGCATCAAAAATGTATTCGACATCAGGCGAGGCTAAGGAGGTCGCCCATTGTATCCACCTTGGATGCAAAGCTTTAGAATTCGGCACACTTGCTTTAGTGACTGCCTCTAGGGCAGGAAATGGTGTTACCACCATCATGCGCTTCCCCTGTGATAGCGCTCGTTCTTTCAGGATTGCCATCTGAACTGCTGTCAAAACTTTTTCGACAGTGGAGAAACGCATTTCAGCCGAAGTATATAAATGAGATTTGTAAGCAATGGGGACAGTGTCGCCTTCATTGTATGTTAAGTACGTGAACCCCTCCACACCCGGTACAATTCTTATGACCAGGTTTGTGTGGTTATCACGAGTTTGTAAATATTTCACAGTAAGGTCAGACTGCAAAGAGTGTAATGCAGCCGAATGTTCTGGCAGCCAGCAAGATTTGGTAAAAGTTGGTTGCACCAAGGCATATAATGTCTTGATACGCTGGGCATATTCAGGAATGTAGGTACGACCGAAATTCAGAAAGCCCAGCAATGATTGTAGTTGTTTCAGTGTCGTAGGGATACGAAGGCGTGCGCATTTCTCAAGGAACTGCGGAGCCAAGCCTCGGCCCTCATTGTTGAGTTCGTACCCCAAGAATAAAACTGTGTACTCGGCAATGTGGGACTTCTTAAAGTTAAACTTGTAACCAAAGTCCGCAAACATAGTAATTATGTTGTCCACGCGAGCAAGGTGTGGAAGCAACTCGTCGTCTGTTAAGTAGATGTCATCAACGTACGAGTACGCCTCCGGGTCTACCATCTCTAAGAGAGAGACCACACGAGCAGCAAATACCCCAGGACTATTTTTATAGCCCATTGGGAGTCGTTTGAACACTTTTTGTTTACCACCCGAAGTAAAAGCGGTCCACTCATAACTATGAGGGGATATGTTATGGCAATAAAAACCATTGGACAAGTCGAGTGTGGTTTTGAACCTTTTTCTCACAAGACTATCTACGAGGGCTGAACTATGGGTATTTTGCACCGCACAATTCCGGCAGTGCGAGTTTAAGTGCCGGTAATCCAAAACTAGGCGGTACGATCCGTCAGGCTTCGTTACAGTGAATAAAGGATTATTCATGGATGACACACACGTTTCAATTACTCCCTGATATTCCAATTGGTCAAGGATAGCCGCGACGTGAGACCTAGCCTCACGACGCATAGGGTATTGGGGCTGAGGCTGGGGGTCGGACCGCAATGGAAATTCGTGGAGGGTAGAACTTTTATCCCACCCCACCTGATTACGATACAACGCAGGTGCAAGCACCCGCGCCCACTCCTCTGCCAACTTCTTAGACTCCTCCTTGGGCACTACGTGTCCAAAAGAAGGAAGAATAACTTCTTCCCCCCTTGGAGCGTTTAGAACGAAAGCCGGGGGCCAATCTTTCTCCGCTAATAGTATATCATAGGTGGTCGTTAGATTATCCCAAAATACCGCGTTAATTTTTCGTTGTATGTCACCCTCAATATTGAGGACTATGTCAAATAATCTCTCAGGGGGGGCTACGCGAGTATCAGCAGTTTCTACTGTTACATAGATTTTAGTTGCGGTCGCCTCCAGAAATGGACGCAGTGCTCCCCGCACTACTGTAACCTCCGCCGCGCTGTCTAGCAGCGTCAGCGCCCATTTCATGTTCAGAAGCTGTGTCCGTACCATCTGAGGCATACTTCGCTGAGATTGCAGCAACCTTCTTTTTCTGAAACGGAGGACGTGGACGTGCAGAATCCTCCTGCTTGCCTTTTCTGTCCTCCTGTCGGGGCTGGTCTCGACCTTGAGCACCCCGGCCTCTCCCACGGTCTCCTCCACCAAAGTGTGAAGCCGCTGTTTCCTGTGAAGAACGAGGAGAGCGCTGGTCAGGAACCTGAAACCTATCAGGTGACTTAATACGAGAACGATCACGCAAATCATAAGCGCGTTCAACATAAGCCTGAACTGGGGACGCAGGACGAGTCTCCTGTTTCTGTTGCTGTTTATCTTGTTTTTTAGCTCGCCAATTTTGTTTTGGAAAGTTGGGTTTATCGTCTTTTGTAGACGAACTCACTTTAGTGTGCTGTACTACATCAGGAATTTTGATGACTGGTTTCACGCCTAGGGCACTACGTCCAACCATCCTATAGGCTTTCGCAATAACTTTTGCAAACTCCCTCGGCTTATCGTCATCCGCAATAAGTGCCATCATGTTTCCCACTTGAAACTGCATGGCATCTCCTTTGAGATTTCCCATTATCATGGAACATACTATATCGAAGCTGTCGATAAGCCGCATTCCCAATTCAATAGCTGCTTCCGCCCCATGGTCCTCCTGGACTTTCTTGATAACGGAAGGTAGTACCGACATAGACGTAGTGCCGAAACACTTCGAATAGGTCGTGGCAAAGACCTTGCCCCAATTGTCACAATCGACAATGTCTGGGACTAGTTCTTTCGGCAAAGTAATAGTGAGTATCCTGTGTTTATCCACAGGACTAGTGTTAGGAAACACGGCTTCTAGTTGATCGAATTTCTCTGCAAGCCAATAAGGATACTCATCCTTATTCTGGGTGCGCTTGCCAACAACCGCGTTTACCATTACAGGACTGATCACAACCGCATGATGGTGATCAGCCCCGTGTCCCGCAACTGCAGGTGCCCCCACCTGTACAGTGCGCGACACATACTGCACTAACGCCCTATGGACCGTAATCAGGGTCGTGTGTAGTATACGTAAGCTATCCACTCCTACCGTCAGGTAGCGTGGATGAGGTGTATGTCCGGCCAGCACCGGCCAAGTAGCTCCTTCAATAGACAAAGGACCCAGTCTCGCCGGGGTGACCGTGTGGGGGAGGGCGCCATTAAACCAAATAGTGTGCTGCCAGGTTGAAATAGGAATTTCTAAAGCCATATATGGGTTATAATGTAGAGGCACCGGCGTGGCAGTGTATTTGTGGAACGTTTTATCGACATCTTCCACAGCCTGAAAGGTAACCCCAGAGTAAAACAACTCATAAGGGTAAGTGGCACTTGCACTCACGACAAACACCACTGCCATCCCGTCATCAGGCACCCCGTACGTCCTCAAATGAGCACGTAGAGACAGCCTACTATGAGCGGAAATTTCTACCGCCATTCGGACGAAAAAGAAGATACAACGAGGATCTTTAGTAGCACTTGGGCTTAGATTAGTGTAACCTTTTTTATTATCAAGCTTGAAAGAACCTATAGCCTAAAACCTAGGTAGGTTAAACAGTCACTCTCGTTATCCGGAAACCAGAGTGAGGGCGTTATGGACTAATAAAAAGCACTACTAAGGCATCTCAGATATTAAGACCAAACGTTAGGTGCGCCATGTTGTAGGGATTCTGCGTATGCACAGAACTATGCGCAGGAAACCAGAACCTTAGAGAATTGTGGTGTACCAGAAACTCCCCTCAGAACTAAGAACCCCTTATCCGACTAGCTTAGTGTCACATTCGTTATCCGAGATTTAGCTCGGCGGTCCCAATGTATAGACAACCCAGAACATGCGACTTAGTTATTCTCAGGAATGGTGGGAACCCGAAATACCCGTTTGCACATATATATTAGTCCACAACAGAATAACTAAGACACAGTAAAGTTTAAAGAATTTATTCATAAACCTCGAGTCCTGTTATACAGTACTTTGGCTAACATAAGCAGACAAATGGTTAAGATCATTACCATTAGCATTGTTACAATACCATAGAAAATGAAAGGAGCGATCATATTACTAATGACAGTGGAAAACAACCACCCTCCTTTCTCTAGCAACTAATAATATATTATTAGACTATTAGAAGGTCTCATAGGCTTGCATAGGGGACCCCATACCGTATAGATCAGCTCAGGTGTATCACATCACAGGATCAGCTCAGTGTTCTCTGCAACAGCTCTTCTATCGAATGCCTTAACAATATGCTGCGCTGTGATATTAAAGCCCACGACATTCTGGTATTTGCGGCTGCGTGCATGTTGTGACTAAACAGTGGTACGATCACCCTGAACATAATCAGCCGGCACCGTCTAGTGTCCTAGAACAGTTCTTTACTCGATGTACAGACCAAGGGCACTAGCAACTGTTAAGGATGTATAAATAACATTCATTTGAGACGAGTCTGCATTTCTCAAATGAATAACATGTAACAACAGTGTCGGGTGCAAAGGCAGCAAAAGCAACAAGATGTTTTTCCAACAGCTAACGTGATTGAGCTAACTTAGCACTGTAAATAGGGAGTGGCCTAAAACCACGTGACAGGACCTGGCTGAGAAGTGTGGCAGGACGTGTGGAGAGGGAGTCTGAACCGACCGGCAGAGTGCAAGGGGACCCTCTGAGATCGGCGCCTGGGAGGCTCCGGGTGCCAAAGCGAGCCAACAGGGAGCCTGGCTGACACGGTGTGTGGCTGAAGAAAGAGCAGGAGACCCTGTGCGAGGACCGCATGAGTACTCCAGAGGGCCCAGGTTCTGTTGACCTTGGGGCGGGTGGACGGGTCTCTCTCGATGAATGGGGTAATCGCTGTGATAGGCACAACTCATGGGGGGAGCCGAGGTGGCTCGAGAGCGCCAGGGGCTGGAGTGGGGTCACACGTGCCCCCTCCTGGTGGCGATAGGCACATATCCATCGCCTCCCAGAAGAACCGATCTTCCAGAGGCTGGTAGCTGCAGGAGCTTATATCACAGCCCAAAACTGTACAAATTACTCGCCTGGGAAGGATATGCGACATCAACTGCCAAGGGATCTGCACATAGGGGAAGACATACCTCCAGGCAATAGTAAGCGGGAACCTGTAGCCTCCCAGGCTCTAGAGGCTAGCTAATCTCTCCTCGCACTGGGTTGGCCTGGTCCTGGTGGAGAGGCATGCCAGGCCTAACTTGTCAATAAGTTCCACTAGCTTCTACCAAACATGGGGAAAAACTACCCCAAGCAGTCCCAGTTGCCATTTGAGAATAAGCGCCTCACCCACAAAGTGAATGAGAGCGTCGAACCTTATGGAGGGCGGGGATAAACAGAAAGATTAGCTACGGACCATTATGCTGGATGTCCGCTCTAGCCTAAAAACTGCTGGAGAATCGAGTCTTAGATGCGCACGACTATCAATTCGAATCAAAGGAGCACCTCCTCCAAATGGAAGAGATACTCACGGTAATTAAAGCTAAAAATGAAGATATGGCGGCATGCTTGAGGCGCATCAACCTCTGAATTACTGGCACACCAGAGACCACGGCCATACCAAAAATGGAACTCTAATGTTGAAACGCTGTTTCGCAAGCTGTTTGAATCGGTCCTTTCCCCTGTGTTTAACTGTAGAGCGTGCACACCACTCACTGGGGCCTCGACCACCAGTGGGAGCTAACCCGAGGCCCATTATTGCTCGCTTGCCTAATTACCAGGACCTTGACTCGGTACTGCGAGCGGCTAGAGACCGGGGCCCTATAAACCATCAAGGCAACATTTAGTTTTTACCAGACTTTACTCTGCAAAGAACTTCTGCCTACTAAATTTATTCTACAGCGGGTCGAAGCTCCATTTGCCATGCTGTACCCCGCAAAATTGAAAATTTCGCACCGCAGGCAATCTCCTTTATTCACCGATGCGAAAGCAGCACTAAAGTTCGCCAAACACATAAGCAGCAAGAGTCATTCCCCCCGCTCCTCTCAGCAGGTTGGATCCGAACCGGGACCAAGTGCCAACGATTGATGGCGCTATGGTCGCTGGGCGCCACCTGATATGCTAACTACTGAGACATGCCCTAGTTAACATTGACTACAAACACAGGAGATATGTCCCCTCATGACATTGTTTGTATGTACGACTTGTCTGTGTGTTTACCTACACTCCGAGAAGCCCCAACCTATATACAAGGCCCGGCCACCCTGCCATATGGATAGGGCAGTACGCCGGCATCGCAGGCCCCCACTGGGAGAACTCCTATGTTTTGCTATGTTTGCTTATTAAGGGTTAACAAGGGGAGGAGGGGGTGGGAACCGCAACCTAGTTAGGGGGTTGGTGTGGGTGGATTGTGGTTAACATTCGAAGTTAACAAAGTTGGTGGGGGAGGGGGTGGGAAGATTTCTGTGGATACCGGATGTAGACCATACTTGTGAGCACAAAGGCAGGACACGCAAATCAGTGCACCAACCACACGATCTCTGAAACACACATCACTGCCTAAATACAGAGCACAGCAGTGCACTCCACGCCTATCTTCGCATCACTGTAATGCAACGTCTAGATAGAGGACGACTGGAACGTTCCCAACATAGAACATTAGAGGAATAAACGACCCTAGGAAGGCTAGACTCGTACATTCATATCTAATTAGGCATAAAATTGACATTTGCTTCGTACAAGAAACGCATCTTAGAAGTGCAGCAGACCCCAAACTCCATAATAGACACTGGGTAGAGATGCACTCAGCAGCATACTCTAATTACGCTAGAGGTGTAGCAATATTGATAGTACGCGAGGCTGGCTGGAAAACCTCTCGAAGAATAGTAGACCCTGAAGGTCGCTACATCATCCTAAGTGGTACACTGGCGACTACCCCAGTAACACTGGTCGCAATCTACGGTCCTAACGTGGATGACCCGGACTTCTTTGATACCATTTGGTCAAAAATCACACTGATGCTGCATGCTCGCATAGCCCCACCAGTGCTACTAGACAATACCCAGATCAGCTTTTTCCCAGACTTCCCTCTTAAAACTCAAGCGCTCAGATGGAACTTTATGGCTGCAAAAAAGGCACTCAGAGAAAAGGGAATAAAATATTCCATGCTCTTCCCGGCAAGGTTGCTAGTGGAGTCAGAAGGGAAGGCGTGGTTTGGGAATCGTTAGAGGGCTGGAGAACAGTGGAAGGCTCCTGAGCAAAGTCGCAGCGAGGAAGGTACAGGAGAGCAGTGAATGGGACAGAAGGACAAAGTGAAGAGGACCTGCAAGTAGAAGATAGAAAGAGGACAGACTGAAACGAGACATACAGACACATGTGAGGAATTGTAGGATCATCGATGCAACGCTCTGATAGAACCTAAGTAAAGGCAGATACCAGGCCCTGGGGACCTTTAAAAGCCAATGCAGTGTGTCAGAACTGACAATGAGACGATTTCAACAGGGGGTAAGACTAACTGGCTCTGGCTGCAGGACATTTGCATTAGTCCAGGTGGAATTATTGGACAATAAATGGGGGGAGGTGGAAGGGGAAAGGGTTGTGGGCAGGTCCACATCTCGGATCTTAGGCAAGGTCGACAGGCTCTCTGCTGGGGGGTGGGCAATTGAGGTTCCGTCGAGCAAGGATGCAGGGTGGGGACCAAAGAAAAGTGGGAGGAAGAGGAAGAATTTTCAATGTTATAGCATGTTGGCTATTGTTTTTCACATATTGGGCAGGGCAAGAAGAACATACTAATGTGCAGGACTTCATTACAGTACCAAGATTACATATCTTCAGGGTGATCGGTGAGGGCATAATTCCAGTGGGGACACAATGTAGCTTCATACAAATAATACTACAAAAACAGCGATGATAGGGCAGGCACCAGTGGAACTGAAAGTAATGACTGAATGTGAACGGGTTGGGCAATAAGATAAAATGTGGGATAGTTCTGTAATTCATTAAGAGGCACTCCCCTAATGTTGTGCTATTGCAAGAGACTCATCTTATGGGGAACACTTGTCGAGCATCGGGGGGATATGAAATGAAGGTGCATACAGGATATACACCAGGATCGATGGGTACAGGAGTCCTTTTAAAGAAAAACCTACCCTTGATCATGGACAAGACTTGGACTATAGATTGGGGATATATGGAGTGCTATCTAGATCATGGGCAGGGAGGTAGTAAACATACTCTCAATATATGTCCCCCCCCAACGCTGAAACAATCAACATTGGAAGATCTAGGGGCCTTGATGCGGACGCTTCCCACCGGTAGACTCATCGGGGGGAGTGTGGGATTTTAATATGACTGGATGTGAAGGCTTGGACCGTTGGACCACAAAAGTCCCAGCATCCAAGCCAACACAATTGGCAAGGTTCCTCGAGACTTTGGGCCTCCTTGATGTTTGGAGGACGTTGAATCCGAAACAGCGGGAATACACTTTTTAATCCGGGGCTCCTGGGAGCTGATCACGTATCGACTACTTGATTACCTCAGCTTCGCATCTCGCACATTTTACTGATGTCGCACACATGACGAGGGGAATCTCAGATCACTCCCTGATTTGGAAGATTGGCACCACATGGGATAAGGGCACAATTCTAATTATCCCCTGGAACCTGAAAATACCTACAATCAGAAAGGGGATTATTGTAGCCACTAAATACTACTTTCAAGAAAACGTTCACTCAGTTGACTCAGCCAAGGTACTTTGGGAAGCGTACAAGACAGTGGTTCGGGGGCAGGCCTTATTGTTGATAGCTGGACATAAACGGGATAAGAAAGCGAAGGTGGCAGAAATCGAACAAGAGATCATAGATCTTGAACGCTAAATAGTAAATGGTGGAGAGGATAATTTACAACACAGATTGGCAATAAAACAGCAGGACTACTCCAATTGGGTATCGGAGGAGGCCAGAAACAAAATCACAGCAACACAGCATCGAGTCTATGAAGTGGGAGATAAATTGGAAAGCTATTGGCATGGAGTGACCAGAGGGAGCGTGCCAACCGGTGGGTGCCGCAAATAACAATAGGAAGTTCTGCAAGCCCATCAGGAGATTGCAGAGGCCTTCGCGGATTATCACTCAAAGATCTTAATGTCCGGTTCAAAGGAAACGCTTCAGGAGGCCTTAGAATTCTTAGCACATATTCCCCTCCCAGTGGTAACAGCAGAGGAAAAATAACTTCGAGGCTGACATTACAGAACAGGTGACAGAAGATCTCAGGGCCCTTAACTCTGGTAAGGCTGGGGGACCGAATGGAATCCCAATAGAACTCTAAAAGCTCACTGCTTCCAAAATGATGCCACATCTTCTAGCTATGTTTGAGTAGAGTAAAACAAAGGGTTGCCTTCCTATGGACCAACGATTGGGAACAGTGGTGGTAATTCATAAAGCAGGAAAACCCAGAGATAACTGCTCCTCATATTGACCAATGCAGAGGTCAAGATCTTAGCCAAAGTACTAGCCATGAGGTTAGAGCCGCAGTTGTCAACTTGGTCCACCCAGATCAGTCGGGCTTTATACCCGGTCGCTCCATGGCGCTAAATCTCAGACACCTACACAGAGTTTTAGGGAGGGCCCAGAAAGATGCTGTAATCCTGGCCCCCGATTTAAGGATGGCTTTTGACACCATCGAATGGTTATACATATATGGGGTTTGGCCTGCAGTTCCTGTCCTGGATAAAGCTACTTAATTAAAAAGTAGTGGCCAATGAAAGAACATCAAGATGGTTCACCTTGTCTCCACTAATATTTGATTTGATGCTAGAGCCGGTAGCAACATGGATAAGGGGAGATTCTATGATAAGATTACTCCGCTGAACGGAGGACTGGGAGGATAGAATTTCTCTCTATGCAGACGATATATTGCTGTATGTGTCCTCTCCCACGGCATCGATCACCAGGATTCTCAAAATGTTTAATTCCTTTAGTAGATATTCAGGATACACAATTAATTTGACAAAATCAGTAGTATTTGTCCATAGTGGTCAAAGGCCTAACCTCCGAGCAGAATGTGCGGCTCAAGTCATGTCGAAAGGATTCAGATACCTTGGTATATTCGTAACACCGGATCCCAATCGATTCTACGGTGAGAACTTAATGGGCCCTCTGACGAGACTTCAAAATGACGTCCAACACTGGCGGGCTCTACCGCTGTTGCTACTAGGAAGAGCAGTGCTCTTTAAAATGATGGCGCTGCCGAGATTTCTGTATATGCTACAAAAACACCCTGTATTGGGTACCCGAGTCCTACTTTAAACTAATAGATGGGGCGGTCAGAACGCTCCTCTGGAGCTGGGGAGACCCCAGAACCGCGCTTGTAAAACGAACCCGTAGTTATTACGACAAAGGAATCGCCCTACCTCACACAGAATCTTACTACCGGGCGGCCCAATTGGTGATGATAAAACAATGGGTACACCAACCATATTTGGAACCGACCTATAGAATGGACCGTTTAAACTCTCAACCGAGAGGATACCTCTGAGCTCTATACACTGACCCTAGGGGTCATCCCCTAGAGGGCCCAACAGCACTAACATTTAAAATCTGGCATACAACCATTAGTAAATTGGGGATGGAAAAATAAAATGACCAAAGCAACTCCCTTATGGGACTCGTAACAATTAGGCACAATGGGACTGAAATCGGGATTTGTTATGTGGGACCTATTGGAATCTCAAAGGAGGGAGACCTACGCACATGCATGAAATCTTTTGAGCAACTGCAACAATCAAATTATTTAGACCCCAAGGAGTTTTTTCGATACTTGCAGATCAGACACGTCATAAGAACAGTGGTGCCCCAGGGTAAGTCAATACCCAACTCCTCGCCACTGGAATGTCGTCTCCTAGAGGAGCACCTCACCCAAAAAGCGATATCCATGACATATCAGAAACATATAAATAACATGCCGGATACATTGATGGGCCTAAGGGACCGACGGGAACTAGATATTGTAGACCTACTAGAGGACTGGCCGGAAGCCCTGGCATCCCCCGATGAAGTGGCCATTCGGGCCCGGTTCAGATTGATCCAGCTGTAACTTCTTCACAGAGCATATGTTTCTTGCAACACACTTAAAAAAATAGGTAGAAAACCAAATACCCTCTGTTATAGAGACTGTGGAGATGAGGGGTAATTTTTCCATATCCTGTGGGAGTGCCAAAGAATCAAACCATATTGGGAACCTATTATTAATTGTATGAAAAGAGTTGTAGGAGTGGAACTAATCTTAGCTCCAAAGTGGTGCATTTTAAATGTATAGGGAGACTCCGATCTGGGACAGGCAGATCGGACCTGGGTCACTCTGGGGCGGATGGTAATGAAACGAAACAGTACGTAAATGGGGATTGGGTGAAAAACCAAACCAAAAGGTGAATGATCACGAGATATGGACTGGTGTATGGTGGCCAAGTATGTTAGCAGGGGTTGTCTGAAGAAATGGGGGGAAATTTGAGATAAATGTAATAAGCACAGAGGGTTTTCCCCCCCTCCCCCCCTCCCCCCACCTCCCGGAGGAGACTACCCGGCCTGGTCTTGGCCCCCCCTCCAATAGGGGAAGAGAAGTAGAGAAAAGGAAAGCGATATCGCCCAATATTTTAAAGTACATGTAAAAGATTAAAACTGATCTTGCTGTGTAATAATGTAATGACGAATAATGTATAAATGGCGCTGTCATGTTATTGTTCTGCTTGATTTCAACAGTACAAAAATGATTTAAAAAAAAAAAAAAAAAATCACACTGATTGGCTGTGATACAGTAGTATGGGGGGTGACTAACGTCATTATGCATGACTCCCTAGACCGTGTGTGCTCGTTCCGCCAACTGCACCCTAGAGCCAACCAAAAAATTCTTTCCCCGACTCAAAATAACGGACTGATAGATATATGGCGTAGTTAGCATCCGGAAACTAGAGAGGCCACTTGCATTTCTGCGCACCACAACGCCTGATCCAGGCTAAATTTTTGGCTGGTCACTGGAGACGTTGCAACCTGGACCACAGACACTAGACATATGCCGTGCACACTATCTGACCATGCCTCAGCCCTATTTAGCTGGATCATACCACAGACTATGCCTAGGGCCTTCTGCTGGCGCCTTCCCCCAAACGCCCTACTAGATACAGTTTTTAGAGAGGTGATGCGAGAGGAACTTGTACAATTCTTCTCCATTACTGAAGGGTCAGTAGCCTCCCCCTCAACACTATGGGAAGCTTTCAAGGCGGTGATAAGGGGGGCATGCATAGCTAAGCAATCAGGGGTGCTAAAATCAATTCGGCAGAAGCTGGTGGGACAGGAACGGGACATCCGGGATACTGAACTCCTGTAATTTCAAAATGGAACAGCTGTGCACCTTGACCCCCCCGTAGAGGGAAAATATCTGAATACTGTGAAGAGGCACTTAGGGAAACACTTCCTGGATAAACATGCTCAGGCCAGACGGTACGGTGAGGGAGATCGCCCAGG
Source organism: Triturus cristatus (assembly GCF_964204655.1). NCBI lineage: Eukaryota > Metazoa > Chordata > Amphibia > Caudata > Salamandridae > Triturus > Triturus cristatus. The sequence goes on from NC_140582.1 coordinate 1,149,770,393, forward strand.
CAGAGCTCTAGCAAACACACTCAGACAATCACGTACTTCATCCTATATTACTGACCTTCTAGATAACAACCCTAATCCAGTAAGAGGGCAGCCTGCCACACTAAAACTGTCTGACTTTTACACCTTCCTTTACACTGCTACACATGACTGCCCTAACCCTGGGCTGCAAACTTATCTGGAATCAGTTGTGTTGGTGTGGCTGAGTGATGCACACACAGCTTACCTGGACAAGCCCTTCACAACTGATGACTTAGTTCAGGCCATGAAAGGCATGCCTGGAGACCGGGCCCCAGGACTTAATAGACTGACTACTTCATTCTACAAGACATGCTGTTGAGCTCGCCCTCCACCTCCTGGCGGTCTACCAAGAAACTCTTGAACAGGGCTTTTTACCTCAGACAATGTGTAAGGCTGTAATAATATCACTCCTGAAGCCAGACAAGCCGGGCAACAAGTGTAACTCCTACCGTCCCCTCTCACTCATTAACATTGGTGCCAATGTCTTTGCTAAGCTGCTCGCTACTGGGCTACAACCACTTTCTACTTATTGCCAGGCCGGACCAGTGGGGGGTTCATCCCAGGCAGATCCACAGTGCACAATTTGCTCACATTCTTCTCAAAACTGCACCAAATAGACCACCAATTACCAGCCCTCGCAGCCCTTCTAGACGCAACTAAAGCATTTGATTCATTAGAATGGCCATACCCCTTTACCATACTACCCAGACTGGGAATTAGCTCCAACTTCATCCAGCTTATCCGATTGCTCTACACCAAACCTACAGCACGTTTGAAAGTGAACGGTTTGCTATCCCCGATGGTGACCCATACATGGGCAGGTAAACAACCACGGGTAACCTGGGAACTCTCGAAACTGCCACTCTCGCAGGGAGGCATGCGGATGTCTGATTTTGAACTATATGCGCTATGTGCGCAAACCCAGTACTTACACTACTGGGTGCACCAGATTCAGTTTCAGCCTCATGTAGCCATGGAGAGGGACGTCACTGCGCCTATACTGCTACAAGTTGCTATATATCAAACTTATAGGAGAACAGGCGAAGAGCTAAAACACGGTGGAATCTCTGCGGTGGGAGGGATTAAGGAGACGTGCAAACATTCCAACACTTTATGTGCCTTTAACACCACTTGCATACCACCTGCTCCTTCCCCCTTTACATGACAAAGGAGCTATACAACGTGCTCATAAAATGGGCCACTCTACCTTTGAGGATCTCTACCCAGATAGTTCATTCCAAGCCCGTCCAATCGGCTCTGATGGATCCCAGGCACCCATTTTAGAACTACTCTTATATTATCAAATCAGAGCCACATGTAGACAACTGCACACTTCCTTCTCGACTGCACTACCTGTTCTGACAACACTAGGAAATGTATTAACCAACCCATAACCTCGGAAACTAATCACGCGTCTTTACAACATTACACAATCTAGGTCGCCGGTCACAACGGCTAGTACATTAGCGCAATGGCGTACAGAACTCGACCCGCCACCCACAGATGGACATTGGGCCTACTGCTGATCTCAGCTTAAGCAACTCTCCCCTAATTACAGATGGAGACTCGTACATTTTTAAATTTCTCCATCAACTGTATCGCACACCCCTACAAATGCATAAAATGGGACTGAGATCAGCTGCTGGAGATGCACACATGCACAAACGTCATTCATACACTTAGCGTGGCTCTGTCCACCCATATCTCGTTACTGGAACAGAGTCTATGAGACAATACATGAAGTCACGAGTTTCCACTTGGATTGCACACCACTAGTAGCCCTATTGGGACATGTCAAATAAGCCCCCCAAATATAAGCAGTCTATCCGCTATGATGCTATTGCTGGCCAAGCGTAGAATTGCAAAGCACTGGGGATCAACTACGATCCCTCAAATAAACACCTGGATCCACGACATCACCTACTGCCAACAGCTCACGGCCTACTGGGACGCAATGCCTCTAGCGCAGGAATCTCCAACCTTTTCTGTACTGAGAGCTACTTATGTTCAATGAAACACACTGAGAGCTGCTAATATTATCAGTTTTTTTTAATATGTATAATAATTCAACCAAGCAAAAGCTTTCTAATTTAATAAGCTGGGCTGAACACAGGTGAGCTACTCAGAGGTAGCTGGAGTGCTACAGTAGCTTACGAGCTACTGGTTGGAGAACCCTGCTCTAGCGTCTAGGGCCAAAGATATTTGGGGCCCATTCATTTCGTGGGCCAACATGAGAAATGCAGCCGAGATAAACACAACCTAAGATGCGATGTCTAAACAGTCTTCCATTTCTAGACAGCCTAGGTCTGGAGGATAAACATAGAATGGAGTTACCCGTGAGCTGAGAAGCAAACGTATATAGCAAACCAATCAGGGCAGTTCACTGCTCAAGTATCTATTCATTGCATTAGCTATCAACAATACGTCTACCTGCTTAACATCATATCGACTGCTGTATAAAAAGCATGTACATTGTAACTTTATATATTATGTGCTTTGTCTCATGAATATGATCCTTTAGGTTATGGTCTACTGTAATTATATAACAGGCCTTGTAGTACTGAATGCTATTGTTACCGTGTTAATGCTACAGCATGAGGTGCATTTATGTATGTTAAAACTAATAAATACATTTAAAAAAATAGACATCTCGTAATGACTTAAGTCCACTATATGCCTTAAAACGGCTGACGGCACTTACAAAGCCTGGCAAAAAAACTCCAGGGTTTGTAGGGGTGTCCTGCTCATACAGGGGCACCATCACACTTGTAACCATTCACCCTGCCCTCAGGAATGAAGAGCCTGCCATGGGGCTAACAGATTTCAATTGCATTGACCTAAGATTTAAGAAAACATATCTGTTGTGAGGGGGGCAAGCACCATTTCACATAAGCTGCAATGGCAGGCCTTTAACCCCTACGACGCTGCGCGAATTCTCCCTGTGCGGGAGAATTAATGAGTGGGCGTGTTTCGGACGGCCCCCGGCTGTCCTCCGCACACGCCCACCGTGACGTCGGACGGCCGGGAGGCGTCCTGAGCACCAAAGAGGTTAAGTGGACTACCATGGGTGGCACAATACATGCTGCAGTCGATGGGAGACCCCTGATGTACCTATGCCTTGGGTACCTTAGTACCATATACTAGGGCCTTCTAAGGGTACACCAGAAGCCAATTGTGGAGGTACCAAAGTACTTACCAGAACCAATTTATGGTAGAAAGAACACACTGGCAAAAAGTGGGCGTAACTATGATAGAAAGATCCTACCTTCCTAAATCCCCTTTTCAGACTACACTCCCATGCGCACCACTGTTCATAAGTATCGCTATCGACTACGCAACACAGGTGTATCTTAAAGCAGGTGTATTTGCTTGGCATTGTAGTTTCTTCGTACTTCCCAAGATATACCACAACAGTATACGGTGTGGTGCTGCTCAAGGACCTGCAATCCTGAGGTGACTGGCAGCAATGTATAGGCCACCGCGGTGTAAGTATGAGGCAGCAGTGCGCGGACTCTTGAAGCCCATCAAGAATGGGACATCCCTGCACTGACATGCACTGGCAGCTCTCGCAGGGGCGGCATCAGCATCCCATGTTACACCTTTTTCGATGCAGGGCGCTTCACAGAGCCTTTTACAGGAGCTGCATGTAAAGCATATGCTCAGGAAGTCGTGTGCTGGCATATAGATATATATATATATTTTTTTTAATTCTCGTATCTCTTCAGTCGCATTAGTTCCTGCTGCTACATCCAACTCCGTTCTATGAGGAGTGGGAGTTGAGGGTAGTGCAATTTTGAGTACCAAATCATCATGAGTTCTTACTGTACATTTTAGCATGCCCCTTTGTTTTTAGAGTGTTAATACTGGCCCATTAACAGTGTGAGGTTTTCATCAGCAGTTGAAAGGTTGTCCCAAACTTCTCCAGTTTGACCCTTATACGCAGTGGCGGCTAGCAGGGAACAGGGATGGCAGGGGGGTGGGATGAAGAAAGAAAAAAAAAAATACACCTCTTCGGCCAGCCGTGTCTCTCCTCAGTTTCCCTGCCGATGTCCCAAAACGGAAGCAGGAACCGGAAGCACACACAGGCTCTCTCCCCTAAGCCAATCGCAATGCTGCAATGCAGCATTGTGATAAGTCTGAGCACCATGGTTCGGAGCTCAAACGTACAATGGGAGACTGGGCATGTTCCTCACCAGGCTGTGTAATGAGCCTGGTGGGGAACATGTAAAGTGCGCATGACTGTTTGGCCTGCTCAACAATAAATGCACACTTAGTGTGCCCACCACTCCTCCCCCTGTGACCCCCAGATTCGCCCTAACCCAACTCCGAAACTACAAAAAATAAAATGATGATAATTTTCTTTTTTCACTGCTTTGAAAGCAGTGGGGTGACGCTTCTTATACGCTTACAAGAGGTTCAGGCAGAACATCACAAATTAATTATATTTCGATTTTCACAACACCAACAGCCAGCCATTCCTTGTTTTACTTCCAGCCGTCTGTTCCTACAGTCATTATGGGCTCAAAAACCTTTTCATGCAAAGTGATGTTATATAAAAACCCAGAATTGGCGGAAGGAGTCATACATGATATTAGGTCATTTAGGAGCCATGTTTAAAGGTTTTACAAAGTGGTTTAGCACCGTTCAAAAGCTGTGTTAATTTGGCATACAAAACCGAAAGTTAATTTGGCTCACTCATGTGAGAGTTAACGATTTCACTGACATTGCCTGTCATTTTGGCGTTTACCCTAGTTGTCATTGGCACACAAAGCTGCTACATGTGCAATTTCAATGTAACGATCCTGGACACACAAAATAGGTGAAGGACTGGTAGCACCAGCACAGAGCTCTGCTACACTCACAGAACAGGTACAAGATAGACAGCAATAGTGCAGGCCTCTCTACCTCAAGTTGAGCACAACACTGCAAGCTTTCCTCCATCACAGATAAAAATATCCTAGCATTACCACTTGGTATGGCACAATGCAATGTTTACAAGGTGTTGCACCTTTACAATGGGTTACTTTAGCATGTTGTACTTTATTACACTAAAATTCTGTTAAGTAGTGTGTGTATATTACAAATTGGCGGTAGCCACAGTAGTTATAGGCAAGTCTATAGGAAGAATTTTGTTTTGCTGATAACAAATCTTCACAAAAGTTTCCAAAATAAAGTTCAGCAACCACAGATCCTTCCTGAAATGTTTCGGGATGATTCATGAAACGGGGCGAGAAAAAGAGTGTGGGGATTCCCAATTTTTTTTTTGCTCATGCAATTGCCATAGGAAAAAAACCTCGAGAAGGATACTAAAACGGCTGAACAGGATTACAACAAATTTGTCAAAAAGCTATATCTTTATTCAGAAAGTGTGATTTGGTGTAAATCCGTTTAGCAGTATAGGGGAAATTATGGTTCAAAATGACCACAAGTGAACGCGTTTTGATTGGTTGCTAGGACTTTTCCCCAGTTGGCTTGTTCGTTCTTGCTTCCATTGGCTGGCTGCATCAAAAAAACAAGTGTTGCACAGCAATAACAGGACATGAAGACTCATAGTGATTGGTGCACTGATCCAGAAGGTGAAGACTGCACAAACAGTCCAAGACTGCTTTGAGTTGGCTGCCTAGTTCCACGAAATGTAGCATAAGAACCCCCCCCCCCACCCCCCCACTAGCACGGCTAGCCTCACACACCTGCAGTGTCACAATACCCTCATGGGTGTTCGTGTGCTCTACATATTCACATAACCTAGTAAAAACGTAAGAAGTATTTTTTTTACTAACATGGTTATATTCCAAAACAGGAGTCTCTAACTTTTTATTTAGTAATAAGAGCTACTTATGCTCAATTAAAATCCTCCCGAGCTACTAATATTAGTTTTGTAATAGTGACCATGTCTCTAGCTGCAGTTGTGCATGTGTGTCACTAGTGGTATTGCAGTATGTCATGCTATGAAGCCATGCATGTAGTGTGCAGTCATATTTACTACCCCACTGAATAGCCAATTCGCGTTTAGCAATGAGGGTTGCAATTGCAACGAATCGGCGCTCGGATTTGGGGAGATCTTGCGTGTACACCAACAGCGCCAGCAGGGGCGTGGGTGCAACCTAGAGTTCAACCATGCAGGAGATTTCCCCAAAGACCGCCTTCCAATAGCACTATCTTAATAAGGGTCCATGTCATATGAGCATAATTGGCCTCTGTGGACTGGCACTTCGGACATTTGTGTGAATGCAAGGGGTGTATACGATGCATTTTATTAGGTGTTATGGATCCCCTCCACAAAAATTTAAAATGCAGTAGCTTATGTCGGTGGTTAGGAGAAACCCGGCGGGTTTGCGTACAGCACCGACCCCATTGCGCATCTGTAAGCGGGAAACCAAGGTCGCATTCCCAAGCCGTCGGAACCCCCACATCATGACACAGGAGCATTGCCACTGCGGCCTTATACATCCAAGCCATCAAATGGCTCCCATCCCCATCCTTAGTTAACCCCGTTGGTATTGGGAATTCAGGGGGCTCCAAAGGGTAGCTATACATGCTCGTACGCAACACCCTCTGCAACACAAAATGGTCCACTATAGTGGCCTCCCTAAAGCGAGGGTCCTCTGCGTGAGAAAATGTGTCCGCCGGGGAACGGGTCGCCGAATGGCGACCGCTTGAATTTGGCCAGTGTATGTTTTACTAAGGTATCCTGCAAAATGGGAACCCAGCCATTACCTGCCAGTGGGAGCGCAGATGAATGAAGTATACGGGATCCCGTTAACCGTAATAATTTATGCCATGCCTAACTGGTTGTAGATAGTGTCTAGATATTGGGCGGGTCACGCAGGAACCCCACCGGCAACAGGGTGTTGAGTGGTGCCAGAAGCGCCAGATCAGCCTCTGCTCTGTGATATGGAATCCTGACATCTGCACGATACCAGTGTCAGGCAAAACTCACCTGTGCTACCAAGTAGTAAATCGGAAAGTTTAATACCCCAAACCCACCCCTCATACGGCAGCACTAAGGTATCCCACCCAATGCGGGGCTGCTTACCTCCCCACACGGGTCGTAGCAACAGCGTACAAAGATCCATGAAGAAACTGTTATACAATTTTGGAAAAGATATAGAAATTGTGGAAGAACCACCATTTTCATTATAGCTATTCTACCTGCCATTGACAGGGGAAGTTTCACCCATCGATCTATATTGCGTCCTAGTTTCTCCATAACCGGACCATAGTTCAGCTGGAGGATACGATACTTTTCTCTATGGATATGGAGTCCAAGGTACCTCACAGTCATCACACCAGGACAGTGGGTATTCCACTGTTCTGTCGCAAGCCGCCTCCGTCAACTGAAAAACCTCCGACTTCTCCCAGTTGATCCGTAAGCCTGACTTGGTACCATAAATCGTCACCTCCTGGAGAAGTGGAGTTAAGTTTTCGTCCGGGTGCCTTACATATAATATTATATCAGCGGCATACAGCGTAAGTAACAGAGGACCGGTGTTCAATTGCAGCCCTGATGACAATGCCTCTCTTGTAAATGTTGCACCAATGGATCGAGTGCCTCTACAAATAACACGGGAGAGAGTGGGCTCTCCTGCCGTGTTTCTCGCGTGAGTTAAACCCATTAGTCAATTTACCATTAAGCCTAATGCGTGCTGTGGGCAACATATATCATAACCTGACAACTGCCAAGAACCGCTCCGGTACCCCCAGTCTTACCATTGTAGCAAATTTAAAAGGGCAACTCAACCAAGTCAAACGCATTCTCCGCGTCAAGTAGGACAGCAGCTGTCGGGACTGTCGGTGATATTCTGTGCAGTGTGGCAAATAAAGTACAGAGATTGAGAGCTGTTGATTTGTGGAAATAAAACCCTATTGTGCCGCAGAGATCAGTTTCTCAACAATTAATGCAAGCCTTGTTGCCAGTATTTTAGCTAGTATCTTATTGTCAAAGTTTAAGAGGGAAAGTGGTCGATATGAGCTACATTTCCCCATGTCCTTTCCTGGTTTCGGAAGCAGGATGATAACCGCTTCCCTCATTGTGGGTGGGAGCACTGCCGCATCGACTGCCTGTTGATACATGTCTATAAGATGAAGTGTAATGAGGGGCTTGTATTTTTTTTTATAAAAACTGCCTGTAAACTCATCAAGTCCTGGTGCTTTAAAGCCATCCAGAGCATGGATAGCCTTGGTTACTTCATCCTCTGAGAAGGGCTCGGCCAGAAATTCCTGATGCGCCTTTTCCATCCAGACCAGCGAGACCTCATCGAGGTAGTCACTGTTGTCTGCAGGTAGTCCGCTAACTCTTGTGGAGTAGAATGCTGTATAATACTTAATTACCTCTTCTAGGATCCCAACATTACAAGTTATCAGCACTTTGTCATGTCCCATTAGTTCGGCTGTATAGGTCGGCCTACGAGACTCTTGCATTAATCTAGCTAGCGTTCTACCCGGCCTCTCGCCCTCCCCGTACTGCCTAGCCACTGCATATTTGCCTAGAAAGTGCACCTCGCGCTCTGCTGCTTCCTGAAATTCAGCCAGCAGTGTTGTGTGTCTTTGCAGATCGGGCGGACCTGCAGTGTTCGCTTCCATACGATCCAGCTCAGCTAGCTGCGCTTTTATCTGTACTAGCGTACGTCGCAGATCCCCAAGTACCCCAGCACTTTTTGAGATGCACACTGCCCTTGCATATGCCTTAAAGGCTTCCCATAATGTAGCCTTGGACTCCACTGATCCTACATTTATTGCCAAGTATTCGGTAATTGCTTCCCCAAGTTCAGTTGCAAAAACGGGATCTCTCAGGGCCATATCGGGAAATCTCCACGGACGCTCTACCCCCCGCTCTAGGGGTCCTCAACTTTACCAACACAGGAGAGTGATCAGATAATGTACACAACAGGTGGCTAACTGTCTATCCATATTGCCACCCCAGCGGAAAGGCACCAATAATCCAAGCGTGTCCAGGTGTTGTGAGGTGCAGAGTAATGTGTAAACCCCTCACGATCTTTACAGTGGTATCTCCATGCATCCACTAGCCCAAACTGTTCTATAGTGTCCTACAGCCTTGCCCTGGGCATTGTGGTGATTGTGTGTGCTGTACTATCATGCTCCGGATCAAGTAGTAAGTTGAAATCCCCCCCCATGTATATGTGGTCTGCCCCATGTGTTCCATGTGAGTATGAATCGTGTCTAAAAAGTCAGGGTCATCAACATTTGGCGCATATATATTAACAAACACCACAGAGTGCTCTAGCATATAACCCTCAACCAATAAATAACGCCCCCTACATCTTGACAGAGCTCCTTCTTCCGGAACGGCACCCGTTTATGTATCCACACTGCAACAACCCTGGCATAGGAACTATACCCTGCAAAATAGTTATGTCCCCCCCCCCCCAGCTTGAGGCCAGCAACGTCTTGACATTTGTTGCCAAATGAGTCTCTTGTAAAAAGGCAATGTCCACCTGATGGCGTTGCATGTAATTAGTCACTTGTTTACATTTACGGGTATTATTAAGGCCCGTAACATTCCAGGACATCATTACCACATTGGTCTCTGCCATCACCTGGTTAACCATGATCTATGTCTTGCGTTTCCGACTTGCTAGCACCCAGATCATTATTGCTACACTGCAAATGGCAACTGTAAGAAAACCATACTACTAACTTTTGCCTACGAACCCAGTACCCCTCCTCCCACCACCCATCCCCCATACCTAGCTTCAGGGGGAAAACCCCACCCCTTATAACCATATTTGAATATACATGCAAATAAAGAAACATTATACTGTAAACTTGCATAGAATTAAGCAAGTGCATCCGCACTCGGGTGGTGGCAACACCCCGCAACTTTCCCAGTTTCTTTCTTTTTTTTTTTTAATAAACATTATTGATTTTTACAAAAATAATAAAATATAATCCACTTGTTTCATCGTTACAGCTTAATACGTATAGGTACAGGTATCTTCTCATACAGTACTTCCCCAGTTTCTTGGCACATGTGCCTGCATATGTGCATCAGATTTATCCATGGCGGCACTCTGACATGCCACTGGTGCAGATCCATGGTGATGCAGAAGAAGTGTTGTGTAAAACGCATCCTAACCTGCCCACTGATTTTCAAATGTATCCACAATGCAACTTAGCTGACAGAGAAGAGGTTGGCTCTAGCACCTGAGTCTGGTATATTCGGTGTCAGTTGGAGTGACGTTGACCATGCTGTTTCTCCCTTTTAGAGTACTTCGGGCAGAACTCCTGGGCATCATGGGGGAGAATCAAAGATTTGGGACCGTCCATCCACGTCTACCTTGAACCATGCTGGATATAACATTCCGTTCCGTAACCCCATCTCCCATAGGGATGCCTTCACCCCGGCATACTTTCTGCGTGCCTCCTGTACCATGGCAGTGAAGTCTGGATACATGGATATAGTCTTCCCCTGCTATTCAAGCTGGCCCTTCTCACGCGTAATTCGTAGGGCAAAATCCATTTCTCTCTGAAGTTCAATAACCGGGCAATGATCAGTCTAGGCGGGCACTCTGGATTTGGTCCTGGTCCCAGAATGCGATGTTCATGTTCAACTACAAATGTCGTAGTAAAGGACACATCGCCAAAAAGATCTGTAAGAAGTGTTTCCACAAATCGGTCCAGCCGCCCAGTATTTGTAGATTCAGGTACCCCCATAATGCGAATGTTATTTTGTCACCCATGTGCCTCTAAATCCTCATTCTTAATGGCTACAGCTTTGAGGAGTTTCTCCATTCTTTCGTACTTTAGTGGTCAGGGCAGTGCCATCTTTAAGGTGGTAGATTCTACCCTCTGCCGTGGTCAGATGCCCTTCCTGCTGATCCAGTCGGCCCCCTTAGATTCCAACCTCTTGTCTAGGGCATCAAAACCGGTCCAGAGCCCTGAAGCCCGCCCTCAGTTCCAACAACACATTATCAGGCCCAGTTGCCTCAGTTGTGTGAGTCACTCCACCATGCTGATCTGTTGCATCGCAGTACTGGTTCCAGGCACTTTGAAGGATAAGGCGCTTTGCTTAGGGTCCTTACGACCCATACCACAAGCTTGTGGATTACGGTGGTCTAATTCGTAAATACAGCCCCCTTATATTTGACTTGCAAGGTGGTATAAAATGCTGCCCCGTCGTGAGGGGGGCGCTGCACTGTGCGTCAATTTCGCCGTCCAACCACTCCACCAATTACACACCGCAGCGTGGATAATATAGCACCACTGTGGCACCCGGTGCCTGCACCGATGGTTCTGCAGTCTGCTGGCCCACGGTGTAGCCAATCTGGACAGGCTCTGCCACCAGCACGGTAGATGTGCAAAGGCCATTGACCACCAGCACTACTCCCCCAGCAAGCAGGCCCCTCTGGCAATCTTCACCAGGCCCCGGGTGTCATCCACAGGGCCTTGCAGAATGTGCCTGGCTATCCAGTGCACACATGCACTGCACCCATACACCCAGGGCCCTACACATGGCCCAACACAGCCCCGATGGGTCTGCAGCTGGTGTTAGGCTAGGTGGAGTGCAAATGGCGGGTCGCAGCCATAGGGGAGCAATCCATGAGGGACCCACAGCTCCCGGCCAAGCAGCTGGTCCCCAGGTTCACCCGCAGCCCCCCCGACAACGCGAGCCCTCCGGGGAGCATCTGTGGCCCTTTGTTGAGTTCTAGGCAGCTTCTTGCCCCCACCGCAGCCACTCACCTCAATACCGCTGCACAGTCTTGACTTGCAGTCGCCTCCGCAGTTTACCCCCTGATTCCAGCCAGGTTTACTTGAGCCCCAGGCTTCACACGAGGCTGCAGGCCGCACCACGCCCAGCCTCCGCAGTTCGGCGTCGATTCACACCGCGATCTCCAATTGGGCCGATCTTCATGTCGGCAGCCACACCACCACCTCCTACATCACCCGCAGCGTATTTCGAAGCTACATCGCCACTAGTAGGCGCTAGGGCGAGCAGTTACAGGGAGTCCGCGGCGGAGCTACAAGCCTACGCGACCATTACAGTCTGCGCCTTGGCCATGCCCCCACAAAACATCACTTATGAGTTCTGAAAATACACGTTTTCTTTTTGACTACACTAAATTTTGGTATCCTATTACTTCAGCATTGCAAAAGCTTCTAATTTAGTAGGACGACTGCACATTGGAGAGCTACCATGTAAATCAAACAATGGGGTGACCCTGTGTCCCTCAGAACCTGGGTGTATATATGAAAGCAAAAACAATGGTTCTGTCGGGTATGCGTAGCTAATTTCTTGTACAAGTAATTCAATTATCTTATTTCTTATATATAATCCTCAAAATGTAACACCAAAACAATTTTATCCATAAGGAACACACGAAAAAACACAGAATGATGGGTAATAAGTTTTTTTATATAAATTGCATCATTTATATATACCCACACTTCAATAAAAACCTGTCAACAAGGTGAAGTTTTAAGGTGAAAAGTGATCAAATTACATATTGTGCTCAGTGATACATTTGAGTGCGTATTATGTACAAGGTGATTAAAATATGTATAAGGCGAAAAGGCCAGACTTAAAAACAAGGACTTTGCTGCTTTTCCAATTTTAATTTTTGCGCGCTAAGCCTTGATCTGGATCAAGAAGTAGCGTCGACGTTTCAACCCAATCTATGCACTATTGAGTGGTAATTGCGGGTCTTTCTTCACCAGTGTTTCATTTGCAAAAGAATCAGTGAAAGGGCCCAAAGTTTTACTCGGAAGCCTCTGGCCGGTGCTATTGAATATCAGCATTCCTAATGTCAAGGCTACATAATCTCGATTCCACCTCAAGCCTCTCTAATCCACCACCGGACACTCCCAGCCCATTTATCTCACTCTTGTGCATTTCTGATTTCTGCCCTGGTCACATTTTTTCCAGTCGTTCTTTTCTTCCTTCTTTCCCCCGTGAGTGTTTTAACATCTCTTGCTCTGGGTCAAAGTTAAATAAGAATTGGCCCCCAAAAAAAGAATGCTAGTGGATTCCACCTGCAACCACCAGCTCAAATTAAGCACTGCCCTTCACCCTTCCGCCCATCTCATCCATCTAGCCAACATTTAACACTTCTTTGCATCCACCGACCCCATCATTTTTTTTAATCATCCTTCCGTCCATCCGACCTTTAACTATTCCCTTCATCCTATCAATATTCCATCCATGCTTCCACCCACCGTTCACATTTCCAAACTTCTCATCTATCCATCCATGCATTCATGCATCTTTTCGCCACTCCTTCCATCTGTTTAACCATTGATGCAAATGTTCAGCCATCTATCCTTTCACTTTTCCATTCATCCACCCAGCCATTTACCCCTCCCCACTCATATCCACCATCCATCAGGACACTCATGTTTTCTTCAATCTATCCATTAAACCACTCATTCTTTCACGTTTCCCTTTAAGCATTTTTTTCACCCTTTCCTTCCTACAAACACCCCATCCTTACACACGTTTTTGTTCTTTTCTCTAACCTTACTACTCCCAAATCTCCTTCCCTTTATCTTTTTTTGTATTCCTTACCTTTTTTGTTCCCGCTTACTTTTTATTTGAATCGCTTTCTTCCCCCACCTCCCCCTTTATATACATTTATCGTCCTAGTCTGCTTTACTGTGGTTGGCTCATTTATTTAAACCTCAATCCAACCATATGGGAGGAGATGTGGCTTAGTAACTAGAGCAGACTTTGAACCCCGGGAGCCAGGCTTGAATCCCGGCCTCAGAGCTGGGCTGATTCTGAGCAAATCACTTAATCTCCCTGTGCCTAAATGTATGAAATGCATCTGTGTAATCCACACTGTAGATCATCGCTCAACCCCCATTTATTGTAAAGCGATCTTTAGCTTCCTCGATGAACATGCACTATACAGAGACCCCCTTAAAGGCAGGGACTGCAATTTTGGCATCCTTTCAGCAGATTACACTTTCACTATCATGACAGGCCACCCTCTCTTGTAAATCTGGCTCCTCCAATGACCCATGTCCCCCGGTCATTCTTCATAAGGTTGTTGACATTGTCAACCCTTTTATTAATAAAATCCTGAACAACTTACTAGGAATGGCTGAGGTACCCTCAGGCTTGAAACTGGCAGTCAAACATCTGCAAAACAATTACAAGCTGTTGCTGACCCTACCACAGTGTAACCACCATCCCATCTCATTACTTCCTGCATTAACCAAAATGCCTGAAAAATTAGTTAATGACCAATTAATCTCCTTTCTGAAAAAATTCAGATGCGCTGCATCCCGGCCAATCCAGCATTCGCCCCAAACATTCCACTGAATTAGCCCTGCTGGAAGTGTGACACCATAAAACTGACCCTGGAAATAATGCAGTTTTGATTTTACGATCTCTCCACCGCCTTCAACACCATTTCACAATCCATACTCCTTAAGCAAATCTAGACTGTGGTGTATCTCGTAAAGCCATGGCATGGATCAAATCTTTTCTAAACAGTCGTAGACAAGAAGTCACACTTGGACCTTTTTCCTCAACAGAAGGATCAGTAGCATCAGGAGTTACGCAGGGCTCATATCTCAGCCCTGCACTATTCAATATATACATGGCCCCTTTAATCCGGTGAATGCAATCCAACCATCTAAAATGCAACACAGATAAAACTGAGATCCTGCTATTCTGCAATCTAATCTTTTCTCCTAAACCCAATGGTGATCGAATTCCGTGCCCCCACGCCCTGCCACTGTAGAAGCTGCTAGAAACTGAGCAGTCACATTTGCCACCTCCCTCTCATTCCTCCAGCAGGAATGAGTTTCACCTTAATTAAGTCTCCAAGAAAGTTTTTTTTACTGTCTCCTACTAGCTGCCAGGAAAACAGCCACTTTTGCTCTCATCACTTTCTGAATCGCCTATTAGAATAGTCTCTGTGCCAGAAGTTCAAAACGAACACTTCGAACTCCAGATGGTGCAACACGCGGCAGCTTGACTTATGATAAAACTCCCCAGTTGGACATTTGAAAACTCTACACTTGTTACCGGTACACAAAAGGATCCTCTAAGATCCATATACTGGTCTTCAGAGCATTCGGAGCCACTGGACCAAAATACCTGACTGCCAGATTCAACCACTACACAGCCACAATGACTCAGATCCTCCCATGCAAATCCCTCTATTTAGACAAAATATCCCATGACGGCAAATCTTTCTCAGCTCTAGAATTCAAGGTATGGAACCATCTACCCAGCCCCTTGTGTTTTACAGAATTAGAAGCCCTAGTCACAAAACCTCTTGGAAAACCTGGCTCTTCAAGGCCCCCTGATACACTCTGCTATTCCCTCATTTAGTTATTTTTCCATCTTTTCTTCCTTTTCAATTTCAGTGCCAGGATGCTCCATTGTGAATGGCAGTGCACTTTATAAGTTTTAAATTAATACAATATATATATATATATATATATATATATATATATAATTATTTCTAATTTTCTAAATCTTAGTGTGCCACATACTGCCAGGACAGGTAACTCCAAGGTGAAATAAGGGAGTAGTAGAGACTTGTGTCTTCCAGGGGCTCACGCCAAAGACACAACCACACACTCGCCCCAAAGACCAGTTTTGTCCAGCATACACCCTATATGTCTATCCACCCGAGATCATTTTGCCTGAAGCAGTTCTCTAATGTTTTGCAATTGTTCATTATTTAATCTCAGGAGAGAGCACAATCCATGCATTCCAAGATTTCTCACACCAGTGTACACACTGCATCTACTTTATACATTTATTAACCTGGTAAATTAAAAAAAGCAAATATCTGTTTAGGTACCAGAGAAATGTGCATATGAAGTTATCGATGTGGGAGTTTTATAATACACTACATCATCTAGGGCACTTCCCAGTGTTGGAACAGAATCAAGAAACAAGAATAGTTCTGAAAACCAGAGTTACAGTCCAGCCAGGTGCTTAGTCGGAACCTAGATCTGACTTTTACAAGTCGTTCCTATGATCTTGGTCTTATTTGAAAGTTTGATTGAAAAGTTTGGTCCTCAGGAGTTTCCGTAACTGAAGGTAACCGGTTTCCATTTAGAGTTGAAAACTGTGGCTCTTCAAAAAAAAAAAAAACCCTGGACTCCCAAGGATCTTTTAGTAGACTTTAGTCTCAAAGTAAAACTGCTAGATCAAATCAGCCAAAGGTGATCGCAGGTTCCCGACACGGACATAGTAGCTTGCCAGATTCTGAAGGTAGCCAGGACCTATGCCAAGTGCATTCTGTGCACAAGAGAAAACATTGGGAGTTTTATCCTGAATTTAACGAGGAACAAATAGAGAGATTTCAGAGCTGGCTTAATATTGCCCAGTTTCTGTAAGGCCAGACACATTTTGCATCCTTTATAGTCCTATGTAGTAGAGCCTGGTCTCCTAAGAGATCACATCAAAGAGGTCCAGATCAGCCACGGCCAGAGGGTGTATAACCGGATATGGTAGTTTATTTGGAAAGAGGGCCAGGGGGGTTCCAGTGGAGGGAGACCTGGAAATGTGTGCCTTTGATGACCGCTGTGATTTGTGGATGGGAGGAGTTGAGGTCGGAGTATAATAGGATTCCCAGGTTCCTGCCGCCCCCACCACCACACACATCGCCTACATGACGTAAACTAGATGGCAAAAAGGGATGCATGTAAAAGTTTGAATCGATCTGATAATTCGTTTGGAATAATCCCATCAGCCCCATTGTAGCACGTGTGTGATACCTTCACCGAGACCCATAAAGCTGAAACACAGCTGGGTTTCCGGTGTTCCTTTTCGTATGTCCTTGCCTTTGGCTCAGCTCTACAATATGGGATAGAACCAAAATGATTTGCAAAAGGCTGGCTTTCTTGATTTGAAATGGCAACTGTAAGCTAACAATGGAATTCACCATAAAACATGGATGTGTAGGTGTATCTTAAATTCTATATTATCCTTTATTATAATTAAATGAGTGGTCAAGTTTCTTTTAAGGGCATTCCCTGTTAAACTTGAGCAACGGGTTATAATCACCATCAGTACATGTCATAACCATCATAACCACAAGAAATGCCCAAAGACGCATGTCAAAAAGAACATAATCAATTACGCGGGCGCCCCTTTTGAATGTAGGTGATCTGCTCCTATTGGAGTGTGTTCACCCATTTAATGCTCCGAGACCCCGCTCCACCACAGAGACAAGTTGAAGTGCTGCATTGGAAAAATGATGCAGTGGTTTGCCGTATAGGCATGGTATTTCCCATCACTTTTCTTCCTCAATTAACACAATGGCTGAAGAGGGCTCGAAAGACACATTAAAATCTCCTGCAACCACTACAGGGCAGCCTGGGTTCCTATTATACATGAACAACATAGTTTATTAAATCAAACACAGATTTTGTACAAGGTAATTCCTGAAGCCATGTATTTTTAAGTCCTCTTAGATGGGATAATTAAGAAAAAGGAGGGAAAGTGAAATAAAAATTGCAAAGGATCGCCCAATTTGGTAAAGTGGGGAAGCCAGGATTAGACCTAGGTTTGTGGTTTCACATTGTGCAATTCACACACTAGATGTACATGCTTCGCTTCCCCTATACCCACCTTACCATCAGTTCCCCCCTCATAACCCCTTCCCCCTGACAGCCACCCTGCTAGCATAACTGCGGCCCTCAGTTACATCATGACCAAATATT
This sequence comes from Triturus cristatus, assembly GCF_964204655.1. Lineage (NCBI taxonomy): Eukaryota > Metazoa > Chordata > Amphibia > Caudata > Salamandridae > Triturus > Triturus cristatus. The sequence continues at coordinate 1,149,788,060 of NC_140582.1, forward strand.
TTGGCACCTGGGAAAATGTTTGAAAGTACCCATGGTCTAAACCCATATGCATACTGCACAAAATGGTGGTGGCCTCGGTTTAAAGCTGGTCATCTCCATCTTGGGCATCCCATACCGCACAATACACCATTACCTGAAACCTATGCACCTGCTGGGTTGAGGAGACATCAAGACCATTCCTTGGCCCAGAAAAGGTTACCTTGCCCTAGATGAAGTTCTTCCATCCCCCATTTACTGTTCTTTGACCACCTCCCTTGGCAACAGCAGATGCAAGTCTCACTCAGACGCCAGCAGACAGCACTTGGATTTTCAGACCTCATCTTACTGGAACTCTGGGCTTACAAACCTGCAAAATCTGGGCCACTACAGGATACGAATGCTCATCTAGGTTTGGGGCCATTGGGAAAAGCGTCAGTAAATGAGAACCACTGGTTGCCTCTGGCATTCTGCCTGCACCCCAGTGAGGTTGACAGACAATGCAGCTAAGCCAGTACTGGATTCATTCCTGGTCAGTAGGACACAAAGGAGGCCTGCATTGCCTTATAGGATCAGAGTCTCTATAGGTTTGCATTCTCCTTACAGACATGGAGTGAGTTAGGGAAGCCTGTGGAGTGGACTTGGTGTTGTGAGCTGTAGAGAGATGGGGTGCCCCCTACCTGCTGCTATGAGACAACCTGATGCAGAGACAGATCTACACAACGCCAAACTGACGGAAGGACTTGCATGAGAGCAGCTTCACAGATTGATCTTGCCCAGGGGCCGACCGGCTGCGATCACAGCTCAGTGAACCAGGAGGAAACAACATATATCACTGAACATCAACTAGATTTAGAAGCTACTCCTTTGAGGGCGTGTGGAGGAGGGGTTCTGTCTTGTTTGGGTTATGGGATCTAGATTTTATGGCGTGACATTAATTCTGTGGCCCTGGTCCATTTTTAAGGGTGATCCCTTTCATTCCATCCTCGGTGCGACCATGGTACCGAGGTGGAAAAGGAGTTGCGTACAGAGTTCCCACATCTCTATTACTTGCCCATCTTTCTGACTCATTTGAGAGAGTTTAGCTACAGCTTAGAATTAAACAAGACACCCAAGAGCATCGGAAGATTCTAGAGTGGACCGAAACCAAGCACCACAGGGGAGCATTGGTCAAAAGGTCATGGCTATCGAAAATCTACAGCTGAGAGGTAAGACGGGTTAAAAATACCTACCGCCTATCTTGACCCCTGGAGGGTGCAACCAAATTATTTCTTTTCAGAGTTTATGCCATTTTTTGATTAAACTATTTACTTCTTGTCAAAGTCCTTTTCTTTTTCTGAAGTAAAACAATGGCTGTACATTGATCTCATGGACGTATTTCCGGTGTCATTCTGTATCCCAGTTCCTACCCTCCACCAGCTCCTAGAGAAACCCTGGACGGTGGAGTAACTCGGCTGTGTATCTGGTTCATACACAAGGTAGTGGTGGATAATGAGTCGCACAATCACTTAGACTATTTGATTCAGCTAGTGGGGCAGTTCAATACAATAAATGTGTCCAATTTGAAACAAAATACGGGGAAGGTGCCAATCGAGGTCAGATATCCCACTACCAAGGATATCAGTTAAACAGGCCACACATGGTCTGTAACAGAAACGCGCGTTGGCTGTTTCAGAGAGAACACTCTACGTGTCAAAACTTAGCATTCATAAGAACTACAAGACTTGGGACATACATGTTATCGAGGGATACATTCTTCTCTGTCTGATGTTTTGTTTAAGTTTTGATGCAATATGCTAAGATGATATGCTCTGTGCTTTAAAATTATTAAACTAAATTCACAGCTCACACTTGTTGGTCTTGTGGAACTCCCCATGGGAATTGGTTCTCCTCTCTACGATTTGGTACTTGCAGTACGTATGATTAATTTCAAATCGAATGTGTATTGTGTGTAAATCAGCTGAGTGCCGGGGTCTTCCCCTTTAACTCGGCTGTGTAATTGGTGTGGAACAGTAAAGTGGACCTGGGACACCCGAGTAAATACATGTACAAGGAACTCTGCCCAGTAACAATCGACTGCTCCAGGACCCCAAAAAGAGGCCTCCCAGGAAAAGTACAGAGCAAGAACTCTTAAATACCTTGGCATAAAAACTGAAGCAAATCTAAATGTTGCAAACACTTCATCAAGCTGCAAAACCAAACAAACAGCCAAAGGAAGCATTGTTCACAAGCATCTAAAAATAATGTCAAAAATCATTACAAAAATCTTTTTCATTAAATTGCAAAATATAAGGTATCATTATGCAATGTAATTATCTTTAAGGGGCAAAAGTTAAATGTTACAATTAAGGGCGACCATAATACTAGCTTCCTGCTGAGCACAAAATAGGACTCGCACAGTGGGGCGCATTGTTTGTGTGCTCAAAATAACTTAATAACAGAACAATCAGAAAGGCATAAAAGCCAGCAAAGAACGGTACATGGAGTTCTGTAACTGCGCTAAAGAATCGTTAAAGGGGCCTCTTACAATTTTAATATTGTCTAGCACACCTTCCACATTACAATGTCTGTGGTCAATCTGTGGTCCGCCTGATCGGTTTTCCACCTTCACGCATCGCCTGGTCAGGCCCCAATTGTGATCGAAATGAAGATCTATGCAAAACTAGTGCAGAAGCACAGCAACTTTCCCACAAATTGTTCCCAGTAAAACCCGCTGGAATTTGTTCAGGGGAAAAAAAAAAAAAAAAAAAAATTTAAGTTTTATACTTTAGACCCAAAGAAAACCTCATGTGGTATTACAGCCTCATACAAACTCAGACCTGTGTAACAACCTGGAATGCGGAAATACTGCGGCACGAGGAAAAAACAATCCCCACTGAATCTATTTCCCAGGACAGTTCTACTGCACTAAGGTATTGTCCGTGTCAAAAGTGAGGCCTGGTTCCTGCTCCCCAAAATCCATTCCAACATGTTCTTATCCCTTATGCGAATTTGACCAAACCTCTTATTTCAGTCTTCTTTAGTCTGAAAGATTTTAAAATAACTACCATAAGACAAATTCTCGTTGTGTATTATTTCGGTTTTCTCCTTCGAAGTCCACATATCTTTCTGCGTTACAGCTTTCCTCTTCCCCTCTACCCTGTTCTTCAATCCTTTTCAGAAGAGCACGCAATAGTTTCGTAAATATTCCATAAGTTGCGCAATAGGCAGTTTTCCAAGTATAGGTTTTCATAAAACTATACACATTGGTTTTTTGGGGTAATTGATGTCATACGAGAGCTCCCATCATGCTTGGGTACACCTTGAGACACCCATTTCACACATTGTTGGTTTCTCCTCTTGAGAGTTAGTTCATCGTAACTGCGCGCCTCCCAGCACTGCAAGTCACACCAGCTTAATTTAGTTTTTTTCTGCTTCTCTTCTAGGACATAAAGCCCCTATGGTCCGACTCCAATTTATGTAAGCCTCACACCATTCTGGCTAATGGAGGTCACCATCTTCTCACATTACACAATGGAAGTCACCATATTTCCCATTTATGCAGAATCATTGTCATGTATGCAACTAGATGCAGATGTTGGCAGACTATCTTCCTAAGAAACGTTAAAGTGTCAAGTTATCCGACTGAGGACAGATTCAAATAAACCTCTTTCACGCAATTTTATTCCCCGCAGGGAATTACAACGCGGTTGTTACAACGACTGCGTTGTAACCACGCATACCATTACGACGACTTGCGCGGGGGGGGGGGGGGGGGAGGGGGGGGGGGACGCTGGAGTTTGGAATAGTATAATTTACTATTCCAACTCCAGTCTGTGCATTCAGTAGGGAAGGTGTTGGATTGTAAATCCAACACCTTCTGCCTCCTCAGCAAGTCGTCGTTCCGACTTGCAGAGTAATGGTATGTGTGGTTGCAACGGGGTCGTTGTAACGACTGTGTTGTAACTCCCTGCAGGGAAAACTTTGTGGTAAACGTCGTTTATCCATAGATTCACTTGATGCAGCACTCATCTGGTTCGAATGTCTACTTTCCACCATCTCAAGGTCAAATAAGAACACATATAAACAGATAACCAAAGTAGTGTAGTCTGAATTGACATCCTTTTACCTTATGTGTTCATAAGGAAAGTCGGAGGGGCACACCTGGAGGCACATAATCCATGTCAGACATTCCTAAATTTTTGTCAGAAATTCCAGTCTCTGAAAGATTGAGTAGATAAGGTCTACCACGTGTCAGGTGAGGTTCTTCGTCCAGATTATCACCCAAGAGTCTGCCAGAGACTGTCTCGCCCACTGCCAGCACACTTCGCAGATGCTACATGAAGCCGATAAAGCTGAGTCCCGGAGGAAGACCGCATCATGTGTTAGCCCTTTGCTGGGAACAATGTCTTCATGCCTCCGCTGATAAAGACTGCAACAAGATATGCAGTGCATCTCTTCAACAAAAGAAACTCTAGACTTCTAGTTGCTCTGCCTTTCATACTATAAGTGTAGCGCAAAGAAGTAGGCATCAGGGTGTTATCCTGCCTTTTTAGGACCAGTACTTGAACCTCTTAAAAACACTCTGCTGATTCAGATCTCCCACAACAAATTTTGGGTTTCTTCTGCATGTATGTGCTAATTTTAGAACATTCTCCCAATGTCTTCCTCGGCTCATATATATATATTAGAAGTCCTGATGATCCTGCAATCTAAAGGGATCGAAAAGCTGTCGACTAATGATATTTGTACCTTAACTTGTTCTCTGGGGTTAAGAAAGATTTAACATACATAAGAACAAATGTTACTTACCTGTAAACTGTGGTTCTCCAGTATTGGTGTCTTTCATAGATTCACATGCTTGAATATTCCCCATCGAAGTGCGAGTCCCACGGTACATAAAAAAAGCAATAAGCCTCATGTATATAAATACATACATAAATATATAAGAATAAAATACATATACAAATAAACATTTTAAAATAACATACCAAGTCAAAAGTACCATAGGATAACATTGACACATTGGAATGCATTGAAAAAGGAATCACTTTACTGACATATCCATGTCGTTTTTATAGTCCAAACTCCAACCAATCAGGCGCAAACACCCTCTAGAACCTTCTCCTCAGAGGCTCAGGCCCTCAGATTTTCGTAGCTCAAGAGTGACAAAAGAGTCTTATGAGGAGAAGAGAGCCTCTGAAGGGAGGAGGGTGGGTCGCATGTGAATCTATGAAAGACACCAATACTGGAGAAACACAGTTTACAGTTAAGTAACATTTGTTCTTCTCCAGTATTGGGGTGTCTTTCATAGTTTCACATGCTTGAATAGACTAGTGAGCAGTACTCTGCAGCCTGGAGAGGCAGTATCAAAGTTGCATGAAATACAATGACATAGCATCATAGAATCACAAAACTGATAACAACCCAAGGAGGAGGGAAATAACAGAGGTTCACCTTATTTGAAGAGATTGCGAAGAACTGCTTGGCCCACTGCTGTATCTGCTTCGTTGATTGCCTCCAGGAAGTAGTGCCTCGTGAAAGTGTGCCTGCTGGACCACGTAGCTGCCCGGCAGATCTGATGAATGGGCACACCAGCGAATAAGGCAGTGGAGGAGGACATCGCCCTTGTAGAATGTGCCCTCACTCCAGAAGGAAGGGACTTGCCAGCCTTCTGATGGCAGAAAGATATCGCTGAAGAAATCCAACGTGCAATTGTTGGTTTGGTAACAGAATGTCCCTTACAGGTTCGCCCATAGGCAACGAACAGTCGGTCAGATTGGCGAAAGGGTGTCGTTCTGCTGATATAAAACTTGAGGCACTTCTTTAAGTCCAAAGAATGCAGACTCTGTTCCGCTGGAGATTGCGGATGAGGAAAAAAGGTTTTTAAAATCACAGGTTCATTAGGATGAAAGTCGGACGGCACCTTCGGCATGAAAGCTGGGTTAGTTCGAAGGATAACAGTCCAATTTAAATTGGAGAAAAGGAGGCTGGAATGGGAAGGCGTGAATGTCACTTACTCGACGTGAGAAAGTCAGAGCAAGCAAGAGCGCAACCTTTCAGGTCAAGATTTTAAAATCTGCTGAATGGATTGGCTCAAAGGGCGCCTTCATAAGTTGCGCCAATACGATGTTAAGACGCCATGTGGGCAGAGGACGCCGAATTGGTGGAAACATCCGGAACAATCCCTTAAAGAACTGCTGAATCACTCTAGACGAATAGAGAGAGGAAGAGCAGTCCTGGTGAAAAGGAGAAATTGCTGCCAAAAAGACTGAGTGGAATGAGAGAGTCCTGACTGTGCCAACTGCAAAAAGAAAGGCAGAATTTGTGCCGGAGAAGCGTGCACTGGGTGGATGTTAGCAGACGAACACCAATGGCAGAAGCGTTTCCACTTTAGTTTGTAGGTCTTCACCGTGGAAGGCGCCCGCACCCTGGCAATAACCTCTCTGCAGGCAGGCGAAATATTCAAGTGAGCAAATTCAAGGTGCTCAGGTTCCAGGCCGACAATTTGAGCGAACTGGGATTCGGATGGCAGATCCGACCGCTCATTGTGAGAAGGCCCGGCCGGGGGCGACGAAGGATGGGCTCGCATTGTGAGAGGAGCAGTAACTCCGAGAACCATGCCTGCCGAGGCCACCGGGGAGCAATCAGGAGAATGTGACATGGTTGTCTCCGCATTTTCCACAACACTCGAGGTACGAGCGGGATTGGCGGAAAAGCGTAGGCAAATATCTTGCACCAGTCCATCGAAAGGGCATTCCCGCACGACCCGCTGGGGGGAAGCCAACTTGCGTAAGACTGGCATTTGCTGTTCTGTGGAGTTGCAAAAAGATCCAAACCCTGATGACCCCAGAGGCTGAAGACGAAGTCCAGAGTTGGCTGATGCAACTCCCACTCGTGGGTCAATGACGCGGACCTGCTCAGAGAATCCGCCAGAATGTTGGAAATGCCTGGTAGGTGGACTGCTGTGAGCATGATCTGATGGAGTATGGCCCAATCCCAGATCTTCTGAACTAGCTGGGAAAGCAGCGGAGATTTGGTACCGCCCTGCTTGTTTAGATAGTGCATGCTGGTGGTGTTTTCCGTTTGAATGAGTACTGATTCCCCTTGAAGCAGAAGTCGGAACGATTTGAGTGCAAGTCAGATCGCCATCAGTTCTAGCCTGTTGATGTGCCAAGAACGTTGGGACGGATTCCATTTGCCTTTAATGGACAATCCTTGAAGGGGACCGCCCCACCCTTCCAGGGAGGCATCCGTGGTAAGGACGAGTTCTGGAGCCTTTGCCAAGAAAGAAGTGCCGGCTGCGATGTTGCGTCCACCAGTGCAGAGCTTGTTCCATGCGAGCAGTAACAAAGATCCGGTCGCTGAAAGAACCGGAGACCTGACGAAACTGCTTGTCCAGTTCTTCCTGAATTGGACGACTCTTCAGTCTGCAATGCGCGATCAAAGAAATGCAGGAGGACGCCACCCCAGAAAGGACTTCAATATGCAGACTGAAATGGACCGCTTTGATCTGATATGAGCTGCAGGATCCGTTTCTGGCGGTAGTCGGAAACAAAAGCCATGGCCATGGAGGTATTGAGAGTAGCGCCCACGAAAGTGCTGTGAAGAGCTGGCATGAACTGAGATTTTTGTGTGTTGACTGACAGTCCCAGAGAGTGGAACAGAGTCCGACAAAACTGAGTGTCTAAGGATGCCTGATGGTAAGACTGAGACTTGATGAGACAATCGTCCAAATATGGGAAGATTTGAATGCCTCGCAATCGAATATAGGCCACCACCGGGGCGAGGACCTTCGTAAAGACCCAGGGGGCGGAGCGGAGCCCAAAGGGTAGGACTCTGAATTGAAAGTCTCTGTGGCCTACACGGAAGCGCAGGTATTTCCTGTGGCATGGTAGAATCTGCACATGGAAATAGGCATCCTGAAGATCGATTGTCGACATGAAGTCGTCTTGAGAGAGGAGCTGAAGAATTTCCCTCAGTGTAAGCATGCAGAAAGTCTGATCCATTAGAAATGTGTTGAGAGCCCTCAGGTCGAGGATAGGGCACCACTCTCTAGACTTCTTTAGCACGAGGAAAAAACTGGAATAGAAACTCAGCCCCTTCTGAGTCTTTGGAACCACTTCGATGGCCCCTTTTTTGAGCATGAGTTTGATCTGTTGGAAAAGCTCTTTGAGATGCGCAGGAGGAGGACCGGTTGGGGGGTGTTCCGAGGGAAATTTGACGAATTCCAGAGCATGGCCTTTTGAAACAATGTCCAATACCCAACGGTCTGAAGTTATTAGTGACCAATTTGAAAAGAATTTCGAGATTCGTCCTCCAACTCTGAAAGGGGGGGCCTTGAGAGGAGGGAGGTGTAAGCAAAGAAAGTCATTGTTTTTTGGAAGTGTTTCCTCGATAGTTAGACTTTCCCCTGTAGGACTTGTTAGTCTGTTGTCGATAAGACTGTGGGCTCTAGGAGGAAAAACGCTGATTTCCTCGATTGTACGAGCGGTAGTGTGTTGATCCGCCACGAAAGGAGGAGGTGGTGCTGCGTCCGCGAGCACCCCGAAAAGGCTGTCTTTTAAACTGCAGCGTGCCAAGGGAACAAGCTGTTTCTGTGTCTCTTTATTGTTTGGAGCGCCTCATCCATGTGCTGGCCAAACAACGACTGCCCATCAAAGGGCATGTCAAGGATCTTCGCCTGGACTTCCTGACGAAAAGAAGTAGAGCGAAGCCAAACCTGCCTCCTTAAAACAGCTGCCCCAGCTAGCTGGCGAAAACCAGTTGAGGCAATATCCACAGAGCAATTGTTGATCTCTGAAGATGCTCTTTCTCCCTCCTGAAGAATCTTGAGAGCGTCCGCTCTAGAGGGCTCTGGGATGAAGTTGATGAAAGCAGCCATGTCGGACCACATTTGGCGGTCGTAGCGACCCAAGATGGCCAGGGAATTCTCTGCCTTGACAGTTGTCGAGGCCATGGTTGAATTTTTTTTCCAAATGGCATCCAAGCGACACCCATCGCGGTCAGGTGGAGAGGTAAGAGGAGAAGAGGGATTCTTTGAGCGACGATGTGCCGCCTGGGTGATCACGGAATCCGGCTTTGGCTGGGATACCTGGCAAGCAGGAGAAGAGTCCGGAGCCTTATATTTCTTCTCCAACCGCGGGAAAAACTGCAGGAATTGAATTTGGTGTTTATCAATTTCATACCCTCATTCCAGATGAAATCAACTATGGGCACAGCCCGAACCTGCTTCTGCGGCTGAGTTTTAAAATCATATAGAAAACAATCCTCCTCTCTCACGACCATTGGGAGATGAAATCGGTGTGCCGCCCTTTCCATCAATTGATGGAAACCTGTAATATCAACAGGAGGAGAATTCACTGGTGACCTCGGAGTCGGAGAAGGTGAATTGATCTGGTAATCGTCCCAATCGGCCATAGTGTCATCGTCATCACCCAGGAGTACACCGTCCTCTGTAACCGGAAGGACGTCAGCGTCACCCTCTGTAGGAGGTACTGTAAAGGAACGGATGGTGTCTGTTCTGCCAATGGCAGAGGAGGAACTGGAGTGTTCAAAGGCGCTTCTCGTGGAGAGCCGTGGGAAGAAGATGGGGAAACGGTTGTAATCCTCTAGCATAAATTGGAGATTAGAAATGAGGGATAATGGCAACTGTGCCATCGGAATCTGCGCAGGAGGTTCCTCCTCTTCCTCCTGATAATAATGGTCCCCCTGGTCCTCATCATCGAAATCTTGACATTTTATGAAAAGTTCAGATGGACTGCGAGCAGCCCGGAATGTGGTATGAATGTCATCAGAGGCGGAATCATCCTCGTTGCCAGAGGGAAACAGTTGTGCTGGTGGTTGAGTGGCCGGTGGCACTGTAATGGAATCCAAAACAGCGTGATGACGCTGCAAGAGCGAATAGTCGACAGAAGCAGGCGTTGGTGTAGAAAAGGCACCATTGGAAGAGATGCAAAATTTGGCGTGGACGAGAGACCTGCCGTCGACGAAAGAACCAACGCCATCGACGAAGCCACCACCGTCGACGAAGCAGTCATCGACGAAGCCTTCATCACCGTCGATGAGGAGGATCTCTTTTTCTTGATCGTCGATGAAGATTTAGACGTCGAGGGGACAGCCACAGGTTTCTTCGTCGTCGACGAAGATATCGGAATCATCGACGAGACAGCTTTCAAGGGGACACAAACCAACGTCGACGAAGATAGCGTCGACGAAGCCGCTGTCGACGGCATAGGGAACCTGCTGGAAGCCTTTGTCACCGTCGTCGACGATGTTGTAGAAGCAGCAGATTTCATCGACAGAGTGACCGTCGACGAGCCCGTCGAGGGTCTGGCACGTTTATGAGAGGAAACATGCGCTGGGAGAGCCACAGATGCCCGAGAGTGAGATCTCGGGGGCGTGGGCATAGCAGCAGAGTATTGGCACTTTAGCAACCTCCAAAAGGTGAAGCTTTCTCTTTTTAAGAAAGGGGGAGGGCAAGTCCTGCACACGGCTACGCTTAGAAGAGGCTCCAGTGTGTCCAGAAGCCACATTTTCGGCATCAGAGAGAGGATTATCTGTGACTTTCAACTTCTGTAGCAACAGAAGGAGGCGGCCCTCTCTATCCTTTAGAGTCTTCTGTGAAAAAGTCCTGCAAATTTTGCAGTTTCCTACCTGATGGTCAGGGTAGAGGCAGTATATACATTTTTCGTGAGGGTCCTCTGAATAGAGCCTCAACTTCCCACAAGAAGCACAAGGACGGAAAAGAGACTTCTTACTTGAAGACATCAGGAAAAGTTGAAGATATCCAAAACCAGAGAAAAAAACTGGGCAGAGCTCAGGGAGACTCCCTTCACACGACGTGCGGTAGAAAATCTGAGGGCCTGAGCCTCTGAGGAGAAGGTTCTAGAGGGTGTTTGCGCCTGATTGGCTGGAGTTTGGACTATAAAAACGACATGGATATGTCAGTAAAGTGATTCCTTTTTCAATGCATTCCTATGTGTCAATGTTATCCTATGGTACTTTTGACTTGGTATGTTATTTTAAAATATATAATGATTATTAATATATGTATTTTATTCTTATATATTTATGTATGTATTTATATACATGAGGCTTATTGCTTTTTTTATGTACCGTGGGACTCCCACTTCGACGACGGGGAATATTCAAGCATGTGAATCTATGAAAGACGCCCCAATACTGGAGAACTACTTCTCTATATCACATCAGTGTGCTACTCTTCTGAGCACAGACATTTTTACACCTCACTGTACATTGTGATTTATTGTTGGATGAAAATTTGTAAATGTATACCCACTTATTTAAGCATACATAATGACCATTTGAGTTCCATGACATTTTAGTTATTAGGGACCATTGTTCTCTTTCTTTAATGGACACCACAGGTCCCTAGTGATCATAGGGTTTCACTTGTGTGCAGACACAGATTAACAAACTCTCCTTGAAGTACCACTATGTTGGTAGCTAGGCATAATCGGAGGAATACACCTTGGAAGAAATGGAGTTGTATAGCCAAGCATAACAACTGGAAAATGAGCAAAAGAAAAATTGTAATATGCAGGCAACTAAAATAATAAAAACAATCTTCAACATCGCCGATAAAAAGCAATATGTGAACCAAGAGCAACTAATATATGGCTCTAGCCTAGAACACTTAAAGATAATCATATCGGTTAGCTAAGCTTAAACAAGTTTGTAAGTTGCTGTTTATAATGTTGAAACGTTTTAAGGAGTTCCTCCAAGGCAGTCTGGGTTATTGGCTTTACGGTCTAATAATCAAAGTCTTTTAATAATGGAGTCCGGGGGCTCTACCTTAGTTATAGACCCAAAGCTGAGCACCAGGGGTACTTGACACCGAGAGTGGTGAAGTCGAGCGGTCCGAGACCCACTTAGGAAGCTAGTGTGTTTGTAGACACACAGAACTCCGTGAATAACCTTCATCAACATATCCAACCAGTATGATTTTCTTTTAGGGAAAAGTGGGTAAACTCTATACAAACAACTTTATACATTACATAAAAGTTCAGATGGCCATAAAAATGGGCACATTTATATCTCGGGAACAATCACTGTGATGAGGAAACCACCAGTATGGGGTAGGCAGTGCCTGTAAGTAATCAACACTTCATGCATGGTCAGGTGTCTTTAGGGACAGGGGCAGTCAAGAATGCTCCCAGGTGACCCTCCCAGCCCCCTCACCCCTTTCGGGTAGATGCAGTGTCCAGGTTGTACTGATTGTCCCTTTATTGTCCTTTCACTTATTCACAGTCCTTAAAAAGTAACCCTTTTACAGTTCCTTTTAAGTTTTCATGGTGGCCTACGGCCATAGTCAACCTTTTTAAAAGCCCAGCTGTCAAGGTGTTTTGGAGCGGTCTTGATGCACCCTCAATTGCAGCAGCAAAACCCTCTGCTAAGTGGTCTTGAACCTTGGAGGTTTCAGAAAAACATTATCAAACTGCAGTGGAGATATCGCAGCACTACAACTTCCTGAAGAGCAAAACTCTCCACTGCTGGCCCTTCCCCAGACTCACTGAGCCAATCTTCTGCTTTTCTAGACAGTCTTTCTTTCATGTAGAGGCACCCCAAAGCTTTCGCTCTCCAATTGTTCCTGGAAAGAAGTTAATTTTACCAGGTTTGTTGTCCTAACCTGGCAAGTGGTGATGTCAATCTGTGCCCTCAACACCGAAATCCTGAAGCCTTTCCCAGTCGACAGATGTGGGATCCTTGTACTTGCTTGAAGAAGAAACCCTAGCACAATCACTGGGGGAGGTGGTTCAGGCCAATCTTTATACCTAGTTCACAGCCAGAGTTTGTGGATTCAAGTGGTCTAGCCAGTGAACAACTTTCAGACAGATCTTTATTTTTGCATATTCCTCCCAGACTGGTCCAGCCACAGTCTCTGTGTCAGCAGAAGTGGACTAAGCGATTCCTGTTAGAGTAGTCCAAATCGAAAACACAAAATAGGGATAGGCTTCCCCACTGACATATGACTTCAGTTGTTGGTGGTAACATCTCTCAGGGAAGAATGGAGTAGGAAGGGTGCAAGGGCATTCCCTGCACTACAATAGGACACTCCTTTCCTCCACACTCTAGAGTCTTGTCCAATACAGTGGGCCAAGGGAATGCTTTGGAGGAACCCTGCAATCTTCAGTGATGTCTGCCAGGATCTTCCCAACCTTCATGTGTACCCCTCTTGCCCAGGCAATTCAAAACGGATTCCTGGTTGTCATAGTTAAACACAACATGGACTCCATGCTTACATACATATATGCATGTTAAACAACTATACAACTTCCATATTTCATACAAATGTATTAAAGGACCTGCCTGCAGGTGGCTGACATACTAGTTTCATTCATTAACAATCCTTTGAGGGAGGTTTAGTAGATAGAAGTTAAACACCAAGATAACGGCGGTCAGATGCTCCATTTCGTTGGGCAAGTTGAGGGCAAGCAATATGAAGCCTCCGAAACATCACATTTTGTATTTATTAAACAAATGGGTTAGGGACATACACCTTATTCAATCACTGCCATTTCTCGAAAGGGGACAGACCATTTGTATAACAAATTGGTGACACTGCACACAACAAGCTCTTGTAGCAAGCCTGTTCTGTAACGATTTAAGAGAAGAATTACCAAGAGCCAATGCTGCTTCTGGAAATAGTTTGAGAGTAGAGACTTCAACCAAACCCTCACTGTCCACTCAGACATTTTATTCAATTAAAAATGTAGATTGACCTGGTCAAAAGCTCCACTGTACTACCTTCCACACTCACCCCTAGGATGTGGACTTGCGTAAAAAGCTTAGCTCATTCTGGGTGTTGTAGGCTCACTTCCATTCCATTGAACAAGTTAGACCAACACTCCTGAAATCAATTGTAGGTGAAAATTTCAGGACTTGAGACCGTGTCTTTAATGGCCTGGAGTGAGATGGTAACGACTACTCACCTTTGTGTCATCTATATGTTTCTAGTGTCACCACTATTTTTTCCTTATTAGGTCTCGCCTGACCCAGCGCATGCGCTGTTCTGGCGAGACATTTAGTAGGTGGGTTTAGAAAGTGCTACCCACATTTTTGTGCTGGCGACAAGCTACAGTGCACGATGGCGTGCACGCGCACAGCTGCTCCCCGCATTCCTCCCACCCTTCTCGCCCAGCCATCTGCCTTTCCTGCGCCAGCCTTCAGCACCATACCCCTCCTCCCGCTGCTGCGCGCACATCCTTAGCGTGCGTCATCGCAATCACTTCCGCTTTTAGAGTGATGGCGATGCGGGATTGTCAGTGTGTAAGGGGTACTTCAGAGTGCGTCGTTGTCTACACAAAGTAAGCAGCACAGATCCGCTCACCTTCACAATCTAACGCCTGATAACCGCCGGCCGGGAAACAACAAAGGAACAACAGACCAAGCATGACTGACCCTACACTTGCCATTACAGCACTTCAGTTAGACTATGAAAACGAACGAACAGTTGCGCCCCTTTATCTCTTCTCCCCCATGATTGTGTACTGCTCTATCACTCTAATCCCGCCCCACTCTTCTCCGTGGTCTGTCTACTGCTATAACCCTGCCTCCTTCAATCCCCTCTGTTTCCCCTTCTCCTGCCCGCGAGCTGCTCTACATTGAAGACCCGCCCATTCCATCTCCACGCGCCTCTTCCTGTCCATGTGCTGCTTTGCTATCCTCATAGCTCCGCCCTTCTTCCTCATTCACAGTGCTGATCTAGAAACACTTTAATACCGCCTCTTCCGCCCTTCTCCATCCTCATGTCTTTGTCACCCCCCCCACCCTTTCACGCTCGTGCCCGCACGTGCTCTGTTCACACACTGGGGGCAGCTTTGCATGATCTCAGCTGACAGGCGCCCTCTTCCCACCACAACATAGGCCGATTACGAAGGGAACAAGGCGCATTAGAAATCTGTCCATTTCATCTCTTTTCTTTTTAATCGCCCGCTCATGCTGGACCCTTCCGTGTTACTGAAGTTCACTTAAGTAAATAAATCCTAAGTGTCTTTGTACGGCAAGAGCCTCCTGTCTCTAGGAGCTATGGGGCTGAGAGTGCATATATATTGTTTTATATTATTCTCAGTCCTTTTACATGGGATTTGCTAAATCTCTACCTATGTTGATGTAACATGTGACCGGTTCCAACGCAGGACTACTTCATAAAACAATTCTCAGTGCTTAATGACACACGAGGTGATGCAAAAGATCATCAGATGATGCAAATTGAGTAGAATTGGCTAAGTAAGTGCATTGACATGAAATTGCACTGCCCCATAATGCATCCGGGAATATTAAAACAGGACATACTCAGTTTCTCCATGTATCAGCTCTCTGTATCTCTGCATCTCGCGGGCACCCTTACAGCCGCGATTACTTTCACGGCGCCGCGATTGCTTTCACTTTTGCGGCGCCGCCATCTGCATAGCCAATAGGTCTTGCTTTTGGGACCTTACAAGTGTTTAGCCATGCAACAGTTGGTGTTGTTGAACTAAGGATATTGTGCGGCATACCTAAGTACTTATAGGGTCCCAAAAGCGAGACCTATTCGCTATGCCAATGCTTATGCTTTACAGTAATTCGGTCAACCACTGACTATGGAAATAACATCGTCTGGGGTTTGCATGCACAAACAACGACCAATTTCTAAAAAGAACAAGCTTTTGCTGCAAGCCTGAAGCACAGCTTGAAAAGGAACGGATGACCCCTCAATTGCATTGTTGTTTCATTACAGAAAGCTAGATGTAAAGACCTATACATTGTTTAGGAGCCGCCCCTTAGTCAAAATCATGCTTCCATACTACATCCCTATCCCCTTCAGATACTAAAGGTTAGCCTTCCTGAGAAGCTTCTCACCATCCAAAGCAAGCTACAAACTGAGTTTTGTAGTTGCAGGAATCTCCCAAAAACAATCTTCCAGAGCTCCCCATCAATACATCTTCACCTCAAGAAGTGCTTCAGACGGTTCAGTCACCTTGTTCCCAGTAGAAGGCCAGATTTATTGGGCTTTCTCTCGCTAGGTTTCCACTTCTACTGCCTAGGTGTTCACAAACATCACCTTTTCTGTGCCCTTGCCCACATATTTGTCAATTAGTTGCACTTTTATTGCAAAAAAAAAAAAACACTAACACTTTGCCCAAAATTAGAATCTCACTTAAATACATTGCTTGGAATGCCACTGGAGCCTGTGGCATCAGTTATTTTTTAATATTTTGAAGTTGGAATGGAAATAAGTCGCAGTGAAGGTAGAGTCCTATGCAGGACATTAATGTAGTAACTTTGCACCTCTCAAAGGATGTGCTATTTGATTCCGACCAGGTTTTCCACTAACAGCAAGAAGCCATTAATGATTTCCTTTTTCAAAGCAACAAAACTAAATATTCCCATTTTGCTTTAAGATTTGGTTTCATAATATGCACCTCAACTCAGGTGCGTTAATCTTCAGCGATCTTAAGGTTATGCATTAGAAGGGTGGAAGATTGAGTGTGCCTTGCAAGGATCCGGAGATGCATAAACTGAGTTCCATTAAATTGGGTAATAGTAACATCTGCTATCATATACCTCTGTTGAATGTATAGAAGAGTATCAATGAAATGATGTCAATACAAGCTTGGCCTGTATCGGAGTGTCCTCCACTACAGAAGAATAAAAGGGCCTTGAATGGATAGCTTTCACTCCACATGAGCAGGAGTGTCCTGGCCACTGTACCCTCCACTACAGCCCATCCTGGTCTAGTGTGAGGAATTTAGGCCAAGCTGTCTTGACCACATGCTTGTGTGCATTCTGAAACGTCTAGCTGGTGTTGGTGTCTGTGTGGTGCTGCGTTGGGGATCACACGGAGTTTGGGCCTCGATGTTGGTGTGATGCTTACACACATGACCGAGTCCACAAGTCCATTTAGAGTTAATGTGTCTCGAGGGTGGCGTTCATTTCAGGAAGCTTATGTAAAAGTGGCCATCATGCCCAATCTCTCTCCACTCAGTATTATAAACAGCAGTCAGAAGCCTGGGTGGTCTGTGGTAGGGCGGGTGCTCTCCTACTATATTGGTTTGATTGGGCGCACAACTCCTTTCGGGTTGTGTGAACACTTGCACCACTTTCCTAAATTGGGCTTTTGCACGACAGGAGCATTTACCGCTGAATATTGGCGGCAGCATTACAGTTATATGTACCCGGTGTACGTTTTACACCTGTACCTCATAGCTTTCAGAGAACAACTGTTTTGTTAGGAGTAAATAGCCAGTCTTGAGATCATTGGTGAAAGCATCAAAGTTGCATGCAAACATCAACAATGTGTTACCGCTACAACTGCCTGTAGTCTGGGAGATCTGAGGCATTCAAAGAAGGCATCTGCAAACTGCAGGGAACCGCTTGTTTGTGAAGTGTAGGGAGACTTAAAGCATTTGGTAAACTTCTGTTTAGTAATCAGGTTGCTAGTTGAGTTCTTGATGGCTAGTATTGACTGGAATAAATCCATTTGCTTCTGCTACAACATCTACCAGCCTTTTTGCCGTGTTTAGATTTGATTCTAAATAGATTTTCCTCAGCTTTCAATAGTCAATTGTGAGTTCAGGTTTACTTGTGATTGTATGAACTGTCGCGGGGTGCATGGGCTCGGCAGATTGTTGTTCAATGTTCTAGCAATAGCTGATGCAGTGATGCATATCGTGAAGTTGCAGAGTTCATCACACAAAAGATGAATGCAGCCCATAGTGCTTTAGTTAAGTTGTTTATCAGACGATAACTTCTCCTCACGATGTTAGAATTTAGACGCAATAGCTGTTGCGCAAGAACAAGGTGTACAAGTTCAGAACATTTTTCGGGGCTGAACCATCCAAAGTCTTGTTATCCGCTATATCTCAGACACACGTGTTGGGGGGGGTCATTCACCCCCACCAACTAAATAGTCAGTTCTCATCTTGGTACAGTGTACACAGGACAGGAAAGTGTACTGGCGGTCTCGTAGATGGAGTAAGTGCAAGGTGTCTATAAGGGCATGATCTTCCAATAAATCCCTCAAGAGTTATCTCTCATAGTCAGGACTAGTCTGAGGGTGTCCTGAACGATCAATGATTGTATCCAAGATCAAGTTCCAGTCACCACCAATCAGGATATTCTATACCATCCTCATTCTACACTTATCAAGAAAACTCGCTCCGGAGGCTGAGCATTCTCATTTCTAGCCCCCTATCATCAGAACAAACTTCCTATCCACTTACGAGAATGTAGTGTCCATCGGAACTTTAGAAAACTATTGAAAACCGAACTGTTTTAGCATCTAAGGCCACTGCCAGCTTTTTTGCTCTGCTGCACAGAGCTATCCCTTTGGGGGTGATTCTTGCGCATTACAAATAATATAAAGGAATTCTGATAACAAGCTGGTTTAAATCTGTGAAATATGGCCAACACAGCCCTATTTGGAGGTTAGACAGATGTGAGTGGACTGGATTAACAGTTTAGCAAACACACATTGGCCCATGGGATCAAACTAGCCCTTGCAAACTCGTGTTGTCAACCAGTGTAGCTGCCTAAGATGACTTAATCAATGATCGCCTTGGGAGCTTTAACATCACATGCACCACCACATTCTGCACTACCTGCAGTCTATTGACCAAAGTCTTAAGGAGACTGAGATGGAGACTATTGGCGAGGCCAATACGCAAAGTGATCAAGTCATTTACAACAGTTTTCCAGGCTTCTGAAAGCTTTTTGTTTAAAACAGTCTGCTTATTGGTTAAAATGAGACTAATGAAGGTGGTTAGATTTAGAGAGATCCTTTATTCATCCCTTTTATTTTAGGGAATGTATGCTCATCTCCCACAGACCCTCTTATGTCATTGCCAATGCCTGAAAAAGTACATATTTTATGAGATCCGGAAATGTGCTAAATGTAACCATTTTGTATTACCAGCAGATTAAAATAAACAATAAAACTATTTTCTGAAGACTCGCTAGATAAAGGACTAAAGTGGGTTAATCAAATCATAGAAAACTATACTTTCATCTCCTTTCTGAAAGCACATTTATTTAAATGTCTTAAAGTTTTTTGAAAAGAAGTTTCATGTGTAAAACCCATACAATATATAGAGTATACTACATTCTCTCTTCATACTGTTGAAAACACAAAAAAAGATCATCTCTGACATATTCTAAATTTAAGGCCTACCGCCTCTGTTTATAATTTGTACAGACTGCCTGACACAAATAGGCAGAAATTAGAACTAGAATTGCAATGGGAAAAAAGATTTAAGTGCGATTTGGTCAACTAACTTATGGAGTAAAATGTGAATGAAGATCCAGAAATCCTCTACACTGGTGTATGGAACTCGAGCTTTATTTTTCATCTCCAATAGACTTTCGATAACTCCTTTTATTTTCACAGAGAATGTACGACAATTCCTCCCATACCTGCTGGTCCTGTAATTAAGTAAATGCACACTTAAACATATCCTATTTTCCGGCGACAGACGGGAGTATACATACCTCTCGGCGGTTCACAAAACTTTCTCAAGGCTCGACTACATTTTTCCCGGACGAGGGCTGGTAGAGTGACGCTGACCGAGATCCTACCCCGAGGCCTCTCCGATCACTCCCCAGTGTCCCTTGAGCTGTATATGGGCCGGGGGCGACAATCCTTTCGGTGGCGCCTCTCAGCGTGGCACCTGCAGAATGATGACTACAATACACATATGAGGGAGGCCATCACTCAATACTTCACCTCAAACGAGGGGTCGGTGTCTAGCGTTGAGACTTTGTGGGAGGCCTTGAAGCCTACTCTACGAGGCGTGGATATATCCTGGTGCGCGGCGGCTCGCAGTAAGCGCAGGGAGGAGTTAACGCGGGCAGAGGCCACCATTGAGTCACTTGAACGCCGGGCTCGGGAGGAATGGGGAGGGCAGTTTGTGAGGCAATTACGTCAGGTCCAACAGTCTTGTGCCGCCCTCCTAATGGATGAAGCCCGCCAGATTTGGCTGGCGACGCGTAGCAGGATATACCAGTGGAGGGACAAGTCCGGCAAGATGCTCCATCGGCATTGCCAGGGCGCCTTCCATGCCAGGCCCTCCTGGTCCTTCTGGACGAGGACGGGGTACCGATCACTGACCCTCTCTTTAGCCTTTTATGCAGACCTTTATGCCCTCCGGGAATGCCTGCCAGCGGCTACCGTCGATAAATTCTTAGCCGGTCTGCCGCCTAAAGTGGTGTCAGATGAAGTGCGTGACCGGCTGGAGCTTCCCTTAACTGATGAGGAGTTGGGTACGGCCCTGGGAGAGCTCAATTCTGGCAAGGCTCCCGGGCCCAATGGGTTCCCGAGTGAATTCCTTTGCCGCTATAATACACAGTTGGCCCCGTATTATCAGGCGGTAGTGGAGGAGGCCTGGGAGAAGGGCTTGCTCCACCCAGATTGGAGGCACATGGAGATGGTGGTGTTCAAGCCCGGCCGGCCACCGGATCAACAGGCCTCGTACCGCCCCATCTCCCTCCTCAACGAGGAGGCTAAGATCTTGGCCAAAGCGTTGGCTAATCGCCTTCTGCCGCACATATCTACTCTTATACACCCTGACCAGGCTGGGTTCATGCCCCGGAGGGCAACCAGACATAATATACGACAGGCACATGTGGCGGTGGCGGCTGTTCGACAGACTGGGGAGCAGGCGGCACTCCTTTTAGCGGACATGGACAGGGCGTACGACTCCCTGAGTTGGGTATATTTGTTTGCATTACTACGCAGACTCAACTTGGGCCCACGCTTTCTTTCCTATCTTATGCTCCTCTATACAGACTTGATGGCGACAGTATGGGTGGCGGGGGCAGCCTCTTCCATCTTCCCGATTCAGAGGGGCATGCGGCAGGGATGTCCCGTCTCCGTATGTATTCGCACTAGCTATGGAGCCATTGGCGGCGTGGGTGTGCATGGATGCACAAGTCCGGGGCTTTGAGTGAGCTCCAGAATTATCCAACAGAATCGCATTATATGCGGATGACGTTCTGTTTTTCCTTACGGCTTTGTACATGTCGGGGGCACGACTCCTTCGGATCATGCATATCTTTGGGGAGTCGTCGGGACTGTATATGAACCTTCGCAAATCTACACTGTGGGTTCTGGGAGACCGATCAAAGTTGGGCGCGTGGGCGAACGCAATACAGTTGGCTGCTGGTGGGCTGAAATATCTGGGAGTGTTCCTGTCAGATGTGCTGGCTGTTTTCTGGGAACGAAACCTGGCACCGGTATGGGAGCGGGTCCGCACGGATCTCAAGACCTGGTCTCGTATGCCCTTGACGCTGTATGGCAGATCAGCAATTTTTAAGATGGTGGCGTTTCCTAGGCTGCTCTACCAGCTACCGAATCACCCGTACCCGATCCCGCCTCGATGGTTCCGGCTGGTGAGCTCTGTGCTGGGGCAGTTTCTGTGGGAGAGGTGGGGGGGGGGTGGGGGGGGGGGGGGAAGGTGCACGTGGCCCTTCGAACATGCTTTCTATCCCCTTACTGGGCAGGACTCGCGTCCTCAGATATCCTGTCTTATTATCAGGCCTCGCATCTCCTTGTCCTTAATGAGTGGTGGTATGGAGATAGGAAGGATCCGTCGTACGCAATGGAATGACTGCTTATGAGGTCCAATACATTGCATACCGTCTTGTATTCGGCGCCCTTGCGCGGCAGGATGCCGTCGGCCACGTGGGTGGTTTTCCTGATATGGCGGCAGGCGTTGCGCCGCATAGGTTGATGGAACACCTTGACTGGGGAAGCCCCCCCTTTGGAACAATGGGCGCTTACCAGAACTGGCGGCCCTACAGGGCTTCCGAGGATGGGATGATATCGACATCTCGACCCTGGGTGGATGTTATGAGAGGCACAACACCCAAGTCATTCCAGGAACTACAGAGGGAATTTTCTATGCCCCAGTCACAATTTTATAGGTATCTCCAGTTTCGCCATGCCTTGTCCCCTAGCCTGGAGGGCTCGACATCCCTCCCCGAGTTCAGTCCGCTGGAAGCGAGAGTTTTTATGGGAGACTTGGAGACCAAGAAGATCTCCCGGATCTATCAAGCCCTGGTTATACACTGTGCCACAACGCTTCGGAAGCTGCGGGGGGACTGGGAGACAGATGTGGGTGCATTGGAAGAGGAGGACTGGAGGGAGACCCTGGCGGCTCCTAGGGAAGCGGCCATAGCGATGCGCCTGCGCCTCATAATTTAAATATCTGCATAGGGTCTACTTTACCCGGGTTCGATTGTACAGAGCGGGCTTGATTGACTCCCCGGATTGCCTTAGATGTGGTCGGGAAGAAGGTACATTTATACATACTACCTGGCATTGCCTTTCCCTGGATTGGTTTTGGAGGGGGGTGTTTACCCGTCTGTCGGAGGTCCTGGGATGGAAGCTTCCGCAAACGCCGCAGCTGGCGCTGCTACATGTCATGGAGGGCATTGGGGGTAATATTTACAAGCGACACCTCATGCGACTTGGCTTTACACTGGCAAAGCGGGACATCGCCAGGGCATGGAGGGCGCCGCGAGCCCCATCGGTGACCGCATGGAAAAACGGTCTAGATTTCTGTATGGGGCTGGAATAGCCTATTTTTGTGGCCAGGGGCTGCCCACGCAAACATTATAAAATATGGATAAGATGGGCAGATTACCAGGGGATGTGGCTAGAGCCGCCAGTAGCTGTAGAGGTTCATCCACTGGGATAATTCTTGAGGTTTGCCGGGATGGGGGGGGGCGCCGGGTGGGGAGGGGTCCGGGGGGTGTGTGTTATTGTGCTAAGACTTTGTTGCAGGGTATTAAGGCTGTGGCAGGGACCGGAAGGATATTGTGCGACACGCGGGGAGAGGGGGGGGGGGGGGGGGTTGGTTGGTTGTCTTATGTTCTACATTTTTCTTTTGGATGACACGTATAAAAGTGGATTGCTTCAGTAACATTGGGCAATATGATTTTGCAGATGACTGATATACAAAGGGCTCTGCGATGTGTATGCAATTAACAAATAAAATATGTTTTAAAAAACATATCCTATTTTCTTGTCAGCATACTGACAGATTTTGGAAGAAAGTTTGGAGTCAAATAATCTCTACATTTAGCTTAAATGTTCCATTCATATATATAATTTAAAATTTTAGGGAGTCTCTCGGACATTTGGAAATGCGGCTCTGCAAACAATGTAATTGATCAAATGCTAATTCGTGCTTTTCAGCAAATAAATTTGGAAAGACTTTGGAAAGATTTCCTGTCAAGACCGGTAGTATGGAGTATGTTATAATCATAGTCTTGATAGAGCATCCGTATCACCTATTTCACTTGCTATTAAGAGATTTTTGGGTTCCTGTAACAATTTATCTCGATAACGTTGCTATAGTACTTAAGTAACATAACCCATTAATTGAAGAGGTGTCTAATCCTTCATGAATTCTCCTCTTATTCATCTTTAATGATTATCATACAAATAATTACTGTTTATGGAAGCTGTACTTCTGTAGTACAGTTTTTCTCCACCGACTAAATGTGTTACATTGTTAACAGCCACTCATTGCATATAATATAGGGATAGTTAGGTAAGTTTTAAAATTATTATTGTTCCTACATAAATGTTATTTACTATGTTATCATTCACTTCATGCTTTTTCTGTTTTTACCACTTTTCATTGTACTCTTTCCACCTCTATGTCTTTTTAACTCAATTATTACAATTTTATAATCGATGTAACCTGCGATTGACTAAATTAACATTTTATTTTCAGTTTATTATCTATTAGAATCGCATTGTTAGTTTAATTCAATAGCTCATCTATATAGACTATTATATTTACAGGTGGTCTTTCAAGACATTTGATGTTTCGTATTATATGCATATGCTCAATAAAATCTACTTTAAGCTTAAAAAAGTAAGATTTTTTTTTGTTTTGCAGTTTTATATAGAGCAAACTCGACCCAGAGGCATTGGAGTGCTCTACATGAGCACCAGTTAGGTTACACAAGGACACATTCAATTTTTGGGTAGGCATGGGGAGATAAAGTGACTTGCCCAGAATCACAGGATGTTGAGCAGACGCCGAGGCTCGAACCTGGTTCCCCAGCTCCAAAGTCAGCAGCTCTGGTCGTTACGCCAGATCCTCTCCCCGACCGTGCCTGTTGTGCTTTCCCAGTTACACAGCCCACGTCAGCAACCAAACAACTGGGGTAAATATGTTTTTCCCCGTAATTAGTAAGCTGGCCAGTGCTGGACGCTCCTTTGTCAGGGATTAAGTTTCATAATAAGTACCACATTCTGGCACAAAGCTTGCCATGCAGGAGTTCATGTCTGCACAGAAGCACACACACCCCACCCCAGCTGCACACCACACTCTGGCATCAGTGGGTGTCCAAGCCTGTTATAAGACATCCGAGCACACTTAAAAAGGTGGAAGACCAGCTTGAGAAAAAGGGGATACAATGAGAAAACTTCCAGAGTGACTGCATGAACAGGTTTTGACAAGACATCTCTTTCAGTCCTGTATTTAAAACAAAGTCCAAATAACTTTGGTTCATTAGAATACTTGTGATGAAGAATTATCTTCTTCTGGGCACAGTATCAAGAGCAACAAGACTCTTTCCCCAATTGACTCCGCTGCTACATCCTTTTCTATAAGTCCAATAATAGCTGCTGATGGTATGCCCTGTGCTCCCAGACTGATCCTAGGTCTAATTTAGAAATCCATGTTTTATGTTCTAGGGTGGTGCATCCAAACGTACAAAAAGTGAACTCGTCATTTTTCTACTTTACGCTTGGTGTAGTGACTGAAGACGGTTTTGAATCTACTGAACTGTTACTAAGAAACAGTGTCACATGGAGAAAAAAAAAATTAGGATAAAGCTTCACATATCCTTGCTCTAAAAAGTGATTCCTTGATGATGTGCATCAGGTTAGGAGGACAAAGGAGGCACTTGTATCCAGCAATTGTAGCAGTTCTCCCAGTTAGTCCTCTCTCTAGATTTGCCACCTCAAGCCCACAGGGACGCTCACAGTACACTAGTAAACGGAGGTTTCTGTTGGTATAAAACCAAGGGAGAAAAAACTGTAGCCGCATTAGGCGCTTGAGCCTGGAATCTCATGCCAACACATCTGAGGTTCTTGAAAACAGACTCAGTTCAGGAAGGCACTGAAGACTTGGATTTTCGTATGTTCAGAAGAAGTTTGCCAATCCCTCATATAGGGCCCCCCCGGCTTTGTCTTTACCTTCCTCCGCCCAGCGCCAGGATGCTCCTTTCAGAGGGACAGTCCGCACTTTATAAATGTACCAATCAAAATCCTTAGTCTGTTCCCCATGTTTATGTCAATTGCTAGGAGAACCGAAAGATCCTGAAGAACAAGTAAAGATTGCACTGCAGCCAGACTGTAGTTCTGCATATGTTAGTGATGTTTGGTAACCTGGTGCACAACTTATGTATGGGGCGGGAAGGTTTACTGTTGCCCTCACTGTAAAGAGTGTATGTGTGATCCCGTGTTTTTGCCTGGAAGGAAGTATAAACTGCTGCCGTACACTCCATACTTGTGTGACTAAGAGAAATGTGTACTGGTTTTCAGAGAGAGAGAGAGAGAGAGAGAGAGAGAGAGAGAGAGAGAGAGAGAGAGAGAGAGAGAGAGAGAGAGAGAGAGAGAGAGAGAGAGAGAGAGAGAGAGAGAGAGAGAGAGAGAGAGAGAGAGAGAGAGAGAGAGAGAGAGAGAGAGAGAGAGAGAGAGAGAGAGAGAGAGAGAGAGAGAGAGAGAGAGAGAGAGAGAGAGAGAGAGAGAGAGAGAGAGAGAGAGAGAGAGAGAGAGAGAGAGAGAGAGAGAGAGAGAGAGAGAGAGAGAGAGAGAGAGAGAACATGCACACATAAGGAAGCATAGAATGCTGCTTGTGCTGCTGGGTGTGTTTGAAGAAGGCTTTCACTGCTCCTACCCATGCTGTTTACCGTATGTGAAGAAAGCTTTTCACTACACATCACATAACTATTGTCAGATCGCTTGAGGCCACCATTCACATGCCATGTCAAAATCAACAAATTCTTAGCTAGTTCAAACCTATCCCCGTTTAAGATTTAAAAAATGCCTTCTTTAGTGCTATAAATTGACAAAAAAGTATTGTTTAAGAACTTCACTATCAGTGTATTTACAAGTCAATAGGATTTAGGAAAATCTGTTTTTCAAAGAGTTTGGGTTGTAAGGTCTACTGAATAATCAGCACATATCAAGGGGGGATATGAAATAATTTTCGCACTCGGACATTCAATGGCGACTCGTATGAGTAGGTAAAGTGATTCAAAGATTTAGGCAGGTTTGATCCTTCAGCACAGCTGGAAATGCCTGCATTACTGACTTCGCAAACAAATGTAATGCCTGGCTTAAAGACTCACTGAAAGATAAGATCCTGGTTTGGGTTTACAATTCCTCTCATAAACAGGCAAAGGTAGCATGCTGGCACAAGGTGTAGACAAGAGTTATGTTTATTTTTAGAGTGCCGCGCTTTCCACAAGGGATCTTTTGCAGTTGGCTAAACTTGATTTACTGCTTGCAACTATTAATTTACGAGGCAGGTTTTAAATCAGTCCTTCAAATAAAAATAAAAAAATGGAGTAATGAGCTTGCAAATGTATTCCACACCGTGGTAGCCACAACAGAGCCACTGCATCCGCCAAACATGGGGACTAAAAATAGTGAAGATTTAGCTAACCCTCGGGGTTCTTCAAATGTTTGAGATGGTTCTGAGAATTACGGTGGCGACGAGTCACATTGCGTGCTTACGCTTGAAGTTTGAATGCATTTTAGAACATTGCCAGCAAAGCCGTTGTCTTTGAATTCCTACAGGAGAAGGGTAGATCAGTTTATCTAATGCAGCTAAAAGATTTTAAAAAAGAATGGCTTGATGCCTCCATCTACCAGTCTCTCTTAAACAACCACCAAAAAACATGGTCCAGTGGGGTGACCACCTTGCCAACAGTGTGTGAAAAGCATTCAGAAATCCATGCCTGCAGCTAAAGGACTAAGTGGCCATCACTTCCCTACATTGCAGTTTTGATGGAAAGGGCAGGTTTCAAATGGTTTAATGATTCCTTGGACCTAGAATGTGATCTGCTATTCTGTTTTCAGGGATTGTTAAACCAGAGTCCAAGAAAAAAAAAAGCAATCTCACTCGCTTACAGTATCTGGTACACACAAGCGGAGTAGAGTTTAGAAGACTTGTTCCTTTTGAGGAACCTGTTGATTTGCATTGATGAAACGTATTGCCTGCAGTGGATAAAAGATTGGCGCAAACGAGATTGATGTGCTAGTGGAATGAAGGTGTCATACTAATTTTCTCACATCTCCTCATAATGCACGGAAGCAGTTGCCAAGATGTAGTTAGCCTTAACTGAAACAAACTTATGAATTTCTAAGGGAGCATCAATTTTAGAAATAAACAAGCAATAGCAAGGCCAATAGGATTAGCACTGGCACCAAGCGTTTTGGCATGGTTTTTGCTAAACTTTTTTGTTGGGTAATCCGCCACGCCCTAAATCTAAAAAACAAAACGCTGGCTAAATGTTTTTATATTTTTGGTCCCATAAACCCACATTGCCATAGTAGCCACTGGAACTTAAGGGAACTACTTGGTGTGTGGAAGTTCCCCAAACTATATAAAATCTTAAGACTATAGCAAAATGTGGATGAAGAGGGATGGTTGAAAGCCCATGTAGATATGCTACACACAATTTAAGTAGAATCAAAAGATATTTGCTAACGTGAGACCAAAAAATTGACAAGCATTGGCCAAGCCAACTGTAATGGTCTAGCAGAGCTATTGACTTTGGCAATGATGTTTAGCCATGCTGTACAGCTGCATGGCTGCTCTTCAGTGTGGCACAATATAATTTTTAAAAAGCGTCATGACGTCAGTGATGATTTACTTTTTTTTTTATAGAAAGCAAATGGGAATTGCATTTGGGGATGGGACAACAAGGCGAGGGGGAGAGCAGTAGAGAAGGTAGTAGGTGAGGGAAGGGAACATGCAAGAGAATGAGAAAGCACACCACCAGCAGATGTCGGGAGGGATTGGAGAGGCAAGCAGACAATGAAGGGCTGGAAGTAAGAACTGGGAAAGTTGGCTGACAATGAGGGTAGGTGGGAGTAGCAGGGGCAGTGTGGAGGTACGTCCTCTTCAAGAAGTGGTCTCACGCATGAAGAGTTGATCAAATGATGTTTATTCAAGTACAAGAATGTGTAGTGACCCCATCCAGCAGAAAGCGGAGGACAACTGACCATTTGTTCAAACAGCACTAGGCAACCGCATTCTAGGCAACAAGCATTCTAGAGATGCTACCACCACCACATCACCTCCCCCTTCACAAATTAACAACCTGTAAA
Organism: Triturus cristatus; assembly: GCF_964204655.1. Taxonomy (NCBI): domain Eukaryota; kingdom Metazoa; phylum Chordata; class Amphibia; order Caudata; family Salamandridae; genus Triturus; species Triturus cristatus. The sequence goes on from NC_140582.1 coordinate 1,149,816,378, forward strand.
AATAAACATTTGTAAATAAAAAGAAATAAGAAACCTGAGAAGATTGAAGTGCATGAAAACCATCATGAAACGCAATCTTGTAACCGTAGGGGAACTCACCTCACGTGAAGTGGGCTGTATCCCCATACTTCAGCACCAGATTCAGGGACCACCTCACATGTGGGTGTCACACAAGTTCCATCGATGGATGGCACAGGACGAAACTTTGCAACCCTGCTTAGGTTCCAAATCTTGTGATCACTTGTCTTTATGGCGTTCTTAAACACTTTAAGAACTTGAAAAGGCTTACTAAACTTGGATATGCCTCCTGTTTTCTTTGGAGACTTAATTTTGACCCAATCTCCAACACCGACAACAGTACTCGACAGCCTTTCTTTCATCATACCGAACCTTCGGTTCATTCTTTATGCTTTTCTGCTTTTCTCTCCATCCATCTATGCTCCCCACATTGTCACACACTAAGGACCTCTTGTCACACACCCATAAGGGAACACTTTCAGTACTCGCAATTCTTCCTTTGAACAAACGAAAAGGAGCCACACCAGTAGATGAATGGGGAGTGAACCAATACTCCCTGACCTTCTTTCTTAATGCCACCTCCCAATTTTCACCACAGGATCTTGCCTGTTGCATAGACTCCTCCAAAACCTTGATAAACCTCTCTACAACACCATTAAATTAGGGATGATACAAAGAAGCCCTCTTGTGCTTAATTCCGCTCAAAGACAGAAAATCTTGCATCATTTTTGAAGTAAATTGTACCCCATTGTCTGACGAGAGAGTTTGCGGGAAGCCTTCACTCAAAAATCTCATACAAAAATTCAATCACCACGACAGCCTCCACTGAATTCACTACCTTTATCACAGGCCACCGAGAAAACAAATCCATGCACACAATGACATACCCATCTTGAGAATTGAACCTCACAGGTCCCAAAATATCTATTGAAATGTCAGACCATGGACTAGCTGCTTGCTCCCTAACAATCATGGGTTGAGCTCTGCTTTTAAGTAGTTTGTCACAATTTGCACATTCAACACAGTCACAAACAATTCTCTCCACAAAAACATCCATGGCAGGCCACCAGTAAGCTTCTCTAATCCTTTCCTTAGTTTTAGCTATGCCCATATGTGATGTATGAAGCAAAAACCAAAGGAAATGATGGACTGAGTGTTGAACATTGCAAGCACTCACCCCCAGTCAACTGATCTGGGTTTAATCGATCACCGTTCTTTAGCCCACTCTGCCACCCCAGTTCAGACATGGCCATATGCAAATCAGTCTGACCCTGTGCCTCATGGGAACAGTCCAGCACGAACTGCCAAGCCATGTCTTCCCTGGACCGGAAACAAGCTTTCTAGAACCGGTTTCTGGCATTTCAGCCGTCTTCAGCGAGGCTTACTTGAGTCCAGTGGCAAAGTGAGCAAGGGACTCCCGTCTGAGAATACCCTGGGGGAGAATGTCTGCATTGTCAGCATTCCGTCCATCATTTGTTTGTTGTAACGCTTTTCGCCCTAAGTGGGATGGGTATTCCCAGACGTGGGACCCGTGCTCACTACGCCACTGGAGTCAAGCTATCCTGGCTGATGACGGCTGATAGCCAGAAACCGGTCCTAGCATGCTTGATTCCGGTCCAGGGAAGACATGGCTTGGCAGTTCGGACTGGACTGTTCCCATGAGGCACAGGGTCAAGACTGATTTGCATATGGCCATGTCTGAACTGGGGTGGCGTAGTGGGCAAAAGAACGATGGATTTAACCCAGATCTCTTGACTGGGGGAGAATGTCTGCATTGTCAGCATTCCGTCCATCATTTGTTTGTTGTAACGCATATGTGATGTATGAGCATTACTGACAAGCTTATCCCTCAAAGTAAAAGGTGGAACAAGCTTACTCCCACACAAAAGGAGTTCATCCACTACACCCAAGTCTTCTTTTACATTCCAAAAACCTCTGAGAACCTCACTACAATCCTCCTCACACCAACCACCTTTCACCATAGTAATGACCGTATGCAAAAACGTCATCACCCACAAGGCCTTCCTTCCATTCACTTTGTTATTATCCCCTCAGTGCTCAAACAAACATGCACTTCTTCAATGTACTCCCCTCCAAACCATTCTACATCGTCAACTTCGTCATCATTAACGTAACCAAGTCTTGTAAAACAATCAGCAAGAACATTATTAGCGACGGGTAAGTACGACACCTCAAATTCTTGAAGGGCCACTACACATTTGAGAATGCGATAGGAAACAAAATAAATACCCTTCTTTGTAAAAACCTCTTTTAGAGTTTTGTGATCAGACAAAACCTTGAACTCCTTTCCCCACAGAAATTTCCGTAACTTACGTATAGCCCAAAACACACCAAGGGCCTCTTTTTCCACAACTGAATAATCGCATTCAGCACCTCTCAAAGGTCTGGAAATAAACAACACTGTTCTCTCTTCTCCATCAATCTTCTGTAATAAAAGAGCTCCTAGTCCCGTCAAACTTGCATCCGTCATGAGGCAAGAAGTCTTGGCAGGATCAAAGCTACTAAGACACAGGGAATTATTAAGATCCTTCATGCCAACGAACTCCTCCTCACAACTTTTAGACCACACAAATTCACACCCTTTCTTCAAAAGAGACCTCAAAGATTGCATCTTCCCAGCAAAGTTGTGTACAAATTTGTGATAAAATTCTGCCATTCCTAAAAATTTGACTAACTCATCTTTGGTCGAGGGTGAACGTAAATTAAGAATGGAATCAACCAGAGCAGCCCTTGGTCTAATACCGGTCGCAGAGACGAAATGACCAAGATACTCAATTTCTGCAACATTAAATTTACATTTTTCAGCACGAAGTGTGAGACCCGCATCTTGTAGTAAGTTCAGGACAAACCTCAACTTCGTGTCATGTTGACCAAGATCGGCCCCAAAAAGAAGTAAATCATCTTGATATGCTTTAACCCCTTCAAAGCCTCCTAGTATGCTCTCCATCACTCTTTGAAACACGGAGGCTGCTGAAATGAGCCCAATGGCATCCTTAAATATTTGAAAGTCCCAAAGGGAGTCACAAAAGTTGTGAGATCTTTTGAAGAAGAGTGAAGTTTAACCTGGTGGTAAGCTGTGGTTAAATCCAACGAAGAGAAATGTCTTGCCCCTTCAAGAGAATACAACATCTCTGGGATGTTGGGTAAAGGATAGTGATCTACAATCACTGCTCTGTTGAGCTCTCTTAAGTCAACTCTCCATTGGCTTTTCGAGCCATCACAACCGGAGAGACCCACTCAGTTGCCTCAACTTCCTGAATAACTCCCTTCTTCAAAAGTTTATCAAGTTCACATTTCATACTTTCCCTTACTAAGAGAGGCACATTTTTGACTTTTGCAACTTTCGGAACGACATTTTTCTTTAGAAGAATACGATGGACATTTTTTTTATGCAGCCTAACTCACTTCCAAAAACAGCGGGAAAGGCTTTGATCCAATCTTGAGTTGACTCATCAACCACACTCACAGGTGATAACTCTTTCAAACAGACTGATGGCTTTTCGTTAGGATCAAGATAGACATGAAGATCTCTTTGGTTAAACCAACTAATAAGTGAATCACTTTTCATGGAAAAGTAATTTTTCCCTGGAATAATTCTTCCTTTGAAATCAATACTTCCCCAAAAGTAACCTAATAAGTCTATCGTAACACCACCATACCGTTTGGGTCTGATGTCCGGTTTGGAAAGAGTCACTTCGCCTAGTAAACTTTTCTCATAGAATGTCTTTGGTACCAACGTAATCTTGGCACCAGAGTCAAACAGCATGTTAACGGGCGCATCATTGACTAGTACAACTTCATATGGACCATCAGATGAACCTCAAAATTTGGGAAACCACAATTTCTTCTACAGCTTGTACAAAGAGCTCAACTTCGCTGACTTTCTTCTGAGTCTTCCCAGATCTGCAACACTTGGAGACATGACCCCTCTTATTACAAATTTTACATATATACTTCCATCCTGGGCAAACTTTGAAATTAGCCATATGATCAGGATCACCACACCTAAAACACCTTCCTTGAAAACCTTTTTGAATCGTCTTTTGAGTTAGTGTTTTGGGGTCTAACAGCTTTGTCTGCTGACTCTTTCACCACCACCTTTACTTCCGAACTCTTTCTTTTCATTAGATGAGTCTCTTTATGACATCAACACAAGCCTTTGAATGTTCATGACTCTTAGCTATTGTTATGACTTCTTGAAGAGTAGGATTGTCTTTTTGCCATAAAGCATCCCTTGTCTTGGACACAACCCAACATGAAATGATCCCTCAATCGTTCTTCCAGGGCGGCACCAAAATTACAAGTTGAGGCTAATTTCTGTAATATTGTTATATATTGTTGGACAGACTCTTCTCTCTGCATTCGCCTTCCGAAGTGGTAACGTTCAAGAACAGTACTTATTTTGGGTAGAAAGTGCAGATCCAGTTTTTTTATACAGATCTCATACTCATTGAGTGAAGCAGTGTCACTATCAGAGTTCAGGAATATGTTCAAATACCTCCTGCCCTTCAGAGCCCAATTAGTGCATGAGAAGCGAAGTTTGTCTCTCCGCACTCAAAGAAGTGCCACAAACCCGTGCATAATTAATAAAAACTATTTTCCATTTCTGCCAAGAGAGGAGGATCACCTGGTGAGGTCAGAAAAAAACAGCGGTGCCGTGACATTCTGCATCCTGTAATCAAAAGAAACTTGAAATTCACAGAAGAAACACAGAATACAGTATTTGCACAATGAACCACAAGTTTTAACATATAAGATAAGAACACTTCATCTGTAAGAGAAATGACAAAATCAAATAAACTGTGCACAAAAAGAGAAAACAGCAGCAAAAGAAGTAATGTGCAACAGCATGTGAACTTATAGATAAACTGTGTGCTGTGCAAGTCAGTGAGTATAATTAAACCAAACGGTGCGCATCAACGCAGGTTGTGGTAGATTGTATTAATTGCTTTGCGCTAATTCTGTAATGTGGAAAGCTGTGCACATCAGCGAGTAGTAGAACAAAAAGCAGTGTGCACCATCGTACTTTAGCTACTTAGCGCTTATTTTGTGATACGAAAAGCGGTGTGCTTCAGCGAAATGTAGAACAAAAGGATGTGCGCATCAGCACTACATCTAGCAGCGCTTAAACTTGAAATACAGAAGCTGTGCACGTCAGCAAAGAAATTTGTGCAAATGGCTTTTAACAACAGCTGTGCGCATAAACAGTAGCGCAATGACTTCGTCACGCGGGGAACACCTTCTCAAGATGTCCGCCACTGATACGTCGTGAAATGGCAGCTGCCTACGTTCCAGCAACAATAAGATACAGCAAACTTGCCTCTGAGCATGCGCAGTTAGGAGGAAAGCGTCGGCACGCAATAGCCCTTGAATAAAGTTATTAAATAAATTTAGTCCAGAAACACCTTCCCCGGCAGTTCGCGGCCAAAAGACCGGATTAAGTGCTCGGGTGGCAGTAAATGAGAAGATCTTACCGTTTGATCCAGCGTTAGCTTCTTGGTTTGCGCTGTGTGCTTATGTCATCCTTCTTGTGCACGTACATCAGGAGGAACGACAATCAAACACAACATCCGCCGTTGAAAGATGCCGATTGATCTTGTCGACGCAGTAAATGGTAAGTGGAGAGTTTTCTTTTCTGGAAACGGTTGGCTGTTGGGGGTCTCACATGCCTTGACACACATAGGTTAATAGTCGCCAAAATGTGGAGGTGTGTCCTCTTCAAGAAGTGGTCTCACGCATGAAGAGTTGATCAAATGATTTTTATTTAAGTGCAAAACTGTGTAGAGACCCCATCCAGCAGAAAGCCGAGGACAATTGACCATTTGTTCTAACAGCACTAGGCAACCCGCATTCTAGGCAACAAACATTTTAGAAGCTAAAGGCTGTCAGAGATGCTAACACCACCACAGGAAGCAAGCAGTCAATGGAGGGAAGAGCAAGCTGACAACGGAGGCCAGTGACAGGGGTTGGGATATCAAATTGACATTGGAGGGCGAACTGGAGGGGTTGCAGGAGCAAGTCAATAACAGAGGGTGGGCAGGAGGGGCCGACTTTGAAGGGCTGGTGGGAGGAGCTGGTAAAGCAAGGTGAGAACAGAGGGTGCGGACTGGGGAAGCAATCAGGCACTGGTGGGCGCCAAGGGATGGGGAAACATGGACAGCAGAGGGTGGGCGAGAGTGGCTGGGGGAGCAAGTGAACAAGTGAGTGATGGGGAAGCAAGAACGGCAAAGGCAGGAGGAAGCAAGAACTGCAACTAAGGGAGGGTGAGAGAGGGACACAAGGGGGGGGGAGAAGGATACAAGGAATACAACTGAAAAACACACTCTCGTAGAGTGGAAACACTAAAACAAAAAGGTTGTGCCAGAAAAATGAGCAGTGGAAGCACACCAGTAATGCATCCATGCTCCAGGGGAGGGACAAACACAAAAAGAGGAAGGAAAGCCTATGGCAGCTGACCAACTAGAAGCACACAAATTAGTAGTAAGGAAGCCAATGACTGGTAAGCAGGGCGTGAACTCCAAGCCCACTGAAAGCTAAAAAAATATCCTGCCACAGACCGTGCATGTGCTGGCTTAGGGGATATCTAAAAATTAGTGCAGCTCGTCACATTGAGCTGAAAGGATGCAATTTGTAGCAGAAAGTGTCGAGATAGGGGTGAGAGCTGCAAAACCTCAAATCTGGAAGGCCCTGACTGCAGCTAGTAATGGTTTTGCTCCCCTATGGGATTTGGGTTCCCCGAAGGGTCCTCTATTGTTAAATGACTCCACTAATGCCTCTCTGATGGTACTGTGGGTGTTTCTCAAGCTTTTGCTATGATGTATTGCTTTTCCTTGTATACCGATTAGCCAATTATAGTGGACATTAACTTTCTGCAGAGTAAGCACTGAAATCTATCATTTAAACAAGTGCCCAATACTACTAATTAAATAAAGTAAAAGTAAGAATACCAATCACTGATATGTATGCATATAGTTCATAATCGGCGCTGGCACAGAGCAGAAAGAAGCTGGTTTAGGTTCTGGAAGCACTTCCTATGCTTGACCGGGGCTCAGAGTCGATGCCAGTGAAAACGGTTGCAGCGCACTGTTAAACACCATTCGCAAACCAGAATTGTGTGGTTCGCCATACGGAGAGAACCTACAGGTGAGATGGAGATTCTTTTCCCCTCTCCAGCATGGCCTGGCTACAATGACACTTCATGGACTCTCTCCAGTTCCAAGGTGTCTCTTAGCTGGTGACAAGGGGTGTGGGTGAACCAACAGCAATGGGCATTTGCCCCTTAACCCCCCCCCCCCCCTTAAGCCATCAGTAGAGGCAAAGACGCATCATGAACATCACTTTACAGGAGTCTAAGATTCAAATTGATTTTTCTTTTCAACTTTGATGCTCTGTTTTTATTTAAAATATGATGCCCTTTATGCATTCTGTATTAATGTGTGATGTGTAGGTGTGCGTGATTTCACCAATAATCATTTACATAGCACAAAAATATGTTTTTTTGCCACATAATAGCGTCTACCACCCCAGAGAACTTATTGTAGCAAACAAACCAATGAAGGTATGAGATAAAACCAAATTCCTTGCAGTAAATGTGCAGCTATTTTGCCTAGACTGTTACTTGTTACCTGCAGGTTGCACAAGAACCTCTCAAATATATATGCAAACCCACCGAGCTACCTTATGCAGAATACAAAACTGAATGAAAGACTTGTTGAACGCACTGCTACACAAACAGGGTGTCCTAGAGCTAGACAACCTGTTATAATTATCATGCTTCTTTCCTTTTAGGTATCCCCTTTTTAGGTCTCGCGAGCCAAAGGCTCGAAGAGACATTTTATATGTGGGATTTTCAAAGTGCTACCCACAGTCTTTTGGCTGGCCTAAACCTTGAGTGCACGATCTCACATGCACGTGCACAGCTGCTCCTCTGCTCATTGCATTCCCCCCTCCCTTCTCACCCAGCCCTTTGATGCTCTGCTCGCATCTCCCTCCTCCCTGGGCGTGAAGGGAGACAGAGCCATCCTGCTTGATTAATGGCTTTGCATTCCCATGTGTTCCCGTAGTAAACCTGCCCGAGGCGCCAGCCGAGCACAAGGCTCACGGAGACATTCTCTTTACCCTCGTTTTTGGTTATTGTTCTTCCTTACAGCACGCACACACAACTTACGGGACGCTGTTCTTTATGTTAGGCGTGTTTCTGATGCAGTGTTTGCCCGCCCCCACCACCCATCCGAGATCGAACATAAATCTGAAACCGTGTCCTCCGTGTACGCGTGTGCCCTGCCTCCTGCTCATGCTATGGCTCTAGGGGAGTGAAGCACATCGTTTCTTCCCGCTTTCTTCTCCCCCTGCCAAAGGTAAATAGAGGAGCAAGTGTGGTGCTCCACGATTTATTTGCAGTCTGTCAATGTCCTTTTCAGCATTCACAAATCCTCTTACGGAGCAGCTGTTCGGTGGATGAGAGCTCTTGAGGCACGGGGATATTTCTCGGAGTTGGTGCTTTGTTTTCAGACACAGGGCATTTATTTTCAGACATTTTCAGAACCAAAAAGAGGCATCCCTTGCTCACTATTTCCGATCTGCGCCATCTAAAAGTAAGCCCTCACTCGGTGTTCATTGAACATTGTGTCCCTGACATTTCAAGACTGCAGTTTTCTAATGAATGGACTGTGACGTCACCCCCGTGTGCTTCCTGACAGACATCTTGATCCTGCAGACATCTGAGCGCCCAATATAGAACTTTCTTAAAAGTCGCTGATGTAATCCCAGCGGGCGGCAGACCTGTATTCTTTACTATCTGACCCCAAGTTGGGAGCGACCTTGCCACTCACTCTCTCCAGCTTGCCCCCCCCCCCCATACCCTTCTGCCAATGAAGAACTTCCCAGCAAGGAAAGGGCACATTCACACATTGTACTCAACCGCGCCACTAATTGTTTTCTGTGCCACCCAACCTCACAGTCATGGGGGCGGGGTGAGGTCTGTGTCTGGAGGGGCCTGCTGAGTGGCAGATTCGATCAGCCACTTGAAAAGAGTTGGATAAACACTCGTAGCTTGATTCCGCATTGCAAGGTGCGTATCATCTTTGTCATGCTGCCGCGCATGTGGACGTTCATTTATAGGCAGTTTAGTCATTCAAATTGCAGTTACGCACACATGTATGGGGTTGATACACAACAATGGGATCAAGCATCAATGTACCATATAAATACAACACCCCGCAGAATAAACACAGGCAACTATCAACAAGGAAAAAGCAAGGACGACTTTACTGCCTAATTCTCTGTGGAGTTGCTTATCGCCCACACACGCACACAGATTCACTGAGCAGTGCTTGGAAATAGCAGGCCTGCTCCTTGCATGAATACCTTTTCAAGGGCAAGGACTAAATGCCAGGCATTGGTCACCAGGGCACATCCGTTCTCGGCGCTCTTGCCCTTTTTTATGCCCAGCTGGCACAGTGTAGCAAGCCTTTAGCCAGAATGCCAACAGTTTCTGGGATGGCTTGAGTTACATGAACCATGAGGTTTGCTGTATGTTATAATTCATACAGCAGCCATGGAGCGATTTCCTTTCTTGCGCCAGGGTCCATGACACACTGGCTAAGCTACTGGCCCAACTGGCGGCGTATGACATGTTTTTTGCTTCCTTCTACCATGACGTGGCTGTTTCTCACTACATGTGTAATTTGCACAGGAGATGAACGTCCACGCACAAGTCACATTTTGTTATAATTGTGGTGTGGATCTTAACTGATAATGGTCACTGAATGGTTGTTCATAGGAATGTGATAAGTGAAAATTAAAAAGTGGAATACTATGTCGAAATTACATGACTATCTTTTTAAAGACCATTGGCTGCAAGGAGTAGCAACAGTTGATAAAATGTATGAAAATTGCCCTGTTTCCAGTAGCTATCAGGGGCACCAACTCAAGGTTTAGGCTATTGCGGACACATATTCAGCATACATACAACCTGCTATGGGGAGTGCGCAGACACTTTGTCTAAATGTTAAGTGACAGGTGGTGCAGTGCGAAAGGAAACCCCTTACAGCGATTAATTGTGCAAAACTTCTGTGGTCTGAAAAATAAAAAACGCCTGCAAGTCACAAAGACGACGAAATTACACTAGGAAGAAATCTGTACTTTTGATCTAACGGTATAATTATTTTAATCGGTGATCGCATTGATGTTTTTGAAACTGCACAAACAAAACAAAAAGGCCATGCTGGTTAAAGTTTTGCACCGTTTCCTTCCAAGGCAGAAACAGGGAGAATTTGTTACATGTCATTTTAGCTGTATGAAATAAGGGCTGTATAAAATCTTTGCATAAATGTGCATCTCGGAGCAGAGGTTTTAAAGTTCTATGTAACCATGGATACATTTATTTGATGTTTTCTGCTCCTGTCCATACACGGTTTCATGATAAATTAGTAGCATAGGTTCTCTGACTGTCCATTGCCTGGTGATCTCTGTAGTCTTCGTTCTGCTTTGCCATCGGTGGCTTTCTAATGCCAGCTGGATCCTAAAGTCTGAACACTAATCATAGGTGAGCCCTGCACTCTGTGTCCCGCTGTTAGTGGCTGCAAACTGTGATTACCAGGCAGCACTTTGTTCAGCCCTCCTATGCAAGAGATGTGCATGAACTGTAAAAATGCCATGTGTATTTTTTGTTATAACTTTTCAACATGCTGCACAGCAGCCACGCTGCTCTGTGAGAGCTTAAAGACATTGGAAAAGCAAATAGCTCTGGCTAAACACTTATAAGGTCCCAAAGGCGAGACCTATTGGCTATGCCAATGCTTGTTTAAATGATGTATGTTAGTTAGATAGAAATGTGGATATATAAAATGCTAATTTATTAGTCGGAATGTGAAAATCAAGTCTGCTTTAATCCTTTCATGTTATTTCATATAAAATCAATCCTCTGTTTTTGAGATTGTTTTGAATGAAGATCAAGGTTTCATGGGAGCTGATAATTTCACTTCTCATTTATTGTTTTTAAACAAAAGCAGGATTCTGCAGAATGTAATTGAAAAGGTGCCAACACCCTCTCTGCTAATTGCTTATTTCAATAGTTTCAACAATGAACAAACGCATTATAAACAAAGAAAAGACTGTGGAGAGAGAGAGGAAGTTTGCGCCAGTGGCTTGCGAAAGGCCATTCAGAACTGTATCACCTTCGTTGTGAAGATGGCTATTGGATGTATGCACAGCTTTAAATTGCAGCAGGCACATTAGGTCTATGAGCTGTTTTATGATGATTCTAACCGGCAACAAGACTACAGAGACGTATCTAGAAAGTGCAAAATCACTAAGGACATCTCAGCATTGTGCCCTCAGACTTGTTGGATGCACATAGATGTCTGCTACAAGTGCTATTCTGGCATCTTGACCCTATAAACTATATTAAAATGTAGTGTTTCACCAATTGACTAAGACTAAACGGTTTGATTATATATTTGTCTTTGCCAGTATTTATTTTTTGGGGAGGGCAGAGGCGGGGAGGGTTCTAGGAATAATTGATATTTACTGGCTGACCACAGGTGGCATCACCGATTCTGCTCCCTGGGACGCCACCCTGATCACTGCACCATTATAATCATTTTTGCCAAGGAAGCCCCTTCTCACAATTTTTCTATTTCCAGAACTGAGAACGGACCCATGACATGAATTTATAGTTTAATGCAAAACAAAGCATAGAGCTGTGAGCCAGGAGAATCGCTGCCCTCTAAGACTGATCTGGTGAGATTTACTATTCTCTTGGTCAGATTCATACTGGGAGCCATTATACCAATCTATGAATGAAGAGCAATATAATTTTATGCTTATGAACACAGGGTGTCTGCAGTGTGACAGAATTGCTTCAAGTTTAAGTTGGGTATTAAAAGGCAGCACCAGGGGTGTGTTCTGGGGGTGGTACACACAAAAACATACATTTGGGGGGGGAATCGCTGTTGTCTTGAAGATAGTTTCTAGAAATTGTGTATATCCGTTTGTCCCAGAGTCAGGAGTAAGCACCTTTTCATAGTGGGGAATGGGTAAGCTTCACGCTCATATTTAATGTAGATGGAGGGAATGAGAGTCCTTCCACAGGTCCAGAAAGAAATGAAGTGGTTCTGTGGGTCCTATTTTTATACCTGGTGCCTTCTTTCAAGTAAGAGACGTTTCTAGAGATTTGCTTTGAAAATTGCTTTGAATTTCCTGCCTCCAGCCTGGCTGCAGGCAGAATGGGATAGTGTGAAGTTCTTTGTATGAATGCAGGGCACAGCCTATTCGCTTGCAAGTAGGGCTGTGCCCAGCTCCACACAGACCCCCCTCTATCCTGCCAGTGATGGCTCATCCAGCCACACCTAATCCCTCAAATGTGCAGCTGTCTCGGAGGCATATACAAAGACCAACTGTCAACTACACCCAGCCATGTGATAAAAAAAACAAGCTGCAGCGACCAAAGAGTTAGGGCAGGAAAAAAGCAATTTTCGAAAAAGGGCACTTTCAAAATTGCGACTTAAAAATACGACTTTGTAATTTAAAAATCCTCTTTACAGGTAATTTCTCAGACACTAAACAGGACTTTCCTACCCGTTTTCATTCAAACGTTAGCATTCATTAAATGTAATAAAGCCACCCAATGTTCTCCTATGAAAGAGGTAGGCCTCACCGTAGGGAAAAACAAATGTGAGGTTTTCAATACCAGAACATTTAAAACTTAAAAAGGTACATGCCCAAACTTTGAATTCCAAGGCACCCTGTCCTATGGGCTGCATAGAGCCTCCCTTAGAGGTTGCATATGTAGCAGAAGTGTTGTTTAAGCCTCTGGTATCAGGCTATTTGGCCAAGTCGAATTGGCAGTTTAAAACTGCTACCAGGCAGGCCTGAGATTAGCTTTCAGTGTAGTGTTCAGCGCGCGTGAGGCGTTCTAGCCTTCCACGCTGCCGGGGTGCGCTGACGCGTGACGTCAGACGCTAGCTAATATAAATAAAGAGGCGTGGCCTCGGCGCGGCAGTCGGAGCCGCGTGTGTAACTAAGAAATACCGGCTCCTGTGTCTTCTTTAGCGCTGCTGCGCAGATATGCAATCTAGAGCGTTGGAAACGCTACACTGGCGATGAGGGGTGTATTGAGCCCTGCTTTGCTGCCTTTGTGCCCCACAGTGTGTGTTTTGGCCACCCATGTGTCCTGAGCCTGGTTGTGAAACCCCTCTTCATGGTGACCCGGCTGTGCCTGCTGTTAGGCCTGGTGGGGGACACTGCAAGTGCCCTGGAGGCCCATCCAGCCATCGGTGGTGACTGTGTGAGACCTGGTGCCCCATTCCACAGCCTGTGAGGGGTATGTCTCGCCCAGGTGGTGCCACGCCTGCTGCCACGAGGTGCCAGACGACGACCGCACCCTCCACCAGAGCAGGCCCACGCCTGGTGGGATCGCCTAAGCCCATGAGCGCCTGAGGAGTCCCGCGGATGACGTCTGGAGGTAGGCGCGCCCACCGGTTGGTGTAGAAGCGCGAGGGAGTCAACGCGCAACGCCCATAGGGGGTGCACGCCCGTCGGCGTCGACGCAGAGGAGAGGGAGCCGGTTTCCACCGTGTGCTGCGCACGTGCCACGATGGCGTCGATTCCCGCCATTGAGCCGTTGACTGTGCCCCGTCGTCCCTTGCCCCGCGCTGGAGGGATTGGACAGACCGCCTACAAATTTACTTCGAAGGGGCTGGCATCTCGAGGGAAAGGCGTAGAGCGGTGCTGCTCCACCTAGGAGGCAAAGACATCCACTGCATCTACAAAACTCTCGTGGAAGCCACGCCGAAAACGTACCACACACTGCTGAACGCGCTTAACGCCCATTTTGAGCCCATGGCGAACAGACTATGAAAGGTTGATCTTTCGTCAAGCCAAACAGGAGGCGGACGAGTCCCTGGATGCGTTCCATGGAAGGCTGAAGGAGTTAGCCAGCACGTGTGGGTTCCGCGACGAACAGGAGGAGATCCGAGGGCAGATCATACAGGGGTGTTACTCGTCCAAGCTTCGTGTCACGGTCCTCCAGGAAGAAGGAAAGCCCCTAGCGGACAACCTCACTCTCGGACGGTCGAAGGAGCTATCGCAGGCGAGGGCCTCGCATATGGAAGCAGCCCTATATCGCCCCGTGAAGACGGCGCAAGTGCAAGTGGCGGAAGCGGTGAACGTAGTGCGGCCTACAGGGAGACAAGCCGGAGGGAAACGGCAACCGGAGGCGAAGAAGAAAGATTGTGGGTACTGTGGCGGCCAACCCCACCGCATGCAAGACTGCCCGGCCAGAGGGAAAAAGTGTGGCGCCTGCGGGTGGATGAACCACTTTGCGGCGGTGTGCCGGTCCACCAGAGTCAAGAAGGAGGCGGCCCATGCGGTACAGGAAGAGGCAGACAGTGAAGACATGGACGACGACACCGAAGAGTACCCAGTCCATTATGTGTTTGCGATCCACCAGCCGCAGAAGAAGAAGCGCAGTCTTCCGAAATGTCGCATCTTAGTCCAACAACAAGAGGTAAAGACGACAATTGACACTGGGGCCTCCATCGAGTTGATGGCCGCCAATGTTTACCACCAACTGCGGGTCAAACCCCCGCTGCGAGAGGCGAAGATTCGGGTGTTCGCGTACGGCCAGAAGACGCCCATTCCCCTCATCGGGTGCTTCAAAACAGAGCTACAAAAACAACAATTCATGGACAGAATGCAGAACAATGTCATACATTCACCCCAGTACAGAGATCTGGGCCTAAATCCATTGTTTTTTTGCTCACCATCCCATTCCAGTTTGAACCCAGCCATATGCAAATCAGTCTTGACCCTGTGCCCCATGGGAACAGTCCAGCCCGAACTGCCAAGCCAGGTCCTCCCTGGACTGGAAACAAGCATCCTAGGACCGGTTTCGGGCTTTCAGCCCTCATCAGCCAGGATAGTTTGATTCCAGTGGCATGGAGAGCAAGGGACTCACGTCTGAGCATGCCCTTCCCACTCGGGGTGACAAATGCAAAAACAACAATTGATGGACAGAATGCAGAACAATGTCAAACATTCACCCCAGTACAGAGATCTGGGCCTAAATCCATCGTTTTTTTGCTCACCATGCCATTCCAGTTTGAACCCAGCCATATGCAAATCAGTCTTGACCCTGTGCCCCATGGGAACAGTCCAGCCCGAACTGCCAAGCCAGGTCCTCCCTGGACTGGAAACAAGCATCCTAGGACCGGTTTCGGGCTTTCAGCCCTCATCAGCCAGGATAGCTTGATTCCAGTGGCATGGAGAGCAAGGGACTCACGTCTGAGCATACCCTTCCCACTCGGGTGACAAATGCAAAAACAACAATTGATGGCCATGTCTAAACTGGGGTGGCGTAGTGGGCAAAAGAACGATGGATTTAACCCAGAACTCTTGACTGGGGGAGAATGTCTGCATTGTCAGCATTCCGTCCATCATTTGTTTGTTGTAACGCTTTTCGCCCTAAGTGGGATGGGTATTCCCAGACGTGGGACCCGTGCTCACTACGCCACTGGAGTCAAGCTATTCTGGCTGATGACGGCTGATAGCCAGAAACCGGTCCTAGGATGCTTGATTCCGGTCCACTGAAGACATGGCTTGGCAGTTCGGGCTGGACTGTTCCCATGAGGCACAGGGTCAAGACTGATTTGCATATGGCCATGTCTAAACTGGGGTGGCGCAGTGGGCAAAAGAACGATGGATTTAACCCAGATCTCTTGATTGGGGGAGAATGTCTGCATTGTCAGCATTCCGTCCATCATTTGTTTGTTGTAACGCTCAAAACAGAGCTACAACATGGTGAGAGGAGCATCAGCTCCACCGTCTATGTCACGGAAGAGGGCAGCGGGATGCTGCTGAGCGGGCAATCGGCCGAAGAGTTGAGACTGATCTCGTTTGCCATGGCAGTCCTGAAGGAAGAACTCGATACCATCATGGAAGAGTTTGGAGAAGTTTTTAACGGCATCGGGTGCATGAAAGGAAAGGAAGTATCCTTACACATCGACCCGTCGGTCCAACCAGTGGCGCTGAGGCACAGGCGAATCGCTTTCCACCTGAGGCAAAAGGTCGAGGAGGAGCTGGAGGCCCTAGAGAGACAAGGCATCATCGAAAAGGTCAGTGGGCCAACCCCGTTGGTATCCCCGATCGTCATCGCCAGGAAGCCGAAGCAGCCAGGACAAGTCCGCATCTGTGTGGACATGCGCCTCCCTAACGCCGCGGTCAAGAGAGAGCGACACCTGACGCCCACCATTGATGACATCCTGGGAGAGCTGAACGGGGCCAGGTGGTTTTCGAAGATGGACCTACGGTCAGGCTATCACCAGCTACCACTTCATCCGGACTCGAGGTACATCACCACGTTTTTCACACATGTGGGCCTCAGACGGTATCGGCGCCTGAACTTCGGCATCTCGAGTGCCGCCGAGGTATTCCAAAATACCATCAGAGAAGTACTTAGTGGGCTCCCCGGCGTGCTTAATCCGAGCGACGACCTACTCATATATGCGTCAACCATAGAGGAACACCACCAGCGGTTGAGAGGGGTCCTCAAAAGGATTCAGGAGTCAGGTTTGACCCTGCACCGGGAGAAGTGTCAGTTCCTGCAGAACAAGATCAGTTTCTTCGGATACACCTTCTCGGACCAAGCGGTGGCCCCAGACCCGGACAAGGTGAAGGATGTCCAAGATGCACCAGCTCCGACGAACATCTCGGAGGCCCGGAGTTTCCTGGGCATGGTCAACTTCTGCGGCCGCTTCATTCCGGACCTCTCCAACCTCACCAAACCCCTCAGGGAGCTGACCAAGTCGTCCACCACGTGGCAGTGGGGCCTGGAACAGGAGCAAGCGTTCCAAGCAACGAAGGCGGCCCTGTCTGCAGACACTACCCTCTCGTACTTCGACCCGGCAAAGCCCACCAACGTGGCGGTCGACGCAAGCCCGTTTGGGTTGGGAGCGGTATTGACAACTCCAGAACAACGAAGAGTGGGCCCCCATTGCCTACGCCAGCAGGTCCCTGACCGAAACGGAGCAGCGTTACTCGCAAATCGAGCGAGAAGCCATCGCCATCCACTGGGCCTGCCGGCACGTGTATGTGTATGGACATCATTTCACGGTAACAACCGATCACAAGCCACTCATACCTCTGTTCCAAGGGTCGTCCTCGAAGCCGCCACCCCGGATTGAAAAATGGATACTCCAACTACAAGGGTACGACTACAGAGTGGAGTACAAACCAGGGGCCACGAACCCGGCGGACTATCAGTCGCGGCACCCGAGGAAAGCCACAACAGAAGATTAGGAGGAGGCCGAGGATACAGAGGAGTACGTCCGGTATGTGACGGAGCGGTCACGACCCCTCCCAATGAGCCTGGCCGCAATCATAGAAGCATCAGAAGGTGATGAATGCGTGAGAGCAGCGGCGGAGGCCGTCCGGTCGGGAGATTGGAGGACAATCCAAGACTCGCTCAACAGGAGGACGCCCCAAGCCAAGCGGACACTGGAATCCTTCTTGAAAGTGAAAAGTGAGCTGTCCGTTGACGCCCAAGGATGTCTTCTGCGGGGCCAGAGGCTAGTCATGCCAGCCAGCCTCGCTCAACAGGCGGTGGACCTCGCCCACAGGGGACATCAAGGAATGGTGAAGACGAAGGACAGGCTCCGAGCCAAAGTATGGTTCCCAGGCATGGATGCGATGGTTGAGCAGACGGTGAGAACCTGCACGTGGTGCCAAGCCGCAGGACAGCCGGAACGCCCTCACCCGGTGGCGACCGAAGATAATCCCCTGAGACAGTGGGGGTGCGTGAGTGCCGACTTCGGACATCTCCCCGATGGATGGTATGCGTTAGTCATTATCGATGATTTCACCAAATACTCAGAGGTCGAAATCGTGGGGAGCCAGACAGCCACTGAAGTAATAGCGAAGTTCGAGAAAACCATCGCCACTCATGGCATATTCGGGGTGGTCAAGACCGACAATGGACCGCCTTTCCAGGGGCAGGAGTTTGCAGAATATCTCAAGAGCTGGGGGATCCATCACCGCAAAGTAACACCACGGTTGCCCCAAGCCAATGGAGAGGTTTATGAGGACACTCAACAAAACCATTCGCATCGCCATGGCTGATGGATCTCCACTGGAGAGGGCGATGTACAGTTTCCTGAGGGAATACCGGATGACCCCCATGTCACAACCGAGGCAGCGCCAGGAACAGCCACCATGGGAAGAATCGTAAGTGACACGATCCCACACCACCCTACTTGGGTTCCGGCACAAGCCACCAATGAAAAGACCCTAGCCAATCGGATGCGCTCGAATGACCACGCCAGCCGACGAAGGGGAGCTAAGGAGTCCACGATACAACGGCAGGATCGAGTGTACGTGAAGGACCGCTACCCAGGCAGCAAGTTCAGACTTCCTTTTGAACCACAACCGTGGGTTGTCACCCGCCGGACAGGCACGATGGTGACCGCTCAAAGAGGTGCTGAAACGGTCACACGAGATGTGTCTTTCTTCAAAAAAGTCCACCCAGGAACACCGTCACGTCCCGGGGCCGAGCCAGAGGGGCCGGACCCCGACCAGACGAGCGGAGATCAGGAAGGGGAGGACGGTCGGAGTGAGGATGGTGGTTCCCAGTCCATCCCAGCCACCCCGGGGGGTAACCCGCCTGGCGGCTCCCCATCCCGGGTAGAGCCTAACACCCCAAGGCGCAGAACCCCCGATGTGGCCCTTTCCAGAGGCGGCCCATCCCGCTACAACCTGAGGAAGAACCCGGCACCGTCATCCCAGCTGGCGGACTATATGGTGTAACCTGTAAGGACTGGCAGACTGGTAACAGACTCATCGTTGGTTTTTCTGGTTTTATGTTTTGCTTAATGTTTTATAAAGGTTGGAAGGTGTGTAGTGTTCGGCGCGCGCGAGGCGTTCTAGCCTTCCGCGCTGCCGGGGTGCGCTAGCGCTGACGCGTGACGTCAGACGCTAGCTAATATAAATAAAGAGGCGTGGCCTCGGCGCGGCAGTCGGAGCCGCGTGTGTAACTAAGAAATACCGGCTCCTGTGTCTTCTTTAGCGCTGCTGCGCAGATATGCAATCTAGAGCGTTGGAAACGCTACATTCAGGGGCTACGTAAGTAGGTGCCACAGTAAGGACTGCAGTTCCATATACCCAGGGCCTATAAACTGAATGCAGCGAGTGGGTATACCACTTTAATCAGGGTTTATAACTAAATTAATATGCCAATCGGAGATCAACAAATGTTACTATTCTTCAGGCAGTGAGTGCAAGCTAGCAGTGGTAAAGTGCACCGAGTCTTAAGGCCAGAAAAAAACCTATTCAGAAAAATAGGAGGGTGAAGGCACAAAGTTTTGGGGAAGTCCATCCTAAGGCTGCAGCATAACAGCAATGTGTGTGTCCATGCAACCGGCTAAACGAACAAGTTAATTCCAGCTTCTTGGAAGGGAAGCACTTCTGTGGAAGCACACAAATTCTGCCCAATCAAAACATGTACTCTTGTAAAGTAGATCACATATCCTGCAAATGCTGCGCTGTCAAGCCAGACCTAAAATATTCAATAACGTAGGAGCTTTATTATAGAAACAGATATTCTGCTTTTTAACCCAGGCACTTTTAAAATCGGGAGTCAACGACTTGCAGAAATGAATTCCCCTAACCGAGTGAGAAATCGAATCGAATAAAAAGAAATACGACAGGTTGTTTACGTAATATCGCTATATTAAGACTTGGTGCCAGTTGAAACACACGGGTCTCTTACTGTGAATAGCGTGTAACAAGTCATATTCTAAAGGCTGATATACTTAAAAGTTGGGCTTCCTGTCACATGCCTGAATAGGTTTTTCCAACATCACGTGAGTGGGTAAGTGCCTTGTCAGCTTGGCACGTAATGCCGCATATTTCTCTCCAGAGAGCTCGCTTCAGCAGCGCGGTTCCGGTCTCGCGGATGAAAAGGGAAGTGCGGTTTCAAAGCCGTTGTGAAACCTGCACTGACGTCGTCACTCATGAACCACCGCGCGCCATTAGCGAAATGTGTGCGTCCCGGCGAGAAGTGCTGCTCCAGCAACATAAGGAGCGTGACGTCACTGCGAGGGCAGACAGCTGAGCCTTTAATTGCACACCAGCAGTACCAGAGGGGTGACCGCGTGCCCTTTAGTAATGATTACACCATTAACGTAATGCTCCCCCCAGTGTCATACAACCAGACCCGTATTTGGCTTTTAAATGTATACTGCCTACCTTTTTATGCATCATGTTTCTTGGAGTTTTTTTTTCTTTTACAGCACATCGAATAGAAATTCTGTTTTCCAATAACAAAATGAGGCCATATTTATAGGCTGATCAGACATTTAAAATTATCTTGTGTGTTTCTTCTACAGCCTTCATTACGGCCTCAAAGTGCAGTCAGCTGTCTGCAGCAGACTGGCCATTCTGCCAGGCGGACACTGTCCCAGTGGGAAGCAGACAACTGTAATTGCATTTATGTAAATGTAAATGTCAAGGTACTTATAGAGCGCACTGTCACCAGACGGCCACCCTGCGGTGTCGCCTTTGCGGTTATGTAGCGCATACTACCCCTGACGAGGCGTCGAAGTGCATTTCAGCAAGCAGCATGCTACTCAGTAAAATTAGTATAGGCAAATATGCAGGGCTTTAAGTGGGCTGGGTCTCACCCAGGGCCGGACTGGCCGCAGCAGGCACTAGGAATTTACCCGATGGGCCGCCTGGGTGGGGGCCGGTTTTAGGCCCCTGGGGGCCGTTTTTGTTACAGGACCGTTTTCAGTCCCTGTAACAAAATCGACCGAAACGGGCATTGGCAAAGAGCTCGGCTGCACCCCCAGGGGCCCCGACGAGCAATTTGCCAGGGCCTGTTTTGGTTACCAGTCCGGCCCTGGTCTCACCGGTGATGAGCACCAGCAGGTTTTTTTTGTGTTTTTTTTTTTTTATTGAAATCAAGGCATGATCAATGAAAATATCACGGTACATATACATTGGCAATATTGTTACATCACACATGTTACTGAGGGCATAGCGGTCACAAACAATACTTTAAGTCCCCATTAAGACATATTCAGGTCTCATTTATAATATCTTCACTCGATCTTGGAGGTTCACATATCTCACCTCTCTATGTGTTCCATTGTCCCCAGACCTGCGTCCATTTATTCGGGCACCCCCAAGCTTCATATACGGATTTTTCCGTGACCATACACCAGTCCATATCTTTGCCCCAGTCCTCGATCACCGGTGGGCTCTGAGCCCTCCACAATCTCGCAATGTTGCGTTTTGCCACCATCAGCCCCAAGTTGACCCAAGTACGATCCCTGGAATTTAGGTCAGGAGGGCTCCAGATGTTTAAGAGGGCCAGTTTAATGTTACAGCCCATCTGTTGCCCCAACACTTCTTCCATAAGGTTCGCTACCGCCTCCCAATATCTCTGGATAGTCGTGCATTCCCAAAGTGTATGAACATGCATGGATTGCAATTGTAAATGTCCTTTGATTTGATTACAGTAGCGTTACTGATAATACCATGCATTTCAGAATACAGTACTTCTACTTTGTATAGGATTTTGAGTAAAATTACTTTCGAGATTACTTTTCTTACACAGTGTAGTATACCTGGCTACAACACTAGGACATTTCCTGTAAACCGGTAAGTAAAATCGTTTTTGTTAGTACAATTTTAAAGATTTTCTTTAGGTTTTCAAACTCAACATTTGGAGACTTTTCCAAGAAAAACAGTCAATGTTATCCTAAGGAGGAAAACAGTGTTATCGGTTTTAGGGTAAGTACTCGGTAGTGGGAGTTGAGGTTCTGAGGGTAGACTCAGGGGTCCCCCGGGGTCAGCGATGCACTCTTGTTACACCCTCAGCTGCACTAGGGTGGCCAGGTGCAGAGTGCTGAGGCCCAATGTTATCCAATGGGGGATAGGGGACCTCCGGTTGGTGGCTGCTGACTAGCTGGCCACTTGGTTGTGGTGGCCAAGCTCGTGGACTTTAGCTCAGGGCAAATGGGGAAACAAAAGTAGCACCAAAAGGTGCACCCTCAGCTGCACTAGGGCAGCCGGGTGCTGTTTCGACATCTGGTGCCCTGTTGTTTGCAATGGGGAACCCCCGGTTTGCAAAGGCACTGCAGGGTCAGGGATTAAGGTCTTCTGGGTGCGACCACCACTTCGAGAGGTAAATTGGGATGCTGGGGGTTGGTTAGGCACCGTCAGTTGGGCCAACCAAGGCCGTGGGGCGTTGGGTGCCGGGGGCCTTTTAGGGTTGGATCTTCTTACCAGCTACTGGTCGCAGTTGGGGGACCATCCAGATTTAGGCTGCAGGCATCGGCTGGAGGTTTGAGGCAGGTCAGCGGTCGCCAGATCTCGTGTCAGGATTGCAGTGGAGACCTCTTTGTGGTGTTTTCCCACTTGAACTTGGGCCGTGGACAACAGGTGTGGAGTGGTGCGGAATTGCGGTGGCTGGCCGGAGCCAGAGTCTGGAGATTAACAAATCCGGTGTTCACGGGAGACACAGTCTTTGTGGTTGAAGGCAGGCCCTCCGGGGTTTTCAAGGTTGCTGGCTGCAGGACACACCGGGATTTCACTGGAGCAGGTTTGAGGTGGAGACAGGCCAGTAGGGCTGGGGCCAAGTCAGTGGGTGTGTCTCTTGTTAGCTTTGGCACGGCTGTTTGGTCCTTCTTTTCTTGTAGTTTCTTCTGGTCTGAGGAAGCAAGGTTCAGGGGGTGCCCCTAAATACTGGATTATTCGATAATCCCAATGACACTGCTTTAGGAACAAATATCCCAGAGGTGGACTGGATTAATAATTTTACCGCAATTTTTAAAAGCAATGAGCAACAGGCAGAACATGATTTTTTAACTTCAGGGGTAAACTCTCTGTGTTTCTTGGTCAATGAAGTAGAAAAGGCTATTCAAGGGTTAACTGGTAATAAGGCACCAGGCCCGGATGGTTTACCTCCGGATCTTTTTAAATCTTGCACTTCACTTTGGGCCCCTGTACTCACCAATGTAATAAATGCAGCTACGACTTCGGGTTGTCCAAAATCTTGGGGGCACTCGACTATAGTTCCTGTGTTTAAAAAGGGCGACCGTAGTAATACATCATGCTACAGACCAATCTCATTGATTAATTCTGTAGCAAAGGTAGTAGGGGGTGTAATTTTGAACAGGCTAACAACATGGGCTCACGAGAATAAAATCATGTCCCCAGTACAATACGGATTCAGACCTGGACACTCAACGGTAACCCAGTGCCTGAACCTATATTTGATTGTGGGTAAATATACTTTGGCCCGGCAGGGAACTATTCATATGGCCTTTATGGACCAATCGTCCGCTTTCGATTGTGTGGACAGAGGAAAATTATGGGACATTCTGCTAAAGATGGGCGTTGAGCAGAACCTAATTTACTTATTGGCTGATTTGCACTCTGATACAAGAGCAAACGTTCGCTATACCCAAGATTTGAAAGTGACGGGGGACATGAGAATCAATCGGGGTGTTAGACAAGGATGCATCCTGGCCCCATTCCTCTTTAACCTGTACATTAATGAGTTAGAGGATTATTTGTTAAAAACAGGTGCGGATTACCCATATGCAAGTCAAAGAGGTGTCCCGGTTCTGCTCTACGCAGATGATGCTGTCCTGATTTCGAGAACAGCAATCGGTCTCCAGAAACTCTTAAACTCATTTTATCTTTTTATGGAGCTTCGAGGCCTTGGTATTAATAACTCCAAGTCCTTTGTTATGAAAATTGGCCAAGGTTCACGAAAACCAAACTCCATCATAAATGGGGAAAAAATTCCAACATCAAAAACTTTCTCATACCTCGGGGTCCTTCTTGATGATCAATTAATTATCTTGGGGCCCTGCAGTCCTTAAAAAGAAGGGCGAAGTGACTCGTGCTAATGCAGCCATACTTGGATTTGCGAAAAAAATGGGCAACAGCCCGGTGGCTGCTTTGCTTAAATTATATCAAGCAAAGAGCGTTGCCGTTGCTTGCTACGGTAGCGAGCTCTTGGGCTACAGCCAGACGCGAGACCTAGAGGTTACAGAAAATAATTTTTTAAAGAAAATCTTGAGGCTGCCAAGGGGAACTGGAAACTTCTCGGTTCATGAGGAGTTAGGTGTGCCCTTTCTTAGCGATAGATTAGCAGCAAATCCCATACTTTGTTGGATGAACTCTTGGCTAAATGATGCTATACCTCTTACCCACGACATATTAAGAGAAGCCCTAACTTGGGATGGTAGGTTCAAGGTCCCATGGCTAAAATATATAAAAGACCGCTTCACTGAATTGGGACGGCCGGATCTGTTTTTCACCCCAACTACTATAACCAAAACTGATGTTACATTTGTGAAAAAAGCATTTATAACAACTAGGTACCTTGCCCGGGAGGAGGGTGAGTTTTTGAAAGACAGTGTCAGGAAACATGCTTTACTTAAAACATGTTCACACTTGGAACCGTATTTATCATGGCCTATGTCTGGCTATGATCGCTTTTTGTTGACAAGGTTCCGTTTTGACCTGTTTCACCTCCTACTGGCAGTACCAAGAGGGACCCATCGTGGTCAAGTGCTGCCTGCTTGCGGCTGCGACGGAAAGTCTCCGCAAGATTTGGCGCACTTTTTATTTATTTGTCCCTATTACTCAGTACCTCGAAGGTTATATTTAAAGCTTCGCCTAAAGAAACTAAAATTTACACAGATTAAACCAGCACTTTATTTTCTTCAACTCTTGAATTGTGACTGCACTTTACATGTATGCAGCTTTTTGAAATTAGCTATTACTTTTAGGAAAAGCATGGAGGGATAATTATGCTGTTATTATTGTGGTACCCCTTAATGATTTTTAATTCTGTACAATTATTTATATTCTTAACCTGTCTATCCTGCCTGATGCTCTTGTTCATGACGTTTATATATTGTGCCTGTCTTACAAAGGAACTGGTTAGCTCTGTTTAAATTATTTATGAAATTTAATTATGAATGTTTATGCATTGTGCTTTTATGATTGTAAAGACTACAATCGAATAAAGTTATTATTACTTACTTACTAGATTATGGGGCGTTACAGATAGGTAAAAGGTTGGGACCAATAGGTTGCTTGCCCCCTATTATGCCACCCTCCAGTGGGAGGGGGGCATAAGCCTTTCCCTGGTTGGCTGGGTCCCCCCCATCTGCAAGATGGCGGGGACTGAGAGTTGTGCTTCACCTCTCCTCCCCCACCTGAGGGGTGGAGTTGGCAGAGGTGGGCACACCTCTCTTCCTCACTTGTTTTCCCATCGGTTCTCCCGCCCTAAGTGGGGGTCAGAACCAGTGGGGACTAGTTGCTGAAAGCAACAAGTGGCCTGGGGAAGCTCACAAAGGCGGCAAACCTTGGAAGCTTCCCCTTCGTGAACCCTGGCCATCCTGGTGGAGGAGGCTTGGCACCTCGTCCCAGGATGTGCATTGTTTCAGGCCTCCGAGAGCAGATACTCTCGACCCAGGGGTCCAGAAACATGTCTGGTGGTGGCAGCTGAAAGCAGCCACTCAGCCTGGAAACTAGTGGTAGGCCGTTTTTCAGGGGACATTTTTAAGATGCCCACTGTGTGCATTTTTCATTAAATTCCACACTGGCATCAGTGTGGGTTTAATGTGCTGAGAAGTTTGATACCAAACCTCTCAGTTTTCGGTGTAGCCATTATGGTGCTGTGGAGCTCGTAATGACAAACTCCCAGCACCATATACTCTTAATGGCAGCACTGCACTTAAAATGTCTAAGGATGGACTAAGACACTGTAGGGGTACAGGGCTCATGCACCTGTGCCCTCACCACTGGTATAGGGCACCCAGCTAGAGGGGTGACGTATCTATGCCAGGGCAGTGGGTTGTAGGCATGGCACACAGGGATGTGTGTCAATGCGACTCTTCACTTTCTCTGCACCAAGACACGCATCCTGCAAAGGCAGTGTGTGTGTGTAAAGGTACAGGCCCTCTAAGGGTGGCACAATAAGTGCTGCAGCCCTTAGAGGTCTTCCCTGGTCACAGTGCCCTCAGTACCTGTGGTACCATTTACCAGGGGCTGACCTATGGCCAGAGTGCCAATTGGGTTTGGTTTAGTTTTGGGGAAAGAACACAGGCCCTGGGAACCGAATTGGCAGGGACCCAGGGTACATCAAGTCAAAAGTGCATTAGTAGTCTGGCAAAAATTGTGGGTGGGTTACTGCAACAGACACCCAGCTTCTCACAAAACTCAGCCAAGATAGACAGGTACTTTAACTGTGCCAATGGCCATTTACCCAGATGTCACCTCCTGGACGCGGACCTCCTTCACATGTTGTGAGCCTGTTCACTTCTTACACCTTACTGGCAGCATGTCACGACTCAACTGGCCGCATGTACAGGTAGCACGGTTTCCCCCGCATGGGAGAGTTGAAGCCTCGGTCTCTTTTGTATTAGTAAGGGACTGAGGGTCACTTCCCGCTTACTCGATTTGAGACTGCTGACGGCCAAACATTTAATCACCAGACGCTGGATGTCGTCTGATCCTCCTCCTCCGATAGCCTGTCGACAATCGCTCTTGGTATGAGCCAAGGCTGAAAGTAATGCGCTACATAAGAAAGACACCCTGGTGCTATGTAAGATCCCTATAGGTGCCAACTGGACCACTATGCTGCTTGATTTTCACAGTGAGCAGCACCCAGACTTAGACCACAGTCACAGTAGCTGGAGCCGGAGAGGCAGATGTAGAGCCCGAACGCGAACATATAGGGAGGTGATAACACCACACTTGCCACTCACACCGTCTAGGAATTATTAGGCTTGCTGATGGGCAAAGTACACCCAGTTTCCTTTGGGAGATTGGAGGAGACCAGGTGTGATGGGAAGACCAGAGTTGGGCACAATTCTCCCCTAGTTTTTGTCATTTCCCTCTTTTTCCTTTCTTAGGTCTACTTTTGTTGATAACTTTATTGTAAATTTCCATCTATGCCAATCCCACACGTTGTTGGCCCCATAACGGGAACCACATGAACAGATAGCAACAACGCCTGTTTTTGTTGTTTTTTTAATTATTTTTTTTTAAGACAGTAGTCGTTTACAAAAAACATACATAAATCCAGACAAAAGGAAAACAGGAGGGTATACTGTAAAATCGCATTGTATGTTCAGAAGCAATACACATACAGTTAAAGACAGAGTAGGAGATTTATACAGCAAAGCAAGATTTATACCTTCTAGAATGGCATGGTTTGATTATTAGTTTACTTGGTGCGGTTGTCATGAATTCTGTCAGAGCACCCCGAATTTTAACGCCCAATCTTAGTTTCTGTAGCAGTTTGATGGCGTAAAGACTAGTTTCAAGTTTGCAAATGGCAAACAGCCTTTCTCTCCACATCTCGAAAGTACTGCACTCCTATCAGGTGTTCTACAGTAATTTATGGCAGTGAAGACCACAGAGAACCATGGGCCTCCGTCGGGGCTTCACTCTGTCCCAAACAAAAGATCTTGCATCCCCAAAATACCGTGGTGTACTTTCCCCCAGGCACTTCCCAACGGGAGAGGGGAGGAGGAGAAACAAAGTACAGGGCAAATGTGGAGAGACCTTACCCGGTCCTCCCCTGCGACCAATGAATCAAGACAGCAGGCCCTGAACCGGCGAGGCAGCTGCCGATGCCAAGCACAGCTCGAGATAGTCGCAAAAGGGCACTCCCTGGTCTCTCCCCAGGGTTGGCTCGCAGCAACCACTTGGTGGACAGTACCTCTGTTAATGCCACCACCGGGGGTCAGTCATGAACGTCTAGGCTCAATGTCCCGCTCTGGTCTCCTGGACTTGGGAGTTGGTGTGTGTGCCTTTGGTGTCCCTGGACCGCGGCACGCTAGATAAGGAGGGCCGTGCTGCGGGATTCCCTCGGAGGGACTCCAACGTGCCTCACTTGGTTAATGGGGCTGCACCAAGGAGTGGGCCCCGAGGCGCAATGTTGCTGCCACAGGCAGGGAAAGATCGCCTCAGAGCGACACTCGCTGCACAACAGTCATCGGACACGGTTTCCCTGGGAGGCCAGGTTGCAGGAAAACACAGGATTCGAGATGAGTGAAGATCAGAGCGGACAGTTCAATCTGGAGAAAACGCCCACTACACGCCAGATTCGAAATAAAGTTGATTTGCCCAATGTAGTGTTCACCACGTGCACAACGAACTGGCAGGAATAGTGACAAAAGAAAAGGAATCCTTTACATTGCTGGGATTCTCAATGAACAGGGAGGGGAAACCCTCACAAGCCTGGCCAGACTGGCCCTAACGGGCACCGGGCATCTTCCCTGTGGGCCCGAGGGGTAAGGGACAGTTTTCTGGCCGTGGGGGTCAGTTTTGTCACTGGGGGATGATTTTGCAGCAGTGCTGCAATAGTGGCTCCAGTAACAGATGCGGAAGCGTTGCTTTTTACCAGCACCTAGACCCCGCTCCCAGGGCTGGTCAAGCAGCAATCTGCCGTTGTTGGTTGCTGTTCCCAGTCCAGCCCTGCCCACAAGCCACCAGAGAGCACTGGGGGAACGAGAGCAGGGCACTTGCAGCAGGCAAGTACATCAGAGTCCTTTAAGCAAAGGGTCATTCCGTCTTGTGGCCAAGCAGGCCACAGGTCAGCACAGAAAGCAAGGCAGTCAAATGGTGGTTCTTCCTGGCAGCACAGTAATCCCCTGGCACAGAATGTAGACCCAGCAGCATCTGGTTACAAGTCCATGCAGTATCTAAAATCATGGGGTCAGAGCCCCATACCTATACTCAAAATATCTAATTGGGAAGTTACTTCAAGATACTTTTTAAAAGTGCACAACACCCCCATTCAGTCCAATCTCGGGCTCCAGACATCAGTAGTGGGTAAACGAGCCCTTTGTGTGAGGACAGGACACAACGTTCAAAATTAACAAATTTCCCTCATGGATTTACTCAATAGTCTCCAGCTGTAAATTTAAGATCAATATATATTGAACCAAAGACAAGGAGTCCATAAGACTTAAACACAACACAGATAAAGTATATTGTTATTTTATTTAATTTAAAACTTGTTGTATACCTCAGATTGTATTGTAACGATATGTCCACAATTATCAAGTACAATGGGGTAAGTATCTTCATAAACATACATATGAAAAATTAATAATCAATAAAATAACTCAATGACAATTCAAATCAATATTTACACATAATCAAATCAAACAAATCAAACATTCAATATGAGAATCAAGGATGTATTACATACATATAAAATTGGTTTAAAAACACAAATATGATTTTGTCCTCTTGTCGACGCGTTTCGGTGTAAAGTATGATTTGTAACACCTTCTTCAGGACCAATACATTAAAAACAGCTCTCTCTAACAAGTATAATCAATCTACAAAAAGAGAATATATACAGTTATAATACATACATGTACTCATGGTGTTCAACCCTATCCTTGGTTCGACATACTTGATTTTGGATGACTGAAAACATCAAGAAAGTTTTCTTGAAATATGCAAGGTCTGTTGTGAATTAAAAGGTACAGAAAACTGCACCAAAAATTGCTATTCTTTGACCTATATTGGGCCTATTCTCTTTTGGCCCATCTGTCGATTTAATCGCTAATATATAATGTTATTTCTTTTAATTGGGGGCCTCCTAAGATTCATTACATTTTGTAAGAGGCATGCATTAAATAAATCCTCCCCAGCAACGATTATTACCAAGAGTATATTGCTATTACTTCTGTCATTGCTGTAATTGGCCCATATTGAATTTTAGGCATATACTCACATGAGACTAGGACCTTTAATCGCAGTCCTTAAGTGACCAGAGTGGCGTGTTAACTCAGTACATCGTACTCCAATCTAATTAAAAAAGGTATGGAGAGTGTATCAAGATTTATCATTTTTTCAATTTTATCTATTCACCTCAAATCTTCATAGGCATATACTCACATAAGAATAGGACCTTCAATCGTGGTCCTAAAGTGACCAGAGTGGCGTGTTAACTCAGTACATCGTACTCCAATCTAATGTAAGATAGTATGGAGATTGTATCAGGACTAATTATACTTTCAATTTTATCTATTACTCAAAAGGGATTGTTGTATTAATTGTTTTAGAGTTGGTGGGTACCACTCACCCTAGTAGAGCGTGTATCTCTTCAAAACCGCTCGTCAGTGTTATAGGTAGCTTTTCATATTCAAGCTCAGTTAATTCTATTAAGACAAATTAGATATAGACTTAATTAGTATCCAGATGAATAGTACACCCTGGAAGCTAATGATTCTATTACGCAATCACTAGGCTTACCATAGAGTCAGCAACAGTTTATTCATTCATTTCCTGTCTTTAGTTGCGCTGAATTACTGGTCATTCCACTGTGGACCAAGGTGTCTGTGCTCGTGATCCTCGTGTTTCGTTTGGGCGGGGGCCGGTTTCTAAGATTAAAGGAGATAATCGCACTAGTTTATCGAGTCTGTATACGGTAACTTGTGGAGCCATTTGTGAATATTATCGTGGGTTCAGTACTCTCACCCCATAAGTTATATAGTGACATTACTTTCTATATCACTAGAACTAAAACGCTTAAATAATTAAGAACGCGCTTTTCTTTTCCATGGGGAATACATAGTGTCACGACTGACATTAGTTATGCGCTATGTATCTTAGCGTGACGATATGTCACAAGTTATTTCTGTTAATAGACTGAGGGTCTACCCGCTTATTGCACTCAATTTGGTGGTAGCACCTCTAAACTCATCCATCACGGACCTCAAACTCTTACCTTTCAAGGAGCGTAGCGTCACCTCGTATCGGATTCTCTGGTATGGCTCACCACCTTCGTCTTCATTACCTCTCTTTTTATACGTATCTGCGTTTCCGGCAATTACTTCATTACGTGTTTACGTATAGTGGGGCCATCTTGGTAGTTCCTAGTTGTTTTTTTGATTAAAGCTGAGTTTGCACGAACTTTATGGAATCCAAGAAGCCACCTCAAATAGGTCAAACTGAGGTTTAAACGACCGCATTTCCGGCATTCGCTTGTATCCGTGTTTACGTGTAGTGCGGCCATCTTGGTAGTTCCTTGCTCAATTTCTCGCGATTAAAGCCGTATTTAAAAAAACTTTATTAAATCTAAACCGCCACATCTATTGGGTATTAACAATATGTTGTTATAAACCTCGCAACACTTATTTGAAAAAATATATACGTTTCTATATTACTCGTAAATACTTCTTTGACGTATTTACATGTAGTATGGCCCTCTTGGTTATTCTGAGGTGATTTTCTTTTAGTTGAAGCCGAACTTAAATTCAATATACTCCAACACCACTGTGTGGAAGGTTAAAAGATTAGTTGGTATAAGTTATAAAAAAGCCTCGCAACACGTATCGCTTTTTAAGGGAACGTCTAGTTAATTAGTGTTAAGTTTGGGTTATACAGACACATTTATTTCGAGATGATTTTCTCGAAATTATGGATTCAAGTTTACTTTCCATTCGATCTTAAGGATTGTTTTAATGACAGTTGCATGTTTTATTTCCTCCACTTACTTATAAATGGCAATAAGGAATTGTACATCCAGCTAGAATCAGCATTCGTGATCACGTTTCGTTGTCAACTTAGAAGGACTCAAAGGCCATATTTTTCATGTAAATAGAGTGAGTTAGGAATAGAATTGTAATCTTATAAGAGACACAAGGATACTGGGCTGAAAATTATATAAAGATAAAAAGCCCTTTGAGAACGATAACACCAATTTATGTTGTAAGTGTTGTAATCCAATTACCTGATGATTCTTTCCCACTCTTCTCTATTGTTGAGACAGGACACAACCCATACAAATGTAAAGTGTTAGCGCCTCTCAATCTCCCAGCCCAGGAAGACCATTCAATATGCAGTTGAATACAAATGCAATCCTGTTAGACCCAACCATTCCGGTCATTGTACACTAGACGTGGATTGGAGTCAGGCTGGAAGGCCCAAATCATAAGTACAAAGAAAGACCCACTCTCTAAAAGTGGCATTTAAAAAAAATAAATAAATAAAAATTGTGCTTCTTCAATATGCAGGATTTATCACCACTATTGCAAACATACCGAACATGGCAACGCTACTCCTTTCAGATCAGAAATTGCCACTAGAAAAGAAAAGAAAAAGAGGAAAGAAAAAAAAACGGGGAATTCCCAATGCAAACCTATGAGAGGAGCAGGCCTCGCAACGGTGAGAAATCAAATAGGTTGTTTGTCACTGCCAGGACATTTCACACAATTAAGGCACATGCCCTACCATTTACCTACACAGCACCCTGCCCATAGGGCTACCTAGGGCCAACCTTATGGGTGACCTATATGTAGTAAAAGGGGAGTTCCAGACTTGGCAAAAAAATAATTGCCAAGTCACTGTGGCAGTATGCATAGGCAGGCCCTGCAGTGGCAGAGGCCAGAGACAGGTTTGAAAGGCAACTTCTGTGGGTGGCGCAAGCAACGCTGCAGGCCCACTAGTAGCATTTAATTTACAGGCCCTGGATATATGGGATACCACTGTACAATTGACTTACAGGTAAATTAAATATGCTATTCAGCGCTAGAGTCCCAACGCCAATAAGACAGCCTTGAAAAAATACAGGAGGAAGGCAAAAAGTTTGGGGGATAACCCTGCAAAAAGGGCCAGGTCCAACACCCAATTTCTTACACATCTTAAAAAACAGGCACCCCTCCACAGCACCGGCTACCTTCTGTGATTGAAACCAGTGAGGGTGATTGCTAAAAACAAATAGAACCATAGAAAACATCGAGGTTGAAGCCATTGAAGTCTATGGCCCTTTCTTATGGGATATTGTGATCACACATTTGAAGATTCAACGACCTGAGCTCCCGATTAAAAAACAGCCCTGAAGGTATCTCTTCTGGAAGGCTTTTGAATTACACCAAGAAGAGCTCTTCCAATCCAAAATGGATTGTAGAGTCTCCATCATAACACCACCACGTAGAAGGTTAGAGGCAACAGATCTAATCATCTAACCTGGCTGAAGGACTCTCAGATGTTAGGAATCTGGCAACAAGCTGCTCTATTTAAAATAAGTGGATATCTTAGCTAGCATCTATCAGTCGGCCAGGATTCCTAGCTACCACTTGCCACAGTGATCTGCATATCACAAGGTCAAATCATGGCAAAGGGCCTTATGAGTTTGGCGGTGCGGGACCACCCTGCTTCTGCACCGCCAAACCCATAGGTACTGCCCACCAGATCAGGAGTTCTCTCCTGTCTGGTGGGCGGTTCTTTGGCATTCCCAGGGCGGTGCCTATGAAACTAGCACCGCAATGGGAAAGTCAAAGGCAGTACCTGCACGTCATGTACTGCTGCAGTCCATGCTGTTCAGGAACTGGTGTGTAAGCACACAGGGAGGGGGAACAAGTTGTGTCCCCCAGTGTGCATCTACATGGCGTGAGGCACCAAGGGACCCTGTAGGGCACCCTTTGTTTCCGTACTGCCGCACGTTTCATGGCAGTTGCACCGCCATGAAAAGTGTGGCTGTGTGGACACTCTTAATATGATTGGCGGGCCACAACTGCCCCGCCAAGCATATTGTGGCCTGAAGACCGTTGCACCCTGGCGGTTCTGGTCGTACCAGGATGACCCGACCACCCTGGTCCTAACAGGGCAGTCGGAAGACCGCCACTGCCGCGCCCCCATGAGTCAGCTTTGCCTTCCACCATAAAATTGGGAACAGTAACATTACATCACTTAAAAATGGCCGAAATTTAGTATTAGGTGGAATTTTAAAAGACAATATATCATTATAATTGCAGGGCATCATCTCACAAAACTCCAGATTCTTAAGTTCTGTGCCAGCACTCCCACACTTGGAATTTGCTCCCCACATTTAACCATGGTCCGTTTTGTGAGCAAACGCCTGGTGCAGGAGTATCAGCCAAATGCAAATTCTGACTTTTGCAAGTGTTTGCGCAGATTTGTGATTAGAAAAACTTGCTGTAAATTGTGGGTACAAACTGCACACAAGTCTGGTTTGCACACGATTTCATCTGGTCTCGGGATGATCAAATGTGCACACTATCCCCCATTCATAGGGGTGGGCAAACAATTCCGAATATGGTGCAAACTGTGCACTTACTAATGTCTGCAAGTCTCAGTAGAGGTATTTATAGGGTATGCAGTTTGCCCCTGCAATTTGCACATGTCCATATAACGTGAGCCTTCGTGTTTCTCTCACTCACTAATTAAGGGCGCATCTTATTGGTTAGTGTTCCAAAAATAATGGCACGCCGCTACCTTTCTTTTGGATCTGTGGAGATTTGAACCTTTATGATAATAGCTTCAATATTTACACCCAAGAACCACTGAAGTTGTTTACCAAACTTGACCCATCACTTTTATTCTGTAAATGGGATTCACCGCACGTGGCGATGTTTGCAATAAATGGAGTCAAAATCTGAAGAGTTCACAAAAATAGGCTAACTGAGGTCAGACGCGTGAGAATTTTGTCACATGCGCATTACTTCACAGCAACTAATTCATAGCTCACATCAAAAGTTGCATTTTCACATTGATGAACTCAAGCGATCCATGAAAACACTTCCTTTAGTTTCTGGACCGCACACATTTCTGGAGAACCTTACATCATTGTGTTACTAAGTTTAATATGTCCTCATATGTCACTTCAATTTTTGTTGGTGACCCGACACATCGATTGTTCGTCAAAGCATATTTTTCAATAGTGCAAAACAATAAAGCATAACGGCCCTTCTCTAAACCAAACCTACATAGTAACTTAGAAAAAAAAATGCCTTTTTTGTACAGAGGCTCTCAAACAACTTGGCTCTGATCGGCTTCAAAAGACAATTAGTTTTCCTTATATGGCAGTATGATGTGCATATCATACAAACAGGACTTCAACTCCACCAGTCCATATAGATGAACAATGAATGATTTAGGGAAATTTGTCAGGTCTGGTCCAATTTTTTGAGGACTTGTTTGTTGTATTTCGGGTGAGCGTTGCCACCTTACGGTTTGTCAAGAATCAATTTATTTTACTCTATGTATGACAATTTCACATGACCTACTGATTTCATAGAGGAGTTTGGCTACTCAACCCACTGATTCTTTTTTTTTTTTCCCCCCAACAAACCTAGACTAATTCATCACTAATCCTTTTTTGGTTCCAGAGTAGCATGCTACTCGCCGAAAAGCCTTTCAACACCTCATCAGGGGTAGCAAGCACTATAGAAATGCAAACCTTTTCCCTCTTCCATCACTCCACTGTCTTTCTCAATCCAAGTAACAGACTAACATTCACCGCTCAAATTAATTTCACATTTCACTACACCAATTACCACTAATACTTTACAGGTTATGGAGTAGCCTGCTACTCACCGAAAAAGTGCTTTGACGCCTCATCAGGGGTAGTAAGCACTATATAAATGCAATTACAATGAGTTTAATTGCATGCTTTATGATTAGCATTAAATATCCAGTTGTCCTACAGATCCCCACCTTTTTCCTTCTGTCCCATCTAGTTCCTTTGCACAACCCAACTCGAGTGACCACTGAAGCCTGATGAAATCCAATGGAAGGATAATGGCATCCGTCAGAGGCGCAGGACAGTAGGCATCATGTGTCCCCTCCAATGACGTCAGATGGAATCGCACTATGTTGGAAAATATGGAGATCCACGCCTAACCAAACTTTACTTGGTGTGCATCTTACAGAGTTTAGGCTTCAGCGGACACCTTACCAACTGAGCACTCTGTTGTAATTAAATGAAAGTCCGGTAGCCAGGTTAAGTATAGGTATGCTGTAGGTTTATTCTCAAGTACAGCCTTAAGTAGATTACTGGAAGTCCAGGTGTTGCCCCACCAGGAGCAGCCTCCCTGCTGCTCAGCCTGCTCACTCCAACTGGCACTCACAGCCTCACCAGGCACCCAAGCATTCCACGACATCATCAATCATCCAACATTCCAGACATTACCAAGCACACTAACTCTCATTCTGGCTGAGCAGTAGGGAAGAGATACATAGGCAAAGGGGAACGGCAAACAGTAGATTATAACACATCCCCCTTTCTAAGGAAACCAAAACACAATAAAAGCAAATGGAAGTACATCAGGCAATCAAGATAGGAAATACATTAGAATATCAAAAATGCATGAAAAGACAATGAGCAATGAATCAAAGACATATCAAACAAATTAATGCATGACAATTCATTTAGTCAACAATTCACGCACCAACCATCACTAAAAGTCAAATTAATATTTCAAAGGTAAAACCAGAGAAACCACGTTAGACTCATATCAAAGTAAACGCAGAATCCTCGTAAGACTCATAACAAGACAAATATAAAGAAGCTTCATAAGAAGGTGTCTTCTCAAACCAGGAAAAACATTCACCCACACATTCCAAACAGTGAGAGAACTAACAAAGTCATGTCAACCATTTACCACAAATCAGTGGCAACACAGAGAAGCTTCATAAGAAGGCGTCTTCTCATAACTAAGGAAAAACCATTCACCCACACATTCCAAACAGTAAGGGAAACTGACAAACTCATGTCAACTAATTACCAAATAAGAGGTAACACAGAGAAGCTTCGTAAGAAGGTGTCTTCTCATAACTAAAGAAAGACCATTCACCCACACATTCCAAACAGTGAGAGAAACTGACAAACTCATGTCCACTAATTACCACATATCAGAGGTAACACAGAGAAGCTTCGTAAGAAGGTGTCTTCCCTTAACACAGTCCAAACAGTGAGAGAAACCTTCCACTCACACAGGTGACACACTAATCTCAACCAAATAACCACAAAAATGGTTAACCAAAGGCTAAAAGAATACTAGGGGTGAATACTCTATCCCCTAAACTCAGGATCCAAATAGTGAGAGAGACCTTACACTCACACAAAGTATATTGACTGCTACACACATAAAAATAACCTGGAACACTACACACTCACCTCCCCTTTTCCATACAATAACAAAATCAAAGACAAACCACAACTCAAAAGGAAGACATTCCCATCATAACAAAACCTAAATGAGACATTCGAGTAAGTAAATAGACACATCAACCGGTGAGCGATATCTCACCCGAGCTCTCCACCCAATGTGAAACCAGTGTCCAAAGTCCAGTGACATCCATGGATTCCAGAGCATGAACCCTTAAATCCACCATCCTGAAATTCAGTGTTTTGCAAGAAATGTATTTTAGCTTCCACAAACACAGTGCAAAAATTGATTCACCACACTGAATCTCCGTGAGTTGCCACCATATCTCTGAATTTCGAAAAAACCCTCGGTGGAGCGTACCTCATAATAACATCACTCTTCATCAATCACGAAAGGTAAAAGCAAAGCACGTAAAACAAAGATGAGTGCAAACAATGTCTTTCCGGCAGAGAGTAAACATAGCAAAATGGCGGCACATTGATCTTGCGTCTGCCGGATGGCTCTAGGCACGCTTTCGCACCAAATCGTCTGGAGACAGTACAGCAACAAAAAAAAACGTCATAGAAGACTCGCAGGTTGATGCATGTGAAGAGGTAAGAGGCACGCGTGTTCAGTATGAAATTTCAAATGGTTGCAAGGCGGTTTCCTTCTAACTGAAATATCGGCAAAACCACTTGCTTGTGATAGTATGGCCACTTTTACTATCAAAATCCTCATGTATGAACACAGTCAAGAGAAAACACATTGGCTCCAACTTGTTGAACGATACACCGTAATAAAAACAGGGGTGGAGGCTCTCATGAAGTACGGTGCACTGCTTGCGCTCAGAACACCTTTTCAAATACAGACACCAAAAGTGCTCTTTCAGGAAAGAAACGTGCTCACGCTGCTGAAAGTTCAGAGCTGTCCTACAGAGGATGCAGCTAAAGCGTGCTGTTAGAGTCCAAACACAGCAGAGAGACACAGCAGGGTGATCAGGCCAACTGCGTCTCTTTGAAGTGAGATCACTGTTAAGACAGTCACTCGCAGTGCACAGGCAGAGCAGTCATAAGTGTGTGAGGCAAGCAGCGTGCAAGGCAGGAAAAACCAGTACTTCAAATCACAGGACAGAAGAAAGTCAAATGAAAGTCAAACGAAAATTAAACAAAAGTCAAACGCTCTAGTCCGCAGGCTGTCTAGTTGACAAGAGACACTGGTGGGGCTGACCAGAGCGTATCTGTCGTAATCCTTCTTCTTGGGAATTCTTTTTCTTGTGGTTCCAGAGCATAAGTTTAAATTCCTTTGGTTAGTCAGATCCTTAGTTTCAGTAGCAGGGTAGTCCTTCAGCAACGCGCAGGTTTGAAAATCGTCGCCAGTGTTGTAATTAAATAAAAGTCCGGTAGCCAGGTTAAGTATAGGTATGCTGTAGGTTTATTCTCAAGTACAGCCTTAAGTAGATTACTGGAAGTCCAGGTGTTGCCCCACCAGGAGCAGCCTCCCTGCTGCTCAGCCTGCTCACTCCAACTGGCACTCACAGCCTCACCAGGCACCCAAGCATTCCACGACATCATCAATCATCCAACATTCCAGACATTACCAAGCACACTAACTCTCATTCTGGCTGAGCAGTAGGGAAGAGATACATAGGCAAAGGGGAACGGCAAACAGTAGATTATAACACACTCCCAATGGACTGTGCTGGAGTCTACCCTCTTCTGAATGAAACCTGGCTGCAGGGTCTCTCAGGGCACTTGATTTGTATCTTATTTCCTCACCACCATAACTATACAGTTCAAGCTCTGCTTCTTTACTTACGCAAACGATACTCAAATATTTTTGTGTCAATACTACCAACCCTACAGAACTCTGCTAGCTTTCTGTGTCTTAAAACGAGTGGTTAACTATGCATCCAACATGGTATGGTTATCAAGCCACTAAACAGAACAAGGTTCTCCGTTTTGCCAATTTCCTTAGAGCACGATCAAACATCTCACGTCCTTTGATCAGCAGGAGCCAGTCCTTCCATGGCACATATTCCAGAAGGTACACTCTTGGGGGCCGTGCATTTGTGATTCAGGAGGCACTGCTCGGGTACATAATCTCTCGAACTAGCCAGTAACCGCCTCTTTCGAATAAGGTTTATACTTCTTGCTCAGCAAGAGCCAAGACTGCTATTGTAGTCACTTGCTTCAGAAAGCAAAACAATGCCAATAATAATACTGCTAGTATTCACTTATGTAGCACTAACTAGTACTCATCTTCATGACCTCAGAAGGACTTTGCCAGTATTCTTTTTTGCGGCTACCAGATCTCAAAAGCAGATTACCCTCTGTGTCCTCCTTGAAATTTGACACATAGGACACAAACCTGCTGTAGTTTATATTCTCTGTCGTACATCACATTAAACTAGGTCAAATTAAGCTGCCTGGAGTCTAAGTCATCAGTCATTGCCCGTGGAGTGTTCCAGGGGTCTTTACGCTTCCCAGTGGTTTGCAAAGCCTACATGATAGCACTTGCAAAGCTCGCTTCAGGTCGGTCGGACAGGAGGGCACCAAGTTTAGTGTGAATGGTTAGTACAACGTGATCTATACTGTAGCATGTGTGGCAAGCACTGGCTGTCCTGTATGAGGGTCACAATGGTGCTTCAATAACGTGGCTGCAAACCCACTCTTCAGCATCAAGTGAAGTGGAAAGATGTGCAGCAGGCAAGGCACTGCCTGTAGATATGTACTGCTAGAAATGGGCTCTCTGGTTGGCAGAGGTATGCACCCTGTCCAAGTAGGGACCGCCACTCTAGATAATCTGTACTCACCCTATGATAGTTTGGCACAGAACAGTTGGGCTTATCTAATAAGGCAATGTGTAAAATATTTTTGCAAAACATACACAGTAACACCACAAAAAGTAACCACACTGGTTAAGAAAAATAGACAATTTGATAAGTAAGCCAAGACCAAAAACAACAAAAATCAAATAAGTAGAAGTCGAGATATGAATTTGTAAAGAATAAAATGAGTTCTAGGGCTCAGGAACAATAAGTGCCAATGGGGGTTACCTGGATCGGGGCAAAGTCAACAGTTCAGTCCAACTGCGATGGAGCGCAGGCTGGGAACAGGAGCCACACCGGCTCGGGGAACAGAGTACCTTGATCCTGATTGCAGACGACCGATGCGTCGATGTCAAGCCCGCAGTCTAGGTGATGTGTCGCTCTCCATGTATTGGTGGCGATGCATCAGTTTTGTAGACAAAGTGAGTGCCAAAAAGCGTTGGTACTGAAGTGCAATGCGTTGGGTTTCTCTACGCAGTCAAGGGGATGCGTCAGTATCGCTGCACTGGTGATGCGCGGTCCCGGTGCTTTGGGCTCTGGAGGCTCGAAGAGCGAGGTGCCGATTCTGCTACATGCAGACTGGAGGTGTGTTGATTTCTCTGGTACAAGTATCTGAGTTTTGTTCCATTGAACCAGACACAGGGGCAGGTTTGGAGGCTTTGATAGCCCAGAGTCTCGAAACAGGAGGCAACAATCCCTTGGAGATCATTTAAGTTGCAAGGCAGAGTCCAGCTCTCCCTCAGCAGGATCAGGGAGCAGCTAGCAGCAGGGCAGCACAGAAGAAAAGCAGGTCTTCCAGATCAGCAGTCCAGCAGTGTGTCAGTCCTTGATGCAGCACAGTGATTCTTTTGACAATTTAGTTGCAGGTCCAATAGTGTTCTATTCGGTGGGGTCAGAGCCCCAGTACTTATACCCCCACTTCAAAGTCACACCTGGGTAACTTCAAAGAAGGCTCTTGGAAGTGCACAGAAGCCATTGCTTCCCAGCCCTGGCTCAAGGGGTAATCGGCATCTATGTATGGGGACAGGGAACTGCCTATTCAGGTATACATTTCACCCCTCCCTCCCTGCCCAGAATGCAGATGAGTAGTCAGACACACCTAACCTTCCTGTGTTTGTACATTCCCTTTAGACAGCCACAAAGTGTAGCTGTCTCCCACCCTAGATATTTATTGGAGACAGGCTGCAGACACACAGGTGTAAGAACAGAAATGTCCACTGTCTAAAAGTGGCCTTTCTAAAACAGTTATGTTAAATCCAACTTTACCAGTAAAGAAGATTTAGCATTACTATTCCAAAGATACAAAACATGACACAGCTACTCCTTTATAATCAAGAATTACAGCTTAAAAGTGTATTAAGGAATTCCTAATGTTAGCCTATAAGAGGAGTAGGTCTCATAATAGTGAAAAATGAATTGTGGAATGTTTCACTAACAGGACATGCAAAACTTAAAAGTCTATGTCCTACCTTTTACTTACACGGCACCCTGCCCTATAAGCTAGCTAGGGCCTACCTTAGGGATGCCTTATGTGTAATAAAAGGGGAGTTTAAGGCTTGGCCAAGTGTTGTAAATTCCATGTCGAAATGGCAGTAAAACTGCACACACAAGCTCTGCAGTGGCAAGAATGAGCTGTTTACATGGCTACTTGTGTGGGTGGCAACAATCAGTGCTGCAGGCCCACTAGTAAACGCAACAAGATGGACAGAGTGCTGAAACTTTTCAACCACTTGCCCTGAGTCACAGTTATGTGTTTAATCAATCATTCTTTTGCTCACTATGCCACCACAGTTTGGACCCAGCCATATGCAAATCAGTCTTGACCCTGTTCCACATGGGAACAGTCTAGACTGAACTGCCACGCCAGATCCTCCCTGGACCAGAAACAAGCCTCCTGGGACCAGTTTTGGGGTTTCACCCCTCAGCCAGGCTAGCTTGAATCCATTGGTACAGCGAGTAAGGGACCCACGTCTGGGCATACTCTTAGCCACTTAGGCCGCACTAGTAGCATTTAAATTTACATGCCCTGGGTATATGGTATACCACTTGACAAGTGATTAAAATATAAATTAAATATACCAAACAGTTGTAAACCAATTATACCATGTTTAAATGAAAGCACACACATCACAAAATGGTCAGTAGAGGTAGGGGTCTCTGAGTTCCAATGCCAACAAAAATAATTCAGCAAAAAGGAGGAGGTGTAAGGCAAAAAATTTGGGGTGACTTTTCAGAGGGCCATTTCCCAACATATACCATTTTTCACTTGTCTGACAGGCAGACCGGGGTGGGCACTAATTAAGGGCTCTGCGGCATGCCCTCTCCCTTTTCAAAAGCATGCAGAGTGTCTTTCAGGCTAAACAGAGGTCAATCTGACAGACACTATATCAGGGTCAAGCAGTCGGTTGCTTTCCATGCGTTAATACACAGGTGTCTGGCAGCCTGAATGTTTCACAGTCCTGAGGGCAGTGATCTCACCAGCATGGCAAAGCCTTGTGAGGTCCTCTCCTCATCAGGAGGGGCAGCGACACAAATCGTCTACCTTGGACGCTTTAGAGTAAATCTCTGAAGACCCGTGCTGGCTGACTATGATGGCTTGTTTGAAAGTGGGGATAAGGGGGATGGGGGGGGGGGGAATTCAGCAAGTCACTGACCCTCCTCCCTCTAACAAGTGAAGGAAGATCCACAGCTTATTGGATAACCTATGACAAGGTCAGCCAATGAGAGTCGGTGGTAGGGTCTTCCGTTTGCCCCATCTTTACCCTGAAACCTCCAGCAAACTGAGGCCTTGGTACTTCTCCTACCTGCCACCAGCTGTGGCCCTGTAAGCGGGTGCGAGGTGTTGGGGGTGTGTGTGTGTGTGTGTGTGTGTGTGTGTGTGTGAGAGAAGTGTTTGGGTGTGTGTGCGTGAGGTGTTTGGGATGTGTGTGTGAGGTGTTTGTGATGTGTGTGTGGTGTGGTGTGTGTGGTGTGTGTGTGTGTGAAGTGTTTGGGATGTGTGTGTGAGGTGTTTGTGAGATGTGTGTGGTGTTTGTGAGATGTGTGAGGTGTGGTGTGTGTGGTGTGTGGTGTGTGTGGTGTGTGGTGTGTGGTGTGGATGTGTGTGTGTGTGTCGGGGGTCAGACAGGCTTTTATTTCAAGATCCATTTCTCAGTGGGCTGGAGGCACGGAGGGCAGTTTTTTTATGGGAGTGGGGGTGGTCTCTCCTGATGCATCTTCTACATTCCCCAGGACCAAGGTTAATAGCAGTAGGCAAGGGAGGCTTTAGGAGAGAGAAGGGGGGTGGGGGAAGTAGAGAGAAAGCAAATCAGAGTGGGAGAGGAGAGGAGAGGTTGGAAGGAGAGTATGTATGAGGAGAGGAAGGGAAAGGAGCTGGTTTGGGCATATTTTTTTTTCCAGGGCAAGTTTGGTCTCCAAGTCCGGCTCTGGTACAAGTATGAATGATGTGTTTTTGTGCGCATGTGCTGTGAATAAGTGTGCGTGCACTTCTTTATGCTTGTGAATAGGGAGTGTATGCGTGCATGCTTGTGAATGGATGAGAAGGGAGTGTGGATGTGGATGGGTAAATGGGAGTAAGTGTGTGCTCCTGTGAGTGGATGGGTGGAAGCCACACTGCCTACTCACATTATGGGCCGCCACTGAGGCACACGGCAGTTTTCACTGCTTGGGTGAGCCTGAATGGTGTAAAATTACCATTCACAAACAAATGCCAGTGTCAAAACACCCAACAATTATAGTTATATGATCGCTCACTT
This sequence comes from Triturus cristatus, assembly GCF_964204655.1. NCBI lineage: Eukaryota > Metazoa > Chordata > Amphibia > Caudata > Salamandridae > Triturus > Triturus cristatus. The sequence continues at coordinate 1,149,859,937 of NC_140582.1, forward strand.
ACCTGGTCACCGTCAAACTACACAAACAAATTACAGGTATTCTGTATGCACTAAACAGCACTTAGAGCTACAAAGAAGCAGGCGCCTCCATTCGGAGTACATCGCTACAATTCAATAGAAAAATATGTATTCAGCGAGAACATTCCGCTTGAAGGACCTGCAGGCATGATGTTCGTGAAAGGAACCAGCAATAATTACACAGACAGCTGCTGCCCTGAATGCCCCTTCAGTGTCACTTTGAAATGCAAATCATAGGAACCGACTACTTGAATGAACATCGTTGAGCGAAGTGAATCAAAACCCCATCCCTTTGAGAGACGCATCGCCATCTTTGTGCTCACAATCCCGCTCTTAACCTTCTCTGCAAGTTACGCAAACAAAATGAACCTTTTCCAAAGAGTCTGGGCTGTACAGAGCTTCACTTAGCTTTTTAGAGAGGAAATAATAAATAATAAAAAAAGTCCATGTATAAAACTTTGAAAGCCCTTTCAATTTTTTTGTCAGTCGTTAACCAAAACCTTTTGTTTTCACTAACATTTTATAACTTTTACAGGTGCTTTCAACTAGTCTTCTGAATCCATTGGCCCGTTATTGTGTTATCCTCATTTTAATTTCATCCGCCACAGCATGGGTGTTAGACTGGGCATCCTCTGCGTGGTTTCCCCTGACTTTTTGCTTCTACCGCCTGCATTTTTGACTGTGTGCTGGATTTTGTTTTGCAGGTTTAGATGCTTTGGGCACTTTGCACTTGTGACGCTGATCAGCAGTGGTAAGTGCTCTCTGGGTATATTATAAATAGGATTGGTTATCCATGATTGGCATATCTGATTTACTGGTAAGTCCCTAGTAAAGTGCACGGATTGTGCTAGGGCCTGTAAATCAAATGCTACTAGTGGGCTTACAGCACTGATGTACCACCCACCCAAGTAGCCCTGTAACTAAGTCTCAGACCTGCCACTGCAGTGTCTGTGCGAGCAGTTGTAAGCCATATGTCGACCTTTCAAGTGCACCCACTTGCCAGGACCTAACCTTCTCTTTTCTTACAAGTAAGACACCCATTAGGTAGGCCTAAGGTACCCTCATGGGCAGGGTGTAGTATATGTGTAGGACATGTGCTGGAGTGTTTTACATGTCCTGATAGTGAAATACTGTGTAATTCCTTTTTTTTTTTTTACTATTGAAAGGCTGTCTATCCCATAGGTTAACATGGGAGCTGCCTTGTAACATCTTACAATAGTAACTTGCCACTGGGACAAGATGGACAAAGTTTAGGCTCTCAACTCAGAATGTAATAACACACCTTTAGTAAAGGTGTGTTTGAAAATGGCACTTTTGGAAAGTGGTCATTTTCTTGTTTTACCATACGGTATGCCTCTGCCCGATTGTGCAGTCACAGACTGGTTTTTGGAGTGACAGGAGCTGGCGATGTGCATTCACTCTAGTCACAGAGGGGGGCAAGGCAGGGTGTCCTGCCATGCATGGTTGGCTCATAGGAAGGCTGAATAGATTTTTTCTGCATTTTGATCGGGAGAGAGGAGTTTCAAAAGCACCTGAATAGGCTTTGTCTCCTTTGCACAATGCGGTCTCCACCTCCCGTGGTCAAGCTGGACCAAGGAGTCCAGTACTGGTTTGGACTGAGCTCAGAGAGCCTTGCCACAAAGAGAACAATGGGAAATGGGGTAGAAGTATTGGACCTAAGTCCCCAGGACTTTATATCACTTCTGGAAACAACAGGACCTGCCAAGAAGGGCCAATCTCCCTCCCCCCTCCCCCCCCCCTCTGTGTGAAAGCTTGAGGTACTGTAACTCCATGCCGGGTCGTGAGGACCCCGTGTTCGGAGTGATCTCTACAACAAAGGCCCTGCCGCCCGTCAGTTAAATAAGCGAGGAGGAGTTTCTGGCGCTGCCTGGCAACCAACCAAGTCTCCCACATTGACTGGCAGCAAACTAGGAAGCCGCCGAGGTCCCTGCTGCATCCGGAAGGGGAAGCAGCATCTGCTGTGACACCGCCCGGCGCCTGAAAGCCCCAGCACCTCTAAGTGGAAACCCAGGCATGGAGACTAGTAGGAACGCTTCCCGGGTGAGGAAAGTAAGAGGCTTGGTAGTCGCTCGCGTGCCAGAGCCACACCACAACCTTGGTCTCACCGACGACGCCTGCTGACGCGGCCACCGAGCCGCTGCTTGCACCGCGACTTGTGGGCACCGCACTCCGCAACGCCTCGCTTCACGACGCCTTGGTATCCCTGACGACGCCGCTCCATGCCGGACTCAACGCCGCTGCTTGCACCGTGGTTCGAGGGCACCGCTCGTAAAGTTACACGATGCACCGCCCTCATCCCGCACCGCAGCCTTGGCCTACCGACGCCGGTGCCATCGACTCCAGTTCGTCAGCCGACGACAGCGCTTCAGCAACGATGACGCCGCTGCTGCAATGTGACCTGCCAGCCCGATGACGAGCACCGCCTTCATCTTACACCGCGACCCTGGTCTCACCGAGGACGCCATCTGACGCCGCCAAGCCGCTGCTCGCACCGCGACATGAGGGCACCAGACGCCGCACCGCTTCATTTCGCACCGCAGCACCAGACGCCTGCCGACGCCAGCGCTCCTGATTCCATCAGAGAGGAGATCGACCTGCAACGCGTGGGACAACGAGGTCATAGACTACCTGCATTTCTGAAAGGTACTGTTTGCGGGTCTTCCCGACACCGTAGCTGACCTGCAACGCTGCAGTCAGCCAGAACTGTTTGGATTTGGTTGTTCACGACGCCGTGATAGCCCCGAACGGAGCCATCGACATCAAGGAACTGTTTTTCAAGGATACTGTGATAACTGAAGATTTTTAAAGTACTGTACTGTGGATTTTTTTTGTTTTGGTCTTGTCTTAAGTATAGAATAGTGGATATTTTTCTAAACTGGTGTGGTGTCAGTTTGTAGTGCTTACACTGTATTACTGTTGGTTATGTGCAAATGCTTTACACACTGCCTCTAAGATAAGCCCGACTGCTCGTGCCAAGCTACTAAGGGGGTGAGCAGGGGTTATTTTAGGAGTGTAACTCCCTTATCCTGACTAGGAAGAAGGGTCCCTACTTGAACAAAGGTGCAAGCCCTTGCCAACTAGAGACCCCCATTTCTAACAATGTGGTACTACAGAGTGTGCTAATATCACTTTTTTCACCTCTTACCACTGTGGTAACAGAGCAGGAAAAATGTACCAAAATGTATTTGCGCACACTGATCCATCACGTTTTACAGTTCTATTTCCAGTCGTAATTCCACACCTAAACCAAAACAATAGCATTTCCTTAGTGTGTGTTATCCCCGGAATTACCACCCCACTATAATCGTAAACAGAAAGAGAAACAGCTATTCAGTTCACAGTTATTGGTGTGTTCCAAGACCCCCGAAGTCTCTCCATTGTTACGGTACCACTAAATACCTGACCTTGGTGGGACACATAAAACACAATATTCTACAGCAGAACACAGCATATTCCAGCCTCCAACCCACTTGAAAATTCAAAAACACAAATGCCAAAATCCGGGGATCGAAACCCCACCAAGGTAACCTTTGAATGTCACACAACGAGAGAAACCGTGAATTTCGAGGTTGGGGGGTTATTACACTATTCCATGGTGGCGGCGGGGTCTGCTCTGCGGGCTATACTGGTAATAAAGACCTGGGTTCTATTCTGGCTTTACCACTTGCCAACGGGTTCAATCTTGTGCAAATCAGTAAAATGTCCGGTACCAGCAACATTACCACTGACTGCAAAACAGGGAGGCCTTTGGGAATGTGCTACATGTAGCACGTGTTATATAAAACCAAACGTCATTTACATTAGGTTCTAACAGTTTAAAGAAAAGTCATTTAAAAAAACTTCACATTTGCTATTTGAGTGGGAAGTCACGGGAATGCCTTTCAAGGCATTATAGGGGGGACCTCCTTCTCTTGAGCAGTGAATAATACATGAGCAGCTCCTGCTTTTCATTTATAAATCCCACTCTTACTTTTTATTTGGGGGTCCTCAGTGCCCACCAAGCATTGCACAGCTTTTTGGGGGGCTTTTTAATGCTTCAAAGTGGGTGCCCTCCCGGGGTATCCGCACCACAATGGAGATAGTTAGAGGCTGTGCTAGGAGCCCCAGGATCCCAGCTGATTCCTCGGCCACCACTGTGGCAGGAGCAGGCCTTCTTTTTATCGTCTAATTTGGCATCGGCTAAGGCCACAAGACAAGACATTGGTCATTATTAAGAGCTGATAGCTAAACCGCTAATAGTGCAATTCCATTTGTAAAGTAAAATCCCTACATGCAATAATTTAAAAGTTCCAAGGTCGCACAAGACCGAGAAAAGTAAATAAACAATGTGCAAAATGCCATAATCCACTGCTGTTAAGTGGTGAGGTGAGTAAGTCGACAAAACATCAGGCTTATTCCTCCCTAGTATGGTTAACAATTGTTAGCTCGCTGGCTCTCACTGTTTAAAAAAGTCTTTTTACTGCTCTTGTGATGAACTTGGTGAACCGGATATTAAGCAGTTGATTGTCTGGATTCATAGATGCAAGGATAGCTTGTCGACAAGTGCGGATGCCAAGTTTGTTCCATTCGCTCTTTAGCAAAATCTTTCGCTCGTCAAGGAGTGCAGGACAAAGACATACCTCATGGTCGATTGTTTCCTTGCTGTTCCCACACCCCCTGCATGTTATGTTGGTATTTGTGTGACGCCATCTTGGCAACTGATACAGGAGTGGCCATTCACCCATTCTGAGGGCCAAAAATCTTTTTTTACACATCACTAAATAGGTGCATGACATATGGGGCGCCACTATCCCTGGCTTAAACCCTGACACGATTGACCGGCATGCTTACGTTGTGTCAGTTGGGCTCTGTCCGAATGGAAAGACCAGAGGCGGACGTTTCTTTTAATGTACTGTAGGCAATACTGCGGATGAGCATTACTGGAGTAAGTGATCATTCCGGTAGGATCAGCAGGGGTAAGATTCTGTGGAGGACATGTAGGTGTCGAATGCATTTCTCAAGTGGGCTCTGTGTTTTAACGCTAGTCATTGATAGCTGCGGATTCCTATCCGTCGTGTTTAAATCCAGCAAGGCTGACTCTGCCTTGTATCCTTCTGAAGCTGGTAAATTGTGTACCATTTAATCTGTTAATAGTAATGTCATTTACAGCATTTGGAAATGGCAGAAGTTGTGAATGAGATGCGATATTGGAGTCTCACAGTGGGAGACTGTAGTGATGTTATCCACACATCATAACTCTCAAGTGTCTGAGAGACTATGCTCGAGTGTCGGTCACAGGCGTAGCTACTGTATTGGCTAGATACTCCACAATGTCCTGCTGGGGTATTGGTGCACAGCCAGATTCTAGCAACACAAAACAAAAACACAAAAAGATGATGGACAGAATGCTGAACATTGTCAAAAATTCACCTCCAGTAACAGATCTGGGTTAAATCCATCATTTTTTGCTAACCATGCCACCCCAATTTGGACCCAGCCATATGCAAGTCAGTCTTGACCCAGCTCCCCATGGGAACAGTCTAGCCTGAACTGCCTGGCTGGGCCCTCCCGGGACAGAAAACAAGCCTCCCAGGACCGGTTTCAGGGTATCACCCCTCACCGACCATGTTAGCTTGAATCTAGTAGCATGGGGAGCATGGGACCAACGTCTGGGTATACCCTGCCAACTTAGCGCGACTATTTCAACACAAAGCTTGCTTTTGGGCTTTGAGGTATAGTAAAGCTTATGGGGCCAATGGGCTGGCATTTTGGAGTAAGTAAATTACAATGCTGTTGTACTTCTACGTACTCTTAAATGTCTTTGTGCATAGGCTCCAAAAAAATCTAACATTGTAATAAAGTAGGAATATATTCATGTGTAGTTAGTATAGATGGAGAGCACTGTGCCCTCTTTGTGCTTCTACGAATAGATAGTTTGATATGTCATGTATTTATGATAAAGGCATGTAAGAGAATGTAAAAGGGTGCTGCTGTAATTCACTTCTACTTAGGATGAATTTACGTGCAATAAATCTGTCTGAATAGTCAAACTCTGCCATAGATCAGTCTGCACTGGACCTGCACTGGTGCCCTTGGTGTAGAGAACACACACTAAAAATCTTTTGGACTGAGGAAGACTTGCAGGATGTCTCTACCCCAACTTACTTAGTTGCACTTCGCTTACACGCTCACTTTTTGCGTCCTGGCACTTGCGGTGTATTTCTGATGTGCCCCCGTGACGGGGGCACATCTCGGCTGCCCAAAGTCCCCTGTGTATTTGTGTACTGGCCAGGTGTGCATTTGCAGGAAGGAGAGGGTTCCACTCCTTGTGCTGTTGTAATCTGATTAAATTGAGCAATCTCTTTCTGAAAAACGTTTCCCACTGAACAAGCAAGTAACAAAAGGTGGAGCCGATGTGCCAAGTTGGCCATGATCTGAACTAAAATACTTCAGTATTATCTTTTTGGGTTAATTTTGAAGTTTAGATTTCCTATTCTTGCAAGGTAACAACTGGCACCAATTCAATCCGCATTTCTAGCTCGGGTTACTTTGCATGGACGTAATCCGGTCAGCCGTGCCTTGGGGATACAATGGAGTAGACCTGTGTGCAGCGCTGCTGTACAGGAGGGGTATTTTTGGAAACAGACGGTCTGTGTCCATAGAGATTTTTAATTTTTTTTGTCTTGGCATTTAAAAGATCAGTCCTTTTGAGCTCCTACCTAAATAATGCTTAGCGAACCATGAACTTGCCATACACATTATGTTCTCCGCTGATCCTACCTTGCTGTTTTTAAGAAAAAAATATGTATTGGAAAAAGCATTTTTTGGTTTGTTTGTAACTTTGGTGCTGTTTGGCTTATCTTCACAAAACTTTCCAAAAAAGTCTCCTCCACCTCAGCTTATTTCTCAAACATTTTGGGGTGATCTGTCATGCAAGGGCTGAGAAAAAGGGCTTTAAGTTGCATTTATATGGCAAAACTTTGCATATTTCACGCCCTGAGGGATCCGTAGAGCTGACTGTTCTGTAGAGAATATCTGATTGTTTCTTTATATCTAGGACTGGGCAGTCAAACACATATAGGACCCCGCAAGGCCTCCCCACACCAGAGGCCCTGGGAGGCCCCAGCCCTAGGACCATGTCTTTAAAATGAGGGGGAGGGAATGCACGCCTCCCACTCCTAGCGCCTCTGTGATGCCAGAGGAACCCATCCCCTAGGCAGTTTCTTTAAAATTAAGGGAGGTGGGGGAGCAGCCCATCTTTTGGGGCCTCCATTAAGTCCCTGGCACTCTTCTGTTTCCTGCCTGAAAGAATGATCTCTGCCCCCACTTGAGGGAGCAAAGTGAGTGAGCTGGCTATGGCCAACGTCCCCAGGGGTGCCAACGGGGGACCCGGTTGGGGCCGTGGAGACCTTCGGCCTCGCTCCGTAGCTCCCAACAACAGGTGTGATGTGCTTAGCTGGACCACCACGGCTCTCAACCATTTCTTAACTGTTTCTTAAAAAGTCTCAATTGTCTAGATGAAGTTTACATTTTAACACCATGAACAAATACAGATTAGGTTTTTTAATTATTTATGGATGAACATCACATTTTTCTATTTTACTTGCGACTGTATTAATGCTCTAAATCACAGGTACTCATAGTACGGCCCGCGGGCCGTCAGTGGCCCAGCAAGCCTTCCTTGGCAGCCCGCGGACCTTGCAGATATCCTACCTGTGTTTAAAAAAAAAAAAAAATAAATAGTGTTAGCAAACACTGCCGGTTGCAGCAGCCCGGCCTCTGAGACTCAGCTCAGTGGGGGCCGGGGGATTCCAGTGATCGTCAAAGTGGAGATGCAGGGGCGCTAAGAGGTGAAATACAACAAAGCTTTATTAACATGTAAATGGTCTTTTAAAGACCTGTGAAGTACTCAGGTGCGGCTGTGTGTGCGCTGGGAAGCTGTCTCAGCCCCGGCTGAGGGCTGACACACACACATGGGGTGAGATGACAGAGGGTGACAGAGAGAGAGAGAGAGAGGGAGGGAGAGAGGGTGACAGAGAGAGAGAGAGGGAGGGAGAGAGGGTGACAGAGAGAGAGAGAGGGAGGGAGAGAGGGAGACAGAGAGAGAGGGAGGGAGAGAGGGAGACAGAGAGGGAGACAGAGAGAGAGGGAGGGAGAGAGGGAGAGAGAGAGAGAGGGAGAGAGAGAGAGAGAGGGAGGGAGAGAGAGAGAGGGAGGGAGACAGGGAGACAGAGAGAGAGGGAGGGAGAGAGGGAGACAGAGAGAGGGAGGGAGAGAGGGAGACAGAGGGAGGGAGAGAGGGAGGGAGAGAGGGAGGGAGAGAGGGAGGGAGACAGAGAGAGAGAGAGAGAGAGGGAGGGAGAGAGAGGGAGGGAGAGAGGGAGAGAGAGAGAGAGGGAGGGAGAGAGGGAGAGAGAGAGAGAGAGAGGGAGGGAGAGAGGGAGAGAGAGAGAGAGGGAGGGAGAGAGGGAGAGAGAGAGAGAGGGAGAGAGGGAGAGAGAGAGAGAGGGAGGGAGAGAGGGAGACAGAGAGAGAGGGAGGGAGAGACAGAGAGGGGGAGAGACAGAGGGAGAGACAGAGGGGGGGGGGAGACAGAGAGGGGGGAGACAGAGAGAGAGGGAGGGAGAGAGACAGAGAGGGGGAGAGACAGAGGGAGAGACAGAGGGGGGGGAGACAGAGAGTGGGGGAGACAGAGAGGGGGGGGAGACAGAGGGGGGGGGGAGACAGAGAGGGGGGGGAGACAGAGAGGGGGGAGACAGAGAGGGGGGAGACAGAGAGGGGGGAGATAGAGAGGGGGGAGACAGAGAGGGGGGAGATAGAGGGGGGGAGACAGAGAGGGGGGAGACAGAGAGGGGGGAGATAGAGGGGGGGGGAGATAGAGGGGGGGAGATAGAGGGGGGGGGAGATAGAGGGGGGAGATAGAGGGGGGGGAGATAGAGGGGGGGGAGATAGAGGGGGGGGAGATAGAGGGGGGGAACAGAGGGGGGGAAACAGAGGGGGGGAAACAGAGGGGGGAAACAGAGGGGGGAACAGGGAAACAGAGGGGGGAACAGAGGGGGGGGAAACAGAGGGGGGGGAACAGAGAGACAGAGGGGGGAGACAGAGGGGGGGAGACAGAGGGGGGAGAGACAGAGGGGGGGGAGACAGAGGGGGGGGAGACAGAGGGGGGGGAGACAGAGGGGGGGGGAGACAGAGGGGGGAGAGACAGAGGGGGGAGAGACAGAGGGGGGGGAGACAGAGGGGGGGGAGACAGAGGGGGGGAGACAGAGGGGGGGGAGACAGAGGGGGGGAGACAGAGGGGGGGAGACAGAGGGGGGGAGACAGAGGGGGGGAGACAGAGGGGGGGAGACAGAGGGGGGGAGACAGAGGGGGGGAGACAGAGGGGGGGAGACAGAGGGGGGGAGACAGAGGGGGGGGAGACAGAGGGGGGGAGACAGAGGGGGGGAGACAGAGGGAGGGAGACAGAGGGAGGGAGACAGACAGACAGAGGGAGGAAGACAGACAGACAGAGGGAGGAAGACAGACAGACAGAGGGAGAGAGACGGAGGGAGGGAGGGAGACGGAGGGAGGGAGACGGACAGAGGGAGGGAGACGAGGGAGGGAGACGGACAGAGGGAGGGAGACGAGGGAGGGAGACGGACAGAGGGAGGGAGACGAGGGAGGGAGACGGACAGAGGGAGGGAGACGGACAGAGGGAGGGAGACGGACAGAGGGAGGGAGACGGACAGAGGGAGGGAGACAGAGGGAGGGAGACGGAGGGAGGGAGACAGACAGAGGGAGGGAGACGGAGGGAGGGAGACAGACAGAGGGAGGGAGACGGAGGGAGGGAGACAGACAGAGGGAGGGAGACGGAGGGAGGGAGACAGACAGAGGGAGGGAGACGGAGGGAGACAGACAGAGAGGGGGGAGAGAGAGGGAGATGTGTGTATGCCGGGTCTGGTGGCTCAGTGGACGAAGGCGTTTGCTGCAGGGACCTGTGTTCAACCTCATGGTCACAATTTTTTTTTCTTTAGCCCCGCCCCCTCTGACCCCGCCCCCACTGGTGCGGCCCTCAGCCACAAACCACACTGTAAATTTGGCCACCGAGAGAAAGTTTGAGTACCCATGCTCTAAATGGACGCATTTAGGCAGATTCTAAACAAATCAAGAGGAAATAATGTAAGCAAAACACAGGATTTAGTTAAGTTCTGTTTACTCTTCCATGTGTAAATATTTTAGCAATTGTTTGACATGTATCTTTTTTTTTAATCACTCATGCACGCTCACTATTGTAATGATTTTTATTAATCAAACAAAGTATTCTATATCTATTGCCTACAGTGACATAATTTTAAGGAGTACTGCATGCCAAAACCATGGCCAAGTTCTAAAAAAGGTTGACCCATTTGCTCATTGCTCCCCATCACCTTTACCCTGAAGCTTGCAGGAAATGTGTCACCAACATGGGTGTCATTCTGTAGCTTTAGAACTAAAAATGGGTCAAATTCAAAATTCTATCTTCTTCTTAGTGCTTCTTTTTAGGTCTCGCCTGACCCAGCGCATGCGCTGGTCTGGCGAGACTTATTGAGAGGGCTCCAAAAAGTGCTACCATGCCAGCCTAGAGTTACAGTGCATGTGCGCGGGCACGCGCGCTGCTTTTTACCGCGATTACTTTCACTTTCCCGGCTGCACGGCCGCTTTGATGTTTGATCGTGATCGCCATCACTTTCACTTTCACTGCCGCACGGCCGCTTTGCATAGCCAATGGGTCTCGCTTTTGGGACCTTATAAGTATTTAGTTATGCAACTGTTGCATAGCTAAACACTTATAAGGTCCCAAAGGCGAGACCTATTGGCTATGCCAAAGCTTGTTTTTCTTAACCTCTAGAACTGCGTGAGGTCCTCCAAGACGCCTATGGTTTGCCAACTAAAAACGGCTCTACGTTCACCCGGCGAGACACAAATGTTTTGGTGACAATCCGAAGTGCAGAAGGTTTATTCTATAACTAGTCCTGTTGAAGGGGACTTAAGGGTTCAGGAAGGCCCTAAAACATACTTGTCACCACAGTCTTTGGGAGAACACCTCAACTGACTGATACAGGATCTAGCAAGTTGCTGCTTGTGCCAGCTATAGCGTCTCTTGATACTATGGATCCTTACTACCATTTGCACAATGTGCTTCGAAGAGGCCGCTAGGTAGTGTCCGCGCTATTTAAAAAAAACACAACAAATACAAGAAATATCCACCACAGTATTAAATTACTAGAACTGACACCTATGTGAACTGGATCCAATGGAGAACACCCCAAAACTTGGATTGAAAATAGCTGTCAAGAGCAAACAATACCACCAACTTTGTTTTCTATAAACCACAACTACATTTCTGTAAGCCTTACAATGAAAGAAGAAAAGTGAGTGCCTTGTGTTTCCGACTCCAAAACTATCACTCCGTTCATGCCTAATCTTCAAACGAGGCTACGTTTGGTATCATATAAGAACGTTCTTTAAACGTTATATGTTAAAATATTTATGTTGCACTTATTTAAACTACAAGATATTGTTTTTTACTATACATGTATACATTTTTTTGATATTAGTGTAAAAATATATTTGATATTTTTGTACTTTCTATTTAATGTATAGAAAAACGATATTTTTGTGATCAATATTTTGGCATCACAATATTTATGGTTTTGATACTGGGTCAGTGAACCGTACTACTGTTCTGAGCTACAGGGACACAACTAGCTCCAGGGGCCTCCCTGCAACTGCCCTGCTGGCCTGGCCCTGCCACTGGGGCTGCCTGCATGCCTCTGCTGGAGTGAATTCCTGGTCCCCAAGAGGGACTGGATCCTTGGCTGGCATCAGATCTGGCTCTAGGGCGGTGTGACCGGTGCCATCGCACCGGGTGCTCACTTGGGGAGGGGGCACCAGGTTTATTGTTTTAGAAAACATTGTCGCACAGGGCGCCACCAGTGCTAAAGCCGTCCCTGGCTGGCATCAGTTGAGGTCGCGTGTGAAATCCTGAAGTTTTGAACTCTGCTCTCCAGATTTTAGGATGGTAACTTTTTCAGTAGGACGATCCTGGTTCTTGTATCCGGCAGTCCATTGCAGTCAGCCTTAACTTGCGACTTTGTCCCAGTCTAGCGTGGCCAGATGCACACAGTTAGCGTTTTTTGCTTCTTGGTGCTATATTTCCGTAAACTTTTAAAATTGGATAACTCCAGTTCTACTGATAGAAATGTCATTTTTGGTCTTAAATGTATTAAATTGTACTCTGCTTTTCTTAATTGATATGGGATTTTTCTTGTGTTAGGTTTTCACTTTATTACGGTTTGTGTGCTGCATAAGTACAGTGCCTCCAAGTTAAGCATTACTGATTTTGAGCCAAGCTACCAGAGGGTTAATCACAGGTTAATTTAGTGACTTTAGTGGTTCAAACCTGAAAAGGATCGTGAACGTTGCTTAAGAAGGGTTTTCACCCCCCTCCGATCAAAAACCCAATTTCTTACACTTTACTTCTCGAACATGTTAGGGTTGATCACTAAAATCAATGCAGCATCTCATTTCACACAATTAGGCCTTTATTAATATGCATTACATTTGCTTGAGTGTAGGGGAGGGGCATTGACTGAGGAGGTGAAGCTGTGTCATGATCGCACCCCCTAACATTCTGCATGCGTGTGCACGAGGGATGACGTGTGCCTGGATGCGTCATACAAGCACGCACTCGTGACCACGAGTCTGGAGTAACTTTTTTGTCAATTGATGGATCCATAAATAAGTACATTTTTTAAAAGTGTTAGCGTGAAGGTGCTTTTTATTTTAAAATATATAAACAAAAATATTGGACTGCAGTATGGGGGACAATGGAGGAGCAGTTGGGACGGGAAGCAACAAGGATTGGTGAAGGGAAAAGCAGAATAAAATCCGGACAACACCACCAGGGATGCAGCAGATAACTGCATAAGCAAGCAAGAACATTCAGCACATGGGAGGAAACCTAGGAATGAGAGAGAACATGGATGGGGAGGTGTGGGGGGAGTGGAGAAGGATGCAAAGTAGACAACTGGAAAACACATGGAAAGATTAAGCAAAAAATAAATCCCCCAAAAGTGAGCAGTGGAAGGTCAATTAAAGACGAGACGTTATGCTCCAGGAGTGGGATAAACACAATGGAAAAACCAAGCCATTGAATAAGGAAGAATGCAAATGAGTGACAATAAAGCCAGCCAATGGTAAGTAATGGCAGACTTTAAACCCACTGTTTGCTAAGCTGCCAATATGTCTTTTAATTAGACAGTTCTCTCTGGTAGGCTTGACCTAAAAAGAAGTCTTCACAATCTAAACACCAGTGCCCTGATTCACAAAGGTAAACTTACACCAGTGCAAGTTTACTATGTTTTGGTTATTTACAACTACAAGTTTAATTTTACTAATAGTAATTTTATGACTTCAGGGACTCCGCAGTTAGGGAGGAGAACTCGACAAATGAAAAGATAGGAGCAGTCGATCTTTTTGGTCAGATCTTTTTATGTGTGGAGTCTTCGCATTCATAAAACTACTAATAGTAAAATTAAATGTGTAGTTTGTAAATAGCGAAAAAATACTAAGTTTCCTTGGTGAATCTGGCCCTTAACCCCTTCGCTGCGGCGCGAATTCCGCCGCAGCGCTGGGGGTGTGAAGGGTGAGCTCGGCGCCGCCATGCTCATGACGGAACCACGCCGTCATGAGTCACGGGCGAGCTGTGCTCATGACGGCGTGGTTCAGTCACGACTCCGCCCACTCTCTATTTCGCCCGCACAGGCGGGGAATTAAAGCCGCGTGGGAGGAGCGGCTGCCAATGGCCGCAGCATGACGGAACCACGCCGTCATGAGCACACGCCGCCCGTGGCTCATGACGGCGTGGTTCCGTCATGAGCGCACAAGGAGTTAAACTGTGTTTGTGGGTGGTACAAAAACCAAATATAGGGAGTCAAGCCAATGAACCAATAGCACACCAGAGATAAACAACAAAGCCATCCAATCACACGCATAAGGCTGACCCAAATCCGCCATAGGGCTAAACCAAATCTAAGTGTGCGTTACCCATTGGAAACCATAGATCTGCCGACAGATGTCTGTGTATCCGAGACCTAAAAGGGCTAAGTAAAAAGTCAAGTATTTAAAACACAAGACTGACCCTATGAGATGAGAACTCTTGAGTCAGAGCTCAAATACACAGATCTGTCGGCAGCCCATTGACAATATCATGCACAGGCAGATTAGATATGCCTGGAAACTTTATTCAACTTTTCTAAGCCGCACAACTAGAACACTCCCTAAAGACCCCACCATGAGAAATGATGCCCCATGACCAGTCCATCTCCAGCGGAGATCATGCGTCACTAGCAGAATGCTCTAGTGGTAGCAGATGGACCTGAGGTGGGGTCAAGAACCGGACCACCTCTGAAAGCAGGACCAGCCTGAGGGGGGGGTAGGGGAGCACATGCAGAGTTCCTAGACTCGGTGTACCAGATGCTCCTTCAGCAAATCAGGTTGGTGAGGATCATCCGAGTACCACCCTCCCAGAAGATCCTCCGCAGAATATTCTAGATAAGTACAAGCATAAGGAGTCTCAAGGGGATTCGTGCAGAGCTCGGAGCACAGGGCTCATCCTGTTTAGAACGGGGTCAAAAGTGTTTATGCAGGAAGCCCAGGCTGGGAGAAGATCGCATGCGCCTCACAGGATACAGCGCTCGTTAAGATTCCTAGAGCCACTCTAAAAAGAATATTCTCCCAGATCATTCAGTGACATCACAAGCACCCGGGCAGTGACACCACAAGCACCACACGGGCCGTGACACCACACCACCGGGCCGGGCCGTGACACCACAAGCAGCCGGGCAGTGACACCACAAGCTAAGCACCCAGACAGTGACACCACAAGCACCCCGACACATCACAAGGACCCCGACAGTGACATCACAAGCACCCCGGGCAGTGACACCCCGGGCAGTGACATCACAAGCACCCCGGGCAGTGACATCACAAGGACCCCGGGCACTGACACCACAAGCACCCCGGGCAGTGACACCACAAGCACCCCGACACATCACAAGGACCCGGTCAGTGACATCACAAGCACCCCTGGCAGTGACACCAAAAGCACCCCGGCACATCACAAGGACCCGGGCAGTGACATCACAAGGACCCCGGGCAGTGACATCACTAGGACCCCGGGCAGTGACATCACTAGGACCCCGGGCAGTGACATCACTAGGACCCCGGGCAGTGACATCACTAGGACCCCGGGCAGTGACACCATAAGCACCCCGACACATCACAAGGACCCCGACACATCACAAGGACCCCGACAGTGACACCACAAGCACCCCGACACATCACAAGGACCCGGTCAGTGATATCACAAGCACCCCGGGCAGTGACACCAAAAGCACCCCGACACATCACAAGGACCCGGTCAGTGACATCACAAGCACCCCGGGCAGTGACACCCCGGGCAGTGACACCACAAGCACCCCGCAGTGACACCAAAAGCACCCCGACACATCACAAGGACCCGGTCAGTGACATCACAAGGACCCGGTCAGTGACATCACAAGCACTCGGACAGTGACATCACAAGCACCCGGACAGTGACATGAGACAACACTTTCCCAGCTGAGTGACCAGCTTTTATGGAGTTACTGAACGGATGGGCTTGGTGTACAGGCAGGGACGTCTTAAAGATTGTGGGGGCCCTGGGGCAAACATATTGTGGGGGCCCCTTTTCAAATAGCTTTGAATTTATGATCCAGTTTAGCTCTTTTATGCCCTCTTTGGCCAGGTCACTGACAATGCACACACACACTGGTCCAAATTCTAAACCTGTTTACATTCTAATATTTAGGATAGTGATGTGTTTTCGATATTGTAACACAGCAGTATTTCACTAATATTACTACAAATAATCTCTGTGACATACGAATATGTAAGGTCCTGTTTTGATCTAAAATAAACTTTTTATGTATGTTGTATGAAACAAAAACACATTTCTCTGCAATATGTTTGTAATAGACTCTCACACACCACCCACATTAAAAGTAAATTAAAGGAAAACAGTATTTGAAACAATCTGTTGAAGAATTATTCAAGGTTATCCGGGCATGAACAGAGCTGGCTCTCTCAGGGGGCCCCCTGACAGGCTGGGGCCCTGGGCCAGAGCCCACTTTGCCCATGCCTTAAAACGTCTCTGTGTACAGGGAGTAAAGCGGCCCTAGCTGCCCGCGGCCCCCTGCAGACCCATCTCTGCGCCCTCAGAGGAGCTGCACGCAGCCTTGCTGTCGGTCTCCAGCCCTGCACAGTGCACAGCCCTCGGCCCGCCCACAGATCACTGGCGCTTTAGAACCGCTGCATGCGCCTGGGGAATACATCTGAAAGCTGCTGTCACTCACCGCTGACTCCCTGACCTTTTAAGTGTTTCCGACTCGCTGCATTGTGTCAGCACACAGGGCGTGCTTCTAAGGGGGGATTATTGGGTTTTAAGTAACCATAATACAGGGACCTCACGCTAGCGGATAGTTGTTCATTATTCATAGCCAGCAGGCAGCTGATTTTTCACAGCGCTCTGTGAACAAACATTGAGCACGAGGTGGATTTAAAGGGGCTGCTCGGTGGATGTCACAATACAACTCAAACCCAAGCAGGCCTTAACAAGCAGAGAAGCAGCGCATAAGAGCAGCGCAAAGAAGCAGCGCAGCGCAAAGAAGCAGCGCAGCGCAAAGAAGCAGCGCAAAGAAGCAGCGCAGCGCAAAGAAGCAGCGCAATATGTACGGTTGGCGATTTTTGGTGATGCAGGACTGGGGAGAAATTGTGTTTTTCCTTTTAAATTCTAACCCGGTTGACCCCTCTAATATCCCTCCCTATAATATCCTTTGAAGATTTCTTTGGTCTACCAAGTCCTATGTAATTAAATATAAAAGGATTTTTAGAGCACAAACGAATCACCCGTTAGGGTCTCTGGTCGTGGGGCAGGAGCGGAGAGTCGGGCGCATCAGTCGAAGAGCCAGGCCTGCAGTGCCTTGCGGAACGTTGCGCTGCGCGGTGGCCGCTCTGATGTCCTGGGGAGGCCGTTCCGTTCCAGGTCTTAGCTGCTAGATAGGAGAAGGGGCGGCCTCCTGACCGGCTTCTGTGAATGCAGGGGATGTGTGCGATTGATAGCGAGGTAGATCGGGGGTTCCGGGTTGGCTGATGGAAGTGCAGTTGGCGGGCCCTTCTGGTGAAGTGCTTTGTAGGCGAGGGTGAGTATCTTGAACTGGCAGCGTTTCTGGGACGCCAGTGGAGGTGATAGAGGTGAGGTGCGACAGGGATGTGGTGGTGGAGACGATGAAAGCTAGTCTTGTGCCAGCGTTTTGGATCGTTTGGCGCTCGTGTGTGAGGTGGGCTTGTATTCCGTATAGAGGCACTGGCGGCCACCATAAACAAAGTATGGTGAGGTGGGTGGGTGCGGTCGTGCAAAGGGGGGTGAAAAATACAATATTAAAAAAATCCTTTTGCCACAAGCCGCCTCCAGTGTTGCATCTCGTCACGCCACCACTTCTCTTCCTACCTGGTCCCACCAGTGCGGGGATTGGTCTGAGCGGACCGGCAAGCCCAGGGAGTCTGTGTGGGTTTCTCCAGCCCGGCTGCTCAACGAAGCTTGGCTGGAGAAAACCTAGGTGCGCATGTGTGTCTTGGTTGACCCGAGATGGCCGGCCAAACACACATGAGCACTTAGGGAGTGAAGTGCACGTAGCACTCCTCCTACCCCCTCCCATGCCTCGCCCTGCCCCTCCCAACACCGCTTGCTAAGAACCAGCAAATGTAACATAAAACAATGCAAGAACATAATTTTTATTTTACATTTGCTGGCTCTGAGCCAGGCAGTGGGGCGAAGCTCCTCCACCATTGCAGAGGAGCTGCCACTGAGTAGAAGGTGTTGCCATAGTCTGACCTGCTCGTCATAAGAGCCTGGGTGACCGTCTTCCTGATATCCTGGGCGAGCCATTTGAAGATCTTTCGGCGCATGCGGAGGATGTTGAAGCAGGCGGACGAGACAGCATTAATTTGTGGTCTCATGGAGAGTTCAGTGTCCAGGATGATTCCCAGGTTTTGTGACCTGTCGGGGGCGGTCAGGGTGGGTCCTAATTCGGTGGGCCACCTTGTGGCATCCCTGGGCGAGTTGTTGGGTCCGAAAATCAGGGCTTCCATTTTCTCAGAGTTGAGTTTCAGGCAGTTTGTGCGCATCCAAGTGGGGTCTTCGTCATACAGTTTTTGAAGATGTTTTTTGTGATGTATGGGGTCTTCTGAGAGGGACCGGATGAGTTGAGTGTCAGACGTACGAGATGATGCGAAGTCGATGGGAGCGGGTTATCTTTACAAGGGGTGCCAAGTATATGTTGAAGAGGGTGGGGCTGTGGGATAATCCCTTTGGGACTTCGCAGATGACGTCTTTGGTTTCGGAAATGAAATGCGGCAGCCTGATCCTTTGCGTTCTTTCAGTCAGGAACAAGCACATCCATTGGAGGGCTGGCTCTTGAATTCCTGTGTCGTGGAGTCTGGTGATGTGTGCGGTGGGCAAACGGGTCTAAGGTGGTGGAGATGTCGATCAGAATTGGGGCTGCGGAGTATCCATGGTCCATGATAGTGTGAATGTAGTCGGTTAATGCGATGACGGCAGTCTCTGTGCTGTGGTTGCTGCAAAATCCTGATTGTGAGTGGTCAAGGAGTAAGTGTTGTTTGATGTCCCAGGAATGCAGGCTGTTAATTGTTTTTCCCCATTACTGTTCTGGGGAAAGGAAGCAAAGAGATAGTTACTGAGGACTTCCGGGTCTGTAGATGGTTTCTTGAGGAGACACCCGCGTTTTCAGGCATCCGGGAATGTGGCAGTGGCAGTGGATGTGCTGATGATGGACGGTAGTACGGTGCTGGTCGTGATGCTGCCTAGGTTGAGGCGGTGCGGGCAGAGATCGATGGGGGCACCGGAGCGGGTGGATGCCATGATCGCTGTGGTTTCTTCGGGGGTCATCAGGGTCCAGTTGAAGAGCGCTGGGGCTTCAGCAGTGAGGGACAGTGAATGAGAAAAGGTCGTGGGAAGAGGCGGAGGATCGAAATTATTGTATATGTTGGAGATTTTGGCGAAGAAGTCTGAGAGTTGACTGCAGAAGTCTTGTAATGGGGTGATGGAGTTGGATGTGGCTGCGGGGGTGGGTGGGGCGGGTGAATTGTTCGATGATCGTGAAGAGTTCTTTAGGTTTGTTGTTGCTGGCTTCAATTCTCTGGGACAGGGCCCTCTTCTAGGCCCCTTCCAGTTCGTGGTGGTAGGATCCGAGGGAGTTCTTTTATGTGCTTCTGAGAGGCTTGTCACTTCCTTTCCAGCGGTCTGCAGTGCTTCTTGGTGTTCCTGAGGGGGTCACTGTACCAGTTTGCATGTGTGGAGGTTCTCCTGAGTTTATTATTCTTGAGGGGAGCAAGGTTGATGGCGCAGGTGTTGAGGCACTGTCCGTTTGTGGGCGGCACGGAAGAGAGTGGGATGGTGTTGGTGTAGGGTGCTGATTCATGCTTGCTGGGTGATGTTTTTCCAGGTTCGGCCCCTAGAGGTCACTGCTGACGAGTGTGAGGGTGGGGGGGGGGATGAGAATGTTGAAATTAATGAAGTGTTCCATCCAGGTGAGCGGAAGGGAATGGTAGACCTTGGCTGTGTTGCTGGTGGAGAAGATGGTGTCCAGTGCGTGGCCTGCTGTGTGCACGAAGTCAGTCAAACGCTGTGCGAGGTCGATGTTGAAGAGGCGGTCTGGAAGGTCGGTGTTGTTGGGGTAGTGGTGTCGTCCAGATAGAAGTTCTTGGAGCGGAGGACAGCAGGGGGGGCGGGGGGTGGGGGGGATTAGGTTAGGTCAGTTACAAGGTTTCTGAAATTCTTGAAGGGGCTCGATGAAGCTCGTATCCAGGCAGTTGGTGGCAGTGCAGTTTATGTTGTCTTTGGGTTTTGAAGATCTGTCCTGGTGCAGGATCTTGAAGCCTGCTGGGATGGCATTGCCAATATCAGGGCAGAGGACAGGTTGAGCCATGTTTCCATGAGGAAGGCGAGATCTGATGCATGTGTGTAGATGAGGTCCCAAACCTTATTGGTGTGTTTGTTGAGGGAGCAAGTGTTCAGTAGCATGCATGTGAGTGGCTAGGTGCATGGCAGTAGTGGATGGTAGATGCGTGGGAGTGATGGACGGGTGTGGTGTTGGGTGCTCGGGTGTGGGTGGGATGAAAAGTGGCAGTGTGAGCATGAGAAAGGCCTGACCGTCATGTTCGGCGTGAAAGCAGTGGCCTTCCCTGCATCCAGGGTTCAGGCGACTGAGTTCCACGCAGGAGTAGTTGTGGTTGATGGGGCCCCATTTCTGGCCCTGGACGCTGACTGGTTCTCCTTTAGAGCGCAATCGGCACGCTGGCATGGAGATCGCGGTGCGGCTGCCACTAAGTAGGTCCTGGGTAAGTGGAGCTTAGGAGGTGGGGCTGGAAACAGCTGCACCCCATAGAACCAAAGAAAAAGGTGGGTAAAACAAAGAAAACAACAAAAAGCAGGTAAAACAAAAAGTAAAAGTAAGGTAGCGAGAGAGGCAGGAGAGCAGACCCGAGGTGACTGGTGCACCAGGCACCTACACAACGGGGTCGCGCTGTGGCTGCCATTCAGTAGGCCCGGGGAAGGCAGATCTGGAAACGGCAGAAAGATGTGGCTTGCGAGCAGCACCCCACAGAACCAAAACAAGCGGGTAAAATGAGCAAGAAGAGAGTAAAACAAAGAGAAGTAAGGTAGCGAGGCAGGCAGGCAAGGGAGCATACCAGAAGCAGCAGGGGCACCAGGCACCTATCTGGTAGCAACCCCAAAAAATACATAAACGCCAGAGCCGAGGGGAGTAAGGGTCATTCTTTTTCATACCTGGCTTAGAAACTCTGGAACTAACTCTGGAACTAGATGCCCCTTACCCTGAGAATGACCTCAGATGAAGTCATGTTTCAGAAAGGGCTTAAAACATGGCTTTTTGTTGAATCTGTTGACAATATTTCAGAGCTTCTTGGGTACAAGCAGTTTGTAGCACTGGGAACTTTTGTGGGTAGCCATGCAACTTTAAATCCAGTAAATAGAAATTGGTCAACATGCTCACAGCTCCCTTTCATTAGTCCTAAAGCAAAACTCCTTCCATCTGTTTAGGTACCTACCTGATAAATCTATATTCATATGTGGCAGTGAGTGGCCATGTACAACAACAATTGTTCTCACAAGAAAACGTTATTATAGTATTAAGGACATGTACAACATCGGCAGGTATTCAAGCTTTGGACAGGCCATCCCGACTTTGGCGTTAGGCTGTCAGTTTTGAAAACTATTGACTTGGCAGAATCTCTCACATCTGTCAGATTAAGTGAATCACACATTTTGCACACTGTTCATTTGGGGATTTCAAAGCATTCACAGATAAACAAGGATGCTGTTGTTTCAGCTGAGGTTTATTTTGCTAGTAAGACATTGGGGCGCAGCATGCCTCCAGGTCCCGACTGTGAACTAAAATCAGCCCAGGCAAAAATACTGAAACAAAACCCCGTTCCCTTCCTCTCCTCGTTCTCTCTTCACATCCTTGCACACTTTCTCCTCCTACTCTCCTCTCACTCACATGAAGCCCCATTATGCTTTCTGCGTTTAACCACTTCGCTGCTAGCCCCCCACGTGTGCTAAGCCTTTTTTTGGCTATTAGGAATGGTTTGTGCTTAGGCCCCATAACTTTTTGTCCACATAAGATATTCATGCCAAATTTGCGTCCTTTTCATCCAACATCCTAAGGATTCTAAAAGGTACCCAGTGTTTGTGGATGACCCTCTAGGGAACCAAGAAATTAGCCAAAATACAGCTAAATGTGGGGTTTTTGGGGGGGAAATGGGAAAAAAGTGCTGCAGAAGTAAGCGTCGGTTTATTTTCCTGCAACTGGAATCAACAAAGGGTTTCTGGTACTAATATCTCCATCTTCCCAGCTTTCAGGAACAGGTAACGGCCTAAAACGTACTGTGAAGACTTTAAAATTATCAATTGCAAAACTATCTGGTTTGCTGGGGAGTCTCCTGCTTTTTGGTCCCAGGCTCGGCTGCTTTCCAGGAAAACCTACCATACCCAGACATTTCTGAAAACTAGACACCCAGGGGAGTCCAAGTAGGTGTGGCTTGCGTTGAACTCCCAACATTTTCTTATTCAGAATCCCCCGCAAACCTCAAACTTAGCTTAAAAACCCCCCACAGATTTTCCTCACATTTCTGTGTGGGAAATTTATGGAATAACCAGGCTGACACACATTTCTCACCAAAATCGAAATGATCTATCACAAAACGACCTGGTTTTTCAAGGGGGGCACCTGCGTTTTAGGTCCCGGGCTCGGCGGCCATCTAGGGAAACCTACCAAATCCAGTCAATTGTGAAAACTAGACACCCGGGGGAGTGCTGGGTGGTAAGAAATTTGGAGCGGCCAGGTGATCCCACAACTTTCACACACAGAAAAGTGAGGAAAACGTGATTTTTTTTAAAGCTTAATTTGAGGCAGGCAGGGGATTCTGGGTAGGAAAATGTTTGGATATCCAGGAAAGCCGCACCTCCCTGGACTCCCCTTGGTGTCTAGTTTTCAGAAATGTCTGAGTTGGGTAGTTTTCCATAGATGGCTGCTGAGCCGGGGACCAAAAACACAGATGACTCCCTAGCAAAACCAGGTAGTTTTGCGATCAATAATTTTTAAGAATTCCACAATGTGTTTTGGGCCATTTCCTGTTGCGGGCACTAATTCTACCCACACAAGTGAGGTACCATTTTTATTGGGAGACTTGGAGGAACGCTGTGTGGTAGGAAGTTTGTGGCGGCACGGTGATCCCACACATTTTGCACACAGAAAAGTGAGGAAAATGTGAGGTTTGCAGGGGATTCTGGGTAGGAAAGATTGGGGGAATCCATGCAGGCCACACCTTCATGGACTCCCCCTGGGGTCTAGTTTTCAGAATTGTCTGGGTTTAGGAGGTTTTCCCTAGATGGCCTCCAAGCCCGGGATCAAAAACCCAGGTGACCCCTTTGCAAAACCAGGTCAGTTTATCCTGGATAGCGGGGCACCGGAGACATCATATGACCTTTCTCATCTTTATACCCTCCATTACCGGTCTCCCACCTCTGTCCCACTCACTCATCCTTCTCTGTTTCACCTGCCTCCATCTCCATATCACCTCTCTACTTCTCCCCCATCTCCAAAATCTCACTGCTGGTGCCGTTTCTTTCTCACCTATCTCCTTCTTACTGCCTTTTCATCCATCTCATATTTTTCTTATTTAGTTCTTTAGATCCCCTATTTCACCTCTCTATGCTTTCTCCGAGTCATTCCTCACACCAGTCTACCTCTATCACCTCTCATGCCTCACCTTTGGCTTCACTTGTCTAGCTCTTTTAATTGTTTCCTTAGGAGCGGTCTAATATGGAACCATCATTGTGGACGGAGGTTTCCCATTAGGTGGTCGCTCCACTGGAAGCATAAAAAGCATGGGGCCTTATTGGTTTATCCAAGTTGAGTGATGTGACCCACTCAGGGGAAAACCTTTTCTGAATTAGACTTTGAATGATCAAATTCTTTATATTTTAGAAACTTGCAGAATAGGCACAAATTAGGTTGGTTGGAGGTTCAGGACAATTTCCCCCTTGAAGCAGGGGTATGGATAAAAGAAACGTGGGATGGTGCAGTCTCTAAAATTATTTATTTAGAATTCGTTTAGAGTACACTAGCACCTGAAGGGATTTAAGAGCTCTCGAATAAACAAAAAGACAAAGTGAACAGTCCCAAAAAAAGACTGATTGAGGCTAAATGGTGAAAGCAGACCAGTCTAGGTAAAGATGGAATAGGTGCCTTGAGCAGCTTCCTGAATACGTGGAGCGAGGGCTAGTATTTGATATTGATATGAAGTGAGTTCCATATGGAGACTGCTGCCTCGGAAATGGAGCAATTCTGAGCAAACAAAATTTTGAACTTAGTAGCCTCAGCCTCTAGGACATTTGGGTTACGCTAATTACTTAGGTCTCCCACCGAAGGCAGTAACGAGGAGAGGGAGGGAGAGCTGCGTGTTCAGCGTTCTTGCTGTGGAGACTGCACTTGAATGTGGTCCCAGCATTTAGGAGGTAGAAGGTGAAGTTTTCAGAAAATAGAGGAAAGGGGATTGAATTTGTTTTTGTAGAAGTGACTATTGAGGCAGCAGAATGACTTTCAATAGAGGTAGGTGCGACAGCAGCCGGCCAGCCACAAAGGCGTTTCCAACATCACAAGGGCATGGATCACAATGCAAGTTGTCCGTGGGAATGAGAAGTCTCGTTTATAGAGGGAATGGAGAAGGAAAATTGATGTTTTGGCCCGGTTGTTGATATGGGGCAAGAGTGATGGACAGTGGTCCAAGAAAAAGTTCAGAGATTTAATTGTGGGGGGACCATCAGGTATTGGGAGCTACTTCTATCCGGACAGAACAGGATCAGTTGTGGAGGCTGCAGAGACTCGGTATGGACTGTGGTAGGAAGGGGCAAAGCCCTGGAGAACAGGAGACCCATGACTTTTACCAGAAGGTTGAAATTGGCAGATTTATATTTAATTTACATCTATAGCCATTTTGTTTAGGTGACCAGTATGTTTTGCGTTAGTTGTAACGAATGGAACACTTGCTCTCAAAGCGAAAGAGTACTAGGATGCCAAGTCAACTGGGTAACTGTGAATCCTGGAGGACATAATCGTTCACGTGTGGTTTCATATCTCACCACTATCGGAAGCATCTAACTGCATCTAAAGTATCCCTTAAGAACTTGTAACAGACAAATGTTAGATGGTCACCTTTGCTTATGCTGCCTTCATTTGATGAAGTCCTAACCCATGTGCTACTGCATGGCACCCTTTGGTTTGCTAAGGTTTTATTACATGAGCAACCTCTTATGTAGATCCGAATTACTGGCCTAGCTGTGGTTTCTTGGGCTTTCAACTATTCCTACCTTCATGTAATGTCTTGGCGTTTCCAAGCAAAATGTTTGCATTTGCTGGCCTGTACCAGTTGGCACCCAGATCAAAAGTGTCCTTTGCTCATAAACCGACTTTAAAATTGAGGGATGTTGGAGATCTTGCTATTCCCGATCAAAACAACTTAAAAGAGCTGTGAAAATTCAAATTCGGCATGGAAACCATAACGAGTATAAAATTAGCATGTCTTGGTTCCCACCAGGGTGATCGTAATGCCCAGTGAATCCAACTGCTGATTGTGCCAAGAGGATTGGGGAAACAAGCACCACAGGTGCGACTAGCTCACGCTCTGGGTTGTGCAGTCGTGGCTATGTGTTCACAGCAACATCACAACAACCTCGGCCGTAGACATGCAACTTCCCACGCGAGCCACACTGCCTCCACGCACTTCACCATCCATGCAGTGTCCGCCTGTAAGCCTTCGCCTCCTGCCTTACTTATTTTTGCTTCACTACATGTCGAGGCGCAGAGAAAACAAAAGACCACAACTCAAGTCCTCGTGCACAATAACCAAACTGTTTTACCCCACTGAGAAAGTATTTCAGAAATGTAAATCCTTAAAGTGACTTCTCAAAAAAAAAAAAAAAAAAATGAAAAGTGGGTGACCGCCATTTGGTTGGCTCAATAATTTCGGATTTCATTTTCACTATAAAAAAAAAGATAAAGAAATGGATCCATATTAGGAGTTGTATAAACGAGAAGCAAGTTACGCAAATAAGCACCGGCACTTTAAGGGGCACTTCTCAGACACTATCCGCACCAGTACTGATCATCTCAGACATCATTCTCAACGTAAACGGAGCAGATGTAAGTTTGCATGTATGTGGGATCTGTTTATGGCGAACCAAGCCAAAAGGCAATGGAGAGAAGTTAGGGTCAAAGGTAAAGATAGTCAACGAGTGATAGGGTAGGGAGTTGGGTTTTGGGAACAGAAGCAGACTGTTACTGCACTATGATGTGTTCTTTAAAGAGGTGTGTTATCAGCGTCTTCATAAACTGGTGAAGGGCCAGGAATGTCCTAGTGGATGCAGGATTCTGTCCAAGATCTGGATACATAAATGGAGAAAGCATATTGCCTGGATTTTCCCCTTTTTTTGCACTTCTTTGTGAGTCTGAAGTAGCCCTGGCTGTGCAGAGAAGCACCAGGGCTGGTGAGCACCTCAGACAGGTAGGTGGGGCTGCCAGTTTGGATGCTTTGTAGATGATATAGTTGACTTTGAAGATGGTGCAAGCAGGCAAGAGAAGAAAGCGGGGTAGTGTGGGGGTAATGTGGTCACACTTCTCCAAGCCTTCGATGAAGCATGTTGCAGTCCGTAACAGCAAAAAAACAAACAAACAAAAAAACAGAGGGTCAGTTCCTCAAAAGGGAGAGATGGACGGGAGAGCCCTTAAAGGAGGAACAAGTGGACCGACCTACTGGATCCCAGAGGATCAGATCAAAGTGGCCTCACACACCTGGTGGGGTGTCGTTCTTAATCATCGGGCGCACATCGCCATACCGGCGCTGCAATCAATGCCAGACGGGCCCTTTAAGGGGGCTTTTTAGCAGAGATCTTCTGATTGTTATGCCGTATGATGAATGCAAGTGAGGGGGTAAAGTAGGGTGGTGAGAAAGTGGTTAAAAGAGTCTAAGGGAGCTAGGAATTTTAATAAGGTGATGGGCCCTTGCCACATTCAAAATAAAGGGGCCATCTAGGGTGATGATGGACCCTAATAGTTATGGTGCATGTAAAGTAAGGTCGACACGTTTCATGCCTTGGATGCCAGGAGGGTTAACGGCAATTCATCAGGACCAAGCTGACAACTACCCTATAGAGGAACAGAGAAGGACCCAGAAAATATAGGGTACCCACTCAAAAGGATTGATACTACACCTGCTTTGGTGCAGCAAAAGGGAGTTTCCACCCAATAATGACAGATGAAACGCCTCTTAGGAGAGGCAGAGGACTGCGCCTGGCTGCAGACAGATAAAAGTGAACCTTGCGGCAGGGGCAGCTCCTCCGCTATGGCGGAGGAGCGTCGCACCACTGCTTTCAAGAAGTGCAAAAAAATAAAATACTAATAACTTTCACTTATTATAATTTTATATTTGCCTGCTTTGCGGGGCCGCGGGGCTGCTCTGAGAGCAGGGCAGTGGAGGAGTGGTTTGCCCTCTCCTAAAAGTGTACAGTGACTGTTTGGTCAGCCAACAGTCATGCGCACTTTCCCACTTCTCCATGCAGGCTGCATTACTGCCTGCATGGAGAACAGGGCCATCCCTACAGCCCCTGGCTGAGCGCTGTGTCACGGCACTCAGACCAATCACAATGCTGCAATTGCAGCGTTATGATTGGCTTAGGGGAGGGAGCCTGGCTGTCTGCTTCCTGTTCTTGAAATCAGAAGCAGGACAGCAGGAGCAGCGAAGTGGGACCGGGCAGCGATAAGGTAAGTCATTTGTAAAAAGTAAATTCCCTCCCTCCCGCAGTCACGACCGCGAACCCTACCCCACCCGAGTCATGCCAGCCTGCCTTGCGGTATAGTAGCCAGAGACCTAACCTCCTCTGCCAACCTTCAGTCCATAACAGGACTTTAAAGGAAGCCAGTGTTTGGTTCCAAGAGGCCAAGGAGCCGGGTGTTGCCACCACCCAAATGCATAATATTGTCATACTGGATCCAGACACACCCGTCATGCAGTAGCAGTTTTAATGTAGAGGGCCTAGGGGCAAAACTGAGGGTGAGACGTAGGTACAAGTCAGAGAATTTGGGCTGGGGAAGGGTAGCAGTGCACAGGATAATCTTAAGCGCAACAATGGCTCATTTTAGGTTTCAATTTTAATCTGTTTCTCTTTAAAGTGCTCTTCTGCTGATCTCTGTGCACACCTCAGAGGGTAGCCTCTCATTAGCAAGGAGACATGCGACCTGTGGTTCACAAAAGATCTCTGCGGTAGGTGTTTAACTCACTGAGCATTCTCCCAAGGATTAGCACCTGGGACCTACAGATAACTGACAGATCTGTGAAGTGGATACTGTCACTTATTTGTATTTCTCAGTAATAATGAAGACGGGTGTGAAACCTGCACACAAATCTCTGCAGAAGATACATGAACTCAATTCTCCATTGTAACCTGCAAACTACTTCCGGTCTTTGCAGGAGCTGCATTAAAATGCAGGTATGCCTTGGTGCTTCAACTGAAATAAATGTTCAAAGGCCTCACCTTCCATCCCACCCAACTCGTTGCAGGTTTTCAGAAATAGTGTTCGCTCCACTTACCCGCTGCTCCAGGCGTTACCCATTGCAGTCAATTTTGTGCGAAACATATATAATAAAGTAAAGCATTAAAAAGGTCATTAAACAAAAGCAAAAAAAAAATAAACTGACTCAAAGTCAACCTCTTCTCCCTCCCCTGCAGTGCAAGCAACAGCTGCTTAAACCAAGGCTTCCAGGGAGGCTGCGGCGCTCCTTGCACAGCACGTGAGCCTTGCTCTTTTTGGATCGGTCACAGTTCACAAAGTCATTAAAAGTTCATTATAAGGCAAGAGAACCAGAACGTCATGTAAGGTATTCGCGCTGATAATCCTTTATCGCCATTCACCTTGAAACTCACGATGGACAATTTTTAGCGTTGCCAACTGGGGAACAGAGTCGCCAATGGGAAGAAAGCAAGGTCTCGGCGGGGGTGGGTCAAAGAGGAGGGCCAGGGGCTTCCAGATTGTCTCAGCCAGATGTACTTAGAGGAGCAAGGCATGGAGAGGAGGTGGTCACTTCTACAGGGACCAAACACACAAAGGGCTTCTAATGCTGCCTTCTGTGGGACACTTGTGAGTGATGGGACATAGTAGCACAGAGCCCCAACACGTGAACCGCGAACGCCCCCTGTGAAAGGGTTTCCAGCTCACCAAGTGATAGACTTCACCGGGTGACCAGGTGCACTGTGCTGCTAGCACGTGGGACACTGATAGTGCGAGCTGGCACTTCTGAACGTTGCACTGGATATTCATTAATGAAATACCATTCAAAGATGGCAGGGATTGTGATGTAACCATGGTAAAGCATGGCAGCCATTATTATTTTACCAGTCTTGGCATCCAGGACTGCCTTCTGATAATGGCAAATACATTGGAGAGAAAAAAATAAAAGAAGTGTGTGCTTCGCAGTTGCTGGGCCCTCTGTTAAAAATAAAATTAATGACATTGAGAATTATGAGGAATATAAGCGAACGAGGAATTGTGGAGGAAGGAGAAGGAAAGAAGTGTATAGGAAGAAGGGAAAATACTTAAAAAAAATAAACTCTTTAACAGGACGGGGCACAGAGCAAGCGAGAAAACATTTACTCTCATCGAGAGATGATAATAAAATACCCCTTAAGAGTGTTGTGGATGGATACAGTTCACCCACTCAGAAGGCTGCGAGACTGAAATGCTCCTCAGTGCGGCACACAAGACTAGGATGAAAAAGCATGGAATCAAGAGCAGAAATAGAGTGACAACAAAGCCTTCTGACCATGAACAAGGGGCTGACCCAAAGCCCACTTCATGTATATGGCATGGATTGGAAACGATGGATCTGGCCCCAAGACAGCCAAAACCATCTGGAGCAGAGACAAGTAACCAAAACAACAGAAACAAATAAAATGCAAGAAAGTGACCACTACTTCAACTTAATGTTAATGAAATGTGCAATGCATTGCTCACCTAAGGATATCTATTCTAAACAAATCAAACTAAAACGTACATCGTAATGCTAAGAGCCCCGGCTACTAGATAAGTTTGTTTATTTGAAGATGAAGTGAAGATAAAAGGAAGGGACTGACCGGGAAGCACACACAAGCGACCGAAAGGGAGGGTGCGCGTTTTGAACTTCATGCCATTGACTAGAGTGATGGTGAATCGAGCTTACATTACAATGCTATGAAATCAATAAACTGATCCTAATACTTATCAAACATAAATGACCACTTTTCTGGGATTGTCTTTTTTCTTCACAGGTACATTCTACCTGTAGAACAGGTGTTCTGTTGCAAACTCTCACCATTCGCCATGTCCTTGAGGGACTCTACAGCTTCCTCTTCAAGCCCCAAATCAACCGCAAATGTTGAACTGTTTCAATCCAAATCATGCCCGCTTCAACAGAGACTTCATCTTGTTAGCTCCGATACAACCCACAGCTTTGCAAAAGGTGTCTGATGGCATATTTGAAAGCTCTTCAAGAAGAAGACCCAACTTAAACACTTATCTCAGCTCGGGCTTTCAACTGGTTGTGGTTTCCAAGGTGAGACAAATACTCAACACCTTAATACGAAAAAAGAAAAAAAAAATGGCAGAGAAAAAAAGAAAGAAAAAAAAAAAAAGAACATCTCAGCTCTCCACATAGCCAACTTTAAACGGCAGTAATGATGGATGTCTGGCCCCTTCAATTGCTACAATATTTGTTCTCTTCCTTCAAAACAAACGTAGCGCTATCACATTGTGTGCTACAATGATGCACTGAAAGCAGAACAATGTCTTTTGTTTCCATTTTACAATAACAGTTACTTAAATGATTTCCACTGCAAAAGAAGGAAAATACAGACAACTGGAGAACGCAAAGCAGTAGAAATAAACACAGAGTAAATCATAGGAAATGAGTTAGAATAGTTTAAACAAACTTTGCCGACTATCACTGCATGTGATCTGTGCTAATACAGAGCAGCAACTCGAGAGGAAGGGCGCGTTTTAGAAGAATCGCATAGAGATAAGAATCAGGTTCTTAAATATACATAGGTTACATAGCCTAGGCACAAAACTCGCGATGTTGGGGGAGAGGGGTGAAGTAAGAGGTTTGGGGGGGGGGGGGGGGGGGAAGAATAAAAATTTGGAAAAAAATAAAAATCGGAAAAAAGGTGGAGACTATGATAAAGTTGCAGATAAAGTGTGAACAACAAAAAATAGGAGTAAATGTAAAAAATTGAAAAAGCTGTTAAGAACGATGCTTGTGTTGGGGCTGAAGTAAGAAGGGGATTGAAGAGTAGTTTAAAGGTTAGGGTCAGGTGGGGTGAGAGAATGTGCTTTATTGATTAGAGTGAGGCTGGGATTTGCTCAAGGGTTGGGTAAGATTGTAGGTTAGGTTTGGAGGCTGGCTAAAAGCTAGAGTATTAGATGGTGTAAGTGATGGTGACAGACTGTAGTGTCGGAGAAAATGGCACAGGAGGAAGCACGGGCGACTCCTCATAAAATGATAGAGACTACGTGGTGTAAGGCGGGAAAAAGGATAAGGATTGAGTAACAGTTAAGAGTTATGGTAAGACGTAACATGGCTGTAGAAGATACAAATGTAGGCGTAAAAGTTTAACTTATTCCCGCTAAATTCTGTACTTTCCATAGATCTGCATTAACCACAAATTTAATTTGCCTCTAAAGCTTTACCTTTAATTTTGAAATCTACATTTTCTTTTTTCATTGTCCTACACATTTGATTGGTGGGAACTTAGTCTTCAAGTTTAGGACAGGAGAAGGATCATTAGAAACGTATGGAATATGTAACATCTACAATTGATTTTAACCCCTCCACCCCAAACCCTGCACACTTCGTCAAAACCGACTTCAAAGACTAAGTTTGGAGGAATTCTGGAAACAGAATGTGAAAATTCTCCAGTACCACTTTACTTACAATGGGCGCAGGGCAGTACTTAATTTGTAAAAATGTAAATGCCTAGATATTTCTCAGAGGACACTGTGGTTGGCACTAGCTCCTGTCCCTTCCAGCACTGTCAAAAAGGAACCATCACAAAAGTGACATTTTAAATATTCCCGGTCACCTAAATCTGCGACTATGGTCTGGGCACGCTGCTTTTATTGTTTTTTTCTTTTTTAAAGTATATCGAACACAAGGTTGAGGAGCTCTGCTTAAAAATAGACAATGTTACCATGTGGTAGACTGTCATAATAAGTGCCAGTGTTTACAAGTCAGTGCCAGAGCCAAGCAACAGCAAACAACTGCACAAATTAAGCACATATGTTTTTCTATAGAGATATGTGTATCATTATCTTCCATTTGGACATTTACTAGGTACTGTTCAAGGACGCATGCCATTGGCCATAAGGAGCTGTTGTAAACAAGACGTGTTTGATGATCTTTGAGTAGGTTGACAGGTCACTGGGCATATGGATGTTTTGATTGATCGACTACGGCAACGCCCTCCACGCGTGAATCACAGACAAACTTCAGAAAAGACTTCCAACGCATACAGAACGCCTCCGCACGCCTCGTCCTCGACATCCCCCGCCACAGCCACATCACTGCCCACCTGAGAAAACTGCACTGGCTCCCCGTCAACAAGAGGATCACCTTCAAACTCCTCACCCACGCTCACTAAGCACTGAACGTAATGTCTGGCAAAACTAAGGTCCTGATCTAAGAAGGGAATTTCACATGTTGCAATTTGCAGTTCTGGCAGGTTAAAATAAGGGTCTGGCCACCACGCTCAGCAACCGTTCTGAAATGGATTTTCTTGGTTGTTGCGAATCATTAGCTCTAAAGGCAATGATGTTCTGCTTTTTATCATCGTGTGTGATTAAAAAGGCAGCTGGTTGAGTGAGCGAGCTGGCTGATGAAAGGCGAATAGGTGGATGTAGGGGTGGATGATTAAGTCAATCAAGTGACTAGTTGATTGATGTCTTGGATGGATGTGTGGATTAAGAAGTTATTAGGTAGCTGGATGGTAAGTGGACAAGTGAGTAGGTGAATGAATGTGCTGGTTTGTGAATTAATGGGTAAATGGCTAAAGGAGTAGGAGCAAACTCAAGCAGATGGTGGACGGAGCACTAAAACCTTTCAATCACCAGTCACAGATCTGGGTTGAATCCATCATCGTTCTTTAGCTCACTTCGCCACCCCAGTGCAGACCCAGCCACATGCAAAGCAGTCTTGACCTTGTTCCTCATGGAACGATGATGGATTCAACCCAGATCTGAGACGGGGGTGATTGAAAAGTTTCAGCACTCAGTCCACCATCTCCTTGTGTTTGCTTTGTTCGCCCTAAATTGGCAGGGTATGCCCAGACGTGGGTCCCCTGCTCACTTTGCCACTGGATTCAAGCTCGCCTGGCTAATGAGTGCAACTGGGGGTGTGTGAAGTTTCAGCGCTCTGTCCATCTCTTTGTGTTTGCTGTAAAGGAGTAGGAGAACCGGTAACAGGATGAGCTAATATGTGGGTGAATTTCTGGAACAGCTTTAATTGGAAAGGTACCCTTCTTAGTTCACCATTTGGGATATTCTAAAAATGTTCTGGCGGTTAATCACAATTTTGTCACCTTCAGTGTACCATTTGAGTACACCCTGTC
The DNA here is from genome assembly GCF_964204655.1 of Triturus cristatus. Classification (NCBI taxonomy): domain Eukaryota; kingdom Metazoa; phylum Chordata; class Amphibia; order Caudata; family Salamandridae; genus Triturus; species Triturus cristatus. The sequence goes on from NC_140582.1 coordinate 1,149,893,307, forward strand.
TTTAGCTGCATCTACTTTGTATGGTTAAGGAGAGAAAAGGGCAACTTCCCTTAGAAACACTACCCACAGTGACCTGCTATTTATGGGCCAAAGACTCCTCAGCTCTGCGGAGCATTAAAGCAACTCAGGCAGTATGTGCTCTAACAGATGCAAAAGCGGTCCAGAAATGTGACAACTTGCAAGTAAAGGTGTGCATACCAAATTTTGCACGGCTAATGAAATAAGATTTACTATCAAGTTAATCATTACCTAGTTCTCACTCTATAGTTTCTATAAAAGTCACCCCATTTTTTCCAACAACTGTAAGCGAATCCATAAATTATCATTGCAGAGACAATCAGAAAGAAGGGGAAAAAACTGAATTAAAAAAAACAACACTTTGCCTCAAGACTGATCTCGGACACCCAATAGCGAACTGTGGTTGGACTTCTGAATACAACTTGTAAGTTTAATTTTCTTATACAAAATGTTTGAAAGGTCTGAAACACAACCCGTTGGCACAGCAACGACTGCTCATAACTTCTACGTGCCTCCATGTATTCAATTACTGAAAACAAATGCACCAACAAGCTATGGTGCCAAGTGAGTAGTGTCTCAATATTTTCACCCTTGAAGGCGCGTAGCAGGTGTACTGTGTGACAATAGGTAACTTGGAAGTTCCCAGACTCAAACCTATTGGGAACGAGATGACCAACTATTAGTGTACTTAAAAACTTTTAGAATAGGTAACCGAGCACCGAGAGAAAAACAGGCATGTGAAAATCCGGTAGTTCTCGCCAATGGTGACACATTGCCTATGCAAATTTGTTTAAATGCTAGCCACATCAGAAGAAGAAAAAAAAAAAAGACACGAGTGTGGTCACTGTTGAGAGCCACACGCATTTCTGATTTATGCGAGCGCAGTTTACACCCACGGAATGTCACTGGTGACATGTTCTTTCCTTTTTCATTTCAACCAAAGATGTTAGATTGCAGAGATCCCTTGTAGCAAATTGCAGTTGCTAGACCTTTAATTAAAAAATAAAAAATAAATTAGATAATATATAAATATATATTATCTACTGGCGGTCGCCAGTAGATAGTTAGGACCGAGTTCCCATAGTAAATCTGAAAATTCTATTTTGAATAACTTTGGTGCCGGTTGACGAATCCTCACAAAATTTTCAAAACTAATGGGGCGCTCCGCTCAGCTCCTACCCTGAAAGTCTCAGGGTGATTCATCAAGTGGGGGCTGAGAAAAAAGGGGGGTCCCAAAACGTGTTTTCCCCATGCATTTTCCCATAGGACCTTTAGTCGAAGGTACAGCCCGAACGGCTGAACAGAATTACTTCAAATTTGGCAGAGGGGTAGTCCTCAGGTCAGGCATGTGCCTTTTGCTTAAATGGTGTAAATCCGTTCACTAGTTCCTGAGAAAATCAAAAGAAACAAACATCACATGTATATCTGGGCGGAGCCTAACCACATCTCATCGTGAGATCTGATTGGCTGTCAGCACTTCATCCAAGAAGTGTTGGCAGCCATCTTGGGACCAATATACAGGATAGCACCTCATTAAAAAGCATTGCAGTTAACAGAAGGTTTTAAGACTTTAGTTACATTATAAATCATTTGTTGATGGTACCATACTCAATTTAAGAATTGCGGTGTGTTTTAAGGTGATTTTACCATGTGAAAAAGCCTTCTGCTGTGATATCATGAATTATGTTTTAGAGAAAACTATTTTCTCATGCTTTTCCCACAGAGGTTTGGAAGGTGATCTATAAGCTAAACTGAGAGCATATTTTCTGTAAATTCACATTATCTTTCTCAGTCATGTGAGAATGAAGTCTGGCATTCTCAGTAAAACATGTACATCCAACAAGGGCAGAGACTGTCAGTTGATTCCTTTGTGTTCTACTGCAGCTTCCCAGAGTGTTCTAAAGAACAACTAGAGCGCTAACAGTCCTACTTATGACAAACGTATGGCACACCTGAAGCCCTCTTGGTTGGAATAAAGTGGCAATTCTTAAAACATTTAATTTAAAAAAGGAACACAATGAGGGGATTCATTTTGCCATAGAAATTATGATTAGTGCTGCAGAAAGAAAAATTAGGGCACATTTTGACTTCTCAAATCCTCTATGTCAAAAAAAATTCTGACATGCAGACTGAAACATGCACTTTGAATACCAGCAGCAGGCTTCCCTGGTGGACAGTAGCTTTACTACAGTGATCTAATGAGCAACTAGAGTGCTAACATTCAGAATTTATGGCAAATGTGTGACACATCTGAATGCCTTCTTGATGGAACCAAGTAAAAAACTGAAAGTATTTCCTACTGAGGAGACTGCAGTAAATGAGGAAATTAGGAAACTTCATAACAAATAAATCTCCCAAGATGGCCACCAGAGACAAAAAAGAGCCCAAATGTAGCCCAAATATCACCCAGATGTAGCCCAAGTATAGCCCAATGACAGAATGTCCCAGAGTGTTCTAACGAACAACTAGAGCGCTTACTGTCTTACTTATGACAAAAGTATGGCACACCTGTAGCCATCTTGATTGGAATAAACTGGTAACACTTAAAACATTTAATTTAAAAAGGAACACAATGAGGGGGTTCATTTTGCCATAGAAATTATGATTAGTGCTGAAGAAAGAAAAATTAGGGCACATTTTGAGTGACTTCTCAAATCCTCTTCTATTTCATTAAAAAAATCTGATATGCAGACTGAAACATGCACTTTTAATACCAGCAGCAGACTTCCGTGCTGAGCAGTAGCTTTACTACAGTGATCTAATGAGCAACTAGAGTGCTAACATTCAGAATTTATGGCAAATGTGTGACATATCTGAATACCTTCTTGATGGAATCAAAGTAAAAAGCTGAAAGCATTTCCTACTGAGGAGACTGCAGTAAATGAGGAAATTAGGAAACTTCGTAACAAATAAATATCCCAAGATGGCCACCAGACACAAAAGAGCCTAAAAGCAGCACAAATATCACCCAGATATAGCCCACATGTAGCCCAATGACAGAAGTGTGCAAAACACTTATTTTTGGTGTATTTGCAGTTTTATATAGTGCAGACTTGTCAGGTATTGGAATGCTTTACATGAGCATTGGTTACATCACACAAGATCAAATTCATTTTGGTTGTAGACATGGGGAGATTAAGTGATTTGACCACAATCACAGAATGTTGAGCTGAAGCAGAAACTCCAACCTGGTTCCCCAGTTGCAAAGTCTGCAGCTCTGGAAGTAACACCACATCCTCTCGCCAAGGTGCAACATTTAATCAAGTGGTCAACTGGATAAAAAAAACAAAGATTACAAATAATTTAAAAGTTCTTTGTCGCTATTTGAAAACTCAGAAAATATGTCCTCATTTTAGTTTTTTTAGAAGACTAACCATAATTTTGATGCAAATAAGACCCTCTCATATATGTAATTTCTAAAGGAAATACTCTAGGTATTACAGTTTTCATTACATCAAGATGACGTCAGGCGTTCCACACTTTTGTAATAAATATAGAATGTTAGCAATCTAGTTGTTCATTGGGATACTGTTGAGAGGCAGAGGCCAGGGGCACGGACTCTGAAAATTGAAGGCAGGTAGGAAAGTGCAGAGGCAACAATTTGACCACACTGGGCAGGCAGGAAGGGTAGTGGCAGCACAACAGACTATGGAGGGCAGTGGAAAGGGGGGCAAGGGCAACAAACCAACAATACAGGACTAGCAAGAGAGGCTGTAGCAATATATTAGACCATTGTGGGCAGAAGGAAGAGGCAGTGGTAGTACAACCATACATGCCAACAGACCCGTTTCAGCCAGGAAAAGTCCAATGTTTTTAAGCTCAAATGGGCTTTATTTGATCTCTCTCCGGTCTACAATCTCCTCTTTTTCAATGTAACTCAAAGGGGAAAATCAATCCCCAGTTTTTTCTCAAAATCTCCCTCTTACCAAGTTCAAAATGTTCGCAAGTATGGTACATTGAATCATGGTAGGCAGGAGGAATTGGGGTAGGGACATGGACTCGGATAACAGAGGACAGGAGGGACATGGAGAGGTGCACCAAACTGACCCTACAGGGCAGGCATCAGGGTTTGCAGCAGCACAATACACCACACAGCGCATGCGGGACGGGAGTGCAGCACAACAATCCATAGAAAGCAATAGGGAGGGGACAGGACCATGCAGATGGACAACAGAGAACAGATGGGAAAGAGGCAATGGTAGCTAGCTGACCATAATGGACAGACAGGAGAGAAAGCTGCAGCATAACAGACCATAAAGGGCAGGAGGGACGGATCAGGGGCGTTACAATGGAACAGACAAGCCAGGAGGGAGGGAGTAGGGGTCTGCACATGTAAACAGAGGGCTGGGGGCAAGGGGGCAGGGCAGGAGCAGCAAGATGACCATGGAGGTCAGGCAGAATGGGCACTAGAAACAGGACACCATGGAGAGCAACAATGAGACTATGGTGGCATACACACAGACTATGGAGGGAAGGTGGGAGTGGGTCAGGGGCAGCTAGCTGACCACACAGGGAAGGTGGGAGGGGCCATGGCAGCACAGAAGACCATGCATGGCAAGCAGGAGGGTTAGTGGCGGCACAATGGCTATGATGGGCAAGAAGGAGGGTGCAGGGGCATGCACAAAGGACCATGGAGGATAGAAGGGAGGGTCAGGACCTGGGCACAGACAAGAGAGTTCAGGGAAAGGGGCCTCACAACAGACCGCGCGGGGCAGGCAGGAGGAGCAGTTGCAGCACAACAGATCAGGCAGGGCAGAAGGGTGTGGCAGTAAAATAGACCATGGAGGACAGGAGGAAGGGGATAGGGGCATGGCATGTGGACCGGCAGGGTGGAGGTGGCAGGGACAGGTTACAGTCATCTGACAATGCTAGGCAGGTAGGAGGGGAGTGGCAGCTCAACAGAACACTCAGAGTAGATAGGAGTGGCAGGTCCATGGAACATGGTGGGCAAAAAGGATGGAGCAGGGGCATGCACAAAGACATCAGAGGGCAGGGGGAAGGAGAATAGGGGCAGCAAGCTAAGCACAGAGGCTAAGCAGGAGGTCAATGATGGGCCATAGAATTGGGCAATGGAGGGCAGGAGGAGTGGACTGGTACATCATGCTAAATGGAGGGCAGTGGCAGCACATCGGACCATGCATGGCAGGAGGGAGGAGGCTAGTCCATGGATTCAGACAACAGAGGATAGCGAGGAGGTGGATGGGGCAGCAAGCTAACTGTTCAGAGAAGGTGGGTATTAGGAACTTTATTGTTTTTAAAATGTGTGTCTGTGCGAACTACTTAAAATATGAACAAGTATGCAGCATAATCTCACTTTTATTCAGGAAGAAGAGGACGTTTGTGACTGTGAATCCGGGCTCACTTGGCAGAAACCCCCCCTGACCCTCCACCCCATCGCAAAATGTAATGCCCGTGAAAAGGGTAGGTGGATGCAGTGTTATATAGAACATAGTCCTGAGAGCACGATTGAAAATGAAAACTAGATGTAGTATATGGTATAAACAATGCACCAAAAAGTGTGATCTAAGATGAACCGGGGCATGAAATATAATATGCAATACATTGTGCGCAATGACAGATTCATTGGAGAGCGCGAGATAGCACAGGCACTAGCGCATGCTATGCGATATGAGCCTTGGAGTGTAATCTACACAGGGCAGTGTTGTGTAACATAACTAGTCTCTAAAGTTGTAATATAAAATATGTGCTGGGGAGTGTAACGTTGCATATGCACTGTGACAAAGATATGGATCCCAGATTGTAATATGTATGGCATAGCGCTGTTCGTTATAACATACACATCGAGGAAAACACGTTCGATGGGGCAATATAACCCGTGCGAAGGCAAGTGTGGATTTGATATATTCACGGAGTGGTGTTACAGTGCACATGGGCTAGAGTGTGTCATAGCATACGCACTAGCTGGTGGAATACAACACAGAGGTGTGAGGCAATCGGCGGGCACTGGTGGGTGTAACACAGCATTGGGCTCAGCCAGGAGCACGCTGTGACTCTCAAGTGAGGTTCGTCTCCTTTCCAGAGAGTAAAATAAAAAGTATTACACATCCGGCGGTGGATGTGTTTTTTATTAACCGTGAGGGGGGTTTCTTGCATAGTTTGGTCAAATTTTTGTCGAATCCCCTTTGAATGGCTTGGTGTGCGTGTATATTAAATGTGCCCGTCAATAGCTACCCATGTTTGTATAAATAAACAACAAGGGTGTCTACTTGGAGAGTACCCACCGGCAGGGGCGCCGGGATTAGGCACGGTAGGGTGTCAGACACGTCAGAGCTTCACTAGCGGTGTAAATACATTCTATGTGGATTCATTCTATGCATAGTCGCCTTTTAATGAATATCACACAAATCGTCATGGTGATAGGTACATACGGTTTGTCCAGCATGTCCTAGGTGTTTCTATAAATATATATATATATATTTTTAAAATAATATAAAACAAAGGCCGGCCCTGGGGGATGGGGTCCCTGGAGCCATAAGTGGCCTGAGGAAGGGGGCAACGCAGCCCCCTCCTAAAGAATTTAAATTAAAAAAAAGGCCATGACCCAGGGATTGGGGTCCCCTGGGCCGATTAAGGCCTTGGGAGGGCCAAATTAATTTTTTTCAACAAAACAAATTAGGGTGCAGGGTCTGGGGGATGGGGTCCCTAGGGCCAGTAAATTAGAAAAAGAAGGGGGGGCCACACAGCCCTCCTTCTTAAAAAAATAAAATGAATAAAAGACCGGCATCGCGCTGGAGGCCACGCCCCCTCCTTGCAGCACTCTGCAAACGCGCCCCCTGGCCAGTTGTAAGTTGGGGAATTAATTCCCCTTCAATATTGAGGGTCCCTGAGGGCCAACTAGCCCAACAGGTATCTCCAGTATGTGCCAGGGAGCTGCGTTGCAGACAGGTGTTCTGAGGCCACGCCTCTATTTACACCTCTATGCAACGCAGCTCTGTGGCGCTTACTGGAGGTACCTAGTGGGCTAGTTGGACCCTAGGGACCCTCAGGATTCAAATTAACTTAATCTCCCAACTAAAAATGGCCACAGGGCGTGTTTACACAGTGGTGAAGGGAGGGGACGGGGCCTGAGGTGACATGTGCAAACACGCCCTGTGGCGCGTTTTAAGTTGGGGAAATAATTCCCTTTCAATCCTGAGGGACCCTGGGGGCCAACTAGCCCACCAGGTGCTTCCAGTAAGTGCCACTGCTCTGCGTTGCAGAGAGGTGGTGCAGGCCGTGCCCCTTTTTACACCTCTCTGCAATGGCGCTTACTGGACGTACCTAGTGGGCTATTTTGCCCCTAGGGATCCTCAGGATTCAAGGGGACTTAATCTCCCAACTTAAAAAACGGCCACAGGGCATGTTTACACAGTGGGGAAGGAAGGGGACGGGGCCTGAGGTGACGTGTGCAAACATGCCCTATGGCGCGTTTTAAGTTGGGGAAATAATTCCCTTCAATCCTGGGGGCTAACTAGCCCACCAGGTGCTTCCAGTAAGCGCCACTGAGCTGCGTTGCAGAGAGGTGGTCCAGGCCGTGCCCCTTTTTACACCTCTCTGCAACGCAGCTCTGAGGCGCATACTGGAGGTACCTAGTGGTCTAGTTGGACCCTAGGGACCTCAGGATTCAAGGGGACTTAATCTCCCAACTTAAAACGGCCACAGGGCGTGTTTACACAGTGGGGAAGTGAGGGGACGGGGACTGAGGTGACGTGTGCAAACACGCCCTGTGGCGCGTTTGAAGAGGTAGTTTTAATCCCCTGCCCTATTATATACTAGGGGCTTACAGAGGAGGTCATGCTGATCACAGGGGGACCCCAACGCATAGTGTTCCCTAGTGTATGTAGGTGTTTTCACTGTATTCTAAGTGTCTTTTAACATAGCACTGGCTCTAGGACTGGTTAGTCAGACTCAGTTACCACCAGTATCCGTCTGAAAAAGTTGAGGGTACAGGATGATTTTGCAACAAGGCTTCTTTCTGCTCTTCTGTTTGTTCTTTCTGCACGTTATCCTTCTTCCTGCACTTTTCTTCGTCTTTGAGGACTTCTGTTGCTTCTTTCTGCATTTCTTTTTTTTCTTTCTGTGCGTTGTTTCTTCTTTCTTCACATGTCCTATCTCTGTAGGCATAGTTAGAAATTAGCATTTAAAAAACCTTTGAAATTCACTGAAAAAAAACATAGGTTTCAGGGGCGTTATAGTTAGCTGGACTTTTCACTCGTACAAAACCATTGAAATTCCCCCGTTATAGTTAGCTGAACTAACTATAACTCACGCGCCTGCAATGCACTGCTGATGACGTCACATATTACATCACTCATGACATGGTCAGTGACATCACTCATGAAATCACTGATGACATCATCCTTGTGATAGAGTGGCAGACCTACTCTTCCCCTAATATAACCTTTGATACACACATTCAAAAATAGAAACTACAATGTTCAAAACAATGGACATACCAAAACCAGTTACAACAACCTATTCAGTAATTCTAAGATCCACATACACATCCATTCATTCACCAACAGTCCTATACAGTCACTCATACATGTACTCATCATATGTACTCACACACCTATACATCCTGTTACACAACGCCACTCATCCATAGAGTTACTCACACACATAGTCACTCATGCTAATAAAGAATCAAACATATATTTACTTGCATATACAGTTACACACACCACCACACTTACTTCTACGGAAACTTACACATACTTAGTCTTTTAAACAATCACTTATAGAAACACATAATTATTCATACAGGAACTCTTTCAATCTCTCACTCTCACATATACTCACTTATATACACCAATAGTCACATATACTAGTTTAAAACATATGTAGTTAATCATAAAGACACTATTGAGACAGTCATTCACTCACTAACACACCCATGCACACACTCATCCACCCATACAGTCCTGCACACATGCTGTCTTCAACACATACAAACAGTGAGTCACTCATTCATGCACCTATGCACTACGTAATACCCCCCACCGAACCATGCAGACACTCAGACACTCATACTGATACTCAAAAAACCAACTAATAACCTATATAGACACTGATGTAGTTACTCACCAACCCATGCAGCCACTTATACACAAAGTGAGAGACTGATACAGATATTTACATATTTAAACATTACTCACTAAGCCATGTATTCACTAAGATACACTTAATCAGTCAGTTATACAATCAATTTTTCATAAAAATCATCCATTTAGACACTTGTATACCCATTTATTCTTCCATCGACCTTGAGATATACATATATAAAACATATGTAATTTTCAGAAAAACACACATTCACTGGATGATGTCATCAGTGATGTCATCAGTGATGTCATCTGAGATGTCATCAGTGATGTCATGAGTGATGTCACTGACCATGTCATGAGTGATGTAATATGTGACGTCATCAGCACTGCATTGCGGGTGCGCGAGTTATAGTTAGCTGAACTGACTATAACGGGGGAATTTCAATGGTTTTGTACAAGTGAAAAGTCCAGCTAACTATAACGCCCCCGAAACCTATAGTTTTTTCAGTGAATTTCTAAGGTTTTTTAAATGCTAATTCCTAACTATAACGTGCCTGAAACCTATGGATTTTTCAGTGAATATATATATATTTAATGGATTGCCGGGTGGGTGAGGTACGGAGGAGCAGATGGCTGGTAGATAGGTGGAAGCAACTGGTAGTGTGTAAGTGTGCAACAGGGACTAGCGAAAGCCACTTGTGGGTTGTAGATTGGCCCAACAGTAAACGGATACTAGGACCTCCATAAAAAGAGGAAATTAAAGCTTTTGCTTTCACCAGAAGGAGTATGGAAGCAACGGAGTAGTGGTGATAGGGTAATGTGGAAAGCAATGGGGGATATGACAGGTATTTAGGAGGGGAGTAGCACACAGGAGAGCAAGGAAACACATTGGGGTGCTTAATGAAACAGTAATAGTTCCTAAAATGTGGACAGTGCAAGGATACAAGTCAGTAATTGAAACAGATGGCAAAGAGACTCTGCTTCAAAGGAGGGACAAACACAAGAAGAGGAAGGCAGGCCACCCAATGAGAAGCAAATCGGTGACAATAGAGGCAAACCCTGGTAAGCAATTGGTGGGCTCTTCAGTCAGTGTTTGTGAAGCGCAGCTACTCACACGGAAGGGCCTCAAGGCATGGGAAGTGCGGCTCGTATGCCCTCACGGAGAATCATCAGAGGGATACCATAGCCCATCAGGGTGCGTGTGGTGCCGGATGCTCATGGAGATTTACGAAAAGCCAGGTCTTGAGGTCCTTCAGGAACTTGGAGAGAGTTGGTATCCGGCAGAGGTAGAGATGGAGGGTATTCCATGCTTTGGCCGCGAAGAAGGAGAAGGAGTGACCTCCTGTTCAGGTCTTCCTGATTCATGGTATCGTGGCGAGGTAGAGATGGGCTGAGCGGAGGGATCTTTGGGGTGCGTGGAACGCGAGGCCATGGTTCATATAGGCGGGGCTGGTGTTGTAGAGGGCATTGTGGGCGTGGGTAAGAAGCTTGAAGGGGATTCTCTTCTCAATGGGGAGTCAGTGTAGTGCCCGCAGGTGTTGGGTGATGTGGCAGTAGCGCGGTAGGTTAAGGACTAATCTGGCAGCGGCGTTTTGGATGTTCTGGATTTTGCGGGTGAGGTTCTTGTTGATCCCAGCATAGAGTGCATTGCCGTGGTCCAGTCTGCTGCTGAACAGGGTGTGGGTGACGGTTTTCTTGTGTTCGAGAGGGATCCAGTTGAAAGTTTTACATAGGAGACAGAGGGTGTGAAAAGAGGTGACTGCGTTGATCCGGCAGTCCATTTTGAGTTTGGACTCCAGGATGAATCAGAGGTTGCATGCATGGCTTTGTGGGTTGGGGTGGGTTCCTGAGGGCAGGGGACCACCCCCACTCTTAAGCTCACTATACCTTTTGGTATAGTCCACAAGAGGTCTTTCTCAAACAGATGCCTGAGCTGTCTGGTAGACAACTCGGCTGTGGGCTGTGTGGTAGGAGAGGCCTAAAAAGAAAGCAGCAAAAGCAATGAGACAGGGCCAAGAAGGTAAAAAAAGATTTCAGATCCGAACTGGGGAACGCCAAGAACAGGCCCCACAAACTCTTCCAACTGGTCAAACACCAATCCAATAAACTGGCCAAAACTTCGAAATAAACCCCCAAGTCTCTAATCTCATCCGAGGAATTCTCCTCTTTCTTCGCTGACAAAATCACAGCCTTAGGAAAAGAACTCAGTTCGGCCACATACTCCCAACCCCTTACTGACCTACCTCCTCTTTCCACACCACCCACCATGGCTTCACCTAAAAATCAAGCACACTGGACCGACTTCAAATTCTATGAAGAAGACTCCATCTCAAAAATCCTATCCACCTTAAACCCTAATAACCATTTTAATGACCCGCTCCCCTCCAACTGCCTAGCTGCTGTCGCCCAATCAATTATTCCTAGCTGGACTGCAATAATTAACGCCTCTTTCCAGCAGGGATCGATTCCAGATTCTTTTATATCTGGCCAAGTCCTCCCCATTTTGAAAAAACCTTCGCTGGATCCAGCCTCCCCCAACAATTTAAGACTTATCTCCAACATCCCTCTCTCAGCCAAAGTGTTGGAGAAGTATGTGCAACAACAGCTAAGTCAACACATCAACAGCTTCCACCTACTAGATGACTTCCAATCCGGGTTCAGACCCGGGCACAGCACCGAAACAACCATGTTCCACATCGTTGATGGTGCCCTCCAAGCCCTAGACCAAGGGAAAACCTGTCTCCTAATCCTTCTAGATCTATCCTCAGCCTTCGACACGGTCAACCATGAAAAGCTACTTGAACGCCTCAAACTAAGGATGGGATTGGATGTCGCTGTTCTAAAATGGTTTAGATCCTTCCTACAAAACCGATCACAGAGATACCTAATTTACAGTAACCTCTCTGCTCCCTCTCCGGTCATGGTTGGAGTCCCTCAAGGATCAACCCTGTCCCCCACCCTCTTCAAACTTTATCTAGAACCGCTTACCGATGTTCTACGCACCACGAATATCTCCTACCATATGTATGCTGACAACACCCAGATCTACATCAAAGCTTCTTCTCTCGAGGAGATCCTCTCCCTGAATGAGGCCCTGAAACAGACTGTCCAATAGCTTGCCTCCAATCAACTTAAACTCAACGCAAAGAAAATAGAATTTCTCCTACTTTTCCCTAAAAAAAACCAACCTTGAGCTTCAGTTATGGATAAAGTCCATCACAGCCTTAAACTGCCCACAGACCATCGTAGAATCATCCAAATCTCTGGGAGTAACCCTAGACTGCAATCTAAACATGCAAGATCACATCAACTCGATGGTCGAATCAGCCAGGTTCCACCGGAGCTACCCAAGGAGACTGAAACCCTTCCTTGACGCTCCAGACCTTAAAATGGCAGTCCAAGCACTTGTCATCTCTACACTGGAATATGGCTGTTCCACTCTCTCTGGGTTACCCTTGACCTCCCTGGCACCTTTGAAAGCCTGCCTCAATGTGGCCGCCAGACTTCTTACCGGCACAAGAAAGTTCAACCACATTACTCCACACCTGAAAGCTCTGAACTGGCTTCCTCTCAAGGCCAGAATACAGCTGAAACTGGCAGGCATCACGCACAAGGCGCTATACCCAAACTCCCTGGCATATCTTGCACAGAAACTTGTGATATCTGGAGGAAGCAGAATCTCCCGGTCTGCTAGCAACCTCCTCCTCCAACCTGCACATTTTTGAAAAAAGAAACATACAATTGAGCCTTCTCCGGGGCAGCACCAAGAACATGGAACTCTCTCTCACCCGCCGTTAGAAGAATCCCTTCTCTGACACGCTTCAAGAAGCAAGCCAAAACCCACCTTATGGGTAAATTCCTTGTTTAACTTTTACCATCAACCACCACTGAGACCCTGTTTAACGTCTGGCTTTGGCCTCCCCCAGACTACCTAGTTCCCCCCCCCAAGACACCTGGGGCCCTGTTTTTGTGTAATTGTAAATATAATTTGTACATACGTGTCCTCTAGCGAGAAAGCAAGAGACACAATTGATGGACGGATTGCATAACAAATCAAAACATTCACCCCCAGTCAAGAGATCTGGGTTAAATCCATCATTCTTTTGCTCACCATGCCACCCCAGTTTAGACCTGGCCGTCTAAAAAACGATGGATTTAGGCCCAGATCTCTGTACTGGGGTGAATGTATAACAATGTTCTGCATTCTGTCCATTAATAGTTCTTTTTGCATATGTGTCCTCTAACCATCATATTTCCAGCACTGTGTGAATACTATGTGATGCTTAACCTTTGTATAACTCTATGACCCTTGTAAATCGCTCTGATACCCAAACGGGTCAAGTTTGCGCTGTATAAAACACTAAATAAATAGACAAGGATACAAAAGAAACAATGGAGGGTGAGGATAAAGCATCATTTGGGCTGATGAAGAATGAAAAAAAAAAAATAATAATCAACAGGCATGGTATATACTTAGCACCCTTTGAAAGTCACTTTATGTATCATCAGACTTGAATGTATTTGAAGATGAAAAGGGAACACGAGATGGACTGGCAGTGCATGAGGAACCACTTTCACAGCTTATCTGTCTACGGGTTCTTTATGTTCCTCTAAAATATGCCAACTATTTTGAAATTTGGCAGAAACACAAATCAGAATTTTTTTGTGTACAACCCTGGAGGAAAGAACATATTCTTCTCGATAGCTGCACAAATAAAAACAAAGACTGGTTAAAGGGCCATGACATTTCCGATTCCTCATGCCGGTCCAAGAGAACAAATAAAACACCAGGACAAGTCATAAAAAATGATCACACTTTTGTCAAACAAAATAAAATCAAAACATCTTCAGCTGTCTATTAGCCTTAGGAGAAAGGCTACAACTTGCATTTTTGGAGAAAATAGCAGAAAGTAGCACAGAATATACTGTGCATGGTAAAAGTCTTAGGAGACAGAACGCCTACTGTAGGCATGACGCATACAGCACAGCTTGGTAGATCCATTCCATAGCCCTAGTATCTACATCAACAAGAGAATGGAAGTATACACCAGAGCTCCACCGCTGCGTCGCTAGGCTCCAGAACTCCCTTAGAACATCACACCTGCAATACAAGACTGTTCTTGCTATTCCACAGGACCTTTAAATTCTAAAAATAAGGGGGGGGGGGGGAAACCTAACAAAAATGTACCTCTAAATTAAAAAAAAAAAAGAAAAAAAAAAAACGAACGAATACAGTAGTGTCTTCTCTAGAGTGACATTTCAAGATTAGATTTTAATAATATAAAAGATGAGTGTATTATTTAGAATGACAAATCTCAAGACTACATTTTACAAGGGCACGGAGTCTTCGGACCGCCAGGCTCAGTTGCACAGGCTCTGGTAGGTGATGCTCTACACTGGATGCAGGTCAGCGCTTCATGCGCGCAGGTCCTGTCCACCACCAGTGTGAAATAAACGCAAACACCCATGGGTCAAGGTGATTGTGCTGTCCAGCTGGAGTCCAAAAGGTGAAAGATGTGAGTAGAAGGTTTCCGAAAGCCAAGTCCATCCACAGCTATCCTGGTGATAGAATCGATCACTCGTGAGGCGCTATAAAAGTGCAGAGGAGCTAGGGCTGCCTCAAACAAGAAGATTGTGGACCATAAATAGGCCATGCAAGAAAGAAGCTCAGAACTCGGAAAAAGCTCCTTCTATTCGACAGCTTAAAGCTCAGGAAAGAAATCTGCTCTGCAGTTATGATTAACGGCCGTCCACAGTCGTGATGCAACACGCGAAGCATTAATTCAAGTTATTCCCATGGGTGGACGGCTTTTAACCGGCATGACCAACCAGTATTCCTATATGCGGCCGAGTACAAAAACAGGAAAATCAAATAACGCTAGTATTTGTTCTCCAGATCAGTACATGCTTCAATCAGTAAAGTTAAGAAATCACTTTAAAATGTGTTTTATTGGCTATCTTTGACTGAAAATGGGAGCTGCCAGACCTAACACTCACCTGCTGAGCCACGACACGCCATTGCCGCCACCGCCAAGAGTCCAAGGGCCAACACAGGAAACACCATCTTCCGCGTCGCCGCCCCGGGACTGCAACTCCCGGCAGCCTCAGCGGCGGCGCGACGAGGTGACGCGGAGCAAGCGCCAGGAGGCGCAATAAATTGCAGAGAGACCGGCGGTGCGGGGGGGAGCTGCCAGACCTAACACTCACCTGCTGAGCCACGACACGCCATTGCCGCCACCGCCAAGAGTCCAAGGGCCAACACAGGAAACACCATCTTCCGCGTCGCCGCCCTGGGACTGCAACTCCCGGCAGCCTCAGCGGCGGCGCGACGAGGTGACGCGGAGCAAGCGCCAGGAGGCGCAATAAATTGCAGCGAGACCGGCGGAGCGGGGGGGAGCTGCCAGACCTAACACTCACCTGCTGAGCCACGACACGCCATTGCCGCCACCGCCAAGAGTCCAAGGGCCAACACAGGAAACACCATCTTCCGCGTCGCCGCCCCGGGACTGCAACTCCCGGCAGCCTCAGCGGCGGCGCGATGAGGTGACGCGGAGCAAGCGCCAGGAGGCGCAATAAATTGCAGAGAGACCGGCGGAGCGGGGGGGAGCTGCCAGACCTAACACTCACCTGCTGGGCCACGACACGCCATTGCCGCCACCGCCAAGAGTCCAAGGGCCAACACAGGAAACACCATCTTCCGCGTCGCCGCCCCGGGACTGCAACTCCCGGCAGCCTCAGCGGCGGCGCGATGAGGTGACGCGGAGCAAGCGCCAGGAGGCGCAATAAATTGCAGAGAGACCGGCGGAGCGGGGGGGAGCTGCCAGACCTAACACTCACCTGCTGAGCCACGACACGCCATTGCCGCCACCGCCAAGAGTCCAAGGGCCAACACAGGAAACACCATCTTCCGCGTCGCCGCCCCGGGACTGCAACTCCCAGCAGCCTCAGCGGCGGCGCGATGAGGTGACGCGGAGCAAGCGCCAGGAGGCGCAATAAATTGCAGAGAGACCGGCGGAGCGGGGGGGAGCTGCCAGACCTAACACTCACCTGCTGAGCCACGACACGCCATTGCCGCCACCGCCAAGAGTCCAAGGGCCAACACAGGAAACACCATCTTCCGCGTCGCCGCCCCGGGACTGCAACTCCCGGCAGCCTCAGCGGCGGCGCGACGAGGTGACGCGGAGCAAGCGCCAGGAGGCGCAATAAATTGCAGAGAGACCCGCTTCGCGGGAAGCGTGCGGGACGCGCCGGGCTAAGCCCGGGCAAAGGGCGGGCCGTCTGTGGCCGTCCGGGGCAGGAGGAGGCAGGGCGGGGCCATCCCCCTGACATCGGACTCCAGAACATCTGCCCCACTTCAGGTACTGCTGCCATTCGTTACATTTACTTTCTCGCCCTATGAGCGTTGCTGTGGAGGTGTTTAGCTGCAGTGTACTTTGGCTGTAATCCTGGGTCTAGTTGTAGGGGACAGCTAATTTCGGTCATATTCTATGATGTCAGGCCTCAAGAAAAATAAGGTGGTCACGGGGGCTGGCTCCATGAATAATTTTCTAGTTAAGAGGGTGACCAAAATCAACGAGGATAGAAGAGCTTCCTTGGGCAAAGTAGACGCTCTGGATTACGCCCCCTCCCCAGCTACAGCTGCTACACTGGAGGATTTCCTAGATGGCGATAGAATCTTGGACTGTACGCCAGAAGACCATAACGCTACCGAACCAACCTGTAATACAGTAGTTTCTATTCACCAGGAGCATGATAATACAGTAATGGTCTCCACAATGAATGATACGTTACGCCCTGACTCTGAGGAAGAGACAGAAACATTGGAAGAAACTAGGGGTAAGAGACCTGTTAGATCATGCAGAAGGCAACAAAGCAAGAGGGGGGGGTAAGACCATCCACAGGAGAAGAGTGGAAAATCACCGGCCGGATAGTTACAATTCCCCCAAATCCAAACCAATCGCAGAGCCCATGAAGGAACCTAATATTACATTGAGCCCAGAGCAGTTTGATTTGCTAATCGAACGTATTGAGGCTGCGGTAGACCTAAAACTTAAAGCTTCCATTGACTGTCTTACAGCCAAATTGGACACCGCTAATGCGGAGATCAAAAGACTTGGAGCTCCTCTGGATCAACAGCTGGTTAAATTCTCTCAGGTGAATCTCTTACCCCCTCATAATAGTTTAGCAATCCCTAAAGTGATGGGAGGTAGTGCTATAAAAGCTCCCAACTCTCTATCCTTGATCCCTCCTGTTATTAGCCCGGTCCGCAATCCTACTGTTCCCCTAGCAATCCATCCTCCACCAGTAGATTTGGATACCGATCAGGCGAGGGGTTTGCAGAGACCTGGCAATAACAATAACGTTGTACAAAGTAATTGCGCCAATACTATTAATTTGCCCCCGGAATGCGCTCCTTACGTCATCGTACTTGCAAATGTTCCGCTGTTTTGCTCAGGTAATACTGAGCCGCAAGTGGAAGCGCACGACTCTCTTAAAAACAAAGTGGTGGCCTGGTTAGGCGCTAAATGCGGTTTCCCTTCCAAACTTGCTGGAGATATTATTACGACAAGGAGAGTAAATTGGATTGGCCCATCAAGGAAATCTTGTAGAGGGGATTGCGTGGTTGTGAATTTTAAATACCCCCAACATGTGGCCACTGTCCTCCTGCGGGCAGCATCCCTGTTGGAGGACAGTAATAGTATCCGTGTTCGTCCACTGGGGTATTTTTACAACAAGGCCAATTTTCCCCCCGTGCCGAGACCAAGACCTTATCCATTTACCCCGGTAGGGCCCAGTCGGGCGCAGCAATGTTCTTTGCAGGGCCGTGATAAGTCTAGTTCATGGGGTCCCCCCATTACAACGTATAATAGGTTTAATGTGCTCTCAGGCCTCGACCTCTGTGATTGACGGGAAGAGGGAGAGGGTACAGAGGACGCCGCCGTTGCGGCCCCAACATCAATGGTCCGCGTACCTTCTTCTGAGGCGGTCAAGAACAATTTACCTGAGATCATTACTAGTGACAATGGGGGCACGGTTAGGCTGTTATCTTGGAACATTGCTGGGTTGCGGGCTAAGAAGGGAGACCCCAGTTGGGAAAACTTTGTAAAGAGTTATGATGTTATTGCCTTGCAAGAGACTTGGGACTTGGAGTGTGACTACTGGATAGATGGCTTTACATCTTTCTTTGTCCCTGCCTTACCTTCCCCAGCTGGACGGAACAAAGGCGGCCTCATGATGCTGGTTTCGGTGAATTTAAAAGGCAAATTGATTATGTTAGACTGCGCTTCCAAAAATTTTATCATTCTGGAGTTAACCTTAGAGGATGGTGGTAAACTATTGTTGGTTAACTGTTACAATGCCCCCAATAGTAACCCAGAATCCTCGCATTTTAATTGGTTATCAGATTTTTTAATTCTCTACGGAGACAAGCAAACCACTTTGTTTCGATTTATTTTAATGGGTGATTTTAATGTTCATTTGTGTTCAAAATGTGTTATGGTGGAATTGGAGGGGCCAGGCAGTGTGTCACCCCCTCATTTAGAACACACACAGAATGGTCGAGCACTTGAACATGTACTGCAGGAAAATGAGTTATTTGAACCTGAATTTTATGACATTACTACACGGGTTGCCACTTACACGGGAAGGGCTAGCGATTCGATTATTGACTTTATTTTTATCTCGAGATACTTTCTTAATTTTGTGATTACATATAATGCAATTGCTATGCCCATGAGTGATCATAATCCTGTTGGATTGGTGCTAACAAATAGTGCCTTCTTGTCAAAATCTGTTGTTCTCCAGCGGACTATATTGCCTGTAAAAGTAAAGGATCAGGGGAGAAGACTTAAATGGGAGTCGGTTGTACCGGAAATTTTTTTTGTAACTTTATCCAACTCAGTCGCAGATGAGTTAAGGGTGTGTGCCACCCCTTCAGCTGGGCACAATGATATTATATCTGCATTTGAAGATATTTGCCGGTTTGTGTCTAGCAGTCTTTTAGCCAAAGGGCAGGGGGCTAAACAATACCCGGCGAAAGGCTGGTTTGATAAAAACTGTAGCAAAGCTCATAACCGCCTTAAAAAAGCCCTCAACATCCGCCCAAGGGACAAGGAGCTTGTGGCACGATTGAGAAAGGATTATAACACGGCCATCATTCTGCGTAAAAATGAATTAAAAAGTAAAGCTTGGGAGGATTTAAGGGATAAAGCTACTCTAAAAAATAGTGCTGAGTTTTGGACAATAATAAACTCTCCATTTCTTACAGGCGCTCAAAACTCAGTACAGGAATTAAACATCTCAGAGGTCGAGTGGCTATCCCATTTTGAAAAAATTTATGACAGCCACAGGGAGTCGGACCCTTTTATAACCCCTGCAAATGGTAGCCCCATGGAGCCTGTGAGTTTTGAAACCTGTGAGGTACTTAGAGCCATAGAGGAGACAGCAGGGCGCAAGGCCCCTGGCCCCGATGGAGTCCCAGCAGACATGTACAGGGCAAATCCACTGTTTTGGGCAAACATTTTAACTAGAGTTTTTAACGCTGCCGCAAGAGTGGGTTTCCCAGAGTCCTGGTCTCTTGCTACAATCGTCCCAATATTTAAAAAAGGGCAGAGAGGAGATCCAAAATGCTACCGACCTATATCGCTTCTGGACTCCTCGGTAAAAATTTTAGGCAAGGTTGTCCTGGCGAGGATCTCCGCGTGGGCCAAGGGAAATAACATCCTATCCGAGGCTCAATTTGGCTTTAGGTCAGGGAGGAGTACTGAGGACCAATGCCTCAACCTCCACCTCATTCTGTCCAAATATACCAAAGCAAAAGGGGGCAGCTTATTCCTTGGTTTTATGGACCTGTCCACAGCTTTTGATCTTGTTAATAGATCTAAGCTGTGGGCAATGTTGCTGGAGATGGGCCTCGACAGTTCCTTGGTGTACTTTCTGGCGGAGCTCCACAAAGATCTGAGGGCCCGTATCAGAATGACCACCGACGGAAAG
Organism: Triturus cristatus; assembly: GCF_964204655.1. Classification (NCBI taxonomy): domain Eukaryota; kingdom Metazoa; phylum Chordata; class Amphibia; order Caudata; family Salamandridae; genus Triturus; species Triturus cristatus. Next base: position 1,149,913,364 of record NC_140582.1, read on the forward strand.
TGTACCGAGAGCTTTAGATCCACTAGAGGGGTCCGCCAGGGATGCATCCTGGCACCAATGTTGTTCACGCTCTATGTGAACTCTTTGGAGGGTTACCTAACGTCTGCCACAATAGATTTCCCGAGCATGGGGGGTGCACCAATCCCGGTGCTCCTCTATGCCGATGACGCGGTACTCATAGCTAGGACCCCAGTTGCCTTACAAAAGTTACTGGATGCCTTTTGTAATTTTATGAGTAGTCTCGACCTGGTGATCAACAAAAGTAAATCACATACCATGTCTGTTGGATGTGGTAGGCGTAAAGAAAAATCCTTTTACTGTGACGGAGAGGTGATCACTAGTGTCAAAGTCTTTACCTACTTGGGTGTGATTTTTGATCAGAAGGGATCCTGGACACCGCAGGTAACATCTAAAATGAATGCGGTAAGAAGCTCATATGCTGCAATTCTGGGTTTTGCTAAGAGATTGGGGGGGAAACCTATGGAGGCTATTATGGCCATCTATAAAGCCAAGACAATTGCAATTGCTAGATATGGTGCAGCAGTCTGGGGTTACGTTAATTCTAAAGATATCCAGACTGAGGCAAAACAAATTTTTTCGCTCATTGCTGGGTTTACCCCAGTCAACTGCTACCTTCTCAGTACACCTAGAGCTGGGAATGGGTTACATTCTAGACATAATAAATCTAGCACCACTTTTGATGTGGATAAAGCTTTGGCTTAACCCAAACCTTAGCCTTAATCATCTGATCATCAAAGATTGTCTCCAACTTGATCACAGAAGGGACATTCAGTGGCTGTCTTATATTGAAACTATGACAGCACTTTTGGGACGCCCTGAAATCTTTAGTAGACCTGAAGCCTTGTGTAGAGCTGACCTGCAGTGGGTGAAAATAAATTTTCTGAGAATTCGCTTGGCCGAGCGCGAAGCCCACGATCTATGTAAACCCTCTGTGAGGGCTCATGTTCTGATATCTCCATCCTGTGTGCTGGCCCCTTATTTAATTACGGTAATCAACCCTTTCCATAGATGGCTTTTATCCAAATTTCGGTTTAACCAAATTTATACAGTGCTGTGGGATGTGAAAGACTGGTGCAAGCTGGAGGAATCGGCCCCATGCAAATGTGATGGTTTCTCTATTCAGGATAACGCCCATTTTTTGTTCTTTTGTTCCTTCTATCATGAACCGCGCACAAGATACTTAAAATCTATTCTGAAGGACCTGGGCTTTATCCAGTATAAGCCTGCACTGTTTTATTTACAGATGTTGCTCTCTCCTCTAATTATGTACTGCACTGCTAGTTTTCTAGCCGCATCTGTGAGATGCAAAAGAATAAGGCTAAGATTGGAAGAACAATAGGAATTTGGATCCATCTATATTGCGCATTCGAGTGCCTTTTTTAATGTATTTTATGCAATATCGCCCTTTTAATCTGCTTTTTAAATTTATCAATTGTTTAATACTGTATTAAATTTATCAACTGTTTTATAGATGAACTTTTGATATTTGCTGTAGAATGCTTTTATGATTTTAATTAATCGAATAAAGTGGAATTTGACTTGACTTGACTGAAAGTAAACAAAGAAAGAAAAGCCATGATAAAAAAAACGTTTATATAATATTTCTATTTAACTATCCTGACCGGGCCTTTCCTTAATCTTAAACCCTGGAGACCTGGCCAGTATGGTTTCCTGGGAAAGGTGGAGACCTGGGGACAGCTAATGACTGGAAACCAACATTTTTATGCAATTAGTGCCCGGGCCGAACCGCGTGACCTGGAGCAGGAAGTTGGGACGAGCGGCAAGTCTCTGCGCGTTTCCTAATTTAAGGCTTTTCACAGAATTAATTATCCAACTACAGACGGCAAAACAAGTACTCTCTCGTCAATAATTAAGGCTATTTTAGGCCTGCTTTGAACTTCAATGCAATTAAAATAATTAAGTAATTCATATATTTTACAAGCAGTAGAAGTACAAGATTAATGAAACCGATCAAGTGTTTTCACACACATCTTCAGCCGTCAAGAAGAGAGTTCTTTCCCTGCAACCTCTGCATCTCCGCGAATGTTTATGGCTCACCCGATCTCTTATGGATGATCTCCACCTACAGTCATTTTCACACCTCTTTATAGTCTACATTCCAGGAACTTTCCTTCCAAACAGGGAAATGAAACAAGACCTGTTCTGCCCGCATCTAGGCCCGTGAACGTTTCTATTTTCAGCCACAAAGAGGCGTGAAATATTTACGGCCTTAAATTCAAGGCATGAGGCAAAGTCCTCTTTCGAGGAGGCTTAACCTCATTTTTACTGTAAGTTTTGCTTCATAATGTTACCACCTTTGAACAACATTGGATTTAAAATAAACAAGGATGGCTTATTGGTAACCCTTACCGATTTCAGAAGTAGAGACTGAAGAAATTGTAAAAGGACTAAAGTACCCCTTGCCGTACATTAGAAGAATACTTCAGGTCACCAAGAAGTTCCATAACCGTATAGAGGAACGAGGCCAAAGGTAAAGTTCCTTTATAAGGTTATGGAACTCCAAGGTGACTTGCAATATCTTCATCAGGTATATATACCAGGGGGTACTTTATCCCATATAATACACGGTCACACCTTCACCTTTCCCAAAACCACTTAAATCCTTGGTGTGTACCTCTTTCATATGAAAGAGCATGTTTGCAAACAAACAATAAAAAAAACCTCCAGTGCAAAATTAAACACTTCAAAACCGGTTAGATACTTGTTGTACACCGTTAGAAGAAACAGTTCAATAAAAGTCAATTTACCCAACAAAAAAAAAAAAAGCTGCAGTAGCTCGGAATGCGTAGAAACATGCTGAAAGATTCTAGATTTTCTCCATCTAAGGAGTGCCAAAGAGAATCATGTGCTCTTTGCTTGCCATTGTAAGCTAGAAAAATAGAGCAGAAGAAAGAAAAGCAAGGTTCAGATTTGGTTGCTAAACAGCTGCTTCTATTGCGCTCCGTGACCTGCCCTGCCTCTCGCCTCCGTTGCTGGCTCTAGCAGCAGGCATTGTGAAGTCAGAACGCGACCGTAATAACTTATAATAGTCAAGTTTTGATGTCTTTTCTTTATAATCTGCTACTGAGTCCGTCACAAGTTGCCTATTATAAAGAAATTAGAGACTGGCGAATATCCATGGATTACAGAATCCCATGCATTATATAGGGATAATGGAAAAATAAAATTAAAAAACATTAAAAAACAAATAGTCAATTTAAGATATTTGTGTATGTTATTTTTTTTAATTTTTAGAACGTTCTTGGTCCACATGATGGATGCTTCCAGCACACCTGTTATTTTACCTTGGAAAAAAAAAACATTTGTCATCTATGAGGTCAGGAAAATAAAAAATAAAAGTTAAGGGTGGGAGTTACTTTGGGAAGTAGTAAGTGGGACAAGGAGTATGCCAAGGTGCTGAAAAGTACAGTTTCTTCCTCAGACATACAAAAACTACTAAGGCCCTGACACCTTAGAGCTTTTTTACCACCAAGCGCCTTACACACATGCGTCTGCGGGGAAACGGGTGCGCCAACTAATCTACAAAAAAAAGGGTGTTTTTTTTTTTGTTTTTAAAAGAGCCCTCCCTCTGGTTACCAACATCAATCACCACAAATACTCACCAACAACTCACTGAAGTTGACACTTCCCACCCACAAAGTCCAGGTTGTGTTGAAAACCTCCAACAGTTGGACGATGTGCCTTACAGATGCGAGATTGCACGCTATAAAATGCCCAGAACAAAATTCAAATGACCCGGTTGCACTTGGAGATGCAGCTGGAGTTTCCCAAAGGAATGGTTTTGAGCGCCAGCAGTACCTGGCCATGCAGAGTTTTGGGAGACGAGGCTTTGGCTCTTCAGGTCACTCTTCGGCTAAAAGCCAAGATCAAAGCTCTATTACACAGTTCAACCTTTATAAGCCAAAGAGGAGGCAAGCAGCCCAGTTTGGAGTCCGTTGAAAGATGTGGCCGAGAACCCTATATGGATACCGTCGCAGCAGCTGAAGATGGACTTTATAACGGCGAGTACATACGGCACATCTTTCCAGGGTGACATCTTGCAACCCAATCATAACCCAAAGTCAAACGCTACAAAGAATATACTCAGTGGTAAGCTATTTCTATTATTAAAATGAAGCAATGGTTTGCCAGTAAGATACAATTTTCAATCTAACCTTACAATTTAAATATATTTCTATTGTAGGAACAGCCATTCAAAGCAAAATAAAAATAGAATGAGCGAGCTATTGTTAATTCATTACTTGCTCCCAGCTCACGGGCTGACCCTTGTAGGAGGTTGCCAGAGTCAATTCCTGAACATTCTATTTTCTGATTTCACATTGCCATTTATCCAATATTTGGTCATATCTTTACCATAATAAATTACAGCAAGTAAAAACACTAAAATACATTGACATACTTAGAGAAGTGTCCTGGACCACAATGATCCGCTAATATGAATAATAAATTGTCCATAATCAAAATGCCAATACTTGGAAAAAAGTTGAGCGAAAATCAGAATATAAACTTAAAACTGACCCATGTGCTCTAAACCCCCCCGCCCCCCAGCCCGGTCCTTAAAGTACTTAGTAAATCTCTTAGCACGTGCCTCATCATGACCTGCGGCACCCTTCGTAGTCATGTCTGGAATGCTGGTGTGATCGGTCCTGGTCTTGACTAGTAAAGTCTGGTTTGCTGCTAGGTCTTTGGAGTGCATTGCTTTCTCAGGGCAATTGTGTTATTAGCAGCAAAAGTTTCAAAGTGTGCAGCAGAAAAGGTAAACTTCAAGCCGTGGTCGGCTGCCATAACGCATTGGGGAGCAGCATCACACTCCCACATCATCAGGGGCACTGGACAAACAGGATGGATCTCAGTATCGTCTGCACAAGGCGCGACTTTTCACCCAACAATTTTTCTAAAAAGTTGTAAAATGAAACTTAAGTAGACCAGATCAAGATTTTCTCATGATAATTTGATTACTGTTCCCAGGTTTCGACAACAGCAGTCAAGTCTCAACATGCAAATCACTAGTGAGGGGCCAACAAGAATACCAGCATAAAGGCGCTTAGAAAATAGAAGAAGGAAAAAAATGATGTCCTGGAAGATGCAGTCTGACACACTTTAAGCAGATGATTGCATACTATCATACAGCCCTAATTGGCCAAGTCTGAAAGGGGTGGGGCGTATAGACGAGGCAGAATTCTATTGGCTGTAATGGAACCTGCTTGCTTTCCCTTCCAGCCCCAACATACACTATTAATAGCTTGTGGCCAAGCGGTGAGCAAACACAAGGGACACTCCCAGGGGCGGAGCTTGGTCAGTAAGAATTGGCCGGAGGGGGGAGGAACAGGGGACGTGAGCTTCAAATTTCCCAACAATCATGCTGGCATATCTTGCTAAAATAGATCATACGAGAAGCAGGCGATGAAGGGGCTAGGGGAAGTGGAAAGGAGAGCAGTGTGGATGGTTAGGGTTACTCAGGACAACCCAACATATCATGGAACTCGGCACAGAAGCCAAAAATGCTGCACTGCAATGCGCGACAGGGCACGAGCACGAAAGCAGCACATCTGCGGCACTCTCCTCCACTCTGCCTAGCACCAGCGCAGAATTCTGCTCTATAGAGCACGCATACATAGTCGGAAAAGAAAACAAAACTAAAACATTTCTTCTTTTAACCCCCACTTTCAAAAGGCATTAATTTTTGTCGCAAAACATTCTCATTTTTTCTGTGAAGGAAGCCCAGTGCAAAATGTTGGTAAATTTGCCACAATATGTAACATAACTGAGAGATAAAGGGAGTGTGTGTGGGAGTGTGTGTGTGTGTGTGTGAGTGAATCCTAGATTAAATTCAACAACCACTTCATCATACCCACATGAAAGCACCTGTTCCCAAACACAGCGGAGGCCAGCATAGCTTGCAGGTGGTGGGGTGGACATGGGGGGCGGCGGGGGAGTGGGGGGGGGGGGTTGTTGCAGTGGGTGGAGGAGGAGCGAATTTTTTTTTTTTAATAAACTTACCTTGCCACTGGGTCCCGTGTCTCTGCTCCTGCTCTCCTTGTGGAGCTCAAAAAACAGGAAGCACAGCAGCCCCCAGTGACCAATCGCAACACTGCAATGCAGAGGATTGGCTTCGAGCGTCCTGGTTCAACGCTCAACCAGGGAATGGGAGCCTGGACAGGTTCTCCACGCAGGCTGTAATGCCACCTGCATGGAGAATGGGGAAAGTGCGCATGACTGATTTGGGCGGCCCACTTAAGATGGGGCAAACCACTCCTCTCCTGCCCTGCTCCGAGAGCAGAGCAGCCCCGCCCCCCAAGCAGCGCGAAGCATAAAATGACAATAACACAAAGTTATCATCATTTTATGTTTCTACTATGTACGCACTGCTTAAAAGCAGTGGGACGATGCGCCCCGCCATAGAGGAGCCGTCACCGCCCAAACCCTCCCCCTGAATCTACGCTCCTCAGCAAGGAATATCGATTATGGATTCCTCTTGATTGCTAGATTTGATGCAGGTATAGCTGCTTCATGTTACCTGAAATTATGAACCAGAGGTGCCAAGGGCAAATAAATTCAGTCTAAAAAGGGCAAGTTATTTCTTATGAAATCGTGCTCGCTGACTCGCCACAGGACTGTTGCACACGCATAGGAAGACGACTAAAATATTCACACAGATCAAAGGAAGTCCGGGACAGATCAACGATCTGTGGGGGAGACACAGTCATGCAAAAAGGAAAGGTGGTCATGCTTTGGGTAGTGGTCGTTTGTTGTTGGGAAGTGTTAAAGCCTAAAGATGTACGGTTATGCACTAAAAATTGGGTGATGAGGTCACGCGTTCCCATTGTAAGCCTGGAACGCTTAGTGTTTCCTCATCTGAGCTAAAGCGCACCCCAAATTGTCATCAACAGAAGGCATCAGTGGAAGAAGAGGGGGGCTGTGTCCCCATGGTGAGGAGCCAAACCATCTTTGTAAGTCTTGAGGACTTAATGCTGACTCTGGAATGCTGGGAGTGGACTTCTGGTTGCCAAACATCTGGAGGCTGGGCTCACATGAACGTCACTGACCTCAGAGGGGAGAGTGGACGGAGGAGGACGCCAAACGCTCGCCGCTGACAAAGGAGGTGATCTGCAGGTCTCAAGCTCAAATCCCACCATGGCAGACAGCACTTTATCCTCCTGCACAGGTACATCGAGTACCATATACTGACTGAATACTAGTAACATCTGTTATTTACAGCGCTTAGAATTGGCAAAGGCGCTATGTATGAAAAACCCCTGAATGACGTTTTGCAAAGTTCCCTAGAAAGCACCGCGCCCTGCATGCCCTCAGGGCTCAGTAAAACCAGACTTTTCTGGTCGCGGCCAGGACACATATCTTCTTTAAATCAGTCAGGGCAGCAAAAGGTGACAGCACGTCTTAAAGAACATGTGTGTGGGAAATGTGTTAAGCAGGTTGAGCCTCTATTTTTTAAACTTTCACCCTTCAGTTAGGAATTGATAATAGTTCAAACAAGCATTAGCAAAGCCAATAGGTCAGGCATTGGCAGCCAGCCTTTTGTCTTTTGCGAATGCGTGCTTTGTCATAGTCTTTGTAAAACTTTATTGTTGGGGAGGCTGCTGAGCTCTTACTTAACAAAGGAAGAAAAAAAAACACTGACTAAAATAAAAAATAGCCAGCTTCTCTTTCCTGGATGGAATTATTAACAAGCAGTGTATGTCTGAGAGAATCTTCCTGGCTATCCCCTTCATAAACAGCAAATCTCTCCCGCCAATGAATTTGTCTGTTCTCACTTGTTTACATTTTTTTAAAGTTTTTTGATGTTCTTTTAAAAATGTATAATGTTAGCATTTATGTTAACTGTATGTTGTATAAAACAGTACCAATTAATCATTTTATTTAGAACTTTAATAGTTTTATTCGAGCCCCAAGAATAATAGTTTTAAATATCTATTTGTTGATCTCTTGTGAGGTCTGAATCAAATAAAAAAAATAAAAAAGTGTGCGCGTCTTCAGCAGGTGTTTATTCCCCTGACCCATCTTGCCCACAAGAAGGCTAACGGTTTAATACTAGTTAACTGGATAAACAAGGGCGCAGGCCAGCAACCACTGGTCTTCTACATAAAACTAACCCTTAAATTCACACAATTGCCGGTCATTTGGCTTCTCGCTTAAAGAGCGCTTCTCCGAGTTCAGTTACAATGAGCAGGACCCCTAACCTTTCACTGTCAGGGGCATCAGTAAAGGTCTGGGTAAGGAGGGCAATTAACAGCCAAAGCTGATTGGTCCAGCTGGGAGCGAAGAGCCAAACCGTCTTGGAACAGTGCACAGCTGAAGGCATTTTTTAGTTATATAAACCCTTTAAAAAAATTCTTTTATATATATATTTTTTAAACAATGATGCTTTCAGTTCAGTATGTTAGTTTGCATTACTGCATTGAGCGATGCCTATGAACATTAATAAATTCTAAACATGACAAAATAATAACTGTCTCGGATACCAATAGACATTTCAATGTGTGATGTGCAATACATACAATGGTATAAATATAATAAAAGCACACAAAAAAACGCTAAAGTGACGCTATAGTTCAATGAAAATGTCCGTTAAACGTAACATTCGCAAAAAATAAATAAACCGCTGAAATTCACCAGTTCTAGTTATTTCAAGTGATTATAACTCGGTCCCTGCATTGCGAAGTGTTGTCAGCAATGTCATTTTAGCTGTCATTAGTGACATTATCAAGGATTTGATAGAAAACGTCATGAGCGATGTAATATCCTTTTTCAAGGCCCCCGCTTGGCGAATCAAGGAAGGAGCTGAAGTGGATGGGCCCTTATGGAAAGATTCAACAAACGGCGCCAAGGTTATCAGCGGAGGGGGTGGAGGCCACAAGGCCAAAAACACTTTCTCCGTCATGGGAAGAGCAACATGGCCCATCCCAGACCCATTCACAGAGACCAGCCAGGTATGGGCCACTCCTGACCGTGCGCCTGTACCATACTGAACCGCCAAGCCCCTCCCACCATGAACATCACATACCTTCTGCTATAGGAAGAGGCCTGGTGCAGAAAACTAACCAGTCCAGCCCCAGGTCCCCTCTGACAACCCAGCCAACCCCCACCTACAGAAACCACACTAGAAGTATGCAGAGGCCACGGGCCAAGTCCTCACTACTGACACCACGTGGGAGCACCAAGAGCTGCCCCCACCATCCCCCAAGACTTGTCAGAACCCTGGCAGCCACCCCACCATCACATTTTGACTCCAATTCACCACCTGCGCAGAGCAGGTGGTAAATGGATGCATTAAATAGGCTGGAATCGGAGGGGTCGGGGGGTGGACATATGCATTTTTAACCCAAAAAACTGGGTCTGCTAGGTATTCTTCACCGAGGCTGGTTTAACTTGTACCTGGATGGTGCAGAGATGGAATTACCTTCCAGAAACCGTTTCGCCACAAGCAATTCCAACCCCCAATGCACAACCCAGCTCTTAATCAGGGCCATGGTGGCTTTACACTATTGGAAGGATTACTCACATTCTCCAGAGGAAACTCACAAATGGTCTCCCTCTCCTAAGGTGGCCTCAATCATCAGAGAGAGACCCCATGGTAGAGGCCCCTTCCTCCCCCCCCCCACTTCCCATAGACTCATCTTTCAATTCCAATACATAACCTCAGAGGACAGCATACAGCTGCTCAGCCCTGATCCGCCTCCCCCACCCCCGCCAGAGTTTCCTTGTATTTTCATCTTTATCTGAATCAGATATCTGAAAACACCTACCCCCCCCCCCCCATCCAGGAGGGGAGATCCAAAGTGATCCTGTGCAGCCGGTACCAGAGTGGAACTAGCAAGGGCCCAGTCTTTCACTCCCTCTAGTCCTAAACATTACCCTACTCAGGGCTTCAAGTGGGCCGGGTCTCACTGGTGCTGAGCACCGGCAGTTTTTTAAAGGGAGCTTCGAAACGGGTATCCATCGGGCTCTGTTTTGAGCCCTGGCACAGGCCTGTTTTTTTCCGGACTGCAGTGAGTCCAGGCACATCCATGTGCCCGTGCTCACTATGCTCACGTCTCACTAGTGGAGAAGTTACGGCATGGGGTCATGCCAGGGGACCGTTGTAGGGGAAGGGAAATCCTTTAAAGAGTCATGGGGGAAAAATAGTGCAGGTACTCATTTAAATGTGGCGAGTGGGCGGGGCTTGAGGCGGGGCTTAGGAGTAGTCATGCCGATACTTCTTGACTTCTATACTACGTGCAGCACGTACCAAAACACATGAGAAATGTCTTTCAATAAACAAATGAGGTTTGTTTACTCATTACACAAGGAAAGCCAAACGCAGTAATATTTTAAGATTTCCTTGTTTTTTTAATATGTGCAACATCAATACTGTTAATTGCTGTTGCTTGGCACAATACTATATATTCTCGAGCAACACAGAAAGAAGCCAGCAGACGTGCACACACAAGCATTCCACACATTTCCTTTGATATGCCTTCCATGAGTCTCTATTCTCTCCCCCTTTCTCTCGTATTTCTCTCACACAAAAACAATCACAGGCAAGCAGACAGGCATAAGCAGACTTCACAAAAGAATCAGGTGGGATTAAAGCTATTTGAACCTGGTTACCTCCCACGGCTTTCTTAATAGCGCTGTCACCGGCTGCCTCGATTTCTGTGTTTGCAACACAGCGTGATGGTGACCACCCCGACGGTATGCAGATGAGCCCAAGCTGAATAGATCAGCGGGCTCGGCTCAGGTCTACAGAAGTGTCTGGGCTGTCTGAGACAGACCGCCAGCACCAGCGTTTCATGAGTACCGGTACTCTCCTCAGCAGTAGAGAAGTGGAGCTACTCAGACATAAAACTAAGAAGTGCCGGTACTCAGTACTGGTGAGTACCGGCCCATTTAAAGCACTCAGGGCTTTAAGTGGAAGCTTTTTTAATATTATATACAAAAGCCATAGTTGTTGCTTATTTATCTTATGCAACTAACAACCATTGACAAAGCCAATAGTCCTGACTTCTTGTAGGTATGATGTTACTTGTATCTTATGTGGATGCAATGACAGAAACAGCAAAATACAAGTCGGGCGGCACACACTGCGAAGGCACAGATTTTTAACATGCGTGTTTTAAGCAACACCCATAATTACTTTGGTCACGCCCCTTTGAGAACCCCCCCCCCCCCAGTTTTTTCATCCAACTTAAAGCTCTGCCGTACTCGGTTTTATTATGACACGTTTTAATATTATCAGGATCAAATAAGTTAATGTATTCAATGTTCTGTTTTCCTTACACAGATTCCTTTATTTCATTTGCGTTCTTGATTTCATCTTTATTCTGGTTATAATGACGTTAGCAGTCATGAGCAGGGGACTCGTCCCAAATGTAACCTGCTGATACTAAGATTAAACGTTTCATTAATAGGTTGCTGCCTGCGAACGCGGGCCTCTGCGTGCCTGGGCCTAGTTATGGCTCCAATAGGAATCCACGGACCAGGCCCTCCATTCACAGCGCAACTTGGCAGCCAATCGGAGCCGGGAGTGGGGACACGAGATGGGAGAGGCCCTCTTGAAAATGCTCTTAAATGCGTCCACCTGTTGAATCTCCTCATTCTCCCACTGCACGAGACTTTACAAGCAGCACAGCAGAGACTCGTAGGAATCGGCCCATTACTCATGCTGGGACCCTTCAAGGTCATGGGGAGGGGCAAGAGCCATAGGTTCAAGCACGAAAGGGCACCATTTACTAATGGGCGCGCGCTAGCCCCCCTCGGCCACACCCTCTGGGGTTTCCAGTATCGTCCCCCATTTTATGAGCAGTATTTTGACTTTTGAAAAGTAAAAAAAAAAAACATTAATCCATTCCATTTGATAACTTTATTTCGGTCAGAGACCATAAAAGCACAGAATAAATAACAAGAAAATTGCACATTTCATTTAAAACAATAAATAATGTCAAGTTAATACAATAGTTAAAAAACGTATTAAACTAGTGTTATCAAGAGACTCATTTGGTAAAAGACAAAATATTTAAAGAAAACTTTTCCTTCTGCGCCAGAACCCATGTAAAAAACGAGACATAGCAAAAACAATTGGGGGGTGAGTATCATATCTTAAGACCCTGCATGCGAGCATGCAGTGTCTAAACCCGGAGTTCTTGCAAATGGGAATGAGCCACTTTTTCCTTATTAAGTGGTATGCAGGACAGAAAAACAAGACATGACATATATCTTCACTGCTATGATTACATGCCGGGCAGACTGCATTTTCCGATCTTGTCCATTTGCAAGTAAATGCTCTAAGTGGTAAGGTACCATACCTCAACTGCAAATAAAGCTTCCTAGCAAGAGACGGATAAATTACATCAAGAAAGGCCTCTGCTCTGGTTTCTAGTTTTACTAGGAGAAACTCATTAGTGAGTTTCCCCAAAGAGCTTGAACCATGTAAGGTTGCTAATCTCAGCTCCCTTATGCGGCCTCTTAGATCAGATTTAGAAATCCGTGTGCAGGCTACCTCCGGAAATTCCCAGAGATCGGTCCTGCCGATCTTTATGCTGAAAGCCTTAATATGGGATAGCCATGGAATGTTCTTACTTTTAATTAATGGCCAGACCTCTAGGAATTCTTCTCTGAAAGGTGCCAGTTCATGCACCGTCCAGAGCCTTTTCCAGTAGAGTAAGGGTCGGAGAATTGCCAAATCTTCAATTGGTTCTAGCCCCAGGTCGAGGCGTAGGGGGATGAGCGGGGTACTTACAGGAAGGCCAACGAGTCTTCTCATAAAGCCCTGCTCAGCCAGGGTTAATTTGGCAATGTTTTTATGGCCCCATAACTCCGCCCCGTACAATGAAGCTGTTCTAGCTTGCAATCGGTATATTTCAGCTACTGGAGCTGCTGGTTTATATACCGAGGCTTGCTGGACTTTGCAAAGGCCCCCTGCTATTTGAGACAGCCTCAGCCATGATTTAGCGATTTGAGGTCCCCAATCAAAGTTCTCGGTCAACGTAATTCCAAGGTAGACAAAAGTCCTGACTCTCTCAAGGGGGGAGCCATTTAAGGTAGGATTTGGTCGAGTCTGTTTGGGAGGATTGAAGATCATGAATTTAGTCTTTTCTAAATTAATCTCCAAGCCTCTGGAAGTGCAGAATGCCAGGAAACCATCCAAGATGCGCTGGATGCCCGATGATGTTTTAGATATCAGCAAAGTATCATCGGCAAACATCAGAGCGGGCACTCTACCAGTAGCCAATCTTGGGGCGTCATTATTAGGGACATCAGCCAGGCGCGCGCTAGCCCCCCTCGGCCACACCCTCTGGGGTTTCCAGTATCGTCCCCCATTTTATGAGCAGTATTTTGACTTTTGAAAAGTAAAAAAAAAAACATTAATCACTTTTCAGACTCCCATATTGGAGGGAGGGTGTTGGGGGCGACACGAGGAGAGGGCAGGTAGAAGGGGGGGGGGGGCGGGGGGCGACAGGGAAGACATAATTTGGTAGGACAGAGACCAGTACGGAAGCGACCACAGTTTGTTTAACGCACGAGCAGAGGCCGCCTGTCCGGATTCCTTCAAGGTGCAGCAAATCTAAGAACATTTGAATATATCCATCCTGCGTCAGGTGTGCCGAGTTTCATAGCCTACTTATTACACCTGTTGAGTCTGGGGAGGGGCGAGAACACTCGAGAGGCAAAGCCTGGAGCGGGTGATGCCGAAAACCCCTCCCACAATGGCAATAAACAAACAGCACGTTACATTCTGTGCGTGTGCGTTACATCATGGCATTTTTTATTCAATCAAAACCAGGACGCGAGGGGTTTCCCTGTGACATTATAAACATACGCTGTGTGAGGCAGTAACAATGCTTTTTTTCATATCACTTTAATTGCATCGGACAATAACACGGACTGACATTTGCATTATTGTGACACATAATGACTGTCTATAATAATTGAATTCCTTTCAATAATGTGTTCAGGGACAACATTTGTTTTCGCTCTCGCGGCACACGTATAGGTCAGGGCTGGCTTTGCCTGTGAGCTTCAAGGCTTGATCGATGATCAATAGTGTCTGATCGCGGATATTCTCGGAGTGCAGGGTCTCGCACGTAAATCGATCGCCACTCACGACGCGACTCCGTGGAATCACATGGGGGGGGAGGGAGGGGCGAGTCTTGGATTTCTCCCACAGACTGGCTGGCCGCGCGGTGCATGCAGGGACTCCTGATGGGTTGCATGCAGGGACTCCTGATGGGTTGCGGGGCCCCCGGAATGTGTGCGTGTAGGGGGGGAGGGGGGACAGGCGTCCCAGATCTGACCAAAAGAGACTTCACCTGGAGGTAGGGCTCACCTGCACAAGAGGACACTACGACACACAGCAACAAGGCCTCGGAAAGGGTTCAGAAACAAGCCGACCTGGAGCAGAGCGGGGCACCTGTCTGGGGACTGAAGTCCTCGCAGGAAAGTACCGGTAAAGACCTCACGCAAGAAAAAAATCATAATTACTAATTCATTCCTTGGGTCCTAGAGAAGAGTGCCGAAACACGGCTTTAAACCGGTGCACTTCATGTCCCTGGGCTGAGGGTCAGTCCAGAGCCGGGAAACCCGTCACATCTGTAAGAGGAGCTTGGCTGCTCCGAGCGACCAGCTGGCTACGAGCCCTCCAGACGACATTGTTTCAAACAAGGCCTGCAGCTGCTGACCTCGCCCAGGACAGACTGGGGGGTTCAGCACTCCACCAGCCCTTCTCGCATGCACTGGACCAGTTTTCCCCTGGTATCGGCACACTGAAATCCCTTACACACCACGGGCTTGTTCTGGGGTGAAAGGAATCGTGCGCTCCGCTCCGGATTCCAAGGGCTCGGATCAGGGCAGCGTGTGGGTGTGCGCCAGGGGAAACACCGGCGTGAGCCTTATGGCGGCCAGCAGGGTGCCGTGCGAGGTCATATTACCGCGTGTACTACAGGGTCCCCCGTTCCTTTCCCATAACTCACGTGCACAGGGCCAGCCACGTCTTCCTATGCGGCAGTTGCTACAGGCCCCTCCACTCCTTCCCTGTGCCGCATGTACTACAGGGCCCCCCCATTTTTTTCCCAGAACACGTGCACAGAGCTCCTCCACTCCTACTCCATGCCACATATGACCCAGAACCCCTCCACTTCTTCCTGTGTCGCCAGTTAAGGGCCTTGTCATTGCACTTTGTCAACCGCTCCCTCCCAAGTCCTGCACAGCATAGGCAAAAAAGCACTGAAAATTTAATAGATGAAAAGGTCAAGGCCTATTGGCTTTGCCAATGCTGGATCAAAATATTGGCATGTATCAGACACCTTTTACTAATCGATGCCTCAGAGAAAAGGTATCTAAAGTAGAACAATAGTTTAGCAAACTCTTTGTCAAGTTGTAAATTTTGAGCTTGCTTTTGAAAGCAAACCATCACCAGTCTTGCTTATGCATGTATTTGCAAACAATTAGGGGCATTCTGGTCGCATTCTACAAAGCCTCAAATTGTACAGATTTGGAAAATTCAACACATTGTTACTATCATCCCACATTCCAGTATTAAAAAAACCGTCCATCCCATCAAATCAACCCACCATCTCTCCCTCAAGCTATGCCTGACCAGGACCATAAACATTAAACTAAAAGCCTCAGAAGGGTCAGCTCAGCGTGTTGATAGCTTAGTAGAGTACCATCATTAATAATACCAATACCATAGAGAGGCCTGCAGAGCGGTTCAAAGCGGACATCTTAATGAAAAGACGGATGATTCTGATTTCTTTAATTTGTGAGCATACTGTTATGCTCATTTAACAAAAATACTACATGTAGCTAAATCGTATTTGCCTGTAAGAAACGGGGATCTCTAGTTGGCAATGGTTTTCACCTTTGTCCAAGTAGGGAACCTTCCTACTACTCGTGATAAAGGGAGGTACACTCCTAAAATAACCCCTGGTCACCCCCTTGGTAGCTGGACACGAGCAGTCAGACTTAGCTTAGAGGCAGTGTGTAAAGCATTTGCACATAACCAGCAGTAACACAGTGTAAACACTCCAAAATAACACCACACCAGGTTAGAAAAATATCCAATATTTTTATATACTTGGGAAGACTAAAAACAATAAAAATCCACAATATTCAGAAATCTTCCGTTATCAAAATAACCTTTAAAAACAGTTCCTTGATGTCGATAGCTCCATCCGGGGCTATCACGGCGTTGTGAACAAACAAATCCAAAGAGTTCTGGCGGACTGCGGCATCGCGAGCCAGCTACGGTTTCGGGAAGACCCGCAAAACAGTATCTTTAGAGATGCAGGGCGTCGTTGAGCTCCCAAAAGCATAGCGTCCGCAGCCGTCGGTTGCGGAGGTCGGCACAGGAGTAGTCGGGCCCTTGAAGTCACTTGCATTGCAGATTGAACTCCTCGCGGTTGAAGTCAGGAGCACTGGCGTCGGCAGGCGTCGGGTGCTGCGGTGCAAAGTGCGGCGAGCAATGCCCTCAGGTTGCAGTGCAAGCAGCGGCTCTGTGGCGGCGTCAGATGGCGTCGGCGAGGCCAGAGTTGTGGTGGGAAGTGAATGTGGTGCTCGTCGCGGTGCTGGCAGATCACAGTGCAAGCAGCGTGGTCGTAGTTGCTGAAGCGCTGTCGTCGGCTGACGAACTGTAGTCGATGGCGCTGGCAGGTCAAGGCTGCGGTGCGGGATGAGGGTGGTGTGTCGTATAACCTTATGAGCTGTGCCCTCGAACCACGGTGCAAGAAGCAGCGTCGATTTTGGCATGGATTGGTGGCGTCGGGTATACCAAGGGGGCATCATGAAGCGAGGCGATGCGGAGTGCGGTGCCTACAGGTTGCCGTGCGAGCAGCGGCTCAGTGGCGGTGTCAGGAGGCGTCGTCAGTGAGACCAGGGCCACGGTGCGGCATTGCGGCGGTGCCCTCTGCGTTGCCTTGAGTCGGCAGCAGTGTCGTAGACTGCGTCGGGTTGCTTATTCTGTTGCAGCACAAAACACAGTCCCCAGTGCTGAGGGCAGAAGAACTTGAAGTCTTTGCTGTTCGAGACTTCTTGAACAGGGAGCAAGCTCTACCTCAAACCCTTGGAGAAACTCACAAAAATAGATTGCAGAAAGTTCAGTCCAGTCCTTTCACTTCCCCAAGACAGAAGCAGCCACTGCAGGCCAACACAGCAAAGCACTCAGCAAAGCGGTAGTTCCTCCTCACAGCTTCTCCAGCCCTTTCTTGGCAGTCTTCTTGGTCCAAAAGAGTTCTAAAGTTTAGGGGTTTGGGACCCACTTTTTATAGCCCAAAATCCTTGGCCCTCTCAGGCAGAGAGTGCATGTGCCCAGGCAGAACCAGTTCTGTTCTCTCTGGTGCAGCATCCTGGCAGGAGGTAGAGACAGCATTGTCAGAGGCAGACCGGGCCTAATCAGGTGCAGGGGAAATATCCTCCCACCACTCTAAATGCAGACCAGGACAATTCAGGTGCTAGTGAAAACTCCTCCCACTACTCTGAATGCAGCCCAGGTCTATTCAGCCCAGCCCTCATTCAGGAAAAGGAGGACACACATCAACCCCCTGTGGTCGTCAGAGAATGCACCTCCCCAACCCGTGTCACTCCAAAGCCAGCCAGTCTACACATCCTAGCAGAGGCACACAGGATGGCTAAGCAAGAAAAAACCTACTTTCTAAAAGTGGTATTTTCAAACAACGAAGGTAAAAATCACCTTTATTAAAAAAATACATCTTTAGATTCTGAGTTCAGGCATACCAAACTTTATTTTTCTATCTGGTCCCAATGGAAAGTTATATTTATAAGATGTTATAAATTAACTCCCATGCTTTCCTATGGGCCAAATAGCCTTTCAATTGTGAAAAACGAAATTGGCAGTATCTCACTATCAGGACATGCACACAAATCAGGGCATGTCCTACTTTTCATACACACTTCACACTGCCCACAGGGGTACCTTGGGCCTTTTTACTTTAGGGATGACTTACATTTAAGAAAAGGGAAGGGTAGGGTAGGGCCTGGCACGTAGGTGCACTTGCCAAGTGGACATGGAAGTTACAAACTGCACGTAGACTCTGTAGTGGCAGGTCTGAGTTACCTTTTCAGGGCTACTCATGTGGGTGGCACAATCAGTGCTGCAGGCCCACTAGTAGCATTTGATTTACAGGCCCTGGCACACTCAGTGCACTTTGTTAGGGAATGACAAGTAAATCAAATATGCCATTCATGGAAACACCAATCTATAACACAATTTCACCAAGAACATATGCACTTTAGCACTGGTTAGCAGTGGTAAAGTGCCCAGAGTCCTAAAACCAACAACAGCAGGTCAGGAAAAAAATAGGAGGAAGAAGCAAAAAGTTTGGATATAACCCTGCAAAAAGGGCTATCTCCAACACCTGTGCTTGACTAAACTAGGCCCAAACTATACCTAAATTCCATCTTGAATTCTAACGCAGCCATGATGTATATTTTCATTTCTCCCAATCCCACACGTAACAAAATGCGCACTCGTGAAATACTCTGCATCGGCATGCGGTTCTCGAAGAACTCCGGAGGAAGCCTTTTGCTACATCCATGGCTCTTTCTGCCTGTATGGCACTGTGGGTTTATTCATTGTGTGAGGATGCCATTCCTTTGAGTGCAAATTTTGAACCGACACATCCAATGATATTAGGTCAAATGGTTGATTTTAATCTTCAGATAGGGAGTGGGTTTGGGTAAGTGCTAGATGATGGTGTATTCTATTTTGTGTTCTGATTTGTCAATCTGTGAAATGATGTATGATCACCTTATGTGGACAATGCGATTTTTCCCTTTGTATCTTTTTATAAAAAGGCTCCTTCCTGGAGGTGAGCTAAAGTCTGGTTACTCCAGCCATGGAGAGCAGACCCGTGTCAATCTGTCTTGATGTTTGATTGATAGAATGCTCAGTGCAGAGAGGCTGCGCTCAGCGCCCATAGGCCATACGATGGTCAGTACAACCAAGAACCGAAAGTAAAGCGCCACGAGGGTCATGAACCGTCGAATACAATTTTCACTCAAAGACAAACTACTGTCGGTTGAAGTCTCTCATCACTCACCCCCTTGTAAGTATGACACGGATGGTGTAAACTCTTGTTGTTACACCCTAAATCAACTCGAAAAGTACATGTTGTACTCACAGTAACAAATACTCAGCGAGATGTTTCCTAGAAGACTGGCACGAATTCCTCTTACGGAGCCACAATTAATGCAAACAAGTAGGTGTGAGGTAGGGTGCGGCGAGGAAGTTATGCACTCGGCTCACAGATCTACCAAGTGAAAAGAGCACAGAAACGGACACGAATGGAGTGTCTCACAGAACACACAGTGCCTTACTATTTACAATCAGGGTCACTAGAATTATGTGGCAACGGAGGCCCAAGTTATGTGTCAGGACTGATTACATTAAGCAGAAAAAAAGAAGACAAAACATGTACCACATTCCGGGGCGTCTTGCTATTTTATCAAACACACATTAAGACAAATAATTATATCATCATCTTACAAGGAAGCACAGGAGCCATTATATGAACACGGTTCCCTCCAGGTCCCAAAGTAAACAGACTGTTTAAAACACTAATAAAAAGGGGTGCTTCTTGCACCCTAATCAAGATTTAAAAACTGGTCTTCAGCAGAGGCATATCGCAAAATGAGGGGAGGGTACACAAAATATGAAGCCCCCCCCGCCCCGAGTCTCCCATAAATCACAGACTCATTTGCCCTTTTCTGAATGAGGGCCCCCGAGAGGTTTGGGCCCCCGCTTCTGGTCTAGTTTTAGGTTCACTTTGTGTCCACACCGTCGGCATCTTTAAAAGTGCTGCTTCATGCAGGTAATAGGTCTGTACAATAAGTAGATTTTAAGCGTCTTGTTAGAGACCCCGTGGGATTTAATGCACCAGACCTTGAAAAGAAAACGTGTTTGGGATGTTGGAGTACACTGAATGCTCCTCAAAATATCTGAATTGAATGAATTATACACATAATGAAGGAAAACATTTTCATAGCACAGAAAGCATCATTATTTTCACTACTTTTGAAAAAATCATTAGGATGTTGCGGATGCTGCAGACTCGAGCCCTTCTCAGATCCATACATTGGAGACAATACTGTGCGGGCAAAGGTGCCACCTCCTTACCAGCAGTTTCATACCCGAGCACTGAACCGTTACACCTAAAATGGCGCCCAGTTCACTTTTACAAGGCGTCCACTCACCCGTGAGGGTCTCAAAGCGCTACATCCAGGAGTGTCCACTACATGAACTGCTTTTTAATGGAGCTTTGATCCTTCAGAGCTACAAACACATTTTAGTTGAAATCCACAAACTATGCAGCGGATGGTGAAATGTGCGACGGTGCAGTAAATCCAAAATTCGAAGGCAAACACTGCCGCTGCCAATCACATCAGGATCCTATATCATTTTCAGTCACCGAGATGCGTGTAGTAACAGGGGACAGGTGCAGCAGCCCAATTATTACACTCTCACCACTGCAGGGATCTGGTATTTCAGAAACGCCTCTGAGTGGGGCCATGAAGATCCACCAGTGTGGGCTTGTGGAAACCATAGGAGTAAATGCAGAAAGAGGTGCGAATGAGTCTTTAATTCCATGGGGCGCACTCTAATCTAGACCTTGGCGGAGGGGTTGGAAATGCATCTTTGCGGCAGAAATTGCTTGCAAGCGGGGCCGAACACGCATTGAGAATCAGAGGGGCCGTGCTGCTGCTAAGCTGCAACCCTTCATGTCACACACAAATCTGAGGATAACGCCTGGACACCCCATTTCATATCAAATGCTGCTTTTAACAAACGTGGGTGGTAGAGAAACCCCCCCATAGATGGGTTTTACCACCCATCATGTAATCAAGAAGCAGAAGAGGAAAGAAAGGCCAAGTGTGGCTTAGAAGCCTTGGTCTACAACGTACAAGCCAATCGGCTCTGTGATAGCTTGCAACGAAAGACCGAGAAAACAGACAACACACCATTTGAAATCTACAATACCTACCGCCCCAAGCCGCTTGCCGGGGGGGGGGGGGTGGAAGAGTCCATAAAACTGGAAACAGAACCAATAAGCCCTGGAGAAAATAAGCCTGGCGAGGATAGTGGCATCACTTTATTGTACGGGAACTTCATCACCAGGCCTAGACAGCTGATAGGAGGAGGAAACTGTGTGCGACCTCCCAAGAGCCAATGAGAGGAGCAGCAAAAACTCCTGGAAAGGGACCCAATGCACACCAATGAAGACTGCAGGAGATTACCGGGACACTCAAGTGGAGCATGAAGTCAGATGCCCCATTACATGCTACGTTCACGGCTGACCACAGATGTAGCCCATTGAGAGCATTTTAGGAGGCATGTCCTACAGCGATTGATATGGATGGACAGCATAGAGTAGGAAGCTACCATGATCCGCTTGTTGCATTACAATCACTGTGCAGTTGAAATAAGGCCCCTGTAAGTGCAGAACATCTTGTGGCTAGCAGAATTAGTTCTAAATATCAAACCACAATCTGCCCACCAGAAAGATAGGACTCTCTTGCTCCGGTTATCAAAAAACATGTCACAGTTCCAGAAGACACTGGATCTGGGATGTTAAGGAGGGCAGGCGCAAGTCACGGTCTTCAACAAATTACTGGCCCAAATGTCATCAACCTTCAAGAAGACCAAGAAACAAACTGTTGGTAAAATAAAGTATGCCAGCACACAAGCCCAGGGAAGAACCAGGCCCCAAAACCCCTCAACCACCGTGCTATAAGACGATGACCGGAAAGCTACGACTCTTGTCCCGGGTATCAATAACATCTCACAGAAGCAGTTCAAAGCCTTTCTGGGAGTTTAGGAAAGCATGGGACTTTAAGAAAGAGTACTTACAAAGCCACATTTCAGGAAACTTCACTGTAACCTAGAAACATACTGCTGGTAAAAACAAACCCAAATCACCTTGATTAGATGGATGAAGGTTATACATTTAATAAAATAAAAAATAAATCAGTACCACGAGATCATAATTAATGGTAAAAAGAAGGCTATAGTTCCACTACATAATAAAGTTACCTGTACATATCCTATCAACTACCACCCTATTTCCCAGCTAGATGAGGCGAACAAATTGTGGGAAACTGATTTTAGATCGATTTCATGCCTGGGCTAAACGAGCCAACAGCCAGGCAGGAAGACAGGAAAGGGGCGACGAACCATAAGGTTGTACCACTAGTTTTTTGTAAGTGGTTAGAAGTATATGCTGTACACGTTTGTGTGATTGGCTTTGGTTTTGTTTCAACTGTGTTCCGTGTTCTGCTCGGTTGTCTCTGGGATGTTCTTAGCCAGTGTCCACAGTGTCTATTGAGCGTGCACCCAGGCACCCCGTTGAAAGTAAGAGTTCAAACTAGGGATGAAAAACAGGGGAAATAATGCAGTTGAGACAAGTACTATTCTGGACAAGACTACATACAAACTCCCAAGCCAACCTGCAACCAGTCTCATGCAGGATATCATGGACGCAAAGGAGTGTGCAAAAATTGGCTGGGTGAGACATGTAGAAAAAATATCTAAAGGCATATAGAGGCTGTTTCCGTGGAAACCCCATCCACCATAACCATGATCAGTTCATTGACTATCAAAACTCACTACTGGCAAGAAAAAAACAAATGCAGACCATCATCAATTGCATCAGAGAAGGCACAATACTAGCAGATAATCTGGAGGTAATGTCAACTATCTGCAATAGACCCTACACAAGGCCATCACATCTGAGCTCCGAGGAACTCTGTCCTTAAGATTATGGCTTCGAGTTCCACCAGTGCAGGCACACACTGACGTAACAGGAGAGCACACATTCACCCAGAAGGGTATCTTGGTGTTGAATACCAGATGTTTAGGGTTACACAACTAAATTACACTCATTGTATCGACTCTGAAGGATGAAAGGTTCAGTGGACCTGGATTTGAACCCGTGACCATGAGGACAAACACAGGCTCCTACAGTGGACGCATTAGTCTACTGAACTACCAGCTTAAACAAAAATAGAACCCCCAAACTAATGGTGTATTATGCCATTTTCCACAAAACATTTACGCCAAGAATGCAGGAACTCTTCCAGACATTTAAGAAGTTCAGCACCAGATCTTGTAAAGATGCAAGAAAACTTTGCCAAAGGACAGATTACAGAATGGCTACCTACAAGGAACAAGTCGAAGACTCATCAGTACTTCCCCTGATAGCATCTCTAGTCTCTGTGAACTTGTTTTTATGCCTTAAGTTTTTTTCATGCCGTTTTGGTTTTTTAAGCCATTATGTTATCACTTTTTTTTTTTTAGAGCGAACTTGGGCCATGGGCGTTGGAGATTACTACACTATTACATTACACCAGGTAAGATTTGTTTTAAGCCTGTGGAGATTAAGTGATTTGCCCAGAATCACATGATGTTGAGCCGATGCTGGGACTCGTACCAAATTCCCCAGTTCCAAAGTGGGGAATTAGGCCAGATCTCATTTCATATCATTGACTTTCATACGGATTTGCCGATCATGTTTTCCAACTTTTCATATAACCGACTCCCAAGTTGATTCGTAGAGGCTTGCTTGTATACGAGGAAACAACCGTATTTGTAGTCAATAACAAGTAGTGTGGAAATACTGCTCCATACCTGCCAGCTTGAAGAACAATCAGTGTGTGAGGAGTGGGGCCTCGTGCCGAGAAGTACTTACGGGGCACCTTTGAACCGCACTCTGCCCTGCCCCAAGACCCTTCCTCCAGGAAAAAGAAGGGGGAAAAAAGCTTGCAGAGGCCGATGTCCTGGGCTGTTTACACACCCCTTAACCCCTTGAGTGCCCCGCCCTTTCCACGCCCTGTGCCGGGCGTTTCATTAGCGGGCGGGGCTCATGACGAGATAGTCTCGTCATGGGCACAGCGCAACCGCGGCCCATGACGAGACCATCTCGTCATAGGCACTCAAGAGGTTAATGGACGTGGGCAGTTCAAAGCCTCAGAAAACAAACTGGAAAATCACTTTTTACAGTGGTTTTCAGGACGTTTTCCCTGCCACCATGGGATGTAGTCTCCGCACCGGGAGACTGTGTGATGGGAGCCAATATCGTGTGTCACACGGTGGCACCGTGTGAGTTGGCAGGTATGGTGTTCGTTCTCCGACTCACCCAGTGCTTTAAGTGAGCCGCTACTGTCCGGTACGGAGTACCTGCACTTTTTTTAATTGGAAAGGGAGATAACATGCGCTGCAACACATGTAATGGAAGAGTACCAGCACTTCTCAGGAGCAAACAGGTATTTAAAGAGCGAGTACCTCACTTCTACATTTAAAATACAGGACCCCTCTCTTCTCACCCCCTACCCCACACAAGCTTCACCACGTATTTCCCGCATCAATTTGTGCGGGAAACAGAGTTTTGTAGCCCGGAAGGACTGGTATTGCCACATTATTCTTTATTCTGCGGTACAACACTCAGAATGGTAAAGAGAGCCAGCGTCTGCTAGAGCAGTAAAGGTATTTACCGAGTGACTGAGGTATTATCTTCCAAAATACGGAGGCACTCCTCCTAATCAGCCTGCGGTAACACCAGGCAGTAGCGTTACTTCCGCCACTCCTCATTAATGCGAACTTTAGTAGTGTGTTTCGAGAGAAAGAAGCCAGTTAAATTGCCTCGTGGGGAACTGAGCCCAACCTGTAGGCGAGGTTTGAGGTTTAAAAACAAACCCACACAAAACCCACACGCGGCGTTGAAACGCAGTCACCCGCATCCCCCGACTTGAGGCTCAGCCATGGAGCCGGGGCCTGTGGGGATGTGAACTTGTTCAGGCAAAACAATTCTTGGCTGAAAGGTTACGGGAAAAAAAAGAAAGTCTCTGGAGATGCTCTGGCACATCAGAAAGCTGTCACGCCGAGCCCTCCTGCCCTCGCGGCTTCCTCCAATTGAAAACATTTATTTTCACTTCCTTCTCGGGTTTTCCTCTTTCAAAGAAAATGCAAGTGTTGTAAAAACAGGAGGGAGGAGCGCGCGCGCTGAAGAGGATCGCGGCCCCGCGCGGGGGAAGCGTTTATGGGAAGAATGAGGAGAAACCCCGCCCTCCGTCACAAAGCTCGGGAGAGGGGGGGACCGAGGGGGTGCAGTGGAGGGGGGCGTCTCCCACGGGGGTGTAGATGCGCAGGGACAGCAGAGTTTTTTGTTGCGGTTATATATAGCGCGAACTCGACCGAAGGTTTCAGAGCGCTTTACATGAGCACCAGTTGCATTACAGACGGACACATTTCTTTTTTTTGTAAAGACACAAAGTGATTTGCCTAGAATCACAGGATGCTTGAGTGTCCCCCTAGACTGGAACCTTGGTCGCCAGCTTCGATGCCGGCCGCTCTGACCGTTAAGCCACACCTTCTCCTTAATATCCATTTAATTTGCACCTTTAATAAGACCAGTGCCACAGAGAGCAAAAGAAAAACTATGACTAGGGCTCAAGTCGAAAGTACATGCGGGTAAATGGCATACAGCCACTCTTTTCACAGGGTGGGCGCGGGTTGGGTGGCAGAGAAATATGGTAAACTTTTCCCGGTGTAATGCTTTTTAAAAACTTTGTTCAGTCTCTGTATACATGAGCATGCACTGTAAAACCACCAGTTGGGTTGGCCTGTCCCACTATTTACACAAATGATTTAAATACAACCATTTGGTTTTATTTCTTTTATATCTCTATAGTGCTACTCATCCCACTGAAGGGTGTCAGAGCGCTTTACATCACACATAACATAATGACAATAAATCATATGTGCAAGTAAATCAGTGTACAGGATATGTCTAACTGGTGCTAATGTAAAGTGCTCCCCCCCAAAAATGGAACCAGCAGTGAAGGTTACAAGGTGTAGAAGCCACATGTCCTTCATAGCCAGGGCTACTGGTATATTGCGATTGTGTGGCTGCAGCTATTTTTCCGCATAATTATAGATTTGCGGCAGTTCTTATACTCTATCACCTGCCGCATAATCGGCAGATTTTAACAGAAAAATTGTGTTTCTATCTTAAACGGTTCAAAACGTACTAAAAATGCAGCCACTCGTGTTGCTGAGTGGTGGAAGGCCTTTTCCAAAGCTGATCTGGTCACCTTTCTGTTGCTCACTGCTATATTTGGGTGTTAAACTGGTACTAATGAGGTGCAACCAATGCCCAGACAGGGCTACGGCATCTAAAAATGAAAAAATAATGATGTGATACTATTATAAATAGTGCCCATAATTTGCCTTTTTTTGCCTCACAATTTACTCAAGTATGCTGTAGAATTTGGCCCTCTCCTGCCGCATAACTCCAGTGGATTCTTTCCATAGCTCACTAGGCTTTATTAGAAGGATTACAAGTAATGAACTTTAAGTAACAAAAGGATCTAGTAACCCATATACATAAAGTAAAAATCTCCCATCTGCTGTTAGATAATGTGCATTGCAAGAGACATTTTAACCCGTTATGCTACTTTGATTCAAAACTGGGACTAGACAAAACACAAATGTTTCCAGCATTAGCCTCTGGAGTTGCCTTGCTACTATTAATATTCACTGAGATTTAGTTGGCACACAAAGATCTCTGCAGCAGGTGCTTTAACCCCATAAGATATTTTAAAATGCAGACTTTGAAACCAGTTAGCAGAACAGATTTATGGCCATGTTTCTCCTGGTTGCCAATCTCTTTGTGGCCAAGGTTTAAAAAACACAAATGTATAAGTTGAGGCCCAGATTTTGCACTGGGTTTAGTCACTTTTTTGGAACAACCCTGACGCAAAATCCAATTTGCTAAATATTGTAATGCGCTCAAATGTATTTATGATAGACCTGCTAAAATGAGTGAGGTGTTACGAGCTGATGTCACTTTTTGGAGCACTATGGCGCCCCCTAGCGGTGATCAACAATATATCTCCAAGATGGAAGAAACAAACAGATGGACTCCTTAAAGATCAAAATTATATTTCCACTACAACATTTCAGCTTCCACTGGTAGGTTGTACTACCCGAGGAAGGCTGAAACGTTGTAGTGGAAATAGATTTTTGTTCTATGGCGGGTCCATCTGTTTGAGTCCCTTCTTTCTTGGATATTTCATTTCTTTGTGACTCTTAACTTTTGGGATTCGGAATTTAGCTCTGGCTGACTATTTCCTTGTGAATATATATCAGTGAAAAAACCATAGGTTTCAGGCCTGATATAGTTAGGAATTAGCATTTAAAAAAACCTTTGAAATTCACAGAAAAAAAACCATAGGTTTCAGGCCTGATATAGTTAGGAATTAGCATTTAAAAAACCTTAGAAATTCACTGAAAAAACAATAGGTTTTAGGGGTGTTATAGTTAGCTGGACATTTCACTCGAACAAAACCATTGAAATTCCTCCGATATAGTTAGTTGTACTAACTACATCTCGCGCGCCCGCAATCCACTGCTGATGATGTCACATATTACATCATTCATGACATGGTCAGTGACATCACTGATGACATCTCAAATGACATCACTGATGACATCATCCATGTGAATGTGGTTTGGATCGTTATTTAAATATGTATTTATATATATATATATATATATATATATATATATATATATATATATATATATATATATATATAGCAATTTGCATTGAAGAATGAGTGGATATATAAATATCTGGATGGAGGATTTAGTAGCAGTGTGATTGACTGTTTACTTGACTAATTTATAGTGTCTCACTAAATATATTGGATAGTGACTAAACTGTGTGAATATCTGTATCACCGTGTATGTTGTTGTGTAAACTGCTGCACCAGTTGGTTACTAGCTACGTGAAAGTCTATATTATTTATTGATTAGTTAACTGAGTATTTGTATGGGAGAGTGCATGTGTGTGTGGTTCGGTGGGGGGTGTGTGACTGCCCAAAAATGTGTGAATAGTTGATTCCGTAGGTATATGGAGTTAAAACTACATGTTATAACAGTTGTTTGGGTGAGTGAATATCTTTATGGGTGTGCTGATGAGCCAATATATGTCTCAATGGTACATGTCCAACAAACTAGGAAAATAAAAGCCAGTGTATGTGTCAGTTGTTGTATATAAATAAGTATATATATGACTCAGTGATTGTATGAGTGACTGTATGGATAACTGTATACAAGTAATAGTGTTTTTATAACACACTAAGTATGAGTTATTATCTATATGAATAGATGAAGTGGTGTTTATATAAGTGTATAGCTAAGTAAAAGTAAGTATGATCCATTGTTTGCATAAGTGAGTAGGATGACTTCATAAGTGATTAGGATGTGTGCTGGTGTGTAATGTCAATATAGGTGTATAAGTGATAGTGTTCTATTGATCATTGACAGCATGTATGAGTGAATCTATAGGTAAGTGATTAGATGTGTGTATAGATCTAGGAATCACTGAGTGGGTGTTTAGAAACTTGTATTGGTGTGTCAA
Source organism: Triturus cristatus (assembly GCF_964204655.1). Lineage (NCBI taxonomy): Eukaryota > Metazoa > Chordata > Amphibia > Caudata > Salamandridae > Triturus > Triturus cristatus. The sequence goes on from NC_140582.1 coordinate 1,149,941,836, forward strand.
TGGTTTTAAATCTGGCACTCTGTATTTTACAGTGAGTGATGAAAGGTTATACTAGTGTATGATGAGGTGTATCTGATTGTCACGTGGATGATGCCATCAGTGATGTAATTTGAGATATCAGTGATGTCACTGACCATGTCATGAATGATGTAATATGTGACATCATTAGCAGTGGATTGCGGGCGAGCGAGATGTAGTTAGTACAACTAACTATATCGGAGGAATTTGAATGGTTTTGTTCGAGTGAAATGTCCAGCTCACTATAACACCCCTAAAACCTATTGTTTTTTCAGTGGATTTCTAAGGTTTTTTAAATGCTAATTCCTAACTATATCAGACCTGAAACCTATGGTTTTTTCTGTGAATTTCAAAGGTTTTTTAATTCCTAACTAGATCAGGCCTGAAACCTATGCTTTTTTTCAGTGAATTTCAAAGGTTTTGTAAATGACAATTTTTAATGTATCAATTGTGCTACTGATTTTTTTTTATACTGATTTACTACATTTTTAAACTATTTATTTTTAGATCTTTTTTTTAAATTACATTATACATTACAATACAAAATATACTTTCTCAGAATGAATTACTTTAGTTTAAATACTTGGCAAATAGGCAACAGACTTGTAAGTACAGTAGTTACAGTTGTTGCAATGGGCAACACAATTTCAAACACAAAGCAACATGGAGCTCAATGTGAATTTCTAGTTAAATGCAATTAGTTACTTTATGGATTACTTTTCTAACCACAGGACTGGATCCTAGATTCAGTCCTTGGACATCTCCTGTAAACAGTTGAGTAAAACCGTTTTGGTTACAGTAGTTATTTTTAAGGAATATTATTGTATTTTAAAAGTTGACACTTAGACATTTTTTCACATAGAATCACCAATGTTATCCTATGGCAGAAAACACTACTTACCTGCTATGTGAATTATCGTTACTTTTTCTTACTCAGTGGTGGATCCTGGATCCAGCACTGGCCAACCTCCTGTAAACAGTTGAAAGAATGTGTTTAAGTCATACAGACAATTTTTTAGGAATATTTTTAGTTTGTGAAAATAGATACTTAGAAACTTTTCTGCTGAAAACCACACAATGGATTCCTATGGAAGGAAATACAAGTTACTGGTAAGTACGCTTAGAATTACCTTTCAGAGTCAGTGCTGGGCTAAAAGATGCAGGCCTGGGTTCTCTCCTGATAACAGGTGAGTAAATCGGAATTCGTAGTTCGGCTGATTTTAGAGGAAAATTTGTACAATGGTAAAGGAAGGGGGCGAGGCCTGAGGTGACTTGTGCAAACACGCTCTGCGGCACGTTTTAAGTTGGGAAATTAATTCCTCTTCAATCCTGAGGTCCCCTGGGGGCCAACTAGCCAGGGAGCTGCAATGCAGAGAGGTGTTCAGAGGCCACGCCCCTTTTTACAACACTTTGCAACGCTGCTCCGTGGCGCTTACTGGTGGTACCTGGTGGGCTAGTTGGCCCCTAGGGGACTTCTGGATTGAAGAGGAATGAATTCCCCAACTTAAAACGCGCCACAGGGCGTGTTTGCACAGTATCACCTCAGGCCCCGCCCCCTACCTTCACCACTGTGCAAACGTGCCCCGTGGCGCATTTTAAGTTGGAAGATTAAGTCCCCTTGAATCCTGAGGTCCCCTGGCGGCCAACTAGCCCACCAGGTACCTCCAGTAAGCGCCACGGAGCTGCCTTGCAGAGAGGTGTAAAAAAGGGGCGTGGCCTCATTACACCTCTCTGCAACGCAGCCCCCTGGTGCATAATGGAGGTTCCTGGTGGGCTAGTTGGCCCCTAGGGACCCCCAGTATTCAAGGGGAATTAGATCCCCCTCTGCAAACGCGACAGGGTGCGCGTTTGCAGAGTGGTGCAAGGAGGGGGCGTGGCCTCCAGCCCGATCACTTTTTTTTTTTTTTTTTTTTTTAGAAGGGAGGTTGTGTAGCCCCCTTTCTTTTTCTAATTTTTTGGCCCTGGGGACCCCATCCCCCAGGGCCTGCCCCCAATTTCTTTTTTTTTTTTTAATTTAAAACTGGAAGGGGGCCACGTGGCCTCCCTCCGAGGCCATAATTTGCCCCGGGGACCCCAGGGCATGGCCCTTTTTTTATTCCATTTTTTTTTGGAGGGGGTCTGCCTTGCCCCCCTTCTGTGGCCCATTTTGGCCCCGGGACCCCATCCCCCGGGGCAGTTTTATTTTTTTATAAATCTTATTTTTAGGAGGTGTGACCCCCCTCCCGGGCCACTACTGGCCCCGGGGACCCCATCCCCCGGGGCCTGGCCAACTCGTTGGGGACTGTGGGGGGGGGTCCCAATCCCCCCACGGCCCCGCCGGCTCGCCACCTCCTGCGGGAGCCGGCATTGCTTTACCACATGGGAGCAGCTAACATGCTGCTCCCCATGTGGAAAAGCAATCTGCTTTGCTTCATTAAAGCGAGAGCAGGTTTCCCTGCCATTGCAAACAGCAGTGTCCCGGAGGTGGGCACCCCGGGACACTGCAGGAGCCGGCCCTGGGGGGTGGCGGTCCCCAGGGCCATCATTGGCTCCAAGGGGGGGGGGCTGCGCGGCCCCCCTCCCAGTTAATTTAAAGCCCTGGGGGGTGGTGGTCCCCGGGGCTTGGGTGTCCGTAACGGACCCCCTATTTCAAATATTTAGTGCCCCGGGGAGGTGGCGGTCCCCGGGGCGTGTGGGGTGGGGGGGACTCAAGCCCCCCCCCCCCCCACACACAGTTTTTTTTTTTTTTTTTCAACAAGCCCCGGGTGTGGCGGTCCCCGGGGATGCGGGGGGGCCATGAGCCCCCCCGTATACATTGAAATAAAGCCCCGGGGGGTGGTGGTCCCCGGGCAGTGTGGGGGGGGATTGGGACCCCCTACACTTTTTTTTTTTTTTTAATTATGCACCCGGGATTTGGCCCCCAGGGGCAAATTAGAATATTCAGCGCGGGAGTCCGCACTGAATGTATTTTTTTTTGTTTTTTTTCCCGGCCGAAATTCGCGCTGGGTGCGCGAATCTCGCCGATTTTTTTTTTTTAATTCTTTTTTTGGCCCTGGGGGTCCTTGTGGGACCCCCTGAGCAGCCCTAGGGGGTCAGGGTGTTTCTACCCTGCCCCCTTGTCACATTTTTCGCCTTTGTTTTTCAGGTTTCGGTAGAACCAAGGCACAAGATGGCTGCCAACACTTTCTGATCTGGAGTGTTGACAGCCAATTAGAATACAGCTCGTGCACGGCAGGGTGTGCGCTGGCTGCGGGGAGGGTGCGCTGATCCTCCGAGGCCATAGATATCACTAACTTTTTTACCCTAATTTTCTCAGGAACTACTGAACGGATTTACACCATTTAAGCAAAAGGCACGAGTCTGAACTGAGGACTACCTCTTTGCCAAGTTTGGTGTCATTCTGTTCAGTAGTTCGAGCTGTAGCTGCGTCAACAGGTCCTATGGGAAAATGCATGGGGAAAATGCGTTTTGGGACCCCCCTTTTTTCTCGGCCCCCGCTTGACGAAACACCGTGAAATTTTCAGGATAGGATAGGATAGCTGGCCAAAAGTTTGGAAAATTTCGCAAAGATTCGTCAATCGGCGTCAACGTTATTCCAAATAGAATGTTGCGGATTTCCTATGGAAAATAGGTCCTAACTATATCTACCTACTGGCGACCGCCACACACACACACACATACATACATATACACATATATTATATTCTGGATAATTAGTGACTGACAACGAATGGACTTATTAAAAGATGACTGCTTTGGAACTGCATCATTTGGGGGCTAACATTGAGTCTTCCCTTCTTCCTTGTAGTCTCAAAGTGGAAAAGTTAAGCAGGCCAAGACTCTGCGCTCAGTATATGGCTCGGCCATATAATGCTCAGCAGTCTTAAAGCATCATAATGCGTAAATCCCTGCTCACGTTTTGGCTACCTTCAACCTAGCAGGAGTAGGTGGAATCCTGGCCTTTTAAAGTTTGTGTAGTTTTTGTTCAGGTTGTTCACCTCGATTGCTTCTCCACATTCCTCCTCTTTCACAGGGTGCCTCTGTTCAGCAGTAGACAGTATATAATAAATAAAATGGTTCATCGCTACTGCTTTTGTCACCAATTTCCATTTCTGCCCTGTTGAGATGCCTGTACTCATTCAACAGCCTGGTGCATGTAGGATCACTGGACATTCTGCGATGACCTCCCAGTTTTTGGTGCGCAGGCACACAACATCGCACCGCCCCGTGGCTAAAAGTTGGTACGTTTTTTATTATAATTAGCATGTCTCTCACACATACCCACACCCATCACACCGCTAGGCACTGCGACTACGAACATGAAACGCACTCCTCAGTGTTCATCATATACGACAAGACAACGCTTCTCATACAGACTCAAAACCAACACCATCCCAATCTCACACACTACACGGTGTAGCCAGGTGGGTAAGCACTTCAGCACCCCACCCAGGGGTAGCAAGTGCAATACAAGTGCTACAATATAATGTCTGCCCTTACTCGGTGCTAGGAGGGCTCAGGCCTTCAACAGCTGGACACTGGTGGGGCAGATCATACAGCAGGATCAAACATCCTCGATCACATTCAATTCTGCTTCATCTTACAGCCAAAGATGCCTGTTACATAACTCATATCTTCACACACTGTTGTAAATCCCCTCACACTATGTAATGTACACTCTTGGGCACCAAGTTAACAAGTTTCATTTCAGCTTAATTGAAACAAAGACCATGGTGCCATTTATAAGAAGCAACTCATCAATTCATTCATTCACTCTCTACAGACTCAAAGTGACTTTTTAGATCTCGCCTGCGACAGGACATGCGCTCTCGCTTGCGAGATACATCGTATACAACAAGGGGCTTGCAGTCCAACCATTGCTTAGCATTTATTGTCACTCTTATTTGCTGCATTCTAATTGGCCGGCGCATGCAGGTTCACATTTCATCTTCCAGCTGGACCATGGACTAGGTACCAATCGCTTCTGTTCGATTGCTGTCCTTCCGCCGATCGTGCTGCGATTGAGGTACTACTCATTTCTTCTTCTTCCCTGTCGAACCTCTTGCCAATTTGTAGCTATAATTTACTGTGCCAAATTAATTTCAAAAGGAGACATTTTCTCCTTTTAAAATCGGTGTTTGTGACAAAAGGGGTCATCCGTTTCCACTGTGACAACAGAGATTATCTGCTTCCAAATGTATTTTCACTAAGACATGGACATTGGCAATGATTTGTAGCCATGCTGTATAGCAGTTTGGCTAAAAAGGATTTATAAAAAATAAATAAATAAAATTTAAAAAAAAAACACTGATGCATCCAGCAGTAATGCGTATTAAAAATAAAAATGTGCGTTAGCCATGGCATTTTTTAAAATTAGTTTTAACCACATTGCAAATCATTTGCACTGCTGTACAGCATGGCTACAAAACATCGCAAAAGCCACTAGTTTTCCGAGGCACAACATATTGGGTTTGCTAATGCTTGTTTTTCCTGAAAGTGCTGCCACAAGTTCATTCCACAGAGCACTGAAAAGGCAGGTTTTCTCCTACATTTAGGAATTACTACCCAGTACCAATTCCAAAGGGATTCCTCCTCGAGTATTGTAGGCTACGGAAAGGATACAAGCCACCAGAAACCTTTAAGATACAAGGACACTCCAAAAATCAGTGGTGGGAGAGGGGGGTGTCAAAACACATCAACATCCTCTTCCAGGGCTTAGAAACATGAAGACTATTTACCCAAGGACCAGTAACTCATGAATTGAATCGTGGTGGCTACAAGATTCTAATTATCCTACCCATAGGTCTCAATTTTACTGCATTATGGTGCTGTCCAGTTTAACAAAATGTTTGACAAGTTACATTCCATCTCGCTCAATGTAATCAGGTTTGTTCTCTTGTACGTCAATTTAGTATCCAGTTAAGCAAGGGAGGTATTCTGTTCACTACTCTAAAATTTTAGGGTTTAGCCTTTCCTGCTATACAAGGCCCACTCCCTTGTTTTGCATAAACCAGGTGAAGATAGACAACCCAATGATGAGCTACACACGAGACATGTAAAAACCACTGGAGTACCCTGGAAGCATTAGTTAAATAGAGGAAATGGCTTAGACCTGTTATCACTCGAAGCTTTTTACATGTAGAATAAAACTGAAAAGAACTTAGCTGCCTGTGGCTGGAAATGATGTTCAGACTGGACAGGACAGTGACTATAAGAGAAAAAGAATACATACAGTGACCACAGCAAGAAGTCTTGAGTGTTGAGATACTATCTGTAATGTCCTTGCGCGTGTCTCCAAGCTGCTCAAAACAAAACCATATTTAATGATAAGCGAGGATGGATTCGTCTTCTGGCTGGGGGCTTCCACAGTTGCCCTCTGCCAGTCTAGACTCATCCATTCCAACCCCTTGTATGGTGGTATTCCCTGGCATAAAAGAGATCTCAGGATGAGGCAGGCAGTCATTCTCTGTGTGAGATTCAAATGTATCAGACTTGCCACCCAAGTCCATCAAAGCCACCCTGCATGGTGCAGGTAGGTTTAAAATGAACGGACGAAGCTGTAATGCAGGTAACACTGGTGGCAGACGGCCTCGCTTCTGGTTCAAGATCCAGATAATGCTGGTTCCATAGTTGAGTTAAGGATTTACAGCTGCAAGTGTTCTCGCATACACAGGGTCACCGGAAGACTCCATTGCCCTGGGGACAAAATGCTCCACATCTGACCTTTCTTTTCCAAACCTGGTTCGCCAAGACTACCTCTGCCAGAATGCAGACTTATGTGATCACGCAGGCCTGAAATATGCAGTCATCTGGTAACCCTATTGAAGCTGCATCCTGGGGGCCCCCTGTGGATCTACTGGGCTGGGGAGACTAGGGTACCCATCTTTCAGCCGTGGTCAGTGCTTAATTTGAGCTGGTGGTCACAGGTGGGGCGAACCCCAATGATTTTTCCTCCTCAAGCATTCATCCATGAGCAAGGGGGAAAAAAGAAAAAAAAAAGGGGGGGGGGGGGGAAAGAGGCAGCAAGATAGGAAACTAAGTGATAAAAGGAAAAAAGAACTTGCAAGAGTGAGATGAAGGTGCAGAGGGTGTCTGGCAGCGGATGAAATAAGCATATGTTTGAATGAAGACTGCACAGCCTTGGTATGTGATACTCTTGATGTTTGTGGCTCTGGATGCAGGCTTCAGAACAAAACTATGGGCCCGGGACAAATTAAGCACTGGCCGGAAAAGCAGACCAATCAAAATTAAGTCAACTTAAAAAAACAATCTTGGCAATTAAATACCACACTTGAGGTCAGGTAAGTTATGTTATCAGGAAAACATTCAACCAGTCTTGGCATTTTAGCCAGCGGCACTCTGGGACTGTACACCCTTACGAGCAATACAATTATAGTCCCATTGCAGCATGAATCAAGTACACTGGCTGGAGGATACAGACTCCAGCATGAGTTACAGAGGGGGAGCAAAGCTCCTCCTTATGAGGCGGGGCCAACACTGACTTGAATACGACTGGTCCACTTCTATAACGTCACAGATGACCGACCTAAACAATGAAATGAACGCTGCCAGAGGCATTCCCATTGGTTAAAGAGTGACACAGGTGCTTCGAGTCCTTGCTTTTATTTCTTTTTCTCTCCGGCTAACACTAGTCAGATAGCATTCATGCAGCTGAGGAAATACAATAACAAATTATTGTAATGACTACTATACTTGCTCACTCTCTCAAGTGCGTCATAAAAATGGGAGACAAAAAAAAAAAAAAAGAAGACACACAACACCATTGCTAAATAACTGCATAGTATCCGATGAAGTCGTGACACCCAAATCAGAGTTTTCTGCGTGTAAAGGGGAATAGAGTAGGTGTGGGCGGAATTTGCAAAATTCACTTTCGCAAATTATCGCGAAAATGTTAAAAATCTCCGCAAACACGTGGAAATATCACGAAGATGCGGAAGTTTTTTTCCCGCCCATTCGCGGTATGTTCTGCGTGGTCGCGGCTCGCCAACTTACCCATGCGGTTGCTCGCGGGCGCGGCCATCTTGTTTTCACTTGTCTCGCGGTGCATGATCGTGAGAAGAAAGATGTGATCGCGAGACGAATGATGTTACTGAGGGCGCGAACTGTCGCGAGACAGCGCAAATGGCTACCAACAATCCAACATCTCGTGGAGAACGCGACCGGATCTGGAAAACTTGTCGGCGAACGCGGGGATTCAGGTAAGGCGATCGCGCGCAAGAATATATTCTTTTACAGCGCGAGCAAGCAAAACATTTCCGGTAAAATGTGAATTGCGGAAATTTTTTCATTTTCGCGCTCTCCGCGGAACGCGAAAATGTCAAATTATGGCAATTTCCATGAGTGGAACGGTTTTTTAGCCCAGGCCTAGAATAGAGTACCTCGGTCAAAGCCAAAGGCGAGAGGAGCGTGTTCTGAACACCAGGTCCAAAGTATGAGCGTATCTGACCCCCAAAGACTAGACTCTCGCGAGAAAGCAGGGCAGCCCCGTCATCGGCTCAAAGAACATCATTCACCCCAATTACAGCCGCGCGGAGCAGTAAAACTGTGCAGTGATCGTGTAAACATTTGTTATCGTTCCTGCAGATTTAAACAGTGACAGCAAACAGCTGCTCTCGGCAATTCCAATATTGATCACCACCAACAAAAGGCAGAAGGTACAGTGCAAATTTATGAGGCCGGGCTATCGATGGGTGTTCTCTCGTTCACACCGTGGCCCCAAATGCAGCGTCCCTGCCAGGGGCCCGGAACCCTAGAATAACGACAGACTGAGGAAAAAAAAAACAATGTTCTAAATCAAGGTCTACAGTTTACATGCAGCTCCTTGAAGCCGGGCCATAGCTCACTGACTGTGCTATATTAGAAGGATACACATTATAAATAGCAAGTAACAAAGACCTCTGTGTCAAAGGCAGCGACACCATCACCCCTCAATTACATATCTACACGAACGTGCGATCTGCATGTTACACACTGTGCTTTGCAGCAGGCACATTAGCCCTGAATGCTGCTTCGAGTCAAAACTGTGAACAGACTAACGCAGATCCCGCCAGCAAGTACATTAAATACCAGGGTTGCCATAACATTGTCGCTCCCTGAAAATTGCTGAGCACACATCTCCGCAGTTGGGGCTTTAACCCCATAAGATTTTAAAATGAACACTCTTTGTGACTAATTCAGTAAACCAGAACACACCGGTATCACAGCTGCCCTGGCTGCTAACATCTTTTTAAAAGTTGATATTGACCATCAGACTCCGATTTTTATGACTGCCCCTTGGGACTCCACCCTCTTGCCGCTGTCACACACTGACACCCAATTTATGGGATGATGAAGTATTCACCCCCCCCCCTCCCCCCCCAAATTCCAGCTCTGTTGCATGTTAACGAAAGGGGACACTGAACAGAGGAGAAAAGAACACGGAGCAAAAACAGATTTGCGGGTTGGACACAAGAAGAAGAAAAACTGCCACCAGGACACAAGAGGGGCTGAGGAGAAACCTAGGAGGGGCAGAAACGCAAAAGGGAGATGAGGAAAGTGGGTGGGGCCTCAAGTGCGGTTCCCCCAATATGACCCACGTCATTAGCACACGACCTATGTAGCCCATAACTTTCCCTTTTACAAAGCGTTGTTGGTATGTTGATCGAATCGGTTCACTTGGATTGACCCAGGACTACAACTCCCAGGATGCACTGTTTTTCTAAATTAAAGCAATGGAGTGGAACGCGGGTGCAAATGGGACATGAAGACATTGGCAAAACTAGGCTGAAAGGGGAGGGGGGGAAGAGAGGCTACTGGAGTGAGCTGGGTCAGAATGGAAAGCTAGAAAAATGAGGGGGGAAATAAGGGGCTAGGGAAAGAAGCCAACGTATCAGGTGCACAAGGCGAAAATTGGCGCTGGGGTCGACGCACCAACAGGTCACTTAAAGTATTGCTGGGTGGGCCCTTTGGTACTTTTGGTGGAGAAGGCCAGCGGGATCTGGAGACATTCCAAGCCACCCCTTCCCGGCCATTACCAGCCTCCACCCTCTTACCTTCCCCGGTGGTGGAGTGCAGGCTCCCGGAGCCCTCGCTGGTGTCGGACCTGCCCTGTTCATCGGTCCTCATGTTTTCTCCTGTCTCTGCCGGACTCTCATGTGCCAGTGTGTGCGAAGCCTTGGCTCGGCCCGCCCGTGCCGGTGTGTGCGAGGCCTTGGCTCGGCTCTCCTGCGCCGGTGTGTGCGAGGCCTTGGCTCGGCTCTCCTGCGCCGGTGTGTGCGAGGCCTTGGCTCGGCTCTCTTGCGCCGGTGTGCGCGAGGCCTTGGCTCGGCTCGGCTCTCCTGCGCTGGTGTGCGAAGCCTTGGCTCGGCTCTCCTGCGCTGGTGGGCGAAACCTTAACTCGGGCTCTACGGTATCGGTGTGCGCGTGGCCTTAGCTCGTTTTCTTTTTGGTTTTTTTTTTTTTGCAGATGCCTCGCTTGGAGCGAGCACAGGTGTGAGTGACCGCTAGAGCCCACCTACCGGCCCTTTAGGGGCTGGGTCACGGCTGGTCAGACCCGCACTGGCTCTCGGCCCACGGTCAGCAGGTGCTGCGCCACAGGCCTGCACCACATACCGTGGGGCCGCAAAGGATAAAGAGGCGCGCGACATACCCTGCTTACCCCTCGAAATCGAGCTGCACCACATTCCCTGCTACCCCACAGAAACCGAGAAGCACCACATACCCTGCTACCCCAAAGGACACCGAGGCTTACCCCAAAGGACACCGAGCTGCACCACATACCCTGCTACCTCAAAGGACACCGAGGCGTGCCACATACCCTGCTCACCCCACAGAAACCGCGCTGCCCACATATCCTGCTACCCCACAGTACACCGAGGCTTACCCCACAGAAACCATGCTGCACCACATACCCTGCTACCCCACAGGACACCGAGGCTTACCCCTGCACCACATACCCTGCTACCCCAAAGGACACCGAGGCTTACCCCACAGAAACCTTGCTGCACCACATACCCTGCTAACCCAAAGGACACCGAGGCCTGCCACATACCCTGCCCACCCCACAGAAACCGAGCTGCCCACATATCCTGCTACCCCACAGGACACCAAGGCTTACCCCACAGAAACCATGCTGCACCACATACCCTGCTACCCCACAGGACACCGAGGCTTACCCCACAGAAGCTGAGCTGCACCACATACCCTGCTATCCCACAGGACACCGAGGCTTACCCCTGCACCACATACCCTGCTACCCCAAAGGACACTGAGGCGTGCCGCATACCCCACAGAACCCGAGCTGCACCACATACCCTGCTACCCCACAGGACACCGAGGCTTACCCCACAGAAACTGAGCTGCATCACATACCCTGCTACTCCAAAGGACACAGAGGCATGTCACATACCCTGCTTACCCCACAGAAACCAAGCTGCACTACATACCCTGCTACCCCAGAGGACAACGAGGGGCGCCACATAACTTGCTTACCCCACAGAAACCGCACTGCACCACATACCCTGCTACCCCACAGGACACCAAGGCTTACCCCATAGAAACTGAGCTGCATCACATACCCTGCTACCCCAAAGGACACTGAGGTGTGCCACATACCCTGCTTACCCCACAGAAACTGAGCTGCATCACATACCCTGCTACCCCCAAAGTACACGGAGGTGCGCCACATACCCTGGATACCCTGCTTACCCTACAGAAACCGAGCTGCATCACTTACCCTCCTACCCCACAGGACACCGAGGCTTACCCCACAGAAACTGAGCTGCATCACTTACCCTGCTACCCCAAAGGACACTAAGGCGTGCCACATATAACCCGAGCTTAATCACACACCCTGCTACCCCCAAAGGACACTAAGGCGCGCCGCATACCCTGCTTACCCCACAGAAACCGAGCTGCATCACACACCCTGCTACCCCCTAAGGACACTGAGGGGCGCCACATACCATGCTTGCCCCACAGAAACCGAGCTGCACCACATTCCCTGCTACCTCAGAAGACACTGAGGCGCGCCACATATTCTGTTTACCCAACTGAGCTGCACCACATACCCTGCTACCCCAGAGGACACCTAGGCGCGCCGCATACCCTGCTTATCCCACAGAAACCGAGCTGCACCACATACCCTGCTACCCCAGAGGACACCGAGGCGCACGACATACCCTGATTACCCCACAGAAACCGAGCTGCACATCATTCCCTGCTGCCTCAGAAGACACTGAGGCGCGCCACATATTCTGTTTAACCAACCGAGCTGCACCACATACCCTGCTGCCCCAAAGTACACGGAGGTGCACCACATATCCTGCTTGCCCCACAGAAACCGAGAGGGCACCAGATAATCTGTTCACCACACAGGCACGGAAAAGAACCACATTATCATTTTACCCTACAGAAACCGATGTGTGCCACATAACCTACTACCCCAGCACTCAGTAAGGGTTGAGCCACATATCCTGCCTGCTCATACAGTACCGAGGGTGCACCCCATGAACTGATCCCCACACAACTTGCTTACACCACCAAGACAGAAGGACAATTCACAATCTGCTCCCACACAGGCCCCAATGTGCACCAGGCAATTTGTTTTCTCCAGTTCTCTGCGTTCACTTATCACATTGGTGCATTCTGGTACTTGTGGTTTTGTTTTTGTTCAATCCGTATTGGTTCATCACACCTGGAAGGAAGGTGTTGTAAAGGAAAGTCGAGGTCTGAGCACGAAGTGCACATGTGACATGGAGTCGTATGTTAACCCTAGCTTTTGGAAAGTGCAGTGAGTGCCATGAGTCTGTTCTCTTGGCGCAGAGAGCAGAAAGAATACACAGTCTTGTGTGAAGTTTGTTGTAAGATGAACCTTGACATGTAGATGTCCAGATATCCCATGTCATATACAGTGTGTAACTCGTCATACCGAATAGCGAATCCCCACTCAGTAAAGAACCTAGTTTGGTTTGACTCCAAATTGGCCTTTGACACTCGGATAGCCCATGGCAGGAACATGCTTCACCCTGAAAACTTTGTCGAAGATCATGGATCTCCTCCCCATAGCCGCCAGGAAAGCTGTAGTCCAGGCATTGGTGATATCTCCATTGGATTATTTTAATATTCTGTGCATCGGTGCCTCATGGGCAGATTGCAAAAGTTGCAGAGAGCGCGAAATGCAGCAGTGCGTTTATTGTTAAATCTTCCTAGACGTGCGCCCTCGGTCGCTGCCCGTGCCAAACTGCATTGGCTTCCATTGAATAAAATAATCTTTTAAATCTATGTGCCTATGTCATGAAATCTTTAAGGCAGGGGTCCCCGGTATCTGTGTTCCCTGGTGAAACCTTACCAGCCTTGCTGCAGTCTTAGATCGACTGGCGCCATCTTGGCTACGGTCCCTCTGGTGAAAAGAACCCATATGGCTGGCTGTTCTTTTGGCCTTCGAGCTTCGAAAGTGTGGAACACCTTACCTCTCCACCGCGGGATGGAAGCGACCTTCCTCAAGAAGCTTAAAATCTGGTTATTTCAGTTGCCCTAAAATGGCACGGCTTGAGTTCGGTTTAGGTTCTGTTTGGAACGGCCTCTCCAGTTCCTGGTTTGTTGCTTTTTTTTTTAGCCCAGTTTGGTTGTAGGCTGGTAGGGCAAACATAGCACCGGAACACTCCATTAGGAGTAACCAAACGCTTTACATATCAAATTATTATTATTAATGTCCCATTCCATCTTACTGGATCGCCTAAAGCAAATCGGCATCCAGGGGACAGCGCTTGACTGGATCGCGTCTTACCTACAACAGGTCTCGATCCCCCCTTACACCTCAACCGCAAAACCCCTCAAGTGGGGGGTACCACAGGGGTCGGCCTTGTGCCCACTGCTTTTCAACATCTACTTGACTCCCCTCGCCAAGCTCATCGCCGACACTGGGATCAAGGTGACATCTTATGCCGACGACACACAACTGATGTTTACTTTCAGTGGAGTGTCTGCACCTTCCTTCGACTCTCTGAAACTATGCCTAAAAAACATCCCTGCTTCGAAGAGCACTCACTTTCTTAAACTTAATGCTGACAAGACGGAGGTCTTGTTTTTTAATCAAGCTGTAATACCCTCCTCGGCATTATGGTGGCCAGCTGATTTAGGACCCCCCCTCCTAAGGACTCAGTTAAGAATCTAGGAGTTAGGTGGGACAAAGGCCTGTCCCCGCCACCCAGGTTCAACAGGTATCTGCGGCCTGCTTCGGCAAGATAAAAATCATTAGGAAATTAATTGATTACTTGCCCGAGTCAGCACGTAAAATCGTTGTGCACGCCCTAATCACTTCCCACATTGATTATGCTAACGGTCTCTATATGGGTCTTCCAACTGGTTTGATCCGTAGTCTTCAGATAGTGCAGAATTCAGCGGCCAGACTGGTCTGCAAGGTTCCCCTTCGCAAACGTATTTCTCCTTACCTGAGACAACTGCATTGGCTACTGGTGGCCAAGCGCATTGAATTTAAGGTTCTTGCATTTGCTTTCCGGGCACTTCAAGGAAGGGGGCCCAACTGTTTGAGGAAGAGACTTCGTCCTTACCAGCAGAACAGTTCTCTTAGGTCTAACCACTAACGATACCTCACCATCCCCCGTTTCATGAAAGTCAGAATTGGGGGAAGGACTTTGGAGGTGGGGACTTATAAATGCTGGAATAACCTTCCTCTTCAACTACGCACATTACAGTCTGAACAAGAATTTAGAAAGGCCCTGAAAACTTGGCTCTTTAGTCGTAATGACTAAAGTATATTGACCACTATCTCTATGAATGTCCGTGTTAGCGCCAGAACACCCCATCCGGGGTAGCTGTGCGCTTTATAAGTTTCTTTATTATTATTACTACTATGCTCTATGTTCTCGCAGCCAACGCTTCACTACCAAAGTCATGACTATCCTTTGCAGACCTCCATATTCAAGAGACTGTTGCCCTTTCCCTGACCACCATCACCGCTGAATGACTCTCACATTTATCCATTTTAAAAATTACTTCCTATGTGTAGCGCCCTAAGTCCTTTGTAAAAGCCTTTATATGTAAAGAGCTCTGAAACCTACAAGTATCAGAGTTTTATAACTACTATGCATGCTTAATGCCCTATGCTCTTTGTAGAAGCCATCATACGATGGCTAGTGAACTGCTATTAATGTACAGCGCTTTGATACCCACAGGTATCGGAGGTTTATAACTACTTTGCATGTTTACTGCTGTATTCTCTTTGTAAAGCCATCATATGATGTCGGGAAACAGCCTTTACCATTTTTTTTTGCCCTTGTGCCTCATTTTTTTCCGCCATCTTTTTGTTGACCCTAGTTCTCTGGGCGCCTTAGCACTGCTAACCAGTGCTGAGGTGCAGGTGCTCTCTCCTACCAACATGGCTGCCACAGGCCCCTGCTACTGCAGAGTGGCCATCGCACACACATACTAGTAGTCAGGAGCCGGCTGGGACATTGGGATACAGTATCTTTTTCCATCCCGCCTTTTTGTCCCATAGACTATTATGTGGAAGCTCCTGGAACCTTCCAGCCCTGGGAGGGATTTTGCTTTGCCGCCTTTGCAGGAGGGTCACCTGACCTGGAGGTATAAGGGGAAGGGAGGGAAACCTGACTAGTTAGTTGGGGCACCACTGGACCTGGGGGAACCTCTGCCGGAGCGTAGGCGGTTGGGCCTAGGGGGGAAACCTACACTACTGGGGACTGACTGAGTCTAGACCCTGCTGTATCCAAGTTAGATGAGGGACTCTGCCTGCCTACTGATCTTGCCTGGTGAGGGGGCAACCCAGGGGACCATCTCCAGCGTGCTGCAGGGACCCACCCTGCCTCTGATGCCTGCCAACTCACCCCCGTCTCATCCTTCTAAGTCTACCAGGGAGACCTGCCATCATCTTCCATTCCCCCCTAAGAGAAGTGTCGCCCTGGAGACGTGGACTGTCTGGTATGAGCCCTACAGGAGCCCCAGGTAAAGCGCTGTGCACACCTAGCGCTACCCTGCCAGGACGGTGATCCTCTGAAGATTAATCGGCCCCTACTGTCCCTGAGCGCTGTGCTGCCAGAACTGTGCCCTGAGTAAGGAACTGGCTGCTGTCGTGCGCTGGGTCCCCTCGCAGCGCTGCTTATCTGCCCCATCACTGAACTGCTGCTGTGCCTCGGCCCGTTCACACTCCCCAGCGCTATGTGAGCTATTAGCGCTATGTCAACCTACGATTCTTGAAATTGCTGGGCCCTTGTGTGTGGCGTCCTCCTCGCGCTGTGGTCCCCGAGCGCTGCCAGCCCTGTTCACCGCCGCCGCCCGGGGACCTAGGATCTAGCGCCGTATTAGTGGAAGCGCTCACTGCCCGCCATCACCGCCGTGGCCTGCAACCTGCATACTCACGCCGTGCCGCTGGGCGCGCTCACCTGCTAAAATCCACCGCCGCGGCCCCAGCGCCTATTGCCCCCAGCGTTGCCTCGCCCGAGTCCCGCCGCCGCGGCCCCCGAAGCCTGGGAGGGCCGCCGCGGTCGCGATGAAGGCTGCGCTAGGCCCGGAGTGTGAAGTCGGCTGCACCACAGGCAGGCGCGGCCCCATTGGTTCTGGTGGCCGCGCCCTCCAGGAACCGCCCTCCAATTGGTTCCCGCCGCCCAGCCTCCAGAACGCGGTGCTCCCATTGGCTCCTGGGCCAAGGCTACTCCCGGAAGGCCCGGAGCCCCGGAAAACATCGGCACGGGGGTTCCGAGGAAAGCGGGAGCCCCCGACCTCACCCCCAGGCCGGGACGGAGCCGGGACGGCCGACGGAGGCCCCAAAGCAGCAAGGTAACCCCCCTGGGGGAGGGCAGAATCCCTAGGAGATAGCGGGGCTGCTGGAGAGCCTCGGGAGCCCGGGGAGTCAGCTCCGTCACTGCCCCTCCCCTCAGGGGGCTGAAACCAGGCTCAGCAGGCCCTCGGAACCTTTCTTGTAGAGCGGTAGGGCTGGGCTGGAAACTTTGTCAAGTGTGGATGACTAGCCCCGTGGAGTGGCCCTCACTCGTAACTGTGTACCCCTTAACGCCTTTACCAGGAATCTTGTTGCCCGGGCCCTGAAGGTATAGAGAAGAGTTGATGCTTGCCTTGGGCCGCAATGAACTTGGTCACATAGGGGGATCACTGGCTAGCCTGAGGTTGAATAGTCCACTGATATAAATAACCTGATTGTTACACTGAAATGTACTGTTCTTACTTGCTGGAATGAATTGTTCGTTACTCTGAAATACACTGTTTTACTTACTATGATGAATTGGTTGTTGCCCAGAAATGCACTGATTTATTCCCCGTGATGAATTAACTGTTGCCCTGCAGTTATCTGGAGTCCTTACTTAAATGATTTCAAGGTTATTGTGATCGTATCTGCATTATTCCTGCAATGAATTGATATCCCGCGACTTGAAGTAGATAAAGAATCTTGTTTTTACTAAACCCCTTGGTGTCGTGTCCTTCATTGTGTGCGCATGGCTGAATCCGTGTGAGTGAGTGCTGCACAACTGCTTTACACAGAGCCTTCGGGTGCCTTCCTACCTCGCGCCAAGCTACCGTGTCGGAATTGGTGACCCCAGTTCTAACATTGGTGTTCAGCGGTGGGATTGGGACTTGCGCTTGTGCAGCACCCTACAGGGATTCAGTGTGCGCCGCAATTGGACACCTATCCTAACGCAAGCAAATTGCCCATCAATGTCCGTTTGAGTGTATAGGCTCCTGCTGTGAACCTGTTGCCTACGTCCTAGTGTTTTCCCTTGAATTGTCTGGGGCCCCACCTGTCAGGATGGAGTTTGAGCTGGCCAAACTAGAAATCTATACGGTGGCGCAGCTGAAGGAGTTCTGTCAGGGGATGGGGGTGTCAGTCAGGCGAGGCGCCAAGAGAGGAGCTTCAGAAAGCCTTGAGGGCATGGGTATTGGCCCACCCGAGAGGGAGAGGGGACGAGGGGCAGGGGAAGCCGGGCGCGCCGGGGGAGCCGGGCGCTCGGGGAGAACCGGGCACTCCAGGAGAGTTGGACCTACTGCAGGTTGACATGAGTGACAATGTGTTGCCAGGGAGACGTTCCAGGGCAGGCAGTAGTGAGTCAGCAGGAAGTGTGTCGGTGGAGGAGTATGAGGACAGGAGGGAGGAGAGGCAATTGAGGTTGGAGCTTGCTAGGATAGAGAAGGAGAGAGAGGAGAAGAGGCTAGCCATGGAAGAAGGGAAGCTTGCGCATGAGCTTAGCCTGAAGGAGTTGGAGCTGAAAGCATTGCAGCTAGGGGCGCAAGGATACAGGAATGGTGGCAGCGTACCCGCTGAGGTTCCACGAGAGCCTAAGATCCATCTACCGAGTGAGGTGGTGGCCAGTGTTAGTGTTGGGGATGACGTAGCTAAGTGGCTGGCGGCGTATGAGGTGTCCTTGGTAGCCCATGGGGTGCCCGAGAGTTACTGGGGGGGTGGTCTGTACCGGTACATGCCTCCCGTTGCGAGGGACCAACTCTTGGGTTTAGACAGAGAGGATCGAACCAATTACCCTGTCATGAAGGAGGCCCTGCTTAGAAAGTTTGGTCTCACCCCAGAGAAATATCGTCAAAGGTTCCGCAACAACCATAAGCTTCCCACACAGAACTGGGTGGATTTTTGTGATTATGCACGGAAGGCCTTAGAGGGTTTGGTGAGTGGCAGGGAAGTGAGAGACTAGGAGGGGCTGTATAATCTATTTTTGAGAGAGCACCTCCTCGATAAATGTTTTCCAGAGCTACGCCAACAACTGGTGGACCGCAGGCTGACTGATCCTCGGAAGCTTGCGGAGGAGGCAGATACCTGGGTTAGCACCCGGGTGTCCCACAAGGGACCCGGGGGAGACACTCAGAAGGACAGACAGGGCGCACCCCAGAAGAGAGAGGGGGGGATAAAAAGGAGTTCTTCAAGGGCCCCCAAAATAGACCTCAAGGGAAGGGTGTAGGTTCCCCACCCCAATCTGGATCACCGAAACCCACTTACCCTGACAAGAGTCAGCCGCCCAGAACTGTCCGGTGTTATGAATGTGGGGAGGTTGGGCACTACAAGGGAGATCCCCAGTGCCGCAAACGGTCCCCAGCCCCCACAGGTGGTAAGAGCCCCGGGGTGGCTAGTGTAGCGCTGGGGGAGGAGTTGTCCCTAGATGAGGGGGGTGAGTGGACCGGCCTGACTCTGGTTTCACTGGGGGATAGAGAGATGGTCCCAGTGACCAAGTTGCCCTCGAACACTGCCAAGTACCGGCAGATGGTACGGGTTAACGGGGAGGAGGTGGAGGCTCTGAGGGACACGGGTGCCAGCATGACGATGGTAAGGCATCAGCTGGTGTCCCCAGAGCAGGTGATTCCCGAGGTATTCCACCTGGTGGTAATGGCTGATAACAGCCTGAGTCATTACCCCGTGGCCCAAGTTCCCTTTGAGTGGGGAGGAGTCTCAGGTCAGTTGAGAGCTGCTGTCAGCCCTGCCATGCCGGTGGATTGTCTGCTCGGAAACGATCTGGAACATACCGCCTGGAAGGAGGTGGAGTTCAACGCTCATGCTGAGATGCTGGGGTTACCAGGATGGACTTGCGTAGTCACGAGGTCCATGGCTACTCGGCAAGGAACTCAACCCGGGTTGGAGCCTGGAACAATGGCCCGGCCCGATGCTGGTCAGGAGGACGTTGTGGGATACGCACCCTGTGAGATGGATGGGGAGCCCGCGGAGGTGACCCAGGAGTCCGCAGAGGTGGATGTTGTTCCCGTGGGGGACTTGCCGACCCCTGCAGAGTGGCAGGTGGAAGGAGGGCCTACCCGGGAGGAATTTTGTCAGGCACAGAGGGAGTGCCCCACGCTTGAAGGTATGCGGCGACAGGCCAAAGCCCAAGCAACGAACCAGGAGACCGTCAATTATCATATTTACTGGGAGGATTGTCTCCTCTACAGTGAGCCTAAGGCTCTGGTGCATGGGTCATCTAGGGCCTTAGTGGTCCCCCAGTGCTACCGGGCCTTTCTGCTCGAATTGGCACATGAAATACCACTAGCAGGACACCTGGGCCAGGACAAAACCTTTGCTAGGTTAGTCCCACATTCTGGCCCAGAATGCGAGATGCCTCTGACATCTTTTGCAAGACCTGTAAGACTTGTCAGGCGAGTGGCAAGACTGGGACCAAGTTGAAGGTCCCTCTGGAACCGCTCCCAGTGGTCGGTACCCCTTCTGAGCGGGTAGGCATTGACATTGTCGGGCCGATGGACCCGCCGACTTCTTCGGGACACCAGTTCATCTTGGTGTTAGTGGACCACGCCACCCGGTACCCGGAGGCGATTCCTCTGAGAACCATCACGGCACCTGCGGTGGCGCGGGCCTTGATTGGGATTTTTACCTGTGTGGGATTCCCCAAAGTCGTGGTGTCAGATAGGGGCACTAATTTAATGTCGGCCTACATGCAGGCCACGTGGAAGGAGTGTGGAGTGACCTACAGGTTCTCCACTCCTTACCACCCCCAGACTAACGGGCTCGTAGAGCGCTTTAACAAGACTCTGAAGGGGATGATCCGGAGTCTGCCCGAGGACTTGAGGCGGAAGTGGGACGTCCTCCTACCCTGTCTGCTATTTTCCTATCGAGAGGTGCCGCAGAAGGGAGTCGGGTTCAGCCCCTTTGAGCTGCTCTATGGCCAAGCCTCAGACAATTTGGAGGCTAGTCAAGCCGTCATGAAGGAGTGGTATGACCGCAACGCTCGGACGGTGGAGTTGGATGTTGGACAGAAGGTGTGGGTCATGGAGCCTGGAGAGCTTAGTGCCCTCCAGGACCGGTGGACTGGGCCGTACGACATCATGGAGAAGAGAGGCCAGACCACTTACGTCGCTGACCTTAAGACCCCCCGACAACCCCATAGGGTGTTCCACATCAACCGCCTAAAGCCGCACCACGAGAGATCGGAGCTTGCTCTCCTCATGGTGACGGATGGGAGCGAAGAGGAAGAGAGTGAGCCTCTTCCGGACCTTCTGGCAACTCAAGAGAAGGATGAATCGGTGGAAGGAGTTGTCCTCTCCCCATCCTTGACCCCGGAGCAACAGAGGGACTGCCGCCGGATCTTGGAGCAGTACGCCTCGTTGTTCTCCCTCACTCCTGGGATCACGCACCTGTGTACCCATGATGTCGACACAGGGGACAGTCCGCCTGTGAAAACCAATTCTTATCGGCTGTCCGACAAGGTCAAATCCAGCATCCAGGGTGAGGTGGCCAAGATGTTGGAGCTGGGGGTGATTGAGCCTTCCAGCAGCCCATGGGCTAGTCCGGTGGTGTTGGTGCCAAAAGCGGCCCCATCGGGCACCACACCAGAACTTCGGTTCTGTGTGGATTATCGTGGCTTGAACTCCGTGACCAAGACGGATGCTCACCCGATCCCTAGGGCGGATGAGCTGATTGACCGGCTGGGAGCAGCTCCGTATCTAAGTACCATCGATCTGACGTCCAGATACTAGCAGATTGCCATGGCCGATGGAGCAAAGGAGAAGACTGCGTTCTCCACCCCCGAGGGCCACTTTCAATTTCGGGTGATGCCCTTCGGGCTCAAGAATGCTCCGGCCACTTTCCAGCGGTTGGTTAACCAGGTGCTGTCTGGCCTAGAGGCCTTCTCGGCTGCCTACCTGGAAGACATAGCCGTCTTCAGCAGCAGCTGGAAAGACCATCTGGAGCACCTCCAGGAGGTGCTACAGGCTCTACAACGGGCTGGCCTTACCATCAAGGCTAGCAAGTGCCAGATTGGACAGGGATCTGTCGTCTACCTGGGACACCTGGTGGGCGTGGGTAAGGTGCAACCCCTCCAGGCTAAAATTGAGACCATCTTGGCCTGGGAGCCCCCCAAAACCCAAACGGAGGTCCGGGCTTTTCTCTGCCTCACAGGTTACTACCGCTGGTTCGTCAAGGGGTACGGAACCATCGTGGCCCCTCTGACGGAGTTGACCTCTAAAAAGCAACCCCGTAGAGTAATTTGGACGGCTGCCTGTTAAGAAGCCTTTGACACCCTAAAGCATGCGTTGTGCATCGCTCCGGTGCTGCGAACTCCCAGATTTTAATAAGGAATTCATCGTGCAGACACACGCCTCTGAGCATGGCATTGGAGCTGTGCTCTCTCAACAGAACGAGGAAGGCCAAGACCAGCCAGTGGCCTTTATTTCCCGACGACTACTCCCCCGGGAACAGCGGTGGAGTACCATTGAACGCGAAGCGTTCGCCGTGGTCTGGGCCCTGAAGAAGCTGAGGCCGTATCTTTTTGGCTCTCACTTCCTCATTCAGACCGACCACCGCCCCCTTCGCTAGCTCATGCAATAGAGGCAAAAACCCGAAATTGTTGAGGTGGTCCATTTCCCTACAGGGGATGGCCTCTCGGGTGGAACATCGACCCGGAGTAGACCACGCCAGCGCTGACGGTCTCTCCCGGTTCTTCCGCCTTAGTGAAGAGAACTCCCTAGAGGCTGGGTAGCTCTCCCCACTTTCGGCTGGGGGGGACGCATGTTAGACCTGTCAGCCCTAGGGTGGTCTACCCTGTTTTTTTTGCCCTTGTGCCTCATTTTTTTCCGCCATCTTTTTGTTGGCCCTAGGTCTCTGGGCACCTTAGCACTGCTAACCAGTGCTGAGGTGCAGGTGCTCTCCTACAAACATGGCTGCCACAGGCCCCTGCTACTGCAGAGTGGCCATCGCGCACCCATACTAGTAGTCAGGAGCCGGCTGGGACATTGGGATACAGTATCTTTTTCCATCCCGCTTTTTTGTCCCATAGACTATTATGTGGAAGCTCCTGGAACCTTCCAGCCCTGGGAGGGATTTTGCTTTGCCGCCTTTGCAGGAGGGTCACCTGACCTGGGGGTATAAGGGGAAAGGAGGGAAACCTGACTAGTTAGTTGGGGCACCGCTGGACCTGGGGGAACCTCTGCCGGAGCGTAGGCGGTTGGGCCTAGGGGAGAAACCTACACTACTGGGGACTGACTGAGTCTAGGCCCTGCTGTACCCAAGTTAGATGAGGGACTCTGCCTGCCTACTGATCTTGCCTGGTGAGGGGGCAACCCAGGGGACCATCTCCAGCGTGCTGCAGGGACCCACCCTGCCTCTGATGCCTGCCAACTCACCCCCGTCTCATCCTTCTAAGTCTACCAGGGAGACCTGCCATCATCTTCCATTCCCCCCTAAGAGAAGTGTCGCCCTGGAGACATGGACTGTCTGGTATGAGCCCTACAGGAGCCACAGGTAAAGCGCTGTGCACACCTAGCGCTACCCTGCCAGGACGGTGATCCTCTGAAGATTAATCTGCCCCTACTGTCCCTGAGTGCTGTGCTGCCAGAACTGTGCCCTGAGTAAGGAACTGGCTGCTGTTGTGCGCTGGGTCCCCTCGCAGTGCTGCTTATCTGCCCCATCACTGAACTGCTGCTGTGCCTCGGCCCGTTCACACCCCCCAGCGCTATGTGAGCTATTAGTGCTATGTCAACCTACGATTCTTGAAATTGCTGGGCCCTTGTGTGTGGCGTTCTCCTCGCACTGTGGTCACCGAGCGCTGCCAGCCCTGTTCACCGCTGCCGCCCGGGGACCTAGGATCTAGCGCCGTATTAGTGGAAGCGCTCACTGCCCACCATCACCGCCGCGGCCTGGAACCTGCATACCCTCGCTGTGCCGCTGGGCGCGCTCACCTGCTGAAATCCACAGCCGCGGCGCCAGCGCCTATTGCCCCCAGCGTTGCCTCGCCCGAGTCCTGCCGCGGCGACCCCCGAAGCCTGGGAGGGCAGCTGCGGTCGCGAGGAAGGCTGCGCTAGGCCCGGAGTGTGACGTCGGCTGCACCACGCGGCAGGCGAGGCCCCATTGGTTCTGGTGGCCGCGCCCTCCAGGAACCGCCCTCCGATTGGTTCCCGCCACCCAGCCTCCAGAACACGGTGCTCCCATTGGCTCCTGGACCAAGGCTACTCCCGGAAGGCCCGGAGCCCCGGAAAACATCGGCACAGGGGCTCCGAGGAAAGCGGGAGTCCCCGATCTCACCCCCAGGCCGGGACGGAGCCGGGACGGCCGACGGAGGCCCCAAAGCAGCAAGGTAATCCCCCTGGGGGAGGGCAGAATTCCTAGGAGATAGCGGGACTGCTGGAGAGCCTCGGGAGCCCGGGGAGGCAGCTCTGTCACCGCCCCTCCCCTCAGGGGGCTGAAACCGGGCTCAACAGGCCCTCGGAACCTTTCTTGTAGAGCGGTAGGGCTGGGCCGGAAACTTTGTCAAGTGTGGATGACTAGCTCCGTGGAGTGGCCCTCACTCGTAACTGTGTACCCCTTAACGCCTTTACCAGGAATCTTGTTGTCCGGGGCCTGAAGGTATAGAGAAGAGTTGATGCTTGCCTTGGGCCACAATGAACTTGGTTACATAGGGGGATCACTGGCTAGCCTGAGGTTGAGTAGTCCACTGATATAAATAACCTGATTGTTACACTTAAATGTACTGTTCTTACTTGCTGGAATGAATTGTTCGGTACACTGAAATACACTGTTTTACTTACTATGATGAATTAGTTGTTGCCCAGAAATGCACTGATTTATTCCCTGTGATGAATTAACTGTTGCCCTGCGGTTATCTGGAGTCCTTACTTAAATTAATTCAAGGTTATTGTGATCGTATCTGCATTATTCCTGCAGTGAATTGATATCCCGCGACTTGAAGTAGATAAAGAATCTTGTTTTTACTAAACCCCTTGGTGTCGTGTCCTTCATTGTGTGCGCATGGCTGAATCCGTGTGAGTGAGTGCTGCACAACTGTTTTACACAGAGCCTTCGGGTGCCTTCCTACCTCGCGCCAAGCTACCGTGTCTGAATTGGTGACCCCAGTTCTAACAACCATGCAGGCGTTTCGACGCAATGCATTTACGGTTCTTTTATAACAATGCAATGCCTTTACCACACATGTCTTTACCACGCATGCCTTTGCAACAAAATGGCAAGTATATGTAAGTTAAAGGTGTATATGTGTGTGTTTATGTATATATATGTTTGGGTAAGGATGTTTTTAGGATTTTGGGGTGAGTAAGGGAATTGGATGGTAAGGGTATTTTTAAGGTTTAGGGGTGGGTAAAGGAATAGGATGGTAAGGGTGTTTTTAGGGTTCAGGTTTGGGTAGGTGAACAGGGTGGTAAGGTAACCCAAAAAAGCTTGTTTCAAGAGTTCCCCCATAAATGAAATATTTGTTATAATAAAAAATAGGGGAGTTGGGAGAGTTGTTCCAATCCCCCCCAAAAGTACAATATATATATATATGTATATTCACTGAAAAAACCATAGGTTTCACACATGTTATAGTTAGCGGAAATTTTACTGATAAAAAACCAATGAAATTCCCCCGTTATAGTTAGTGCAGGCAACTATAACTCACGCGACCGCAATCCTCTGCTGATGCTAATACTGTATTTAGACACTTATTTGCCCAGGTCTTCTTCCATACATTTTTAGCTATACATATATTACAAATATTTTTTTTTTCATAAAGACACATATGTCATCAGCAGAAGATTGCGGTCGCGTGAGTTATAGTTGCCTGCACTAACTATAACGGGGAAATTTCATTGGTTTTTATCAGTAAAATTTCCGCTAACTATAACATGTGTGAAAGCTATGGTTTTTTCAGTGAATTTGCAAGGTTTTTTAAATGCTAATTCCTAACTATAACGTGTGTGAAACCTATGGTTTTTTCAGTGAATTTGTACGGTTTTTTAAATGCTAAGTTACTTTACGCCATTCGTGGCGTGCGCGCCCACTTAACACAGTTCGTTCCGTGCGCGCCGTGCACGCACGGTGGGCACGCGGTGCGCTACGCGCACCGCGTGCCCACGTTACGCTAGATGGGCCATGTACGCACGATGCGCTTCGCGCACCGTGCGCACATGGAGGACATATGATGCACTTCGTTTTGAAAGGTAATATTTTAATTTTTCGTATATTTAATAAGCCATGCACAAATGGTGCCCTTCGGGCACCATTTGCACACGGGGTGGAGAGAGTGTGGATAATTTTTTTTTTTATTATTTTTTTTTTTAATATTTTAGTTTATCTCATGTATATTAAGCCATGCACAAATGGTGCCCTTCGGGCACCAATTCCACACGGGGAGGAGAAAGTGTGGATAATTTTTTTTGTTTTTCAATTTTTTACCGTACGCGTACGGTAAGCGTAATCGGCGAAATTACCGAAAAAATAAAAATTCAGTTTTTGGCCTTGGGGGATCTTTGGGGACTCCCTCAACATGGCTATGTGTGTGGGAGCTGTCTAAACAGCCCCTTTGCATGTTTTTGGGCTTTATATTTTAAAAATCACTCTCAGTGCGAGAGAGAAAATGGCGGACGCCACTTCCTGGTTTCGGCCGATTCAAATGTTTACTAAGATCTAAGAGCCAATCAGAATCGCGCTCGCGCACGCCACCGTACGCGTACGGTAAGCGTACCGTAAGCGCACCGTAAGCTGGCTCAGATACATATATTGATTTAAAGGCTATTTTCTCAGAATCTACTGAACAGATTTACACCAAACCTACAAAAGGCACTTCCTTGACCTGAGGACTACCTCTCTGCCAAATTTCTAGTAATTCTGTTCAGCCGTTCGGGCTGTAGCCCTGTCTAAAGGTCCTATGGAAAAATGCATGGGAAAAACGCGTTTTGGGACCCCCCTTTTATCTCAGCCCCCGCTTGACGAATCCCCCCGAGACTTTCAGGGTAGGAGCGGAGCGTAGCGCCCCACCTATTTTGAAAAATTCGCGAGGATTCGTCGACCGGCGCCAAAGTTATTCAAAATAGAATGTTGCGGATTTCCTATGGAAACGTGGTCCTAACTATAACTACCTACTGGCGACCGCCAGTAGGTAATATATATATATTCACTTAAAAAACCATAGGTTTCACGCATGTTATAGTTAGGTGGACATTTCACTCGTAAAAAACCAATGAAATTCCCCCGTTATAGTTAGGTCAGATAACTATAACTCGCGCGACCGCCACTCTATCACAAGGATGATGTCATCAGTGATGTCATGAGTGATGCCACTGACCATGTCATGAGTGATGAAATATGTGACGTCCTGAGCACTGGATTGCGGGCGCGCGAGTTATAGTTATCTGACCTAACTATAACAGGGGAATTTCATTGTTTTTTTACGAGTGAAATGTCCACCTAACTATAACATGCGTGAAACCTATGGTTTTTTAAGTGAATTTGTACGGTTTTTTAAATGCTAATTTTTTTTTTTTATGGTTTTTCACCGTGCGCGCACCCCGCAATTTAAAAAAAAAATAAAATAAAATGTTTTTTCACCCTTCGGGGTACTTTAGGGACCCCCTGACAAAGGCTAGGGGGTCAGGAACTCTCTACCCTGCCCCCTTTTCACGTTCGCCACCTCTCTTTTTCACTCTCGCACCCACAACAAACTAAATGGCAGCCGACACTTCCTGATTTCGAACGATTCGAACGTTGACTGACATGTAACCACCAATCAGAATTACGCTCGCGCACGTTAGGGTGTGCGCACCGTGCGTGCACGGTGCGCGGCTATAGATATGTATGTGCTTTTAAATGCCATTTTCTCAGGAACTACTGAACAGATTGACTCCATATATGCAAAAGGCACTTCCCTGACCTGAGGACTACCTCTCTGCCAAATTTCAAGTAATTCTGTTCAGCCGTTCGGGCTGTACCTTCGACTGAAGGTCCTATGGGAAAATGCATGGGGAAAACGTGTTTTGGGACCCCCCTTTTTTCTTTGCCCCCGCTTGACGAATCACCCCGAGACTTTCAGGGTAGGAGCTGAGCGGAGCGCCCCATTAGTTTTGAAAATTTCGCGAGGATTCGTCAACCGGCGCCAAAGTTATTCAAAATAGAATTTTCAGATTTCCTATGGAAACATGGTCCTAACTATAACTATCTACTGGCGACCGCCAGTAGATAATATATATACACAGTCCAAAGGACGATATGGAGCACTCAAAGATAATCTCAAAGTAAATTTACGCCCCTCGCCACAGCCGTATCTCAGAGTCCATTCAGGCCCCTACACGCAGACTTCGGTCAAATGGCCAGATGCTGCAGTATGAGCGCCACAGTACTGAGCATCTGTTCAAAGGTCATGTAGGGTCACATTTTCATTTACTCTGACAAAATTAAATGTCTTAAAGCATGCACAGTGATGTTGGCTAAATATCCAAGACTGGCTACAGATACCACTTGGTACCATTTTGTGCCATAGGATTTAAGCTATACCTCACTGATGAGGCCTACCTAGACTGACACCCGTCGGGTGTCCCTTGCGTTTCTGTTCAGAGGGAACCTGATATGCCAGTTCGAGGCAAGCTGGACTGTTTCTACCAGAGCATGACCAAAATTAATCTGCATATGACTGATCTGTCTGAGGTGGCACAGTAGGTGAAAAACAATGAACTGGAATGCAGTTGGAGGATTGTCAGTGGCTGAGACTGTTGACAGAATTTTACTCATCACTTTTGTGTTATTCTCTGTGAGATTGTGTCGGGCCCCGTTTAGAGGGGCAACAGGATAGACGGGGACTACTGTGCCTCAGCCTTGATGGTTGCCCTTATGCGCAGATGTCAGTCCCGTGTTCAAGCTCACCTCACTGATGAGCCCTAAGTAGGCCAACACCGGGCTGGTGTTTGCCCGTGTGTGTGTTGGGAGGGGAGGTGGCCTGGCATTTGAGGCTCGGCCGCTCCTATTGGAGCAGGACCTAGGCTGATGTGCATATGGCGAGTCTGCCTAGAGTGGCATAGCGGGTGAAAATGGACTGGAATGGCAGCCTGAGTGATTGGCAGTAACTAAGACGTTTGCAAGCATTCCGCCTGCCAACTTGGTGTTTTCCACAGCACATGGCATTATGGCCATTATTAGCTAAACATTTTTGATGTTTTAAACAGTTTTAGGCTTGAAATTTGCATTAGTCAGAATATGCTATTTCTCTAATAGTCTGAAATGTGCCATGCCTCTAGTTCAAGTCTTTCTTTTTATAAAACATTGCTATTAGCCCCTGTTAATTTGCTTTGTTCAGGAGAATCAAGCAAGCACAAGTTTTATGACCCCACACGCCTGCTCCGTATGTTCTCACATCCAGGCTTTTAGATTTATACAACTGGACCATCTCTTTGCTAGGCTTATGCCCCATTTTGTTGCGAATCTAAAAATAGCACATGTACTCCCATTTTCTGTATTCTCTGGGTGGTCATGCTGTCCCATGACAAATTTTCTTTAATCATGAATGATCCGTAAGTAATTAAAATATGGATTCAATATCTACCATAGAGTCATCGTAATCTGTGTTTTGTCAAACGTATAGGGGAGCATGGTGAAGTCAAACAGCAAAATATTTTTTGATAGAGCTGCATTTGGGCAGCATATTGGGAGTAACTGTATGTATGTGTAAATTTATTGTATGATTAATTAAAATCATTACAATCACTTAATTCAAAACAAGAAATATCCTTTAAGACATAACTTAAATACAATATCCACGAGATGCCGATATAGTCATATATACAATATTACTATAATCAACTTTGAAAAGCAAATAAGCGAATGCATTTTTTCCGGTGATACAACTAAATCACGAAAGTGCAAAGTGCCTACTAGCATACATATAAACTAACCTTGCCTAGCAATGGAGTTAAGAGCAATAAGACTTATTGAGCCCGAATATTAAAATAGATCAGTCATATAAACAACATTACAATAGGCAGCACTGAAAACAAAGTCACAAAAGTTCAAAGTGCATGTATGCCAGCAAATAACCTGTACATTCCTCAGCAGCAGAGTTAAAACCCATGAAGTAACAGATTGTACCAGATAGCTGCAATTCCTATAGCCAAGTGATTTCATAAGACCAAAGCTCTAGGCCTACTAAGTTGTAAACAAATATTTCTTAACAGTTAGGCATGGGCAAAGCATCCACAAAACATGTGCAAATACACTAACCTGAAATACTGTTGAATGATTTACCCTGTTCAGCCCTTAAATGCCACAAACATGCAGTCAATTTACAATGACTTAGTGAGCCTAAGGAATGGTTAAGCGACTATCGACAGATAGACAGCAATATTCCTAATTACAGGCAGATTAAATTGAAGCAGATAATTTTTTTGGGCCTCATCCAAAAAGTTAACAAACTGGCAGATAAGTGGAATCAAGTTGCCTGATAGACATAACATAAGGGCTTGGCGACACATTCTTACCCCTAAAATATAAAGGTCTCAGCAAAATTCTACGGGCCCTAATAAACTTGGACAATACATACTATATGCACTATATGGATGTAACTGATTCCAGAGGTGTGCAGTTGCCCCCTAAGAGGGTGAATGCATACATTAATCACCGCAGATGCCTGAATAGACTCTTGTAGTAGAATACATGAGATTGGATCGGGAAGAGAGTGCATCATCACAGTTTACACGTCGTGAGAGGTTCTTTCATTGCAGTGCTTACTTTGTAAGATAAGTGCCAAGGTCCAAAGTTCTGCTCAGAAGTCCAGTGCTGGCACCATCAAAGGCCAGGGTGTGGAATACTTGGGTTGTGTTGACTTGATTCCACCTCATGTCATTAATCCTGCACGAGACAGTCCCTGCCCAGTCTGTATCTCACTCTTGCAAGTTCTGTTTCAACACTTATTTCTCTTTTTGTCACTGTTTTACATTCTTTCTCTTCCTCCTTCGTTGCCCTGTGTGTGTTTTTCTCTGTTAAATGTGCATAGAAGTCTGTTGAGGAAAAATAAGCGCCGGTGCCCAAAACTGAGTGGCGGTGGGCCCCATCTGCAACCACCAGCTCTAACTAGGCACTGTTTAGATGAGAGTCGAAACAACTGAATACTTGGAACATACCCCAATTTATTCCTCTAAGTAGCTTATTTATATATTTTTTATGTCAGATCCCGTTAGTGGGGCATGGGGCAAATAGGGGGGGCTACTGGCCCTCGGCCATGGGAGTGGGGTAATTTGCCTGTGATGTTCTGGGGTCTGTCCTGCTATAGCCCTGCAAACTGGGCCAGGTTCAACCCCTTCAGCAAATCAGCACATAACTCTGAGTGGTAGCAAAAGCGAGCACTCCTAGCCTTCTCAGGGAGGTAGTATGGGGTTGAATTCAAGCTCAGAGCTCAGCAATCCCCCGCAGTCCAAGAATTGCTTACTCAGACCAGTGCTTGTCTTTTATATTTAAAAAAGTTCCTTAGTAGACCCCAAAAAAAGACTACAAACTACAAGATGCTGGTCTGAATTTCCACTGGCGAAGGGCCACTGTTCCCAGGGTTCAAGGGTTCTTGCCCCCTACCTTCCTCTAACTAGGCATAAGGTGTGGCCCTGCAGGTTTCAGGCACAGGTGCAGCGATGTCTCTCATTCAGAGTTTGTATGCTAAGTTTTACAATCTTAGTCTCAGTATGTAAATCTCACCGATGCAAAACACTGAATCTTCTCCATGTTATACAATTGAAAACAGAATATGATGCCAACCAAGAAAATTTGCTTTTGAAAAGTTGATAAGGAAGCAAAGTTGATGCATAAGTTATAGACATTTGCAGGGGTCAATTACATTAAGTGTAATATAAATGTGCTTGAAGAAATACATTGTTTTCTGTTACTTAATTTCTTCTGGTTCCTACGCAAACTTTTGCACGTTCCCTTGTATTTAAACGAAATGAATGCACTGTCCAAGACAGCTTAGTCCCACTTCTGCCAAGTAGCTATATGTCACAAATAACTTAAAATCTATGTTTTTTAGGTGCTACATTTAGCCAACCAGTGTCCAGCATTTCTAGCAGTAAGAGAAGTTGGAGTACGACATTGGCCGGACAACTAGTTCTAGAGAGACAGCAGTCACCTTTTTAGGTGGATCGCCAGTTCAGTAGACGCTACCACTCTCCTACAGGCGAGACAGAAACAGATATAAGGACACCTAGCCGGCCAGGTGGATTTCTTGCAATGGGACTTGATGTTAAATTCAGTAACACGTGATTAGAGCCAGTAAATGGAGCACGGTGAAGTTGAAGGGCTTTCAAGAAATGGATATAACTCTCCTTCTCTGTGTTTTCAGTCATTGCCGTAGAGATCTGTAAACGTCAGCTTTGGGGCGTGACTGGTAGGACACGTGTGGGAAGCAGGTAAGAAGATCCAGGCACAGGTAGTATGATTTTCCAAGATGCACTTTTATTCGCAGTAAGCGGACCCACGACGGCGAGCTCCCATCCAGTCCGTGTCGGCAGTCAACTGACTGACCGAGAGCTCTAGAACAGCATGGAGACTCGCAGTCATGGTCACAAAGCAAACACAGAATGCTTTAAAAGATTCAAAGCATAACAGAGCACAAGCAGAGCACAAGCAGATAATAAGAGCAACATAAAAGAGTGCATACCACATAAAGAGTGCATACCACATCACCCCCCCTAAGAAAGAACATAGTCGTGTAACCTAGGAGGTAATTTGATGGTACGCTGACAGCGAGGAGACAAACTTGTTGGGCACATCTCATTTTGCACAACAGGTGCATTAGTACAATTCTCAAAGTCTTGAGAAGTGAACACATGACCTTCATTATTTTACATGTAGAGCAGTGCACGTGAACACAAAGAGCTTATTCAGTCCTTTTATATTTCTTTCAGTATTTATTATTATCTTATTTACACAAGGTTTCACAAAAAAAGACAGCCAATGTGTTTCGTGAGTATCAATTTAGATCTTATAATTGCAATTTTTGGCCGCATAAGCTTAGATTTGAAAGGACTCAACTATATAATTTTTGCTCCCTGATTTTTAGCGCACAAATCTTTGAAATAATTACTCAAGTATCGTAGTATAGGCCTTGCTGTAGTAGAAACTATAGTGAGATAAGTCTAAATAATGATGTATAACATATAACCTATACTGTGATCATTGTGATTACATTCTTTTCAGATTTTAATAATTGGTACATGGTTTCTCATTTTATATTATGAGGCGGAGACCATCCCACTGGGGATTGAAGGCACTTATCCTTTTTTTGATCTTTAGTATTCTACGATCATTAATTGATTGGACTAGCTAAGTTTTGGCGTATGTATTACGTGAAGGGTCGATGACTGTTATCTTAATTATTACGTATACCAAGACTTTATTAACGGTATCATATATTAATTTATTATAGATACTGGTTTTTGAAGACATATTTCGGGCGATTGATTCATTTTGGCTTAGCTTATAAAGTGACTAATGCAGACGACTATTACGTCTTTGTGTGATTCAAATAGGTGAGGTTGATTATTAATTGTTGTCTGATATTTCTTATCTCCATTATAGCATCTCCTTCCTGATTTTGGGGTCAGTTTATTTGTTTGTTCACTTAGGTTTAGCTTTTTTTAAATTTGCGTGCTTTTGGGATTTGGTGATTATAATTCCTACAATATTGGAAATGTCCACGGCGTATGTATCAAAATAATTTATGTAAATTATTGTCAAAACTATGTTGTGAGAACATTTTAAAGTTGTATATGACTTTTTTAATATTTAATGAATTTTTTTCTGTTGTTCCATGTTGTATTAGAGTAGGTTTGGAATAATTATGTTATGTGATAGTACCGTTTGTCTAAGTTATATGATCTATAGTATTGTTTGTTTTAGTTATATGATTTGTTGTCTGTTGAGTATGTTTATGACATTGTATTAATTCGTAGTTTTGTCCATCAGTTATGTTATATGATGTGTTTGTCTTATATATGTATTTTTTACTTTATTTACAGCCCTGAAGAAGTTCTCTTGGCTATTCGCCGAACTGAATAAAACACGTTTGCTGTCTTTTTTTGTGAAACCTTGTGTAAATTTGATAATAAAGGACTGAAAGAAATATAAAAGGACCGAATAGGCTCTTTGTGTACACGTGCACTGCTCTACAAGTAAAATATTTTGGAATCTCTAATCCGTGGCACCAAAAGGCAACAGTTGTTGAGAAGTGTGCACGAACCATCCAGCTAATAAGACTTGAGCACAGTTGTGAGGTGCTTCTCGTCAAAGTCCGTTGCCTAAAGCTTCCATTAGATTTTTTTACATGACCTTCATTACTACAGAACTTTGATGGATTGCTCATGTGCTCAGACACTGGTTCAAGGTCATAGCCCAAAGTAGAGGCCTCAACATTATCTCTGTTTGCATATACACATTTGAAAATATCAACCTGCTGTTTAGTTAAGCAAATCACATTAACCTTGTTCCACCATTCCCCTACCTTCTAGTAAAGCAGAGGGTTTGCTGACCCTTATGACATGTACAGGGAGTGAAATCCTGCACTCCCCTTTGCAGGCTTTGTACGTTTTTTTAATGAGCACCCAATCATTGATGGCAAAATAAGTGTCCTTGACCTTGTGCTTACTATCGTGCAGTAACTTTTGTGCCATCTGTTTGGCGGCCACTCAGTTTCTCACCTAGAGCTTTGCTCTCCTTATTCCTGCACTCAGCCAAACACTGACCTGCAGAAAACTTAAGAAACCAATCGGGGATGAGCCTAGAATTGGCTTCCCTTCCTCTGAGAGCCTTGAAAGGCGTAACACCAATGGTGGAACGGGGAGAAATAATGTAAGCCCAAACTTTCTCTTGCAGGAAATCTGCCACACACATGTTGGCAGCTAGAGCAGTTTGGATGCCTTCTTTGAGAAACTGATTAGTCCTCTCAACAAGTCCATTGGAAGTTGGACTATAGTGAGAAACTTGTTTGACACTGAATTTCCTCAAAAAGGCCTCCATCTGCTTCGAGACAAAGTGCAAGCCATTATCTGTGACAATAGAACACGGAGGACCCTCTACCTTGAAAATGTTTTCAAGAAAACAAATCACAGAAGATGAGTTTTCTACTTCAACAAAAGATTAGTATATCCACTTCGAGAAGTAGTCTATGGCCACTAACGAATATCTTTTGTCAGCCTGCAACAAGGTAAAAGGCCCAGAAAAAGTGGGGAAAGGAACAGGATGCAATGGTTTTTTTGAACATCCTCCAATGTTTATCGGAGACTACGTTTTGAGGACAAGACTCTGCCATGCTGACAACTTAAGAATCCATACCCGGGGGGAGGAGCCAAGATGGCGACCGGAGCAGTCGCTTGAGCGCCCGGCTCCGTCGGCCCTTGGCCTCGGACTATCATCCTGATTCCTATCCTTGCCGATTTTCGAGGTGCAACGCGTGCGACGACGCGCTGACTGCGCCGCCGCTTTCCCGAAGTCTTAGCCCGCCCGGATGCCGGAGTTTTTGGTGCCTTTGTTCCCCGCCCTGGACCCTTGCTCTACTGTGGCCTCGGCCGGCCCCCTGGAAGCGTCGCAGTCACCGGACCCGCTGGTGCAAATCTGAGCCCGAGGTCCCGATCCCGCCTCACGCCACGTACGGTCGCCAGAAGAGCCGGGAGAGAGACGCCCGGACACCTCCTGTACCCTGCATCTGACGGGCTGGAGCCAGAGGGTAAGCCCCGGTGTGGCGGGTCTCCTACCCCGCTCTGTGGACCACGTCGTGGAAGGCTGCAGACCCCCTTCTTCTATGGTCTAGTCGGCTGCAAAGAGCGCCCGAGGGAGGGGAAGAGACTGCTGGCTTTCACCTGTTGCGGCGCAGACCTGTTGGGAATTGCCTCCTTGTTACGATCCCCCCCCCTGGCCACGGTACCGTTCAACGGTAAAACATGGCGCTGATTGCCTGCTCGCTGCTGGGGGGTGATGCTCCGGTCTCGCCCGCTGCCCGCTTCGCCCTCCCTCTACCAGACTCCAGCTCCCCAGTGCCGTCCCGGATTGCTGCCGTTGGGGGGACGCAGCCTCCGCTGACATACGGCTCCGTTCTGGCTGCCCTGCGGGACTTTCGTCTGCAATTGTGTGTCGGCTTGCAAACGCTGAGTGAGCGGTTCGACTCTACACTGTCTGCTGCGGGCCGTGAGCGCCCCGTTTGTGATCAACAAGACGTGAGTCTGCCAGTGCTGTGGCCCTCCTGCGGGGAAGCAACGACTGGGTATAACGGTGCTACACTGGTGTCTGCATTTGGCTTTCCCGGCGCTCGGGATCAATCGCTCTCCTGCTCAACGGCAGATACTTTGTTTCCCCGGTCATTGCTGCCTGCTTTGTTGTTGCCTGCCTCACCGTGCCCGCAGGAGTTTCCAGCTGAACTACACCTGGCGACCTCGAGGAACCGTTCACGGTGGCCTATGACTCCTTTTATGTGGAACTCATGTACTTTACAAGCCAGGTCTGGATTTTATATGGTGTGCAAGGGGACCTCCATAGATGATCGGCGGCCATTTTGTGACTCTACTTCTCCATCTTCTCCCAAGTGGCCATATTGTCTTTGTCTGTTCGGGATGGGGGGCATTCAAGAGGGGGCGGGTCTAATCGTACGCCCGCGATCGGGCCAGGGCTAGATTACTTTCTATCATCATGGCTTCACGGCCGGGCTGGACTGGGACTGGAATTGTCTACTTATGTTGTGCGCACTCGTCGCGATCTGTCTGCCTTCATTTCCGTGGTGTTACATGCTATCTTCCCACGACCGCCTTCGGGTGTAGTGGGGTTTCAGTGTGTGGAGGCTTGGTTGGCCGGTGGTGTCGGGCGCTCCTGAGGATACGTGGGCTCCTCCCCGCCTCCTTTCTTCTTTCTTCTCTTAGTTTCTTTACTCTATTCCTACTTTCTCTCTCGTCTATATTTCGGGTTCATTGGGCGACAGGCACTATGCTGGGGGGGGGGGGGTAGGCCATAGCCTCCGCATTGGTGTAGGGTGGGGGGGTAATTTACTGTTTCTTCTTAGTTCTATGGGCCTCTTTCTTTCATGTCTCTGCGCTATACTTGTTTCGATTCGGGGTCCGGGTGTGGGGTGGATTGAGTGGGGGCGGCTTTTAGGGGGTGCGTATTTACTACTGTGATGATCCTGTTATCTAATTGCATCGCCTTACTGTATGAGATTTTCTATGGCTGTTTTAATGATGCTGCTGCTCTCCAGTGTATGAAGCCGACTTGCGGACTCGAATCTCCTTGTTTCTATCCTTTACTGACTTTATTCTCGATAAAAAATTTTTTTTTTTTTTTGAAAACCTTAAAATTAACCTTCACTTCTCCTTCCCCCGGTGTCAAGGATCCCTCCAGTGTATGAATCCTGAATCGTTGCTAATCTTGACCTTGCCGCACAGGGAATGTATTGTTTGCCGCTGTGCTCAACCGTATTGTGGCCGGCCTGATGGTTGTAGGCCCGTATTTGTTCTTTTACTCTGCACAAATAAAGGTTTTTAAAAAAAAAAAAAAAAAAAAAAAAAAAAACTGTACAGGGGGACATAGGGTTACGTATATGGACCTACATGTTATCGCTGCCCGGCCTCTGGGATGTGGGCTTACAAGCTGTGTATGGGAGCCTTAGGGCCAGAAAAGAACACGACACTGGCATTTGCGGTGCAGGATCCTTCTGTATGTGAGATGACTATCCTATTGTTCTGCAATAAAAACGGTTTAAAAAAAAAAAAAAAAGAAGAATCCATACCCGGCCACCAGTAAACTTGCCTCAATTTCTTGGAGTTGGCGGAAATCCCCAAGTGACCCTCGATGAGCTATGCTGATGATCTTGAGTCTGAGTTTAGTGGAAGGAACAAAGAGACCTTTCCTAGTACGAATTCCGTCCTCAAAAGAAAGCTACTCAGACACTTGATTGAAACATCTCAATTCCATGGAAATAGTTTTTTCAGAAAGCCACCTGTTCTTGGAGAAGCTTTCAACATTTCTCAAGTCCATGTCATTCATCATGGCTTCATCCCACTCCTCTTTGGAGAATCACACACTGCAAGCAAACACGCCATCAACGAGTCCCACCACACACTCTTTGTCTGAACTGTCAAGAGAATCATTACTGGAAGCCACAGGAAGGCAGGACAATAAGTCCTCATGAAAAGTTTTACCCCCTTCGACGTATTTGACAACCAAATCATACTCTTGAAGTTTGGACATCAAACGTACCAATTGTGCAGATGCCATTCATAAACCATTACCCGCCAAGAGGAACACCAAATGTTTGTGGTCGCTAAAGATTTCACATGAGTTTCCCCAAATGTGGGTTTGAATTTTTGCACCGCCCACACTATTGCCAATGATTCTCTCCCGATGGTGCTGTAATTAGCTTCTGCATTAGACAATGCCCTAAAGGCAAAAGCAATATTGTTCTCTTGGCCATTCATCCATTGTCCAAAAACAGGTCCCAGTCCCATGAGACTAGCATCAACAGTGATGAAGGATTTTCCCCTGGAAACAAAAGGACGTAAAGCGGGAGCATTAACCACCAGCAGTTTAAGTTCCTCGAAGACAGCATTGACTGCCTCACTCCACAAACATTTAGCCCCCTTCTTAGGTAGAGATCTCAAAGGCTGAACTGTGAGGGCATACCCAGGCACAAACCTAACGTAATACTCGCAAAGCCCCAAAATGAATGCAACTCATCCTTATCAGCAGGAGCTGGAGCTTTCTGAATGGCCTCAGCATTAAAAAATTTCGGCTTAATACCCTTGTCAGAGATGAGGTGTGCTAAATATTAAACTTCTTGCACGAGGAGTTTGTACTTACTGGGCTTGACCGTCATCCCTCTATCTTGAAGGATGCCCAACACGTTGTGCAAAGCTAACACATGTTCCTCCTCAGTGTCCGTGTAGATAAGTATGTCATCCTGAAATTCTTGCACATTCAGCATATCACCAAACAAACCATCCATTAACCTCTGAAACACACTCGCTGCCAATCCGAGCCCGAATGGTAACCTCAGAAATTTGAAGGCACCAGACGCAGTCACAAAGGCAGTGAGAGACTGAGATTCCTCAGAAAGTTGTATTTGGTGATATGCCGAGTGCAGGTCAATGATGGAGAAGAACTTAGATGAGCCAATATTATCTAACATCTCCTGGATGTGCGGTAAGGAATGGCAATCAACTACTATATTCTGATTGAGGGACCTCAAGTCCACACACAGCCTGAGATCCCCTGTCCTTTTTTTTCATCAAAACAATGGGAGAAACCCACTCAGAGGCATTTATAGGTGCGATAATACTCTCCTACCTGAGCGTACTCAACACCTTTTTGAGATCCTCCATGATGCTAAAGGGCACAGGCCTAACCTTATGAATTACCGGTAGAGCACCCTCCTTAAGCTTTATGTTGTGCTCCTACTCTAAGACTATACCCACCTGTGAGGAGGAGTCTGCCTTTACCCCACTCATGAGTCCCGTTCCCGACTCACGGCTCGGGTTTTCTCCATCGGCTGCACAAGAATCGGAAGAGCGGGGGTTAACTAACCCGACCTCCGCTTATGTGCAGGAAAGGGACCGCCTCTGGGAACAGGAGGACCAATGGCCAAGAGAGTCGGGAGAACCAGGGTCGTGGCGACCTCCTCTTGAGGGAAACCCGGAAGACGCCAGAGGAGGTGAGACTGAGGAGAACCCGGAGAGAGGACGAATACCGAAGACCTCAACAGCAGGAGAAGTTATCCGATCCTCGCCGCGACGCGAAGAAGAAGACGGCCCAGGAACGATGCCAGCCACGAGGGGGAAGCGGAGGACGTGGAACTGGAAAGCTGGTCGGAGGACTGGTGGACACCCCAGAAGGATGCCTTCACACCGCCGCAGCTCAGGAGAGCTGCGGCCCCTGCGGCATGTGATCCGGGCCGGGGAGGGAGTGAAGGGAGGGGGAGGGGTTGGTTGAACACGGGCACACGGGTTGTATGGGGCTCTTTTCTTTTTTCTGTTTAGTTCAAGCACACACCATATGGTTGTTTTACTTTCAGCCTAATAGTGAAACCTTTGTTGAATCGAGGAAAGAAGGCAAATTCCGCTTAACCTCTTCCCTCCTGCTTGTGCACCGCTCTATTTTGGGGAGATACCCCCCCCTTTCTTTTGATCTAATTTAGGCTATAACTGTACCAGGGTCCTGGAGCTTAGGATGGGAAGGAAAAAGGACCGGATTGTCTGTAGGTCCTGAGCCCTTTTAGTTATCTCTTTGTCCTCTCCGTGCTGCTCTTCTCGTAGTGCACTTCTGATACTTCCACACTTCCGGGGTTTTGGTGACGGTACCTATCTCCTTCTGAGACCTTCCAAAAACAGGACAGTCAACCTTACCGCCTTCTGTTCTTCTTTCCTCTCGGTACCCCGGGGAAGACCAGCCACCACTCACCTGGAAGAAGACAGGAAGGACGAAGGTTACCATCCAGTGAGAGGACCCAAAGACACTCCCTTTATAATCTGTTCTGTGACTCTGCCTATCAATAAAAGACGCCATCATTGAGCCCATACTAAGGCCTCCTCAATTCTTTTTCCGGCCTTCCCTCTCACACCACCACATTCTTGAACACTTTGGGATAAGCCTCAAACATCTTGGCGACTACACTGGAGTTAATACCCATGCATAGAAAGTCTAAGGGTGGCTCCCCCAAAACAATAGGAGGGTCCTGACCAGGGCGTAAAATGATCCCAAGTTTTGCAAGCTTCATCAACCCACAATATCTCTTCCCTTTACGGCCACGTAGACATTCGTGGTGATAGACCTTCCCAAGTGATCTACAGGAAGCCAAAGTAAACCAAGAAGGTCAATGTCGTGCTCCCTAAAAGCTTTGGGGTTGATGTCAGGGGGAAGCAGGGCTGTTTCAGAGGGCCACAATTCAAAGAAAGTATGATCAGCCAAAATGGTAACAGGCGCACCCGAATCAGCCATCACATGCACCTGCTTGCCATCTATGAATGCATCCACAGTGGGTCCTTTGATAACCCTCCCAGAGTCAACAGATGCGATTGTGGGCAAATTTACTGTTAATGGAACATTAGAGACTTTGCAGTGTTCTCATGCATCTCACTTTGAACATCCTAGAGGCTCACACTGCTTATTTTAACTCTATTGTTAAAATTAGCCACAGCTCCTCTACAAACCCTTTGAAAATGACCCATTTTATGGCATTTGCTGCACCTCTTGCCAATGGCGAGACAGGATGGATTAATACCAACGTGGTTCCTGGAACAGCATCTATAACACATTTGCTGCCCACGAGCTGGCTGATTCCCTTGAGCCCTCCTGTCGTTAGCAGTTCTATCCGTAACAGCACACACAACCTCCTCACTCACAACTGAGCTAACAGACGGTTGCAACAGCTCCGCATGGTTTGACAGTACTTTCAAAGTCACTCTAGACCTCTCAATCCCCTTGGCCCCATCCAAGGTCTCTGCCAAGGTGGGATCTCGACAAGTGAGAAAACGCTCTTGGATTTTCTTGGAAAAGCAATAATACACAAACTGGTCTCATATGCGAGTATCAATGTTGGGCCCCAATTCACATTTGGCTGCAAGAACTGTGAGTGGCCACATACTCCTCAGCTGACTGCTTGCACATGGCAAATTTAAATCTTTTGAGTAAAACGCTTGACTCCCCAGAGAACTGCTTTCTCATCCTCTCTTTGCCTTCAAGATAAGGGTTCCAGGGAACACCATCTCCGCTTGGTGCGGGGAGAGGGGGAAGATTGTCGAAGACCCTCTGCGCAGCTAGCCCTAGATGATTAAATAACAGAGCCATTTTCCTAGGAGGAGCTTACTTGTCAGCATCTATGGCAGACATGTAATTTGCCAAAATCCTCAGCCATTCTTCCCATTTAATGTCTGGCTTCCCAGCTTTTGAAAGAAAAGGTGGGGGCTGAATGACCCCTTGTGCAGAAGCGATGACTAAAGGAAAGCTTCTTAGAGATGAAGTAGGAGACCAAGCAAGAAGTTGAGGGCTCTCCCCTGTGGCAAATGCAAAAAGAAGCAAAGGGATCTCACAGACCGGAGTCACGCAGTCTTACAGTATATCACTCAACTAAGAGCAGCAGCAGTAGTACCAGATTCCCTTCCGAGCTAGGCTGAGTTAGGCTCTGTGAAATCAGAGTGCAACAACGTCTATTTCATCACGAAAACAAAGAAAAAAAAACTTGCCCCAAAGCATGTCGAGGTATCTGTAGGAATCAAAATACCTGCTTTTCAGGTAATTAAATCTTTGCAGGAAGGATTCTTTTGAAAGAAGATGAGCTACCCAGCCCGATGCAGGACAGCGCCAGTGAGATCGCCTGGAGAGGCCACCACAAAGATGGCTGCACGCTAACGTGATGCCCTGATGTCCGATCCGGTCAGCGTGTGTCAAAACGATCCTGCAGAGGAAGCCTACCTCATAGGATGATGTCCCACTGTGACGTGGAAGCCAGGCAGGTGATCGAATGCACTGCAGGCATGAGCCGCATGGAATCCTTGTGCGCAGCTCGAGGGGAGCAACAGACGCGAACCTCAAGGAATCCTCGTGAGGGCCTCGCAACTGTAGGAAGCT
Organism: Triturus cristatus; assembly: GCF_964204655.1. Taxonomy (NCBI): domain Eukaryota; kingdom Metazoa; phylum Chordata; class Amphibia; order Caudata; family Salamandridae; genus Triturus; species Triturus cristatus. The sequence continues at coordinate 1,149,984,161 of NC_140582.1, forward strand.
CACTCAAACTTCATTCAGCGGCGGCGGAAGGCAAGGGAAACAACTCCTGTGGAGGAACCAACACCCACTTCAGTCACACCACACAAACCCCGTGGACCGACCACCACTGCGTACACTTCCTCATCGACAAACCCAAGCCGCCCAAACTAGCTCCGCGCCCTCACGAAGGAACTGGTGCAGAGTCACCAAAGAGCAGCTCAACTCCCCCCCTTAACCACAACAACCCCGCCCCCATAACTGACGCCAACATCGCAGACTGAGAATTCCACACATGGACCTCCAACTGCGCAGACAAGCTCGCCCCGCTACGCAACTCCGACGGACAACGCTCCAGGAAAGCCGCGAGGTTCACAACCAACCTCCAAGAAACCAGACGCACTTTCAAACACCTGGATAAGAAATGGAGAAACAACAAAATGCCGCAAAACCAAACCACCTACAAGGACGCCATGACGGAATACTGCCAACACATCAGAACCACCAAATGGACCTTCATCCACAACAAAATCCTCGCCAATGCCAGCAACTCCAAAGAACTCATCTGCGTCATCAAGGAGTTCACCAAGCCCCCCTGCGAAGCCACAGACATCAGCCCTTCCCAGGACCTCTGCGAGAAGCTCAGATCCCACTACCACCTGAAGATCAAAAACCTCTACAACAAATTCAACGACCATACACCTGACCCTCCAACCACTCCTTCATCCGGCAACACTAGCCAGCCCACCATCTCCTCCTGGACACCGATCTTTACCGAAGACACCGCCTCGACCATGAAAGGCATCCACTCGGGGGGCCCCCACCGGCCCCTGTCCACCACATATCTACCACAGAGCCGCCACCGCCATAGCACCACAACTACGATGGCCCATCAACGCCACCTTCGAGACTGGCACTTTCCCCGACGGACGACGGGAAACGTGCAGAAGTCAAGCCCCTGCTCAAGAAGCCCTCAGCAGATCCAATGGACCTCAAAAACTACTGGCCATCTCGCTCCTCCCCTTTGCCGCGAAAGTTGCTGAGAAGAGAGTCAACACAGAACTGACAAAGTTCATCGAGTATGACACCATCCTCGACCCGTCCCAATCTGGATTCCCCAGCAACCACAGCTCAGAGACCGCCCTACTCTCTGCCACAGACGACATCCGCACCCTCCTGGACCAAGGCCGCATTGCAGCCCTGATTCTACTGGACCTATCAGCAGCTTTTGACATGGTCTCCCACCGCACACTCGCAGCCAGACAACACAACACCTGCATAAAAGGAAACACCCTCGACTAGATCTGATAGTTCCTCACTGGCAGAAACCAAAGCATCAGACTGCCACCCTTCCTCTCCGAACCCACGGAAAACAACTGCGGGTGCCTTAGGGATCATCGCTCAGCCCAACCCTTTTCAAGATTTACATGGTCCCCCTCGCCGCCATCTTCTGACAGCACGGCCTCCATATAGTATCCTACGCCGACAACACCCAGCTCATCCTCTTCCTCACCAAGGACCCCACCATCACCAGACTCCACTTCCAGGAAGGAATGCAGGATGTAGCAACCTAGATGAGCAACAGCTGCCTGAAGCTCAACTCTGAGAAGACAGAAGTCCTCGTCCTCGGAACCACCCCATCGGCATGGAACAACACCTGGTGGCCCGCTGCCTTCGGTACCCCCTCGAACCCTACGGACCACACCAGAAACCTCGGCATCATACTCGACTCCTCCCTCTCCATGAACCGACAGGTCAACGTTGCCGCCTCCAGCTGCTTCAACATCCTCCGCATCCTCTGCAAGACTTTCAAATAGATCCCCCCCCCGAGTCAAGGAAGACAGTCACCCACGCACTCATTACCAGCAGACTGGACTACAGAAGCTCTCTCTACGCCGGCATAAACAAGTCCCTGCTCCGCAAGCTCCAGCCGATTCAGAACACCGCTGCCAGACTCGCCCTCGGCATCCCTCGACACAAACACATCAGCCAGCACCTATGGAATCTCCACTGGCTCCCCATCGAGAAGAGTCACTTTACTCACCCACGCATACAAATGCCTCCACAACACAGGATCCCATTACCTCAACGATAGAATCACCTTCCACGTACCCAAAAGAAACCTCCGATCCGCCAACCTTGCCCTCACCGAAACACCACGCATCTGCAGAGTCAAAACAGGGGGAAGAGCCTTCTCCTATATCGCGGCCAAGACCTGGAACAAGCTCCCGACCGACATCAGACGTGCCCCCTCCCTGAACACCTTCAGGAAGGCTCTCAAGACCTGAACTGAATTGCTGACCCCCCTCCCCCCAGCGCCTTGAGACCGCCACGGGTCTCCAGGCGCTGGGGGAGGCTCTAAGGCAAGCCCGTCTGCGCCTGGATCGCGCCCAGCGCCAGACCCCCTGGCCCTCGGAGAGCCACGACACCCAACGACGCTACGACGCCGACTTCCTCCACGGACTCAACACCGGCTGATCATCAAACTGCTTCCAGGCCAGCCCGATACTCACCCACGGACCCTTCACCTGCCATAGCTGCGAGAGCCGCCGAACACCCGCACGCCCTACCCCACCCATCAGAGCAGAACGCAACCACCTCAGATGCATACTACTCAACACCCACTCCGTCCACAAGCACGCCGTTGAACTCTGCGACCTACTCGACTCAGTCTCCCCGGACGTCGCCTTCCTAACAAAGACCTGGATGAACCCCTCCTCGGCACCCGACATTGCCATAGCCATCCCAGATGGATACAAGATCACCAGAAGGGACCGCACCAACAGACCAGGAGGAGGAATCGCCATTGTCTACAGGAATACCCTCAGAGTCTCGACCTGCACGACAGACACCTCCAGCACTGCCGAACACCTGCACTTCCAGATCCACACCGACCCCAACACCACCCTCAGAGGAACACTCGTTTACAGACCCCCCTGGCCCTGGCCACAGTTCATCGATGCCAATCTGACATCGTCAGTACGCAGGCTCTTGCGTCCACAGACTACATCCTCCACATAGACCTGAATTTCCACCTCGAGAACGCCAACGACAGCAACTCCGTCGCTCTGCTCGATAACCTCGCCAACCTCGGACTCAAACAGCTCGGCATGACCCCAACCCACACCGCCGGACACAAGCTCGACCCCATCCTCTCAGCCAGAACCCACGTCACCTTCAGCCACACCACCAAACTCCACTGGACCGACCACCGCTGCATCCACTTCACCTTCAAGAAACCCACTGCGCACTACCACCCTCTACAGATCCCCTACCGCAGCTGGAACAAGGTCACGGAAGACCAGTTCATCACCGCCCTCGCCCGAGACCCACCGACAAACACCACCGACACAGCCACCAGCAACCTCAGGCAATGGATCGACGACTGCGCCAACTCTCGCCCCGATCAAAAAACCCTCAAACAGAGGCACCGACAGAAAGGCCAGCTGATTCACCACCGACCTCCAGGAATCCAAGCGGACTTGCCGAAGACTCGAGAAACAGTGGCACCACGAAAAGACACCGGACAACCACGCAGCCCTTTAGAACGCCAGCCGCAAGCACCACCAACTTATCCGAGCCACCAAAAGGACCTCCTTCAAGAAACGCATCAACAACAACGCACTCAACAGCAAAGAGCTGTTCAACATCGTGAAGGAGCTCTCCAACCACAACTCCAGTTCCAACGACTTCCCACTGTCGCAAGACCTATGCGACACCCTAGCCACCTTCTTTCACAGCAAGATCGCAGACATCCACAACAGCTTCAACACCCAGACCCTCCCTACAGCTGCCAACACTGCAGACTCTCCGCCCCCCAGCCTCACCAACCACCAGCTCTCCGGACCCACGTCAACGACGACGACACCATCAAGACCATGAACACCATCCACTCCAGCTCGCCATCTGACCCCTGCCCTCACCACATCTTCAACAAAGCAAACTGCATCACCGCACCCCAACTTCGGAAGATCATCAACAGCTCCTTTGAGACTGCTACCTTCCTGGAAAGCTGGAAGCACGCCGAGTTCAACGCCCTACTCAAGAAACCCACAGTGGACCCAAAGGACCTCAAGAATTTCCGACCCATCTCCCTTCTTCCATTCCTGGCGAAAGTCATCGAAAAGATCGTCAACAGGCAACTGGTCCACTTCCTCGAGAAAAACAACATCCTGGACCCGTCCCAATCCGGATTCCGCAGCAATCACAGCACCGAAACCGCCCTCATCCCTGCCACAGACGACATCAGGACCCTACTGGACAACGGCGAAACCGCGGCCCTCATCCTCATGGATCTCTCGGCCACCTTCGACACCATCTGCCACCACATCCTATGCACACGCCTACACGATGCAGGAATACGTGACAACGCCCTGGACTGGATCACCTCCTTCATCACCGCCTCCTCCCTTTCCATCTTGAAGCCACCAAGATCATCTGCGGCGTGCCCCAAGGATCATCCCTCAGCCCTACCCTTTTCAACGTCTACATGGCACCGCTCGCCAACATCGTCTGCTCGCACAACCTCAACATCGTCTCCTATACTGACAACACTCAACTGATCCTCTCACTCACCAAAAACCCTGCCACGGCCAAAACCAACCTCCTCGAAGAAATGAAGGCCTTCGCCAGCTGGATGCAGACCAGCCGCCTGAAACTTAACTCAGACAAGACAGAGGTCCTCATCCTCGGTTCCACTCCCTCCGCCTGGGACGACTCTTGGTGGCCAGCCACCCTGGGGGCCGCACCCACACCCACCGACCACACATGCAACCTAGGGTTCATCGAGGACTCATTGCTCTCAATGACCCAGCAAGTCAACGTCGTCTCCTCCTCCTGCTTCGACACCCTCCACATGCTCCCCAAGATCTACAGATGGATCCCCACCGGAACCAGAAGTACGGTCACACAGGCCCTCGTCAGCAGCAGACTGGACTACGACAACGCCCTCTACGCAGGGACCACGATCAAACTCCAGAAGAGGCTGCAACGCATACAAAATGCCTCTGCACGCCTCATTCTCGACATAACCCACTACACCCACATCACTGCCCACCTGAAAGACCTGCACTGGCTCCCAGTCATGAAGAGGATCACCTTCATGCTCCTCACCCACGCCCACAAAGCACTACACAATGCCGGACCAGCATACCCCAACAAGCGTCTCACCTTCCACACCCCAAACCGCCAGCTTCGCTCTGCCAACCATGCCCTCGTCACCGTCCCACGCATCCACAGAACCTCCACCGGCAGCAGATCCTTCACCTACCTCGCTGCCAAGACATGGAACACCCTCCCCACACAGCTGCAACAGACACAGGACCTGCTAACCTTCAGGAGACTTCTCAAGACCTGGCTATTTGAGCAGTAGCTGCACCCCCATCCCCGCTCAGCACCTTGAGACCCTCATGGGTGATTAGTGCACTCTACAAATAAGTGATTGATTGATTGATTGTGAGTAGTGCGCTTACAATTGCCCTGATTGATTGATTGATTAATTGATTGTGGAGCGAGAATGACGCCTCAATGGAGAGTGGTCGTCGTTTGGAATGTGGTTGTCGTTTCTTTGAAGAAAATCCTGGCACAAACATGAAAATAACGACAGGAACAGAGCGGTGGTCGGTGAGTCGGCGGAGTCTCTCTCTCACCCCAAAACAATAGCATACCACAACACGCGTGTAGAGGGTCAACTATAGATTTGCACACAGATGTATTGAGCTGTGCTGTGTGTTCAGCCATGTTGGGGACCCAAAGCTGTGCTCGGAAGAGGAAGGGTGGCAAAGGGTCCAGTCTAGAAGGATAGGATACGTTAAACTGTGCAGGGGGTGTAGCTTGGTCAGTAAGATTGGGGGGTGGGTGAACTTCAAATTTCCCACCAATCACGCTGACACAATGTTAAAATACATCGACAACGAGATACGACGAGCAAGACGCATGAGGGGCTTAAGGGGCTGTGGAAAGGGAGAGGAATGCGAATTATAACATTTTTGACTTTCAAAACAGAGAGGAGGGTGCCTGTGTTTTTGTCAGTGTGTGCATGCAAAAATCCCAGGTTAAATCCAACAGACGCCTCACCATACCTGGCTGAAAGCACATGTACCCAACTATCCATCAGTAAATAAATGCATTAGACTGGTGTAACCCCATAAACCTCCCCCTGCCCCTGACAATGGAGTAATCCAAGACCCCGCCCTGCTTTGCATTTATACCCACTAAAGGGCGTCCACCCTTTCTTCTCCATCTGTGTGCCCCCTTCCAAAGACAGCATAGACGCGGCTTCAGAAACTACACTGAGGGCTTTGTTAATACTCCTGCTACATTACTGTAGCACTAATGGCTGCTTGGAAAGTGCCATAAATTACAGGGTCTGACCAGCTACTCTCAGCTCCAGGCTGCGAAATGTTCGCTGTGAGTGATTAACTTCTTTCTGTTGGGGACACTCCTCCTAATTCCAGAGTGAAGTAATGAGAAAAGTTAACTTGCCACTGGCGGCTAAAGTAAAGCACAATGCAAAATAAATCAGCTATTGGTACCCAGGCACTTAAGAGCCAGCCCTGCACTGTAAATCATCATTCGACCGAGATTTGCAAGAGGTGGCAAGCAATAGACCGCTCTCTACACTGCCCAAACTCCACCCACCGTGGACACCACCCTCTTTCCACAATTTGTAGTTCTCAGTAGCTAATTTTATCAGCATGTATGTATTTATTTATTTCCTAGCTGTGTCTCCGCGGTTGACCAATCACAGGCTCCCAGCGGGGCTCGTGTACTCTTTGTAATACAAACGGTGCAGAGAGACCCCGTGGAACTTTCTACCAGTTGAACGAGCTGAAATACAGTATTTACAGCAACATAGACCACTTTGTGAATAACAGGTAAAACGTTCTCCCTTAATAATTCATAGGGTTTCATGCTTTAAGCAATACATTAAGCAAGAGCACCAAGCTGAGAAGTTTCCAGAATTCCCTTTCAATGACTTCAAGTCAAACTTTTCCTGGCAACATCTATTCCAGCAGGTTCAATCTTCTGACAATCAAATTTTGAGCCAACGTTTGTCAAAACACTGGATGTGTGTCAAATTCTTGTCAAAAATTCACATGCAGAAAAACAGCTGTACGTATATTACCAACCTGGATTCTGCATTTAGACTTCATGCCCAAAATGTCCTCTTGGAATGCATGAAATCTGCACGATTCTCATTGGCAGAAGTTTGCCATGTACTTTCAGTTGGTAGTAAGTGTGAAGTCGACTGTGCTTCTACACGGTGTCACTGCCCTACTCCAACCTCTGCGACTGTCACACTTTCCTTTCCTAGTTTTGTTCTAGATATAAGGCCCCCTCAGCCTTGAGGTTCCATGCTTGGTGTGGTGTGTGTCTCAGCACCTGCACAGATCCCTGAAGAGAGGCGCCATCAAATATTCAGGGAGACCAAAAGTCCTGCTAGAGGAAGGCGATGTCCTGCTGCATGAAGCAGTGGATGGTGACGGGCAGTCACCGCATCACTGGATCAGCCTCGCCCATAGCGCCTTGAGGCGACAGGCACTAATACTTTACATTTACATATTTGAAGAGAGCATAGTTAGAGTATTGGTACAGACACACAGTTGCAGTCAGGTCAAGTCATAATCTTTATTCGATTTCTTTAGATAAAATCATAAAAGACAGGTCATTAAAAACAACATACAAAATTTCAGTACAACAATCATTCATATTTTAAACCCCCATCAACAAACGGACAAGGAAAAAGCAAGTAGAAGGAGAGTTTAACAGCTGTAAAAACAATAAGGCGGGCCTGACTTGGGTAAAATTCAGAGGTATTAAAATTGGGTGTATTAACTTGTGTCGCAAGTAATTATATTTTGGGCAGAGCATAACCATGTGTAATGTGTCATTAATTGATGTGTTGTCACAGTTGCAAAAGGGGAGATCTGAGTACCTGAAGCAACCACGATTAAAAGGGACTGGGCGGGGAAATAAATTCGATCTGAAATGGGTCAGCAATCGATGTTGGTGACGAGACATATTCCAGGTCAAGTATGGTTCAATATTGCTGACTGTTTTCACCAATATTGCATGTCGCATAGAGGATTTCGTTAATGCAACATCCTCACGTTCTCATATCCGAGTTGCAGTCAATTTCTGTTTATTCTAGATTCAACATAAAACCCCACCGCAAGTGAAGAAACATTACACCATCGTAGCACATCCTTCAACTATCCTCCACCTACGAGGATCCAGGAACCTCGAAACTTGAATACCCCATCCACACATCATGACATGATTGTCAAAGTCCAACACAAACCCAACTTCTCACATACTAACACTTAATGTTAAAAATCTGGCCAGGAAAAAGGAATCACTAGGGTGGGCGGGAAATAATGCCAGACCAAACAACTAACAAGCACAGAACTGCAACCACAGTGAAGATAAGCAGACCAAACATAGTCTCAACAAATAGGCAGTTTTTTTAAACATATTTTATTGGCATTTCGAATACAACAACCATCTTCAAACTTGCCACTGTCAGATATCTCACATGGTCGGTGAGCACCCTTCCCCTTTCCAACATCCCCTCCTTTGTCCCTTCACTCACCGTTGGTTGCCCTCTCAGTGTTCCTGGAATGTACCACATCTCCACTAGGAAGATAAGGATCCCACATATCTGGCCTCTATAGGTATTCCAGCCGTTCCAAATTTTCACCCATTTCTGAAGGCAACCTCTACCCTCGTACATCACCAATTCCCCCATCATGCACCAATCCATGTCCCGCTTCCACTTCCCCAAGTCTGGGGCTTGGCATGTTTGTGCATTATTCCAAATACTTGCCCATTGCAAAGCACGGGCATCATCTTTCACATTACTCAATACTCTTATGTCTGACAGACCATACTCCCTATCACCCTGACACATTCTACCAGCACATGTTGACCTTTCCTGACCTCTGGAATTTTTTTTACCATCAATTAACTCCACTCTTATGGTCAACCCCTTCACTGCTCAATGTGTGTTATAAAGTCTTTACCGGAATCTTAACTCTTCCAGTTTACTTAAGCTTCCTGGTCATATACAAGAATTGGATCTACCCACAAGAACATCTAAGAGATTTTCCAGTCCTGGAGATAGGAGGCAACTTGTAATTACCAATCATAACGTTTATCACTGTCACCCAATCAAGGTCTGAACCCACTGCTAATCAAGTCTTTTGGTGATGATGCAATTAAAATGTTCCAACATCCCACTGGCCTCAGTGTGGGCAGGGTGCTAGTCTTTTGCACTATCCCATTCCTTGGCTCTTGATCCCTTTCTTGGGTGGTCAACCTGACACTGTCGTTGCATTTCATTATAGTGGTGCCCGTCAAAACAAACCCACGTCCCCCAACTTGCAGATCTCTGTCAACTCTGACTCTAGGTTGGCGCAAACTGCATCAGATCGCTGGATAGTCTCCTGTGTAAGGGATGTGTTGTGTTCAGGGTGCAACTCCACCCACCGCCTCTTCTTCGTTGCCATTCACTGCAAAATTCTTCTGTACTTCTTTGATGTGACATCTGCATTGCATTGAGTTGGCGATGCTACACTAACACCTACATTGAACTACTTATACGACAACTGCAGGGGCGCATTTTTACTCTCAGAGCAGTTTTAAAGACCTTGAGTACGGCAACTTACTATGACCAACCTCATCGCAGCCCCGTATTTTGGGTTTTTTATCAATAAATGTTGTGAAGCGCAAACATAGTCCACAGACAATCGAGCACTGTACTGTACAAAAATACAATGCAAAAAATCGAAATAATATGGTGAGTCATCCAGATGATAAAAAATGGATGTAATAACACACAGGAGTTAGAACAGTAATGGTGGTACCTTGCATACATGCATACGGTACCTTTCTTTTAAAGCTGTGCTTTTATTACTTGCATTCTGTCAGAGAAAGAGACCGGCTGTATGCACGCCTGGCAGCTGTGCTATATTTTTCTCTACCAGGGTTTTGCATGCAGATGTTGCCAGGGGTGAGTTGTGCTGTCGAGAAACCTTCAATTATGATATTCAGGAATATGGTGGGTAAATAATAATTATCCTCGTGCACAATTAACTTTGCATTACACAGAGTGTGTACTATAACAAGGTATTAGCGCTTCTGTGGCAAAGTGACATACTTACACGCATTGGTGACGTCTGGTAGTGAACTCACGCTGCAGCCAGAACAAGGAATCATTGTTTTGTGCAGGTATTTACTGGTCAGAGGCTTAAAAGAGAGTAACGTATGTGAAACAGATCTTTACAATGTTGTTTCTTGAAAATTGTGACAAGAAGGCCATTTATTGAACTAGAAGGGCCCCTGTCACTGCATTACTCCCCCCTTTTTTAAACAACTTTCTTTACACTTTATCAAAAAATAAAGTCAACAAAATCACACATACAAAAACAATATGTTTCTCTACCAGAAGCGAGCAATGCAGTGCATACATAGCCACAGGGGTAACAGTACATTCATTGGGTACGAGTGATGATCCCAGGGCACAGGAAGAGCGGGGGAACCTAACAAGCATATACCAACTGGAGTAAGCATCCCATAAACGCCCTCCCCACCTCACCTCGCTCCCCCCGACTCAAACCAGCTCCACCCCATCACGGCCTACAAGGCCTGCAGTGGCTATGGGAGATGGGGCCTACGCATGCGCTTGTTCTGCAGAGTTGTCTTTCACAAAGGTTAAGAAGCGGGTCCATATTTTGTCAAAATGCAACTTTGTGTCTCTCGCCGTAGCTGTCAAACTCACCAGAGTATATAAATCCTGAATCTTGGCCCACTACAATGTCATTGTACGGACCTCCAGGCCCTTCCGTCAGAAGGCAATCACCTACCGTGCGGCCAACAAACAATGTGTGACCAATTTACCTGATGGGGATTGAGTGGGTAAAGTCCCTCCCCATTTGGCACCCCGAGGAGGATCTAAAGGGTGTAGGGATTGAGTGTAACTTGTAGGATTTAAGAGATTTTTATGACACACGTTTCAAAAAATCGGTGTCCACTGGGCATACGCACCACAAACGGAGATATGTGCCCCAAATCTCGCACCCTCTCCAACAGCATTTGCACGACCCCCTATCATGTGTGACAGGCAAACCGGGATGCAATATCAGTGCAGGAGCAGTTAAAAGGCACTTTCTTTACATTGGATGCATATAGAGGACTTAGCCGCTCTCTGCCTTATTGCACTCCAGTCCCCCTCATCAATTTCCATGCCCAGATCCTGCGACAACTGTATAATATATCCAACCTTAGTAAGATCTAGGAGGTTTCCAAAGCTCCATAAAAACGTGAAATCGCTTTCCACTTGTCCCCACGACTCAGAATATTTTCCAGCATATGTGTCTCCCGTGTGCCTCCCTGGAGAGTGTGGCCTGGCGAGTCCAATGGTTCCACTGTGTCACGCTACACAAGTCAGTGCAATGTAATGAAAAGTCAGCTGCACACTGGGTTCTGGTCTTGGGTACTCCCTCAACATATAGCTCCATCCAAGAAATCTCTACTCCTGAAAAAGAGTGTCCAGAAGAGGCAGAATATTAAAGATGAAGATATCCAAAGGGTCCAGCAGAGTAGAAAGTCCTAAATACTGAAAATCATTAGGGGCCAAAGCAAAACCTTTGGACTCAACTCGGTCATTGGAGAGCAGACTACAAGGGACCCAACTGATGTTCTGTAATTAATTTGGAATCCAGAGACCTCCTTATAATCTCTTAGGGTGTTCTCAAGTGATTCCAAGGAAGCAACAGGGTTAGTCAAGAAACAAAGCGTGTCATCCGAGAACATTGTAATCTATTAGCTGCGTATCACCCATAGGAAGCCCCAATATGTATGGATTTGCATAGACTTACTGTATGAGAGGCTCCCCTCACAGGGCGAGCAATGCTGGAGACAAGGGGCACCCCTGACTGGTGCATCAGGATAGTGTAATCGGATCAGACAAAGGCTCTCAACAAGTCTTAATCTTTGTAGACAGCATCACAAAGTTGGCCAAAATAATAGGACCGCAATTGTTAGCCTAACTACACCAGAGACAGGACCTTGGTAAAATACGGCCAGTTCACTTGATTGAATACTTTCTCTGCAGCCAAAGACACGAGAAGCATCTGCACCCCATCTTTCGTGGCATGTTCAATGGCATTATTCGCCAGCCTAGTTTTGTCCCCTGTCTGTCTTTTCCTAATGAAACCACTCTCAAGCGGGTATATATGGGTGGGCCAGACCCCTGGCAAGCAATTCTCCAGAATCTTAGTGAATAGTTTAACATGATTGTTTAATAGTGCAATCAGACTCTACGACCCACACTGGTTGGGGGTTTGGATGGGTTCAGTATCATAGCGAGTGTAGACTCCATCATTGTCGGGGTAACCGTATCATAGTCAAGGATAGAATTAAAGACCTTTGTCAAATGAGGGATCAACAACTCTCTGGAGGATTTATAAAAATAATTAGAGAACCCGTTAGTTCCTGAGGCATTATTATTCGGCAGGGAATTAATAGTGACTGTCAGCTCCTCCTCCGTAATGAGGAAATCCAGTTCTACTCCAACCTCATCAGGGGTTCCCAGAAAATGGAGGAGTGCTAAGTAATTGTCCTGTTTAACCAAGTCTAAGGTTTCCCTTGGTACAGTTTGTTGTGTCCTAATAATTATTCCAAGGGCCACACTTACCACTGGCCCGCGATATTAAGTAAAAATAAGGAGCAGTTGGCAACGTGGAAGGTTCAAACGTTTATTAGACTCACAGAACTCTATATAGAGGAGCCTCGTCGATCCTCACCCATCAGGTGCGCCGAGGAAGACTGCTGGCTCCTTGACAGTAACACACTTTTATACATTATCAGTACAGCATACAAAACCTTATATGTGGAAAAGTACCAGTTAGTCCTGGCGCTCCTAATGAGCTCATGCCTATTTCTAGTTTCGGTTACACATACAAAGGGTTACTATCTTTACAGAGAAGGTCGAAAGGGTGACTCCCTTCTCGTCCCAGGTCTAGAGGAATTTGCTTGATACTCCCTTTTAGCAGATGTGACCTTGCTTCTCAGCAACTCAGCCTGTCTCCTAATGAATGCATGAAAAGGGGGGAAGCAGAGGGTGTGCGGAAGAGACCATGTGATTCCCAAGTGGAAGAGCCGCAATCCAAGATGGAGGCGGTTCGGTTCTCGGCCCTTTCTGTCGTGCTAAACATAATGGGGATTTCGAACCTTTGAATACACTATAACTAATCATACTATCATTAGATATACTGCGCTAATCATACCATAGTGACTTGAATACCTCAGAACGGCCCTTTTAGCGCAGCATAGCTAATAACGGGGTCAGTCTTCAAAAATACCCTCATCGATCTGCATTAAGTCATGCATCTCCTTCTGAGCCCGCTGGGTATCTATTCTGGTTTGGATGGGCTTGGGCCTAGGGATGGATCGGCGAACCTGAGTAGCGCAATATGCACAGCAAGCAGGCCCGCACTGTAGACAAAGGCAGCAGGTGAAAATGAACCCTACTACTCCCAAAAGAATCATAAATAACTTCCATCCCCAGGTGGTCACCAAATCCCAAAACCACCCGGACAAAGACCAAGTACCAGTCTCGGTGTGAATTTCAGAGGCTAGCCGATGCAGTTTCTGGATGGCTAAATGGACAGAAGGGGCGGAGTCAGGTATATATACACAACAGGAACTGCCGATGACTCTACAAGCTCCTCCGCGATCAGCTAGGATAACATCTAAAACAAGACGATTTTGAAGGGTCACAAGCCGGGTCGCCTGGAGCTCCACTGTGATATTAGTTAATATTCCTGCAGTAGTATTAACCACCCCTTCCACCACTCTAGATAGCCTCCTAATTTCTTTACTAGTGAGGATGGGTCCCCATATGGGCAACACCCCTTTTATGATATCAACGAAGTGTTGGGCTGGAGTGTCAGTCTGGTCAGTGGCATCATTACTGGCGGCTTCAGCTTTCAGGCTCCACCGATTTAAGGAATGAGACTTATGATAATCAGAAGGAGCTATGTAGACCGGTGGGTAAAGAAAAGATAAGTAACACCTACCTGCCCATCCTCTGGGTAGCCAAGTGTAAGCGTTTTCACCGCACACAAAATAAACATTGGGAGGGGTGAGCGTTGGGGGACTACTGAACGTCTGCAGTCTATAAGTGTAATTACATCTACTATAACCTACAAATAAATGTCCAGTACCCTGCACGCAGAAGGAGGAGGATGTATTCAGTACCGGGACCGGAATGATTTTCTCATCTGAGACATTTCGCTCCTGGAAATACTTGAAATACTCAGTAAAGTTAAAAGTCATGAAATCCAATACTTCATCCCTCAACCAGGTATCATTTTCATGATCAGTGTACACGTTCATGCAGGCGGTAGGATCAAGGGTACCATCCGTTCCCTCAGCATTAGGAGTAAAACCTTGGTGTTTCTCTATATAGGCTAGAATCAAGGCATAATCCTTCTCTGAGAATCGACGTTCATCTATAGTGTAGTGTTCATATAGCATGGATAACATTTTGAACCAGGCTTCGCAACTACCTAAATAAGATAAGGGCATTGATATAAACAAATCTTGCTTATGCATCACTGACGGGAGGAGACCACAGACCCAACAATCAGTAACATTCGTGGAACTATGAGTCTGGTGCAGCATCTCAATGAAGGCATTATGTACATATGTCTGTCGGTGCCTTTCCTTATGAGGGGCAAAGGTCTGGAAATGATGTTCCTTAGGAGCAGGGGTAGACACTATCAAGGTGTGTACAGGATGGCGGAACTCTAGATATATAAACAAACCTAAGCATAGTACAAATGATACAATCAGTATAGAAATGAAAACAATTTTAACACGCAAACTCCATGAGGAGAACATTGGCAAATGCGGGGGAATGGTACGGGGTACTATGGGACGCCCTTCTTCAGGGACAAAACGAGCAAAAGGGTACATTTTCTCACTAAAAGTCCAATATAATCTTGGGAAAAGGGGGCTACAAGCAGTCCGACCTGCCGGAGGGTGCTTCTTTCCTGTGTCCGTATAGAGCCTCACAGGCAGACTCCTATCGTTCAGAGAAACCAAAAAGGTAAAAAGATAAAAAACGTCTCGCGTTGGGGTCGCACTTGACGCAACCCTTGTTGAAAAGAAACTCCACCTGGGCCCTCACCAACCGATCAATGTCTCTATCTTCGTTCTGAACAGAGCTTTACTGAAAGTTCCATGCTCTCAACGAGTTCAGTCCAGTGTTCTACCAATCCTCAGGTCTTTGCCGAGGCCTCCAACTTCACTTGCCAAGGCTAGACCTGGGATTCTCTATTTCCGGGGCCGCAGGTGATATCGATCCCGACCAGGGGTTTCAGGATTCACAAACAAAACGGGCACAGTGGGGTCAGACGAGGAGCTGGGCTCCCGACCAGATGCCTCGCTTCGAGCAATTGGGTGGCCACAAAAAGGGGTTTCCAAGCTCACAGCACTCTCCCCTCGCCCGTCAACCTCTCTGCGGGTGTCCAGGGAAAGTGGTTCTCTAGTGCTGGGTTCGCCCTGAGTTGGCAGGCCTTCCTCCTGGTCAAGCTGCTCCCTGGGCAACGGGAGGGGAACTCGCTTAAGATGGGAGATATGGATCCAGTGCTGCTTCCCCTCGACTTTCACCGCCGTTCGCGTGGCCAGGAGCACCTGGTACGGCCGTGACCAGTGTGGATCCAAACTCGACTTTCGTTGGTAGTTTCGAACCAAGACCCACTGTCCAGGTTCTACGCTGTGTCCAGGACCCTCCGGCAGGGGCTGCAGTACGGCAGATATCTGTTGATGAATGGAATGGAGATCTTTAGTCAAAGCATACAAATAGTCAGTCAACATAGGATGGTCAATGTCCCTGAAGGATTTGGGCCGGGGTACTCCCCACACGTTGGCAGGTCTGCCAAAAATTACTTCATAAGGGGAGATACCGCTCCGGGAATGGGGAGTAGTTCTCACAGACAACAGGGCCAGGGGCAGGAGATCAGGCCATTTTAATCCTGTCGTGTCCTGAAGTTTAGCCAGTTTCAACTTCAGAATCCCATTATATTTCTCAACCAGGCCCGCTGACTGAGGATGTCGGGCTGCTTGAAACTTCTGCTGGATGGACAGACCCTTGCATACATACTTAACTAAGTTAGCATTAAAATGTGTCCCGTTGTCACTCCAAATCACCCGTGGCAACCCATATCGAGGAAAAAACTCTTTTACCAGAGCTTTCGCAGTTGCCAGGGCAGTATTTTCCTTTGTGGGATACGCCTCCACCCATTTACTAAAAGTACAAATCACCACTAGCACGTATTTTAGATTGTTAACTCGCTCTAGCTGTATGTAATCCATTTGGAGTACTTCAAAAGGCAGAGTGGGTGGCGCAAAATTACACGCCAGGACGGGAATACTAACCCCAGGATTATGCTGGAGACAAATCATGCAGTGCTGGACCAAGTTCCTAGCCGTCTTATGGATATTAACATTATACCAGACAGGATCCAATGTTGCACAGATGCCCTGAACTCCCACATGCGAAGGTCCGTGTGCCATGGTTACTACCGAATTTACAAATGCGTTTGGCAGTAACCATCGACATCTCTCTGACAAGTCAGTCCAACATCCATTCTCATCAAGCCTCTCCACCTGTTCTCGCCAGTATGTCAATTCTTCTGGGGTCACTTCCTTTTGTAGCTCTTTCACACTATCTATGGTGTTGTTAAAAACCCCTGCTTCTATCATTCTTGTTCCTACAAACATGGAAGTGGTGTCAGACTGGGCTGTTTCCTTGGCGATTCTATCCGCAAAGAAATTTCCCCTCCCCACATCATCAACTATAACCTTGTGTGCACTGCATTTGACTATGGCCAAGGTCTTAGGCAATGTTAATGCGGCTAGTAATCGTTCAACTAATGGTCCATTCTTTATTTTCTCGCCATGAGATGTCAAGAATCCTCTTTCCGCCCATAACCTCCCGAAGCTATGTGCTACACCGAACGCGTACTGGCTATCGGTGTAGACATTTAGCCTTAAGCCTTTCCCCAACTCGCAGGCCCTGAATAATGCAACCAATTCGGCCGCCTGGGCCGACCGGTATGGTATCTTTGCTGCCTCGACTACCGTTTGCAGGGTAGTGATCGCATAAGCCGCAGCTGTCATACCATCCGGTAATCTAAAACAGGACCCATCAACGTACAATTCTCCCTGGGCATCAGATAGTGGGGTATCAGTTAGATCTATCCGGCCCTTGGTTTCTTCTTCAGTTCGAAAGATACAATCATGTATGTCTTGTCCACCGTCTCCCGAAGGGAGGGGTAACAACGTGGCAGGGTTCAAATTAACACATCTTTTGATCGTTATATGAGGTGCAAACAGGGTCAATTCGTACCCTGTAAGACGCGCACTAGTTAAGTGCTGCGTCTGTGTCCTGTTTAATAATACGTCCACAGCATGAGGCACCATCACTGTCAGATCCGTATTCAGGACTAGCCCTTCCGATTGTCTGATTGCTATAGCCACTGCCGCTGCAGCCCTCAGACAACTGGGAAGTGCTCTGGCGACATTGTCCAAAACCGCCGAGAAATATGCACAAGGCCTTTGCTTACCACCAAAGTCTTGTGTCAACACTGAAAGAGAACAACCGTCCACCTCATGCACGTAGAGCACAAAAGGTTTCCGGTAGTCAGGGGTGCCAAGCACAGGAGCAGAGCAAAGAGCAGTTTTCAGAGCGGAAAAGGCAGTCTGGCATTCATCGGTCCAAGGTAAAGGTTCATGCACATCCTTCGTAGTTAGATACAGGAAAGGTTTAGTCAAGAGAGAATAGTTAGCAATCCATTGGCGACAGTAGGAGGTTATACCAAGCAAAGCGCGGACATCACGTTGCGTGCGAGGAACAGGCATGTTAGTTATGGTTGCGATGCGCTCAGAAGTCAACCGTCTTCCCTCCTTCGACAGGAGATGACCGAGATAGGTCACCTCCGGTCGACAATATTGAAATTTAGAGAGCGACACCTTGTTACCATGCGTAGCCAAATGCTGTAGCAGGGTAACTGTGGCATCGCGGCAACCATGTTCTGTATCAGAGGCCACAAGGAGGTCGTCGACATACTGCAATAGGACATTACCTGGCGGCAATTGTAAAGAATCCAATACTCTCTTTAGGGCTTGGCTGTAGATACTAGGACTTTCGGTATACCCCTGGGGGGCGCGACAGAATCTAAAGCTGCGGCCCCCTAATGAGAAACCAAACAAATGTCTACTATCTGGATGTATGGGAATACTAAAGAAAGCATTCTTCAAATCAACCACCGAGAAAAATGTTGCAGTGGGAGGAATCATGGTCAAAATGGAATTAATGTCTGGTACCACAGGATATTGGGGTACCACAATCTTATTAATCTCTCGCAGGTCAATCACAAATCGATAGGTATCAGCATAATCAGGGGACTGGGGTACAGGGGTTCGTTTAAGAATCTGAAGAATAGGGCTGTTGCAGATGTTGGAAGTCGTTTCCTCCACCACCCCTGTTTTAATCAGATCAGAAATAATGGCCAGTAAAGCGCGTTCTCCCTCGGGGGCTATTTTGTACTGTGGGATCCTCGGCAATTTGGCATTCTGTTTCAACGTGATGGACACCGGGGGGATTTGTAGGAACCCTACGTCAGTGTCCCCCAGGGCCCAAAGATCCCTCGGGAGTTTTGCAAGCTCAGGGGGTAAGGAGTCCGTTTTTGAAAAACATTGAATGGAGGGGATAGAGGTATTCCTAATGGTCAGGTAAACTCCATCGGGGGAGCAAAAGATGCGGGCATGCAGTCTTTTTAATATATCCATACCCAGGAGATTTTCCCCACACTGGGAGGTGAGGAGGAACGGCGATTCTATCGTTACCGGCCCCAGAGTAAGGGAAAGTGGCTTAGAAATGGGGCTCACCACCGGAGTTCCAGAGAACCCCACGGACACATTAGTCTGGCCAGACAGAGCGGCCCCCGGGACCAGGGCACGTGAAACAGAACTGTTCATAGCCCCTGTGTCAACCAAAAACTTACCTGATGCATCCAGCAGTTGTGCATGGACATAAGGTCCAGCTTGATCTATCGGGATTGACACATGCCCCTTACTCTGCCCTTGGCTGTCCTATGCTTCAGTATATCCGGAGCCTTCGTCCGTCACACGTCCGTCATGGTAGTACTGCTTACCTTGGCTTTGGTCAAAATAATTCTGACTATTCTCACCTCGTGCTGCCTGTTCTTGTCTCGTGTATCCACCTCGGTGCCCACTCATTCTTCCCCGTCCACGACCTCGTGAAGCAGTATTCTGCTCATACAACAACGGGCACTGTGCTCTCCAATGCCCCTCCTCTTTACAGAAAGCACATTGATTTATGCCTAGATCCGTTCGCCCAGCCGTTTGCGTCGGTCCCGCCCCTCTTGGAACGAAATTCTGCAACCCTCGTCCTCTTCCTCTACCCCTCTCCACTTGCTGCAGTAACACCCGAGTTTTCAAATCTTTCGACTTTCTTTCTGTCTTATCCTTGCTCTCATTTTCCCGATGCTCATAATACTGAGCCATGCTTAGTATTGTGGAAGGCGTGGTGGTCGTCCAGGTACTCTCAGCTGCCTGCAACCGGGCCGATACCTCAGGTAGCAGATTGGTTACGAATCTATTGACAAATAAACGCACACCCCCCTCCGTTGCCAGGTCCTGTCCGCTGAAATCAATGAATACTCCCTCAAACCTCGTGAAAAAATCGGATACACTCTCATCCTTCTTTTGCTTACAAGCCGTCAGTTTATCCCAATCTACCTTCCTGGGTGGGATCAATGAATGCATATAGGTTATTATTTTTTCAGGCAAGGTCAGTATCTCAGGTCGGGGCTTGTTCCCCGGTTTACGATCTCTATCCCAGTTTCTCAGTTGGTCCCATGTCCCACCAAATTCCGTAACATGGTCCTGGTCATGTACCTGGCGCCAAATGTCCACCGGTACTAATAAGGCAAAGAATAATTCAATATCCGCCAGCGTCATTACTGCTGATGAGGCGGCCTCGGTCAGTTCCTTGTAATATGCAGTGGGGTTTTTTCTAGGATCTGGCAACTGGCTTTTTAGGGATAATACCTCACTCCGCTTCCAGGGGGTATAGACCCATTGTTCCTGGAACCGGGCGTCTATTCCCGGGCGGGTAACGACACCGTGGGCATCCACCACCTCAGCAACTTCCGGATGGAAGATAGGGTGCACTTCTCGCATAGGGAACTGGGAGAATCAGGCGGGAATGGCAGACTGCAAACGAGTTCTATAAGAAACCAAAGTCTGCACCTTCCCATACACTTCTTCCGGCGTCAACTGAGCTTTGTGAACCTGATCAAGAATATCATATAATATAGCCGGAGCTCTCCCTCCCTGGTGTACCTGTTCCCATACAGAAATAAGACGGTTGGCCATATGCTCCAGGGCATGCTGTTGCATCACCGGTTCGTAGTCTATCATAGTACTCCAAATATCAGAAAGAGTATAAATAGGATGCCGCATCCACTGGGACGTTTGTGTGGCAATAGTTTCCCTTTCTTCCGTTCCCAAAGCAGAACGAGTGAACAACCTCCTACCCTCTGTTAGACTGGCCGGATGTATCGGAGTAGTTACAGCTGTTACCGGCGTTGTACTGGCGGAGGAGGAGGGCAGAACAGAAGGGGAAGACATCGACCCCGGCAACAGCTGAGGGGTCCCGGCTGCAGCTGCCGTCAATAAATTAGGCAGCATGGCCATAACTTCAGACACAGATGTCGGCAACCGGGAGAGGTTCGGCAGGGAGGGAGGGGTGGAAGTGGCCGGGGGAGCCGAAGCCCCCAGAGACACATTGGGGGCCAGGGCCGAGGCCCCTGACACCTCCGGATATATCCTCTGCGGTACATAAGGGGGCGGTGGCCTGGTGTCCAATAAATCCTCTATTTCATCTTCCGCATTCGGACGGGTCACATAGCTCTTATTAACCTTTAATCTAAATTCGCGATTCATGCAATCCAATCCCTTTTCTACTCTGTCTCGGTCATAGGCCATAGCTTTCTGAGTAACATTCTGTCCTGCCTTGGCTCTAGCTACTTTCTCTTCCCTTATTCGCCGTTGTTTGGCCTCCTTCTGCCATGCAATTAGAGCATCGAACATAGCCTGCCTACTTCGCCTGGAAAACAGTTGTTCCTGTAGGAACGCAATTTTCTTCTCATCAAACGAACCCGTCTTGGGCTATCGTAACTCCTCATTTCCCTTAGTATACTTATGCCACAAAGTGCAAAACAATAAGGGAGAGATCCCATGTTTGACAAACATAAAATGGCTAGGACTGCCCTCCGGCGGGGCGGGTTGGCTTTCAGCTAATCTGGAGTCACTTGTTCGGCAGCAGCAGCCAAAACAATTCAGTTTGCTAAAACAGGACATTTTGGTTAGTTTTTAGACATGTACACACAAAACAACGATCAACACGAATCATACATAATATACAATCGGTATCAGAGAACCAAGCCCGTCGACTCTGGTTCACAGTTCAGACACCAAACTGCACACGGGATTCCGGCCACCCTTCCGGCTCACCACTAAGACCAGCTCCCAACGAGGACTTGCCCCGTCAGGAGTATGCCTTGTGGCTACCCAGTCTAGGTCGCAGGTCCTTCCACGTGCAATCCGTCTATATTCCTCCGGCGCGCTGTTTTAATCAAATCAATACAATCTGTACGTACTTCGAGTCAAACCACTGTAACGCTAACCCAACCAAGCAAGGCACCACCCTCCGGTGCGCGCCTTCAAATCAATGCACCGCTGTCCAGCACGAGCTTCAAACAAATGCAGCCAATGTTCAAAATAAAAAATGCATCGTTCTCAACGAATGCTCTTAAATCAATCAAATAGCACACCGTCCTCAACGCGTGCTTCAACAAAAATAATGCACCGTTTTACAACGCGTGCGTCAAATCAAATCAATCTATACTCACCGGGTGCACCCAGATACGAATGTTCATTCTCCGCTGCCAACTTCTCCCGACCAAATCAGTCCCTTTTCTGGGTTAAGCCCGTAGGACCCCGGTGAAGGGTGACTAGCAGCAGGGGACGTACCGAAAAGTCGCGCAGGGTGGGAGAAATCCTCAGGCTCCTCTCCCGCCAACCGGTCAGGACGCCCCCAATCCCACCACCCGAGTACCGGGGGGGGGGGGAAAGACCCTTTCACGGGGTCCCTTCGTGGTCGCCAACTGTTGTGTCCTAATAGTTATTCCAAGGGCCACACTTACCACTGGCCCGCAATATTAAGTAAAAATAAGGAGCAGTTGGCAACGTGGAAGGTTCAAACGTTTATTAGACTCACAGAACTCTATATAGAGGAGCCTCGTCGATCCTCACCCATCTGGTGCGCCGAGGAAGACTGCTGGCTCCTTGACAGTAACACACTTTTATACATTATCAGTACAGCATACAAAACCTTATATGTGGAAAAGTACCAGTTAGTCCTGGCGCTCCTAATGAGCTCATGCCTATTTCTAGTTTCGGTTACACATACAAAGGGTTACTATCTTTACAGAGAAGGTCGAAAGGGTGACTCCCTTCTCGTCCCAGGTCTAGAGGAATTTGCTTGATACTCCCTTTTAGCAGATGTGACCTTGCTTCTCAGCAACTCAGCCTGTCTCCTAATGAATGCATGAAAAGGGGGGAAGCAGAGGGTGTGCGGAAGAGACCATGTGATTCCCAAGCGGAAGAGCCGCAATCCAAGATGGAGGCGGTTCGGTTATTGGCCCTTTTTGTCGTGCTAAACATAATGGGGATTTTGAACCTTTGAATACACTATAACTAATCATACTATCATTAGATATACTGCGCTAATCATACCATAGTGACTTGAATACCTCAAGTTCCTTATAAAAGGCGAAAAAAACATTGCTAACATCTGCATCGGGGTCAGATAAGATCCCTCCACAGTCGTGATCCCCTTAATGTAATTCTTGGCTCGGGCTTGTCTAATCTTGTATGCCAACAATCTTTCGGCCTTGTTCCCTTTCCCTTAATACAATTATGTCAACAGGGCCTCCAGTTCTCACCTCACTTTGTGTAGTTTCCTGTAGGTAAGCCGTGAGGCTGCTTGTTAATCTTCTTTATCTGGTTTGAGGATTGCATCCTCTAGTTTCATCTGATTGAGTTTACTTAAGCCAAAAAAGACAGTGGTGTGTGCTATAAATTCTCCTCTCATCACTGCCTTGGCCGCATTCCAAATAGTGGCCAGGAGAGGTCTTCAGTGAGATTCTCAGTGAAATAACGCTCAAGTGCCTCTTTAGAATTGGAACGTAGAACCAGATCAAGCAAAGTCATCATGTTCATTTTCCAAGGGCGATATGACCAAGACCGCAGCAGCGTGTTCGAAAGCGACAAAATGACAAGTGCGAGGTTCTATCAAAACCTGGGACCCAATAGTTGTGTTGTGTACTTTAGACAATAAGGTGGCAGAGATAAAAAAAAAACGATTTGGGAATAAGATTTGTTTACGTTAGAAAAATAAGAATAAGCCTTATCATGGGGGTGAAGATGACGCCAAGCATTTACCAAGTTCAAGTCAGTCATGCCCTGGGACAGTGACTGTGGAGGATGGGACACCCCCACGAGGAGGTCAAGCGATCCAAAGTTGGATCTAAAATCACATAGGCCCCTCCCAGTATCACGATGGCCAGAGAAGGGAGCCTTGTGCGCCTTGGGACCATGGTGTATGAGGTGGTATCGTCAGAGGCTTGAATCGTTACCCATCTCCCCTTCTCATCCCTACGTGTAGTTTCCACCCTGGGCTGGACACCCGCATGGATGAGAATCCACACCCCCTTAGCTTCATTAGAAGCGGAAGAATGGAATTGGCGGGATGAAGGCGTGACCTGAGGCTGGCGACATCATTTGCCAGCAAGTGGGTCTCCAGGAGAAGCACTTTGTCTGTGCCCCTGGAGGACAGCCAGTAAACCCATTATGTCTGGATGTGGGTCTACGTTTGAGCCACTGTGCCAATATCTAGACTTGTTTCTGAAGCCCTTTGTACCCCTGACTAATTCTTATATACTTTTGTAGTAATTGTCCAGCCCAGGTCCCTGGGTTACTGGGTTGCCCCTTTGTTTTAGAACACAGCTTGTGGTGGCAGAAAAGAGAAACTTCTGCTGTCGATGAACCTGCTGTTGAACTTTACATTGGGGAATTTATATTTCCAAAGCCATCTCAAAAGCATTCCCTAAATGCACTCCCACATGTGGTGTAAACTTTAATACTAATATAAAATAGCTGTAGTGCAGGAAAATGTTTTGAAAAAGCAAAAAGGAAGTCATGAAAACATGGTGTACAACACAAAGTGCAACCTAGGTTTGTATTAAACACTTCACAACATTTTCCTATTGTTTTACACAGGGCCTATCATTATCTCATACATTTTTCTTCAATAACATTTTTCTTTATTGTTTTTTATACAATATACATAAAAGAAAACTTTAAAAGTTACAATTCATTTAAGTTCAGTTACAGAAAAGTCCTTAACATATCATTATAGGAAACATATTTCAAAGGGTTTTACCCATTTTGAGTCTGAAGGAAAATGTGTCAGTACATATGGGCCTATATCAGATATATCTGTATTTACCATCCAATCAGCCCTAAATGAGGCAACTGAATTTGGGATTATGAGAGGCTTGGATTTTAGGCACAAATCTAGAAACTCTGCATAGACCTGCAGTTTCTTAGAAGCTACAAAGAGGGGGTAAAAAAGTGTTATCAAACTATCAGAGTTGTTGTCATCTAACCATCTAGCTGTCAAAGAATGAGAAATGAAAATACCCAACATAAGGTGCACATAGGCGGTATCGAATTATGGTGTTACTCACTGTTAAGTAGGATTTAGAGCTGACAGCATTGTTGTTTAGCAAATAGTCATTTAACAGGGTGCCAGGCGTGGTTCTTTATGTGTTTTCATTGAGCTTCCAACGCATATGTCTTCCTTTGATCACACATGGGCCATTTTTGGCCAGACTGCCCCAGTCTTCACATTCAATTTCTGAAAAGATCGTCTTAATACGCTAAACCAATGGAGCCCTAAATGGCCAGAAATTGCCGAAACCTCCCTGAGTAATTCCAGGTAAACTGAAGAATTGTAGAACACAAGTCCCAAGGCCTGCACCTCCCTATTCTGTATCCGGGTCCCAGTGTGTTAATGTCCCTAGGCCTGGGTGCCTGTGGCAATGTACACAGCGGAAGATTCCTTCTCTTCATGACTCACACCTGCAATGCCCTGAAGAAGGCAGCCGCGGTCCATGCAGGTAACATCGGTGGGGTGGTTGGGCTGCGTTGGGAGGGGGTGTTTCGAGAGACGATGCTGAGGGGAAATTAATTATTTATTTAATTTTCCTTCTGTATCGTCCCTCAAAATCCGGCCACACCCATGCAGACCCACTGCTGTTACCTGCACGGACAGCGGCTGGAAGAAGGGCTGTAACTTCAGCTTGAATCAAAAGATTTGGTGGGTGCGCTTAGAGCAGGCTGTAGTACGGTTCCGTGGAGAGAACTGTTTCAGCAATGTAGCAAGTTAAAAGAAGTTGCTTGGAGAACCCAGACGTGCAGATCTCTTTATGCGAAGCTCCAGTGGTGGAACGGTTCAAGTGAAAAGACTGTATTTTAAATTGAAGAATTGTATTTTTTCTATTTTTTGTCCAATGAGTGCTTACAGAGTCTCCATATCAAACATACTCTTAACACTTAGGGCCTAATTACCTGCCAAACTTGTGTTGGAGGTGCAGTGGCAGTCGGGGATCGCTGCATCAGTGGGCCAAACGCTGTATGAAGAGTACGACGGTCAGACCGTGAGAGGAGCGCTGCAGCCTCCAGGGATCCGAGATCCCTGGCGTAGCCGTCTCGAGTCCGCAATATGCTTGGTCATGCTGCTGCGGCACTGCCAGGCATATTACGAGTTACCTCACTGCGACCCTAACCATGGCGGTAAGTCCGCATTGGAAAGGGGAGCAGTGAGGAAACAAAGGGGGCCTTACAGGGCCCCCTCTTTACTCAGGCCCAGGAGATGCATGCAGGGGGGCCCATGGTGTGCACCCCCATCTGCAAGCACCCCCTTTCCTGCATGGCATGGACTTCACAGCCCATGCTGTACAGGAACGGGCTTTGACATTCCCATTGCCGTGCCTTTTTGGGCATGCCAAAGGGCCACCCGCCAGACTACGAGGAAATCTGGCGGGTGGCCCTGTTTGGCAGTGTGGGAGCTGGGTGGTGGAGTGGCGCTCCGCTGCCACACCGCCAAACTCGTAATCAGGCCCATAGTCCTGATTTAAGCTGCCACACTGGACTATGAGGTCCGAGGTTGAGGAGAGATTTTTAACATTTTTTTAGGAGGTCATAAGCAGCACATATAAGTAAAAACGACACTCCACAACTCCTCAACATAGTTCATCAACTGAAGCAACTTCTACCTGTTGTTACTTGTAGAATTGATCTTTGGGGTAATCTACTGACAGGGTAGCTAACTGGGTGAAGTATTGTGGTCATGGAACTAGATAGCGATTCCAAGAGCTCCAGTGAAGTTGTGTATCGTTGAAGTGATACACCTTCAACCCAGCTCTCTTCTGTGACATAGAAATGCATAAGCAATGTAACAGGTCTGCAGCACACACAACCTTCAGTGCTTCATAAGTAGACCAAGCAGTGAATACAACAATCTCGACCAACCATGCACTGAAACCCATGCCTACAGCAAAAGAGGACATGACCTCTGCAGTGCCTCAGAGCTACTCAAGAATAAAATACCCCTGCAAGGGTGATAAGTGCGAGAGGATAAAGCTTTGTTCCATGGCAGAGTCAAAACAAGTGACCTTATCATGACTAGCGGCGGGAAGGTGGGGAGAGAGTTTCATCCTTCAAGGCAGAATTAGGCAAAATTCACAACTGGTACAAAGTAATGAATTTCTGATTTTGGTCCAATTCATCCAAGAAAACATTCTTTTATGGCATAATCTTTTGCAGGCAGCCAAGCTGCAAGTTTAATCTACTGAAGAAGAGGTGAAAACCATATATATGACCAATAAAACATCAGTTCCATCCGAAGTCAGGCCTCGGCTGTTTTCTCTATTCGACAGGGTCGCTGCAGGTTGCTCCGTACCTGTAGCTGAGGCCGCCCTGTCAGGGTTGGGGGCCCTCTGCTCGGAGAAATTGTGTCTTGGGTTTGATGAGGAGGCATGGTGAAGATACAGGATTCATCCTGACACAGTGATCGCCTGGAGGCGAGCAAGGTATGCCTAAGGAGCATTTTTCTACTTAGGCGGACTACGGAGGTCTGTGGTTTTAAAAATTTATATTATTTGAAGCAGCACTTTGAGCAAAGCCACTGTGGAATAATGAACTTTATTATGACTGCAACATTGAAGAAATATTGAATCATCATTATATTCATACTCAAACCTACCTATTATGGTGCATATTGGGAATTGAAGGAAAGAGTAACTATAAAAGTTTGAAAGAGTCCTTTCTCTATTGCTCACCAATGATTAAGGCTAATTAATATGCCGAAACGCGTCTGGGTTTGATTAAGAACTGCCACCTCTTTCACGAATAAAACATCAGTTCCATCCGAAGTCAGGCCTCGGCTGTTTTCTCTTTTCGACAGGGTCGCTGCAGGTCGCTCCGTACCTGTGTAGCTGAGGCCGCCCTGTCAGGGTTGGGGGCCCTCTGGTCGGAGAAATTGTGCCTTGGATATATATATATATATATATATATATATATATATATATATATATATATATATATATTACCTACTGGCAGTTGCCAGTAGGTAGTTATAGTTAGGACCTATTATCCATAGGAAATCCGCAACATTCTATTTGGAATAACTTTGGCGCTGGTTGACGAATCTTCGCGAAATTTTCAAAACTGGTGGGGCGCTCCGGTCCGCTCCTATCCTGAAAGTCTCGGGGTGATTCGTCAAGCCGGGGCCGAGAAAAAAGGGGGTCCCAAAACATGTTATCCCCATGCAATTTTCCATAGGAACCGTAACTCGCAGCTGCAGACCGAACTGCTGAACGGAATTACACGAAATTTGGCAAAGCGCTAGCCCTTGGTTCACACTCATGCCTTTTGGTTAAATGGTGCAAATCCGTTCAGTAGTTCCTGAGAAAATCAAAAGTAAAATCATAGATATATCTGGGCGGAGCCTAAACACACATCTCATCATGAGATCTGATTGGCTGTCAGCACTTCTTCCAAGAAGTGTTGGCAGCCATCTTGGGACCAATATACATGATAGCACCTCATTAAAAAGCATTGCAGTTAATAGAAGGTTTTAAGCCTTTAGTTACATTATAAATCATTTGTTGATGGTACCATACTCATTTTAGGAATTGTGGTGTGTTCCAAGGTGATTTTACCATGTGAAAAAGCCTTCTGCTGGGATATCATGAATCATGTTTGAGAGAAAACAATTTTCTCATGCTTTTCCCACAGAGGTTTGGAAGGTGATTTATAAGTTAAACTGAGAGCATATTTTCTGTAAATTCACATTATCTTTCTCAGTCATGTGAGAATGAAGTCTGACATTCTCAGTAAAACATGTACATCCAACAAGGGCAGAGACTGTCAGCTGATTCCTTTGTATTCTACTGCAGCTTCCCAGAGTGTTCTAACGAACAACTAGAGTGCTAACTGTCTTACTTATGACAAAAGTATGGCACACCTGAAGCCATCTTGATTGGAATAAAGTGGTAACACTTAAAACATTTAATTTAAAAAGGAACAAAATGAGGGGGTTCATTTTGCCATAGAAAGTATGAATAGTGATGCAGAAAGAAAAATAAGGGCACATTTTGAGTGACTTCTCAAATCCTCTTCTATTTCATAAAAAAATTCTGACATGCAGACTGAAGCATGCACTTTCAATACCAGCAGAAGACTTCCCTTGTGAGCAGTAGTTTTACTACAGTGATCTAATGAGCAACCAGAGTGCTAACATTCTGAATTTATGGCAAATGTGTGACACATCTGAATGCCTTCTTGATGGAATCAAAGTAAAAAACTGAAAGTATTTCCTACTGAGGAGACTGTAGTAAATGAGGAAATTAGGAAACTTCATATAACAAATAAGTCTCCCAAGATGGCCACCAGAGACAAAAGAGCCCAAATGTAGCACAAATATCACCCAGATGTAGCCCAAGTATAGCCCAATGACAGAATGTCCCAGAGTGTTCTAAAGAACAACTAGAGCGCTAACATTCTTACTTATGACAAAAGTATGGCACACCTGAAGCCATCTTGATTGGAACAAAGTGGTAACACTTAAAACATTTAATTTGCAAAGGAACAAAATGAGGGGGTTCATTTTGCCATAGAAATTATGATTAGTGCTGCAGAAAGAAAAATTAGGGCACATTTTGACTTCTCAAATCCTCTTCTATTTCATAAAAAAATTCTGACATGCAGACTGAAACATGCACTTTGAATACCAGCAGCAGACTTCCCTGGTGAGCAGTAGTTTTACCTCAGTGATCTAATGAGCAACTAGAGTGCTAACATTCAGAATTTATGGCAAATGTGTGACACATCTGAATGCCTTCTTGATGGAACTAAAGTAAACAAGCATTGAAAATGCAATAGGTCTCGCCCTTGTTTAAGTTAAAGCAATTCTGTTTGTAATTAGGTGGCTTTTTAGCTTTGCTTTTATTAGTGTTTTTCAAACTTTCATGTACATAACATGCATATGTATGCATATATGTATATGTATATGTATGCATGCATTTATATTTGTATTTATATAGATATGCAGATTATATATGCTTATATATGTATGTATATATATACACACATACATATATATAAATGCATATGCATATATATGTGTGCATATGTGTGCGTGTAGAGACAGGGTAGAGAGAGGTAGAGGTGTAGAGGTAGAGGTGCAGAGGTAGAGGGGTACAGGTAGAGGTAGAGAGGTAGAGGTAGAAGGTAGTAGAGAGAGAGGTAGAGAGGTTGAGAATAGAGGATGAGTAATAGAGAGTAGGGAGTGAGTAGTAGAGAGTAGTAGAGAGAGTAGCAGAGAGTGAGTAGTAGAGAATAGTAGAGTGAGTAGAGTGAGTAGTAGAGAGTGAGTAGTAGAGAGTGAGTAGTAGAGAGTGAGTAGTAGATAGTAGTCATGAGTGGGTAGTAGAGAGTGAGTAGTAGAGAGTAGTAGAGAGTGAGTAGTAGAGAGTGAGTAGTAGAGAGTAGTAGATAGTGAGTAGTAGAGAGTAGTAGAGAGTGAGTAGCAGAGAGAGTAGTAGAGAGTAGTAGAGAGTGAGTAGTAGAGTGAGTAGTAGAGAGTAGTAGAGAGAGTAGTAGAGAGTGAGTAGTAGAGAGTAATACAGAGTGAGTAGTAGATAGTGAGTAGTAGAGTGAGTAGTAGAGAGTGAGTAGTAGAGTGAGTAGTAGAGAGTAGTAGAGAGTAGTAGAGAGTGAGTAGTAGAGAGTAGTAGTGAGTGAGTAGCAGAGAGTGAGTAGTAGAGAGAGAGTAGTAGAGAGTGAGTAGTAGAGTAGTAGAGAGTGAGTAGTAGAGAGTGAGTAGTAGAGAGTAGTGGAGTAGTAGAGAGTGAGTAGTAGAGAGTAGTAGAGAGTGAGTAGTAGAGTGAGTAGTAGGGCGTAGTAGAGAGTGAGTAGTAGAGTGAGTAGTAGAGAGTAGTAGAGAGCGAGTACTAGAGAGCAAGTAGTAGAGAATGTGTAGTAGAGAGTGAGTAGTAGAGAGTAGTAGAGAGTGAGTAGTAGAGAGAGTAGTAGAGAGTAGTAGAGTAGTAGAGAGTGAGTTGTAGAGAGTAGTAGAGAGTGAGTAGTAGAGAGTGAGTAGTAGAGAGTGAGTAGTGGAGAGTGATTAGTGGAGAGTAGTAGCGAGCGAGTAGTAGAGAGCGAGTAGTAGAGAGTGAGTAGTAGAGAGCGAGTAGTAGCGAGAGTAGTAGAGAGTGAGTAGTAGAGAGTAGAAAAGAGTGAGTAGTAGAGAGTGAGTAGTAGAGAGAGAGTAGTAGAGAGTAGTAGAGTAGTAGAGAGTGAGTGGTAGAGAGTAGTAGAGAGTAGTAGAGTGAGTAGTAGAGAGTAGTAGAGAGTGAGTAGTAGAGAGTAGTAGAGTAGTAGCGAGTGTGTAGTAGACAATGAGTAGTAGAGAGTGAGTAGTAGAGAGAGTAGTAGAGAGAGTAGTAGAGAGTAGTAGAGTAGTAGAGAGTGAGTAGTAGAGAATGAGTAGTAGAGTAGTAGAGAGTGAGTAGTAGAGAGTGAGTAGTGGAGAGTGAGTAGTAGAGAGCAGTAGAGAGTGAGTAGTAGAGAGTGAGTAGTAGTAGAGTGAGTAGTAGAGAGTGAGTAGTAGAGAGAGAGTAGTAGAGAGTGAGTAGTAGAGAGTAGTAGAGTGAGTAGCAGAGAGGGAGTAGTACAGAGAGAGAGTAGTAGAGAGAGAGAGTAGTAGAGAGTGAGTGGTAGAGAGTAGTAGAGAGTAGTAGAGTGAGTAGTAGAGAGTGTGTAGTAGAGAGTGAATAGTAGAGAGTAGTAATAGAGAGTAGTAGAGAGTGAGTAGTAGAGAGTGAGTAGTAGAGAGTGAGTAGTAGAGAGTAGTAGCGAGTGAGTAGTAGAGAGTGAGTAGTTTAATTTAAAAGGAGCACAATGAGGGGGTTCATTTTGCCATAGAAATTATGATTAGTGCTAAAAAAAGAAAAATTAGGGCACATTTTGAGTGACTTCTCAAATCCTCTTCTATTTCAATAATAATTTCTGACATACAGACTGAAACATGCACTTTCAAGACCAGCAGCAGACTTCCCTGGTGAGCAGTAGCTTTACTACAGTGATCTAATAAGCAACTAGAGTGCTAACATTCCGAATTTATGGCAAATGTGTGACATATCTGAATGCCTTTTTGATGGAATCAAAGTAAAAAACTGAAAGTATTTCCTACTGAGGAGACTGTAGTAAATGAGGAAATTAGGAAACTTCATAACAAATAAGTCTCACAAGATGGCCACTAGAGACAAAAGAGCGCTAATGTAGCACAAATATCACCCAGATGTAGCCCAAGTATAGCCCAATGACAGAATGTCCCAGAGTGTTCTAAAGAACAACTAGAGTGCTAACAGTCTTACTTATGACAAAGTATGGCACACCTAAATCCATCTTGATTGGAATAAAGTGGTAACACTTAAAACATTTAATTTGCAAAGGAACAAAATGAGGGGGTTCATTTTGCCATAGAAATTATGATTAGTGCTGTAGAAAGAAAAATGAGGGCACATTTTGACTTCTCAAATCCTCTTCTATTTCATTAAAAAATTCTTATCTAGAAAAAGAGGGGCCCCTTCGAAGTCAAAGGGATAAGGCA
The DNA here is from genome assembly GCF_964204655.1 of Triturus cristatus. Classification (NCBI taxonomy): domain Eukaryota; kingdom Metazoa; phylum Chordata; class Amphibia; order Caudata; family Salamandridae; genus Triturus; species Triturus cristatus. The sequence continues at coordinate 1,150,016,538 of NC_140582.1, forward strand.
CTGTAAAGTAGTGTGAAAAAGGTACCCTTTGGACCAGACAAATAACTGCAAGTGATAATATTCCCACAGGAACCCTCATGCAAACCCTATCCTTTCATTCATTCATTCATATCGAGGAAGATTGTAATACATATAATCAAGAATTCACAGAACCAGATGATCTACTTTAAAAAAATCTGTTTTCACAGGTAAATTTATTGGTTGTTCACTGTATATTAAAAACAAGGGGATTAATTCATACAAACAATAATTCAACGTAAGTACCCTATGACTTACAATAAAAATGAACAACCTATATTAATAAAACATACACAATAACAATCACATATAAACAAGAGACATTTCTGAGAGTCACTAATACAGACAAACACAATATGTCATAGAGAAAATTTACACATCCGTAATAACAATATATCGAGCGTAGAACCAGGTACTTTTCGTATTTGGTACTCGTTAACTGTCGCCCGTGTAAACGGATTTACGTAGAAAAATAGGCGTCGACGCGTTTCGATGGCTTAATTATATCTCCATCTTTTTCAAGAACACATTCTTGACTCTCAAATACTAATTAAAAAAACAACAAGGGACTTGCACACTACTTATGTCTGTACCTAAATATTAAAACATGAGAAAAAAGCCACAATCAATAATTCTCAAATCACACAATGGATACACCACATATCTCTTAATAAACATTCAAAGTAACTATATTATGACAGTGTTTTCTGACACACATCAAAAACAGGAATATTTTTCCTTATGGACAGAATCTACTATTCTCAATGTCTTAGATCGACATTATTACAGTCTAACTGGTAGATTTTCACCCCCGCATCAAGGCTGAATCTTACAGTGAATCTAATTGGGACATATACTTTGCCCCTTCTGTCAAAACTTAGACATAAAATTCATCTCACTATTGTGTTTTGATACATTTCATAAAGGTAAGTAATTGGCCCTTCTTTTGTCAAAACTTTAAAATAACATTCATCTTGCTGTTATATTCTGATTATGTACAACAATCAATCCTCTCACTATATATTCCAGCACCATAACATACTTGTACAGATTTCTTCCCTCTCAAAAATTAATTGTAGAACCCAAAGGGGGTGCCTCACCTCTTCTAGTTTAGGCAAACTTGCGTTCAAGACTTTGGCAATTTTCTAGCATGAGGGGCTTCTATATATAGTCTGGACAGCCCTGTAATTGTTCTGAAAGCAAAGAATGAAAATTTATGAAAATGTATCTACTCGTGATTGACATTTAAAGGGGATCTGTTTAATTATTGGATTATCGATATGGGCAGGAGCCTCTCACCTTTTATTTCTTTATTCTTTCATTTTCTTATGTATCTCTTATTTTTCGAATGACATCCTTGTTTCTCGACAGTCGCTGTTTTGATCCAATAAGCTAATCAGATCCCTATGCAATATATGGGGCAGCCTGTGGAATATGAGTAGGGTAAGTCAAAAGATGTACTTTCTTTTAGATTCATTCAATTGAGCGCAACTTAGATCTACTACTCTTTACCTGATGATTCAGCACTCGAGGTTCTGCTGCCACTCCTCTTGTATATTTCTTGACTATCTAGCCATCAAATTAATATGGTTTTTTGTAATAGAGGTATAGCTGTGTAGTTTCCTCTAAGAATTAGAATCTAAAATGACAAAGCAAATACGGTTTGTTAGTTATAATTATCTTTCAATACAGGCCCTTCTATTTAGGTCGTTCTAACCTAAACAGTGTATTAGCTCCCCTTAGCTCCTTTGTCCTTATCAATGAAGGATTAGATATTAATTTGAGATGTTTCTGGGGAAATTTTCATCCCAGCGAGAGGAGATTAGCCTCTATATAATATTCTTTGTATCCGTATTTGTCAGTATAGTACTAAGTATCATTACGTGATTTCACGTAAATTTAAAGTGACATCACGAAAACGATATGCTCCAAGAGAGTATTAATCAATAACGGGTCTATTCCTCTACAATCCCCCTTGTATTTTCACATGTCAATAGCGATCCCCTCACTATTTGATTTTGAATTCCGCTAGACCCCTAGCTCAGCTCCCAACATTATGTTAATCAGACCCTCAGTACCAAGGACGCCGACCTCTTCTCATTAAAAATCTATAATTTAAAGCTAGCACATTACTTACTTTCCGTGATGTGGCCACGTATTATGTCGGCGTCAAACGGGTCTACAGCTACACACTGAGAGACTGAACCCTTTATATATTGTTAAACCGATGTCAAACACCTGTTTTTAACCGGCATATTCCCGCCATTCGGGTTCTCGTTAATTTCGGCCGATCGTGCCCTGAACACTTCCGGGTTGAAACCTGAATTACCACCGGATCCCATGGTCTTCGAGCGACAACAGACTAAGCAGTCGTCACTTTCGTGCGCCATCTTGGGCTGAAAGAAATATGTATAAGCTTAAAGTACCTCGACCGTTTGTGAATGCAATATTACGGCGAGTTTAGAAATATAAAGTATGAATGGTCTCAGTCTGATCATTAGGGCAGGATCGACTCGTTCCTGACCCGAAATGAAAAAAAACGACCGGATAATAAACGGGAACTAGCCATAATACTCAAAACATGGCGCCATCTTAAAGGAGAGTCCACTAAATGGCTAGCAAGTACAAAGCCCACTAGTAGAGAAAGGCATTTAAAAGTAACCCCATAACAGAAGGAACAAAATTATTCAGTTTGCCGCGAAAGGTTAATGGAATCCACTATGGACCTACAGATTCAAGAAATGAATGACATCCAGTCCTCCCTGGAATTAAGGCCACCGCCAATAGTACCTAATGTACATATAAACCACTGTTCTCTCTTTTTTCTAGTTTTATCAGCATTTCCCCGACGTCTATTATTCTTTATTTTTTCCAAGACAAACCACTTAAACTCATCGCATTTGTGGTTATGTTGGAGAAAATGTGTTGTAAGTGGTGCATTTTCTTTCTGTGTGCGGAGTGCGGATTTATGTTCTATCAGTCTTAGTCGAACTTCCCGCCCTGTTTCACCCACATAGCCAAGGCCACATGGGCAGATAAGGAAGTAACTTACATTTTTACTTCTACAATTGGTCAGTTCTTTGGATGAAAGTGTATTGCCTTTATACACAATTTGTTTACTAACAATACACTGGTCACATACCGAGCAGAATCCACATTTATTATTGCCTATTGCCTTAGTTTGGAACAAGGTAGTTTGGATACTGTCTTCGTTGTTCCTATAGGTATGTACCAGTGAATTGCGTAAATTCACATTGCGCCTGAAGGCAAACAATGGTTTTTTAAAGGGTTCCTCTCTCTCATCGTTAATTATTTTCCAATTTCTGTTGATAATGTTCTTGATTTGGTTGCTCATAGATGAGAATTTACTGACAAACACAATCTTATCTTCATTTTCATTTTTCTCTTTCCTTTTGTTTATATCAAGCATCGACTCTCTGTCATAAAATCTCGCTCTCTTGAAAGAATTTTTAATTAGTTTTTTAGGGTATCCCCTATCTATAAGTTTCTTTTTAAGAATATCTGAATGCGCATAGAAATCTTTGAGTGTGGTACAATTTCTGCGGAGACGCAGAAACTCCCCAAAGGGATATTATCTTTCTGTGCTTTAGGGTGGTAGCTCTGATAGTGTAGCAATGTGTTTTTATCGGTTGGTTTACTATAAAGCTCTACCTCTAGTATGTTATCATTACTTTTAATACAGATATCTTAAAAAGTTTATGCACTCATTACTCCACTGGGATGTAAATCTAAGGTTGGAATCCCCCAGATTAAGCCAGGCTATGAACTCCTCCAGCTTATCACTGGCACCACTCCAAATGAAGATAATATTGTCAATGAAGCGGTGCCAGTGACTGATGTTTTCAAAAAAGGGAGCCAGTTCATTAAAAACATGGACTCTTTCAAATTCACTAACATATAGGCAGGTCAGACTAGGGGCGCAAGTTGCGCCCATACTGGTCCCTTTGACTTGATGATAGAGATCCTTCCTATATAGGAAAAAGTTGTTTTTTAGTACCATACTGACACACATCATAACAAAGTCAAGATTGCCCCCACCAAGATCTTCTGTCAGAAGCATAGCTCTAATGGTTCTGATATTATCCTCTTGTGGGATAACTAGTATCCTATATGGCAAATTATTAAGAATTAAAAGAAACTGCACACGCCCCTGTGACTATAAAGCAGCAGCTAAGGAAAGCATGAATAGATTCAGAGTGAGAGGCTATCGTGCAGAGACTTTAGATGAAGCCATGTCGAAAGCAGAAAGGAAACCCAGGAAAGACTTGCTGGTTGATAGTAGAGTGAGTATGGAAGAAAAAGAAAGGGTAAAAGACACCAAAACCAATAGTTTAAGGATGATCACAGACTATTCAGAGGATGCGGCAGCAATTAGGAAGATCTTTGCAAAAAACTGGCATATTTTAAGATCCGACTCAGTGATAGGGAAGGACCTGCCAAAGGTACCCCTACTCACGTTTAGAAGAGCTAAATCTCTACGAACTGCATTAGTGCAGAGTCATTGTGAAAATGACAGCAAAGTCCCACCGTTTGGCAAACTTATGGGATTTTACCCCTGTCTTAAATGTAGAGCTTGTAGAAACAGTAAGAAAGTACTGGAGTATAGAGTACCGGGAATGAGAGAACCTAGAAAAATAAAGTTTGATGAATTGTAACACCACCCACACGGTATACTGTCTGGTATGTCCGTGTGGGTTGCGCTACATTGGAAGTACCATCCATCCCACTAAGATCAGAATTCTGGAACACCTCAGGGCCATACAGAACAGGGATCCCACCTATCCGGTGGCACGGCATTTTGAGGTGTTCCATCAGAGTAATAGAGATCTTTTGAGTTTCTTCTGTATGGACCAAGTGCCCATGAATGTTAGAGGGGGCAACAGGCAATTACAGTTACGCAGACTGGAGTCACGATATATCATTGACAATCAGACCAAGAGGCCAGGTGGTCTCAATAGTGGGGAAGAAATGGCTGTGCATTTATAATGTTGTTTTTTTGTAGTAATGTGATTCTAGAAGCTTGAGCGGTACTGTGACAATTAAATGATTGGGAAGCTATTGAGGGACTCAAATACGAGGGAGGTAATACACCTTTAATTTTAGAGGTTGTAGATAGAGGACTAGCCCATCCAGGGCGAGATTGATGTAATGTCCAGTACCTCCAGTCATACTGGCAAAAATGTATGTATAATTAATGTATTACTTAAGCCCATTCAGGGCAAAATAACAATGCATGCCATGGGAGTTCAATGTATAGGACTCTCAGTGAGACAGCTCATTTGAGGCTTGATCAATTTTGTATGTAACCCGTATTGAGTTACCCGTTTAATAATGGCTGACACCCTGACTGAAGTAAGTCTAGGTGTCCTCTGTTTATGTCAACTGATATCACTGTATTTAAATCTGTGGCATGTCGGAGCCGGCCTCTATTGACAAAGGCGGCAAGCCGAAACGCGTCTAAATGTGTATATTTCTTCCGATTAAATCTTGGAATTGATACGTTCCTGCGAGTGCTGGTATAATTTTTAAATACCGTGAGCTGTGGATTGAAAATCCGTGCGGTGTCCGTCACCGCGCATGAAAGCACCCGATCGCGAGTGTGAGGGAAACAAGACGGAGAGTGAGCGTGATGTTTATATATATATATTCACAGAAAAAACCCATAAGTTTCAGAGACGTTATAGTTAGAAATTAGCATTTAAAAAACCTTAGAAATTCACAGAAAAAAACATAGGTTTCAGGGGTGTTATAGTTAGCTGGCCATTTCACTCGTACAAAACCATAGAAATTCCTCTGTTATAGTTAGTTCTGCTAACTATAACTCACGCACCCGCAATGCACTGCTGGTGATGTCACATATTGCATCATTCATGACATGGTCAGTGACATCACTGATGGCATCACTGATGACATCATCCAGTGAAATTGATTTAGTTTGAAATTTAAATATGTATTATATATATACCAATCTGTATTGAAGATTGAGTGGATATATAACTGTCTGGATGGAGGATTTAGTAGCTGTCTGACTGTTTAAGTGAGTAATTAAAAGTGTCTCACTTAATACATGGATTAGTAACTCAACTATGTGAATGTGTGCATCACTGTCTCTGTTGTTGTATAACATGCTGCATCAGTTGGTCACTAACTACATGGGTGTGTATATTAGTTATTGATTAGTTGGGTGAGTATTTGTATGGGACACTGAGTTTGTGGTTGGATGGGGTGTGTGTAACTCTATGCATAGATGTGTGAATGGTTGATTGACTAGGTGTATAGGTTTAAGGGTGCATGTGGAAACAGATGTTTGGGTGACTCAGTGTATTTATTTGTGTGTTGGTGAGTGAATATATATTTTAGTTGTACATCTTCAACAAAGTAAAAAAATAAAAGGCATTGTATGTGAGAGTTGGTGTATATAAATAAGTATGTGTAAGAGTCAGTGATTGTGAGAGTAACTATATGAATGAGTGTATAATTGTAATGGTGATTATTTTAACATACTAACTATGAGTTACTATGTGTTTGAATAAATGAGGTGTTGTTGGATAATTGTGTAAGTGTGATTAATTTTTTCATGAGTGAGTAGGATGACTGCATAACAGACTAAGATGACTGCTGATGTCTCAATGTCTATATATGTGTATAAGTGCATTTGATAGTGTTCTATTAATTATTGACTGCATGTATAAATGATTCTGTTGTTGAATGGGGAGTTGTGTGTGTAGACTTAGGAATCAGTGAGTGGGTATGTAGTGACTGGTATTGGTGTGTCAATGGTTTCAAATATGGTACTCTGTATTTTACAGTGAGTGATGAAAGGTTATACTAGTGTAAGATGAGGTGTATCAGATTGTAACGTGGATGATGTCATCAGTGATGTTATCAGTGATGTCATTTGAGATGTCATCAGTGATGTCATCAGTGATGTCACTGACCATGTCATGAATGATGCAATATGTGACATCATCATCAGCAGTGCATTGCAGGCGCGCGAGTTATAGTTAGCAGAACTAACTATAACGGAGGAATTTCTATGGTTTTGTACGAGTGAAATGGCCAGGTAACTATAACACCCCTGAAACCTGTGGTTTTTTCTGTGAATATATATATATATATATATCTTGCCAAACACCAATCCACCAGCCGTCGTGGCTCACGCCGCGGGTGCTGCTCAGTCACTGCAAGGTGGGTTGCGTAGTAGATTCCTCACCGTAATTCTCCCGTTCTGGAATGACATTCCGATATGAGGAATAAAAGAATTTAAAAGAATTGAAAATATATATTGCTCCAGAGTGCGGTCATTTTGGAAAAGCAATTCCCAGATGGGAGAATTTCGGTTGAGGCATATATATATATATATATATATATATATATATATATATATATATATATATATATATATATATATATATATATATATATATTCACTGAAAAAACCATAGGTTTCACACATGTTATAGTTAGCGGAAATTTTACTGATAAAAAACCAATGAAATTCCCCCGTTATAGTTAGTGCAGGCAACTATAACTCACGCGACCGCAATCCTCTGCTGATGCTAATACTGTATTTAGACACTTATTTGCCCATGTCTTCTTCCATACATTTTTAGCTATACATATATTACAAATATTTTTTTTTCATAAAGACACATATGTCATCAGCAGAAGATTGCGGTTGCGTGAGTTATAGTTGCCTGCACTAACTATAACGGGGGAATTTCATTGGTTTTTTATCAGTAAAATTTCCGCTAACTATAACATGTGTGAAACCTATGGTTTTTTCAGTGAATTTGCAAGGTTTTTTAAATGCTAATTCCTAACTATAACGTGTGTGAAACCTATGGTTTTTTCAGTGAATTTGTACGGTTTTTTAAATGCTAAGTTACTTTACGCCATTCGTGGCGTGCGCGCCCACTTAACGCAGTTCGTTCCGTGCGCGCACGGTGCGCTTCGCGCACCGTGCGCGCACAGTGAGCACGCGGTGCGCTTCGCGCACCGCGCGCCCACTTTACGCAGTTAGTGCCGTGCACGCACGGTGGGCACGCGGTGCGATGACAAAGCAAGAAAGCACGTCAACAAATCTGTTTCTGCTTTCCTCCGTGACTATGGTATGGGTGCCATTTACCACAACAACTTGCGTTATGACATGCAAGACATTTATAGAGGAGATGGTGTGCACTTCAATGATGAAGGCTCTTTTTAGAGCCCCCTAATATCTAAACACTTAAATCTGATTTTCATTTTTTTTTTTTTCTACCGTACGCTTACCGTAAGCTTACCGTACGCGTACCCCGTGATTTTTTTTAAAATCAATAAATGTTTTTTTTGTACTTTTCTGTCCTTCTTTGACCCCCTTACAAATGTTAGGGGGTCTGTAACTCTCCTCATTGCCCCCTTTCCTTGTTTTCACTCTTTTTTTTCAGCGTGAAATACACAAAATGGCGTCCGCCGCTTCCTGGTTTCGGCCGATTCGAATGTTTACTAAGATCTAAGAGCCAATCAGAATCGCGCTCGCGCACGCCACCGTACGCTTACCGTAAGCGTACGGTAAGCGTACCGTAAGCGGGCTCAGATATATATATTGATTTAAAGGCTATTTTCTCAGAATCTACTGAACAGATTTACACCAAACCTACAAAAGGCACTTCCTTGACCTAGGGACTACCTCTCTGCCAAATTTTGAGTAATTCTGTTCAGCCGTTCGGGCTGTAGCTCGTTCTAAAGGTCCTATGGAAAAATGCATGGGAAAAACGCGTTTTGGGACCCCCCTTTTATCTCAGCCCCCGCTTGACGGATCCCCCCGAGACTTTCAGGGTAGGAGCGGAGCGTAGCGCCCCACCTATTTTGAGAAATTCGCGAGGATTCGTCGACCGGCGCCAAAGTTATTCAAAATAGAATGTTGAGGTTTTCCTATGGAAACGTGGTCCTAACTATAACTACCTACTGGCGACCGCCAGTAGGTAATGCATACACATACATATGTAAATATATATATTACCTACTGGCGGTCGCCAGTAGGTAGTTATAGTTAGGACCACGTTTCCTTAGGAAATCCGCAACATTCTATTTTGAATAACTTTGGCGCCGGTCGACGAATCCTCGCGAATTTTTCAAAATAGGTGGGGCGCTACGCTCCGCTCCTACCCTGAAAGTCTCGGGGGGATTCGTCAAGCGGGGGCTGAGATAAAAGGGGGGTCCCAAAACACGTTTTTCCCATGCATTTTTCCATAGGACCTTTAGACAGGGCTACAGCCCGAACGGCTGAACAGAATTACTAGAAATTTGGCAGAGAGGTAGTCCTCAGGTCAAGGAAGTGCCTTTTGTAGGTTTGGTGTAAATCTGTTTAGACAGCTCCCACACACATAGCAATGTTGAGGGAGTCCCCAAAGATCCCCCAAGGCCAAAAACGGAATTTTTATTTTTTCGCTAATTTCGCCGATTACGCTTACCGTACGCGTACGGTAAAAAATTAAAAAAAAAAAAAAATTATCCACACTCTCCCCACCCCGTGTGCAAATGGTGCCCGAAGGGCACCATTTGTGCATGGCTTATAACATATACGAAAAATTAAAATCTTACCTTTCAAAACGAAGTGCATCATATGTCCTCCATGTGCGCACGGTGCGCGAAGCGCATCGTGCGTACATGGCCCATCTAGCGTAACGTGGGAACGCGGTGCGCGTAGCGCACCGCGTGCTCACTGTGGGCGCACGGTGCGCGAAGCGCACCGTGCGCGCACGGAACGAACTGCGTTAAGTGGGCGCGCACGCCACGAATGGCGTAAAGTAACTTAGCATTTAAAAAAACGTACAAATTCACTGAAAAAACCATAGGTTTCACACACGTTATAGTTAGGAATTAGCATTTAAAAAACCTTGCAAATTCACTGAAAAAACCATAGGTTTCACACATGTTATAGTTAGCAGAAATTTTACTGATAAAAAACCAATGAAATTCCCCCGTTATAGTTAGTGCAGGCAACTATAACTCACGCGACCGCAATCTTCTGCTGATGATATATGTGTCTTTATGAAAAAAAAATATTTGTAATATATGTATAGCTAAAAATGTATGGAAGAAGACATGGGCAAATAAGTGTCTAAATACAGTATTAGCATCAGCAGAGGATTGCGGTCGCGTGAGTTATAGTTGCCTGCACTAACTATAACGGGGGAATTTCATTGGTTTTTTATCAGTAAAATTTCCGCTAACTATAACATGTGTGAAACCTATGGTTTTTTCAGTGAATATATATATATACACACACACATATATACGTATATATGTGCGCAATGTGATAATTGTCTAGGTTTTTCCCTCCGAAAGTCTATTTTTGCAGATCCTTCCTTCCGCATGTAATAAAAAATACTTCCTAATTGTATAAAGTCTCATGGAGTTTTTTAAGTTGTTCGAAGCCCTGCGATTTCGCACACCCCTGTAGCTCTTCCGGTTCACCCTCCACCTGGGGCTGTGTTTCCACTGGGATTCTTGGACCCTTTGCCCATAAGACCTCTTCCTTGGTTTGGGGGCTTCAGTGAGCTGCCTCCACATTGCTGCATTCACTGTAGCTGGAGTGCCTCTTCTTGGAAGATGCTGTGAGGCAGAACTTTGCCAGCTTGAAATAGATCTCATCAACATGGACAACGTTACTGACGTAAGCAAGGTTAGTTTTGATTAAGATGTATTTATTTGTTTGTATATTTTAGCATTCATAAAGAACAGATGTTTTTTCAACAGAAAGAATGCAAAAGGGGATTTAGAAAACGCAACACACTGGATGAATCCGAACAGATAATTACCTCTGGGCAACAAACAGTCCAACAGACAAACAACTCTGAATAAAACATGACTGTAGGCATGGAGAGTGAATTCTTAAGATGTAAACATGTCAACAAAGAATGTCCTGCTCCTGAAGACGATACAATGAGGAATAATTGTGCCGCATCTCCCAGTTTCCTGAATACATGATAGAGAAAGAGCTTATAATAAAGCAAGCCAGGCTGTCACATCTTGTTTTATATGCGGCCAGTAATAAGGCAGAAAATATAGTCAACCCATACATCTTATTTTGGACCTTGTTAGGCTGGTCTGAAAATAGTGATCAGTCAGTTGGCACATCCTTCCACAGTGTGATCCCTGCCTCACAGTAGCAAATGATTTTTTTTTTGTGAGCAGATTTTATATAGTTTCAAGAAACGCTAGGTAACCTACATCATGAATACGGACATGAACTCCCCCATCTCCAACATGCTCAGATCATGCACCCTCACCCTGTAAAAGGCACCCACCTCCTGTAGTCGCGTTTGTGAATTGATACGCTAAGCATCTGTGTCCCAGGTGGAATAATTTTACTTCGGCAAATATATCTCAATTGGTGATAATAGTCCGTGATTTGGAGACAAACTCCAGACAGAAAAGCATCCGCATTTAGCATCTCAGTTGGTCGCTCAATTCTAGGTGCGGGTCTTCTCTGATAGGTTGCCCGGAGAAATTGCTGTCAATGCGTAATCGGGATTTTTCATGCAATCCACCAGTTCCTCCTAGGGCCCTGGCCATGTCCAATGAACCAGGCCCCCTGCCTAGCCTCCCGGAGCAGATCCATCAGTTCCTCCCAGGCCCTGGCCATGCCCGAAGTGTGGTAAATAAAAATTCCTTTACCGGGACTGAATTTGATACAGAAACATTATAAAATAGCTCAGTAAAATGAGAGGCAGAATCCGTGATATTAGAGTTTCGGAATGGGCTTTATTCCAATAATCGATTATAATCGGATGCTTCAAGTTCCATCACCACGGGGGTTCAGGAAGTGAAGTACATACTTTATTGACAAGAAGTAACTTTTATAGTACATACATTATAATGAAAGGAATACAGTAGGCGTAACAATTGATAAGGACATTGACGTTTGGTCTGCGTAACCGAAAATGGGTGTAATAATGAGTAAAAAGGAACATGATTGGTTATGATGTAATACATAGGTGGATCTATAAGATAATACTTGGCATTGATGCGCGCGCAGCAGTATGACGTGTAATTGACGTGTAACTAGGGGGTGACGGGGACTTGACATTTAGCTCTACATGTGGAGACGAGAAGTCTGGGGGGTCAAGTCAACCTAATCCCAAATCATATCTAACATCCTATGTTTAAAGAACTATGTTATCCATAAAAGAGGGACTCTCGGACAGAATCTATTCTATACTGACTGTGCGTGCGTGTACAAGCGTCTAAGTGTCTACACTGAATGCGAGGGGGTAGGAATATTCCATGGTAACAGGGCTATGAATTACTTGCATGAGGACAGAGAAGATGGGCCTTTTTGCTTGGTAACTGGAAGAATGTTTACTTAAACTACTAGGCAGGAATGCATCGGCTGAGGGGGAAGCAGATAATTCGAAGGTGAAATACAGTTCTTGGCAGAGAATAGGCTGATGTCAGGCTTCGTGAGCCGCGCAGAGAATGAGACAAAGTTCATGGTCACAGATGCAGGCTCGGACTGGAGCTTTCAGAGGCAGAAGGCAAGAGGAGTTTTGATGACAGAATCAGGGCCTACTTGCCTGGACTGTAAAGTGGCATAAGTGAACCATATAAAGCCGATGGCCTTTCATATTTAGGAATGGGATATCCGGCCTATACATGGCGGATCTGTCAAAGGACATGTTGACGGTGGACGCACATGTATTTGCGTCTTCATAACTGGAACTGGAGGGAACATACATGTACTTGTGACATGCACATGGAACCGTTGGGGTCCAAGATAGGGGACATAACTGACCAGAAAAATCCATATTTCCACATTCCCTCCTTGTCCCCTACTTGCCCTTCAAGAGATATCAATCTTCATCAATCCATTGATCTGTTCATATAGCATCATTTGTTCTTCTTTCTTCTTCCGGGATCTTGAATGAAAATCTTGATGTGGAATGCACGATGTGGCACACAGACCACAAATTGCTGGTCCACATTGTAGACATAGACAGCAACTGAATAGTATGAGAAGGCCAATACCTAGGAAGGATAAAACTCTCCATCCCCAGGCTGATACCGCATTCCAAAACCAACTGGACCAAGTCCAAGTGCCTGGGTTCTGGTGTATCTGGCTTACAATCTTATGAAGGCGAGTGATGGCTTTATATACAGATGGCGAATTTTCTGGTATGAATACGCAGCAGCTTGATCCGATGACCCTACAAGCTCCGCCCCTATCAGCCAGGATGACGTCAAGGACAAGACGATTTTGAAGCACAACAATCCGCATAGCAGACTGCTCTTCCGTTAAATTGCCTAAGGCGGAAATAGTCTCATTCACTACTGCTTCAAGGGTTCTAGTTAATCTACGTATCAGCTTACTATTAGTAACAGTACCTATATAGGGAAAGATGCCTTTATTAAAATCTACATACTTGTCCCATGCCGTCTCAGTGTAATCGACAATGGGGAGATCTCTCCGTTCTCTGTTGTGTACTAAATGAATATTTCTGTAATAATCAGGAGGAGCTAGGAAAACAGGTGGCAAAAGGAATGCAATGTAGCAGGTACCATCCCAATCTAGAGGTAGACGCATATATGCAGTCTGACCACATATAAAGTAGGAGTGGCGAGAAGCTCTAAATGAAGATTTTCCTTTATCACTGAATTCTACTATAATAGTGCATTTACTATGGCCCATATGTATGGAACCAACCTTTCTTACACATAATTCACCCCTCGCTGGGAATACTGACATGGTGGGTAAGACTAGTTCAATTTCAGATACGACATTCAGAATCATGAGATTAGGTGTAAAATTACCTAATCCATATACTTCATTTTCTAGATCAGTTCCTGTTCTTTTGGGGCGACCCTCCCTGTCAGGGTAACAGACCTTGAGTAAAGCTAGGTTCAGATTTCCCCATACCCAATGATCTTGGTAAACTGCTGTGTCTGAGTCTATGGAATTAATTAAGCTAAACCATGCTCCACAGGAGCCATTATGTGTAAATGGATGTGAAAAGAAAGGCAGGACTCCTTCATAATTCTGATAGGGAGGGAGTCGGCCACACACCCAACAATTGGTGGCATTACTAGTCTGATGGGAATGATGTAACATACTAATGAAAGTGTTATTGCGCAGCGCAAGTCTATAAGACAATTCATGCGGAGGTAAGTCACTAAAAGAATGTTCAGCAGCAACATTATAAACATGTCTAGAAATAGGGTAATATATGTGCAACAACATACTTGTAATAATTATTAAAAGACTCAATAAAAACAAAATTAATAATGTCACTATGCAGTGGCTACGCAGTGATTTACAATACGCCTGTCGTTTCAACATTTTTCGGGTATTTTCTCTACTCAGGTCCAAGGGATACATGTCAGAGACAATTCAACCGCTTCACCTTGGAGAGGACTTAAACAATCAAATTGCTCGACTGTTTGGGCCTAAGCTTTAGTTTGTAATTTTCAGATTTGTTAGGTTCAACAAAAGGGAGTTTTGTATCAGTCTGTGAGGGAGTGCAGGGCACAATGTCTATATCCGAAGATAGTCCATGAAATTTCTTGATGTGGCTTGAATGAATCCAGCCCTTGCGGCCCTCGATCTTCACGGCTGTTCTTGTGGTCAACAGGACCAACTTGGGTGCTTTCCACCTGGGCTCCAGCTGAGTCTTTCGGTCGAAATTCCTCACAAAGACAAGATTACCCGGAACAACGTCATGGGGTTTCACCTCAGTGTTGTCGGGAAAGGCTGCAGCTACCTGTGAACGAGAAGATTGTAGTGCAGACATCAAGGAAGCCAGGTAATCTGTCAGCATATTACAGTCAACATCAGTTATTTTGCGTGGTATAGGCGTCCCCCACATATTCGGTGGTCTACCGAAGATCACCTCATACGGGGATAGCCCTGTTCGAGAGTGTGCTACCATTCTCATGTAAAAGAGTGCAACTGGTAACGCTACTACCCAGTCGACACCTTTCTCTCTGCATATTTTGGACATTCTAATTTTCAGTATCTGGTTATGTCTTTCTACGAGACCTGCTGCCTCGGGATGTCGGACACAGTGGAATTTCCACTGATATCCTAACAGAAGTGAAACGTGTTTCATTAATTCGGATGAGAACGGCTGGCCGTTATCTGAGTAAACAGCACGTGGTAAACCGTATCGTGGGAAGAATTCTCGAACCAACTGTTTGGCAGTAGTCGGGGCAGTGTAATCTGAAACCGGGTATGCCTCCGTCCAACGGGACAGAGCGCAGACAACTACGAGAACATATTTGAATCCTCTGCATCGTTCCATCTGGATATAATCCATCTGGAGTACTTCAAAAGGATGATTAGGGGTATGAAATCCACCCTGTTCTACGGGAACGCTTTTTCCTGGGTTGAACTGACAACAGATCATACAGGTACGGACCCTTTGTTTTGCTGCTGCTCGTAAATGTTTATTGAACCAAATGTGTTGAATGCTGTCTAGCATAGCTTTTTCTCCTAAATGTGCTGGACTATGTATAGTGTTAATTATGACTTGGACCATTGAATCAGGAAGGAACCATACAGACCTTTCCTTCATCATCCATCCTTGATCCGTTTGGATCCCTCCTAATTCAGTCCATTTCTTTATTTCGTCTGGTGTAGCATGTGTCTGTATGTCAATTACGTCAAGAGTAGGATCTTTAACTGTCATACAATGTGTCGGTGTCGGGACTATTGTCTTTGTCATATCGGGGGTTTGAGTTTGAGCAATCAGTTTAGCTGTTCTGTCGGCTAGATCATTGCCTTGGGAAATGATATCAGTAACCTTTGTATGGGCCTTACATTTCATAATTGATATTTCAGTGGGTAGATGTATTGCATCTAATAATGCATGAATGAGGGGTCCGTGCTGAATGTGGGCACCGTGGGAAGTTAAATAACCTCTCTCTCGCCACAGCACGCCGAAGTCATGTACAACTCCGAATGCATAACGTGAGTCAGTGTATATGTTGACTTTTTTATTCATGGCTTGAATACAGGCTTGTGTCAGAGCGATAAGTTCTGCGGCTTGAGCTGACAAAGTAGTTATACGATTAGTTTCAATGACCTCAGTATCTGTTGTGACTGCGTAGGCGGCTACTAACTCTCCTGTACTTGTTCTCATGCATGAACCATCTACATACAAGGTCAGGTCTGGATCTGACAATGGGACATCGGTTAAGTCTTGTCTGGGTTTTGTTGTTATTGTAATAACTTCAATACAGTCATGGGCTAGTGGGTCTGTTCCGACTACTGGTAAAAGTGTGGCAGGATTCAATGTGTTACAGCGTCTGATTTCTATATGTGGCTGAAACAATGTAAGCTCGTATCCTGTAAGTCGCGCTACAGTCAAGTGTTGTGTTTGCGTTCTATTTACAAGAACCTCTACTGCATGTGGTACTTGAACTGTCAATGGATGTCCTAACACTATGGCATCGCTTTGTCTGATTGCTAAAGCTGTTGCTGCTACTGATTTTAGGCATGCAGGCAAAGCCTGAGCTACGGGATCTAATGTACTAGAAAAATAAGCACATGGTTTGTGTGCTCCTGCTTGTTCCTGTGTGAGTACTGACAAGGCCGTACCTTCGCGTTCTGTAACAAAGAGTGTAAACTGTTTTCTGTAACATGGCGTTGCTAAAACGGGTGCTTGACATAAAGCTTTCTTTAAGCTTTCAAAAGCTTGTGTGTGTTCCTGAGTCCAAGGGAGAACAGTCGGTGTGGCTGCCTCCCGTGTTGTCAATTGAATGAGTGGTTTTGCTAGAAATGCATACTGAGGGATCCACTGTCTACAATATGAAGTGAGGCCTATGAAAGCCCGCACCTCCTTTTGTGTCTTGGGTATTGACATGTTAGCAATTAACTGAATGCGGTCGGGTGTAAGCTGCCTTCCCTCCTTGGACAGCGAGTGACCAAGATAAACAACTCGCTGGACACAGAATTGCAGCTTAGAAGGGGACACCTTGTGCCCCTTTTCGGCTAGAAATTGTAAAACTGTCAGTGATGCTTTCTCACATTCGGGTTCGCTTCTAGCGGTGATCAGCAGATCATCGACATATTGAAGCAGGGCAGTGTTAACCGGCATGTGGATACTGTCAAGTTCTCGTTTCAGTGCTTGGCTATAGATGCTGGGGCTTTCTGTAAATCCTTGAGGTGCGCGGGTGAATTTAAAGCTACGCCCATTTAAACTAAATCCGAACAAATATTGGCTTTCCGGATCTATTGGGACGCTAAAAAAAGCATTTTTGAGATCAATTACAGTAAAGAATGTTGCTTCGGAATCAATAGCTGTCAATAATGACGAGATATCTGGGACCACAGGAAATTGTGGCACAATACATTTGTTTAACTCGCGCAGATCAATAACCAATCGATATACGGGCGGAGCTGTAGGATCTGTTCGTTTAAGAATCGGAATTATCGGTGAATTACATACATTGGAGTCTGTTTCTACAACTACTCCTTGGGCAATAAGCTCGTCAATGATTTGTAGTAAAGCCGTTACAGCATCTGGTGGTAACTTGTATTGTCGCATTCGTGGTAGCACCACTCCTGCCTTTAGTGTGACTCGATATGGTGTAATATTCATGCAACCAACATCAGTAGGGCCTTGTGCCCATAGATGTGTAGGTAAAGTCTGCAGTCGGGGATCCATGTCTCTAGATACATAGTGACCTTTAAAATCACGTAAAAACAACCTTACTCCTTCCGGAGAACAACATATTATGGCTCCTAGGGCTTTCAACGTTTTTATTCCTAACAAGTTTTCTGGACATGATTTAGTAAGCAATAAATCTGTAGTTCGGGTCAGAGGTCCTATCGTAAGTGGAAGAGGCTGTGACACTTCATTAACAATAGGTTTTCCTGAAAAACCAAGGGAAATATTCTGTGAGCCTGAGAGGGGTGCCCCTGGGACTTCACTTCGTTTTATAGTTGTTCGACTTGCCCCTGTATCGAGTAAAAATTTTCTATCTTGACCTAATAATTCACTATGTACATAAGGTCCTTCTTGATCTACAGGGATCTCGATAAGGGGTAAGTCAACTTCCCTCTCTAGGCTAGTTCATGCGTAACGTTGATACTCCGGATATTCATACTGTGCAGTCTGATACATTTGTCGTGTTGTTGTCTGTGTGGCAGCAACAGGCAACGGTGGTGCAGCTGGCACAAACTGTATTGGCTGTTGTGCGGCTGGCATGGCCTGGGCATGCTGCGTAGCTCCTTGTTCATTCTGATCTTGTCTTAGTGGCCGTGATCTTTCTTGTGTTTTACCTATGGCGATATTATGTTTTAGCACTGGACAATCGTGTACGTAATGACCTGGCTTTTTACAATAATTGCATGTCCCTTTTACAGGTCCTGCTGAATCGGAATGTGTCATACCCTTTTTATGTCCTTCAGCTGGAACTGTCTGGGAAACTAGCATTTTCATTTTCGTGTCTTTCATGCGTCTGTGTTCATGTTCTTGTTCCTCTTTAATTCTATTGTGGTGGTACTGTAACATTTGTAACATTTGTGTTGGAGTGTTACCTTGCCAGGTACTCTCGAATTTTAATACTCTATTCTTTACTGGGGGCAGGGCATTTTCCACTAATTTTGTTACAAACAGATGCGGGTATGATTCGCTACTTGCTTTTATGCCACTATTTATACCAAAACATTTCTCGAATCGGGCATAGTAATCGCTAGTGTCTTCATCTTGCTTCTGTTTACAGGCTGAAATTGTACCCCAATCTTCCTTTTTCGTAGTTAATAAACGTGGCAGTACCTGTACTAGTAGACCTGGTAGTGCTTTAGTTTTGTCCCCAAGCCCCGAACCTGGACCTCGGGCCCTTTCTTCTGCTTCTAATGCTGACCATTCTATCTTTTGATCACCTACCTCCCACTCTTTTTCCTTGAGTTTCTCATAAATGCCAGCAGGCATCAACACCTTTAATATTGTCATAATGTCGGGGTAGGTATACTCTCCCATGAGTAACATGTCTTTAATTTCTCGGTGAAAACCCGCTGGGTCCTTGTCATGACTGGGTACTACTTTCTTCATTTCTAACAATTCTATTTTCGATATAGGCGTATATACAAATACACGTTTAAACTGATTGTCCTCGCCTTTTATTGGGTGTACTTCTCGTAAGGGATTCTGTCTATCCAGGTGATACGTCGTTCTTTCCTTGACAGGCAATGAGACATGCTCTGAGCATACAAAAAGAATATACTGCTTTCTAGATACTAGAATTTCTTTAATTAATTTGGTACCTGGACCTCTCCATTTATTCATAAGCAATTCAGTCAATATGTCAGGTAAGGGACCAGGGTCCGAATGCTGACTCTGATATAGTATAATGAGTTGTTGAATCATATAAATCCCAGCTCACCTCTGCTCATCTGGGGTGAGATTCAAAAATGTGCGTACTACTGTCTCATCACTATATTTTCCGGGACTGTCCACCCAATGAACAGCTGCCCTCGCTAAATCTTGTTCATCCATAGAATCGAGAAAATGATAACCCCTTCGTTCTCGGAGTAGTTTGTCGGCGGTTTGGAACGAATGCTCGTTAGACCTTATGTTAATTATAGGTATCTGGAAATTCCTGTCATTATCTGGACATATTGGACGTATTGGGTCAGTATGATATCTAGTCTGATTCCTATTACAAGATCTTCCTCTACCTACATAGGCTATGGTGTCTGACTGTCCGGCGGGCAGTCCTGACCCTTCTTCCTCGCTTTGCTCGAACTCGTCTGTCTCTAATCTCTCTTCGTGTAGGCGTTCTATTTCTTTACGGATCTTTCGGCACATGGCTATTATACAATTTTGCTTATCGTGTCTCCCTTCTGATATATTCTGGCTCCATTTTGTAAGAATTTTCATTGCTTCCGGATCTACCCCCGGTCGGTCTTGATTTCTGATCACACAGTTTATGAGAAAACGCAACAGTTCCCCCTGTATCTCTACTTTCTGGTATTCCATAGCTCTGTTAATACATTCTGGATCTCGCCCTGTTTGAACAAAATGATATATTTTATCTAGATGCGCATTCATTCCTGGTAGCTTCGCTAAATACCCTGCGGCTGGTCTGATACGTAATGATGCCAGGATCATTTCGTCCTCTTTACCGAGCACCGGGTCATATCTACAATCTATAAGAAGTTCCTTAAGCGTACGATCACTTACGAATTTGGGTGTACGTGAATGCGCTGACTCTTGGAAAATAAGTTTATTTATTCTAGGTGGCGTAGAAAAAATATTGGTAGCACCTCCCGTGGCCCCGTCTGGGGCGTCGGGTGTGAAAGGATTCGTCGAACGTGACACAGCAACTATAGGTGTGGACTCAGCTATAGAAGTACTTGTAGGAACAGATGCAGAAACAGATGTGCTTGCCGGAACTTGTGACTCGATTTGTTGCTGCAGGGATACGGGTGCTGGATCTTGGCGTTGGACCTCCCTGGTATGCGGTCTACGTGGGGCGGAATTAGCATACTCGGGAGCTGCGTCATCTAAATATGAGGAAAGAAAAACATCTTCTGCGGTTCTAGGATGCCCCTTAGGATGTACCTTGACTGGGAATAATGGGGGTGGCAAGTCTTTCGGTATCTCTGGAGTAGCCTTAGGTAATCCTTCGGCCAGAAGGGGATACATACCATTCATAAGGGCATTTCTTTGTCTGTCTACTTGTTCTGATTTCACTCGGATACCTTCCTCAATTAATAGATTCTCTCGAACTTTATTGGAATTCTCTTTACTCTTCTCTTCCTGTCTACGTGCTTTTTCTGTTCGTCTATGTGATTCTTTACGCCATAATTCAACGGCGTCTTTCTGTGACTGTCTGACTTTTCTTTTCCATAACTCTTCCTCGACTTTCATGATGCACTCTGCATCCCAGGTCCCCGCTGTGGGCCACCTCTGACTTTCTGGTAATCCCTTGGTATAGTCTACCCATAAATCAAGAAATAATATAGCGTCTAAGCCATGTTTGTGATACATAAAGTGCCCTGGAGTGTCCCTAGGAGGAATAGGGACGGCTTCTTCGAGAACCCCTTTTCTGGTAGTGATCTGTCTTAATTTCGAAAAGAGCGGCATATTGAGAACTGACCTTATACTTGATTTTGACCTGATACTTGAATTTTGAACAGACTTAATACAATAAACACGATAATGAACAGTCATTCATACCACGATATACAGAACATACTTAAACACTTTAAACATTTAACATTAAACCTTTAACTGAAACAACAATGATGATCGTCTGCATAACTAATCACCAAGCTTAATTCTCGACAATAACTAGACAATAACTAGATACTTCGGAATACTTCGGAATACTTGATATACTGCTAAACAGTACAGATACACTGCTAAAACAGTGCAGACCGGATTTGTGTACCCAAACCCGTCTTGACCGGCACAACCTATGTGCACGTCAGAAATGCCTCCCCAGCAATGGTACTCACCGGGTAGCTTCGGAAACGGAAGGCCTCAGTAACTTGAACTTGAACCGGACTGGACTCGACTCGACTCGACTCGTCGGACACTGGGCTTGACTTCGGACTGGTGGGTCTCTGTATACCTCGGATCTTGCTCTCTCAGCTAGGCTCTGGTCGGGATACTTCGCACTTCTCACCGCCTCGTCTGGGTGTTGATCGCAGTCTCAGTCGCCCCCGCTTGACCGGAGGGAGATACAGGAAATCCTGCTGGTACGCGTTATTGTCCGTCCAGCTGTGGCAGGAGACCGGGCCTGCAACGCACCGCCGGCGCGTGAGATGAGAAAGTGTCCCTGTTCGGGCGCCATCATGTGGTAAATAAAAATTCCTTTACCGGGACTGAATTTGATACAGAAACATTATAAAATAGCTCAGTAAAATGAGAGGCAGAATCCGTGATATTAGAGTTTCGGAATGGGCTTTATTCCAATAATCGATTATAATCGGATGCTTCAAGTTCCATCACCACGGGGGTTCAGGAAGTGAAGTACATACTTTATTGACAAGAAGTAACTTTTATAGTACATACATTATAATGAAAGGAATACAGTAGGCGTAACAATTGATAAGGACATTGACGTTTGGTCTGCGTAACCGAAAATGGGTGTAATAATGAGTAAAAAGGAACATGATTGGTTATGATGTAATACATAGGTGGATCTATAAGATAATACTTGGCATTGATGCGCGCGCAGCAGTATGACGTGTAATTGACGTGTAACTAGGGGGTGACGGGGACTTGACATTTAGCTCTACATGTGGAGACGAGAAGTCTGGGGGGTCAAGTCAACCTAATCCCAAATCATATCTAACATCCTATGTTTAAAGAACTATGTTATCCATAAAAGAGGGACTCTCGGACAGAATCTATTCTATACTGACTGTGCGTGCGTGTACAAGCGTCTAAGTGTCTACACTGAATGCGAGGGGGTAGGAATATTCCATGGTAACAGGGCTATGAATTACTTGCATGAGGACAGAGAAGATGGGCCTTTTTGCTTGGTAACTGGAAGAATGTTTACTTAAACTACTAGGCAGGAATGCATCGGCTGAGGGGGAAGCAGATAATTCGAAGGTGAAATACAGTTCTTGGCAGAGAATAGGCTGATGTCAGGCTTCGTGAGCCGCGCAGAGAATGAGACAAAGTTCATGGTCACAGATGCAGGCTCGGACTGGAGCTTTCAGAGGCAGAAGGCAAGAGGAGTTTTGATGACAGAATCAGGGCCTACTTGCCTGGACTGTAAAGTGGCATAAGTGAACCATATAAAGCCGATGGCCTTTCATATTTAGGAATGGGATATCCGGCCTATACATGGCGGATCTGTCAAAGGACATGTTGACGGTGGACGCACATGTATTTGCGTCTTCATAACTGGAACTGGAGGGAACATACATGTACTTGTGACATGCACATGGAACCGTTGGGGTCCAAGATAGGGGACATAACTGACCAGAAAAATCCATATTTCCACAGAAGAACCACGCCCCCTGCCTAGCCTCCCGGAGCAGATCCATCAGTTCCTCCCAGGCCCTGGCCATGCCCGAAGAACCACGCCCCCTGCCTAGCCTCCCGGAGCAGATCCATCAGTTCCTCCCAGGCCCTGGCCATGCCCGAAGAACCACGCCCACTGCCTAGCATCCCGGAGCATCACTCCACTGTCATATCCAGCCCATCACTCCAACTCTTGTCGCCCATCATGGCCCACTAGCTGCCTTCCAGTTCCTGGTGATTTCCCTTTTTGCTAAAACAAAGGCTAAGGGCCTTATTTCGATCTTGGCGGGCGGGTCACTCCGCCACAACGGTGACGGATTTCCCATCCACCGAAATATAAATCCTGTAGGCCATAATGGGAGTAGCCCATCCGCCAAGATCTAAATCAGTCCCTAAGTCTTGGAACCTACTTGTTGCGATGGTCTTCGCAGTGTGTGGGGACCAATTTTGTCAGGATACGCTGCACGGGATCCAGCGGCAGTAGAACAAAGGTCCACCTCATGATATCACCAACACCCCGATGAGGCAAACAGGGTGTTCGAGGGATCAGGCGAGGAAAAGGGTAGGGAAGGGAACAGCAGGGGAGTTAGAACCTGTAACAGAAAAGGTACAAAGGCATGAGATTTATGCATAAAAGGCTACCCTCATTTCTTCTCGCTATCGGTCGTGTGCTATACCTGGGAATGGGAACTGGTGTAAGCTTTTCACAGCCTTGAATAACATTCCGCTCTGGAAGGAAATATCACAAAGATTAACGTCGTTACACTTCCCCTTTCCAGGCACTCTGCACCAGCTCATATGCTATCACACGTACCCCCAGACACCTTTGCCTTGGCCTCCACTGGGGCAGTTCCACTCGTGATTGCCTCCAGTAATGTCTAGCAAAATGTCACGTCTCTCTCTCCCCCTTGAGTTGTCAGATAGAACGCGGTTCCTTCACCGCTGTTCTCCGTAAGGTTCCCCAATTGTTTATTTATACTATGACCTGGCTGAATCACCTGAAAAGGTTGCGGTTGTGGTCACTGCCCTAACTCCCCCTACATACGGGAATGAATTGGCAAAGTTCCGCTGAGTGCGCACACGGTAGCGTGCGGTTAATTACACTGCTGCGTTCCGCTGCGTATGTTTGCAAACAAAACAAAGGAAAACAAAAGAACTCCGGGAATGAAGGTCCCAGCGTCACCTCGTTCTCTCCAAAGAACAGACGACCGCCTTTCCTCAAGTTCCCCAAGAGTCAATCCCAACAAGGATCTGAAAACCGCGTGAGTGGTGGACACACTCTCCTGCGGTAACTCACGGTTCAACGAGTCTCTGAGCCGGCCCTCCGACGTCTTCACCGGAACTCCTGGCGGCCAGATGAGAGCGCCTCTGAAAACTGCTCTTCCTTCCGAACAGTCCAGGACGGAAAGGACGATAGAATTACGCGCGCCGGTTCCCGCCAACGGCGCGCTTTTATGCCCACTTCCGCCTGGGCATCCTGGGAAATGTAGTTTGTACCCTTAAAATCACGCTAGGTAGGCGCCGCTGTGCTCGAGTCCTGACAAATTTAGCAAGCAGTATACCATGAGGATGATGAGGGTCTCAAATGTTATATATGAATGTATGACGTTACAACGCATACATTTACAACGCAGTTTTTACATCGCAACATCCTTTACAACGCATTCTTTTACATCGCATGCCATTACGTCGCATTTTCAGAAACTACCTTTACAATGCATTCCATTACATCGCATTATACCTTTACAACGCATATCATTACAATGCATACCATTACTTCGCATTTAAGGTAAGTATTGGATAGTATAGGGGTAAAAATTACTATTCTAACTCCAGTGAGTGCAACAGTAGGGTAAGTGTTGGATAGTGTAGGGGTAAAAATTACTATTCTAACTCCAGTGAGTGCAACAGTAGGGTACGTGTTGGATAGTGTAGGGGTAAACATTACTATTCTAACTCCAGTGAGTGCGACAGTAGGGTAAGTGTTGGATAGTGTAAGGGTACTATGCGTTGTAATGGTATGCGTTGTAATGACTTGCAATGTAATGTCTGCGTTGTAGTGACAT
Organism: Triturus cristatus; assembly: GCF_964204655.1. Classification (NCBI taxonomy): domain Eukaryota; kingdom Metazoa; phylum Chordata; class Amphibia; order Caudata; family Salamandridae; genus Triturus; species Triturus cristatus. Next base: position 1,150,041,613 of record NC_140582.1, read on the forward strand.
GCATTTTAAAGACATGCAATGTAAAGGATGTTGCGATGTAATGACTGCTCTGTAAAGGTAGTGCGATGTAATGACTGGGTTGTAAAGGTTGTTTCCCATTATGAATATATATATGAGTTCAATCTTAAGTTTACTGTAACCATGAGACAGTCTTCTGTTACGTTTTTGGACACAGAAGTGTACATGTGTAATAACAAAATATAGACCAGACTGTTCAGGAAGAGTACGGCAGGTAATACTATCCTACATGCTGGCAGTGCTCATCCTGCACATTTAATAACTAGTATCCCTTACGGGAAGATGCTCCGTTCGAGGAGAATATGTAGCAGTACACAGGATTTAAAGTCAGCACAACATGCCAGCAAAAGCAGGTTTCTCGAGAGGGGTTATACTATACAAGTCATTGATAGCGCCATGGCCAAATCGATGAGATTCAGTAGGCAGGAACTACTAGACACATACAAATCTGCAACAAATGTGGAAGTACCAGTCAGCACAACAACCTCTGATCAGTCATCCAAACAAATTAGCCCGTATCATAACTGGTTACAGCAAGCAGCGTAAGGAATTGCATAAGATTATTAACCGCAATTGGCCTACCATCCTAAGTGATCCAGTCATTGGTCCCACCCTACCACAGAGAGCCTCCATTACATACAGTAGGGCCCCGGCCATGAAGGACCGGCTGGTTAGTACCAGTCTGGAAACAATTGAAAAAACTACATGGCTACACACTAACAGTGGTTTATTTAAGTGCAAAACTTGCAAGTCATGTATTCATGGTACCAACATGAAAACCTATATAGATGGTTTCAGTAACAAAGACCATCTCATTAATAAGGTACTCACTTGCAAGACCGAATTTGCTGTCTATGTTCTTATATGTCCATGTAAATTAAGATATGTGGGCAGTACGAAGCATGCGGTTCACAAACGCATATTACAGCATCTTCGGGCAATAGCCAACCAGGACAACACCTATCCTGTGGCCAGACATTTTAGAGAATTTCACCACAGTGATTATAACAGCCTTAAATTATTTGTCATTGATGCAGTAGTTGCGAGTAGACGAGGAGGCGACAGGGAGTCCAAGCTCCGCAAACTTGAAACCAAATATATATTGCAATTGGATACTAAACATCCGGGAGGATTGAACTTCATAGAGGATTTGCATACATGTTTATCGTAGCTCTGGTTGGGAATTTTTATTGTAGAATGTTAATCCCTAGTTTGGCTTTTATCCTTTTGATAATTATTTATTTAAAAAAAAAAATCTAAACCATAGAGAGTGAGCGCATAAATATTCTTTTACGCTCTTAGCATTGCAATGTAACCAACTGGAGTTTCTGTTATCATGATATCAGTGGTATATTTATTGCAAGTCTTTTGTGTTGTCCCATGAGCAGAGTTAGGTGAAAATATGAGACAATTGGGGTATTTCCATTCTCTCCATTTGTCTAGGTTCGCAGTTTTTTGACAAAATACTTTTTAGGAAACATTATAGTGCTGAGATTTATGCCCCATTCAATTGGGAACAAGTCTGATAAAGTTTAAGATTATTATGTCAGGGTTAGTCAACATACGAATACAAGATCTATCTTTTGATAGACATGACTGGGCTCAGTCAAACATACACATACTGTGAGGTATGTTCCCCCTATAGTATAAAACCAATTTTATTGTTTCTCACCACGGTGAATAGGTTTTATTGGTATGATTTATATATTCTTAGTAGCACTTTTTGCACACAGATCGACGAAACAGGCTTGTATGATGGCGGTAACGATAGGGATTTAACCCATGATTGATAAAATGATATATTTATCAATATCAGACATTTCTGTAGTGGCTTTTTGGACAACATGACAATCGCATATACATCAGCGCAACCTATATAATTTTAAGAGGAATTCCACCTCGAGCTGGTTCATAATATCATGTAGAAAGGTATCCCTACATATACAATGTAATTTCTTAGTAATTTTATTGTTCCGGTGTAACAATGATTACGTTTTAGGCTTTGTTGGAAAAAAATTGGCATTTATCCATTGATTACCATAAGCCTCTAATATGTTATGAATGTTTACAGCGCTGTTTTGCACAAATGCGTATTTTGCACCTGTATTGCGTATTATTTGCACTTAAATTGCATATTTGCACATTTATTGTGACTGTTTACATATCCAACAGCCACAGATCAGCATTACAAATATGGACTGTTAATCTTTTGCGTTCATTTAATTTTTATCGTTGTATAATGCTGCAGTATGTCTTTTATTTTCATTGCTAATCCAGTCACATGGTCTGTTTCAACTATTGCACTGTCACTTTATAAGATGTGGTTTAATTGGCTCACGTTGTCATGTGATCAAGGCTCGGAGGAGCCGAAACGTTATGGCGGCACTTTGCACAGAATAAAATAATTGCACCTATTTGTGATGGTCCGTGTATGCTGGGGAAGTGGCGATGACTCTGTTACTGCCCATCTACTGAGTGTCTAATATATATATATATATATATAGATATATATATATATATATATATAACATTTGAGACCCTCATCAACCTTATGGTTTTGAAAATACCTCACCAGGAGAGGTAGAGAGGTATAATGGGGGCCAACTTTCAGCTAAAGAGTGCAACCTATTCTTGAGGGAGGAAATATTCAAATTTGTAATGCTTGTATTAACTTTTGCAGACCACGAATCCAAATATTTTGTTTTGCTTGGGTTCCATTGAAATTGCGTACCATCAAACACTTATTTAATTCAAACACTATTTAATGAGAGAACCTCTATTTTAATGTACTTTAATTTGTATCCTGAAACCTTAAGAGTATGTGTTCATTTAGTAAATAAATGGGGTAATAGAATAGTCAAGCCTTGTACTATACAGTAAAGCATCGCGGCATAAGCAGAAAGTTTAACTTCTTTATTAGCAAATGTAATACTTTCAATGAAATGCTTACTTCTTATAAGTTTCAAGAGAAGTTTTAAATACAAAGTAAAAGGTATGGTTGAAAAAGGGGCCTCCCATCTAGTTCCATGTTCTCATTTAAAGTAAGGTGAGGAAGATCCATTGTTAAATGTACCAACTTTAAGTTCGGAATATAAGACATGTAACATATTAACAAATGTTGTGCACACATTCAGTGCAGGATAATGACTTTAAAAAAAATGACCAATTGATTACGTCGAAGATTAGCTGCAATATCTCAATCGGTTGAGGCGCAATAGAATGAAACACCAAATTGTGAGAACCACAACAATTAAGAAACAGATTATGGCAAACAGGTGTTCCGTAAAGAAACTTCCTTTCTCTCTTCTAAACATAAGTCAGATATGGAGTCATCTATCAAGGGTCTCTAATTTGGGATTATAGAGCGTGTCAGCTTGATCAGACTTCAGTAGAAGTCTTGGAAAAAGGAAATAGGTGCCAGATGTACGACCCTTTTTTGCGGCTGCAAATGGGAGAACCTCCTGTTTGCGGCCGCAAAAAAGGGTAATAGCATGTATAAATGCTATTTTGCGAGTCCCTGACTCCCAAAATAGCATGTGCGACTCTCGCGATTAGGAAGAGGCGTCCCTTCCTAATAGTGAGTCAACATGCTATGTACTAGTGTTTTGCGACTGCATTTGCAGCCGCAAAACATTCGCAGTTTACCCCCTACTTCAAGTAGGTGGTAAACCACTCGGAAAGGGGAAGGGGTCTATGAGTATGTTGGAAAATATTTTATAAGAGCAGGCAGTGGTCCCAGAGACCACTGCCTGCCCTTAAAAAACATGAAACTGAAAAGTTTCATTTTTCTTTTTGAAATGGAAAAGGAAAACGGGCTGCATTTTAAAAAGAAAAGCTGCTTTATTAAAACGCAGTCCCAGACATGGTGGTCTGCTGAGCCCAGCAGGCCACCATCCCTAGGACGGCTGGCATTCACAATGGGCTCGCAAATTGCGAGAGGCTCATTAATGAGCCTCGCAATTTGCGACCCCATTGGGAATCGCAAAACAGTGAAAACACACTGTTGTACATTTCATTTAGCGCCTCCTCGCTATTTGCGACTCGCAATGTGACGCAAATTGAGAGGCGCTAAATGAGTGTTTATCATGGAGCTTCACACTTGCAAGATTGAGGCAAGCAGAGAAGTCTGTACCTGTCGGATTCTAAAGGTAATCTCAGCCTCTTCCAATTGTGTGAACATCAATTTGAAAGTAACAGGAGATTCAGAAACGTCCTTATCTTCTTTCACACCACCAGGGACCAATCAAATTACTGCTTGAGCGCATCCGCAACATCCCTTCAGTTTCCCATCGCATTGAACTGGGACTGTCGTTCTCATCCTTGAACATCTTTTCATCCTGGTACATGTTGAACAGAAGGCCTCTTTCAACCATTGATTCTCCACGTTCACCGCCACTTTTTTCGCTTCCAGGACTCTATTTGCAGTCAAATACAAACAATAAGCCTTTCTCTAAATAAGGAAAATCATGATAATATACCTGCAAAGAAAGAGAGAACATGATGGCAAAGAAAAATGCATTTCAATTGACGCCTGCAGTCAGCCCAAGTTTAGCTAAGCATTTAATATGCACTATGAAGACATGATTATACATTCACACGTGTAACTTGAAGAATAAATGTAACATGTGAGTAAAGGAGTACATGTTTACATATGCAAATATAACTTAAAGTGTAAGTGTAAAACGTGACTAAAGAATACATGCTCACATATTTAAACTGAACATTACTACACGTGTATAAAGCTCTAGTCTCTAAAGTGAAAATATTTCATTAATACGTATAAATGTTTCACACATGTTATTGAAGTTAAGGCATACAGTGAGTATAATGCCGAATGCAAGTATATAACTGCATTTCTGTGAAGTGTAAGAGTGGAGTATAAATTGCACTGCTCCACCCCCAAAAAATCAGAACAGGAGTAATTTATTATAACAGATAAATCGCAAACCCCGGGGAGACTGAATATATTGGGTGTAATAAACAGTACTTTTCACTGGGGGTTGTCATAATGCGGGCATTGTTTGTGTACTTCACAATTTCGCAGGACAAAAATAATGAAGAAGGTGCAAAAGATGCATAAGCTGCACATAGTTAAAGGTATACACAAAGGATGGAGGAATGACAGTGCTTTGGGGGAATTTTAATCTAAATAGCATACATAAACTTAAATGAAAGCACGATTTGTCTCTTCACAACAATTCACAAGTTTACTGAATTAACAGCTTAGTCAACTCTTGCGGAAAAACATGAAATAAGCTTTGCAGACAATTGAGAGATGAGGCAGGAACATATATATGGCCCAGAGAGGAATTTATGGTTCAAGTATACATATGTGAAGGCTTTAATGCTTTCATTGCCTGGGTGTGTGCGCATCTTAAAAAATCAGTGTTATCTGGTTCTAGTGTGTATACCTACTTGGTTTAATTTCACACCCATAAAAACAGTATGGGGGTCATTAGGATGGCGGGCGGATCGCCACCGCCGGCTCGGCAGTGGCGATTCACTCGCCATCCCAACTAGATTTACCCTCCGTCATATTATTATGGCGGTGGGTATCGTAGTGGACGCAAAGTGCGTCCGATGCTTTTCCGCCGGTCGGCAATCGTTACGATTGCCAGCTGGGCGGAGCTGTGGCATAATATAGTGGCGGTGACTAGAAGGCACCGCCATCCATATTATGATTGCGGGTTTCATGGCAGATTTGCCGCCATGGAAAGGCTGGTGGGGAATTGCTTTGCGGTCCCCGGGTGCGGGCTGCACTTTGGGGATACCTATGGTACCCCCCTTCATTGCCATGCACAAGGTGGGAGGCACCGCGCTGTGCCTGCCACATTGTGCATGGCAATGCACAACATGCCTCTTTGGCACTGCGGCGGGTGCTGCTTACAGCAGCACCCACCACAATGTCAAAGATGCGGAATGCGACCACCAGGGTGGTGGTCGCAATCTAATTGGCGGTGCAGGACCGCCGCACCGCTGGCAGCCGGTCCCAGCACGCTAGGGTGGCGGGCGGCCTAAAGGTCGCCCGCCATTCTAATGGGCCCCTGTGTTTTTGGCACATTCAGATCTATGTATTGGCATAAACCTTGCATCAGTATCTCATTGCAGCCTGAAGACAAATTGAAAATGCATTGATAAAGCCAATTGGTCTGGCATTGGCTGCTATCCTTTTCTCTTTGTCAGTTCTTGGTTTTGTCATCATTTTTGCAAAATGTTATTATTGGGGAAGTTGCCAGGTCCTCATTAATCTAAACAATAGATTTACTAAAAGCAAAATATTTTTTGGGTCTCAAAATTACACATTGCCATGGTATTCCCTAGCATTTAAGGAAACTACTTTGTGTGTAGAAGTCCTCCTTGTGAAATGGCAGAATAACATCACTCACAGTGAAGTTAGCCAATGCCTAAAGAGGGATGACGCATTGCCACTTGCTGTATACTTTAGTGGGCGGAGTAAAAATGCGAACAGCACAATTACCAATCGAATGAGGAAGGGGGTTGGCCGGAAGGCCCTATAAGTACATGAATTGTACATATATTTTGAGTGAAATCCAAAGGCTGCAGCTAATGCCAGACCTAAAAATGTGGCGTTTTTTAAACAAATTTCCCTGATATTTTGTTGCATTTCTCAAATGAACACACATAAATCATGCAAAGCTAACCAAGCAAATGTTGCCCTGATTGTCTGAGTCTGGCAATACCAAATATCTTTGGGTTTTCTACCTGGGGAGCGTAGACTTCACAATCAATTTTGTAATGTTAACATAGAGTTTGAAATTTTGACTAAATCACTGTTTATGGTGCGCTGTTTATTTGATGACATATCAAACTCAGAAACATATGACTATATTATAACCATATGATTTCTAATTCTGTGTGTCCTAAGGAATCTATTGGTGCAAGCCAGACTGTCCTTGCTTGTGACTGGCAGTCCAGTAGAAGACTCTGAACGTGACTTTTATCGAATTTGTAGCATTTCTTCTGAAACCTGATTTTCTTTCATAAGAGAATATACCCCTGCTACAACATGACCCCTCACTTCGTTCCTCGAGAGTCCCCGAGTGTGGGGTACTAGACATATATGGGTTTTCTTTGGATTGAGGGTGCCGACAGGTGATAAACTGAATGGACTGCCTTTTGGAAACTCGATAAGGAGTTGCAAGCGAAATAACAATTCAGTGTACCTGCCTTTAGGTCACAGATTTTCTCTCTATGCTATATGGAAACATACCATAACCATACATTTGTAACATCTACACAGTCTACGTTCTCTATCACTGGGTTATAGGGCTCTCTTACTATGATTGACTGGCTGTGAGAACACACTGAACATGATGTTTGGCAGATATTTAGCATTTTTTTCCAAAATATGGTCATGCCCTCAAGTCTCCCTCAGTCAGGAATATATCCAAGCAACCGTGTCCTGTACTCGGGTATACACGAGGAGCGACGTCTGGAATGGGAGCACACACCGTAAAGGATGCAGGAATCCTGACTTCGGGGATGTATTTGGATCCCTCGGTCTTTCCTTAAAAATAGTGAGACGTCGCGAGCAACAGAACCCCCTTTTGTGGGTTGGAATTATCACCACGAAACAAATTCCTGTCAAGAAAGACATAGCCTTGATAAAGTCGCGGGAGATTGCCCCTTTAGCGACGGAACACGTGTCGGCTGTCGGAAGAACTTGACAATAAAAGAAAGAAAATCACGAAACTTTACTCAACTCTGTTTAATCTTTGCTCACAACGTGCAATTTTACTAGCTTAAATGACTGTTTACGTGTGCTGGGGATAACTTATCTTTTGTGTTCGTTGGCTACGGCTGTTATCTTGGGCGGATCAGTGGTGCTCCTCACCCTACAGCACCGTTACTAATAATAACAACGCTTGCATACTTAGATGATAATCTCCTGAGTGGTGCCATCATTCCTATACTCAACCACTGCTTTGCAATTGTCATATATCCAAGCAAAAGCTTGAATTTTATCTTTGTTCCACTGAATCTGATAACAGACATGTATAGGTGAAGAGTGCCCACATGCGATCAACCGGATGAAATGAATTAGGAAATGTAGAAAGCAACTGACAGTGAAATACCGGTTGAAACGACTTGTCTTTTGGTCGTAAGCTTCACCCCTGGGCAGTAGAGAAACATACTACAACCATATATTTTCAACATCCCCTGGAGCATGGTGAGTGTGTATCAGCTCACCTCTTAAGGATTCAAGTGCTGCTTCATCAGACCGCAGCGGAGTATATGGACACTCAATGTAGTGTCGCTGTTTATTAAAAGGAAAAAACAAAAAACAAGGTATGCTGGGTGTGGGCTTGTAGGCACAATGTTTAGTTGCTAAATCCATGACTCTAGAGCATTAAAAGTGAAAGTGGGCATGGTTCAGGTTAAAGTAAGCCCATAGTCATGAAATTTGTATCATTGACAAGGTTATTCAACAAACTCAAAAGTGCCCCAGATCTGCCTGCGTAGCTGCTGGCGCCTTCACCATGCGCTCTGACATTATTCCAATCGTGCAGTGTGTTAAGAGCGCCTACAGCACCCAAGCTATGTCTTAGTGCAGAGCTCTACAGAACATCAGAGTCAGCGTACCCTTCCCAAAGACCAGCGGTAACTTGTCAGCAATTCCCAGCACCTCTTACCTCTCTTAAAAGCTTGTGACCAGGCATAGTCTCAACGCGTAATCCATACTCACCTGCTCCTGCTCAGAGCAGTCCGGCTCACCTACCCGTTCTGCTGCATCAGGAAGGAAAAGACAGGTTGCCGGTTCCTGTCTTAAATACCCTCTCCTGGTGCCGTTAAGCATGGTTAATCAGCCGCACCTGGTGTGTGGGGTGATGGTGTCGGCATGACATCATCTACAGTGTAACCATGGAGGCCATCTTTGAATGTGGTGAAAGTCTATAGTTCTGGCTATTACCTTGATGTGGATGCGCATCAAGGGCTTCAAATTTGGCATTGAGTGGCGCGGTTTTATCAACAATGTGAACAAGAATATATACAGTGCAAAAGCGCTCGCGTCACTGTGCTAAATTCGTGCATAAGTTGCTGGCGACTGCCGATTGGGTGCTTCGTATGTCGGCCATCTTAGAGTGTAGTATTGTACTCTATTGTTAGTTTTTAGATATATCGTCCTAACAAAGCCTAATCTCCATATCTGACTAGCCTGATGTCGATATCATGTGGCAGAGATGTATTAAGAGGTGAGAGACTAGTGTGGAGTCCTAAGCTGATATACTCATTCGTTAAAGTTGCGGACAATGGTTGTATATATCAGATTAATTAATGGTGCTCCAGGGTATGGCGTCATTCAGGCCGTCATTTGCTAAGTCAAGACGGAACACCCACCTTTGTTCAATCATGAACAAAGCAGTCTGTGTTATTTGTTGGTGGGATTCTAGGATGACCCAGCGTAGACTCTCTGGGGGGTGTCCGAGTTCAGAGAAGTGGGTATATAGTTTGCTGGTAGTTTTATGGCAACGAATATTGCTCTTGTGCTCAGTGATCGAGACCTTAACGGGCCTCATGGTCATGCCACATACCTCTTGTCACATGGGCAGGTCAGCATGTACACACAAAGTGGGGTGTTACAGTTAGTGTGTTTGATTAGCGTTCATGTAAATGTGTCTGATAGAGCCAATTGTTTGGTGAGCCGCAGGGATAGTGTCCTGCCACGGGTGGGAGAGCCCACAGTTGCCTCTGGTTAGGGATGTTGCTCTTCTTGGATCTAGTGTGCACCAACATATCTTTCAAATTGTTGGTACGTTTAAACGCAAACCTTGGTTTGGGTGTTGTCAGTGTACCCGTGTTCAGAATTGCCCAGTGTTTGTTCACTGCCTTCTTTATTAGATTGGTTCTAGGTGTGTACGTGGTCACACAGGTCAAAATGTCAGTGGGTTCTTTCTCATGTACCTCTAGGAGGCTTTCACGATTATTGTTTCTTGCTCGTTTCATTCAAGAGTGAACCTGTTTCTTAGGGTATTGTCTCTTCAGCAGATTGTCAGCCAGTATCTCTGCTTCAATTTTGTAGTCCTCTGTGGAACTACAATTTCTCCTAATTCTTAGAAATTGGCTGAAGGGAAGGTTATTTCTCAGTGTAGCAGGATGATAGCTGCTGTACAGTAGCAAGCTGTTTCTGTCGATAGGCTTTTTGTATAGGGATGTCGTTATTCTACCCTCTTGTAATCTGATGGTGAGATCTAGGAAGGCAATGTTCGTGGCAGATATAGTGTGGGTGAATTTCAAGTGCTGGTTTTTTGTGTTAATCCAGCCGCAAAATTCGGCACATCTCTGTATGTCCCCCTGCCAAAAGATGAGGATGTCATCCATGTATCCCTTCCACAGTCTCAGGTTGGCTCCGAAGGGGTTACTCGCATGTTGAATGGTCTCTTGTTCAAATGCCGCCATATACAAACATGTAACACTGGGGGCAAAGGTACTCCCCATCGAAGTACCCTGAGACTGGTGGAAGAGTTGGCTGTCAAACTCAAAAAGGTTTTCTGTTAAGGCCAGGGTGGCACATTGCATGATGAACGAAATGGGTGTTGCTGCTTTCCATTCACTCCCACTTAGTGCAGATTCTATTACTGCCAATGTCTCTCTCTGTGGGATATTGGTATACAGTTGTTCCACATCCAAGGTGACCAGGAGGTCAATATCTCCTGTGTTTTCTATTTCACCTATAACACAGAGGATATCTGTTGTGTCCCTGATGTATGATGGTGTCTGTTTGACCAAAGGTTGTAGGTAATGGTCGCAGAATTTTGAGAGTGGCTCTAAGAGTAAGCCGATTCCTGAATCTATAGGTCTGCCCGGGACAGGGGTGGTCCCCTTATGTATTTCAGCAGAGTGTAAAAATAGGGTGTTTTGGGATGTTTGGTAATCAAGAAATCAGCTTCTTTACCACTGATCCACCCATTACTCTCTGCCTCATAGACCATGGTGGTTATCTCGGTCGTTAATCGAGTCGTGGGGTTTGTTGTTATCGGAGTATAGAATTTACTATTCCGTAGTTGGCGTTGGCGCTCGGTGTTGTAATCCGAAGTGAATTATATGACCGTGGCGCCCCCTTTGTCAGCTTGCTTTATTGTAATGCTTTTGTCCTCAGTCAATGATCTAATTGCTGCATGTTCTTGATTAGAGAGATTATGGAAAGGAACTCTGGTATCCTGGTTCTTCAGTTCTTATACGACAGCTTTCTCAAAGGTCACTACCTCCACAGGTATCATGCCAATGGTAGGTGTGAAGGTCGAGGGATTGCGAAGGCCTGAATCCAGTCTGGTTGATTCCTCAGTACCATTGAAGTGGGCTTTAAGGCGTATTTTTCTAAACAGGTTCTGGATTTCGCATTGTTCCCGAAAACTGTCCTCTTTAGGGGTGGGGACATAGCCAAGGCCTTTCTCAAGTACTGTTTGTTCCGTAGGTGTCAGTTGTCTATGTGACAAATTAACCACTAGACTCTCCTGCCCTGTGTTTTGCTCCTGGTTTCCATCATATTCGGTTCCTGGCCCTGCCACTGGACTTGTTTTTGTCCTCCTCTTTTGCGCCCTCTGCGCCAGCCTTTTTTAGCCTTCGCAATCCCTCAACCTTCACACCTACCGTTGTCGGAGGTGAAGGAAGCCGAAACGGAAACAGACAATGCCCAGAGGCATATAGGAAAGCTCCTGACAGTACTTCAAGACAAAGCGGAGGATTTGTAGCCAGATCAAGGTGTAGCAACATCGGCATAGTTGGCCTTCCTGAATCTACAACAACAGGTAATATGGAGGCATTTGTGGAACAGCTGCTGGTAACTTTGCTAGGGCGATACACTTTTTCCGCAATGTTCATCGTGGAACGAGCACACCTTTCCTTGGGCCCCAGACCACCTCCCGGGGCTCCCCGAGACCTGTGATAGCCAAGGTGCTCAGTTATAGAGACAGGGACTCCGCACTGAAGAAAGCAAGGGAGTTGGGAGGCCTCAAGTATGAGGGCTCTGCACTCTCTCTGTTCCTGGATTTCACATTGAGGGTGCAGGAGGCGAGGCAGTAATTTGCACCGATAAAGCGCAAACAAAGGGAGCAAAATCTGGAATATGCTATGTTGTATCTGGCAACATTAAGAGTTATGATGAATGGGAAGGCCAGGATCTTCACAGACCCCAAGTCACTGCAGAAGGCCATCAAGGAGAAGAGGTAAGCCGGGAACACAGAAACAAGTGCCCGATACAGTGGAACAGGCCGGCGGGCCTGGCGGAGAACTGGACAAAAACGATTAAGGCTGGACTGAAAGGTGATTCCTATCTCTAGACTCAGACATGCTAAACATGGCTTATAAACAATAAGGGTTATATGGTCAATAAAGCACGATTGAGACTCTAGGTCCGGTAAGGAATAGTATTAAGGAGGACAACTGAGACATTGCCAGTCCTGGAGTTATAAGCGTAACAAAGGCCAGTATCATTATTTACCTGCCTTATTCCTTTGAATTTAGGAGTTCCCCCGGAGGTGTAACATTGACTATATAGATTCATCAGGTTCTTTTGTGATGACGTTTCCCTCTGAATGATACATATCGTAGATGGGCGGCGAGGATGCTCTGGTAAACTAAGAGCATTTTCAGGTAACATCCACCCCTGTGTGTTAATCACTGTATGGCGAAATGCCAGACTTACTGTTTAATGACTGTAGCATTAGTTGAAGTAATAGTTAGTACCTGGAAGGAGTGCTTTCTATTGGTTATGCCCAGTTGGGGATGGCATAGCGTGGGTGGGGATCGTAATGTTTCTTGTTTAGAGTTAACAGTATACACATGTAAAGTATGCAAGACTCATGCATTTAGATTGCTACAAATGATGGGCAGGGCACAGATTGCAGGTGGTAGGTAGAAATGATGCAACACGAGATAGCACACAGCCATAATAGCAGAATCCGATTTATTTATATTTTTTTATTCAACTGAACAGTCAGCACAATATAGTGTGTACATGGTGTATTAATAAAATATGATCTCAAACAGTTACACAAATGTTCATTATCAGCAAGGCCCCCTCCTGCTCCCCCCCATTGATCCATGTAAAACAGTATATGCCATTGGTAACATTTGTCATGGTTATATGGTTTCGTCATGAGCCAGAAAACTATCTCCTGTAAGTTAACTGGGCAGTCCTTAGGGCTTTATGTTCTCAAGCCTCTGTCTGGTTCTCCTGTGTGGTATGTATGTCGAACTGTTGCGTGTCCTCCCCCATATCCAACCCAAAGTGCCATCTCCAGGGGTCCCAGATCTTATGAATTTTTTTTCGGCACCCTCTGCTACGATATGTGACCTGCTCGCTCGTCATGTATATATCCATTCTTCTCGTCCTTTCCTGAATAGTCGGCCACTCCCCATCTCCTAGCAATGTCTCTTTTGGCCACCACCAACCCCAGGGAGGCAGAAATCAGCTGTGTTCTAGTTATATCCTCCTCGCTAGGAATCTCCAATATCACAAATTAAGGCTCCATCGGCAACGTTACCCCCGTTCCCAATATTTCAATATCATGCTTCAGTATAGCAGAAGTGTAGGGCACGCCCAAATCGTGTGGAAGAAATCGCTTTTTGTAGCGGTACATGTCAGGAAAAGTGGTGAAGCATAATCTGATTTTTAACCTGGAATGTGAGGGGCCTAATTGACTTTAAGAAGCTGCGTAAAATAGTTGCTTATCTTAAAAGGCATGAAGTGAATGTGGCTTCAGGAGACACACTTGTCTTCTCATAGTAATATGCTCACTCGTAAGAGACTCCTCTGCATCTTCAAGCTGCAGGGTTCACTTCTCACACCAGAGGAGTGCTCACTTGGGTTAACCCCCAAATCAGGGATTTCGCTGGAGGCGCGGGATGTTGACCATAATGGCAGATACGCACTCTCTAGGTGCTATGGGAAAGGCTTAGATTTGATGGTAGTTAACATTCACGGCTACAATTATGATGACCCACAGTTTTACAATTCATTATTTGCAAGACACTACACTGCCACAAATATAGGGGGGGGGGTGATCTCAACTGTGTGTTGGGTCCACCCCGTGCCCCTCAGCAGCAACTAGAACTATATGTGATATCGCCACACAGTTGGATCTTGTAGATGTCTGGCTATCCAGGTCTCCTAGAGCAGGAGGGTTCACGCATTACTCAGACCCACATGAAATCCATACCAGAATTGACTACTGTCTGATCTTCCAGACGCTACTCCCCTGGGTTCGCGCCTGCACACTATTGCTGCACTCATTTTCAGACCACTCTCCTATAATGCTTGATGTGGAGGCCCCTCCGAGAAGGTCTGCTGCATTTACATGGAGGTTCCCTCCGTATTCTCTCTTAGCCACAGTATTGAAGGCAGTGCTTGCTGTAGCTGTAGATGAATTCTTGGTCACTAATGTTGGCTCAGTGGAATATTTTTCCGCAGTGTGGGAAACATTTAAAGTGTACATCAGAGGGGTAGCCGTGTCCAAACATGCGGGGTCCTTCACTCAATAAGAAACTGATTGTCGTCACTCGAGAGGCAGTTGGGTAGATTAGAACAAGAAGCTCTTAATGGTGAGGACGCCCAGGCCTCTGAAGCACTGAAAAAAACACTTGAGGAGTACCACGATGTTGCGTATAGTGAGCTAAACCATATGGGGAAATATGCAGTAGCCTAAACCTATTGGGAGGGTGACAGACCAGGCTCAGGGCTTGCTGCACTTTCACGTCGCCAAAGAGAGACCGGCCTGGTTATCGAATTGCGGGACTCAGGCGGTGACCTGCTGAATGACCCAGCAGAGATAGACAACAGGTTTATGTGGACCTGTATAACTCCAAGGTGATCCAGATGAAACGCCCATTCCAGATTGGGGAGAGGAGTTGGCCTAACGGCTAGGGCGGTCGACCTTGAATCTGGGGAACCGGGTTCAAGTCTCGGCAATTACACTGAACAGCCTGTGATTCTGGGCAAATCACTTAATCTCCCCATGCCTAACAAAATGAATGTCCTCATGTAATGCAACTGGTGCTATGTAAAGCGCTCTCATACCCAATACCTTTGGGTCAAGTTCGCGCTAAATAAAACTCCGTAAAATAAAAACTAAAAAAAAAGATTACTAAAAAAACATATACAACTACCATGGCTTACGAGCGGGCATAGGGAATATCTCATTAGACCACTAGACCCATACAAAATACAGGCTGCACTCAACCCCATCCGCGACGGGAGTGCCCCAGGGCAAGATGGGCTCAGAGTATCCTTCTATAAAGCTTATAAAGATCTGTTGATTCCACATTTGAGCACCTTGTTTAAGGAGATTGGGGAGAAGGGTGTGATGCCCCAGTCGATGAGGGAGGCCTTAATAGCTACTTTATTAAAGCCAGGTAAGCCTCCAACTGAATACGCGTCCTTTAGGCCTCTATCGCTTCTGAATGTGGATACCAAGATATTCACTAAAGTCTTAGCAAACAGGCTGGCATCATTGGTCCAGATCTTAGTGGGGCCAGACAGGTGGGATTTGTTCCGGGACGCACCTTATAATATAACTTGAGAACAGTATTTGGGACCATCCAGCATGTAAGACCTGAGATTAAGGTGGCTGCTGTATTTCTGGATGCATAGAAAGCATTCGATTCTGTAGAATGGGCTTTCATGAGGGTGGTATTATGACGAGTGTGGGTGGGCAAGGTTTTTCTTAAACTGGTGTCAGTACTCTATAATCAACCAGTCAACAGAGTACGATCTGGTGACGTGGCCACATCATCTATTAGGATCTCGAGAGACATGCAGCATGGCTACTCGTTGTCTCCGCTGTTATACGCCATAGTGGCGGAGCCCTTGGCATGTGCCTTAAGAGAATACCATGGGCACAGAGATATTCGCTCCCTGAATTACATTCTTCTAGTGTTGGCATATGCGTATGACCTGCAACTCTATGTACGGGAGCCAGGGTCTAATCTAACACCATTAATTAATGAAGTGTTGAAGTTTGGAGGTGTTTCCGGTTTGAGAATACACAGGACTAAATCTATTGTATTTCATCTGACACCGGCCACGACACTGATGGCTCTAGACTTCCCTCTTCAGTGGGCTTGTGACCTGGTGTGCTATTTAGGTGTGCAGGTCCATACGAATTCAGAACTGGTGATTAGTGGGAATTGTGGCAAGGCTAGTGTTAGACTTGAGGAAGATATTGACCGGTGGATTTGTCTGCCATTGTCCCTAATAGGTCGCATCTCTTTGATGAAGGTGGTTGTCTCACCCAGATTTGTATTCCTCTACTTAACTATGCTCCCGAACCATACTTTTCAGATTATACGCACACTGATGGTGAAACTGGCTTGGGCTTGAAAACATTCTTACACTGCCCTATTCTATGGGTGGCCTTGGTGCCCCGGACTTAGAGTTATATTATAGAGTCACTCAGTGTTCAAATGCACATTATTGGATACACGGACCGCAGAATCTCCCTCATCTGCAGATTGAAAAGGTGGCAGTGGACCTAGCCAGCTCCCCAAGAGACTGTTTCAGAACTCTATTGGACGTAACAGACTACTGGACTCGGTCAATTTGACAGTGCATGCATGGCAGGATTTATTGAAAAGACGGGCTGGTTCACTTTTATACCCTCCCCTGTTGCCGGTGGAATGGTGCCATTGGCTACCAATGAGCGCAGATGGAGAGGTTATACAGGCTCTACGGTCACTCAACGTCTCTACCATGGGTGATTTATTTGTAGAGGGTAAGGCTCGCGCGTGGGCCGAGGTTGCAGCCGAAGGACATGACTTTACTCCACTCTCATAGTTCCATTTCCATAGGATCAGACATGCACTGCGTGTGCTGCTCGGCAACCACCTACAGGAGCCCCTGAACTACTTTCTCTTTCTCCTTCCTCTTGCGCTCTTAATCTCCCAATAAGCTGGTATTTACTATATATGACATGCGCAAGAATTCAGGAGAACACCATATACCAAAGATTGACGCTAGATGATGGCAGGTGGAGGTATTGCTGCGAGGTTACTCAGAAGGTCTCACTAAATGGGAGGCACAGACCTGTCCATCTTAGGTTCCTCAACAGAGTGTATTATACTCCGGAGAGACTGCTCCGATACGGTCTGAGAGACACAGCCCACTGCGAAAGGTGCGGGGAGCACAAGGCTGGATTCTTGCATGTTGGTTGGCTCTGCCCGCAGATCGCGGAATTCTGGAGTAAAGTCTTTCATGTGTTAAACGAAATCCCATGGCGATCACTTGCACCGGACCCTCTGCTGGCTTTGTAGGGTTACACTGGGACGCTGCAGAGGGATGGCAGAAGGTTACCGGCTATGGGTCTGCTCCTCGCTAAACGCAGAATAGCGACGCGATAGGCAGGCGGGCCTGTCCATCAATGGATATGCTGTACTGTAATACGCAGTCCGAGCTGTATAACGAACTATCACCCCCACAAAGTCACCCCAAGAGTTTCTGGGGATTGTTTGAACAATACCTTATTAGGAAGGAGTCAGGCGAACCGGAGGGGGATAACTAAGACTGATCATATACAGATGGCTATGTATGGTACCGAATTCAATGTTTTATTTCAGCTAGATGGGAGGGCGTATCTTCCTGTGGAAGACTAAGTAATATACGGATAATGTTTTCAATCGAATGCACGATGTTAACTATTAACAAGGCCTCTGCTCCCTGCATTGCGATACTTATTGCCTCTGTAATATTTGTTGAGCCTTGGCTTTATCTTGGCTAATGGCATTGTGCACTGTGAGTATGTAATGTATCGCTGTGAAATGTTTTAATAAAATAAGAAAAAAAAGAAAAAGGAACACAGCCCAGAGCTGCTCATTAAGGACTCACAGTCCAAGGAGGTATTGCCCCATAACACCCTGTGGGGCTTTGCTCTAGCCCAAGGTTTTTGCATCTTGTGTTGGCCCCAAGAGGATTGGGGCACCACCAATGAAAGAAAGAGAGCATGGGGGAGCAGCATGAGTGCACCCCCCCACCAAGGAAACCTCAAGGATTTTCAAAAGGTGACCCTGAGTTTGTAGGGTCTCAGAAAGGATGACCATCATAAGATTAAAATTCATTTTTAAGCACTCATAAGGCTGGAACATTTGTTTAGCAGCTGGAAGTGAGGTGCATTCTCATGGCTGCCTCCATGGCTTCAGTTTATGTGGCCTAAGCTTGTTTAAAAAAGACACAGACGCATGGTTAATGCTTTGTACAAAGGAAAGGATGGATGAATGTGGGAAAGAGTGAATGAATGGATGGGTACAGTGAAAGGGTGGATGATTGGAATGAAAGTATGGATAGATCCTTGAGCGAAAGGATAGATGGATGATTGAAAAGGTGGATGAATGGGCAGAGTGAAAGGGTGGATGGATGCAACGAAAGTGTGGATAGATGAATGAGCAAAAAGATGGATGAATGGATGGATGGATGGATGGATGGATGAGTAAAAGGGTGGATGTTTAGGCGTCGAGAACCCCCACCTTTAACTGCTACAGCGGGTGATATTTTTTATGAGCCTCTTTGTGCAAATTGGCAGAGAAAGGTGAGTGAGTGAGTGAGTGAAATGATGGATGGATGGATGTGTGAGTGAAAAGGTGGACGGATGGGTGAGTGAAAGGATGGATGGATTGAAAGATGGTAGATGAATAAGTGAAAGGATGAATGTTAGGATGGATGAGTTAAAGAATGGATGGATCAGTGAAAAGGAGGGTGCATGGATGGATGAAAGGATAGATGGATGAATGGATGAAGGGGGATGAGTGAAAGGGTGGATGGATGATGAGAGAAAGAATGGATGGATGAATGGATGGATGGACAGATGAGTTAAAAAGAGAGCGAATCGGATGAGTTGAAAGGAGAATGAACGGATATATGAAGTGAAAGGGTGGATTCATAGAGTGAAAGGGTATATGGATTAATGGTAGAAAGGATGGATGGATGAGTGAAAGGATGGATGAGCAAAAGGATGGATAAGTGAAAGAATGGAGGGATGAGTGAAAGGGAGGATCAAAGGGTGGATGGATGGATGAGTGAAAGGATGGATGAGTGAATAAATGAAAGCATGGATGGATGAATAAGTGAAAGGGTGGATGGATGGATGAGTAAAAACGTGAATCGAGTGAAAGTGTGGATAGATGGATGAATGGATGAGTCAAAGGGTGGATGAAGAGATGGATGATCGAAAGGATAGATAGACGGACAGATGTGTAAATGGACAGACGGACGGACAGGTAGAAACAGGCAGATACACAGACAGACAGACTTACTTGATGGATAATTTTGAAGATGTATGGATACATTTGGATATGGATGGGCAGACAGACGGAAGGAATGGTAAAAGACTGAATGATAGATGAAAGAATAAATGACAGAATGTAAAGGTGAAATTGTGGATATCAGCAGGTAGATGGAAGGATGAGAGAATGAATGAATAGATGCTTGGATGGAAAAGACAAGAGAGCTGTTCTGGGTACGGTCAGGATAATTTGCTTTGCTTCCTTGGTGGAAAAAGAGAATACGATTTGAAGGGGGGGTATTTTAATTTTTTGGTTATTCCCTTGCTAATGGAGGACTCTATCAGAGTTGTGAATATTAGAAGGCCCCCTCCTCATTTTGTATTACCCAACTACGAAATGTGATGGTTCAGGGTAAAGAAGTTTGTTTAATAAATACACTAATTTTGTAAGGTTCTGCCTTTAATTGGAAGCAAACTTGGGGAGAGAAATGTAGGAGTAAATCTGTTGAACTGACCATTCTTACAAATGTAGAGGTTCAGCTGCAGCTGCTGGGGATCACACCGCCTCTGAGGATCTTTGACTGAAGGGGAGCTAAAAGATTACCTCAAAGAGACTCCATCTGTAACCCCACTGCAAAGTGAGCTTCTCTGGTTTCGAAGCAAATAATTCATATTGAGGCATGGGATTTCAGCGGCTGCCCCAAAATGGCTTCCCCATAGGTAGCTGGATTTTGTACACTGATAGGATTCCTACTGGGACACTGGAGCCTCCAGGAACCCTTCCCTGAACTCTTGTGGTGTTTAATGCTGTAGCGGGTTCCGTTGCATAATTCTAACAGGAGTTCTTGACTCCTTATGACCCTACTGCATGGGACCACCTAGTACTAGGGCTTCCCGACAGCAGTCAGAGCGTGAGTGTTCATCTGGAAATGCTGCTGCTTTATTTGTTGCCGCACTAATCTGAGGACCATGGTCTGGACTGCACAGGACCCAGTGGGATACATTTTGGCCAGAATTACCTGTTAGACAGACGGAGGGTGTTTGGCACTACATGGACAATAAGATTCCTTTCAAGGATGATGTAAAAAATAAATCCAAAACTTCATAGTACCAATTTAGCATCCTCCTCAGTACAAGACCAATCAATTTACACTTTATCATCCTAGTCCCTTTTCCACCTCTCACCACTAATATGATCTTATCCCACTGCCCTGCGATAAATGTACTGGCTCACCCACACCTAATTTTAGCCATATTCTTGAAACCCGACTACTTTGGCACAATTACTCTCCATAGCTATTTATTTCCAAACCACATACAATGTAATGATAACATGATATGCTTGGGAGCTTTGAAAATGTTCTAAAACTAGCAGCCTCTTTGCCAGTGGAGGCATTTAGCTTCCCACGATAGAGTCGCAGGGGAAGAAATACCTAATAAGAAAACGAGATTTTCAATGGTTAAATATTTGTAAGTTTGAAATGCCTTAGGACTTGGCAGGCAGGGGTGTAGTTATCAATGGTGTGGCAGATGCAACGGCACTAGGGACCTGTGAGTGTGTGGGGTGCTATGCACACTAGATATGGAATAGGGGGCAATTTTCCTGGTTATGGTAGAGCACATGGCACCATGATATGCCACCGGGCCCCAAGTTTGTCTTGCATTTGGGTGGCTGCAGTCAGGGTTGCTTCTGACCTAAAAGTGTCCCCTCTTGAGTATCATCATACATGCAAGGAAACAATGGGATCACTTGCCGAACCTAAGCACCATAGTGATAGGAGCGGAGACGGAAAAAAAACTTTTTTTATGTAAGTCTCACCCACTCATGTAGTGTCATGCTTCACCATTGGGTTCACCCTGACTCCTAAAGGCCAGCGTGGGCTCGACCATATTCCAGGGAGCTCTTTTGAAGACTATAGAATAGGGGGCATACCATTAAAGATAAAAATCTTTAAAGTTATAATTATAAGTATGAATCCAACCTGACGAAAGTCAAGGACCGTTCAAGCCAATAGTATAGGGCTAAAACATGTTGGTGTTTTAGGGTCATCGGACCATTACATCCTTTCGAACCCTAATATCGTTTTTAATCTTTCCCATCCCCCACTAATAAAGGGATACCTTGGGAGTGGATAAGGAATTTTTATCATTAAAGTTTTGCCCCCTATTTAATTGTCTCCATAAGAGCTCCCTGGAATATGGTCGAGCCCGTCCTGGCCTTTAGGAACCAGGGTGAACCCAACGATGAAGCATGACACTACTAGAGCGGGTGAGGGTTATTTATAAAAAAAGTTTTTTTCCTTTTCCTCCTCCTATTAGAGTGGTACTTAGGTTCGGCACGTGATCCCATTGTTTCCCTGCGCGTACGGTGATACTCTAGAGGGGATACTTTTAGGTCAGAAGTGATCCCATAGAGAGGATGTACCCCTTTATCCTTGGCTAGAGGGATCTCTCTACCCTTTTGGTACTGTGGGGCTCTCCTGGATCTCCGGACCTCTATGTTTTCAGTGCAGTCAGGGTTGCACTGGCACCAGCATGCCAGGAGCATAACCAGCAGCGGCCTGTCCATAAGGGCAAAGGTCAGCCTGACAGACACTCTTTATTTTAGGTCAGGCAGCCAGGAGCTAGACATGCACTAAATTAGCAGGCTCCTCGCTGCCTGATCTGAACGTTGCCTGGCTGAGGATGTCACAGCGCCTGTGGGTATAACCTTCTCAGCTCTGCATAGGTCCTCGAGGTCCTCCCCCTCGTGATGAGAGGGAGAGTCAGTACCTAGGTGCTTCAGTTTTAAGCCCTGTAGTGCCCAGGGCTGAGTGTCTATCACTGACACCTCGTCAGAGTAGTTAGGGTTTGCAGTCTCTCTGATCCTATCCTACTCTGTAATGAGGTAGGGACTGTCGCCTCCTCTCGTTGGCTGACCTAAAGTCAGCCAATGAGAGGAGGCAGCAGTCCCAACCCTCCTGGCAACTCTGCAACTTCCCTCCCCATGATGACCTGCAGCAGGTAGCTGTTTAGTTTTAATTGACTAGCGTGTGCGTGGATTTATGAATCTATGTGTATTTGTGAGTGAGTGTTATGAATGGGTGTATGTGTGCCTGCATGTGAATGCATGGGTGTAAGTGAGTGTGTGTGTGTGTGTGACCCCGTACCCCCCTAGCTATGCTTACCAGCCATCACTGGGTGTAATACAGGCCCTGCAGCACCTGCGGTGCAAACTCTCCAGGGGGCCCCCATTGAGCCCACGGTCAAGGATTTTCTGTAAGATATGGGAGCCTCGGGCCCCTCATTGCATTCTGCAGGGGGGCCCCATCATTTTGAGTTACGCCACTGCAGCGTGCCAGCTATGCAAGTACGCATGACTGTCATTGGTACAACGCTAGGTCCGTGCCATTTTTTGGGGGGGGACACGTGACTTGAAGCCCACTGGAAGAGAGGCGCCCAGAAGGTCTGTTTGTCCTCAAAGTGGTGGGAAATCAGACAGCAACGCAAAAGCAGTACAGGTAAGCGATGTAGAAAATGTCTTTAGAACGTGCCTGTAAAATGCATATTTTTTTAACGGGTCCTTTTAAACAACAAGGATTGACCTGACAAGCCCTGCTCAGTTGTATTTAAATTAGAATTTTAAAATGACGTAAAATTAACATCGACGGCAACGGATCCAGCTACATTAACATACATTAATCTGTTGGAACTCACCTTCAATAAACAGTAATCAGAGCTGAGTCAACGCAGACGTCTGAAGCTTAATTAAGAGCGCCTAATCAAGGGGCCTTAATTAGGCCTGATTTGCGCAGCAGTACCTTAAGTATAATTCACTAGCCAGCCATGCCTGTCCAGACCTGTGCTTAATGTGCATATAAATGTGCATCGAGTGAATGGAATGAACGAATCCAGACTAATTCTGAATCACTCTATTCCAGCATTCGGCCTGTATCCATATATTCTCTTTTGTTTTCTATTTGTATTTATGTGTCCTTCTGTGTCCTTCGTTGCTCCCTGTCTCTCTAACACCTCTCCATACCTGCTACCCTTGTAAGATGGTATGCTACGGTGTACTAATTGTCATTTCTGGGAACGCCGGTTCTTGATTTCATCCAATTATCTACAAGAACCCACTTAGGTCGCCAGGATCTTTTTACTTGCAAAATAGCGTATAGAGGGAAGAAACATAATTATCAAATCGTATTTACCGCAATTTGACATTTCAGAAAAGAAGACTCATAATCTGGGAGGTTGACCTTTTATTATCAGCAAAAACATCTGAATATATAGGCACCTCAATACAAGGCACAAAAGATAAATGGGGACTAATACAAATGCTAGTCTACGAAGTATCCGCATACGACTGAAGATAAACAGGATTACAGCTTCCAAAAGCATCAAGTACCCTATGGCAATTGTGATATCGAAATTTAAAGTCATGAATCAAATCATTCCTATCCCTACTCTATTCTAAGGTGACATCCCTACTCAACATTCCCTTCCAGGTGAGGATCGCATAAAAGGTGTCAGCAGTGAAACTTCCTAAGAAGTCTTCACCATATGAGAGCTCGATCTATAATGCTCCTTTTAGTCCCTCTCCTAAGTCTCGTCTGCCCAACCCACGGGGCTCTGTCCCTAATACAAAACCCCAAAAAGCTGTACACGCCCTTCAGCACACCCCTCCAGGCAGCTTCTTCCCTCAGTAGATTTCCATTTGGATCCTTTCATCTTCCTTTCCATGAATTCGACCTTGGGTCCCAGGCCTTTTCTGTACCAGGAGTTGCAACTTTACATTCCAATCCACTCCCTTCCTGTCTACTCCTTCTGTCTCCATTCCATTTGAACAAAGACTTATTCTAACTAACGAGCTACATGGCCTTGTACCTGCAGCCAAATGCTGAACAGAAAAAAACCCCTAACATCATGAGGTTTCACAACTCACTGCAATTTAAGCTTTGCTAAAATCCTGTCGTCCTAATAAAACATGGCTAAAATAAACGAAGGCCTTCACTTTACATACATGGTTAGGCCTCAAACTAAACACACTACAACTACCAATTCTAATTATTCGTCTCATACTTAAGAGAACTACCTTCTTCATTCCTCTAACATGACTTAATGTCTCTTAATGCATGACATTATTATACTAAGCATTACACATACACCAATACATTTCAGAATAACTGGTGGCCTTTCTCTTCTCTCGAGGCCTGTTTACATTCTATTTGGCTATTTCAACGAATATATTTCTACTGCTCTTTAAACATTCTTAGTTTATATGCGGGTGCTGACTAACAATTAATATGGTGCACCCCTACCATTTTCGCATCAGCAACGCTCTATCATTTCCAATATTGTCAGACTAAAGCTGGCCACATGAATCCACTTACGTGAATGCTTGGACCACTTGCCAGTATCTACCATCACTCCTCTTCGCCCATCCTCATCCCAGGGCTTCCTTGAGGAGGGCTCGCTTCCTTGGTCCTGGCAGCCCTTCGTGGCTATTCCCTTGAACTGCCATTCTTGTAGGTTTCATATTTATTGCCCTTCGTCACCCATGCTTCATGTCACTTCTTCACACAACAACAGTGGGGTTTGCCCAATAACCCTCCACGCCCTTTTGAAGCAAATATGGCACTAAACGACAAGTGATCAGGAGGGATCCATATCACTTGTCATTTAGTGTCATGTTCCTTCTTAGCAGTGGCGGCTGCCGCCAGTCTAAAGTGGAGGGGCGGCGCGGGGCTGGGGGTTAGGAGAATAATAATGCATTTTAAATAAAAAGACTTACCTGCCGCGGACGCTGCTGGCCGCCTCGGTGCTCCGATCCAGCTCACCTCCCGGCAGTCCATGGGCCCCAGAACAGGCTCTCCAGCCAATCCAGACGCTTCTCTCATGCTATACCTAACATTCTCCAAGCCGGCTGTGCAACACAGCTGGTTTGGATAAACCCAAGTGCGCATGTCTGTTAGGCCAGCCTAAAACAGCTAGCCAAACTGACATGCGCACTTATAAGTGCCCACCACTCCTCCACCCAGCCATGGCCCCGCCCCACCCAAGACTCCATGGCTCAGACTGCCCAGGCAGTGAAAAATAGAAATGATAATAACATTCTTTTATTATCATTTTATTTTTCATCTGCTTCTTAGCGGGCTTTGTCACCTTCGATACGCCCTCATTCGTGTCAAGGCCCCTAAGAGCCTGACAACTATGCACCCGAGGTGACGGGGAGGAATGAATGGAAGCGATGGGATGGGAAAGTGACAAGTGTAGCACTGAAGGTAATCAATAAACAATCCAGATATTGCTTACTCATCCCAATGCTGCCTTACTTCTCTGAGTATGTATCACATAGCTTGTCGTCAGCTCGATCCTCCTAATCTACACAACATATGGAAAGCCTTTGACCTCTGTTTTATACAAAACAAACTTCAAGCAATGTATAATGAACATCTGACAAAGCACTAGGGCCAGAAGCCACACCTCCACCCCACCGTCATATGGGGACGCCTGACTTCTGTAGTAGTTTACTTGCCAAGCTTTCAGTTGATGACATGCCTAAAGCAATGGATTTGTTTAACCCACTGACAGCCATCTTGCATAATATCAACTTGAAGCCCTTCTGGAGTGGAGAAACTTCCTTACTTGTACATCCATCTGGGCATAGAAAACCAAGAAGTAGTAAACAGGATAGAATACCATGCATATCACATTATGGGGCCTATTTACGAGCTTGGCACGCCGTGCAGCACAGCAAGTCACCTGGCTGCACAGCGTGACAGGAAAAGGGCAGGAATGTGGGCACATTCCTGCCTCTTCCCCTGCGCTGGTGCTCTTTTGCGGCCTAGCGCCAACACAGGCACCCTTACACCATGGTATAAATGTGCCTCCTTTGCATGCAGGGTCGTTTTTGTGCAGGAAAGGACACCTTCTTCCTCAAAACAATACTTTGAGGTATATTCATCTTTCTGTGTGTGATGCAGGATGCAACCCCAAGTTTAGAAATCTTTGTGAACCTGGGTTTGCGTCACAATGCATGGGTGGATGCATGAGAACACCCATGCTCCACCCATGTAATGCCTACCTGATGCAAAGTAACGCAAGGCAGTGCTATGCGCTGTGTTGCGTCGCTTTGTATTTACTAAAGCATGCAAAGCAGCGCAAAGTTTGCATCGCTTAGGAAATGCCAAAGAGGATTTTGCATCGAGGCCACGCCACAAGAGTGATGCAATCCAACGCAAGATCATAGCAAATCTGGGCACCAGTTTTAGTAGAAAAACAGAAGTTACAGACAACTCTAAATGCTTTAACATTTATGATTTTTTACATCTTTTCCGCACCTCCCTCTTAATTGTCAGTAGGAAATGGTAGTGGAAAGCTGGGTATCCGGCTTTTTGCCGTTCCCACCCACCACTCTCCGGTCTCTGCTTGATCTTCCTGTGTGTCTGCATGTCTCTCCTTGTGTAATCCTTGAAGTGAATGAACTTCTTTCCGAATGGTGCTCAGTAATAGAAAATTGGTCTCTGGTCATTCGTGGTTGATGGACAGATTCATGCATTTTTCAGCTACAATTGTAAATGTATGATTTATTTCGTCACTCTGTGGTGTATGTCAATGTCAATGTCGAATTTTATTGTTTAGTTAATAAAAGCAATAACAAAGGCTATTTAATGTATCATTGTGGGTACAGCAACCACCCAAGTCCAATTCTACTGAAAGATGCAATTCATAATACCAGTAATAAAAAAAAAAACACAGACGCATTTCAGTCAACCAAGGATGAGAATAGGTAATAGAAAACAACATTTAACATTCTAGAAAACTATAATAGACAATGAAATAACCTAAGACAAGTTGGTAAAGTGCAGAAGTGCAGGTTGCTGGTCTGAGGCAAGGGTAGTAGTTAGTCAGAGCAGCATAAGACAGGCGGGCGGTTGGTCCTGCCATGTAACTAGATGTTGCCAAGTTTCTTAGTGCAGTAACCAGTTATGGATTTTTGGAAATGGTCGTCAGGCACCCATGAAAGGAAGTTGATTATAAAGAAATCATTTAAAATACTATAAGCTAAAACAGACAAATGTCACCCAGGGCAAAGTAGTAAAAGTGCAATAGTGCTGATTGACAGTTAAGGCTTATGTGATAGTTAGACAGAGACAGCATGAGACAAGAGGGCTATTGCTAGCGCTGTATGGCTAGGTGTTTCCGGGTTTTGTAGTTCCGTAAGCACTTATGAGGTTTTGAAAGTAGTTATCACAGTAAGAGATGGTGGGTCAACACTGAAGATGAGCCCTGAGGACTTTAACGAATTTCCCACACCTCGATAAGGATCTTGCATCAGAGTGGTTTTAATTGGGCGAAAAGGTGTCTATCTATTCTTCCTAAATGTATGCGGAGTCTCGCGTTCACAGAAAGCATAAATGAAAAATAAATCCATGGAAATTCTTTCCATGTCCAACATCCCCGGTGCAATAGGCACTCCCGTTGCACGTTTTGCCAGTTGCTGAACCTCTTCACCCAAGCTCATTCGCAGATAAACAGGGGAAAGCGCTACATCTGTTTGTGAGTACTCACAAGGATGGAAATCCCGCAGGCATTAAGGATCCGAGAGCTGGAACCACCGTTTTATCAATGGGACGCAGAAATCTCTTGGGCAGCCTGAAATCAGGACCCAAAGTACTTTGAGCTGGAGTTGCTGCAGCGCCCTCAGCACATCTGGTTCCTACTCCTACGTGGCACATCTGTGTCCAAGTGTGGCTCAGGCCATCACCTGTCAGTTTTGCATGCAGAATGTCAGATCTTTTCCACATGTTGATTTGACTTTTTTATGGAAAAATCTTTATTATTTGTGTCCTTGTATTTAAGGCTCATAAGAAGCGTCAGCCCGAAGTTGCTCTATGCTTAAATCATTAGTATTCCAAAATACCATGAACTATATGTTCTTGAGGTGCATCCTATTGAGGTGGACCAGAAGGTACAACGTAGAGCCCTGAAACGGTCGCAGCGACACCTTTGTTGTTGGTTGTCGTTTGACTCTTAGGTTTGGTTCAGTAAAGTTTCCCAACAGAAGTCAAGATTGGGTAAAAATGCTCGAGCTAGTTAGCGCGCCGCTTGCCAGGACCAGGATATACATTGGGTGGGACATCCTGCTGCTCTTCCAAGGACACCTACTGCTACCGCTCGCCATGCAGGTAAGAGGTGCGGGGAAGGGGCGCGTACAGAGAGGCAGGTCGACAGCCAGACTAGGAGCTATGACAGCTCAAGAGTGGTGGCTGTACTCTGGCGCTGCATTGGGGCCCGGAGCAGCCACACAGTCGGGACTTTTGGTCATGCTGGTGGCGCAACAATCTGCCCGTGAGCGGGTTCACGGTTTTTATAGAGAAAAAAAAAGGGTGCTGTCTGAGGAACTATCATTTTTGCACACCCTTCGTATCACACTACTGGCACTCTGCTCCAGCAAGAATAATCTTCCGTCTCTGCAGTGCCCTCCTTTTCACAACAGGAAAAATGGACCCAGAAAACTCTGTAGTTTATGCTCCATAGATGTATTCACTCACTCACCCTCTTTCAGCACTGCTTCATTCTTTTAGACTCAGCAAAAAGTATAATTATAAAACCATTCCTTTCCCTCTGTGGATCTGCTTTCTAGCCCTTCTGTGGCACTTAAAAATGTATGTGTGGCTACTGAGCTGTGAAATGAAATGAAATGAAAAGGCATTTGTATGGCGCGCACCTGCTCCGAAGAGTGTCCGGCGCGGAAAGTAGGAAATCCTGCAAACAGAAAGAAAACGACCCTCGTCTTCAGTTTGTTGGACCAGCCAGGTTTGTAACTTCTCCCTGAAAACAGGAGGCTCTGAGGTGGCACACAGTTCCTTGGGGAGTTTACTCCATGCCCTCGAACCAAGAAATGAGAAAGATCTCCCGCCAGTTCTGGCCCGGCGAACTTTAGGAATACTGGCTAAATGGCTGTGTGTGGACCCAAGGCATGTTATTTTCATGATACTTTATGTGAAGTGTCCGGTTGGTCCTCTTCTTGCAGCCTCAGACACGTTGAGAAGGATTCACAAAAAGTATCAAAGCAAAGCATTGTACATTTACACCTCCGAGCAGCGTCACGTGTAAATAATTTTAATTCTGTGGTAAGAGGAAGCGAAGCGGTGCAGATTTCCGTGCAAACCTGCGAAATATTGCAGATCCTTTTACACCTGCCGTGCATGAAGAAAATGGTGAGAGGCCGCCAACGAACTGCGAATTGCCCGGTTCTTTGGCAGTTTTGGCAGTCCACGGTTCTTGTGTTTCTCTCTGGACCACAGTTTGCTCACCAAGGATCCCTCAAAAATGCTCAAAATCCGCCCCTTTGTTCTGGTTCGTACAGAGACTGACTTTGGGCCTTTTTTACAGATTTGCTGGGAAAAACGCCAAATTTCACACATTTCATGACTGACATTTTTCCCGCTGACCCCTAACTCAGATATATTATTACTTTTGTTCTTCACAAAATCCTAAACAGTACACAATTATAAATGTGCAGGTGTATTGCCACTTGACAAACTCCTGTGGATTGTCAACGGTGCCGATTATGTACATTTTTGGGGTTAGGATACAATTGCACAGGCGTATATTCTTTTTCTCCACATGTGAACCATGTCTGTGAATTCCTACAAACGTACGATTTTGTGGATTCTACACAGTTCATCGGACATCCATAAGGTTAAAGTGAGAACTGCTGAAAATTCACTAAAGTGATACATCTTTGGCAATTGCGAGTGTTTAATCTGGTGTCAAAAAATTGCTTAAATCCTGATAGCAACGTTTTGCAGTTATAAAATGTGCATTTCTGTGCCAAAGAGTTTCGGTAACTCTATCTGGAGAAAACAGTAGTTGCGTTGGAAAATGTGAGTGTGCTCAGATGCTTAAAACCCTCAGGGAAACTTTGCATAATCGCACAGCCTCTGCCCACCTCCTCGTCGATGAACTGGTACCCCTGATCTACCGCCTCTGCCCTCGAGATCCACATTTAGAAGGAGCAGCCTGTGGTTTGGCGTCTTGCTTCTTGAGGGTGACAGTGCACATCACAGCGGACTGCCCTCTGCTTCTATTTGTGTCACCCTTGGCGGTCACGTGACCGACGGCGGTCGTTTCACACAGAAACTGACAGCAGACGAGATGTAAAGTACCTCCCAACAAGGCACATCTATAACCGTATTTCCTGCCTTCTCCAAAACGTCAGATACAAGTGACACTTGTATCTGACCTCACCACAGTTTCTAGATTGTACTATGTATGCATATGTACATTTATTTCTGTCGACTTTTTACCAGGCACTTGCAGGTCGTCTCGGTCACTATAGCGTTCTGAACAAGAACCGTGTCCAGGGGTTCGGAGTTCTTCCAGATGTAACGGAAGACCCTGGATCTGATATTCGTGTATTCGCTCCCCTAGTTGAAGATGGTACAAATTATGGATAACTCCATACATAGCGCATTATAGATGGATTCAGGCGAACACAATCCGCAAAAGTTCAGTTTGCAGGACTTTCCTGAATTAAAGATAGTCCTCTTTAGTTCGCAAAAGGTGTCTGAGGATCTTTCCCCATATTTTAGTCTCTTGAATATAAATTCCATTTTACCGTGTAAAAATACAGCTCGAGGGTCAGCCTGGAAAAAGACCTGCTGTAAATCCCTGGAGAGCAATGTTTTTAATTGCACTGTGCTAGGCTCTCTCTTGCAGTATGGGCAGTGGCGTCACCAGTGGCGTCACTAGGGTTGGTGTCACCCGGTGCGGGTAACTCATGGTGTCACCCCTTCACGACTTACCGCATGGACCTCCTCCGCTCCGAGTCCGCCGGTGGACACAGTTGGCAAATAACGGGACCATACAGAATCCTTCGTAACGTTTGTAAATGTAGGTCCTATATTTACAAAATGTGCCTGTTAACTACAGTGTGATAATGACTGATTAATCAGGTTGTACAGTGGGCTACCTGCTGGTCAACAGTTTATTGGAATTTATAATATCATAGGTATGGTACTTTTTACTGGTGTGGTGTTCCCACTATCCAGAAACACAATATATCAGTGGTCGAAGTGGGGAAAAAAAGTAGGGGAACTTTGGGCGGAGAATCAGAGGGCGGGAATAACCCAAGGATTGGATCAGTGGGCAGAGCCAGAGGCGTGGCCAGAATGCGCAAACATCCCAATTTTTTGTATTTGTTTGGTTTCACTGCCCAGTTTTATCAACCAATGGATACACAAACTTTTACATTGCAACAACATGATTATTTAAGGTTATAATGAGTTATTGACAGTAAAATGTATTCACCAAGTGGGATATGCTTCTAATCACAGAATGTCCCCAAATACGATAAAATGTGGAAGCACAAGCCATTTGTCTCCGAGCCATGGAGTTTCGGTCATCAGCACTTCTCCCTTTTCCAAAACAGCAGTTCAAACATGAATGGCTAAAAATCCTAGTTTGCAAATGTTTTCTAAATAATAATGGCTCTGCCATATTTGCCTCATAATGCAAGATCTGCAGCATGATCTGACCATTTAAACTAATACATTGTTTGTAGCTCAAACGTATCAAAAGTTAATAAAACATGTGACTTGTGTTGCTGCGGAGTGGATGACAGTTAATAGCTCACTGTTCTATGTTAGGATTTTAACTTATAAATTGCAAGTAACAACAGGGTCTCTCTGACAAAAGAAGTAGCCCACTGGCCTATTTACATTATGTGCACTTTGTGATCTGCATGGTACATGTTCTTTGCAGCAGGTACATTAACCCACTGAGCTACCTTTCCATGAGTCAAATCTTCCATTAGACAATATTCCGATCTCTCTCTAGGAAGAACATTAATCACCAGTCATCATGACATGTTTATTGTTACCGTAAATTACTGGAGGCCAGGAAGGAGGCAGCAAGCGCTTTTAAAACCATAATATACTTGCAAAAATGCTGCCTCAACCTAAAGTCAGCACCTGGTGTGGTCACACCGGTTGCACCGCCCTAGAGCTGACCCTTCTCAAGGGTCCTGTGATCTCAGTGACAAGGTCACTGTTGTTCTAGGGTGTACTGCTTTATAGGCCTGCCCACAAGACTGGAGGTGAACTTCAGTATGAATAGTGGTGGACAAGCCTTGTAGATTAACCTACACTTGTCATGCTAGGGTCCACCTGCTGGTGCTACGACACCAGGGATTCTAATGTCTTGCGAAGCCTTCTAAGGTCTAGCATGAGATAGTGCTCTCTCAGGAGAGTGGTCTGGTGGACTGGTTATTAAGTCTGAACTTGGGTCCCCAGTTCCAAATTCAGCAGCTCTGGCCATAGTGCCACATCCTCTCCCCCACTGAACACCATACTGCCCCACTGAGAAAAACTCAGACTGCCTTCAACTACAACCCAATTGTTGCCAGCAATAAACACCTGGATGCGGCTCAATTTAAATTACGCACTGGGCAAGAGCAATATGTGGCCTACAAAAAAAAGTGACAGCATCCTGGAAAAAGCAAACAATCATAGGGAATACAAAATTTTGCAAACCATGTGAAATGTAAGCAGGAACAACATGGTTACCTTAACGCTTTTACACTCACTGTTCAGAAATCAGTGAGTGCTTTTGCCTGAAGAGTTAAGGACATGACAACAGGGCCCTGAATGGACCCATTTCTTTTTTTTTTTTTATTTCAAGTCATTTTTATTGAAGTAACAATGACAATACAGTAACTCTTCCGTACACAAGGTTAAAAATAGTCATGTCCAACAAATACACATACAAAAATAGAAAATAAATAGCAAAGACAAATGATATAAAGAAAACCATTCCGGCTCGCAGCATCAATATACAGGTATATCCACAGTAATATTGCTCAATGTGTGGGCGCGGCGCCCTGGATTCAAGAGGTTAATCACGCCTTAATTCGCAGCCAACCCCGATCAGAGGGACCAACCCCAGTGTACCTCTCAAGGTGGCTCATAATGAAAGGAGGATGAGTCTAATGATTTCCAAAGCCTTTTGTTAGAAGGGCTCCAGGCAGAAGCTTGCAGAGCCGGGTTACTAGACCCCCTCAGGAAGGATAACCACTCCTGCCAGATTTTAAAACTCACCTCCCTCGCATTTTTCCATTTGCAAAGAATTACTTTACATGCCATTGTTAACATTAAGTCCAACAGCTGACGATCTTGGTCTGTTGTTATTTGTGGGTCCAGCGCCCCCAGAATAACGTAAACGAATTCCTGTACAGGTTTTATCTTAAATACGTGGTAAATGCAGTCAAATATCTTCCCCCAGTACTCCCCTAATGAAGGACAGGAAAATAGCATGTGAGCAAGATCACCAGAACCTGATTGACAGTTCCAGCACACAGGAGACTCTCTTAATTTACATCTGAAAAGCTTGTCAGGCGTCCAAAATGTCCTGTTGAGGAGCATATATTTCGTCTGAAATAGGATGGGTGAGACTTTATGTGTAAGGGCCAACTTATGAATCACCTCCCAGTCAAAAGGTATGCCCGTTAGATTCGGCTCAGCCTCCCATATGGCTTCTACCCTTTTGTGTTTTTTCATGGGTACAGGCAATAACATTTTATACACCCTCGACACGAAGTGGCCAGCAAGCACAAGACGTGGGATATGAATTAGTAGCCATGGAACATAAGGAGAAAAATTACTCGCTGTCAGCATCGTTTTAATTTTTAGGAAATCATAAAAATCCATCTGGGTAAGGTCATACCGATGTTGCAAGGTCGAGAACGGCAGCGGACCCTTATCATCATATAAGTCCTTCACCAGATTAATGCCCTTCTTGGACCAAGACTCCCAGAATATGCTACTCCCATTTTGTTTAAGACGGGCATTTCTCCACAAAGACATAAACGATGACCTAGCAAATGTCAACTTTGTTTTATGAGTTTGATCGAGTCTAAGCAAAGCCCTTCTAGTATTCAGCATGATATATTTGGAGTGCGGAAGGTGTGACAGGTCCATCGTGAGAAGGGCCTCCAACGGCACATGATCTACTAGTGCCTCCTCAATATTAATCCATAATGGTGTATACGCAGGGGATTTTATCAACCACTGAGCACCCTGTTTGCACAGGAACGCTGTCTGATAGCTCCTGAAGGAGGGGAGACCCAGACCACCCTTATCTTTTGCTAATTGTAACTTCTTCATTGAGACTCTGGCTTTCTTGCCCTGCCACAGGAAATTACCAAACAGTTGATCCACCTTAGTAACAAAAGCATTAGAGAACGTCATAGGGAGCATACTGGCCAGATAGTTGACCAACGGGGTCGACATCATTTTAAGCGTCTCTGCTCTACCCCACCAGGAGAGAAACTTTGGAGACCAACCTTCCAGCAATGTAGAAATCTTTTTCAGGGTCAAGTCTTCATTTACTCTCAGTGTAGAGATCAAATCTTTATCAAAATCTAGCCCAAGATATTTAAAACACCGAGGCTGCCATGTAAGCCCGGAATCCCCGATAATCCCTTTGCCCCCAACACTGTTCAGAAGTTTGACCTCCGTTTTGTCTTTATTGAGTTTATACCCAGAGACTCTGGAAAATTCCTCAATGTCAGTCATGAGCGCCGGGATTGCCTCATCCGCTCTTTCCGACACAATAAGCACATCGTCCGCGTAAGCCGTTAATTTAACAGAGCAATCTCCAAACGGTATACCAGCTATCTTGGAATCATGCCTTTTATGATATAAAAACGGTTCAATTGCCAACAAGAACAGTGAGCGTGACAGGGGACAACCTTGTTGCGTGCCTTGCTGTAAACAAAAGGGGAAGGAAAAGGATCCGCCGGCCCTAACTCGTGCCGAAGGGCAGCAATAAAGGGACATTACCAGTCTAGTGAATGACTCCCCTAAGTTGAATTTACGGAGAACCGCGCGGAGGAAGGACCAATCAACCTTATCGAATGCTTTTTCAGCATCTAGTGTTATTGCTGCAGTTGGCGTGTCTAGAAGTTTCGCTTTTTCTAGTACGTGCGCCAAAATCCTTGTATTGTCACTGGACAACCGGTTTTTAAGGAAGCCTGCTTGGGATGGGTGGATCAACTGTGGGAGAACCCCCTGAAGGCGAGCGGAGAGTATCATAGCCAAGAGTTTGCAGTCTATATTAATCAGTGAAATTGGCCTATAATTTTTCGGCAGCGAGGGGTCCTTCCCATCTTTAGGAAGTACAGCAATTATGGCCTCTGCCAAAGTACCTCTAACCTCACCCGAGTCATTAATACCTTGAAATAACTGCAGGAGGGGTTCGACCAAAAGGGAGGGAAAGGTTTTATAAAATTTTGCTGTGAATCCGTCGGGGCCTGGAGCTTTCCCTACTTTTAGCCGTTTAATTGCAGTCTCTATCTCTGAAGTGCTAATTGGACCATTAAGACTGACCCGGTCCTCGTCCGAAAGCTGTGGGAGATCGCACTCATCTAAGTATTCCTTAATCCTAGATTCCTCCACCGCCTTATTTTTTGCATAGAGGTCCTCGTAGAAGACTCTGAACACCTCTGTTATTTTGTCAGGGTCTGAATGCGAGTGCCCCAATGCATCCTTAATGACACTAATAGAGTTCTTCTGGACCTTCAACTTCAAGTATGAGGCCAGGAACTTTCCTGCCTTATTAGACTCACAAAGCTTAAACCGCCTACCCTTATCAAGCCAAACTCCCGCTCTCTCGCTAACTATTTTATTATATTCATATTTTTTATTTGCCAACGCAGCAAGAGACACTTCATCCCTATCTTTCAAATGTCTAATCTCTAGATTCCTAATGTCTATCTCCAAGGCCTCCAATTTCGCATTATAAGTTTTATTCATCGCTGATCTAATCTTGATACACACTCCCCTTATAGTACTTTTCAGAGCATCCCACCTAATGAGATCGGACGTGTCCCCCTGTTTATTGATCTGAAGGTAGGAGGAGATCGCCTCCTGGATTGTGGACCGGTGCTTATCACTATTTAGGATTTCATCATTCAAACGCCAAGATGTCTGACGAGAGGATGGTTTGACATTAGTAATTGATAAGGAAATGCACGAGTGATCAGATAATACACGAGGTTCAATGGTTGTAGATTCTAATCTAGGAACGCCATTCTGTGTTATAAGGAGAAAGTCAATCCGGGAATACGAGTCATGTGGGGAAGAGTAAAAAGTATAGTCCCTCTCAGTGGGATTTTGGAGTCTCCATGTATCCACCAAGTTAAAGCGTTTACACAGACTGAGAAAAGCCTTATGAGCTTTTGTTGACTTGAAGGGGCAGTGTGAGTCTCTATCTAAAGTTGCATCCATTGGAAGATTGAAATCCCCAGCTAATATATGCACCGCATTGTCCGGAATTGTCTCAAGGTGTTTATTCAGCTTGTCCCAAAAGACCAAGTCGCTAGTGTTGGGGGCGTACACGCTAGTAACATAAAACTCTGTATTATCCCTACTCATTTTGGCCGTGACCCACCTACCGTCTGCACTGGCGTCAGATGACAAGATCTCCACCTTAGATTTCCTCGCAACCAGTATCAGGACACCATTCTTTTTGTTCACAGCCTCAGCACCCACAACCTCATTATAAAATGTATTCCTCAGGTGGTAAAACTGCTGAGCCTCAAGCTTCGTCTCCTGAAGTAAGACAATATCACCCCTCAGTCTTTTTACATAATCTAAAATCTTCTGTCTCTTGACAGGCTGGTTCAGACCCTTAACGTTAAATGATAATATCTTCAATCTGTCCATATTACATACTCCCATCGGAGAGCTAGCTGAGCTATTTAGCATCAGGAGGTTGCATCAGCATCACAACACTGATATACTCCACAGTGTAAGCACCGTTAAAGCCGTAGTAGAGCCCCACACCACGCCCACCCATGAGCACTAAGAAAATGAAGATCATGCAAGCCAGAGAAAACAAAAGCAAAAAACACAGAACACATACCCCTACCCAAAAACCCCCCAGCCCCCCACCCTCCCCACCCCAACTGTACGATATAGGCATGGTGACTGGAAAGAGACTGCGTCGGAATCTCCCTGTGCATGACCATTACAGAAAGATGAAAAACTTGGAACAGAGGAACTTAACCCAATCGAGCTGAGGCC
The DNA here is from genome assembly GCF_964204655.1 of Triturus cristatus. Taxonomy (NCBI): domain Eukaryota; kingdom Metazoa; phylum Chordata; class Amphibia; order Caudata; family Salamandridae; genus Triturus; species Triturus cristatus. The sequence continues at coordinate 1,150,078,934 of NC_140582.1, forward strand.
TGTTACCACCCCCTGTAGCCTCCAACATCCCGCCCCAATAGAACAACATTCAGCGACCTCTTCAGCCGGTCTAAAACCGGCAACTAAGCAACAACCCGCTCCCAACGATCTTTACAGACCCACAGACGCAAGCTTGTGACACATGACCGTTAGCACTCTTAGCCAAGTAAACTGAAACCCATCCATTCGAGAGGCATTAATCAAAAACATACTATGTGACCGGGTACCAGGAACAACTGCATACAACCAACAAAACTGTCTTTGAAAAGTGTCTTGAAGCAGAGAACGTGCTGTAGGTAACCAACCACCTTAAGTAGAGGGAGCTCCTACAGAGATTATGATCACTTATAACCTGAGGCCGAGGCCTGCTCTTCAGCCCCCAACGAGGAACTTGTTTCCATGTCCAGATCTTCCGGCCCATCGAGCATGCGTTTCAGTTTCAGAGGATCCGAGAAAAGATGTGGAGAGCCATGGACCAACACACGATATTTTGCAGGGCCTGTGAACCCATATTGGAAGCCCCTTTTCTTTAGCAGCGGTCGAAGTGCCAGGAACGCCTTCCTAACTTCCACCGTCTCTTTACTGTAGTCCTGTGAGATGTATATCTTGACCGATTTCCATAAAATATGGTTGTTTTTCCGCATGAAGTCAAGAATCTGTTCTACATGTTGATATCGCAGAGGCTTACACAAAATTGCTCTAGGACCTTTTTGATTTTTACTTATCCTGCATGGCACTCTATGAGCCCTATCGAACTCCAGAGGATGGTGAAAGGACAGGTTAGTAGCCTGGGTAAACCAGGACTCCAGGAAGGCCCCACAGCTTGCATGTTGATCCTCCGATCCTTCCGGAAGGCCAAAAATGCGGAGGATCCCCCGTCTATTTCTATCTTCCAACTCCGCCATTTTCCGCATAGTTTGATCCGTGGTTATGCATAAGCGCTTGATGGCTGCACACGATTTTACTTCTAGATCCTCGAGTCTGCTAATCCTCGACTCCGCTTCCAACAATTTTGCATTGGTTTCGCGATTATCCTGCCTGATAGCCGCTACCTCATCCTTGGTCGCTTTGGCCAACTCCCTTACTTCATCCAGCTTATTAAGTATCAGTTCCATTGGGTCCGGAATGCTTTTCGCTCCCTTGCTGGGTGAACTTGGATTCGACTGATCAGATTTGAGCCTCTTCATGCTTTTCACAGATTCCTTACTATCAGCCATGTTAGCCCGTCGCACAGATTCCTTGGTCGGTCAGAACTGTCTTTACACGCTTCAGCCTTCACCTGTAGAGTGCCTCACGATTACCGTCACCTCTGCCGACCTGTAGAAGCCAATTCAGGTAAACTCACATTGATCTAATACATTACCACCTGGGAACACATGGACACATCACCTGGTACCTTCCCAACCGTTACCGTCGTGGACGGTGGCTCGCCGGAAGGGCGCACGTGTTTTCCATCCAAGGGCAAAGACGTGTGCCCACAGCGTGGAAATCAGGGTAAATGAACAGGGCCAGGTCGCGCCGTCACAGATCTACGTTTCAAGGCAAAAAATGTTCAGGTAAGACCACAGGGTAGCACGGTAGCCGGGAAATCACAGGGTAGCAAGGCAGCAATATGGAAGACTGATCTCCCGCAACGCAGAGCCGGAATCATTCACAGCTCCCATACACAGGTTCCGATGTCGCCAGATTAGGAAAGCAGGTCTCACTACAGGCGGTGTTCCCGTCTCGGTCGTGCAAGCTTAGATCTACCTTGGAGGGAGCAGACCGCCACACTACGCCCACACGCCGACACCTCCACCATCTCGTGCGTAGCGTAACACCAGCCTCACTGAAAAAGGGTAAGATATGGTTTTACATCAGTCCTCTAGCCCTACCAGGGCACGATCCAGCAGGCACTCATCACTCCCACGAGGCCAAGTCCTCAAGCGACTCCGTGCACCCCACAGGCGCCGTGGTAGCAGCACAAGGACTCTCCGTCTATGTTGCGGGTGCCGCCATCTTGCCTGCGCGATAGGCGCCAACGACTCCTCTCCGTGCCAAGCAGCTCATCCGCCCCATCTCAAACACGCTCCTGGCCACATACCCTCTGATCTCCGCCACGAACCATACGCAGGACCGATCCACTCCGGCTACAATCCGGCCGCCGACACACCATCAGTCACGCGGTCCCGTCTCCTGCCGTAGCCCTCGCAGTCATCAGGCGGATCTCTCACAGCGGCGGTAGAACCGCTTCCCAGCCGCGAAAAGCCTCCAAACTTCTCCTCTGAAGCCCCCTCACATTCCGATCACTGATTCCACTGTCTGTAGCGTGAAAGGAGCAGAGAGACCCGTTCCTCCGCCCTTATACGATCCACGCACGGGCAGAGAGAATCACCGAGCCGCCATCTCTCTCGGCGTCCAAACCACGCCCCCCTGAATGGACCCATTTCAATGGCCATTGCTTATATCCTTACAAAACGAAAGCAGTATGGTAAAAAAAAGACAACATCCCTAAATACAGAGCAGTAGTACAAATTTTGTTTTTTAATCCTCACATTGCAGTACCTCCAGGATTGGTGCACTAGATCCAAGCCCAGGGAAAACAAAGCCAAGACAACAAAAATAGCGCTTCACTGGCAAACTGTAAAAGTGGCGCTAATGTGTTTGGGTGTGAATAAAATCAATCTGGCCAGTTTGCTACCACTCTGTCTTACTTTCTGAGGCTAAATATTGAAATGACAGGTGGACAGACTTAAAAAGCAAAGCATGGCTGTTCTGTCAAGAAGTGACCTGGATCAGTGTTAAATTAGGCCCCCTTACTCACACATTAACCCAAATAATGTGTGGTAATGTGTGTGTGGAATGAACTCTTTGAGGGAATCACTTGGAGGAACTGACCTCACAGTGCAGAAAGACTGAAGCACTATTCAGTAAGGTAGAAAACACAGAAATGGTGCAAAAACTGCAGCACATCGCCCATCCTCTTTCACCATCAATTAATCAAATACCTACTTCCAAAGCACCTACAGTACAAGGCAGGTCAATGCAGCATTATCTACTAACTTCACTGGACTCATTGCATTTTCTATCCTTGCACTATCTCTTGCCCCGCGTGCCAGCTGACACCCTTGATCTCTGCGCTAACACACCCCTGACATCGATGAATCTCGATCTGTGGTATCTTTTTGGCCCTTGTTGACACCTTCCCTGGTGCCCCCCACCAAGTAATTTGTGCGCGATCCTAACAGTTACCCCATTGTCAGTCCATATTTACCCTCAATACTGCAGGTGGCAGGAGTAGAGTTTCTTACCTGTCACTATGTTTCCAGAAACCAGACAGAAGAAGCATCGCACCAGGCTCATCAGTTGTCTCTTGCAGGCAATAGTAGTACTGGCCACTCACCTGCTGAGTTGCAGACAAGGGGGGGGGGACTACCTCGGTCGGCCTTGCTTTAAAATTAAATTATAGTGGCAGTGGGGGCTGGCGACGGGCCGACGGCGACCTGAGACCTCCCCTCAGCTGTGGGTTCATCAGCAGACGATACTGAAAGTGAGCGTGTCTGCTTCCTCTTGTGTGCTTAGTTTCTTGCCCTCCACGATGTACAATAGAAGTCATGAAAAACATTTCTTGTTTAGATATCAGGCAAACCAATCATCAAGTGCCTGCAATTGGCTAAAACAAAATTGGAACCACTCTGCAGCTGGCTTTCTTACCTGAGGCTCCTGTCCTTCCCAATACCAGCATGGCAGTCTACAGACTGTGCCGCATGTGAATTTCTACCAGGAACCCAGAAGATGGCAAAGACATATGCACGTTTTTCTCTGCAGCTGAAAACGAAGAAGAAGGTGCGTGTCTCCTCCATCTGCATCTGACTACTCACCAGACCACAGGCTCCGGGAGGTCTCAGGTCGCCGTCGGCCCGTCGCCAGCCCCCACTGCCACTATAATTTAATTTTAAAGCAAGGCCGACCGAGGTAGTCCCCCCCCCCTTGTCTGCAACTCAGCAGGTGAGTGGCCAGTACTACTATTGCCTGCAAGAGACAACTGATGAGCCTGGTGCGATGCTTCTTCTGTCTGGTTTCTGGAAACATAGTGACAGGTAAGAAACTCTACTCCTGCCACCTGCAGTATTGAGGGTAAATATGGACTGACAATGGGGTAACTGTTAGGATCGCGCACAAATTACTTGGCGGGGGCACCAGGGAAGATGTCAACAAGGGCCAAAAAGATACCACAGATCGAGATTCATCGATGTCAGGGGTGTGTTAGCGCAGAGATCAAGGGTGTCAGCTGGCACGCGGGGCAAGAGATAGTGCAAGGATAGAAAATGCAATGAGTCCAGTGAAGTTAGTAGATAATGCTGCATTGACCTGCCTTGTACTGTAGGTGCTTTGGAAGTAGGTATTTGATTAATTGATGGTGAAAGAGGATGGGCGATGTGCTGCAGTTTTTGCACCATTTCTGTGTTTTCTACCTTACTGAATAGTGCTTCAATCTTTCTGCACTGTGAGGTCAGTTCCTCCAAGTGATTCCCTCAAAGAGTTCATTCCACACACACATTACCACACATTATTTGGGTTAATGTGTGAGTAAGGGGGCCTAATTTAACACTGATCCAGGTCACTTCTTGACAGAACAGCCATGCTTTGCTTTTTAAGTCTGTCCACCTGTCATTTCAATATTTAGCCTCAGAAAGTAAGACAGAGTGGTAGCAAACTGGCCAGATTGATTTTATTCACACCCAAACACATTAGCGCCACTTTTACAGTTTGCCAGTGAAGCGCTATTTTTGTTGTCTTGGCTTTGTTTTCCCTGGGCTTGGATCTAGTGCACCAATCCTGGAGGTACTGCAATGTGAGGATTAAAAAACAAAATTTGTACTGCTGCTCTGTATCTAGGGATGTTGTCTTTTTTTTACCATACTGCTTTCGTTTTGTAAGGATATAAGCAATGGCCATTGAAATGGGTCCATTCAGGGCCCTGTTGTCATGTCCTTAACTCTTCAGGCAAAAGCACTCACTGATTTCTGAACAGTGAGTGTAAAAGCGTTAAGGTAACCATGTTGTTCCTGCTTACATTTCACATGGTTTGCAAAATTTTGTATTCCCTATGATTGTTTGCTTTTTCCAGGATGCTGTCACTTTTTTTTGTAGGCCACATATTGCTCTTGCCCAGTGCGTAATTTAAATTGAGCCGCATCCAGGTGTTTATTGCTGGCAAGAATTGGGTTGTAGTTGAAGGCAGTCTGAGTTTTTCTCAGTGGGGCAGTATGGTGTTCAGTGGGGGAGAGGATGTGGCACTATGGCCAGAGCTGCTGAATTTGGAACTGGGGACCCAGGTTCAGACTTAATAACCAGTCCACCAGACCACTCTCCTGAGAGAGCACTATCTCATGCTAGACCTTAGAAGGCTTCGCAAGACATTAGAATCCCTGGTGTCGTAGCACCAGCAGGTGGACCCTAGCATGACAAGTGTAGGTTAATCTACAAGGCTTGTCCACCACTATTCATACTGAAGTTCACCTCCAGTCTTGTGGGCAGGCCTATGAAGCAGTACACCCTAGAACAACAGTGACCTTGTCACTGAGATCACAGGACCCTTGAGAAGGGTCAGCTCTAGGGCGGTGCAACCGGTGTGACCACACCAGGTGCTGACTTTAGGTTGAGGCAGCATTTTTGCAAGTATATTATGGTTTTAAAAGCGCTTGCTGCCTCCTTCCTGGCCTCCAGTAATTTACGGTAACAATAAAAATGTCATGATGACTGGTGATTAACCCCTTGAGTGCCCCGCCCTTTCCACGCCCTGTGCCGGGCGTTTCATTAGCGGGCGGGGCTCATGACGAGATAGTCTCGTCATGGGCACAGCGCAACCGTGGCCCATGACGAGACCATCTCGTCATGGGCACTCAAGGGGTTAATGTTCTTCCTAGAGAGAGATCGGAATATTGTCTAATGGAAGATTTGACTCATGGAAAGGTAGCTCAGTGGGTTAATGTACCTGCTGCAAAGAACATGTACCATGCAGATCACAAAGTGCACATAATGTAAATAGGCCAGTGGGCTACTTCTTTTGTCAGAGAGACCCTATTGTTACCTGCAGTTTATAAGTTAAAATCCTAACATAGAACAGTGAGCTATTAACTGTCATCTACTCCGCAGCAGCACAAGTCACATTTTTTATTAACTTTTGATACGTTTGAGCTACAAACAATGTATTAGTTTAAATGGTCAGATCATGCTGCAGATCTTGCATTATGAGGCAAATATGGCAGAGCCATTATTATTTAGAAAACATTTGCAAACTAGGATTTTTAGCCATTCATGTTTGAACTGCTGTTTTGGAAAAGGGAGAAGTGCTGATGACAGAAACTCCATGGCTCGGAGACAAATGGCTTGTGCTTCCACATTTTATCGTATTTGGGGACATTCTGTGATTAGAAGCATATCCCACTTTGTGAATACATTTTACTGTCAATAACTCATTATAACCTTAAATAATCATGTTGTTGCAATGTAAAAGTTTGTGTATCCATTGGTTGATAAAACTGGGCAGTGAAACCAAACAAATACAAAAAATTGGGATGTTTGCGCATTCTGGCCACGCCTCTGGCTCTGCCCACTGATCCAATCCTTGGGTTATTCCCGCCCTCTGATTCTCCGCCCAAAGTTCCCCTACTTTTTTCCCCCACTTCGACCACTGATATATTGTGTTTCTGGATAGTGGGAACACCACACCAGTAAAAAGTACCATACCTATGATATTATAAATTCCAATAAACTGTTGACCAGCAGGTAGCCCACTGTACAACCTGATTAATCAGTCATTATCACACTGTAGTTAACAGGCACATTTTGTAAATATAGGACCTACATTTACAAACGTTACGAAGGATTCTGTATGGTCCCGTTATTTGCCAACTGTGTCCACCGGCGGACTCGGAGCGGAGGAGGTCCATGCGGTAAGTCGTGAGGGGGTGACACCATGAGTTACCCGCACCGGGTGACACCAACCCTAGTGACGCCACTGAGTATGGGGTCAGGTGCACCCTATTGAGAGCCTTATTTGCCATTTTAGAGAGGCTTCACCAACATCATAGGGCTAGCGGAAGTGACCTCACATATTCTTTGACCTTTCTGATGACACCATTAGTGAACTCAAATAGCTTTTGACCCTCAATCACGTCGCCTGATGAAAACATTCTACAGTTTTGGACCCAGTAAGCATCAAAAGATGTGCTTTAAAGAATCCTAGTTAAAGTTTAAAAAAAATGCTTCATGACTATATCTCATAATAACATACCACTCTATAATAAATCACTTCACAATCTGAAAAAATAGGTAAAATGTAGGAATAGGTGGCGATGTACAGGGTCGCAGTTGCAACCCCTGGTGATGCCCACCAGATGTTTCACAACAGCATATAATGCCGACACATATAGAAACCTTTATACATTTTCTTCACATAAGCAAAGAAGTCGGATGGTCAAGAGTGGAACTGCAGCTAACAGGAGCTAAGGCCGGTGCCTCTGGTTCTCATGAGGACACGGTTGGAAGGACCTTGAATGAGATATACATAGTGGAGGCTTCTCTGCTGAGCTCCATGGTTATAACTTTCTCGCTTACGAGTGCCAAAGTGAAGCCGAAGCGTAAGCCCTCTCAGGCGAGATCTCCCTCATACCTTGGTATAACAGAGGAATCCATTAGAAATATGGTTTAGAACAACATGGCTTATATAAATGTGATACTCTAACATGTTAAAATCCATGGACATGCTCACACGTGTCTGATTTAGCCCCTGATTGAGATAGGATGGCATTCGTTCCATTGGCCAATCTGGCAGAACCTCTATCCGCGCTGAGGCAGCACTAAAAACTAGACAATATTTTCAGTACAGGAGAAGAGCGTCAGAGGGCTGCCTTGTACCTTGCGGAAGGAGCACTTTACAAAGAAAAGGTCTGGCAGAAACTTCACCAATGTCCACCAGGGTCAGCAGAATTTCCAACACCAAACCTATGCACCGGAATGTACTAGCAAATGTGCTCACACATCTGATCTCAGTAACGTGTAGAGCATGTTATGGACACGGGACTTGTCTTTAAAAGAAGTTCTTCCACCATTTCCATGGCAGCGCTTCATGGGATCACCCTGCCTAGAATGGGAGGCCGATCTCACATCATGTTTTGTGGAGTCAACATTAGAGTAACTGGAGGAGTCCCAGTTAGCTACATGTCCACCACCTGTAGAACACTGCATCAGACCATCTGGCTTAATTTGACTTTCTTCTGTAGGATTTGATATTTTAGTTATAATGCTATGAAAAGGCTGCCTGACACAGCAATGGCTGATGGCTCTACCCATGTGTTACTGATTGGTGCTCATCCAAATAGTAGAAGACCTCCTGTGCACCCCCCGTTGTTCAGGAGACATGACACTTCTCGTTCAGAATTCATATTTAATTACAAAATTACATCTCCCAGGTATTAAGAACTGTTTATGACCGGACTCTCATAAAATATTTAAGATTAACACCTATAGCACCCCAGAAATGGTATGCTCCATTACAACGTGGCGATACGAATGCAGTATGAAAACAGGTGTGACATTCATTACCTCCTTGTCTACTTTTACATTCCAGCCATGACTCAGTTGAGGAGATTCCACCTCCATAGAAAGCCACTCTGTTACCCTAATTCCATTTTAAGAACATTCTTAGCCCTGCTTCCTGTTTCCTGCCCTGCCACATGGCCACCCACTCAGAAGATATCCTAATAGGTGGAGGTAATAAGGGACCTTTAGGCCCTGTCACTACCAGCATCGCAGTTTATGTTATTCACTTCCAAGTATAAGGTATGTCTACACTTTGTCTTAATAGGTATGGAACAGTCACACCACACAAGTCTGCGCATTTTCCAGAAGAGGCATCTGTAGAACATTTGCAGTGGAATATGTTTTTTAGAAAACAGTTGTAGGAAAGTAGGACCTGCTTTCATGGTCACCCCAACTTTTTGCTGATGTCATTATGTCTTTTTGACTAGTCTGACTGGGATCCTGCTTAAATCAGGACCCCAGTCTCTGTTCTTCCCCCCTAAACTGGACATGGTGAGTACTTAGGTACACCCCAGATTGGCTACTGGTGTAAGTTCCTAGTATATGGTACTGAGGTACCCAGGGCATAGGCACACCAGGGGTCTCACAGGGGCTGAAGCATGAATTATGCCACCCATGAGTGACCTCTCAAAATGTGACTATGGGCCTGCCATTGCAGCCTGTGTAAGCTGGTTCTAGCACCACTTATGACAGATATAGGTTTCCCTATATCTAAGGTCACTGCACTTGAAACTTATGTCACCGGTAAGGTAGGCCTTTCAATCCTGAAGGCAGGGTGCTTGGTTCTAAGTGTGAGGGTACCCCTGCATGAGCAGGGCACCCCTACAACCTTCGGAGTCCATTCTCCCGGGTTGTAAGTGCATCAGCCAGTGTCTATCTCACATTGTGAGGCACTGGAGTTCTGTTTATATTATTCCCATCAGGCTACTTTCAAAGGAACTCTCCTTTACAGGCCACCTGGCCTCAGGAGGCCTTTTTTAATATCTGTGGGGAAATCTGTTGGAAAGGGGACTCTGTGCCAGTTCATATACCTTACTGGGAGATTTTAATTTCCATTTAGAGGCTCATGCTGACTCAGATACGGTGACTCTTTTGGATTTCATGAAAAGTGTAGATCTTAAACAACATGTTGTTGGGCCCACTCACACGGCAGGGCACACGCTGGACGGGATCTTTTCCAACAACCTGCAACTTTCCTTTACAGGCTTGCTTCCCTTGGTCTGGTCAGACCATGCAGCAGTATGCTTTGAGCTAGCTTTTTCCAGCCATCATGAGATGGGTAAATTAGCCAAGAAGCAAAGGGTCTCCAGAGCATGGAATAAAATTGAGGCTAAAGAGTTAGAAGATTTACTGAACTCTACCTCATTTTGTTTGCCTATAGACATAGAAGAGGCGACTACTCGATACTCCAACTGGCTCGAGGCGGCCGTCAATAAGTTAGCGCCCAAAAAGGTCTTAATAGAGTATGGCCCTCTGCCCCATGGTACGCCCAGGAACTAAAAGATCAAAAACTGAAGTGTAAATTGTTAGAGAGGAAGTGGAGGAAGGGATATAAAGCCGCAGAAAAAGAAGCATATAAACTAAGCCTGGTGGCTTATAAACACCTCCTCCGTACAACTAAGAAAGAATTATTTGCCAACCGAATCAATTCTGCCAGAAATTCAGCTAAAGAACTCTTCAAAATAGTCACCAGCCTGGCGTGCCCTGGTACACCCAGTGTTCCCTCGAATCAGGAGCTCTGCGATGAAATAGCCAGATTCTTTTGCAGTGAGGTGGAGGCTATTTTTGCCACATTTAATGGTCCTACAACAGATGGAACACTGGGTGTCAGGGAGAGATACAAATCTCGGTCGGGTCTCCATCCGAGTTTTGAAGAGTTTGCACCTTTATCCATCGGGGAGATTCATAAGTCGCTGATGTCTACCAAATCAGGCTCCCCTTATGATCCATGTCCGGTGGCGGTTTTAAAACTAGCCCCAGAACCCATTGTTATAACTCTGACCGCTATGATGAACGCGATGTTCAAGGAAGGACATTTTCCTAAAGCCTGGAAAACCGCATCAATTCTACCTCTACTCAAGAAGCCTAATCTGGACCCGAAGGATCCCAATAACTTTCGACCTATCTCGCGCTTTTCTCTGCCAGCTAAAATGGTAGAGAAAAGCATGAATGCACAACTAAGTACATACCTACGAGAAGCGCAAGTATTGGATCCAACACAATACGGGTTCAGAACGGGGCATAGTACGGAGTCCACTCTTTTAAAATTTACAGAGGATATCAGGGCCATACTGGACCAGGGAGGTAAGGCCGCAATGATTATGTTGGACTTGTCCGCGGCCTTCGACACGGTCCATCATGAATTGCTGATGGACCGGTTGTGGGCATTTGGAGTCCAAGGCAAAGAGTGGGAACTCCTGAAGTCCTTCCTCTCGGACAGAATGCAAACAGTGTCACTCGGCACATTCTGTTCTAAACCCTTCTCATTGCCCTGCGGAGTTCCGCAGGGTTCCTCTCTTAGCCCTACGCTTTTTAATGTTTATGTTTCCTCTCTGGCCCCCTTTATCAAATCCTTTGGATTTGCTCTGACATCATACGCATATGACACTCAGATTGTGATGTCCCTGCTACCAAGGCAAGAGATGGGGACAGAAAAACGATTTCACGAATGCATGGAAGCAGTGGGTAAATGGATGTCCCAAAACTGTTTAAAGCTTAACTCTTGTAAGACAGAAGTTATTCTGTTTGGCAATGACCCCAAGTTCTGGACCCCAAGTTGGCGGCCAGTTTCGCTGGGCGTACTTCCCATTCCCACTAGGAAAGTAAAAAACTTGGGAGTCCTGATTGATGATAAACTCAATTTCGAGGACCAAGTTAATTCAGTTGTCTCGGCTACCACATTTGCTCTTAGAACATGCAAGAAAATGATACTGTTTCCACCTAAGGAAAATCAATGTATAATAGTGGATGCATTGACTATGACGAGGCTGGATTATTGTAACAGCCTCCACCTTAACATTCAGGAGCGATTGCTGCATAGACTCCAACTTCTACAGAACTCGGCCGCTAGACTGCTCACAGGGACGGCTAAATTTGCCTCTGTCTCCGGTGATATCAGACTTCACTGGTTACCCATTAAGAAACGGTTGCAGTTCAAATCACTCTGTACTGTTTATAAAGCTCTTCACCGGACCGGTCCAGAGCATCTGAAGCAGCAGTTTCAGTAGTATGTCCCCAATAGACCACTTTGCTCTCTGGGAGCAAAATTGGTAACAGCCCCTATCTCTAAAAAAGCCAGCTGGTGAGGTAGGTATTTTTGGTAGGGGCAGCCAAAGCTTGGAACGCCCTCCCATTCCAGCTTAGAAATAGTACGGATCTACTGGCATTCAGAAAAGCCTTAAAAACCTGCCTATTTGGCGTTTAATCCATGGCCTCATATGTGAGTCTCTTTGGGAGGTTTTGTAGATAGCGCCAGGACAACTTCGGGTAGCAGTTTGTGCTTTAAAAATATTATAACATAACATAACATAATATAGAGAGTGGCCATGAGTCATTACGCAACGGCTATCTCTAAACTAGCTGTAACAAACTCTGTTGTGTTTGGTATAAATCATACCTCAACACCGTAAACGGTGGGGGAGGTATGATTCCATGCACTGTAAAGCTCATCCGGGAGGCCCTCAGTGCTCCTGGTACCAGTCTTCTAGACCCGGACAGCAAACTATGGCTGTTGCCGACCAGAAACATGATTCTGCTCTTCTGCTGCTGAGCCAAGCTCGAGCAGGAGAAGGCAGGACAATAGGTTTCCTGTCACAGGGAGGTGTGACCACCTCCCAGACAGGACTTTATGTTTTGGGACAGGATGGGGCGCTTGCCAGAGCCACTAGACTGCTTTGAAGGGCACATTGGTGCCCTCCGTGCATACTCCAGTTAGAACCAGTTCAGGGAGCCGTTGGATCCTGCTCTGGCGTGAAACTTGACAAAGGACATTGGAGTACCCTCCCACTGTTGAGCCTCTCCTCTGGGAGGAACCCCTGAATCGTCCCAACCCTTTCCTTAGGGTACCTAAGGGCTTTCCTGTGGACGGCTCCCTAGATTTGTCGTGGGACAAGATTCAGATCTGAAACCACTTTAACCATCTGGGCACTTTGAACGTCCCTTGACTTCGCTTTGGAAACCGAGACTGCAACTGGGAAGACTCTTGCTGCTCCTGGTCTCATCGCTCTGACAGTCTTCTGCAACGTCTGTGCCCGTGATCCATACAGGTTCTTCCCAAGGCCTGTGGACATCCAAGACACCTGAAGGAATCTCACTTGGAGTGAAGGAGTCACTCCCCTGCATCTGCAGGCACCGCAACAAAGCAGACCGGTCAGCTGTTCCTGAGCTCCTTCGGACTCTGAAAGATTCAACAACACAGGTGGTGGTTCTGCAACTCCCTCAAAGCCTGCCCAGTCTTCACAGCAAGTTTGAAGTCAGTATCCCTCGTCGGAACCGCTGGAACAGTACCCCTGCGCAACGCATTGACTTGCCGTTGCCAAGGCTTGTTTACTGTCTCCTCCAGAGATCTTCGGGCTCCAAGAAGCTCCAGCCTCAAGCATCACATGCAACCAACACCTTTGCCTGAACTGCATCCTCTGCACCGTTGGCAATCATCCTTTGGTGAGCTGCTCGAGGTCCTTTTGCTGCTCCTGTGCCGATGGCCTGTAGGTCCTCTTGAGGGTCTTCTTTGGCTCCAGTGGGCTCCCCTGCTTGCTTGGGCCTGCTCTGACTCACCTGCTCATGGTAAGTCACTTGGACCTTGCTGGTCCCGACACTGCACCTTTTTTGACTACTACATCAGTTGCTGTTGCCAAGGCTTGTTGGTGTCCCTGCTGAACATTGACTCCTTGGCTGTTGACATCCGACGTGGGAAAGCTCGTGAATAGCTCCTGGTCTTCCACAGCAGCACCTGGTCCGCATAGCTGCATCTTCAAGGGCACGTCACCTCTCCTGCATCCCCATCATCCGTGGGCATTCGTCTTCAGTGCCTCCTGATCACTCCTGAGTGGCATATGTAGGATCTGCTTCTTATGGTTACCCCCACTTTTTGCTGATGTTTCACTGTTTTTCGACTTTAGTCTGGCTGGGACCCTGCTATTCAGGGCCCCAGCCTAGCTGCTTCCTCTCTAAATTGATTGCATGTACTTTAGGTACACTCCAGATTGGATTCTGGGGTTCCCTTATAAGTCCCTAGTATATGGTATACTATGTACCCAGGGCATAGGTACCCCAGAGGCCTACCAGGGGCTGCAGCATGTATTATGCCACCCATGGGAAGCCATTCAAAATGACACAACAGGTCTGCTACAGCAGCCTGTGTAAGGTGGTATATGCACCCCTTACTGAGATATAGTTTCCCTATATCTCTCCATATCACTGCATATGTAAACCTATCAGTCACCCCTATGGCAGGCCTTAACAATGCTGAAGGCAGGGTGCTGGGTTTCATGTGAGAGGGTGCCCATGCATGAGCATAGCCCCTCTGCAGCTTTCGCAACCTTTATTCTGGGGTTGTTTGTGATGCAGCCAAACCATATACTCTTAAGTGCATTATAACCTTGCGGTAAATGCTAACTTTGGAATGGCTGCATGGAAACATGTTGTGTTTGGTGTCAAACACCTTGGAATCATACCCCCACACCAGTAACTGGTGTGGGAGGTATGATTCCACCCTACTAGAGGGAGAAACATGACAGCACCGGTATACCCGGTACCAGCTTAACAGACCCTGGCATCACAAAATGGATGCTACCAGCCACAGACACGAGTCTGCCCTCCTGCTGCTGGACGAAACTCCGGCAGAGGAGGCCTGGACAATAGGTTTCCTGTCACAGGGAGGTGTAACTATCTCCCAGACAGGCTTTAGTGTATTGCTGCTGGGTGGATGCACTCCAAGAGTGCTTTGATGTCTGCACTGGGGGCACATTTGGTGTCCCTGTGCATAGTCCAGCTCAAACCGGTTGCAAGGGCACTCAGCCCCTGCTCTGGCGTGAAACTGGACAAAGGACATGGGTGTAGCCACCCCTCTGTCCTGACCCTCCCATAGGTGGCTCCCCAGAGTTTTGTCCCACCCCTTCCTTGGATATAAAGTAGGAACCCCAGACTAGATTTACCTGGATGAAACTCTGCTACAGAATCTCAGAACTTCTGCTATCTACACGACATTGGATGACCGAAGAATCTCCCTTGGAGTAAAGGAGTTACTCCCCTGCAAGGCACGCACCAAAGATGCATCTGTCCGGTTTGCATCGACGCTACTCCCTAAGGACACCGATGATTTTACATCACAGGAAGTGGGTTTCCAAGCTTCCCCAAGGCCGATCCGTGCTCTCAGCAGCTCTGAGATCCAAAGCCCTCGTGGGGACCGTGCAACCTGAACCCCTGGACACCGTGACCATTTGCAGCAGCATATGCTTCTTGGTGATCCCTGAGGCTGTGCTTTGGGCTACTTGTAGTCCAGACCCCGAGCAATGATTCCACCAAAGATTGCTGGTCTACACTCCTCGAGTGACCCGTGGGCTAGTATCTAGCGATTCTTCTCGAGGTCCCTTCGTGATCTCTTGTCCGTCAACTTGTGGGTCCCTGAGAAGGGTACTTTGACTTTCAATGGTTGCTCCAGATGTGCCCTGACTTTCCATCCCTTAGGGAGTCCACAGGACCTTGCTGGTCCACACCAAAGCCATTTTCCTTTCACCGCGTGGGTTGCGGTTGCCAAGGCTTGTTGGTCTCCAATCCGGAAACTGACCCCACAGCACTCGACATCCTTCATGTAACAGCTCGCCTGTGGACTGTCATTGTCATCAACGCCTCCTGGTCCCCGTGGCAGTGGAATCAAGCTTCACCTCTTCGCACCTGAAACACCCGAGATCGGTGGGCATTCGTCTATCGTGCCCCTTTTCACTGCCAAGTGACCCAGACTCTGTCCCCTCTGCTTTCAGGTTCTCCACATCTTTGAGCCAGGCTTGGATCACACCGGACACTTCTCCTTTCCACGGCAGCAGCACTTTGCAGCACATCGCCATTGAAATCAACGACGATTCCCGACACCATTTGACACCTATGCACCTGGCTTCCCTGGGTGAGGTAACATGAGTACTCTGGTGCTCCCGTGGGTGCTGGCCCTAGAACCCTCTAAGTCTAAAGGGGTTTGCTGAAAGTCCTCTCCTAAGTATCCTTATTCTTTAAAATTCCAACCGCAACTTTCCTATTAAATTGTACGTGGCTTGCGGCTGTGTTCTCACACTGCACATGTCCCCCGTGGGTCTCCTGTGTCACTGCCTTGGGTGGTTCCTTGGGGTCCCAGCGATTCTACGTGCTCTAGGCACAGTGACTAGTCAAGTCGTGGTTCTTATACCACTTTCTTAATATATGGTTTGGTCTCCCCCTGGGGCCCATTGTATAATGTGCTATTTACTGTTGTTTAATAACTGTATTATTGTGTGCCTTGCTCTCTAACTTCATAAAGGGGTTAGTAGAGAGTTTTTAGAAATAAATATATATATTTTATTTATATACCTTGTATGGTTCTCCTTTCATTTAGTTATTCAGGAGGTTATAATCTGGTAAACCAAGCTGCTTTACACTCCTTCAAGACTTAGCCTGAAGGCTGCTCTCCATAGCTACCACTAGGATAGCTTTCAATAAAGGTTGTCTTAAACCTAATCCTCAATAAGGGTTGTTTGGACTGGTGCAATGTGCCCACTATAACTAGTGGACGGCATATGCCAGGCCAACTTCTCACAGCATAGACTCTGTCCCCTCTGCTTGCAGGTACCTCTCATCTTGAATCCACCTTTGGGTTCCAGCGGACTCTTTCACCTTCTTGCCAGTGGCATCTTAACCGAAGTCCTCCATTATTGTCTATGGCGGTTTCCGACATCAGTTCGCACCTATGCACCTGGCTTCCCTTGTGCAGGTATCTGGGCTCTTGGGGTATCCATGGGTAGGGTGACTCTCCAACCTTCCCTCTTCCATGGGGTTTCTTCAGGGTCCACTGGGATGGGTACTTCTTCTTTAAAACGGCAACTGTGACTTACCCATTGACTTACATTGCGTATGCTGACTTACCCATTGTCCTGCATGGAGTACGCGGTCGTGTTCCCACACTGTACACGGCCTCCGTGGGGTTCCTAGCATGGTCACCTTGCATGGTTTCTTGGGTCCCAGACTCTTCTACGTCTTCTGGGTCCAGTCTCGACTTAAGTCGTGGTTCGCATTCCCCTATTTTGGTATATGTATTGGTCTCCTCCTGGAGACCTCTGTGTATTTGTGTTACTTGCATGTTCTATTTCCAAAGTATTGTGGTTATATCTCTGGGTAGGAGATATTGCAATGTCTAAGTTAGTATTTATAATAAATACATATTTTTATAACTACACTTTGTGGTTCTTTTTCACTTAACCAGCACCTTAAGATTAAGTGCTGGTAAAACAAGCTGAAGACAAGGAGTCTTCTGAAACTAAGCCTGAAGGCTGTTTTCCACAGCTACCCCTTAGAGAGCTTTCTAAGCTTGTCTAGACCACTAAAATCACCATACGGGTTGTCTGGATTAGTGCAGGGTGTTACACTTACATAAGTGAGCACCATATACTAAGCCAGCCTCCTTCAACCGTTTTTATGTATGGTAAAATATCGCATTAGAGCAGCTGAACGTTTCAGTCATAGGTTTATATTTTAATCTGTCATTGTGTATCTTGGTTGTTTAACAGCTTTTAGCTTTGCTTCAGAATGAATAGGATCCCAGCCAGCGTGTGTTTGACTCCCTAGCAACTGGTGAGCCTGGGGCTTTTTCAAGGCTTGGGTCAGACGTTATAGAGATTACCTATAATGCAGACGTCATGTCAGAGACCATATCCAGATCACAAAAAGAATCTGCTACTAACAGCTACCTGCTCGCCATACCGCGTTACCATGACTACCAATGCTGATTTTGTGAAATTGGGTTATTGGTTGAGAGGGGTGCGAGCCCTTTTCAAGCAACAGCTACAATGCTTGTCAGGGTAAATCACAAAAGTGACTGAATTATCCTGTGCTTAACCCCCTGGTAGCTTGACACAAAAGCAGTCAGGCTTAACTTAGAGGCAATGTGTAAAGTATTTATGTATTACACAAGCGGTAATAAAGTGAAAGTACAACACAAAACAAATCCCACACCAATTTAGAAAACTAGAGTAAAATGTAATACATTATTTGACACCAAAATGACAAAATTCCAATCAGTAGAACCGGACCTATGCAGTTTCAAAGTTCAAAGATTTAAGGTAAGTTTAGCACCTAAAAGCACACAGCACCACTTGTGGTTATCTGGTCATGTGAGACTAGATGAAAGTCACAAGTTCAAGCCAACTGCGATGGAGTATGGGTGGGATCTGCTAAAAAAGATATCTTCTAAAGTCTAGCGTGAAGAGTCCCGTTTGTGGTGAAGGAGGCCGCGAAGACCAGGGAGAGCATCGTGGATGGTTGTCGCTGTACGGTGTCATTCACAGCCGTTGCTGGAGCTTCACCTTGGCAATCGCTGTGGGCTGTCGATGCTGTAGCATGAAGTGCAGATTTTTCCAGTCATCGCTGGGGGTCTCTGTAGCTTGAAAAGTCGGGTTCACCAGAGCTTCGCATTGGTGGCTCGTGCAGGAGGCAAGATCTTGCCACAAATTGGCCCATTTGCCATTGCAAAGAGTCCAAAACTTCAGGATTTCTCCCTCTCTTTAAGGAGGAGCCCAACTCAGACCTCCCTGCAACTGCCCAGATGACCTGCTGTACTGGACCTGCCTTGACCTCAGTCTAGACCTGCCTCAGCCCTGCTGGTCTCTGCTGGAGTGATTTTCTGATCCCCAAGAGGTACCCCTCAGGTACTGCACCCTTGGTGTGGCACATTAGAGCTCGTCCTAGATCAGTGGTTCCCAAACTGTGCGCCGTGGCGCCCTGGTGCGCTGTTATCAGTAGCCAGGGGTGCCGCGCACGATGTGGGAAATATAGCGTCTGTCCATGTGCAGGCAGTAAAATACTATGCGTCTTTTTGAGGCCCTACCAGGGCCTGAATGCAGGATGAATGTATTGCAGCTTAGCGCAAGATATGCAAAGTACGGGGAGTTACAAATGCCACCTGCTTAATGCGGGGACAATGGTTTGGCCCAAGAGCTCACGTGTTTTCGCAGACGTAGCCTCTGCGTCATTACTGGCAGACGTAGCCTCTGCGCCATTACTGGCATACGCAGCTCGCCCGCCCTGCCCTGCCGCGCCTCGTGGGACCCTCTTCAGAAGTTACAAATAGGTATGTGCGGTCAAGACAGAGGAAAAAAAAAGTTTAATAATATGTGTGTTAATTCCTCTTCGACGCTAGCCTTCCTCTGTCTGACCAAAGAGACCAGGTTTTAACGTCCGGGCACCTCCGCCATCGTACACTGCTAACATGCTGCGCGTGCGGCCTCCCCCCTTCACGACCTCCTACGTGTCTCTTCTCTGAGAGCCCTTGCCAAGTGCTTTTGACTTTTAGACTTTAGGCCCCCTGTGCAGCGATGTCAGAAGTGCACAGTGCCAGAACACCAGAGTAATAGTGCGCTATAAAAACAAACACAAGATCACACGCACACTCACGCATGAATAAACACACAAACGCCGCGCACAGGCTTCATTTCTAACAAGCCAAGCCCCATTTTCTTTCTTTTCCTACATGGGGAGACCGGAATCAATCAGGTGTCACAAACACTATGAATCGCCTCGCTGCTATTATTGAAGTCGACACATCTCCTCATCTGAGCAGAAGAAGAATTATATAATTCTGTTTTATTCGAAGGGCCTTCAATGTAGACCAGTAAAAGTCATATTGTCAGGCGTGCAAATGAAAAATTGTACTGCGCGTTTTTGGGATACGTCCTGAAATAAAGAGAGATATATGCAAGAAAGATTCTAGACTAGAGAAAACGATATATAGCAGAGATGAGGGTAAAAAAACGGAGGAAAGACAGAAGGAGAGTGAAGGAGGGAGCTTGAAATGAGGGGGAAACGACAGAAAAAGTGCAAGAAAGAGTGGAGAAAAGACACAGAGGACACAGGAGAGTGAAAGGAGGAGATTGAGATGAGGGTAAAAAACGGTGGAAAGACACAGAAGGAGAGTGAAGGGGGAGCTTGAAATGAGAGGGAAACGACAGAAAAAGTGCAAGAAAGAGTGGAGGAAAGATACAGAGGACACAGTAGAGTTAAAGGGGGAGATTGAGATGAGGGTAAAAAACGGGTGAAAAACGAAGTAAAGACACAGAAGGAGAGAGAAAGGGGGAGCTTGAAATGAGGGGGAAACGACAGAAAAAGTGCAAGAAAGATGGAGGAATGACTCAGAGGACACAGGAGAGTGAAAGGGGGAGATTGAGATGAGTGTAAAAAACGGAGGAAAGACACAGAAGGAGAGTGAAGGGGGGAGCTTGAAATGAGGGGGAAACGACAGAAAATGGAGGAAAGACCCAGAAGGAGAGTGAAGGGGGAGATAGAAGTGAGGGAAAAAACAAGTGAAAAAGGAGAGAAAAAGCAGAGCAAGAGAATGGAGACGGCGGTCCACTGAACCACCAGGGATGAGGCGCAGGTGAAACCTGCGGGTGGAGGAGGACCTCAAACACCAACACTCGAGAGTGCAGAGGCTTGGGTGGGGGAAGGCCTCACTTAGTGGTGGAGCTGCGAGGGAGAGCAATTTCACTG
The DNA here is from genome assembly GCF_964204655.1 of Triturus cristatus. Lineage (NCBI taxonomy): Eukaryota > Metazoa > Chordata > Amphibia > Caudata > Salamandridae > Triturus > Triturus cristatus. The sequence goes on from NC_140582.1 coordinate 1,150,099,241, forward strand.
ACAATGAGTCAGTGGTCATACCCCCACATCTGTAGCATCCACCGATGCCCCTCGGCTATTGCGTTTATTGTGTGAAAGTTTGAAAATGATTAGACCAGTGGACTCTGCCAATATTGATCAGTCTTTTGCATGGTCCAGCAGGTAAAATTCAAATCCTGAATAAAATAAAAAAGAAACTTGCTGCATTGAGGATAGAAAAACAAAAAGGATTGCTTTGACCACAAAATGCTTGGGGGAAGGAGGGGGGAGTTAAGGGAGGAGAAACTAAGTGTTTTCAAATATGCACTTGTTACATATTGTGATTTTGTTTTTATTCTATATTTTAAAATAATTTTTTTCCTTTTGTTTTTGCATACACAACTGTCATTTGCTTGCCTGTATATGTATGATAGATATGGCAGACGTCTCTGGAGTACAGAGCCCTGCGTTGTGATAGTCAAATTGACAAAATAAAATATGTTTAAAAAAAAAAATGGTGGGGAGCCACGGCCAACTGCCAATTAGGTCAAGGGAGCCACGGGTTAAAAAAGTTTGGGAACCACTGTCCTAGATGAACAGAAGAAATTAATTTAGAGACTTGTTATGGTTCACCCTGACGGGAATTGTGGCTGTTGCTTGAGAAGGGCTCACACCCTCTCAACTAACAATCTAATTTCTGACACTGATCATGAAATATACCTTGACATAAAATATTGATTCTAACCCATACCTTGAAAAAAACACTAGCTCACCAGCCGCTAGGCGGCAAAACGTGTTGGCTGTGATTCTAATCACTCAGAAGCAGTAGAAATCTGCCTTTCAAGCAAACACAGCTGGTTCTGTAGTAGCAGGCCTGTATTCCCTTTTTTCCTTTATTTGTTGCAGGTTTTGCATTGTTTGAGGCTCTGTTCGGTGGTCCAGCACAAGGTCTTGGTCTTGTTAAGAATGTTGGGAGGCACACAGTCATAGCGGTCTGTCATGCCCTTCCTTTAAAAATAATGAAAGGAGGTGTTCTGAAAAGTCCCATCTGAGTTGGAAATGGCTTGTGCATTGTCTCACTAATGGAAGGAAAGGTACTTTCTTTTTTTTTAACCTGAGACCCCTGGTCTCTATCTGGTTGAAGTACTGGGTATGTCATGGATTGTACCTTGGGGTACTGTTGTTCCAAGCCCCAGAGCAGGGTAAAGGTCTTTGTAAGGCATGTTTTCCTCTGATTTGCTCTATAAGTGGGCGGAGGATGAAAGGTGCAGTAGGGGCATGGCTAAGTTATAATTATTTGCTTCTGTGGAAAGTTTGGCCCTTTCCTGTTTAGGTAGTGGTCAAGGCACTAGCTTCTGAATGGGCGGGAGGAGCACAGAAATGATCACAGAAGAGGGGTCATGGTTCAGACTTGTCTATAATAGATCATTGGACCAGCTGAAGCTGGCCTTTCCAGCTGGGGGAGTTATGATCAATGTGATGGTATGGGCCCCATCCTGGAGCAATTTAGAATCCTGAGATTGCCGGAGCACGAACCAGTGGAGGATTTTTATAATACACTATTCCCACAGTGGGTTACGGCTTCTAGGCCGGTACTTCCTTTGCATGATATGGTAAGAATCTCTCATCCCCAGGGAGAGGTGCAATATGGTCATCTCTCATTTCTCAGGCCCATGGGGTTCTACCTGCTCAGGGGGACGCTGGATCTGTTCTCCATCATTGTCTCAGGGAATGTGTCTATGCTGGCTTCTTGCACCCCTAGTGGATTTGTAGCCTGGTTTCTGCTGGCATTAAGTGCACCCACACACCTTGCTGGGTTTGATTGGCAATATGTGGTGCTGGTTCATTGGTGAACTGCCTTTCCCTTACTTCCTGCTCGGCTTGGGGCTGTGGAAATCTGGTCATACTCACAGTTTGAACATCAATCCAGAGGACTTGGGCCCATCAGTTGATGTGACTGTTGTGGTGCAAATGCAATGGAGAACGTATATACAGTAAATATATTGATTTACAAATTGTTCACATGCAATCTACACCACCAGGTTTTTGTAAGGACCTCCGGCTTGGGCCTTTCCCTGGGTGTCCAACCTGTCTGAGCTGTGGGTTTTCCTATTTGTGGGGCGGGGGGCTTTGTTAGAAAGTTCATCTCAGAGCCTCCAGACTCAGGGATCATCCTTAAGCCTGTTCCCATGAGTGGCATTCTTGTGGAAGGGCGTCTCTGCACTGTTCTTGAAGAAGGCCCACTCCACTGGAGAAGCAGGAATCAGGGACCTATTCCACTCAGTTTCTCATGGAGTAGGGCACTAGCGGTCTTTCCCCTCCTTGATTTAAGAGTCAATACTTGGGTTTCCAGACTGTTCATTTCAAGATGGAATGTCTGTAGAGGATAATCCACATATTTCTGATGATTCTGAATGTCCAGGTTGCCTACCTTTTCATTACAGTAATGGAGAATTATCAGAGGTTTGTGTGATTTGCATTGATGGGACAAACTTCTGTGGATGTCTTTAAGCCTAATGTCTACTCCTGTTTTTATCAAAGGGACAGCTCTCCTGGTGAGCCTGCTTCTTGAGCAGGACATTCTGCTACATCAGTGCTTGGATGATTGGCAGATGAATTTCCATGTCAGGCAAGGGCTGTGGGGGACATGCACAAAGTGCTAGATCCGCTTCAAGTGCATCGGCTCCTGATCTTCTGGGGAAAGTACACGTTGGAGACAGGGCACATTTTGCATTTTCTGGGGCTTGATTCTGCACAACTCTTGGTGCAGTTATTCTTCTATGCCACATAATTCTGTTGCTTCAGGGCAATGTTGTGTTCACTGTTGTAGCGGAGAATCTCAAATGTTCATGCTTGGTTGGCGGATTATTTGGATATGACAGCGGCACGGGCTTTAGTGCTATGGTCTATGCTCCATCTCAGACATTTCTGCTCTCAACATGGAGACTGGAGTCCCAGGACTTCAGGGGGAGGTTCCCTCTGATGCCTGCCATAAGACAGAAACTCCTTTGGTGGTTGGACCCTCAGAGTCTCCAAGGGGGGGAGGTGGGTCTATGTTTGCTCAACCTGCACATGTTATCCTGACCGCAGATGACGATGGTTATAGTTGAACGCCGCTCTGGTTACCAGAAATTGCATTGTTTATTTCTTTATTTATTTAAAGTTTTGTATAGCGCGAACATGACCCAAGTGGGCATCAGAGCGCTTTACATAGGTTTAGGAAGTGAGAGAGACAAGCAGGGCAATATACAACAAGAGCAAATCAGATTTAAAAAACAGTCCTTTATAGTCAGTAGGAGCATAGTATCAAGATCAGCGCATTGTTCGTTAGAAGAGTTTGTTCAGTAGTAGAGATTTGACTTCCTTTTTGAAGGCAAGGGTAGAAGGAATCAGTCTTGTTTCCACTGGAAGGGAGTTCCAGATTCTCGGGGCGATGCCAGAGAATGAGCGATTGTAGGTTTTAAGCTTATTAAATTTCTTGGGCTTGAGCAGCAAAGTGCATGAGCTCCTTGTGGACCTGGAGCCACCAGATAGCTCAAGCTTGTTAGTCAGGTAGAGTGGGGTGTTGAAGTGTAGTGCTCTATGGGTCATATATGCAATCTTTAATTGTATCCTAGCTTCAAAGGGAAGCCAGTTGAGCGATTTCAAGTCTGGTGAAATGTGATTGTTCTTCTTAGAGCCCGTGATGAGTCTAGTGGCAGCATTAAGAGAGGCTCTGATAGGAGCTAGGCTAAGTTTCGGCAGACCGCAGAGAGTGGCACTGCCGAATTCTAGCCTGGAGAGGTCCAGTGCTTGTACCGCCATTTTAAAGTCATCATGTGGAAGGAATGGTTTGAGTTTTCTTAGGATGCAGAGTTGAAAGTTCGCTCCTTTGGTCGATGATCTGATGTAGCCTTGCATGTTTAGGTTTTTGTCAAGCACAACTCCCAGAGATTTAGTAGAGTCAACAATGTGAGGAATGCAGTTGAGGGCGGTGAGGTTACAAAGAGATTGTAGCACAGTGGGGGGATTGTCTAACGGGTGCAATGAGGAGGAATTCCGTCTTGAGGGCGTTTAATTTGAGGTGGTTGGAAGTAAGCCAGTTGAGGGTTTTGCGAAGGGTTCCATTGAGCGATATGATGTCATCGGGGGAAGAGATTTTCATGTAAGTTGGGTGTCGTCAGCATACATGTGATATTGGATGTTGGAGGTTTTGTTGTTGGGCTTCTGAAGTTAGGACCTATTCCTCAATATGGGTGAAGTTGGCAGCAAGCTGGTTGATTGTGGAATTGTTCATCAAATGACAGGTGTGGTGGTTTTCGGTCAGAGTGGAAGATATGACAGTAATCATCGAGTAGCTACTTAATTAAAGTCCTTGGCAAGGGTCTTCCTTTGGTCTAAAGGTTGTGGACAGTGTGGAGGCGGGCAGACTCGGCAGGGTTTTATGACCCTTCCAGGGCTACTGTCTGGATTTGGGAAGCTTTGCGTCCTTTTGCCAGAGATGGATCTTTCTGCTGACCAAAAGAGTGTTGTCATGACTCTGCTCGATACCAAGGGCCATGTGGAAGGGCCCTTGAACATTGCTGCTCGGCTATGGCCTTGGCAGGTGGGTCTTTTTTATGTTCTGTTCTGTTACCTTACTTTTGAAGGGTTTGATACTGGACCGGGAGGAAGGGGACATCAGTGATTCTGATGCTGCGAGCTTGGCCTGCTCCTTCGATGTCCTCTGCTCTGTCTGAAATTGTGGGTCCAGAGTGGTTACAGGCGTCATATCCTTCTTTTCTCACATTTTCACATCTGATCCTAAAGGTCTTTAGCCTTAGCCTTGGTCTAAGGGCCTGACTTAATTCTTGACTGTAAGAATACTCCATCGCAATGGTGACAAAGTATCCTTACCACCAAGAATGCGGGCTGACCACTGAATTTAGATGTGGGCGGACTGTGGTTTGATCACTGCAGGGACTACTCCATCTCTGCAGTGATTAAACCCGTTCGATGACCCCGTGGAGTAAGGGCCGCAGGGGCAGACCTGTAATTCCATCTAATTTAGACGGGTGTAATTAGAGGTCAGTTTTCACTGCCCGTCACCAGCAGGTAAACCCTGGCGGTAAGGGGCAGTAAAAACTTCAGGATTTTCTTTTTCAAAATAAAAAAAGAATACAGTTTAGTGCAGGGCTCCGTCATATTGAGGGAGCCCTGTACCAAACTGTCACAAAGGTTCCTGCCAATGCTTTAGAAATGACTGCCAGCTTGGCGGTCCTTTCTAAATTTGGTGGGTGGAGTAGTCTCGGCCTTGCAGATGTTAAGTCCTCTGCCAGGCTGATGGAGATTACTCTGTTGGCCAAAATCAAAATCAAGCCTACGTCTAAGTCATAGTCTATGAAGACATATGAGGCTGAACTGCATTTCAGTTTGTTTTCCAAGGGCAAAATGCTAAAGATGGTTTTATTTTTGTATTGGAGACATTGATTGGATTTTCTTGTTAAGGCTCGCCATGGTGGGCCCAGTGTTTAATTTGAGACGGTGGTTTCTGGTGCTCGGCACCAGCACTGAATTGCCAGCACCGGCACATAATTGTTGACACCAGCACTTAGGACAGCTGCCACATGGTGGCGCTGTTTGTATAATTTAGAGGTGAGCAGAACAGCGATTGTTCATTAATTCAGTATGCATTAAAAATAACTAATACCTGCCGCCCAAGCTATTTTCATTGCTTTGGGGGCCTGGAATAGTCTGAATTGTCACACTTGTAGCAGTGTGCTGGTTAGGAGTTGTGTGGACACTAACATTAGCAGCGCTGGCAGTGGCACTAGTTGGTGCAAGCTTCAGAGGCTTCCTGACTAGAGCCCTGGCACTTATTTTTTTCTTACAAATTAAGCACTGGCGGGCCCTAGGTGAGGCTAACTTAAAAAGGACATGCCTTCCGAGGTACAGACGGTCCTGCGGCTGGTGACTCCCTCCAAAGTGGGCTCTGTGGGGGGAATCAGAGAGGAGGGCAAAAAGGGCACCTCCTGAATTTTGGCAAAGGGCCTGTTATCTGGCGCCTCTAAAGGGCCCTAAAGGCCTCTCCTTTCCATGTGCATCTTGAACCCACTGGTACCGACTCTGAGGGTGCGGTGGCATTTGCAGCACCCCAGATAACCTTGGAGGAATTCTTATGGGACATGAGCAATAAAGAAGCCGTTCTTTCGGCATTTACTGTGTGTTCAAAAATAGACTGTTAAGTGTTCGGCATCTCCTTGTGACCAACCGCTGGAAACTCTTTTAATATGGACATCTGTGTTTGCTTTTCTTTCTCCCACTGCAAGGGGGTGGCCTTTTGTACCTTGACCTTCGTGGCAGTCTTGCTGGGGAACCAGAGCGAGAACAGAGACTCAAAGGTTTGAGAACGCAAATTTAAATTAACAAGAAAAAGCTTGCCTATCATCTAAATTTCACAAGTATTTCGAAATGTGCCATCAGAGTCCTTAATTGCGAATATTAAGGATTTGCAATTAAAGACTTGCAAAATCCTATGCATGTAGGAATCGCTATAATAATAGCGATTCCTACACATTCCTTATTTGCGACTCGCAAATAGCGAGTCGCAAATAAGGAATAGCTTCCTATTCATTCCTATGGGCCTGTAGGCCCATAGGAATGAATGGGAAATTTCAAGCGCAATTTGCGAGTACCAACTGGTACTCGCAAATCGCTCATGCAATTTCAAGGGTGCAAGGGTGTCAAAAGGACAACCTGTTGCACCCCTGAAATTGATCTGTGCACAAATGTTGCACACACACATGTCCCCAGGACATGTGTGTGTGTAACCTACAACTTTGAAAAATGCACTTTAGTGCATTTTTCAAAGTTTTTGCAAATTACCATGAAGCTCAACTTTATGGTAATTTGCGCCCCCTAGTAGGGAAATCGCTATTTCAAAGTGGTTCTTGCATTGCGTTTAAGAAATCCCAAAATGAGATTCCTTAAATGCAATCGCAATTTGAGAACTCGCAATTAATTGCGGATTCTCAAATTGCGAGTGCCTTGACCCTTGATGCATCGCAAAAAACTAATTTTGTGATCGCAAACGGCCGATTTTTGCGAATCGCACCGTTTGCGATCGCAAAAAAAGCTTTGATGCATGTGCCAGTTAGTCTCTTATTCCTGAAGTGTGACTGGAGCAAACATCTCAAATAGTGTCAAAACAAACAGAGATGCGGTCATCTTACCCTGATTCATACGAGGCGGAGCCACTGGGGTTTATCATTTATCCGATGCGTGTTCACTTTGCACTTAAAATTGACACCCACAAAAATCACTGTATTGTGTGCCGCGAAAGGAAGGTCCAAGGTATCACTGGCATGAATGCATTTTTATTTCATTGTACATCTCGCCCGAAAACAAAATGTGCAGAAATACGTAGTAACTGTCATGCTGCATATCATGCTTAGCTTTTACCAAAAAATGATAACGCGGGAGGAAGAACCCAACCAACCACTGGGCTTTATCTGATCATTGTGCACTGTGCTGTAAATAAGCACAATTGTGTTATTTGTATTTAACTTTGTCATATGTTAAGGTATATTTTAGCCTAGGTCAGTTGTATTGTCTCTTTTATGAGAAATTGTGTGGTCTGCGCGGCAGGTGTGTTAACCCACTGAACTACTCGACCATTAAGTGGTGATTTTCTGCTGATTAAGAGTTTTTTCCTAGCCATGTTAATCCTGTGTTTAGATCATCAGAGTTCTTTGTTTTGAGTTTGAGCTAGGTTGCCAGAAATATAATGTTTATCAAACTATACATGTCATTAGCTGCTGCATCAATAAAACATATTCGTGTCTGTAGTCTAATATTCGGCTATGATAAATTAAAGAAATGATTGTTTAAATCATATTGTTTATTGGAACATTGGAATGCTGGGAGTTCTGATGAATACAATGGAGTGCTCCGGGCTTCTAATGGCCGGTAAAGATCCTGGTGTTTCAACATTCCAATGTTTGTAGTTCACACAAAGGTCTCATGGAGCACGAGGGGGGAGCCCCTGAAGCCTGCCGGAGGGCGCCCCCCGGAGCTTAGGGCTCCCAACGCTGTGGGGGCTAATGTTACGCCACTGCGGTAGGGTAATACTTCAGGCCTCTCTGCCCTACTTATGATGAGGCCTTATATGAACTGAATGTAGGGTGACACGATGGCTCCATGTCACCGGGACACCACTTTTCCATTCTTGGACTTTGCTTTTACAAATCATTATTATAATTATCAGGTAGGTTGGACCAATTGGCAAAATAAAAATGGAGAAAGACCACATCTCAAGAATGCAGTGATATGTTAGATCATAAGCCGGAACTGGAAATGTTGTGTTGCGGTGGCATGGGGTCAACCTGGTCCCCCGTACTATATACTACTTTATCGCAACTGGATATTCAACATTTTTGTCTCTTGAACCTCCATAGGACACCACTAAAATAGAAAAGGTACCTTTTATTTGTTTCTAAATCTTTCCACAGTGTAGGAAGTGTAGCGTTCCTACTGTTTCTCAGCGCCAACTACCATTAAAGAGACATTTCCCACATGTATCCAGAGATCGTGGTGCCCCCGCACCTCTATATCAAGGTTTTCCATCAGCGCAGAAACTGTGAGTGCACAAACTTGTGTGCCAAACATGTGTGACCCCTCGTGGTTGAGAAATATGGGGTCAAAATCTCATCCCAAATTACCCAGCACTAGACCTGATGACCTACCGGGGTGAAGCCAATTTGCACCCAGGATTTTATTTGTTTATTTATTTATTAATTGATCGAGTTTTGTATAGTGACCCGAAGGTATTAGGGCACTTTACAAAGTTAGCACAGCAGCAATTACACGAGTTACATAAGGAGTAAATAAAAATACAAAGTAGCTGTATAAAAAGACGTCTACAATAGACAGTCGGAGATGTAAACGATGTAGCAGCATTTGCATGAGTTACATAAAGAGCACATTTAAAAAACATAGTAACAGTACATAAAAGAAGTGATATGGTAAATCATAAACCCAGAACTGAAAAAGTTGTGTTGCAGTGACAGTGCGACATCTGGTCACCCTTACTAATACTACTTTATCTCAAATGAATATTCAACATTTTTGTATCCTGGACCGACATAAGACACCCCTAGAATAGAAAAGGTGCCTTTTATTTTTTTCTATATCTTTCCTTAATGTAGGAAGTGTTTATCACCATTTTACATATTATTCAGGGTGTACTGTTTTGCTTAATTTCTTACTACATATTGCTTAATTAATTTATTTTTAAAGTATTTTTTTAGAGTGCTGTGCATCAGTTTTCGGTCACTTTTGCATTTTTTCCCCATTATTTTACAGCCTTCCTCGCTGTTTTGCGATAGAAGAAATGTTTCCATTTATTCTAAAGTTGCCAACATATAAACACTGGTTTTGGTGCCACAAGAAAGCACGGACCGCTGCAAAATCAACCGAGAAATGTAGGCGAACTTTACAGACTGTAATGTGGTCTCAACAGCCCCTCGGGCAGGTTAGCCGCCGCCGTGGTGGCCTCAGACATTACCCTGCGAGACGCTACAATGTTGGCGCTAGGCCAGAGCGGTTTTCATTAGCTATAGTTTAATGGTTCGGTGCCCACCCACTATTAGTAATTGATAATAAAATGAGTCAGCCAGGCAATGGCTGAAGCTGGGCTGCCGAGAGTTTGAAATATGACAGTAATTATTAACTCTGGCTAATGGGGAGAAGGCTCTGATGCGGCAGAATTCTTTACTATTACACAATTAACCCAAAAATGTCTACACCGAGGCCTGGAGCTGCCCTTTTTCAATTTAAAAGCAAAACTTAAAATGCATGAGTCATGACTTGTGCACAGGAGGCAGTGAAGCGAGGGGAATGCATGTCAGCTTCCAGGCTCCAGAGGTCATTCATTTACTCAAGGATTACACATACCGAGAGGTGGTGCTTAATGGGGTGGAAGGATATTAATGTGTGGAGTCATTATTTCCGGGTCGTAGAGGAAGTTCATGCACAGAATGACGATGGTGCAAGAGGTAAAATTAAAATATGGGCAAAACCAAGACATGCTCTCCATGGCTGCAACGTGGCCACATGTCAATTGACAAACTTCCGACTGCTCCTACTTTGTAGCCAAGAACACTTTGCATTCTAGTATTTGTAGTTTCGAAGTTACCTTTATTACCAGGCACCTAAATGTTCAAGCATTCAAAGTGCTGTTGATTAATTTGTGTTCCGAGAGTCACATATGGCCTTCAGCCATGCGCACGACTTACGCACACAATTATGCTCCTGTCGACAACCTATAAAAAATGAGAAATTTACTAACGTTGAAATACTTTCCTCTCGATGCTTGTGCGCCGTTTCAGAATCTGGCGTTATTTTTATGTTTTTCGTTATCCTCTGCTTAGCCATTAGTTCTGCGTAATTGATACCATGAAGCTGGAATTCGGGGTACATTTCCAGAGCACTCAAACGTCAGGTTCCATGAGAGAGTAGCTCACCCAGTCCAGGAACTTCCTATGAATGATGGGACTTGTATTCCAGGTTTTGTAATGCGTTAAACAGGACTACAAGGGCGTGGCTTCCCTGGCAGACAAGATGGCCGCCTAGTTACAGAGCTTCAAAGTCCCTTCTCACAAATCCTTAATTAAGTAGTGCTGGACTGAGACTACTGGCTGCATTCCTAAAGCCTGCTGTTTTTGAGCATCGGGCCGTACAGTTAATGTGATTTGTGTGGGCTTTGCCTCGTCTGGGGGACCGGCTGTTTGGTTTCGCGTTCGGCACGTGGCATGGGTGTGCCTAGAAGGCCCGGCTGTGCAGGACTGCTGGTGAGCCTACGACCGCCCCTGCTTTTCACTTGCATCCCACCCAGGGGCGCAGGGTCGGATTGGTAAGGCGGGCACTCGGGCAAAGGCCGAGGGGCCGGTATCGAAGTTCCAGCTGTGGCCTCTTTTTTGAGCGGCATGGGGGCCGATTTGGGCTGTGTCTGGTGCGTTCAGATGTCGTTCATTGGAGCCATGGGCAGGCAGTGTTTCGTTGGGTGCGCGAGCAGCTTTGACGAATGTTTGCCTACAAGCGCTCCTCCGCTCCCGTGTTGAAGCTCATGGGGCCCGAATTAGGTGGCCTAAATATCGTTCCTAAGGAATATACCAAGTAGGTACTTTGATGAATTCATGTTGAATTAGATGCATATTAGCCATTGAGATTGACCAGGCTTATCTCACCAGGGGATAGTTAGAGTGGCGCAAGGGATCATCATAGTTGGTCCTGAAGAGAAGCTTAGGGGTAGACTTTGAAACATGTAGACCCGTGGGGAAATTGCCCATTAAAGCACTTTTTCCTCCTTTTCCCCATTTTTATTAATACCAGATATAGAGAGTATTAAAGTTTAGTTTTCCACACAGCAAGGTATTTTTTAAACCCACTCATTCACTCTCTCATCCACTCTCACATCAAACACATATAGTTCACTTCACTGGTAAGTGCTCTCACTTCTCCGTAGGTCATAGCACGCCCCGTCCCGTCCTGCAGCAGGGCGGGAAGAACCAGATGATGAAGCATGCCATCAAGGGACCTTTTGGTGGGTGAAGGTTATTTTAAAAACACAGGTTGTTCTCCCATGTAAGAAACCGAGTATCTCTCTTGGGTTTAGTTTTTTCTAGTAAGGGTAGCATGGTTCTTTGGTTTTAAGAGTGGACTCTATTTGTTTTTTCATTACTTGCGGAGGAGGCTGAGTCCACGGCTCATTGTACCTCTTCACTCCCCTCTTTGTTTTCTGACATGTTCAGATGCCGTCAGCGGCCCAGTGGGGCCTTGAGTGGCCTTTCTGGAGGCAAATGGACGCCCATTACCTCCCTTTTATCAAGGGGCAGAGGTGTCACTCCCTTTCTCTCACTGGACCGGCCAATTAGTGTGTGCATACTGAGCGGGGGCAGGGGGCTTGAGCAGAAGTGGCCTCACTTGTTTTCAGGTGTTTTTAAAACTTCACTGAACCAGTGTTTTGAGGAAAGGCAATGTATAAATGTGCGCCACTTTTTTTTTTTAAGTGTGCCCGGGTCGATTTCTAATCTCAATCCAACCCTGCAGGGGCGTGGGTGCTGACCTGCACACTCATGCTCGGTGTAAAGGGTCGGGGCCCTAGGCCCCCATACACTATAAGTAATGACACAGACTGCACCATTTGATGATGCTGTGCAATGCTGAACAGTTTGGTGGTTTTGTAGTCTTTGTTTTCAATTTGTTTCTTAAGGCGAGAGGCATTTGCATGTTTATTTTGAAAGAAGGGAGATACGTCACAACAATGGCACAGGGATGAGATCTGAACCCTCCCTTGCAAAGCACAATGGATTAGCACTCCATGCTAAGGTTTGGTCTGCCTCGCTCAACTGCCTCAAAGGAACACTCATAGCCCCGACATTCCATAACATAATTGTGTAACATCACAAGCAGGATACCACAATCTGTTACCTCTAGCCCAAAAAATAGTCAGAATTGGAGGGATATCCGGGGTAAACATGAATGGGGGCAAGACTAAACTATTATTTTTTACTCAGTGCGGTTGTAGGCCGATACTGGAACACCCTATTTGCTGGAGGGAAGTCTTGGTTAAATATCTAGGGGAGATTCGACACAGATGTCCTGGTGAGATCATCAGGCAAAACTACGGCCCAGCAGTCGAGAGCCTATCGCAGCAAGTAGACTCCTGGATCAACCTTCCGCCATCAATGGCTGGCGAAATAGACTTTGTTAAAAGGATCATTATCCCCAGGTTTTGATATCTTTTCACAATGCCTGACCCACTAAACAAAACATTGTTTTGTAATTTCAGGACACACCTCACTAAAGTGATCAGGGCCAGAAAGCAACCAAAACTAACCCTTGTTACCCTGTCATTGCTCTATGAAAGAGGTGGATTAGAGGTCCTGGATCTTGAGTTATAGTGGCACAGTGCCACTATAGCAGACTCTGGTACCACCTGGATAGGCCCATTCCAAACCTGATTCTGAAGCGAGAACAGGCCTGGCTTATCCCATTTCCATCTTTAATGCTGACTGGCCTGACGTGCCCACAACACACCATCAATCCAGTTGCCACCACATGCTGGCACCTCCGTTTGAAAAGAGGAGCGTCACCCCACAAAGAAAAGCCCCAGGCCAGAACTGAAAAATAAAATAGTAATAAAGTTTATTTATTACCATTTTATTTCTCAGCAACCAACCCGTCCCGAACTGAGTGACAGGAAGGGGCGGGCTGGTGCTGCAGAGTGACAGCAGGGAGCTCTGTGCTAAAATTTAAAATGCGCATGCCTCTTTGGCCGGTCCTCTTGCGACGGTCAGCCATACAGGCACATTTTAAACTTCACTAACCTAGCTGTCTTAGACAGCTGGGTTAGAGAAAGTGCAGGCCTCCAATGCTCTTAGAGTGCTGATTGAGGCCGCTTCATCCAATCCTGGTGCTGCTCTCATACTGGTGAGAGCAGCGCCAGGACTGGTTAGGGGAGTGGGCTGGGTCCCGCGTTGAAGCCTGCCTTGAGAGAAGACCGAAGGAGGAGGTAAGTGAATTTGATCTATTTTCTATTTGTTTGTTACCCGCCACACCACTTTTGGTACAGGCCAGCCGCCACTTCATGCTGAGCATGGAGATGTCTTTGGTCAGAAGCTCGGTATGTGCCTCCTGTACTCGCTAGCTGAGCAGTTAGCATACAACCCGCTATTGCTGCTCTTAAGAAAAAGTGGGGTTCTGGCCCTGCTCAACAGAGCGGGCATTAAGGCGTTCGGACAGCTGTTCATCGAGGACCATTTTATGACACCTGCGCAGCTGTGTGGCATGTGGGAGATCACCCCACTAGAAATTTTCCTATTGTATTTGGGTAGGAATATATATTGTGAAAAGGTGCCCGTGTTCCCAACAGAACCACAGCGGGAAACTGCAGCCTCTAAAAAAACTGATTCCCAGATGCGACGAGGTGGATCTTCAGATTATGCAGCCTGGTATCGGAGAAGTGACAGACAGGTGAGCAATGACACAGTATGGCCTGGGAGGTTGAACTGATGGTAGCAATAATCCAATTAGTTTGGAAATACTTTTGCCTCAGATAAAGATGGTATCCACATACCACAGGCATACATTTCTGTTTTATGCCTCTGCCGTGCCTACCACACACCTGCTAAACAACAAAAGATAGCCCTGAGAGCACAGACTGATATCCACGCTGCCAAGTTGATGATGCAGATGTGACTCAGATGGCCTGGTACTGTGCACGTATATATAAATTCTGGGAAGGGATATTTGACCATATAACACAAGAGACTGAACACAGAACTAGTCTGACCCCACCAAGAGGACTGCTAGGTTATGTCAATCAATCAATCAATCAATCAATCAATCAATCAATCAATCAATCAATCAATCAGGTGTTTGTTAATCATGACTACTCACCCGTAAGGGTCTCTAGGCGCTGGAGGGGGGGTGCAGGTTCCAGTCCATCAAGGACGGGGTCTGTCGAAGAGCCAGGTTTAAAGGTTTCTCACGAAGATGGGGAACGATGTTGTCTGTCTGAGGTGGAGCCGAAGGGCGCTCCAGGCACTGGCTGCGAGGAAGGAGAAGGAGTGGCCTCCCGAACTGGTCTTTCTGGTGCGTGGGACCATGGCGTAGGAGAGCTGGGCTGATCGTAGGGTCCTTAGGGGTGCGTGGAATTTGAGTCGGCTGTTCAGGTATGCTGGTCCGGTGTCGTGGAGGGCCTTGTGTGCATGGGTGATAATCCTGAAGGTGATTCTAGCCTCGATGGGGAGCCAGTGGAGTGTGCGCAGGTTCTGGGAGATGTGGCAGTGTCGTGGCAGTTCGAGGACCTGTCTTGCGGTGGCGTTCTGGATGTTTTGCAGCTTGCGGGTGAGGTGTTTGTTTATTCTGGCGTAGAGTGCGTTGCCATAGTCGAGTCTGCTGGTGATGAGGGCATTCTGTGCTCGAGGAGGATCCATTTGAAGGTCTTACGTAGGAGGCGGAGGGTGTGGAAGCAGAAGGATGCGACGGAGTTGATCTAGCGGTCCATTTTGAGCTCGGAGTCCAGGAGGATTCCAAGGTTGCGTGCGTGCGTGGTCCGTGGGGGTGGGTGGGCTTCCGACTGTGGGGGGCCACCAGGTGTCGTTCCAGGCGTCGGGGTTTGGGCCCATAATGAGTACTTCTGTTTTGTCGGTGTTGAGTTGTGGGCATCTGCTTTTCATCCATTTGGCGATTGCTTCCATGCCTTCTTGAAAGTTGTGTCTGGCGGTGTTGGATTTGTTGGATAAGGAGAGGATGAGTTGGGTGTCTTCTGTGTATGACACAATGTTGAGTCCATAGGTTCTGACGATGGGGGTGAGCAGAGCCATGTAGACGTTGAAAAGCATGGGGCTGAGGGAGGACCCCTGGAAGACTCCGCAGGTGGTTGGTGTAGGGTCTGAGAGGAAATGAGTGAGTCTGACCCTCTGCGTTCTGCCGGAGAGGAAGGAGTGGATCCAGTCGAGGGCCTTGTCCTGGATTCCTGCGTCGTGGAGTCTGCGTATTAGGGTGCGGTGAGAAACTGTGTCGAACGCCGCTGAGAGGTCGAGGAGTATGAGGGCTACTGTTTCTCCTCTGTCCAGTAGGGAGCGGATATTGCGGCGAGGATGGCGGTTTCTGTGCTGTATTTTTTTCTGAAGCCGGATTGGGAGGAGTCGAGGATGTTGTGCTCTTCGATGAAGGCGGCAAGTTGGCTGTTGATGGCTTTCTCAATGACTTTTTCTGGGAATGGGAGCGGGGAGATGGATCTGTAGTTCTTGAGGTCGGTGGGGTCCGCCGAGGGCTTCTTCAGGAGGAGGTTGACCTTGGCGTGTTTCCAGTCGTCGGGGAACGAGTTGTTCGCCAGGGAGTGGTTGATGTTGTAGCGGAGCATGGGTGCGATGGTGTCGGTGGCTCTGTTGAAGATGTGGTGGGGGCAGGGGTCCGTGGGGGCCCCAGAGTGGATTGACTTCATTGTCTTCAGTGTGTCTTCGGGGGAGAGGGCTGTCCAGTTTGTCAATCGTTGGCTTCAGTTAGTCAGGGGTGGCTGGTGAGGGTTCAGTGTGTTGGTTGTCTTCATCGAAGTTGTCGTAGATGTTCTTGATTTTGTGGTGGAAGAAGGTGCTGAGTTTGTTGCAGAGGTCTTGTGAGGGAGGGATGTCAGTAGACTCGCTGGTGGGTTGGGCGAACTCCTTGATGATGCTGAAGAGTTCTTTGCTGTTGTGCGTATGTGTGGAGGTTCTGTCTTCAATAGCTTTTTTTCTCGTTTTTCTGATGCGTTGGTGGTGGGTGTTAGTGGCGGCTCTGAAGTCGTTGTGAGCTTCTGTGGATTTGGAGTTTCTCCAGGCGTTTTCGAGGCGGCGGCAGGTGCGTCTGGACTCTCGAAGTTCGGTGGTAAACCATCTGGCTTTCTTGGCAGAAAAGTTGTTGTTTTTCCTATAGTATGTCAAACTAATCCTAGCAACCACCAAAGATTTGTGGCCCTGGCATTGCTGCTCTGCAAGAGTAGACTAGCTACACATTGGCTGGGAGACATCACGCCCATGTTAACGAGCTGGATGCTTCACATGGCGATGAGTAGTGGAAGGGTGAGGACTGTGCTGCCTTACAGACCCCCACCTCCGGTTCTGGAGATACATGGGGTCTGCTCTGCTCCTATCTTGTGAAGGGAGAAGCCCTACAGGACAGAACACCTAGACTGGACACTTAGGGCCTAATTACGAGTCTGGCTGTCCGAGGACTACCAGACTTGTGTTGACGCAGTGGTGGCGGTCCAGCCACCGCCGCACCGGCAATCCAACCCCCCTATTACAAGTTGGGCCGTCAAACTGTAATTGGACTGCCGGTCCCTGGTGGTGGTGTGGCGGTCAGGGCCATTGTAAGATGCAGGTGGTGACGCTGCCGGACCACCATGCATATTACAAGTTTCAGGATCGCTAGTGTTTTCATGAAGGTCTTTCCTCCAGGAAAAGGCTGGTGGTGCTGAACCAAAGGGTACATCAACCGAGTTATCCGCGGGTCTGACAAGCTCTAAAAGTCGTAATTAATTATTATTATTTAAAATCTTATATAGCGCGCAGCTACCCTTGGGCATCCCGGCGCTTCAAGACAAACATCCGATGAGAGGTGAAGGACAGCGTTGACACATTATCCGGGAAACAAAAAGGTTTTAAGACCTTTGCGAAAGCGCAGTGTACAGGGCTCAGCGCGTAGTTTGAGCGGAAGCGAGTTCCAAAGCTTTGCCGTATTAAATGAGAATCTTCTTCCGCCTGTTCGGGCCTTTTTTACTCTAGGAACAAGCAAGAGGTGTTGCCTCTCTGAACGCAGCGTTCTGCTTGCTTTGTATGGCGTAACTAGGTTTTTTAGGATGAGGGGGCCTTTCCCCAAGAGGATTTTATGAGCAGTACAAAGTGCCTTAAAAGTCACTCTCTCCCGCACCGGGAGCCAGTGCAATGCCTTTAGTGCCGGCTTCGCAGATTGCGTCCTCGGGATGTCCATGAGCAGCCTTGCCGCCGCGTTTTGGACCTGTTGAAGGATCTTAAAAGTAGATTCAGGGGCACCCAAGAAAATAGCATTGCTATAATCAAGTCTAGATGTTATAAGACCCTGAATCAACAACTTCCTCGATGTTAACGGAAGAAGAGGAAAGATTTTCCGAGCCGACCTGAGTAAGGCATAACACACTCCAGCTGTTTTCTTGGCATGAGTGCGAAGTGACAGGTCCGGTTCTAACCAGACTCCAAGGCTCTTAATTGCTTCCTTGGGGGTTGGAGGCTCACCCATACAACCAGGCCAACTGAGTGGGGGAAGGAGGGTAGCTTTACTCCCCAGCAGCAGTAATTCCGTCTTTGAGCCGTTTAGCTTGAGGGAGGACTCTCCCATCCAAGTATGGACATCCACCAGACAGGACTTCAAGATGTCCGGGTTGTCGGCCAGATGGGACAGAGAAACAACTAGCTGCGTATCGTCAGCATAACTGATGATTTTGATGTCATAGGGGGAGACTACATCCTCCAGCGGGGCCATATAAACATTGAATAATGTAGGGCTCAACGAGGAGCCCTGTGGCACTCCACACTGGAGGGGGATTGATTTAGATCTCTCCGATCCATCCCAAACCTGGTAGGTTCGATCCGATAGGAAAGATCTCAGCCACTGCAGAGCCACCCCAGACACCCCGACCTCAGCCAGCCGCTGTATCAGCAACTGATGGCTCACGGTATCAAATGCCGCGCTGAGGTCCAGGAGGATCACTGCCACTGATCCTCCTGAGTCTAGGATCCGTCTGGCCTCATCCACAACCGCCACTAAAGCTGTGTCGGTGCCCTGACCCGGGCGAAATCCAGTTTGAGATGGCCGGAGGAGACCATTCAGCTCCAAAAAGGCAGACAACTGCTTATTGGCCAATCGCTCAGCGACTTTGCCGAGGCCCGGCAGCAATGAGATAGGTCTAAAATTCGAGAGGACCGTAGAATCCAAATTGGATTTTTTTAATAGAGCCCTAACAACTGCCATTTTCCAAGTGGGTGGGACCAGACCCTGGGTGAAAGAGGCGTTCATTAGGTCAGTCACAGGGGCTGCAATGGCAGCTGTTACCTGCTTAAGGAACTTCATGGGGACCGGGTCCATGGGGGAGCCACTTTTAATCAACGATAGAGTTTTGGTGACGTCGCTCACTGACACTGGGCCGAAGGTGTCAAGGCCGGGAGCGCTTTCTCTGTCCTGAATTCCCCCAATCCGTTTGCCATCGTCCTGCGATGACCTGGGCTGGGGAAGGGAGATTAAGATCTTCTCAATTTTCGTGTGGAAGAACTCCGCTAGTTCCGTGCTTTTTTGTTTATCATGCATGGCAACCGGCTCCGGAACTTTGAGCAGTTCTCTGAGCACTCTGAAACTTTCCCTGGAGGAACTAGAAGCGGATTTAATCCGATCTTCAAAGAAAAGGGCTTTCGCAAGTCGCACAGCTGACTTGTAGCCCCTCATTGCAGCCCGATATTCTTCTCTCCTATGATCTTCCCAGTTCTTCCTCCATAGCCTCTCCATCCTTTTACATCCTTTCCTAAGGGTGCGTAGTTCTACCGAATACCACGGAGCTGAACCAACTCGTTTCTCCCTCTTTTGGACTCTCTTTTCAGGAATCAGAGTATCAAGGGAGGCAGATAGCCAGTTGTTAATGTTGGTGTCGGCCGTAATTGGACCCTTAAACTAAATAATACCCTCC
Organism: Triturus cristatus; assembly: GCF_964204655.1. Taxonomy (NCBI): domain Eukaryota; kingdom Metazoa; phylum Chordata; class Amphibia; order Caudata; family Salamandridae; genus Triturus; species Triturus cristatus. The sequence continues at coordinate 1,150,118,415 of NC_140582.1, forward strand.
TGAGGGATGACACGTTTAAGGGACCACCCTATAAACACTGGCTAGCGTGTGGAACACGGACTCGCATCCTGTGACATCCCTTGAATACGACAAAATCTAGCTATTGTTTGCTGAACAGGGAGGAGACATCCTGCAGCTTCTACAACCTCCAACTGTTACCAATTATTATAACTGGCCACGTCCCTAGGATAATGTTGAGAAGTTGCTGTATAGATAGTGACAACACGCCCTATGTACTGTGGCAAAATATGTTGACAATTTTAAAGTGACTCACTGTATTGTTTTTGATTGAAGCAAAATAAAGAATAAAAACGACACTACTACAAATCCCAGAATGCAACGGAAACAAACCTGGACTAGATAATCTACTCATGCTTGGGTGGGGACTCTTCAGAGATGCTCATTACTAAGATTTAGATTGGGTCATAAGAAAAGCTACCAGTAGGTGACAACCAGTGCTTTGCAAAACACCTAAATCAATACATGCACACACAAAAATCTGTTGGCTTGAAAGCAAAGGATATGTTGCTTTTGTGGTGCTGCTTTTAAAAGGTTCACGCACATTCTCCAATTATGCTCCAAACTGATTCAAGTTTGTGCTAAGTGTTGAAAAAGTTTTCCTTCACATTTCAACCAAAGTGATCCATTGCAGTCGCTGCATAATATTGAATGAAATGTGCTAGAACAGATTTGACAAAATATTTTTATGAATTAAAAAAAGTAATGCAATATTTTTTCATTTAATTCTATATGATGTTTGTAATTGTAAACCCAAATTGTAATTAGAAATAGTGGCATAAATATATGTTGTGAAATAAATTTAGCATAGACATGGCATTACATTCCAAATGAAATATTATACACAGGCATTGTCAATGCCAGTAGGTCTGCTTTTGAATGCACTGTCACTCCAGACCTATGTAGGTTATTGGCTGCCCTCCTCCCATCTGTACTGCTGGCAGAGAAAACACCATAAATTATGTAGTTATAGAAGACACTTTAATAGCATTACAATGTCATGTGTGTGCCCTGGAAGTTCAACTTCAAGCAGCTCGATAAACAAACAAAATGATCACAGCTTTGTAGAAGACATACACTTTTTGGTGTGGAAGCACACAACTTTTGCCCAACCAAAACATGTAATCCTGGCTCCCAACGTGGGCGGAGCCAAAGCCCCTCCGTAGTGATGCTCACATATTTGTCTGGGGGCAGATGCATTGTAAAGCCGGACCATAAAAAGTAGAGGTGTGGGACCTTTGGCAGGTGTCCCTAGAGGTTACGTGTGACAATCAGTGCCTTTTGCCAGAGGTGACCGGGACTTAACCTTGCGATTGAGCCCAAACTGAGTCTACCGCTTTAGCACATGACCATCTGGGTACCAACACAGACCAGTTCAAGTCTGAATCAGAGATGTGCTGTGGGGTTAAGGACTTAGAACTCAGCAGACCATCCAACATAAGTCAATAAATCAATGTCCAGCCAGAACCTTTTCTTATGAAAAAGTCACAGTGCAGTTGAGGGCACTGCACTTGGTGATTTACTAGGACAGAGTCCAGCTGGTAAATGTGCAAAATGAACTTTAACTTCATGAGGGAATCCCAGGGGAACTGTTTCTGCTGTGACCTCCCTCTCATGTTATCTCATCGATCCCTTGGCCTGGATGCTGGTGAGGACAGTAGCGGCTCACATAGGGCATGCTGTGGGGTGGTGAGGCGGGGCGGGGGAGGGGCAGGGTGGGGGGTAGCAAACACGGACTTTGGACAGAACGGAGGAAAGTAATTATTACGTTCCTCCGTTCCATCGTATGTCCGTGTTTGCTACCCCCCCCACCTTGCCCCTCCCCCGCCCCCCACCCCACCCTGCAGCACGCCCTATGCGAGCCGCTACTGGGTGAGGATCAGTTTTAATGAGCTAAGGTTCACCTGCCTTTTGGAGCATGAAACAGTTTTTGGTATCATATATATATATATATATATATATATATATATATCTACATATATATATATATATATATATATATATATATATATATATATATATATATCCGATTACCACTCAAAGGTGCATTGCGGCACCGAAAGGAGAGACGGACAACTTCTCTTGTGCTGATACTGCCAGCCGCAATAGCAATTTATTAAATCATCAGTCTGGTGCAAAATACGAATAGACGCGTTTCGGCCAACCCGGTGGCCTTGCTCACATGAGCGCGTCGCAAGAAAGTGACATATTTATATACATACAGTGACTAAAAAGCCTCATGATTGGTTGCCCGCTGGTAAAATAGATATAGACATAAAGAAAATACTTTGCAATGTAGCATTATAGTTAGAACATTCAATTGGTTCCGTAAATTGATAAAGTGAATGCAAACGTAAAATTTACACCGTACAATTTTGATGTCTTCAAAAATAAATAAATGAATAAATGAACAGCAGAGGAAGGTAAACAAGCTCTAGGGCAATATCAATTTATCTCCGAATTTCATTGTTATCGGTCAAACAGGGACACTAGAAGTAGCTTAAGAATGATACAGACTCTCTGCTCATCCAAGCCCTGACATTATCGTCACCTATATAAAATAGGACATTCAATGACATTTACCTATGCACAAATGCATCCTACTCCCACATGGCCTGAGTAGAAAAACATGAAAGGTTTATTCGTTATAGAAAACATTCAATGCCCATTGATAGATCCTATTGCCTACGATGTTTGCATAGTAGTACAAATACTAAGACTTGAAAATAATTGACCCATAACAACTTACTGGACCAAAAACACTGTATCATACAACATATGCTTGATCTCTTGAAAACATACCTAACGTAATCCATAGGCTATAGAGTGTATATAGTCACCATAAAGTGCTCAAAGTGCATTAAAAACAGTGTTTCAAATTATAAAATAACGGCAAGTAATTCCTATGAGTGAAGGCAGCGGACTTATCTATTGAAATTTTAAATATAGCTATATACCGCATTCAAGAAAAGCTCAAACAGAAGCAAAAGCAAAAGCAAAAAGATCAGAGAACATATTGAGCATTGTGTGGTATTGAAACATCACATATATACACATTGGTTACAAATGAGAAATTAGAAACAGCAACAAGTAAACTTTTCTGATGGAGTAGTGGACTGACTGTTTTCAAATAAATGCAATTAAAGATAGTGATTGGAGTCTAACTCAACTATATATCTAGTTTCTAATTGCCTGAGGAGTTTTTCGCGGTTACCACCTCTTTTGCTAGCAGGAACATTATCAATAACAAAATATTGAAGTACACTGAGTTTATTGTCATGTTCCATTTTGATGTGACGAGCCACAGGATATGTAAGATCAGAATTTACTGTTGCACGTAAATGCTGCAGGATTCGTACATAAACCTGCAGCTTAGTGCTACCTACATAGCGTAATCCGCAAACACAGTGAAGAATATACATACATACATACATACATACATACATACATACACTGTCACCTTCCGTAGGGCCTTTTCTATGCACAATGAGCTGGTACGGACCAGCCCAGTGGTCAGAAACACTACTAGTTGGCTAACACCGAAAAAAGGTTTTTATAAGTGCAATACTTGTAGGGCCTGTAAATTTGGGACTAATGTCAAATTTTACAAAACTGCATTCTCCAATGATACCATTGAGTTGAGTGGGCATTTCACTATGCGATTTATGTGCTTAAATGCAGCTGTGATATGTATTATGTGGGCAGCACCAAACTAGCAGTGCATATACGCATTTTGCAACACCTACGAGCCATAGTTAACTAGGATCCATCATATCCAGTTGCTAGACATTTCAGATCTGTGCATGATAACAACTTGAAGTGTCTACAATATTATGTCATTGACTCAGTCCGGGCCAACCCCAGAGGAGGGAATAGGGAGAAGCAGTTATGCAAACTTGAGTCTAAATATATTAAGCTTTTAGACACCAAGGCCCCTTCAGGTCACAATACAGGGGAGGATCTTTACAATTACCTTTAATACCACAATAAGTTACCAGTTGTTGGAGCGGAACTCTGATTTTACCCTCAAACTAAATGATGTGCTTGTATTGACCCTTAAGCGGTCATTACCTGCATCTATATTGGAGTCGTGAGATGCTTTTATTCCATCTAGGTATAAACAGTTTTTTTTTACAGTTCTAGGTACTGACCTAATTAAATTCTTTTTAAATTTACACACTAGGGTGTAGGATGTGGGTTATCTCACTTTTGTCACTTTATTAGTTTTCACGGACAATCTTATACCATTCATGAATGAAGATTTAGGAAGGCTACGTTTTTATAGGTTTTTCCCCAAACGTCTTTAGAGCATGATGATATATTTTTAGGCGATCATACTTTACTCTTGAAATGTCTTAATCTGAGTGTGGAGCTGTTATTTATTTATATATATTTATCCTGTGCTTATTTTGTATTTTTTATACGATGTACTGATATTTTAAGGGATCTTAATGCTTCATGCATAGTATTCGATTATATATCTAATTCTGTTTTTCATAATCCTGAGTACTGTAATATCTGCGTATTTGCACAGTTTTTATTGATCATAATATTGCATTTTGCAATACAGAGTGAGATGATATCTACGTATTTGCACAGATATGATGTTTAAAGCTAAATTTGCACAGTATTAGTATGTACTATAGTACTGTTTAAACTGCGTATTTACATATTTACAGGATCGTGCCAAAAGTTTACAAAAACATTCTAGAACACTAGCTGATTTGCACATCTCTCCTAAATTCAGTACTGCAGCACCTGCGTATTTGTACATTGAAATGTATCCAACAGGACGATATTACCATAGATTGTCGTTGCTTTTACTAATTTGCACTAGGTTCCAAATGAGTATCTAATAATTACAGATTTCAGTCATAAATGTGATATGTAATTCTGATCTTAATATCTTGCCTTTTAAATCACCTTTGTAAAGGTGAATTATAATTATGTAAATACGTGTTTGGATTACCTTTGTAACTATAGTATGTCTTCCACCTTCATGATGATGTCACCAATCATGTGAAGTAACTGTCGGTTTAAAATTCTTGTAAGAGACGCAGCGTGATCATGTGATCAAGGCCATTGTTTGGCCGAAACGCGTCATGGGCAGCACGAGCACAGATTAAAACTTCCAAATATCTTGGCACAGCATAACTCTGGAGTCCGTTGCATATATTTCCAAAGGCCTTGACAACACTCCAGCCGGAGATAGTAAAATAAAGAGTGGCACACTGGGAGAAAGCACAATTATTTTATTGTGCACCAAGGGCAAGACGACGCGTTTCGGCATTTAGCCTTTATCGATAATGGCCGAAACTCGTCACCTTGCCCTTGGTGCACAATAAAGTAATTGTGCATTCTCCCGGTGTGCCGCTCTTTGCTTTACTATCTCCGGCTGGAGTGCTGTCAAGGTCTTTGGAAATATGTTGCGGTTGCTGTGGCCGCAGAGCTGGCACCGACATCGTGGGATTGGTGAACCACAAAACACGGAAGTTTGGGACACACATATATATATATATATATACATATATTACCAACTGGCGGTTGCCAGTAGGTAGTTATAGTTACAACCTAGTTTCCATAGGAAAAGCATTTTTTGATTTGCTAATAACTTTGGCGTTGTTTGATGAATCTTTGCAAAATTCTCCCCAAAAAAAGTCTATCCAGGTCAGCTCCTATCCTGAAAGATTGGGGGTGATTCGTCAAACGGGGGTTGAGCCAAAAGGGGGGCCCCTAAACGCGTTTTCCACATGTTAATTTCCATAGGAAATTTTGCGATGAGCTACAGCCCGAACTGCTGAATGGAATTACCCCAAATTTGGCAGAAAGGTAGAGCTTGGTTCAGAAAGCGACCTTTTTTTAAATGGTGTAAATCCGTTCTGTAGTTTTTGAGAAATTCAAAAACTAAGAGTCAAAAAATCAATTTCCCATTGGAAACTTTGTGCAAGGCTACAGCCGAAACTACTGAACAGAATTAACCCAAATTTGGCAAAAAGGTAGTGCTTGGATCAGAAAGCGACCTTTTTTTCAAATGGTGTAAATCCGTTCAGTAGTTGCTGAGAAAGTAGAAAAAAAAAGTTTTGATATCTGGGCCGAGTCTAAGTCCCGTGCACGAGCTTCACTGTGATTGGCTGTCAACACTCCAAGCCAGGAAGTGTTGGCAGCCATCTTGTGGCTCGGTAGAAGCGAGTCACCAGAAAACAGAGAAACAAAGGTATAAAACAAGAGAAGGGGCCAAGGTAGAAACTTCCTGACCCCCTAGGCCTGCTCAGGAGGTCCCAGAAGGACCCCCAGGGCCAAAAAAAAAAATATATAATTTTTTAATTTTGGTGCCCAATTTACAACGCTCCAGGGGGCGCGTGTGCACAGTGGTGCAGGGAGGGGGCGTGGCCTGATGTGACAAGTGTGCAAACGTACCCTGTGGCGCGGTTTAAGTTGGAGGATTAAGTCCCCTTGAAACCTGAGGGTCCTTGGGGGCCAACTAGCCCACCAGGTATGTCCAGTAAGCGCCAAAGAGTTGCGTTGCAGAGAGGTGTAAAAAGGGCCGTGCCCTTGGGCCACCTCTCTGCAACGCAGCTCTGTTGGGGGCTAGTTGCCCCCAGGGACCCTCAGGATTCAAGGGGAATTAATCCCCCAAATTAAAACCTGCCAGGGGGCGCGTTTGCACAGTGGTGAAGGAAGGGGGCGGGGCCTGATATGACATGTGTGTACTTATGCAATCACTCCGCCAAAAACCAAACACTTATAAATTCACCATGCACTCTCCTTGCAGCACACTAATCATCCAGTCACTACCCTTGCACTCATGCAATGACTCATGCACTAACTCATGCACTGCTACAATACCCTGAGCAGTACCCATGCAGCCCAGCGGTCGCCCTGTCACTACCCATGCACTCCTCCAATCACCCAGCGAGCACCATGTACTTATCCAATCACTCTGTAAAAACCCAGGCACTTATAAATTCACCATGCACTCTCCTTGCAGTACTCTAATCTTCCAGTCAGTACCCATGTACTCATGGAATGACCCAGGCACTAACACATGCACTGCTACAATCCCCTGTGCACTACCCATGCAGACCTCTAACCACCTACACAGTAGTGATTCACTCCTCCAATTATCCAGGTTGTACCCATGCACTCAAGAAATCCCTCTGTCACTACCCATGCACTCTTCAAATCAGCCATCCAGCATCATGTACTTATCCAATCACTCCGCCAAAACCCAAGCAGTTATAAAATCACCATGCACTGTCCTTGCAGCACTCTAATCATCCAGTCACTACCCATGTACTCATGCAATGACCCAGGCACTAACTCAAGGCAAATACAGAGGAGGTCATGCTAATTACAGGGGTACCCTCGTACATACAGTCATTCATCAATACAACACTATTACAACACTCATACACCTATACAGACACTCACACAGTGCCAATCATTCATGGAGTTACTCACACACCTAGTCAGTCATGCAAAGAATCAATCACACTTCCATTTACTGACCTATAGAGTTATACACACAACAGCTCACTTATTCAAACAGAAACAAACACATAATTACTCTCTTATACAATCACTGATACAAGTAAACACTCATCTATACAGCCACTCTCACAATCACTGACTCTCACATATAGTCATTTATATACTCCAACTCTCACATACACTGCCTTTTACATATGTAGTTACTTGGACATGTACCACTGAGACATCCATTCACTCAGTAACACACCCATACACACACTGCCCACCCATACAGCTGTTTCCACATGGACTATTGACCCCATTCAGCCAGTGAATCAATCACTCAAACATGTATGCACAGAGTCACACACCTCCCAAGCACCCATACACACACTCAGGCACCCATACAAATACTCTGGCAACCAATCAATAACCCATATAGACACTCATGTAGCTACTAACCAACCCATGGAGCAGCTTATACAACAGCAGACAGACTGATACAGACATTCACACAGTTTAGTCACTAACCCATGCATTCAATAAGACACATGTAATAACTCACTTAAACAGTCAGTGACGCACCTACTAAATCCTCCATCCAGACACTTATACACCCACTCATTCTTCAATACACCTTGGCATATATATAATACATATTTAAACTTTATAGAAACACACAGTCACTGGTTGATGACCATGTCATGAATGATGTAATATGTGACGTCATCAGTAGTGCATTGCGGGGGCGTGAGTTATAGTTAGCTGAACTAACTATAACGGGGGAATTTCTATGGTTTTGTACGAGTGAAATGTCTAACTAACTATAACGTCCCTGGTTTTTTTCAGTGAATATATATATATATACTAAAGTTGCAGACAGTGTTTGTGTATTCTGACAGTCAGCTCTGAGACCATTTCTGGACAGTTACAGCATTTTCATTTTTTCTCTAGGGCTGTGTCTTCAGGTACCATCAGAAGGGTGGAGTGGAGTTGGGGGTTTGTTTGAAGAGACTCAAAGCAAGGGCACAAAACTTGGAGATGGCTGCCTCCCCAGCCACAGTCTTGCTCTTTTTAAAGAGCCCCACTCCCTGGCCACCATGGCAATCTGGTTTCTTGGAGCACAATACGAAATCCTCAGGTTGACCTAACTCGCGACCCCCTCCGTGCACTGTGTTGTCATCAATGAAGTAATTTCGGATATCATCAGTGATGTTATCAATGGTATCATACAGCATGTCATGAGTGATTTACTATATGAGGTCATATTTTAATTGACAGCTATAAGAACAGCTCAAATTATGCCTTGGATGATATAACATGAGATTGGTCTAATATTTGTGAACACTGCTTGTGCGGTGCACTCCACGTACTTTTGTTGAACGTTTCTGACCCGTGGGGGTCGCACCTCTTGAGAGTTGCAGTGGTGGTGCACACAACGTTTCTTTTTACGTTTTCTATCCAAAATAAGTGGTGATAAGGAGGGAGGTGCGATTGTTGTTTTGGCTCGCTGTTTCATTGTGTGTATTAGTAGTAAAAGCTATATAAATGCAATTTGCAATGGAACACAACATTGGGTTGCGGGGTAGTGTGCTACTCGCCATAAAGCACTACTACCCCTCATCAGGGGTAGTAAGCGTCATATAATGCAATTACAAAACAATACGATTTTTTCACTCATCTTTTATTTTATCCCCAGACACCCTTAACTTCTCAAGTTCTATGCCAGCAGAAGTCAAGGTTCACTGTTAACATTTTCAGAGGGATCATTGCCAAAGGGAGCTGGGCATCTAAATGCATTGAGTAGGCAAATATTTGACAGTGCGTAAACAGGACAGACGCTAGAATACTTACCTTGTACACAGGGTCAGGGGAGGCCTCAAACACAAAGCCTGCAATCAGAGCGCCTGGAACCTGGCTTTTACTTACTACAATACTCTCTCCTTCCATTATATTTGACTCCTCTGAGCTTTACTCTCTCAGCTGCATCTCCCAAAATACATGTTAGTGCCAAGGTCAATGTTTCTACATAAGGAATACCCACAAGATCATAAAATGCATTTTATGGATCAAAACAAATGGAAGCTGCAGGCGCAGGGCTGTCCTTTTCCTCATTTCGCAATGTGAATGAACGGGCACCGGTGCTAGGGTAATCTTGACTGCCAGGTTTGGGTTAGATATGTGCCAATTATTTAAGGTTTTACTCTGAAGATCTGCAACTTCGTGAAGTTTTTTTTCAACTCTGCACTCTAAAACCAGTAGTAGAAGAAATCCTCCACTAAACGCAGGGGCGTCACTGCTGCTAGCCAGCAGAGGCAACAGTAAAAAAACAAGCATTGGCATAGCCAATAGGTCTCACCTTTGGGACCTTAAGTGTTTAGCCAGAACTTTTGGCTATGTTGTAGGGCATTGTGGCTGCTGTGAATCATGTTGAAAAGTTATAACAAAAAGTGTTCAGCATTTTTGTTACCTTTATACAAACCAAGACGACATTATATACAACTGAACAACCCGATTAAAAAAAGATTTTAACATAAAAAATGTCTTCTAGTTTTTTTGTACTTGAACTGCTGGCAACTTCTTCCTGTCTGTTGTCATGCTTGTTTGTTATAAAAAATTTTGTTAGGTGGGAGCGGGACATTAATAATGAGGGAGTGGAGGTTGTAAAGCAGTAATTTAATTAGAACACAAGCCGTGGACAGACACTAGGGAAGAATCAACAGATGCCAGATTCCAAAGGCAGACTGACGTGATGCTTAGGTGAAGCTTAGGTGGTGCTCTGATGCAAAATGGTGGTGGTGAGGGATGTTTGGTGCTCAGGTGGTGCCACTATATGGTGTGGATTGAAGGTACGTTGTGGATTGTGGAGTAGTGGAATGGAAATATGTTGTTTGGTGTGTAATTATGTGGTGTGTATTGGAAATGTGTGGAGTTGACTTGTGTGGCCTGGAACTGTGGTGTTGAGTGAATTTATGCTTAGTGAAATGGTGTCATGGTCTGGAGTGCATTTATGTTGATTGGTGGTATGTGGCATACAGTGCATTTATGTTGAGTGTACTTATGTTGCATTGAGTAGAGTGCAATTATGTGGCGTGTAATTATGTGGTATTGAGTGGTATTATGTTGAGTTTATTTATGTTGCATTGAATAGAATGTAATTATGTGACGTGTAATTATGTGGTACTAAGTGACATTATGTGGAGTGTATTTATGTTGCATTGAGTAGAGTGTAATTATGTGGTGTGTAATGATGTGGCACTGAGTGGTATTATGTGGAGTGTATTTATGTTGCATTGAATAGAGTGTAATTGTGATGTGTGATTATGTGGTACTGAGTGGTATTATGTGGAGTGTATTAATGTTGCATTGAGAGTATAATTACATGGTGTGTACTGAGTGGTATTATGTGGAGTGTATTTATATTGCATTGAGTAGAGTGTAATTATGTGGCGTGTAATTATGTGGCACTGAGTGGTAGTATGTGGAGTGTATGTTGCATTCAGTAGAGTGTAATATATGGTGTGTAATTATGTGGCATTGAATGCAGTATACTTATGTAGCATATAAATATGTGGCACTGAGTGGTATTATGTGGAGTTTATTTATGTTGCATTGAGCAGAGTGTAATTATGTGGCGTGTAATTATGTGGCACGGAGTGGTATTATGTGGAATGTATTTATGTTGCATTTAGTAGAGTGTAATTATGTGGTGTGTAATTATGTGGCACTGATTGGTATTATGTGGAGTGTATTTATGTTGCATTGAGTAGAGTGCACGCGGGCAGCTACCACTGGCATCACACGAGAAAGTTATCTCTGGCACCACGGGGGGACAGCAACCACTGGCACCACACGGGGGCAAAACCACTGGCATAACACAAGAAGGCGAGAACTGGAACCACACAGGGAGGGAACCACTGGCACCACACAGGGACAGAACCACTGGCAGCACACGGGGACAGAACCACTGGCAGCACACGGGGATAGCAGCCATGTGTACCACGCGGAGATATAGCTACCACTGGCACCATATGTAAAGGCGGGAACTGGCACCTCGCGGGACGGCAATAAACATCACCACACACAGGGCTGTAACCACACGGCAAAAGCTATCGATGACAGGGCACAGGGAAAGCCTCTACAAGTAGATACCACATAGGGAAAGCCAGTCTTGGCCTCACAATGTGAAAATGAGAAGATGCAGCACGCGGGGATAGCAAGAAATGGCAACACACGGGGAAAACTGACACTGGCCCCACGGGGTATGTAATTTTTACACCGTGGCGTTGTAAATGATGGCGATTACAACACAAGTCTTACATGGCCATTAAGTACACCGAGAATCCTTTTTAAGAGGTTTTCTTTCAATATTTATGTCATTTAGAAAATGCGGTTTAAGGGTTATGGGAAGTGATATTAAGGGGTCAGTGGTAGGTCGAGGTTTAAGTACACACATTTATACATCTATATATTGATAGGTAGATTGATATATAGATAGGGGTGCGCCTAACAGCTAGTTCAGAAGTGGGAAGAGGACTGTAATTCCCCAATATTTCTTCCAAAACAAAAAAAATCGCTGCCCTCAATGAACTTAGTTGTGGCAGTTTTATTCCGACAGAACATTAAACCACCCACGCGTTTCGACGAAACGGTGTTGCTCATGGTAGGGGAGTCCCTTTTTTACATCAATTTAAGTACAAAAAGCCTACCTCGTCAATAAAAGCTTTTAAATACTCACCACAATTCCAAGAAGCGTTGGTGGAAAAAACAAAAAAAGAAAGTATACGAGTCTCATAATATATATATCCCCTTAGATCTGCATGTAGTACTAGGAAGCAAGAGCTACAACTGACACTAGATATGGATGGCAAGCATTGGATTCACTGCAACTTACAACCGAATGCGAATTGGAGAAAAGTTAAAGCGACTGTGAAGTGAAAGCAGCTGCGCGCGCATGTGAAATCTGACACAAAACAGATGGCACACTGCGCGCTGCTGCTCGTAACCGCAAGCCGTAGGCCTTTTCACACGCACAAGTGTGTGAAAAGTCCAGAGCGATTCCAAGAGGTCGTTTTCCTAGACAGCGCCTGCACGATGCGCTAGGCTTGACCAAAAAATGATAACAAAATAAAATACTTATATTTTATTAGCATTTTATTTTTCACTGCTACCTCTGCTGGGTAGCCATGTCACAGGGTGGGGCCATCCTGGGCTTCAGGGAAGAGGAGTTGTGGGCACTGCTAAGTGCCCCTCCCGGTGCAATTAGCATTCCTCTAACCACAGCTGTAATGCACAGCTGGGTGGAGAACAGACACAGGCTTCCAGACCCTGTCTGAGTGGCAAACCAGGCTGCTCTGACCAATCCCAGCGCTTCTCTCATGCTGGGTAATAGCATTCCCAGCATGAAAGCAGCGTCAGGATTGTCATCTGGGAGACTGCGCAGTGTGCCCCAGTCGAGGATCGGGAGAGTAAAAAACGTTCTAGCTAACGCGACAAGAATTTTCAATTCTATTAAGGACACGGAGGCTTCTGATTATGCTTCTCTTTACTTTACTGCAAAACAACAATTGATGGACAGAATGCAGAACAATGTCATACATTCACCCCAGTACAGAGATCTGGGCCTAAATCCATCGTTTTTTTGCTCACCATGCCATTCCAGTTTGAACCCAGCTATATGCAAATCAGTCTTGACCCTGTGCCCCATGGGAACAGTCCAGCCCGAACTGCCAAGCCAGGTCCTCCCTGGACTGGAAACAAGCATCCTAGGACCGGTTTCGGGCTTTCAGCCCTCGTCAGCCAGGATAGCTTGATTCCAGTGGCATGGAGAGCAAGGGACTCACGTCTGAGCATACCCTTCCCACTCGGGGTGACAAATGCAAAAATAACAATTGATGGACAGAATGCAGAACAATGTCATACATTCACCTCAGTACAGAGATCTGGGCCTAAATCCATCGTTTTTTTGCTCACCATGCCATTCCAGTTTGAACCCAGCCATATGCAAATCAGTCTTGACCCTGTGCCCCATGGGAACAGTCCAGCCCGAACTGCCAAGCCAGGTCCTCCCTGGACTGGAAACAAGCATCCTAGGACCGGTTTCGGGCTTCCAGCCCTCGTCAGCCAGGATAGCTTGATTCCAGTGGCATGGAGAGCAAGGGACTCACGTCTGAGCATATCCTTCCCACTCGGGGTGACAAATGCAAAAACAACAATTGATGGACAGAATGCAGAACAATGTCATACATTCACCCCAGTACAGGGAAGACATGGCTTGGCAGTTCGGGCTGGACTGTTCCCATGAGGCACAGGGTCAAGACTGATTTGCATATGGCCATGTCTAAAATGGGGTGGTGTAGTGGGCAAAAGAACGATGGATTTAACCCAGATCTCTTGACTGGGGGAGAATGTATGCATTCCGTCCATCATTTGTTTGTTGTAACGCTTTTCGCCCTATGTGGGATGGGTATTCCCAGACGTGGGACCCGTGCTCACTACGCCACTGGAGTCAAGCTATCCTGGCTGATGACGGCTGATAGCCAGAAACCGGTCCTAGGATGCTTGATTCCGGTCCAGGGAAGACATGGCTTGGCAGTTCGGGCTGGACTGTTCCCATGAGGCACAGGGTCAAGACTGATTTGCATATGGCCATGTCTAAACTGGGGTGGTGTAGTGGGCAAAAGAACGATCGATTTAACCCAGATCTCTTGACTGGGGGAGAATGTATGCATTGTCAGCATTCCGTCCATCATTTGTTTGTTGTAACGCTTTTCGCCCTAAGTGGCATGGGTATTCCCAGACGTGGGACCCGTGCTCACTACGCCACTGGAGTCAAGCTATCCTGGCTGATGACGGCTGATAGCCAGAAACCGGTCCTAGGATGCTTGATTCCGGTCCAGGGAAGACATGGCTTGGCAGTTCGGGCTGGACTGTTCCCATGAGGCACAGGGTCAAGACTGATTTGCATATGGCCATGTCTAAACTGGGGTGGTGTAGTGGGCAAAAGAACGATGGATTTAACTCAGATCTCTTGACTGGGGGAGAATGTATGCATTGTCAGCATTCCGTCCATCATTTGTTTGTTGTAACGCTTTTCGCCCTAAGTGGGATGGGTATTCCCAGACGTGGGACCCGTGCTCACGCCACTGGAGTCAAGCTATCCTGGCTGATGATGGCTGATAGCCAGAAACCGGTCCTAGGATGCTTGATTCCGGTCCAGGGAAGACATGGCTTGGCAGTTCGGGCTGGACTGTTCCCATAAGGCACAGGGTCAAGACTGATTTGCATATGGCCATGTCTAAACTGGGGTGGTGTAGTGGGCAAAAGAACGATGGATTCAACCCAGATCTCTTGACTGGGGGAGAATGTATGCATTGTCAGCATTCCGTCCATCATTTGTTTGTTGTAACGCTTTTCGCCCTAAGTGGGATGGGTATTCCCAGACGTGGGACCCGTGCTCACTACGCCACTGGAGTCAAGCTATCCTGGCTGATGACGGCTGATAGCCAGAAACCGGTCCTAGGATGCTTGATTCCGGTCCAGGGAAGACATGGCTTGGCAGTTCGGGCTGGACTGTTCCCATGAGGCACAGGGTCAAGACTGATTTGCATATGGCCATGTCTAAACTGGGGTGGTGTAGTGGGCAAAAGAACGATGGATTCAACCCAGATCTCTTGACTGGGGGAGAATATATGCATTGTCAGCATTCCGTCCATCATTTGTTTGTTGTAACGCTTTTTGCCCTAAGTGGGATGGGTATTCCCAGACGTGGGACCCGTGCTCACTACGCCACTGGAGTCAAGCTATCCTGGCTGATGACGGCTGATAGCCAGAAACCGGTCCTAGGATGCTTGATTCTGGTCCAGGGAAGACATGGCTTGGCAGTTCGGGCTGGACTGTTCCCATGAGGCACAGGGTCAAGACTGATTTGCATATGGCCATGTCTAAACTGGGGTGGTGTAGTGGGCAAAAGAACGATGGATTTAACCCAGATCTCTTGACTGGGGGAGAATGTATGCATTGTCAGCATTCCGTCCATCATTTGTTTGTTGTAACGCTTTTCGCCCTAAGTGGGATGGGTATTCCCAGACGTGGGACCCGTGCTCACTACGCCACTGGAGTCAAGCTATCCTGGCTGATGACGGCTGATAGCCAGAAACCGGTCCTAGGATGCTTGATTCCGGTCCAGGGAAGACATGGCTTGGCAGTTCGGGCTGGACTGTTCCCATGAGGCACAGGGTCAAGACTGATTTGCATATGGCCATGTCTAAACTGGGGTGGTGTAGTGGGCAAAAGAACGATGGATTTAACCCAGATCTCTTGACTGGGGGAGAATGTATGCATTGTCAGCATTCCGTCCATCATTTGTTTGTTGTAACGCTTTTCGCCCTAAGTGGGATGGGTATTCCCAGACGTGGGACCCGTGCTCACTACGCCACTGGAGTCAAGCTATCCTGGCTGATGACGGCTGATAGCCAGAAACCGGTCCTAGGATGCTTGATTCCGGTCCAGGGAAGACATGGCTTGGCAGTTCGGGCTGGACTGTTCCCATGAGGCACAGGGTCAAGACTGATTTGCATATGGCCATGTCTAAACTGGGGTGGTGTAGTGGGCAAAAGAACGATGGATTTAACCCAGATCTCTTGACTGGGGGAGAATGTATGCATTGTCAGCATTCCGTCCATCATTTGTTTGTTGTAACGCTTTTCGCCCTAAGTGGGATGGGTATTCCCAGACGTGGGACCCGTGCTCACTACGCCACTGGAGTCAAGCTATCCTGGCTGATGACGGCTGATAGCCAGAAACCGGTCCTAGGATGCTTGATTCCGGTCCAGGGAAGACATGGCTTGGCAGTTCGGGCTGGACTGTTCCCATGAGGCACAGGGTCATGACTGATTTGCATATGGCCATGTCTAAACTGGGGTGGTGTAGTGGGCAAAAGAACGATGGATTTAACCCAGATCTCTTGACTGGGGGAGAATGTATGCATTGTCAGCATTCCGTCCATCATTTGTTTGTTGTAACGCTTTTCGCCCTAAGTGGGATGGGTATTCCCAGACGTGGGACCCGTGCTCACTACGCCACTGGAGTCAAGCTATCCTGGCTGATGACGGCTGATAGCCAGAAACCGGTCCTAGGATGCTTGATTCCGGTCCAGGGAAGACATGGCTTGGCAGTTCGGGCTGGACTGTTCCCATGAGGCACAGGGTCAAGACTGATTTGCATATGGCCATGTCTAAACTGGGGTGGTGTAGTGGGCAAAAGAACGATGGATTTAACCCAGATCTCTTGACTGGGGGAGAATGTATGCATTGTCAGCATTCCGTCCATCATTTGTTTGTTGTAACGCTTTTCGCCCTAAGTTGGATGGGCATTCTCAGACGTGGGACCCGTGCTCACTACGCCACTGGAGTCAAGCTATCCTGGCTGATGACGGCTAATAGCCAGAAACCGGTCCTAGGATGCTTGATTCCGGTCCAGGGAAGACATGGCTTGGCAGTTCAGGCTGGACTGTTCCCATGAGGCACAGGGTCAAGACTGATTTGCATATGGCCATGTCTAAACTGGGGTGGTGTAGTGGGCAAAAGAACGATGGATTTAACCCAGATCTCTTGACTGGGGGAGAATGTATGCATTGTCAGCATTCCGTCCATCATTTGTTTGTTGTAACGCTTTTCGCCCTAAGTGGGATGGGTATTCCCAGACGTGGGACCCGTGCTCACTACGCCACTGGAGTCAAGCTATCCTGGCTGATGACGGCTGATAGCCAGAAATCGGTCCTAGGATGCTTGATTCCGGTCCAGGGAAGACATGGCTTGGCAGTTCGGGCTGGACTGTTCCCATGAGGCACAGGGTCAAGACTGATTTGCATATGGCCATGTCTAAACTGGGGTGGTGTAGTGGGCAAAAGAACGATGGATTTAACCCAGATCTCTTGACTGGGGGAGAATGTATGCATTGTCAGCATTCCGTCCATCATTTGTTTGTTGTAACGCTTTTCGCCCTAAGTGGGATGGGTATTCCCAGACGTGGGACCCGTGCTCACTACGCCACTGGAGTCAAGCTATCCTGGCTGATGAAGGCTGATAGCCAGAAACCGGTCCTAGGATGCTTGATTCCGGTCCAGGGAAGACATGGCTTGGCAGTTCGGGCTGGACTGTTCCCATGAGGCACAGGGTCAAGACTGATTTGCATATGGCCATGTCTAAACTGGGGTGGTGTAGTGGGCAAAAGAACGATGGATTTAACCCAGATCTCTTGACTGGGGGAGAATGTATGCATTGTCAGCATTCCGTCCATCATTTGTTTGTTGTAACGCTTTTCGCCCTAAGTGGGATGGGTATTCCCAGACGTGGGACCCGTGCTCACTACGCCACTGGAGTCAAGCTATCCTGGCTGATGACGGCTGATAGCCAGAAACCGGTCCTAGGATGCTTGATTCCGGTCCAGGGAAGACATGGCTTGGCAGTTCGGGCTGGACTGTTCCCATGAGGCACAGGGTCAAGACTGATTTGCATATGGCCATGTCTAAACTGGGGTGGTGTAGTGGGCAAAAGAACGATGGATTTAACCCAGATCTCTTGACTGGGGGAGAATGTATGCATTGTCAGCATTCCGTCCATCATTTGTTTGTTGTAACGCTTTTCGCCCTAAGTTGGATGGGTATTCCCAGACGTGGGACCCGTGCTCACTACGCCACTGGAGTCAAGCTATCCTGGCTGATGACGGCTGATAGCCAGAAACCGGTCCTAGGATGCTTGATTCCGGTCCAGGGAAGACATGGCTTGGCAGTTCAGGCTGGACTGTTCCCATGAGGCACAGGGTCAAGACTGATTTGCATATGGCCATGTCTAAACTGGGGTGGTGTAGTGGGCAAAAGAACGATGGATTTAACCCAGATCTCTTGACTGGGGGAGAATGTATGCATTGTCAGCATTCCGTCCATCATTTGTTTGTTGTAACGCTTTTCGCCCTAAGTGGGATGGGTATTCCCAGACGTGGGACCCGTGCTCACTACGCCACTGGAGTCAAGCTATCCTGGCTGATGACGGCTGATAGCCAGAAATCGGTCCTAGGATGCTTGATTCCGGTCCAGGGAAGACATGGCTTGTCAGTTCGGGCTGGACTGTTCCCATGAGGCACAGGGTCAAGACTGATTTGCATATGGCCATGTCTAAACTGGGGTGGTGTAGTGGGCAAAAGAACGATGGATTTAACCCAGATCTCTTGACTGGGGGAGAATGTATGCATTGTCAGCATTCCGTCCATCATTTGTTTGTTGTAACGCTTTTCGCCCTAAGTGGGATGGGTATTCCCAGACGTGGGACCCGTGCTCACTACGCCACTGGAGTCAAGCTATCCTGGCTGATGACGGCTGATAGCCAGAAATAGGTCCTAGGATGCTTGATTCCGGTCCAGGGAAGACATGGCTTGGCAGTTCGGGCTGGACTGTTCCCATGAGGCACAGGGTCAAGACTGATTTGCATATGGCCATGTCTAAACTGGGGTGGTGTAGTGGGCAAAAGAACGATGGATTTAACCCAGATCTCTTGACTGGGGGAGAATGTATGCATTGTCAGCATTCCGTCCATCATTTGTTTGTTGTAACGCTTTTCGCCCTAAGTGGGATGGGTATTCCCAGACGTGGGACCCGTGCTCACTACGCCACTGGAGTCAAGCTATCCTGGCTGATGACGGCTGATAGCCAGAAACCGGTCCTAGGATACTTGATTCCGGTCCAGGGAAGACATGGCTTGGCAGTTCGGGCTGGACTGTTCCCATGAGGCACAGGGTCAAGACTGATTTGCATATGGCCATGTCTAAACTGGGGTGGTGTAGTGGGCAAAAGAACGATGGATTTAACCCAGATCTCTTGACTGGGGGAGAATGTATGCATTGTCAGCATTCCGTCCATCATTTGTTTGTTGTAACGCTTTTCGCCCTAAGTGGGATGGGTATTCCCAGACGTGGGACCCGTGCTCACTACGCCACTGGAGTCAAGCTATCCTGGCTGATGACGGCTGATAGCCAGAAACCGGTCCTAGGATGCTTGATTCTGGTCCAGGGAAGACATGGCTTGGCAGTTCGGGCTGGACTGTTCCCATGAGGCACAGGGTCAAGACTGATTTGCATATGGCCATGTCTAAACTGGGGTGGTGTAGTGGGCAAAAGAACGATGGATTTAACCCAGATCTCTTGACTGGGGGAGAATGTATGCATTGTCAGCATTCCGTCCATCATTTGTTTGTTGTAACGCTTTTCGCCCTAAGTGGGATGGGTATTCCCAGACGTGGGACCCGTGCTCACTACGCCACTGGAGTCAAGCTACCTAGGATGCTTGATTCCGGTCCAGGGAAGACATGGCTTGGCAGTTCGGGCTGGACTGTTCCCATGAGGCACAGGGTCAAGACTGATTTGCATATGGCCATGTCTAAACTGGGGTGGTGTAGTGGGCAAAAGAACGATGGATTTAACCCAGATCTCTTGACTGGGGGAGAATGTATGCATTGTCAGCATTCCGTCCATCATTTGTTTGTTGTAACGCTTTTCGCCCTAAGTGGGATGGGTATTCCCAGACGTGGGACCCGTGCTCACTACGCCACTGGAGTCAAGCTATCCTGGCTGATGACGGCTGATAGCCAGAAACCGGTCCTAGGATGCTTGATTCCGGTCCAGGGAAGACATGGCTTGGCAGTTCGGGCTGGACTGTTCCCATGAGGCACAGGGTCAAGACTGATTTGCATATGGCCATGTCTAAACTGGGGTGGTGTAGTGGGCAAAAGAACGATGGATTTAACCCAGATCTCTTGACTGGGGGAGAATGTATGCATTGTCAGCATTCCGTCCATCATTTGTTTGTTGTAACGCTTTTCGCCCTAAGTGGGATGGGTATTCCCAGACGTGGGACCCGTGCTCACTACGCCACTGGAGTCAAGCTATCCTGGCTGATGACGGCTGATAGCCAGAAACCGGTCCTAGGATGCTTGATTCCGGTCCAGGGAAGACATGGCTTGGCAGTTCGGGCTGGACTGTTCCCATGAGGCACAGGGTCATGACTGATTTGCATATGGCCATGTCTAAACTGGGGTGGTGTAGTGGGCAAAAGAACGATGGATTTAACCCAGATCTCTTGACTGGGGGAGAATGTATGCATTGTCAGCATTCCGTCCATCATTTGTTTGTTGTAACGCTTTTCGCCCTAAGTGGGATGGGTATTCCCAGACGTGGGACCCGTGCTCACTACGCCACTGGAGTCAAGCTATCCTGGCTGATGACGGCTGATAGCCAGAAACCGGTCCTAGGATGCTTGATTCCGGTCCAGGGAAGACATGGCTTGGCAGTTCGGGCTGGACTGTTCCCATGAGGCACAGGGTCAAGACTGATTTGCATATGGCCATGTCTAAACTGGGGTGGTGTAGTGGGCAAAAGAACGATGGATTTAACCCAGATCTCTTGACTGGGGGAGAATGTATGCATTGTCAGCATTCCGTCCATCATTTGTTTGTTGTAACGCTTTTCGCCCTAAGTTGGATGGGTATTCCCAGACGTGGGACCCGTGCTCACTACGCCACTGGAGTCAAGCTATCCTGGCTGATGACGGCTGATAGCCAGAAACCGGTCCTAGGATGCTTGATTCCGGTCCAGGGAAGACATGGCTTGGCAGTTCAGGCTGGACTGTTCCCATGAGGCACAGGGTCAAGACTGATTTGCATATGGCCATGTCTAAACTGGGGTGGTGTAGTGGGCAAAAGAACGATGGATTTAACCCAGATCTCTTGACTGGGGGAGAATGTATGCATTGTCAGCATTCCGTCCATCATTTGTTTGTTGTAACGCTTTTCGCCCTAAGTGGGATGGGTATTCCCAGACGTGGGACCCGTGCTCACTACGCCACTGGAGTCAAGCTATCCTGGCTGATGACGGCTGATAGCCAGAAATCGGTCCTAGGATGCTTGATTCCGGTCCAGGGAAGACATGGCTTGGCAGTTCGGGCTGGACTGTTCCCATGAGGCACAGGGTCAAGACTGATTTGCATATGGCCATGTCTAAACTGGGGTGGTGTAGTGGGCAAAAGAACGATGGATTTAACCCAGATCTCTTGACTGGGGGAGAATGTATGCATTGTCAGCATTCCGTCCATCATTTGTTTGTTGTAACGCTTTTCGCCCTAAGTGGGATGGGTATTCCCAAACGTGGGACCCGTGCTCACTACGCCACTGGAGTCAAGCTATCCTGGCTGATGAAGGCTGATAGCCAGAAACCGGTCCTAGGATGCTTGATTCCGGTCCAGGGAAGACATGGCTTGGCAGTTCGGGCTGGACTGTTCCCATGAGGCACAGGGTCAAGACTGATTTGCATATGGCCATGTCTAAACTGGGGTGGTGTAGTGGGCAAAAGAACGATGGATTTAACCCAGATCTCTTGACTGGGGGAGAATGTATGCATTGTCAGCATTCCGTCCATCATTTGTTTGTTGTAACGCTTTTCGCCCTAAGTGGGATGGGTATTCCCAGACGTGGGACCCGTGCTCACTACGCCACTGGAGTCAAGCTATCCTGGCTGATGACGGCTGATAGCCAGAAACCGGTCCTAGGATGCTTGATTCCGGTCCAGGGAAGACATGGCTTGGCAGTTCGGGCTGGACTGTTCCCATGAGGCACAGGGTCAAGACTGATTTGCATATGGCCATGTCTAAACTGGGGTGGTGTAGTGGGCAAAAGAACGATGGATTTAACCCAGATCTCTTGACTGGGGGAGAATGTATGCATTGTCAGCATTCCGTCCATCATTTGTTTGTTGTAACGCTTTTCGCCCTAAGTTGGATGGGTATTCCCAGACGTGGGACCCGTGCTCACTACGCCACTGGAGTCAAGCTATCCTGGCTGATGACGGCTGATAGCCAGAAACCGGTCCTAGGATGCTTGATTCCGGTCCAGGGAAGACATGGCTGTGCAGTTCAGGCTGGACTGTTCCCATGAGGCACAGGGTCAAGACTGATTTGCATATGGCCATGTCTAAACTGGGGTGGTGTAGTGGGCAAAAGAACGATGGATTTAACCCAGATCTCTTGACTGGGGGAGAATGTATGCATTGTCAGCATTCCGTCCATCATTTGTTTGTTGTAACGCTTTTCGCCCTAAGTGGGATGGGTATTCCCAGACGTGGAACCCGTGCTCACTACGCCACTGGAGTCAAGCTATCCTGGCTGATGACGGCTGATAGCCAGAAATCGGTCCTAGGATGCTTGATTCCGGTCCAGGGAAGACATGGCTTGTCAGTTCGGGCTGGACTGTTCCCATGAGGCACAGGGTCAAGACTGATTTGCATATGGCCATGTCTAAACTGGGGTGGTGTAGTGGGCAAAAGAACGATGGATTTAACCCAGATCTCTTGACTGGGGGAGAATGTATGCATTGTCAGCATTCCGTCCATCATTTGTTTGTTGTAACGCTTTTCGCCCTAAGTGGGATGGGTATTCCCAGACGTGGGACCCGTGCTCACTACGCCACTGGAGTCAAGCTATCCTGGCTGATGACGGCTGATAGCCAGAAATAGGTCCTAGGATGCTTGATTCCGGTCCAGGGAAGACATGGCTTGGCAGTTCGGGCTGGACTGTTCCCATGAGGCACAGGGTCAAGACTGATTTGCACATGGCCATGTCTAAACTGGGGTGGTGTAGTGGGCAAAAGAACGATGGATTTAACCCAGATCTCTTGACTGGGGGAGAATGTATGCATTGTCAGCATTCCGTCCATCATTTGTTTGTTGTAACGCTTTTCGCCCTAAGTGGGATGGGTATTCCCAGACGTGGGACCCGTGCTCACTACGCCACTGGAGTCAAGCTATCCTGGCTGATGACGGCTGATAGCCAGAAACCGGTCCTAGGATGCTTGATTCCGGTCCAGGGAAGACATGGCTTGGCAGTTCGGGCTGGACTGTTCCCATGAGGCACAGGGTCAAGACTGATTTGCATATGGCCATGTCTAAACTGGGGTGGTGTAGTGGGCAAAAGAACGATGGATTTAACCCAGATCTCTTGACTGGGGGAGAATGTATGCATTGTCAGCATTCCGTCCATCATTTGTTTGTTGTAACGCTTTTCGCCCTAAGTGGGATGGGTATTCCCAGACGTGGGACCCGTGCTCACTACGCCACTGGAGTCAAGCTATCCTGGCTGATGACGGCTGATAGCCAGAAACCGGTCCTAGGATGCTTGATTCCGGTCCAGGGAAGACATGGCTTGGCAGTTCGGGCTGGACTGTTCCCATGAGGCACAGGGTCAAGACTGATTTGCATATGGCCATGTCTAAACTGGGGTGGTGTAGTGGGCAAAAGAACGATGGATTTAACCCAGATCTCTTGACTGGGGGAGAATGTATGCATTGTCAGCATTCCGTCCATCATTTGTTTGTTGTAACGCTTTTCGCCCTAAGTGGGATGGGTATTCCCAGACGTGGGACCCGTGCTCACTACGCCACTGGAGTCAAGCTATCCTGGCTGATGACGGCTGATAGCCAGAGACCGGTCCTAGGATGCTTGATTCCGGTCCAGGGAAGACATGGCTTGGCAGTTCGGGCTGGACTGTTCCCATGAGGCACAGGGTCAAGACTGATTTGCATATGGCCATGTCTAAACTGGGGTGGTGTAGTGGGCAAAAGAACGATGGATTTAACCCAGATCTCTTGACTGGGGGAGAATGTATGCATTGTCAGCATTCCGTCCATCATTTGTTTGTTGTAACGCTTTTCGCCCTAAGTGGGATGGGTATTCCCAGACGTGGGACCCGTGCTCACTACGCCACTGGAGTCAAGCTATCCTGGCTGATGACGGCTGATAGCCAGAAACCGGTCCTAGGATGCTTGATTCCGGTCCAGGGAAGACATGGCTTGGCAGTTCGGGCTGGACTGTTCCCATGAGGCACAGGGTCATGACTGATTTGCATATGGCCATGTCTAAACTGGGGTGGTGTAGTGGGCAAAAGAACGATGGATTTAACCCAGATCTCTTGACTGGGGGAGAATGTATGCATTGTCAGCATTCCGTCCATCATTTGTTTGTTGTAACGCTTTTCGCCCTAAGTGGGATGGGTATTCCCAGACGTGGGACCCGTGCTCACTACGCCACTGGAGTCAAGCTATCCTGGCTGATGACGGCTGATAGCCAGAAACCGGTCCTAGGATGCTTGATTCCGGTCCAGGGAAGACATGGCTTGGCAGTTCGGGCTGGACTGTTCCCATGAGGCACAGGGTCAAGACTGATTTGCATATGGCCATGTCTAAACTGGGGTGGTGTAGTGGGCAAAAGAACGATGGATTTAACCCAGATCTCTTGACTGGGGGAGAATGTATGCATTGTCAGCATTCCGTCCATCATTTGTTTGTTGTAACGCTTTTCGCCCTAAGTTGGATGGGTATTCCCAGACGTGGGACCCGTGCTCACTACGCCACTGGAGTCAAGCTATCCTGGCTGATGACGGCTAATAGCCAGAAACCGGTCCTAGGATGCTTGATTCCGGTCCAGGGAAGACATGGCTTGGCAGTTCAGGCTGGACTGTTCCCATGAGGCACAGGGTCAAGACTGATTTGCATATGGCCATGTCTAAACTGGGGTGGTGTAGTGGGCAAAAGAACGATGGATTTAACCCAGATCTCTTGACTGGGGGAGAATGTATGCATTGTCAGCATTCCGTCCATCATTTGTTTGTTGTAACGCTTTTCGCCCTAAGTGGGATGGGTATTCCCAGACGTGGGACCCGTGCTCACTACGCCACTGGAGTCAAGCTATCCTGGCTGATGAAGGCTGATAGCCAGAAACCGGTCCTAGGATGCTTGATTCCGGTCCAGGGAAGACATGGCTTGGCAGTTCGGGCTGGACTGTTCCCATGAGGCACAGGGTCAAGACTGATTTGCATATGGCCATGTCTAAACTGGGGTGGTGTAGTGGGCAAAAGAACGATGGATTTAACCCAGATCTCTTGACTGGGGGAGAATGTATGCATTGTCAGCATTCCGTCCATCATTTGTTTGTTGTAACGCTTTTCGCCCTAAGTGGGATGGGTATTCCCAGACGTGGGACCCGTGCTCACTACGCCACTGGAGTCAAGCTATCCTGGCTGATGACGGCTGATAGCCAGAAACCGGTCCTAGGATGCTTGATTCCGGTCCAGGGAAGACATGGCTTGGCAGTTCGGGCTGGACTGTTCCCATGAGGCACAGGGTCAAGACTGATTTGCATATGGCCATGTCTAAACTGGGGTGGTGTAGTGGGCAAAAGAACGATGGATTTAACCCAGATCTCTTGACTGGGGGAGAATGTATGCATTGTCAGCATTCCGTCCATCATTTGTTTGTTGTAACGCTTTTCGCCCTAAGTTGGATGGGTATTCCCAGACGTGGGACCCGTGCTCACTACGCCACTGGAGTCAAGCTATCCTGGCTGATGACGGCTGATAGCCAGAAACCGGTCCTAGGATGCTTGATTCCGGTCCAGGGAAGACATGGCTTGGCAGTTCAGGCTGGACTGTTCCCATGAGGCACAGGGTCAAGACTGATTTGCATATGGCCATGTCTAAACTGGGGTGGTGTAGTGGGCAAAAGAACGATGGATTTAACCCAGATCTCTTGACTGGGGGAGAATGTATGCATTGTCAGCATTCCGTCCATCATTTGTTTGTTGTAACGCTTTTCGCCCTAAGTGGGATGGGTATTCCCAGACGTGGGACCCGTGCTCACTACGCCACTGGAGTCAAGCTATCCTGGCTGATGACGGCTGATAGCCAGAAATCGGTCCTAGGATGCTTGATTCCGGTCCAGGGAAGACATGGCTTGTCAGTTCGGGCTGGACTGTTCCCATGAGGCACAGGGTCAAGACTGATTTGCATATGGCCATGTCTAAACTGGGGTGGTGTAGTGGGCAAAAGAACGATGGATTTAACCCAGATCTCTTGACTGGGGGAGAATGTATGCATTGTCAGCATTCCGTCCATCATTTGTTTGTTGTAACGCTTTTCGCCCTAAGTGGGATGGGTATTCCCAGACGTGGGACCCGTGCTCACTACGCCACTGGAGTCAAGCTATCCTGGCTGATGACGGCTGATAGCCAGAAATAGGTCCTAGGATGCTTGATTCCGGTCCAGGGAAGACATGGCTTGGCAGTTCGGGCTGGACTGTTCCCATGAGGCACAGGGTCAAGACTGATTTGCATATGGCCATGTCTAAACTGGGGTGGTGTAGTGGGCAAAAGAACGATGGATTTAACCCAGATCTCTTGACTGGGGGAGAATGTATGCATTGTCAGCATTCCGTCCATCATTTGTTTGTTGTAACGCTTTTCGCCCTAAGTGGGATGGGTATTCCCAGACGTGGGACCCGTGCTCACTACGCCACTGGAGTCAAGCTATCCTGGCTGATGACGGCTGATAGCCAGAAACCGGTCCTAGGATGCTTGATTCCGGTCCAGGGAAGACATGGCTTGGCAGTTCGGGCTGGACTGTTCCCATGAGGCACAGGGTCAAGACTGATTTGCATATGGCCATGTCTAAACTGGGGTGGTGTAGTGGGCAAAAGAACGATGGATTTAACCCAGATCTCTTGACTGGGGGAGAATGTATGCATTGTCAGCATTCCGTCCATCATTTGTTTGTTGTAACACTTTTCGCCCTAAGTGGGATGGGTATTCCCAGACGTGGGACCCGTGCTCACTACGCCACTGGAGTCAAGCTATCCTGGCTGATGACGGCTGATAGCCAGAAACCGGTCCTAGGATGCTTGATTCTGGTCCAGGGAAGACATGGCTTGGCAGTTCGGGCTGGACTGTTCCCATGAGGCACAGGGTCAAGACTGATTTGCATATGGCCATGTCTAAACTGGGGTGGTGTAGTGGGCAAAAGAACGATGGATTTAACCCAGATCTCTTGACTGGGGGAGAATGTATGCATTGTCAGCATTCCGTCCATCATTTGTTTGTTGTAACGCTTTTCGCCCTAAGTGGGATGGGTATTCCCAGACGTGGGACCCGTGCTCACTACGCCACTGGAGTCAAGCTATCCTGGCTGATGACGGCTGATAGCCAGAAACCGGTCCTAGGATGCTTGATTCCGGTCCAGGGAAGACATGGCTTGGCAGTTCGGGCTGGACTGTTCCCATGAGGCACAGGGTCAAGACTGATTTGCATATGGCCATGTCTAAACTGGGGTGGTGTAGTGGGCAAAAGAACGATGGATTTAACCCAGATCTCTTGACTGGGGGAGAATGTATGCATTGTCAGCATTCCGTCCATCATTTGTTTGTTGTAACGCTTTTCGCCCTAAGTGGGATGGGTATTCCCAGACGTGGGACCCGTGCTCACTACGCCACTGGAGTCAAGCTATCCTGGCTGATGACGGCTGATAGCCAGAAACCGGTCCTAGGATGCTTGATTCCGGTCCAGGGAAGACATGGCTTGGCAGTTCGGGCTGGACTGTTCCCATGAGGCACAGGGTCAAGACTGATTTGCATATGGCCATGTCTAAACTGGGGTGGTGTAGTGGGCAAAAGAACGATGGATTTAACCCAGATCTCTTGACTGGGGGAGAATGTATGCATTGTCAGCATTCCGTCCATCATTTGTTTGTTGTAACGCTTTTCGCCCTAAGTGGGATGGGTATTCCCAGACGTGGGACCCGTGCTCACTACGCCACTGGAGTCAAGCTATCCTGGCTGATGACGGCTGATAGCCAGAAACCGGTCCTAGGATGCTTGATTCCGGTCCAGGGAAGACATGGCTTGGCAGTTCGGGCTGGACTGTTCCCATGAGGCACAGGGTCATGACTGATTTGCATATGGCCATGTCTAAACTGGGGTGGTGTAGTGGGCAAAAGAACGATGGATTTAACCCAGATCTCTTGACTGGGGGAGAATGTATGCATTGTCAGCATTCCGTCCATCATTTGTTTGTTGTAACGCTTTTCGCCCTAAGTGGGATGGGTATTCCCAGACGTGGGACCCGTGCTCACTACGCCACTGGAGTCAAGCTATCCTGGCTGATGACGGCTGATAGCCAGAAACCGGTCCTAGGATGCTTGATTCCGGTCCAGGGAAGACATGGCTTGGCAGTTCGGGCTGGACTGTTCCCATGAGGCACAGGGTCAAGACTGATTTGCATATGGCCATGTCTAAACTGGGGTGGTGTAGTGGGCAAAAGAACGATGGATTTAACCCAGATCTCTTGACTGGGGGAGAATGTATGCATTGTCAGCATTCCGTCCATCATTTGTTTGTTGTAACGCTTTTCGCCCTAAGTTGGATGGGTATTCCCAGACGTGGGACCCGTGCTCACTACGCCACTGGAGTCAAGCTATCCTGGCTGATGACGGCTGATAGCCAGAAACCGGTCCTAGGATGCTTGATTCCGGTCCAGGGAAGACATGGCTTGGCAGTTCAGGCTGGACTGTTCCCATGAGGCACAGGGTCAAGACTGATTTGCATATGGCCATGTCTAAACTGGGGTGGTGTAGTGGGCAAAAGAACGATGGATTTAACCCAGATCTCTTGACTGGGGGAGAATGTATGCATTGTCAGCATTCCGTCCATCATTTGTTTGTTGTAACGCTTTTCGCCCTAAGTGGGATGGGTATTCCCAGACGTGGGACCCGTGCTCACTACGCCACTGGAGTCAAGCTATCCTGGCTGATGACGGCTGATAGCCAGAAATCGGTCCTAGGATGCTTGATTCCGGTCCAGGGAAGACATGGCTTGGCAGTTCGGGCTGGACTGTTCCCATGAGGCACAGGGTCAAGACTGATTTGCATATGGCCATGTCTAAACTGGGGTGGTGTAGTGGGCAAAAGAACGATGGATTTAACCCAGATCTCTTGACTGGGGGAGAATGTATGCATTGTCAGCATTCCGTCCATCATTTGTTTGTTGTAACGCTTTTCGCCCTAAGTGGGATGGGTATTCCCAAACGTGGGACCCGTGCTCACTACGCCACTGGAGTCAAGCTATCCTGGCTGATGAAGGCTGATAGCCAGAAACCGGTCTGTGAGAAGTTGGCCTGGTATATGATGCTCACTAGTTAAAGTGATCACCTTGTACCATGCCAAGCAACCCTTATGGTGTGGTTGTAAGTCAACCTTTTCGGACTAGCTGCCCTAGTGGTAGCGTAGGCTAAGCAGTCTTTGAGGCTAAACTCGTGAAGCGTGTTAAGCAAGCTGTTTTACCAATAGTAACCCCCTTTTATACCAATGAAAGGACACCACACAGATATATATTCAAAATATATATGTATTTATTTCTCAAAGTAACCCCTAGTCTCTTTATGAGCACAGGAGCACAAATCGTCAAACAAGATTATCACAGAATACACAGAAGTTGCACTTTATATGGATAGGCCCTGGTGGCCACTCGAACCATATACTAAAATAGTGGTATAAGTACCACGAACAGAAAAGGGAAAAGGCCTAGGGCCTCTAGAATCGCTGGGCCTACAAGGAGCTAACGTCAGTTAGTGACCAGGAGGTCCACGGGTGGCGTGTGCAGAGCAAATAGTCACACGCGTGCTCCCATAGGTTTCAATGGGTGCGTAAAAAGTACAAAGTTACTGCAAAAGGAATCTTCCGGGTGACCTAGGAACTTAAGATTTGGAACACAGGCACTAGAGATGTAATACTACACTTGGGCACAGGTGTGCCAGCTTTACCTCACCCACAGGAAGCGGGTGCATAGGCCTCGAAGTGCGTCGGGTTTCTTCTATCTGTTCCGTGGGGCCTGTAGACAAAAGTGCTGCAGGCGGTCGGTCGGGAAGAGATGCAGTGGATCCAAGAGTGGATCGGAGATGTTGAAGACCTGTAAGCAGAGGGGACAGTGTTCACAGTCACTAGCCAGTGACCAGCGTGGCACCAGGTGGGTACCAGGCGATGTCGGGTGCAAACAGGTGATGAGGGGTAGCTTGTCTCCGCAGCCACGTGGTCCCTGAAGGTCGACGACGTCCAGGAGTCGGCTCACGAGCTGTCCCACGCAGGCTCTCGCTGTCGGCGGTGTCGGCGACTTGATCGAAGCAAACAAGCCTTGGCAAAAGCAATTGTAGGAGGATTCGGAAATCAGCTGTTGGTTCTGACCAGCAAGGTCAGAGGGATCGCTCCTTTGGAGGGGAGCAAGGGCCAGTCTGGAGCAACCAGACCAGCGGTGTTTGTCGTAGATTTCGTCGCCAAGATGGCCACTAGCCAGCGGGCCAGCAACCGGTTAGGCGCGTCGAGTGGCAAAATGCAGAAGGGCCCCACGCAGATCGTGGAGATGCTGGAGGGCTCACCTTTGGTGCAGATGCTGCTCGAGGGTTGGGCTTCTCAGGACCCAAAGCACAACTTGGAGGGAGCCTCGGTTGTTGCACTGGTCAGCTTGTCGTAGTCGTTTCAAGATGGCTGGCTCCACGTGTCTCGGTGCCTCCACGGGTCTCCTCTTTGCAGGGACTGTGGATCGGGCGGTGAGAGGTCTGGAGGTCCAGGTCTTGTCAGTCTCTGGGCTCGGGCTCCGGCGGGAGGCGGCGGCAAAGCAGACGGTGATTCGCTGGATGGTGCTTGCGTTAGCAAGGTGGTCACTCCCTGACCACAGGGGAGATTTTCTTCAGTCTTCTGTGCAGCAGAATGTCGAAGTTCCCGTCTTCTTCTTAGTTTCAAGTTGATTCCAGGATGTCTGAAGTCTTAGGACACAGCTCCTACCTTTAAGCGGATTCTAGGGGCCGGACTACCTGCTAGGTCCCTCCCTAAGGGTGGGACCAGGAAGGGGGGTGGTTACACCCCCAATCCTTTGTCCAGCTCGCCCCAGGCCCGGGACTGGTGTGCCCCAGGACCGGTTTGAACTGGCATATGCACCGAGGCTCCTTGTGAGCCACAGGCATGTCTGGTTTCTTTCAAGCCCTACCTGACCAATACACAAAATCCTGTCTGGGGTGGTGCACGCACCTCCCCTGGCAGGAAACCCTTTGTCCACACCTCCCAAGCTGGAAGGACTCCCAGCAGCAGGAGGGCAGACTTGTGTCTGTGGTGGCAGCATCCATTTTGTGGAGCTGAGGCTATGTCTGATTTTACCCGGGTTTCAGGCACTGTACATGTCGTGTCCCTCTAGAAGGGTGGAATGCTAACCCCGTCGCCAGAATTGGCGAGGGGTTAGTATTCCAATTCGTATGACACCTTACTCGACATGTTTTGATAAAGCCAAACCAAAGATAGCATTTAACCGCGAGGTTCATAATGCACTTAAGAGTATATGGTATGACGATATCTGGAAACAGTAGAAGGAAGTTGTTCCGACCACTGCAGACAGGCTCAGCTCATGCCAGAGCACCATCTCACATGGAACCAAGCACTCTGCCTTCAGGATTGTTAAGGCCTGCCATAGGAGTGACTTATAGGTTACCAGGTGTCCCATTTAAGTTTAGGTATAGGTATACTACACCTAAGTAAGAGGTGATTACACCAACTTACCCCAGCTGAGTGATCAGCCAGTTGTGTCAGATTGTTAGGCCAAGCCTGGGGTGGCATAATACATGCTTCAGCCCCTGGCAGGCCTTGGATACACCAATGCCCTGGGTACCTAGTGTACACTGGTACAGGGGCTGACAGGGTGATCCAACCAATTGGGTATGTACCTAGGGTACATGGAGTCCATTTTACAGAGAGAGCAGATAGCCTGAGAGCCTGAATGGCAGGATCTCAGGCCAACTAAGTCGAAAAACCAGCTAGACACTAGGCAAAAATTTGGGGGTAACCATAGTCAGATATCCACCTTCCTACACAACCCCCCCCCAAACGAAGGGAGATAAGGCTGACCTTGACCAGGTAAGCCTATATTGCCCAAGTGGCCATATAAGGAGGAACCAGCACTGGCATGGTTACCCCCTGTCTCATGGTCCACTAAGCAATCCCTCACCCTAAGGGTATCAGAGGGTCTCCACCATAGGGAATCTCTACCTGTGGTGTGTCTTGGCAAAGTAAAAGGCTGGTGTTGAGATGGAGTACTGAAGTGAGTGTCCTCAAAGTGAGGCCTCAGCTTCCTCCGATCATCCTCCACCATGGATGCCTTTCTTTCTTTAACTGAGTTGCACTGTGCTCTCAGGGTCAGCCTCTGGCTACCTAAAGCTGGAGGCTGGGTCCCTTTTGTGGGCTTACTGGAGGGACAGGTCAGGTTTGGGGCCCTAAGGTCCCATGTTTGCCTGTGCCCAACAGAATCCCCCTGGGGGAGGTCCCTAACTACCTGTAAAGGAGATCCCTCAGGAATGTTTTTACCCATCACCTGACTAGGGCTACTAGCCAGGCAATCCTCATTCTTTTGATGGGGGGGTTCTTGTGGACAGGGGCCCTCTGGGGGTCCACTGGCCTCCCTGACCTCTGCAGCCCTGGGCTGACTGAGGCAGGGTAGAGAGAGGCAGGCTACCTGCACCAGACTGGATCCCACCTTGGAAGGGGCCACTGACATCAGAGGCTCTGCCAGGCCAGGCCTGGCTACCTCTGGGGCAGTTCCTTCACAAGGGGTGAGGTCAGATCCCTGAGGAGGCTGACCTTTTCCTAATGTCTGGGGAGAGGGAGACTTTTCTTCCTCCCCACTACTCTCAGTTTGTGTGGAGTGATCCATTGTTTCAGGCTTCACTACACCTATGTCAGTCTGAGTATAGGCTGAGACCATTACAGCCTTGCCAACCTTTTCAGGGGGGCACTCAGTTTGTGTTTGAGCTGTGACTGTCACAGCTCTGCCAGTCCCTACAGGGAAGTCTGTCTGTGCCTGGGCTGTGGCTACCACTGCCCTTCCAACCTTTTCAGGGAGGAAATCTATTTGGACAGGGGTTGTGAATGGCACAACCCCCCTACCCTTTTGTGAAAGGCCTACCATTTTAGAATGGGTGTCTTGTTCAACTCCAGCCCAAGCTGAGAGTTCTAAGTCATTCCCCAGTAAGCAGTCTACAGGCAAGGTTGGGGACACTGCTACCCTTTTAGGGCCAGTGACCCCTCCCCAGCTGAGACATACCTCTGCCATGGGATGACTGTTCTGTTTGCCATCAATGTTAGTCACCTGGTAGGAGAAACCGGGCAAAAGCTGCTCAGAGGGAACTAGCCAATGGGCCACCATTGTGATGCTAGCCCCAGTGTCTCTGTAGGCCTCAGCTTTTGTACCATTGATGTAGGGCTCCTGTCTGTACCTACCCAAAGTGTTGGGACAGGCAGTGAAGTTGGCAAACCCCATGCCACCATCACAGACAAGAGTGGTTGCTGTAGGGGAATTGGCTAAGCCAGGGTCCCCCTGTGTTCCCCAAGTAAACCCACCCAGATTTCTGGGGGCACTCCCACCACCTGGGGGATTACTGCTGACAGTAATAGGTGGTGTGACAGGAGTAATTGGAGGAACAGTTTTGTTTTTGGCCCTTGGGCAACCGCTGTCAGTTTTCCAATGCCCAGGAGTTTTACACTCATGGCAGTAGGGCTTTTTAGCTGTGGTAGAGGAGGGAGCTTGGGACCCACCACCCTGTGTGGAGTTTTGGGGCCCTGAGGACGGTTTCTCTTTTTCTTTATCCCCACCCTTCTCTTGAGGCTTGGTGGTATCTTTCTTTTGGTCACCACCCTGGTTTTTAGGCCTGATCCTGGTCCTGACCCATTTATCTGCCCTCTTTCCCAATTCTTGGGGAGAGGTCAAATCTGAGTCTACCAGGTGTTGATGGAGAAGCTGGTTTTGACAATTACTTAAAATCTGCTCTCTCATCATCAAATTGTACAATCCTGTATAATCAGACACCTTACTTCCCAGCAACCAACCCTCCAAAGCCTTAGTGGCACATTCCACATATTCAGACCAGTCCTGAGTCTGTGTCTTCTGGGTGTCTCTGAACATTAACCTGTACTGCTCAGTGGTTAAGCCTAACCCATCAACTAGAACACTCTTCAGGACTCTGTAGTTTCTGACATCCTCTTCTCTAACAGTGAGGAGTCTGTCTCTGCCTCTTCCTTCAAAGGAGAGCCAGAGGATTGCTGCCCACTGATCTTCAGGAACCTGCTGTACTTTGCAGGCTCTCTCAAGAGCAGTTATCCACTTGTGGATGTCATCCCCACTTTTGTAGGGGGGCACAACCTTAGACAGGTTTCTATTGTCGAAAACCCTATCTTTGTCCTTAGGGACAATGCTGCCACCAGTGGGTATAGACCCACTCTCTTTATGCTGTCTAGCCTTGCTAAGTTTCTCTTCCATCAGGGCTACTTCTAGCTCCTGCTTCCTGATCCTCAGCTGAGCCTCTTGCATCTTGGCCTCATGTTCCCTCCTCTGAGGGGTGGTCATCCTTCTCCTGGAGTGACCTTGAGAGCCTCTAGAGCCATGGGAAGCATTGGAGTCACCTGAGCGATTCCTTTGCCTTCCAAGCCCTGTGTTAAGTCCACTGGGGAGATCCAGTGGGTTGAACCCACTGTCAGTCCCCAATAGCCTTGGTTTAGCTGGGCCAAGTATAACACTTGGCACTGGGCTAGTTCTCCCTTCATCCTCACTACTGTCAGTATCCTTTTCACTCTCATCCTCTGTGGTAGGCATCCCATCTAAGGGGTGACTATTGGGAAGGGGTACTTCAGTGGCATCTTTAGAAGGGGGGCCTCCTGTTCCTGTCCCTAAGGGGGCTAACTGGGAAGCTTTCTTGAGTGCTCTCTGATTCTCATCATTCTGTAAGAGCTCTCTGAGCTCAGCAGAGTTTGGGTTCTTGGGCTGTTTAAGGCCTCTAAGAGTTGCCAAATGCCTGAGCTCATTCTGATTAAGGGTAGCAAAGCTGGTTGGTGCCCTCTGGGGGTCACTCTCAACAGAGATGGGTACAGTGGACCCCTCTGCCCCGGCCATTGCTCTTAAGTGTGGGTGGATGTGTTGTAATCTACCTACACTTGGATTTACCTACTAAACCTATCTAGTAGTTGTAGTCAGGGTGTGCTACTCCCTTTGCTCTACAACAACTAAGTTCAGTAGAACTTAAGTATATCTAATCTTGTTTTATATGTACCTACAGGTACCTATGTGATCTTTCAATTGGTAACCAAGAGATTACAATGGTAAAACACAGCAAGCTCAAATCCAACCGCTGCTCACCAATGTGAGAAGTTGGCCTGGTATATGATGCTCACTAGTTAAAGTGATCACCTTGTACCATGCCAAGCAACCCTTATGGTGTGGTTGTAAGTCAACCTTTTCGGACTAGCTGCCCTAGTGGTAGCGTAGGCTAAGCAGTCTTTGAGGCTAAACTCGTGAAGCGTGTTAAGCAAGCTGTTTTACCAATAGTAACCCCCTTTTATACCAATGAAAGGACACCACACAGATATATATTCAAAATATATATGTATTTATTTCTCAAAGTAACCCCTAGTCTCTTTATGAGCACAGGAGCACAAATCGTCAAACAAGATTATCACAGAATACACAGAAGTTGCACTTTATATGGATAGGCCCTGGTGGCCACTCGAACCATATACTAAAATAGTGGTATAAGTACCACGAACAGAAAAGGGAAAAGGCCTAGGGCCTCTAGAATCGCTGGGCCTACAAGGAGCTAACGTCAGTTAGTGACCAGGAGGTCCACGGGTGGCGTGTGCAGAGCAAATAGTCACACGCGTGCTCCCATAGGTTTCAATGGGTGCGTAAAAAGTACAAAGTTACTGCAAAAGGAATCTTCCGGGTGACCTAGGAACTTAAGATTTGGAACACAGGCACTAGAGATGTAATACTACACTTGGGCACAGGTGTGCCAGCTTTACCTCACCCACAGGAAGCGGGTGCATAGGCCTCGAAGTGCGTCGGGTTTCTTCTATCTGTTCCGTGGGGCCTGTAGACAAAAGTGCTGCAGGCGGTCGGTCGGGAAGAGATGCAGTGGATCCAAGAGTGGATCGGAGATGTTGAAGACCTGTAAGCAGAGGGGACAGTGTTCACAGTCACTAGCCAGTGACCAGCGTGGCACCAGGTGGGTACCAGGCGATGTCGGGTGCAAACAGGTGATGAGGGGTAGCTTGTCTCCGCAGCCACGTGGTCCCTGAAGGTCGACGACGTCCAGGAGTCGGCTCACGAGCTGTCCCACGCAGGCTCTCGCTGTCGGCGGGGTCGGCGACTTGATCGAAGCAAACAAGCCTTGGCAAAAGCAATTGTAGGAGGATTCGGAAATCAGCTGTTGGTTCTGACCAGCAAGGTCAGAGGGATCGCTCCTTTGGAGGGGAGCAAGGGCCAGTCTGGAGCAACCAGACCAGTGGTGTTTGTCGTAGATTTCGTCGCCAAGATGGCCACTAGCCAGCGGGCCAGCAACCGGTTAGGCGCGTCGAGTGGCAAAATGCAGAAGGGCCCCACGCAGATCGTGGAGATGCTGGAGGGCTCACCTTTGGTGCAGATGCTGCTCGAGGGTTGGGCTTCTCAGGACCCAAAGCACAACTTGGAGGGAGCCTCGGTTGTTGCACTGGTCAGCTTGTCGTAGTCGTTTCAAGATGGCTGGCTCCACGTGTCTCGGTGCCTCCACGGGTCTCCTCTTTGCAGGGACTGTGGATCGGGCGGTGAGAGGTCTGGAGGTCCAGGTCTTGTCAGTCTCTGGGCTCGGGCTCCGGCGGGAGGCGGCGGCAAAGCAGACGGTGATTCGCTGGATGGTGCTTGCGTTAGCAAGGTGGTCACTCCCTGACCACAGGGGAGATTTTCTTCAGTCTTCTGTGCAGCAGAATGTCGAAGTTCCCGTCTTCTTCTTAGTTTCAAGTTGATTCCAGGATGTCTGAAGTCTTAGGACACAGCTCCTACCTTTAAGCGGATTCTAGGGGCCGGACTACCTGCTAGGTCCCTCCCTAAGGGTGGGACCAGGAAGGGGGGTGGTTACACCCCCAATCCTTTGTCCAGCTCGCCCCAGGCCCGGGACTGGTGTGCCCCAGGACCGGTTTGAACTGGCATATGCACCGAGGCTCCTTGTGAGCCACAGGCATGTCTGGTTTCTTTCAAGCCCTACCTGACCAATACACAAAATCCTGTCTGGGGTGGTGCACGCACCTCCCCTGGCAGGAAACCCTTTGTCCACACCTCCCAAGCTGGAAGGACTCCCAGCAGCAGGAGGGCAGACTTGTGTCTGTGGTGGCAGCATCCATTTTGTGGAGCTGAGGCTATGTCTGATTTTACCCGGGTTTCAGGCACTGTACATGTCGTGTCCCTCTAGAAGGGTGGAATGCTAACCCCGTCGCCAGAATTGGCGAGGGGTTAGTATTCCAATTCGTATGACACCTTACTCGACATGTTTTGATAAAGCCAAACCAAAGATAGCATTTAACCGCGAGGTTCATAATGCACTTAAGAGTATATGGTATGACGATATCTGGAAACAGTAGAAGGAAGTTGTTCCGACCACTGCAGACAGGCTCAGCTCATGCCAGAGCACCATCTCACATGGAACCAAGCACTCTGCCTTCAGGATTGTTAAGGCCTGCCATAGGAGTGACTTATAGGTTACCAGGTGTCCCATTTAAGTTTAGGTATAGGTATACTACACCTAAGTAAGAGGTGATTACACCAACTTACCCCAGCTGAGTGATCAGCCAGTTGTGTCAGATTGTTAGGCCAAGCCTGGGGTGGCATAATACATGCTTCAGCCCCTGGCAGGCCTTGGATACACCAATGCCCTGGGTACCTAGTGTACACTGGTACAGGGGCTGACAGGGTGATCCAACCAATTGGGTATGTACCTAGGGTACATGGAGTCCATTTTACAGAGAGAGCAGATAGCCTGAGAGCCTGAATGGCAGGATCTCAGGCCAACTAAGTCGAAAAACCAGCTAGACACTAGGCAAAAATTTGGGGGTAACCATAGTCAGATATCCACCTTCCTACACGGTCCTAGGATGCTTGATTCCGGTCCAGGGAAGACATGGCTTGGCAGTTCGGGCTGGACTGTTCCCATGAGGCACAGGGTCAAGACTGATTTGCATATGGCCATGTCTAAACTGGGGTGGTGTAGTGGGCAAAAGAACGATGGATTTAACCCAGATCTCTTGACTGGGGGAGAATGTATGCATTGTCAGCATTCCGTCCATCATTTGTTTGTTGTAACGCTTTTCGCCCTAAGTGGGATGGGTATTCCCAGACGTGGGACCCGTGCTCACTACGCCACTGGAGTCAAGCTATCCTGGCTGATGACGGCTGATAGCCAGAAACCGGTCCTAGGATGCTTGATTCCGGTCCAGGGAAGACATGGCTTGGCAGTTCGGGCTGGACTGTTCCCATGAGGCACAGGGTCAAGACTGATTTGCATATGGCCATGTCTAAACTGGGGTGGTGTAGTGGGCAAAAGAACGATGGATTTAACCCAGATCTCTTGACTGGGGGAGAATGTATGCATTGTCAGCATTCCGTCCATCATTTGTTTGTTGTAACGCTTTTCGCCCTAAGTTGGATGGGTATTCCCAGACGTGGGACCCGTGCTCACTACGCCACTGGAGTCAAGCTATCCTGGCTGATGACGGCTGATAGCCAGAAACCGGTCCTAGGATGCTTGATTCCGGTCCAGGGAAGACATGGCTGTGCAGTTCAGGCTGGACTGTTCCCATGAGGCACAGGGTCAAGACTGATTTGCATATGGCCATGTCTAAACTGGGGTGGTGTAGTGGGCAAAAGAACGATGGATTTAACCCAGATCTCTTGACTGGGGGAGAATGTATGCATTGTCAGCATTCCGTCCATCATTTGTTTGTTGTAACGCTTTTCGCCCTAAGTGGGATGGGTATTCCCAGACGTGGAACCCGTGCTCACTACGCCACTGGAGTCAAGCTATCCTGGCTGATGACGGCTGATAGCCAGAAATCGGTCCTAGGATGCTTGATTCCGGTCCAGGGAAGACATGGCTTGTCAGTTCGGGCTGGACGGTTCCCATGAGGCACAGGGTCAAGACTGATTTGCATATGGCCATGTCTAAACTGGGGTGGTGTAGTGGGCAAAAGAACGATGGATTTAACCCAGATCTCTTGACTGGGGGAGAATGTATGCATTGTCAGCATTCCGTCCATCATTTGTTTGTTGTAACGCTTTTCGCCCTAAGTGGGATGGGTATTCCCAGACGTGGGACCCGTGCTCACTACGCCACTGGAGTCAAGCTATCCTGGCTGATGACGGCTGATAGCCAGAAATAGGTCCTAGGATGCTTGATTCCGGTCCAGGGAAGACATGGCTTGGCAGTTCGGGCTGGACTGTTCCCATGAGGCACAGGGTCAAGACTGATTTGCACATGGCCATGTCTAAACTGGGGTGGTGTAGTGGGCAAAAGAACGATGGATTTAACCCAGATCTCTTGACTGGGGGAGAATGTATGCATTGTCAGCATTCCGTCCATCATTTGTTTGTTGTAACGCTTTTCGCCCTAAGTGGGATGGGTATTCCCAGACGTGGGACCCGTGCTCACTACGCCACTGGAGTCAAGCTATCCTGGCTGATGACGGCTGATAGCCAGAAACCGGTCCTAGGATGCTTGATTCCGGTCCAGGGAAGACATGGCTTGGCAGTTCGGGCTGGACTGTTCCCATGAGGCACAGGGTCAAGACTGATTTGCATATGGCCATGTCTAAACTGGGGTGGTGTAGTGGGCAAAAGAACGATGGATTTAACCCAGATCTCTTGACTGGGGGAGAATGTATGCATTGTCAGCATTCCGTCCATCATTTGTTTGTTGTAACGCTTTTCGCCCTAAGTGGGATGGGTATTCCCAGACGTGGGACCCGTGCTCACTACGCCACTGGAGTCAAGCTATCCTGGCTGATGACGGCTGATAGCCAGAAACCGGTCCTAGGATGCTTGATTCCGGTCCAGGGAAGACATGGCTTGGCAGTTCGGGCTGGACTGTTCCCATGAGGCACAGGGTCAAGACTGATTTGCATATGGCCATGTCTAAACTGGGGTGGTGTAGTGGGCAAAAGAACGATGGATTTAACCCAGATCTCTTGACTGGGGGAGAATGTATGCATTGTCAGCATTCCGTCCATCATTTGTTTGTTGTATCTCTTTACTTTACTGACAAACAGCAGTCAATAAACTTTAAAATAGCATAACCCTGGAAGGACAACCCCCTTCATCGTATGCACCAATCACATATCAGTCCCATACATAAATATCTTTGTATGATCTTCCTCTTCCTCTTTCTTTGCGAAAACCTTTAACTTCAGCCTTTAACTAAACTGTTGAACTGGAACTGCGCCGACTGCACCCTCGACTGCAACTTGAACCTTAACCACAGAGATTCTTTACGATGATCCCAATCGAATTCCATCCTGACCGTTCAGGTCGGCTTGCCCTGGTCTCCTGAAAAGAGAGTAGTAGTCGTAATATACCATTCATAATATATATATTTCCAATATAACTAACGGGTGGGAAGAAATCCAAAATCATTATACATAACAGTATATGAAATACCAAACGTTGAAATGAACAATCTATAACATAGTATACCATCATCATATTTCCAGTGTGGGATAATCCTCGCACCCGTGTCCTTAATAGAATTGAAAATTCTTGTCGCGTCAGCTCGATTTTTTTTTATTCTATGTCAGTCCACGGAGGCTTCTGATTATGCTAGTTTAAAGTTGTTCCACCACCGTAGAGGCCACATCAACAATTGGTTTGTGATACAACGTTTTAAAAGTTGAATCAGAGGACCAATCTGCCGCAGTCATAATAATGTCTTGTAACCGGGACCCGGTAGAGAAAGCTTTAGAGGCCATCGCCCCTCTAACAGAATGCGCTCCAAACATCGCAGTATCAATACCTGCTTGCCTTAATAACCAAGAAACCCGCCTGATCAAAGTTGCTGCAGTGACTGGGCGGAAAGATCTCTGTAATGAAATCAACAGTTGACCTGCAACATCATTCCTGAATTCTCTAGTACAATCCTCATAACATTTCAAACATTGCACCACACATAACGTGCTATGATGTGGAAACACAGGATATGAAATACATTTGGAATTTGTCTTTGTCCTCCTTGAAATTGTGAAAGATAGTCCCGAAGGAGTAAATACTCTACCTGCTAGATCCAATGCTCGCACATCCGAAACACGTCTGCAGGATGCAAGACATAACAACACCGTAAGTTTTGCTGACAATTGCTTACGTGATAGTCCCTCGTTTGCTGGCCAATTCCTAAGGCAACGTAACACTACTTTAACGTCCCACAAGGAAGAATACTTGGGTTTTGGAGGGTTAACCAATCTGATTCCCCTCACCACTTTACACACCAAGGGGTGTTCTCCCACCGGTTTACCATCCACATGTGGATGTCCCGCTGAAATTGCGGAACGAAAATTATTAACTGTCCGATAGGCCATGCCTGACTTTGCCAGCTCTGAAAGAAAATTAATGATCATTTGAATACCGGATTGCCGTTCAGAACACCAATTAACCCATCTACGCCAGGCTGATTCATATCGTTTGTGCGTAGCGGGTGCCCAAGATTGAGATAAGAAGAACAGAGTCTCCTGTGAAACTCCAGGCATTTGCCACCGTCGTCTGAAAGTCTCCATGCCATGAGTGATAATTGCTCTTGCACCACCAGAGGGTGGGGAAGGCCCAGGGGGTCCGCCAGTATCTCTGGGAAGGAGAGCAGATGCACTGGCGGGGCACAGGACAAGGTTAGAGCCACCGGAAACCAAGCCTGTGCGTTCCAACATGGTGAAATCAGTATCACCTCCGCTTTCTGCCTGTGAATTTGTGCTAATACCCTCGGGATCATGGCGAATGGCGGAAAGGCATATAGAATGCCCGTCGTCTATGACTGAAGGAATGCGTCCGAGCTGATCGCCAGAGGGTCTGGACACCAGCTGTAAAACCGAGGTAGTTGTGTGTTGAGTCTGGACGCAAACAGATCCATTGAACATGGACCCCACTTGGTGGTGAGTTCTCTGAATATTCTGGGATGCAGCCTCCAATCGCTGGCATCCCGCAGGAACTGGGAATTCCAGCCTGCTACAACATTGGAACTGCCCGGAATGTACTCTGCCGTCACAGATATATGATGTGTCAGGCAATAATGCCAAAAATCCTTGGCTATCTCTACCAGAAGACGAGACCTTGTGCCGCCCAGACAATTGATGTATCTTACTGCTGACACATTGTCCATTTGCAGCAGAATGCAACAACTCGCTCGTTGCGGTGAGAGTGTTTGAATCGCAAATGAGCCTGCAAGAAGCTCCAGGCAGTTGATATGGAGTTTCAATTCCTCCTGAGACCACCGACACCCAGTTTCCACTGAGCCGCATAGGGCTCCCCAGCCTCATCTGCTGGCATCGGATTCTATTACTATCTCTCCGGACTTGCTGCAAAGATGGGCTTGCCATTCCATGCGTCCATGTGGTCCAACCACCAAGCCATCTCCGTCCGGGCCTCCGTGGATTTGTTCTGCATAACTCAAACCCTTGCATAAGTGCAGAATCTTCCATCTCTGAAGCACCCTGTAATGTAAGGGCCCCAGAAATATCGCTTGAATTGATGCAGCTAAAAGTCCTACCAGTGGGGCTAGTGTCCTCAAGGATACAGTCGGAGAGGCAAGCGCTCTCCTCAACTCCTTCTTGATAGCTATTGTCTTTTTCAGAGGTAACAGCAGTTGTGCTGCAATCGAGTCCACCTGAAATCCCAGGAATTCCATTGACTGTGGCGGACTCAGAATAGACTTCTGCGTGTTGATGACGAATCCCAACTCTTGCAAGAGTTGGACCGTCCAGGTCAGATGAAGATGAACTGTGTCCATAGTCTGTGCCATAATCAGGATATCGTCTAAGTAGATTATGAGTCTCACCCCACTTTCGCTTAGGTATTGAACCACTGGCTTGAGCAACTTGGTGAAGCACCAAGGGGCGGACAGGAGACCAAATGGCATGGCCGAAAACTCGAACCATTGGTCTCTCCACTGGAATTGTAGGATCCCTCGGTGAGGAGGAAAAATGGGCACTGCCAGATACGCGTCTTTCAAATCCAGACGCGCCATCCAATCCTTCTCTAACAGGATGTCCCTCAGTAAATGTATGCCTTCCATTTTGAAATGGCGAAATACTACCCAGAAGTTGAAGTCTCTCAGATTGAGCATGAGTCTGAAACCTTGGTCTTTCTTGGGCACCAGAAAAATTGTACTTGTAAACCCCTGAGGGTGTGGAAGTGTTTATACAATTGCTCCTTTTTTCAGCAATGACTGCACCTCTTCGTCTATGAAGGACATCTCTACATGATAAAAATGTAGGGGCGAAGGAATTGGTGCTTGACGAGGAGAGGCATAAAATTCTATCTGAAACCCTTGTACCGTCTGAAGTATCCATGGATCGTATGTCAGACTCGCCCACCTGCGGTGGAACAAAGCAATCCGACCTCCCACCATGATATCCCCAGCTTGCATTAAGTTTACCTGAGTAAGAGGTGTCTCCGGAGTTATTGTTCTGCCCTTTGTAGCTTCCTCTGTGTTGTCTACCTCTGCCAGGGGGGTGGGGTAGAAGTTGGAACGTTGGACTCCGCTTCGACCTCGGCCGGTCGCTCGACCCCTTAAGCGTCCGGCCCTATTAAAAAGGGCAGTTTGAAAAACTTTCTTTATGTTCAACTGTGCTTTATCCAGGGCGGAGAATGTGGCCACGCACTTTCCCATCTCTTTCACAAATTTATCTCTGAAAAGCATGCCATTTGCAAGGGTACCTGGTTCTGTGGTTGCCATTTCTGCTAATTGTGGGTCAATCCGCATAAGGAATGACCTCCTCTTGTCTGTTGATAGGGTGCAGTTCGCGTTACCTAGGAAGCACAAAGCTCTTTGTGCCCACTCCAGGACCTCCGAGGGGTCCAGCGTAGTGTTAGATTCGTTGGCGGTTACTGCATCAAGTATCTTGGTAAGGGGTCCTGTAACATCGAGGAGTTTATCTTGGCATCCCCTCCAAGCACGGTCAAGCCCTTTCTTAGGGTCCTACGCAAATTTTCTCATAAATGTAGCCGTACTGGGGTCTAACTCTGGTGTATCTGCTACTTTTCCCAATAAGGAAGGTCTGGGACATTCAGATCGCAGCGTAGCTCGAACTTCTTTTTCTAAACCTTGCCTTAGTTTTTCCTGCATATAGTGCGCCACCTCAACACAGGGAACCCACTCGGTGGATTTTGGGTGTATTATGTTTCTGGGGTCAAACAATACATTTTTATTAACCTGTTTGCCTTCCACGTTATGGGACTTGTGCTTACGCTTCGTTGCCCTCTTTGGAGCCTCTGACTCCTGATCTGAATTAGACATGTCTGGCGCGGAAGGAGAAGACTCCTCTGCCTCCCCTGTATTTGTCATTGACGTGTTACCAGACTGAGGGGAACC
Organism: Triturus cristatus; assembly: GCF_964204655.1. Classification (NCBI taxonomy): domain Eukaryota; kingdom Metazoa; phylum Chordata; class Amphibia; order Caudata; family Salamandridae; genus Triturus; species Triturus cristatus. Next base: position 1,150,163,214 of record NC_140582.1, read on the forward strand.
ATCGTAACCATGATCTCTCATTACATTACGTGCCATCCGTGCGAGAACATCTGCCGAGGTATGACCTGAAGGTTCCCCTTGAGAGCCACCAAATTTTCGCTTGCCATAATTCTTTATTGGTTTAGTAAACGGTTGTAAGGCTTTTATTAGCGCCCTGTTTACAGAGCCCTGGATGTGGGTATCCAAGGCCTCTACCAATTGCTCCTCCATTTGGTGCTCATAAGGCTCTTCCTCATAGTCTGCGTATTCATTAAATTCTACCCACTGATTTCCCTCCTCGGTATAGTATGCCATCGTGCTGCTGGAGGTCTGGAGGACCCAGGGGTGTCTTCTTAATATAATTGTCCTGGAACTATGACACAGAAAGTGAACTTTGTCCCTGCCTAAGCTTTCCCTACTTAGCTAAGACACTCTCCCTACACCTTACTTGCAAACTAGCAATACTCTCTTTTTGAATTATTTTGTGTGAAGGGAGCCACCGCTTATTCTCCCCTTAGGCAGAGCCCTGTACAGGAAAACGCTCCGTCAAGCGTTCACAGGGACTGGGGATTGAGCAGTTAAGCTGTGCCCCGATGCGCGAAGAGCCATTGCCTGAAGACAGCCGAACGCGGTAGTTCGCGCATGCGTGCATAGCATGGGCGTGGAAAGGAGACTGCTCCCCAAGCACGCCAAGTGCGTCTGTCCCGCTCCCACTCCACAGAACAACGCCGAGTGAGCGCCGGAGCGACGATAAATACCAAATCAAATATACGCAATAATAAGTATCAATTTTACAAATAGAAACATATGCATGAAATATACTCGTAATGCGCGTCGCAGCGCGACGATGAGGCGCCCGTATTGGCGCAACCGTTTCTAAAGTGTTTATAAACTTAATACATACAAATAAATCAATCAATCTAAAAACTCCATTGTATAGAAGATAAAAGGTACTTAACTCGCTGCTGCAGCAGCAAAGAAAGAGGAAGAGGAAGATCATACAAAGACATTTATGAATGGGACTGATATGTGATTGGAGCATACAATGGAGGGGGTTGTCCTTCAAGGGTTATGCTAATTTAACGTTTATTGGCTGCTGTTTATGTCAGTAAAGTGAAGAGAAGCATAATCAGAAGCCTCTGTGGACTGACATAGAATAGCAAGACGGGAGACGCAGCGTCAGGTAAGTGGTAATTAATTTTTTTAAACACGTTTTTCTTTGTTTTTGTATTTTTGTTTTCCTCCCGCTGACACCCTACCATGTCGCATTGGGAGCAACCACCATGTGGGTTTGTGGGAGACAAACATTGCTCAAACACTTTTAGCAGGAGAAGGCTTTTGCCGAAATTCTTTGGCAAAAGCATTTTTGCTCAGAAAACAACTCCTGCAAGCAAGCTTGGGTGTTGTTGCCAAACTTAGCTCAACTTTGAAGGTGATATTGAAGGGGTCTATACATTTTGAAGTATCTATAGCCGTACTCCTGTAGTGCTCTGTTACGTACTCTTACATGCCTTCGTGAATTGGCCCCAAAATATCTAAAAGCTGTATAAAATAGGAATATGAAGTGAACATTCTTATTCAATAAGTACAAGTAGAAAGGGTGTGTCCTCTTTGCAGTTTCACCAGTGGCTTGATGAAATTTGAGGGCGCCATTGCGAAGTGTATGAAGGGGGCCCCCCACGCTCCAGAACCAGTCAGGAGTTCCCAGGCCAGGGGCCCGCCGCCTCCCGCGCACAGTGTCAGAATAGCCCCGCTGGAGCTCGGACCTCCCACGCCACGGGGGCTCCGCGAGCTGTTGTAACGCCACTGAGTTTTACTAATATTGAGTTGGAAGTTTCAATGTGGATTTGCAAAAGCATGTAAGAGAATGTAAAGTGTACTCCAGTAGTTCTGTTTCCTTTACTCGTGATTACTTTTGGCAATCAGCCCGAAGTCTGAAACTCTGCCCTAGTCATAAGGTGACCTAGGTTTTCTCTATGCAATATAATGTACAATATTTTCCAGCAGGGTCGGAGTAAGTTGAATTTATGGTACAACTATCATGTATTAATAGCCATGCTACCATGCTAGCTCGTTTACACCATGAGAGGCAGGGTCCCCTTAAATGTGGTCTAGAGTTTTAGCTAAATAACTTTAGTAAGGTGTCTGACTTGAGAATCCTCCCTGCCTTCAACCTCTGAATATATTGCCAGGCACAGTGTCTCTCAGATGAACCAGAGATCCATTCCAACAGTTGGAATGCCAGAGTGGTAGTGTTCTGGCAGGCGTAGTTCTCTTTCTAATCTTGAGCACTTTATTTTATATCCTTCTGCTGAGAGATCTATATTTTGTGTTCCTGTCTTGGGGTCAGACTTCTATTTCCTTTTCCCTATGGATCACACAAACCCTCTTTTTTGTGGAGTGGCTGGCACTCTCCTAGCACAATATCTCACTGCAGATTTTCCCTGTACACGAAAAAATATAGCACTATTTATTCAGGGAAAGTGTTCAGAACGAAAACAACTGTCCAACTCAGAGCACCAGCTGTGATTTGTTGGTATCCATTCCCTCCCTGAGGTTGTCTAGGACCGAGAGAACTACGGACTCCGTAGAGTGTGCGGGCGGAAGCCAGTCTGGCGGGGAGCCAAAATCCCATACTCCTCCACAAAGGTGCTCAGGGACCTGGTGACATGGCGTTCGAGCACCTTAGCCAGGAATGGTAGGAGGGAGATAGGGCGGTAGTTGGCGGGGATCGAAGGGTCTGCGCTAGGTTTTTTTAAAATGGGGACAATAACAGCGGCTTTCAGTGGAGTGGCAACAACCCCCTGGGAAAGGGAACTGTTAAGGAAGTGAAGGGGGGGGTCTGGACAGGTTGTATAAATGTGGCGAAGGATATGCGCAGGGCAAGTGTCTAATGGGGATCCGGATTTAACAAGAGGAATTATTGAGGTCAAAGAATCTTTAGTCAGGGGAGGAAAGGCATCAAGTTGTCCATTAGGTGGAGGACACTGAGGGTCAACAAAAGTCGGGGGGGGGGGTGAGGGGATGTTGGCTTTAATAGTAGCAATCTTCTCGATAAAGAAATTATTTAAAGAGTGACAAAGGTCCTGGGACGGGGAAGGCTTGAGAGATGTCCTGTCGGAGAATGCCAAATTGTGGACAATCGAGAAGATTTCCCTCGGTTGATTCTCAGCTGCAAGAATCTTAGATGAAAAATAAGCCATTTTTGCAACCAGGATGGCCTTCTTATATTGAGCTAGGAGAGTGGTAAACTCAGCTCTGAGTGAGGGTGAATAGTTCCTCCTCCAGGCACGCTCGGCACGGCGTACTGCAAGTTTGGTGGTTTTAAGATTCTTGTTAAACCACAAGTTGGCATCTTTCTCCCGTTTAGAGGTCACCCGCTTCAGCGGGGTGATGGAATCACAGCTAGAGGAGAGCCAGGGTTCAATGGCAACGGCCTGGGAATGAGTGGAAAGGCCTTGTAAGGTAGGGTAGGAGGAGGCTAATAATGCAGATAGATTCTCCGGGTCCACTCGGCTCCATGAGCGGACCTAAACATTCTTTGGAAGCGGGGGCTTGATAGTGGGATTGATGGGAAGGGTAAACGAAATCAGGTGATGGTCGGACCAGGTGCATGGCAAGATGGACAGAGAGTCTATCGGACAGTTCAAGGACCAAATCTGATCTAGGATGTGTCCTTTGACGTGAGTAGGAGAATGAACATGTGATACGAAATTGAGGGCTTGGAGTGTATCTGAGAATTCTCTAGAGGACGGACATTCCGCTGGATCTGAAGGCCAAAAGTTAAAATCTCCCAGTAATAAAATGGAAGAGTTATTGACCGTCAGTGTGGATAGTACCTCCTGAAAGTCAGGCAGAAAAGATAAGGGTGATTGAGGGGGGCGGTAAGTGAGAACACAAGTAAGAGGGGGAGTGGTAGAAGTAGTGCGAATGGCAAGGTACTCTGTTGTAGCAATATCTGGCAGAGGTAGACATTGGAAGGGGAGGTCGGTCCGGGCGATGACCGCTACGCCGCCCCCATTCCTACCATTGGAACGATCTGCTCGAAGAGCATAGTATGGAGCGGGAAGAGTGGCCAGTAAGGTAGGGAGAGAGTCCTCACTGAACCAAGTCTCTGTTAGGAAGAGGAGATCAGGTGCGTGGAGGTCAAGCAGTACCGACAGTTCGTGTGAGTGGGCCACTGCTGACCGGGTGTTGAGATAATAGGCCAAAAGAGTCCTAAGTGAGACTGGGCTGGCGTCTTCTCTGAGAGAGTGAGATGGAGTGGGGGGAGCGAGAGGGTTGGAAGATGAAGGAAAGGGGGACAGGTCATGTGAAGATATGAGAGAGCAAGTGGAGGCGGGGAGGGGCCAGGGGCCATGAAGACTGCAGAGTTGTGAGGAAGAGTAAGTGATGATTTGAGCAGAGTGACATGCCCCTAGCCCCGGTCGGCCGCGGACGGGCGCAGACGGGCTTGCCTTAGGCGCGCCTACGGCGCGCATTCGGCGCGCCCGCTGCGCTCGTCCGCTGCGCGTCCGAAATCTACACATGATTTATGGATCTGTAAGAGGGGGCGGAGGGGCGTGGCCTCGAAAAGGGGCGTGGCCGCGGCAAGCGCCGGAAATGGCGCCAAGAGTGTCCCGGTACCAACAACCGTGGCAACGCTAGATCCGCTGCACGGGTGGTCTGGGCGAATGAGGTCTGCAAGCAGCAGTTTAAAGGAGCAGAAGGTGAGTGAATTAAAAGTACAAGAAATAGGGTGACACTCAAATTTTAAAATCAATTACACAAGATTCATGCTCCCGGCTTTCCGCCTCAGGAGTATCTGTCAATCTGCCTAGGCGTTCGTATTCAGTGCCTTTTAAGGGCTAGAAAGGGGGCGTGGCCTCGAAAAGGGGCGTGGCCGCGGCAAGCGCCGGAAATGGCGCCAAGAGTGTCCCGGTACCAACAACCGTGGCAACGCTAGATCCGCTGCACGGGTGGTCTGGGCGAATGAGGTCTGCAAGCGAACAAAGCAAACACAAGGAGATGATGGACGAAGTGCTGAAACTTTTCAGACACTCACCCCCAGTTGCAGATCTGGGTTGAATCCATCATCGTTCTTAAGCTCACTTCGCCAGCTCAGTTCAGTCCCAGCTATATGCAAATCAGTCCTGACCCTGTGCCTCATGGGAACAGTCCAGCCAAAACTGCCAAGCCAGGTCCTCCCTGGTCCAAAAACAAGCATCCTGAGACCAGTTTCGGGGTATCACCACTCATCAGCCAGGTTTGTTTGAATTCAGTGGCAAAGTGAGCAAGGGACCCATGTCTGGGCATATCCAGCGCACTTAGGTCAAGAAAGCAAGGGGAGAGCAAGAACATATTCTAGGGTCCTTGGGCCTCCAACAATGTATGCATTAGTAAATATGAGGTATAGACCTGCACTGGTTCTAGGGCAGGAACCTGCTGCTGGGAGCCCGGTGATGCCCAAAAATTCATCTTTCATCTCTTGGAGCCCCTCTTCAGTCCATCCAGAAACGTCCTCATCTTCCCGTTGGAAATCCCTCAGTTGGCACTCAGTCACCTTCTGCTGGCTTTTCGTGAGGGCCTTTAGTTTTCAGTCACAGGTCGTTTGTTGGCTCTCAGGAGCACTTTCGAAACCCTTTGGGTTTAAAACAAAACATTTAAATTACCTAGGAGGTATTTAGTAAGTGACGATTTTGTTTTCAAACTGCCTGGTAAAGTTTATTCATAGATGTATTTCCTGGATGATGAATTTAAGGTCCAAGGAGCCCAATACACTTTTCCAGGGATATTGAGTCATTTACGATCTTAATACACAAATCTCTCCACTACTCAGATCTCCACCCCGAGGAGCAGATTTATCAGCACTTTGTGCCGGTGCAAAAGAAAAGGTGACACAACCTGGTGTAAACTGCTGTTAAAGTCTTTTCTTTCCACCACACATCTTTATATGCGCTTTGCCCTAAATGTAACACAAATAGAGCGTTGTACTGCTTTGTGCTTTTTTTTGCAGAATTGTGCATCAATGGGGTGTCCAATTGGTGTATATGAGCATTTCCACGCTACTATCCACGCTTTTTATGCGAAGCCCAATATGCACACAATGGTTAACAACACTTTATGCCAAAAATGTATACCTCCACCAAACGTTTCACACATTGTATGTGTGCTGCAGTGTACAACACACATACAGTATGGGAACAGTTAAAGTATGTCTTAGCATAGTATTTTGTACTGGAATGGTATTGTTCCATTGCAAAGTCTATGCTAGACACCATGCACACCCCTGTTCACTATCGTGCAAAGGTCTGTGTATAGCACCAGGCAGACTGAGAGAGCACCAGCACTGGAGACAAGAGGGCAGCAGCGCCATATCTCAGTAGATAAGTCAATGCCCTGCACTCTCCTACTAGCGCAACGCATCACCGCCACTCTTGTTGCGTTGCGCAACAAATGAGCAAGTATCCCCCTAAATATCAACATGCAGAATTCGGCAATCCCATCATGAAGCTCGCACCAACACCAGTAGCTTCACACTGTTTCCCCAGAAAATGAACCCAGCACAAACAAAAGGAGACATAATTTGTGCAGAGAGTGATAAAACATACATTGAAGAAATCGTGGTATTTGGAAATTAAGTGCTGGTAGAAATGTTTGCGGAACATTATATCACCTAGGCAACAAAGGCTCGCGCAAGGTCGTGATTCGTGGCATGCGTTACCTTCCCACAACGTGGTGGCACAGGTCTCTTTTCGTACTTCTTTTTACGATGAAGTGGCCGATATAGGGATGGGAATGCCAAATTATGATTATTATTATTATTTTGAGTTTTATATAGCGCTAGCAAGACCCGATGGTATCAGAGCGCTTCACATGTTATGTGATAACGTTTACAGGAGGTGTATGAGGGGATTCATAAGAGTTATAGTTGAACAATACAGCGTTAAGTGAAGTCACACAAGTATAACACAAGGGCGCAATGAGAAATGGCATTGAGGACAGAGGACTGGCATTCTAAACCCCCCTCATTCTTTCTGCGTGCTCCTCTGGCCTGATGGTACCCTTTTAGATCATTGCACCATTGTCTTAATGCATCATACACACATAAAGAGTAAATAAAAAGCTTCCGAACACAACCACATGCAGATCTGCCAGTCTTGGCATCATTTCCACCCTGTGATCTAATGGAGGAGGGGGAGTGCCTGCAGGGGCCAGGGTTCTGAAGAAAGGGATGCTCCCTCACAGTGGTTTCAGGTTTGGGGCTGGAGCTTCAACAGGTATTTGTCTTTAGCAGTTGCAGTCTTCGGTCTAGATCAGGGCTTCCACATCAGCGATGATGGCTGTTCTTCTTGGGACAGCTCCAACTTCAAGCAGCACCAGTCTTTCGGGCACACAAAACAGTGCTGGACAACACAATGCTGTTTCTCACTTCAATGGCTTGGGGCAGTCAACAGACCAGTGGCGTAGCTAGGCACTTTGACGTCCATGGCCCCCGTTTGCTGGCAATGATTCCTACGTAAGAGCGGTGCCGCCCCCCAAAACTCGTGCTAACTGGGGTGGACCCCCCCCCTCTCTCTTGCTACGACACTGAACCGGACCCACTCAATGAGACCCCACACAACATAGGTCACTGCTGACTTCGCTCCTACTGCCAGCCAGCTTTTTCTAGCTGTTTCTCATGCCAGGACCTTGTTGGGATTTGCCTCCTGGATGTTCTCTCCTGCTGCAGGTCTAGCGACTCTCCTTCCCTCTCTCAGAAGGCAGACAGGCTTCCCGGTGCACGACAGACCCTCAACTTTTACACCAATAAAAGCAGACTTCATTTGCAACCCCCTCACCTCTGGGAGACTAGCTATCATACAGACCTCAGCGCTGATCACACTGCAATCTTACAAGTACTCTGGTAAGCACTCCTTTCCTTAGTCCAAAAGAACTTGGAACTGGAAGAAAGATGGCTGGTTTGGGTACTACTTTTAAACTCATATTCCAGAAAACAAATGTGGATCTGCTGTCCAAGGCTTTGGAACTGGTTGGTCTGATTCTGTTTCAAATGCCATTTTTTGACTGTCTCTCAAGCACAGCCTTTGTACAAGGTCATGGCTCGAATAGAAGGCAGCGATGATGTTGGCTGTAAGCAGGTATATGGAAGACAAGGGCACAATGAAGTGTGAGATCTCTGCACCTGGCAGTCATCAGCCTTCCTGCAGCAATAACCAGGGGCAGGCAGAATAGCAGTCACTGCCTAGAACATTTCTCACCTTGAATAACATAAACTGCAATCCCACCCCACACCCCTATCAACTACCAGACAGCAGAGCCCAGAAGGAGCTAATCAGGAGTCCTTTGCTAACAAAAATCATGGAATTTCTAAAGATAGCTCTGTCTCCATCCTCTTCACCTCTTTGGCAGACTCTCTACCCTACAGGGATGCATGCAATACACTTCTCTGGGGAAGCTGTCCTCATCGCCCATCTTGCCTATTAAAGGATAAGGGTATTCAACAACACCACTGACTTCGAACATTCAGACATACTCATAACCCTACTGTACCAGTGCTACACACACCATACATGTGCACACACACAATAAAACACAGGATACAAGCACAAGGTTCTGAGCATACACATAACAGCAGATGTTTATAGAGGAAACCTGATGGATCATATAAAATGGTCTTAGACTAAAGAAATTTAAACTCACACCCATGTACATGTGCTGTGTAAAATGCTCATAGTAGAGGACTAATGAAGAAGCTGGCCCGTAAAGAATATATAACAACCCTGGACATCTACAGTAGTTTGTCAGTCAAAACATAGCGCCTGAAAGTGAGTAGCTACCTGTTTTCTCATTTAGTGGATTTCATTTCAATTTTAAACAATTATTGATGGGTTATAAGAATAGTCCTGGTTTATTTGCAGGACATTGACCACTTTACTTCACACGTGATGACTTACAACAACACCTGACTAGGGTGGACCGGACAGTGACAATACTAACTTCAAGTGGTTACAAAATGTAATTTAAAAAATCTAAAATAACTGACTTGAATGTGATTTTCCTCTGATATGATTTATCCAGTGATGGTAGGGGTCTGACACCAAACTTCTTACAGAAGTGCGCTGCCGTACGGCCTCCAAACACATTAAGAAAGTAACAAGCCATGATGAGATTTCTTAACTTCAGAAGGAATTACTTGCCAAATTTTGCTGAGCGACTGAAGCCCTTGTACACCCAAAATTCTCCCTCATTTTTGGAAAAACATTGGATTGAAAAACACAGTTATCTTGCATGGAATCCAGTAGACATACTAAAGACTAAGGGCCCGATTATGAGTTTGGCGCTGCTGCGCCAGCTCAACGCTGGCTCCGCTGCACCAAACCCATACATAGACTACCGGCCGTGTTACGCGTTGTAAAAGTACAACTTGTACAACGGTTGGCGGTCCTTTGGCCTTTCCCTTGAAAATTGGCACTGCAATGGGAATGGCCAAAAAGTTCCAGCACAGCATGGATACTGACATACTGTGCCCCCCTGAATGTATCTCCATGGCGGGGGGACATTGGGGCCCTGTAAGGTTCCCCTTGTTCATGCACAGCCAGCCTCTGAAAAAGTTGGCGGTCCAGGAACTCGCAATAAACTGAGCGGGACTGCGCCAGTCCCTGCTCAGCATAATGTGTTGTGGCGCTCCTGCACCACCGCCAGGGAACGAGTGCTCCCTGGCGCAGCCGGTGGTCCACCGCCCCTAAATCTCTAACAGTCGTTATATGGCAGACGATGGACCGCCTGCGTGAGTCTGGAGGTCGCAAGACCACCAGACTCAGTATCGGGCCCTAAATATTTAGAAACCAGGGATAACAAAATAAACCTAGCTATTGGAATAGTTCCAAGTTCCTTTGGCTACACATACATAGTTTACAATGAAGGACCGACAGTTCCTATTGACCCCTATACAGAAAATTCTTACTGTGGTGCAGCAGCGATTTTGAAAGAATGCCCTTTGTCATAATGGAAGCTAATAAATAAAGTTTCTCCTAATCCTACTCTAGAACTGATGCCAAAAGAAAGCATTCCTAATGCTTGCGCTCTACACCTGCGTTGGGTACAGTAGGCCGTGTCTTTAAGGGTAGTTGGCATAAAATGTGAGTATGAACTAAAACTCTGCACTCAAGAATTTCTACAATATACACAAAATATATCACAAACTCCTAATAATCTACCCAATAAGAACTATAAGAGCATCTTTTATACATGCACCTCTGCAGAACCTGCGGTTGGTACTAAACAGAAATATTCTGCTGCTTGTGCTACAGTTCAATTTTTTGAAAAAACGAATTTAGAACACTACATACTCGTTCTAAGCTCTTAAGTGATTGCCCTGCAGAGCTCGCAGAAATTCATGTGTTGGTCGTACTACACAGGGGCGTAACACAGGCCCCCGCATCCCCCGCGGTGCGGGGGGCCCCAAGCTCCAGGGGGCCCCCTCAGCACAATGCTCTGGCCCGGGAGCTCCTGATTGAGCCCCGAGGGTGCCCCTCCACATACCTTGCAGGGGGGCCCCCTCAAGTTTCGTTACGCCACTGGTACTACAGAAGGCTGATCAATCAGTTCCCACACTAATTGTATCAGATTCATACTTCTCTGTGCAAAGCGTACAATGTTGACTTAGCACATTGGCAGTTGAATGGATTTAGAGTTGCAGAAGGGACATCAATTTATAATAAACAGCTCTGGGTAAAGGCGGCTGTCATAAAAGGCAAGCTTCCTTTGCGACATGCTCATCATACAATGAAAATTGAGGGTGTCCATGCTAAAGCGAACTGTGCAGCCGACTTAGCCACAAAGGCAGGGGATCATACTTCTAAAGTAGCAGCAGTAACCAAATCTCAAACCAAGATCGATGCAGACATTCAGGCAGAGATATAAACAACAGCTAAGGGTGAAAGACCTCCAGACGACATTCCCTGCAAATACTACAACACCGTTAATCAAGATTGTCTCAAAGGATTTGTTAGGTTCTTTTACTGCGAGGGATGCACATTCTGCAAGCCAGGGGGCTGTTCCACCCCCTCCCTGGGTTTACCCTTAGAATCAGTCATTGCCATCCAAAACCCAAATATTCTTCTAGATGCTTCCCCTGACAACTTGCCTCCCAGTGGAGATAATCCCCGGGTATTGATACTGCCTCAAGTCAAAAGGAAAAGACGAAACAACACCATAAAAACTGCCATTGGAGCCCAAAAAACATACAAAATCTAGTAATCCTTCAGTTGGTCCTGACTCATACATTCCTCTAGATATTAAAGCTGCCCTAATGGAGGTGTGTAAACCCCTTTTTCAAACCTAAAATCTCACTTGTTTTTTATCTTTGGAATGAGATTTCCACCCAGTTGAATCTTCTAGGGCGGCGGTACTCAAAGTACGGCCCGTGGGCCACTTGCGGACCGCCAGGTCATTCCATGCAGCCCCCGCGGAATCAGCAGGCACAGAATCAGCATGATTTCTGCCTGTTGTAATTCCTCACGCCGCATTTGCCCAGAAAAGCATGAAAGGGGCATGCGATGACAACCAGTGTCTTGCATGCTCACCCATAGCCCCCCGCCCTCACCTCAGGGGCGTAACACAGGCCCTCACAGCCCCAGCGGTGGGGGGGGGGTGGGCAAGCTCCAGGGGGCCCATTCGGCACTGCACTCTGGCCAGAGAGCTCCTGATTGAGCCTGGAGGGGGGCCCTCTGTGTACCGTGCAGGGAGGCCCCCTCAATTTTCGTTACGCCAGTGCCTCACCTGCCTCTCTGGTGTCACTTGCTCCCCTGCCACTGAGTACCTTGGCTGTGCTACTTGTACGTGCCGCTCACAGACAGGGTGGCCTCTTTCATCTCTCAATTAGTGTCACTAAAACAGAGCTGTCTCTGTAGTTAAAATCATGTTTTTAAGGCCCCGGGTTAGGGTTTCAGCCGAGCCCGCACTTTGCTTCCTCATCGTCTCAGAGCAGACATGTGATGTAAACAGAATAAATAAAATACGGATCCAGCAAAGTCCTCACATGGACCCGTGGGCTGCGTCTAGCCTTTTGTTTCATGGCATGGGTTCACCTTAGGTACATGGGATGCTACAGGCTCTCGGTTCACAACAGTGGTGCTACAGAAAGTTTACAGGTAAAATGAGGGGAGATGCAGTTTATACACAAAGTTATATTCCTCGGAAGCAGCCCAGCAGGATAAATGTGTATAAATCCCAGCTTCCCCACTTTATTAAATTGTGCGACTCTGAGTAAAATTTATGTGCCTGTGATGCGGCAAATATTTCTAACATTTTTTAACAGGCAATTCAGCTTGCTTTGAGCATTGCTTTGGAAAGTGTTTTACCTTTCAGTCATCCCACACTACCCGTCTGAGTCGTGGCACAGATGTAGCATCAGGTCTTTTATGCTGCAGAATTGAACAGCAAATAGTTATTGGCTTTGGCACGCCTTAGGTAGAGTCAGAGCTGAGGGGACAGGGCACCGTGTGAACATAGAAGTGAATGGGCAGGGGCAGAATGAAACGGTAGAGGTAAGGGGAAGGGGCACAGAAAGGAAAAATAGAGGGGCTGGCAGATCTGTATGAGTAAAGCATAAAAGCAGACTGAGACGTGCAGTGAGGAGGTATGGAAAGTTTAGGGGTTAATAGAAGAGAGCGAGGGAGTGGGAGCAACGCTAAATATGAGCGCAGAGTAAGGGTATTGCAGGTTATGAGGAGTGTGAGGGGGCAGGAGCAGAGTAAGGACACGAAGAGTGGGCTGATTTGCACGTAAGGACTATACTGAGTGATAGATACGGAAGGTGAGTGCCATGTCAAGGACATTGCAAGGAAATAGTGAAGGGTACGACACAATAATGGAAGCAACAGCTATGAGCTAGCGGCAGAGTGAAGGGAAGCAGCGAAGTGAAGGTATAAAGCAGAACTGCAGGAAGGACAAAGGGACTGGCTTATCAGTAGAGTAAACCTTCAGCAGAGCGAAGGGTACAGGCACTGAGTGACGTATAGGGCCCAACGAGAGGGTAGGCACAGAGTGGTGCGTTAGCATGCAATGAGAGCTTAGGCGTAGGATGATGCTTTAGGGCCCAACGAGAGGGTAGGCATAGAGTGGTGCGTTAGCATGCAATGAGAGCTTACGTGTAGGATGATGTGTTAGGGCACAATGAGAGAGTAGGCATAGAGTGGTGCGTTAGCATACAATGGGAGCTTAGGCGTAGGATGATGTGTTAGGGCCCAACGAGAGGGTAGGCATAGAGTGGTGCGTTAGCATGCAATGAGAGCTTAGGTGTAGGATGATGTGTTAGGGCACAATGAGAGGGTAGGCACAGAGTGGTGCGTTAGCATGCAATGAGAGCTTAGGCGTAGGATGATGCTTTAGGGCCCAACGAGAGGGTAGGCACAGAGTGGTGCGTTAGCATGCAATGAGAGCTTACGTGTAGGATGATGTGTTAGGGCACAATGACAGGGTAGGCATAGAGTGGTGCGTTAGCATGCAATGAGAGCTTAGGCGTAGGATGATGCTTTAGGGCCCAACGAGAGGGTAGGCATAGAGTGGTGCGTTAGCATGCAATGAGAGCTTAGGCGTAGGATGATGTGTTAGGGCACAATGAGAGGGTAGGCATAGAGTGGTGCGTTAGCATACAATGAGAGCTTAGGCGTAGGATGATGTGTTAGGGCACAATGAGAGGGTAGGCATAGAGTGGTGCGTTAGCATGCAATGAGAGCTTAGGCGTAGGATGATGTGTTAGGGCACAATGAGAGGGTAGGCATAGAGTGGTGCGTTAGCATGCAATGAGAGCTTAGGCGTAGGATGATGTGTTAGGGCACAATGAGAGGGTAGGCATAGAGTGGTGCGTTAGCATACAATGAGAGCTTAGGCGTAGGATGATGTGTTAGGGCACAATGAGAGGGTAGGCATAGAGTGGTGCTTTAGCATGCAATGAGAGCTTAGGCGTAGGATGATGTGTTAGGGCACAATGAGAGGGTAGGCAGCTTGATAGGGTATGAGGACAGTGAGTAAAATAATGCTGAATAAAGTAGACACGTGTGGCACCAAAAAGGTCTGGCCAGATAGGGGTAGAGTGTGATGGAGGGAGAGCAGGAGCAGCATTAAGAACTCAAGGTGTGGAGAGAGTGAGCGCAGTATGAGAAGCTGAGGCAAGACTAGGTGCAAAATGACAGGCTGTGAGCATAGTGAAACAGAAGGACCAAGAAATGGTTATATGCAGAGTGAAGAGGGGTAGAATAATGAGGTTGGAGGGTCAGACAGAGGAAGCTTATGAGCAGAGCAAAGAGGTACTGGGAGCAGATTGAGATGATAGTAATAGAAAGCGGGGGTAGGGACAGTGCGAGAGGCATTTATGAGATAAGGAAGGAACCAAAAGTAGGGGGAGAGGTATAATGAGTGGTATACAGTGAGGGTAAAACAAAAGGAGAAGAGTAAAGTTGTGAGAGTGACAGGCTGCGGGACAAGTCAGGGAAAAAGTGAATTATTAATGTCAAAGTGGTGGGTAGAGGTAGGATTAGGGGGTAAAGTAGAGGAATATGGCAAGCATGAAACAGTCATAAGGTAGGGTCCGAGTTCGAGCGCAGGGTCAGAGTGAATGCATAGGATCACAGCGGACCCTATGAGCAGAGTCATTGAGGGTAGGGCACAGGGAAGGATTTATTTATTTATTTATTTATTTTATTTATTTGAAAAGTTTTATATAGCGCTGGCTAGACCCGGAGGTATCAGAGCGCTTTACATGAGGACGAGCATTGTTTCAGAGCATAGTTACAAGTTACATAGTTACAAGTTACACAGTAACAAGTTACACAGTTTCAGAGCATAGTTACAAGTTGCTGGAGCGTAGTTACATGCGTTAAAAACATACGTAAGGGTAAAAGCAGGTAAGGGGAGAGATTCAGGGGAGAGGGGATAGGAGCAGGGGAGCTAGACAAAGAATGAAAGAGGTGGGGTAGGGTGAAAGAAACACAACCGGGAGATGAGTAAAAACAGTGTCCAACGTCCGGTGTGCTGTGATTCCAGAGGAAATAGTATCATTCCCACACCTCCGCTGTGTGTGGCACCTGCCACCTACATCGGTTTGCCGTTCTAAAAGGGTTGTCGGAGGTTGATTGGCTGAATGAGATACCAGCGCTGAAACCATCTTTTCCCCCCAAAGATCCCCCTAGTTTTGCATCTCCTTCACAGGACCAAATAATCACACATCCCCTTCATTTTGTACTATGGAACGTTGCCGGCATAAAGAATAAATTGAGTAACCGTAACTGGCTAGAAATATTAAGGACATTCATATGGTTTGCTGTCAAGAGACGTGGTCTCAGGAGGACTTTTTTATTGATGGTTTTCAATCCTTCTGTTTAACAGCTTTACCATCTACTTCAGGCCGGGTTAAGGGGGGTTTGTAGATTTTTGTTTCCTTAAAGAATGAGCACTTGAAATCAGAAAAGTGATGGGGTTCATCCTGCTCCCAAATTATGCACCTTGAAATTCCAGGTTTACTGGATATGCTTTTGATTAATTTTTTATTATTTTGTAAATTACCCATTTAATTTGTTCAAGGACCTAGATACATTTGTTTCAAAATAGCTCTTGAGTCACCCAGGCAGGGAGGCAATTCTATGGGTGGGCGATTTGAACTCCATTGTCTACCCCACAGGGATTAAGCGGGTTTGTAAGGTCTCAGATGGATCCAACGAACATGTGACCCATTTTTTGCACACGCTGTATGGGGACACCTTGAATCAATGGTATGGTATGTTAAAAAATGCTTATAAAGCGCACATACACCAGACGGTTTATTGGCGCTAGGGTCAAGGGAACCCTGCGGCTGAGTGAATCATTCATAGGTCTGGTGGAACAACCAAGTTTTTAGAAGTTTCCTGAATTGAGTGTAAATTGTCGTGGATCTAATGTTCAAAGGAAGAGAGTTCCAAAAGAGAGGGACCAAAACGGGAAATCTTAGTCTACTTAATTTTTGGCGTTTAAAGGAGGGAGTAGCCAAGAGGTAAAGGTGGAAAGACCTAAGATCCTGAGTGGGATCATATCTCTGAACCGGAGTAGATACAAATTCTGGGCAAATACCATGGAGAGCTTTAAAGATGAGGCATCCCATCTTGAATGTACAGCGTTCGACTACGGGGAGCCAATGAAGCTTCTTCCATAGGGGGTAACGTGGTGCCATCTCGGCTGAGGATAAATTTATCTAGCAGCCTGGTTTTGTATCATGTATCATGAAGTTTAATCTTCACTGTAAGCTGACTTTTCTAATGAAAAGGCGCCCCTCTGTCCCACATTTATGGGCAAAGGAAACAGTTCCATAATTGATTTTATGATCTTTTATCCTCATATAGTTCCATATCTCCTTGATTCCTACACAATGCTTTCAACTTTGAGCGACCACAATCCTATTGTTCTAGTCCTTTCAGGTCAAATCCACTAGATCTGTTATCAAATCAACAGGGACTAATTGTCCCATCGAATTAAAATATCCAGCCAATAAGAATATCCATCTTAAATGGGCCAAAATTGATCCAAATAAATTTTAGAGCATCTTTATCTCCCGGAGCCACCAGGACATTATGATCTGTCAGACAGAGGGTGTCACTCCTGTCGATATAGCCCAGAGCTTTGTGCCATTTGTAATAAAGCTGCTAACCAATTTGTAATTCATGTTAAACCCATAGAGTCCCGTCCTTTTCAATGCTTCTCCTCAAATTGCACAGCAGCCTTAAAACTGCTCATGGAGGCTCCTAAGGAATTCCCATGTAACGCTGACAAATTTAATTGCTTAGGACTTTGTATAAAGCAGTTGTTGCTGCTTGGACGCAGGAAGGAGGGACCAGGCCTGGGATGACCTACTTATGGCTTCACCATTACACGACTTTAAGGCTTTTTTGGAAGTTACTAATAGGTCTAATCCCCTCAGATAGAACGCCATATCCCAGCCGGGCAACACCTGTGGGGTATGAGATTTCCAGGAGAGATGGCACTTCAAGCAGGAAAAAGGAGAAAGACAATCCTGGGTTTTAAAAGTATTTAAGTATATATTTCTAAGTATAAATACAAGGAGCCCACAGCTGCAGGTCTGGCAGCAAGAAGATCCACAGTCTACTGACTCAACTGAGAGTCAGAACATGATTAATAAAGCTCAGTGAGATTTGAAAGACAACATGCATCTGCACACAGAACAAAGCTGTCTGCATGCTGATGCCAGTTTTGAAGATAAACAGAATGTCATAGTCATGGACATTCTGAAAGAGCGGAATGCTCTGCGCGTGAGTGAGTCAGGGAACGGACCACTCACTCGCGTGCACAAGCTGCCTGCGAGAATGCTTACAATGTCTCAATAATGATTAAGAATCACAGTACAACAACCTGTTTAATCCAAGATAAGCAATTGGTTTCCCCAACCCCAGATTAAGTCCTAGCCCTGACAATGCCATTACCATAGATATGACAATGGCAGCCATCTCTAAGTCCTCCTCAAGCGAAGCCCCACGGCCTGACTGACGTTTTTAAATAAAACCCTGTCTTTTGGGCACCACTTTACAAACTTTTTTCGTATTGTGGTCTTAGGTCAGATCCCTTTTTCATGGAGGGATTCTACTATAGTCTCAATCCTCTTGGATTCTTCGGCTAAAATCATGGGGAGGGTAATCCTTCACCTCCTAAAGATACGGGTAGCAGTACTAAGTTATTTTCAGAGGTTCAATTTGGTTTCAGCCCTGGTGTTGGAACCGTGGAATAATCTTTAAACCTCCTCATGATGGCAAGTAAATATGTGCAAGCCAAGAGTGGGGGCAATCCAAATGGCTTTTATGGACTTGGCCAGTGCTTTTGATCTGATTGACAGGGGGAAGCTCTGGACAAAGATGTGGTACATCCATTTTTAGGCTCACAGAGAGAGTCTTTTTTAATCTTTTTGGATACAACAAAGAATTGTATTGTTGTTGCTTCACTATGAGGAGCCAGATCCCAGGAGGAGTGCCAGATAACTCATCATTATTTCTGGTGGGTCAACCATTATAGCTGCTTTTGCAGCATAGGGTTTAGATGATTGTATGTGATCAGGTGTGGTACTTGTATGGTGTTATTGAAAATATATTGGTATGTGTGTGTTTGACATTAGAGATGGGAGTCACAAGGTTTAGTGTAAATGTAAATGTTCTCCAAAGCACAATATCAATTGCTTTATGGCTTAGTGTAAGCAATTTTGCATCGTGAAATTGACATGAACATTATATAACAAATTGTAATGTGATATGAGATGTCACACAATTATTTATTCTGATATGTGCTTTTATGATGTTTTTATAAATAGATTCAAAGCTTTAGGAAATATAAAGTTTCTCTTCCAGAAGAAGGTGGTTGGAACAATTGAATCCACCGAAACGTGTCACCCTGCTACAACAATTGCACTAAATCGAATCTATCCTGGTCAATAGAGGATTAGTACATAATGATGGTTTGACCACGGAATTGCTGTTGGATTAATGCCGCTAATAACAAAATTTGAACGTCTAAATATATTCTGTCATAATCTATTTTATATTTATGATTGTATGATTTTGTGTATGTCATTTTCCATATTGGAAGCCAACTCACAGTGCTATATTTGATGTGTTTTTATTTCATGTATTTTATATTATTTTTTAAGTGAAATTTAATGAATAAAACATTTGTACATTTGTATATTGGCTTTGGTGAACTGGTGACATTTTCTGGTGATAGTGGTATGTTTGGCATGAGTGTGGCATACGTTGCAGATAGTGTGTTCTGAATATTAACCAGTGGAATTTTTGTTTTGACTTACTGTCATATTGGAGTCCTGTCCCTTTGGTTCAGGAGGACCCCTCTCTTCTGTTTGAGATTTAGTGCACAGCCCTTGTGGCTGGAGAGTTAGGCCCTGTGCCTTTTTTGAGTGCTTTGTGCACCCCTTGCGAATTAGGTGGATGGATAAGCTTAAAATCTTTAGTGACGATCAGTACAATAAAATAATTATTACCAAAAATGGAAATAGATTTACCGTGATTTCAAGCAAAAGTGAAAAATGGGGCATATTAATGAATTTAAAGAAAACATTTATAAAAACTGATGCCCATGCGGATTTCGTCATTGAGTATGTTAAAATAGAGGTTATACCCATAGGCCTGCAAGTACGTAATGAACCTGTCCTCTTTATAGAAAATAAAAAAAAATTGAGACATGGACCCAAATCTCTAATAGAAGTAGTAGGGATTGGATGCTACTTATAATAGAGACAACACATGAAATCATTATTCTTGAAAAAGAAGCGTTTGAGAAATTTGAGGTTGAACTTAAAGAAAAAACAGGTTTGGATGAAGCCAAGCAAAAATTGGAAGAGATTAACAGAGATGTGGATGGCTACCAAGACTATCTAATAAATAAAAACACTAATAAGTAAAAACAAATATATAAATAGGTTCAATCATGAATTAATATATCCGTTTTTAAAGGATAACTATTATGAGGAACGGAATGATCAGGGCTGGGACAAACAAACCTATAGAAGACCGCGATACACACAAGGTGGTAGGCAAAAAATCACATTTTCTGAAACCTCCGGTTCAAGTAGCGAGGAGGAACCTACACATAGGGAGGAAAATAATGGAAGAGGGCCCAATGAAGACTATGTTTTTTTTTTAGCACAGAAAACCAGGAGAGGGCGTTACAATACGAATCAGGGAAGGGGACAACCCACACGCAATCAACCCTCTCAGGAATATATGCGAACAAGAAGCCAAAGATATTGGGGGTAGACAAAGCACCTATTGTGAATCTATCGAGCAGGGTTTTGAATAAGTATGAGATAGAAGTGTTAGAAAAAGGCTTTAGTTTTGTTCCCACTGCTAATGTAAATAGATCCCAACTAGAGAAAGATCTGAGTTCTTTTTTTTATAGAAAAATAAGGCTTAGCACCTCTCTTCCCCACCATCACCTTCTCCAAAATTAACCACTCAAATTGAGTTTCTTTGTGGCCACACTCTTGGACATGGGAAACTAAAGGGGCATTCAATTTATTGGTTTTTATAGCTGATTTATGTTCTTGTAATCTGATTCTGAGTTCTCTGCCTGTCTCTCCTACATAGCCCAGTCCACAGGGGCATCTTAACAAGTAAATTACATTTTTGCTGCGGCAGTTATTCAAAGTATGTGCCACTATTGTCCTATCATTATGTGTTATATCTTTTGATATAATACACTGCGAGGACATCGAGCAATTGCCACACCTTGTGTTGCCCTTAGCCACAGTCATATCGATAGTCCTTTGTCTCTTCCCGGACTCTTCTCTATAGGTGTGTACTAACTGATTACATAGATTTGTATTTCTTTTATAAGCAAACAGGGTTTTTCTAGCCTGATTTCCTCTTCATCATTTAAAATGTTCCAATGTCTATTGATCACATTTTTAATCCTGTTGCTCATGCCATAGAATTGGCTCACAAATACTATCTTAGTCATCTCCTGTTTGTTTTTAAGTCCATTCAACATTGCATCCCCATCATAGAATCTAGCACGCTTAAAAGAGTGGGATACTAGTTTTTAGAGTACCCTCTGTTTATCAATTTTGATTTAAGAAGATTTGCGTGCTTATAAAAGGCCAGAACAATTCCTCGAAGACGGAGGAATTGACTAAAAGGGATGTTGTCCGTTTGGGACTTTGGGTGGAAACTGGAAATAGTGGAGCAAAGTATTCTTCTCCATTGGTTTTGTTTAAAGTTCCACTTCCAGTTTACCCTCAACTTTCTTGATTGTTATATCTAGGTAATCTACCCTATCCTTGCTATAATGGGCAGTAAATCTTAGATTATTGTCTCCAAGATTGAGACAATTTAGGAATTTGTTTAGCAGGTCTACGGGTCCGTCCCATATAAAAAGACATCATCAGTAAATCAGTGCCATTCTCGCACATTCTCATAAAATGGTGCCATCTAATTATACACATGTCTTTCTTCAAACTCTCCAACGTATAAACAGGCCAGACTGGGGGCACAGGTGGCCCCCATGCTGGTCCCTTTCTTCTGGAGGATTAACTGGTCCTTAAATGGGAAAATGTTGTTCCTTAGGACCATATTGGTGCACTGTACAATAAAATCCTTATTTGTTTCCTCAATCTCAATGTTTTCTAAACTCTTTCCAATTACATCAACTGTAGATTGCTGAGGTATATTTGTATAAAGATACTCAATGTCTAGTGTGACTGGACATTAAGTATCCCCATTGAAAGGCGTATTTTCCCATAAGGTGATGATGTGGATTGAGTCCCTAACATAGGATTTAAATTTACTGACAAGTGAGTTCAGGAAAAAATCCACATATTTACTCAAGGGTTCAAGCAAGAACCCTAAGCCTCTCACAATAGGTTTGTATTTATATAGCGGTTGCTACCACTTGATGGGGTTTTGAAGCTCCTTATTGGCAAGTAGCACGCTACTCTGGAACCCATAAGGATTACTGTTGAATTAGTATGGCGAAACATGAAAGTAATTTGAGTGGTGGATATGTTAGTCAGTTATTTGGATTGAGAAGGGTTGGGGAGGGGTGGAAAAGGGAAAAAGGTTGGAGTTTATATAGCGCTGGTAACCCTGATGGGGTGTTGAAACGCTTCATTGGCGAGTAGCACGCTACTCTGGAACCCATAAAGGATTAGAGGTGAATTAGTATAGTGGAATAGGGATATTGAGAAGTGAACATGTTAGTTTGTTATTTTGATTGAAAAGGATAGTGGAGGGACAGAAGAGTGAGTTTTTTTTTTTGCGGTCATAGCAGTAGGAGGAGGCTTTTTGATGAGTAAAAATGGGGTTTTGAGGGGAGGAGTCAGAGGGGAGAGTTTATAAAGGTTTGTTTTGGGGGATCGGTATGGTAAAAAGAGGCGTCAGATGATGCAAGGAGGGGTATAGTAGTAGAGAGTCTAGAAAGGGTTATTTTGGGATCATAGTAGTGGTATGTGGTTTGGGATAAATGAGAGAGTGGATGTAGAGGATATTTTGATAGATGTATAGAGTGAGAGATAGGGTAGTAGAAAGAAGTTTGAGATGAGTCAGAAGGTTGGGCCAGAGGATATATTGAGAGAAGTATAGGCATAGAAATAAGGAACTGCATTTGAAATGCTAAATTAGATGAAAGTAATAAATATATAGATCCATAAGTACATTGAAAGTATTTAGATGCATAAAGGAGGTAAGTATATATAGATTAAAGATATTGATAGAGGTACAGGATGAGAAATAGGGTAGTGCATTGGATATGCTTTTTCAGGAGAAAGGTAACAGACACACAGATCCAAGTACATGGAAAGTACAAAGATGCACAATGGAAGTAAGTACATGTAGACCAAAGATGATTATTTATTTATTTATTTACAACAACATAATTACTCTACATGTTTATACAAAGCAATACACAAAGATAGGTACATATCTATAGTGAAAATAAATACTTATATACAGAGGAATATGCTGTAAATTTCTGTTTCCGTATGGTGCTTATGTGGGGAAGAGCCAACTCTTTTTTTGTTTTTGTTTTTTAAACATCTTTTCATTGAAACTTTTCTCATTAAGTACACTAAGCACATTATAAAGTTGTTCTGCATCATATCAAGTATGGACCAACAATACTGAGAACACTATATTCTATGCATTTGTATAAAGAACAAATTATTACATATGGACATGCGGTCTACATTTACATCTTTACTCAGGCATGGATATGGTTGCCTTGTATACGTTTCTTGTTATCTCTATGTGCAATGACTGTATCATGCGTCTGAATATGATGCCTGTTTAAGTGAATCATAACTAATACCAAAAGATAGAAAAGAAAAGATCGCCATCTTTAGCTCGTGGCAGCCAATCCGTATTGCAGGTGTCGAGGAGTATGAGGGTCAATACATTACAAAATCGGGAAGAATAATAGCGAAGTCTTGTGATGTGGCAGCGGTGTGCGCAGGGGTGTCTCATTATCAGCTTACTGCGTGCGGCCCCATCATGATTGGTGGCGGCGCATAACGCCATGTAGAGTAGTAAGGGGGGAAGTGTCTCACTGCACTGGGGCCACTTCAGCGTCACTGGGGGGCTGTGAGTCTTGTTCTGCGATGTCTGGTCGTGTGAGCGTTTTGAGAAGATCATCCCAGGCCTGCGCAATCAGGTGTTTGCGCAGTCCCACAGTTTCCTCTTTGTGCAGCGTGGCACTCTCGGCTTGCGCCCATATTATAAGGGATTTCTCCCAGTTGGACGGCGCTGGAGGGTCAGTGTGCTTCCATCATTTTGTGATAAGGCGTTTTGCCGTTATCAATCCCAGATCTCTGAATCTGGATATTACTTTATTCTTTTTCGTCCATGGGTATAACCCCAGCACGCAGGTTTCCCCAATTGAACTGTAGTGGCGTCACGGTACATTTTGTCAATACGTCCACTACTGCGTGCCAGTAGGACTGTAGTGAGGTACAAGACCACAGCATGTGCAACAGATCAGCACCAATTAGTTTGCATCTGGGGCTAGCAGAAGTATCAAGGTGAAAATAGTCATTGATCTTATCTAGGGAAAGGTATGCCCTGTGTATTATGTATGTCTGGATAAGTTTAAATCTTGACTTGCTTAGTATATATGTGGAGCCGGCTACAAATATTGCCCACTCCTTGTCAGTCCACAGCTGTCCCCTGTCTGCAGCCCACTTCTCGCAAAGTCTCTTCTGTGGTTTCAATGTGTGTATTAGGAGAGCTTCCGCCAGCCAGTGTACCACATGTGAACCCTCCCCCATTACATGTAGGTATTGTATGAGTAAATATATTTGAGGCTCAGTTGTGAAGTCACCCCAGGCTGCCGTCGGGGTACTCACTATGGCCGCATGTAGTAGAAATTGGCCTGCAGGAATATAATTTTCCATGGACAGAATATCAAATGTGAGAAGGTTGCCCTCCGCATACAAATCGCCCACCGTGTCTAATCCTGCCGCATGCCATGTCTGCAGTTCAGTTTCAGACACTTTCTCTGTGCCCTTGGGGGTCCCTACTAATGGTATCAGTGGAGCATAAGGAGGCGTACCACGGGTCAGATAGAGACTTCTCCAATAACTTTTATGGGCCAATGCCAAATACATCTGGGACGGACAGGGAAGACGATTTATGTGGTGAAAGTAGTGGTATAGCTGGGATTGTGGCCATGGCGGTGTCGTAGCTGCAGTGTCCGCCAGTCCTTTCCCGCTCCTCCATTTAGACACCCACTGTAGCTGAAAAGCCAGATAGTATAATTCCATGTTCAGGACTGCTAGGCCACCGCTGCTTGTGGGCGCATTTAATTTGCTTAACGCTATTTGCGGGCTGCCTTTATTCCAGATCAAATCACGAAGAAAGCCTTCTAAGCTCTGGAGAATCCTGACAGGGACATATATTGGGAGATTTGAGAAATAATATAGCAGTCGTGGTAGAATGATAATTCTCGTCAAGGTGACACGACCCATTACACTTAGTGGCAGTGTTTTCCAAAAGTGTACTTGCGCTCTAATTGCCGCTATGGCCCACACCAAATTGCCATCTAATACATCAGAGGGGGATCTGTAGATGTAAACGCCTAAGTTCCTAAACATGGATGGGTACCAATCCAAATTGGCTCCATTGATAGTAATATCTGTTTCGGGCACCGCGTTACTAAAAGAGTATACACCAGATTTTACCCAGTTTACTCTAAGTCCTGACAATTGTTCAGATTGTCAGAAAATGCCTGCTAGAAATGGAGGTATAGCTTGAAAATCTCTAACATACAGGAGTAGGTCATCTGCATATAGTGAGACCGCGTGCATTCCGTTGCCCAATGGTATGCCCCAATCATCCCCACTGGCTCTGAGTAGCGCCGCCAGGGGCTCCATAGCTCGGGAGAAAAGTAGTGGGGACAACGGACAACCTTGCCGTGTCCCCTGCCTTATGCTCAAGGCAAACCCAAAGGGGATGATGGACGGAGTGTTGAACATTGCAAGCACTCACCCCCAGTCAACTGATCTGGGTTTAATCCATCATCATTCTTTAGCTCACTCCGCCACCCCAGTTCAGACATGGCCATATGCAAATCAGTCTGACCCTGTGCCTCATGGGTACAGTCCAACCCGAACTGCCAAGCCATATCTTCACTGGACCGGAAACAAGCATCCTGGGACCGGATTCTGGCTAATCAGCCGTCATCAGCCAGGCTAACTTGAATCCAGTGGCAAAGTGAGCAAGGGACCCACGTCTGGGCATACCCTGCCATCTTGGGGCGAACAAAGCAAAACAAAGGGGATGATGGACGGAGTGTTGAACATTGCAAGCACTCACCTCCAGTCAACTGATCTGGGTTTAATCCATCATCATTCTTTAGCTCACTCCGCCACCCCAGTTCAGACATGGCCATATGCAAATCGAGGCGCCAGAGATTAATTTCCCCATCTTAACCCGCACCGTAGGGCGTTAATGGAGGAGACTTACCATCTGTATGTAAACTTCCCCTAAGTCATATTTACATAGAACCGTTGCAAGATAAGACCACTCCAGGGAATCGAAAGCTTTCTCTAAATCGAGAACTAGGCATCCAGAATGCGGCCAGTCATTTGTGGCGTATGTATGCACACGAAACAGCCTGCGTATGTAGAGGGATGTACTCCTTGTAGGGACAAAGCTGTTCTGATCAGGATGAATTAATGTCTTTACCAACGGGGCTTAACGCTTGGCCAGTACAGAAGCAAATATCTTGTAGTCGGTATTAAGGAGCGCTAGGGGTGATAAGAGCCGAGAAGTTGGGGGTCTTGACCCGGCTTAAGTAAGGAAATTAGGGTTGCCTCGTTTTGTGTGGTTGTAAGCGAAGAATATTCTATGGCGGCTGCATATAATGTCAACAACTGCGGAAGTAAGATGTCTGAATACGCCTTATAAAATTCCGCCGGCAAGCCATCGGGACCTGGTGACTTGCCATTAGACAATGAAAATATGCTGTCTCTGATTTCCTCCTGTGAGAGGGGAGCATTTAGTTCCTCCTGTGGTAACGCGAGGTCTGCCAAAAAGGACTGAATCTCAGCGAGCGTGGCCTGTGTGCGGGATTTATATAATATATCGTAGTGAGATGTGAATTCGTCATGAATGGCTGTTTGGGTGTATACCATAGTATCCTGCATTGTGCGTAAGGATGTGACCGTTGGAGCCAATAGCTCCTGTCGAATCAACCATGAGAGGAGCTTGCCTGCCTTGTCACCCTGGCGATGGGTTTTCTCAGAATGTGCTGCATAGTTTAAACAGCGTAATCTGTCCAGCAGCCGGGAATGTTCCTCTCGTGCACTGCACAGGGTACCTGCGGCGCCCCAGGCTCCTCCTGCTCAATTGCGGCTAATCGCTGTTCTATCCTCAGCGGATCCCTCCCCAGCTGTTTGCGCATGCCTGCTTGTGTATTTAGGCAGTGGCCTCTCACCACTACCTTAAAGGCGTCCCATTCTATTTGGAGTGTAGAGGCCGTACCAGCGTTATCATCAAAATATTGATCAATGGCAGTGACTAGAGAGCAACGCAAAGGTGCATCTAATAGAGTATCAGGTTGCAGTCTCCAGGTTGGGATCGGAGGTCTGGTATCTTCCCACAGCAGATCTAGAGTATGGGGATTATGATCTGAGTGGGTCCGCCCCAGATAATGCGTCGAGACTACATAGGGCAAAAAAACATTGGAGATCATAAAACGATCCAGGCGTACTTGCAACCCGTGAGCTCCCGAGTAATAAGAGTATATTCTATCAGTCAGATATTGGTGTCTCCACGCATCTGTCAGGCACCATTGTACCACCCAATCAGTTAGTGCCCTCATGGCGTGAATCGTATTTGTGTCTGGAAGGGGGGGAATGATCGGTCCAGCGCAGCATCTAATATGCTATTGTAATCTCCCCCCAGCAACATGGGGATATCATACCAGGGCGCTAGTACCTGTGAGATATGGTCAAAGAATGCCCCTTGTTCTGTGTTAGGTGCATATAGCGAAGCAATCACTATAGGCCTGCCATCCAGTATGCCTCTCACTACCACGTACCTGCCTTCTGCATCTATTTTGATGTCTGTAACTTTAAAAGGGACACCCGGTCTAACCCATATTAAAACCCCCCGTGCAAATGCTGAGTATCCCGTGGCGTACAACTGTCCTTGCCAGTGGCGATGTAAGTATGGCAGTTCTGGCTTAGACAAATGGGTTTCCTGAAGTAGCGCTATCTGTATGTTGTGACGTTTGAGGTAGGAATAAATTTGATATCGACGTGATGGACTATGAATGCCCCGCACATTCCATGTGCCTATTTTAACTGAGGCCATTGTATGCGAAGATTGCAAACAATAAGAAAACACACATACATGTTACAGGGAAAGTAGACTTCGCAAGCATTAAATGTAATCGCAGTATTGGCTCCTCCAGAACAGAATGCTTTAGAGTTAGGCTTCTACACATGCTAGATGGCAATGTAAACAAAATGAAATAAATAAGTAATTCCAAAAGGGCGAATTAGCAACAGGCAATCGTCCAAACCTTTTACCAGAACAACATTCATACAATAGCTAGGGGGTGTGTGCTACGCACTGCAATATGAACAATGAATATGCAAATATCTTGATCAGTTCTCGGGAGCTCCCTGGCTGCTGGCCAGGCATAAGTGGGCAGATGCCGCGCCCCGCGGCACCCCGACCCGGCGATCAGTGCTGACATATGGATGGCATGTGAAAGCTTATTTTGAGAAGCAAGAGGGGCCCCAGATCCGTCGAATAACCAGTTGCTGTATCACAGTCATACTGCAACTGTGCCAAAATTATCAGGAATTGCTGCGCAGGATAGTTCAAAGAGTTTCAGGCCGTGTCCGCTTGTCCCAACAATTGACAGGTGCATGTCGCGCAAGCGATGACTAAACGTAACTTGTAGGGCAATGTCGTTAGACGTTTGAGGAGTGACATTTGGCAGTTCATAGGAGTCCTGAGATGCTTGTAGGTCATCAGAAAAGGCGTTATCACTGGTCTGTTCGTGCTGACTCGAAGTGGAGGCAAGCTCATCAAGTAAGGAACCTGTGATATCCGCCGTAGCCTGGAGTACCTCACGTTGTTTACTCAGTGCTTGGCTCTGATACGGTCCAGCAGACTATGATGTCTGAAACTGTCTCCGCCTTTTGTCAGCGCAGCGGCGGCGGGAGGATGCAGTACGTGTCTTTATTTGAAGATTAGTGGTCACAGTCTCAGGGTTTGTGGAGGCATAAGAGTCCATCCATTCTTCCGCTTGTTCCGGAGCTGGGAAAAAATGAGTTTTTCCACTTGCAATCACTCGTAGTCGTGCTGGGAACAGAAGGGAGTACTGAAGGTTATACTGCCGAAGGCGTTTTTTAACTGCCCTGAAGGAGAATCTCTTCTTTTGAACTTGTAGTGTGTAATCTGGGAAGAACATTATTTTATGATTATCAATTTGAATGTCCTCCAATTTTCTCGTTTCTTGCAGTATAGCATCTCTGTCTCTATAATTAAGGAGGCGAATTAGGAACGGTCGAGGGTAAGAACCCATTGGCAGCGGTCTTGTTGGCACCCTGTGTGCTCTTTCTACTACGAAGTAAGACAAGAGAGTGACTTCAAGTAGCAGAGAGCGCAGCCAAGCCTCAGTATATGCAGCTGGATCTTTCCCTTCCTGACCTTCCGGCAGGCCCACTACACGCACTTGTTCCGCCGTGCCCGTCATCTCCGACCTTGTCCTCCAGGAACTCAACACAATTCAGCAAATTGTGTATGTGTTAGTCTGCAGCTGCAACTTGTGGGGCGATGTCGGCGATGTCAGCTTCCACGATGGTGGTGCGGTCCGCTGGCTTGCGATGATCAGCACGTAAATGTGTGAGGTCAATGGCCACTTTGTCAATTTTGTTTTCTAATGAAGTGCGCGTTTGAGTCAGGGTCTCTCACAGTTTTTCAACTGCTGCTAGCACTGCATCCAGTTTGCTGGAGGTTGAATCCGTAACAGTCTGTGCCGCCATTTTGCTTGTTTTGATTTTAAAGAACAGAGGTGAAGTGAGAGCGCCTCCTGCACCTACCCTGGCGCGAGTGCCTTGTGACATGTGGCTGTAATCGTGAACTCGTGGTGGTCTCTGGTCTGGTCCGGTCATGGCCACAGCTTGCCTGCTTGTCGCGTAAGGGTTGGCTGCACCGGGGTGACTCTGCGTATCAGGGAACGTAGGCTAAGATGTAGCGTAGCGTTCGCTTCGAAGATCAGGCCGGGCGTGAGAGTGTTCGTGGCGAGCAGCTCCCTGAGCGCTTGCGGTGTCCCGCAGTCACTCGGTGTCTGCTACGGCGTTGTCCAGCAGCTCCTGGGCAGTGAGTTCCCCACGTCGCGCTCTGGCGCCCTCACCGCTAGTCACACTGGTTGGTTAGTGCCATGGTGTGGCTGTGCTCACAGCCCGTCGGGCGGAGGCCAGCCTCAGGGCAACAGAAGAGATCTCTTTCAGGGCAGCAGAGATATGGTGGAGACTATGAGGTAGTAGGTCTTGGCAGCTTGGGCAGAGCAGGCATCAGGACATCTTATCAACATGCAGGGCCATTTAAGTACTGCAGGCGTCGCCCTGTGTTGTCCACCAAATCCGCAGCGCCACGGGCCCACAAGTCCAAGTTGAAGAGAAGTCAGCGACAGTGGAGGCAAGGCGAATAATGCAGCGGGGGGAGAGCCACCTGGGGGTGTCCAAGCATGTCATGACCCTCAGGGACTCGCTGTCGGCATTGCTCAGTCTCGTGCCTCCCCTCTCACCCAACCCATACCTCGCAGTAGGGCCTGTCAAGGCCGCCGCAGTCCGTCAAAGTTGTCCCTTTGCACGATTTTGGTGGCGCAGCGGACGCTCCCGAGATGCATTCGCTGGTCCACCAGTCTGTGCCTCCTGAGCTCGGGCTTCAGTGCGTGGGCGGAGCAGTCCGTGTGGTGCAGTAACGCAGCTAGGCCCTAGATTCGTAAGCATGCTAAAGTTTGCTGCCAGAGTCTGTGGCGTGCTGACGGCCCAAGCCAGTGCTGTGAAGGCCGAGGGCACGACTCGTGTGCTATTACAAAGGGCGACTTCGAGTCCACTTCTCAGCGCCACTGTGGAAGTAACTGCACCACTCGGCGCGGCCTGGTGGGCGGGGCTCAGCCGCGGTCTCACGTAGCCAGCGCCTCCGAATTGCTATGAACGCACTCGGCTTGCCACAGGACCGGGCGCTGCAGTTTGGTGTGTGACCCTCGATTTCACCCGAAACTTGCCTCGGGACTACAGCGGGTGCACAGGTACGTCGCTGTCCGCCAAGAACTGCTGCAGGTCAGCTATAACGGCACGTCTGCCATCATTTCCGCCTTGTCCACGCCCCGTGGGGAAGAGCCAACTCTTGAGTAGTTTTCTGAAGATAAGGTGGTTGTCGGTGGATCTTATGTTGGGGGTAAAGAGTTCCATAGTTTGGCTGCTTGAACAGAGGAGGATGTGCCACCCATGTTTTTTTTCTTGTATCTTGGGATTTTGAGGCGCAATGCCCCTTTAGAGCGTAGGTTCCTTTGTTGAATGTGCTTGGTGATTTTATTCCTGACGAAGAGCGGTCCCATCCCATAAGTTGTTAGATTCCCTCAGGGGTCTGTTTTCAAAAAATCTCCTGGCAATATGGAAGGTAAGAGGAATGCCAGAGAACAATGATATATTTCCATCCTTAATTTAATAAGGAAAGGATTGAATTCAAGAGATGAATGGGAGAAATTGGTGAACTATGGCCCTAATGGAGAAAACAAGCCCTATGGCACAACATATTTTTACCCCTATGGACTCTTTACATAAATGAAGGATTTTTATATATTGAGGATTGAGTTATACCCATATACTAAGGTAGTGTATCACCCATACACTACCTTAGTGTATGGGTGATATTACTAATGATTACTGAGGCTCGATAGATAAGCAACAACAACATAAGAGGTCTTGCACCACAAATTATTCTACTAGTTAGGTATTATTTCAATAATTTAATATATTCTGTTTTGTCTTTGAAGCACTCTCTTCCATTTTTTACTTGAAAGAAAGCGTGAGGGGCTCATTTCAAGATAGTGGCGTCCTTCTGATCATATCTATAGACACTCATCGTCCACTTCTATGACCAAAGTTTATGGTAAACGGTGGCCTTCCATTGAAAATGAGGCTTCTTTGTTACCACCCTTTCGCCTTTTGGTCCGGCCCATCCAGACTGGCTCGTCTGCTTTGTGGCTGTTGCAAAGCAATTTCTTCTCTTTAGGAGGCGTGTTAGATAAACAAGCCGTGAGAGCCAGTCCGGATGGGCCGTCTCAAAAGGAGACAGGGCACTGCGTGTTTATTTTTGCATCGTGCTTTCACTTTAAAGTGAAAGCGCGATGCAAAAATAAACAGCGGGTGCCTGGCGAGCACTTGTTTTAACTTCATTTCGTGGTGAGTGGCTTTGAAACATGTTAGAAGGGCATGTTCGATTTTCAGCGCTGGTGAAAAGCAGCACAGTGGTGTCACCCGCAAAATGGCTCAGGGAGTTAAAATTCTTCCCAGTGATCTGGAGGTCTCAACAAGATCACATACCCGAAATGTCACCTGAGCTTTCCGTCATTTTAAGTTCAATACATTGAGTACATTTAAACTGAGTAATACTAAGCCCATTTGTTTAAAGCGCTTAGAGACAACAAAACTGCAGTTTGCAGCACTATGTAAAAAAGAAGCCATCAGAAATAAACATCTTTACTGAAATAGCCTGCAGTAGACCATGTGATTATAGTATGGCCCACTATTTTAGCAGCGCTGTATACAAATATATAAGATGTTACCATTTAAGTAAACATATATTAAACAGCATTGACTCAAGAGGCCAGGATTATTGCAGGTCCAATGTAAGCACAGGAAGAGAAACCACTATGGACTACAAAAGATATCGCCTACAGTGCCACTATAGGGTGCTCGTGGAGCAATCTACATATGTAAATCGGACGTATGCATGAGCAAATACCCGAGTCACGAATGGCAAAGCATTTTTCTAATTCCGAAAAGTGGGTTTTGCACTTGTAAATGGACTTGCTCAGATGCAGATTTTAATGTAAGTAAGGCTGGGGTGGGGTTCGGCGTGACATCGGAATGGAATTCACAAAGGATTTCCAGGAGGGCGCTTAAAGTCTGTGATTGGTTCCCAGGAGTACTTCGGAGACTCCCGCGGCTTCCTGAAAGTCATCGCTCGTCTTTCTTTCAGGATCGGGCACTGTGTGGCACAGATTGCTAAAAGCACTGTATTCTGGGTTACGCCCGAGCCATCTCGTCAATAATTACTACGCACTTCCTGGAGCAGGTAGCTGCCCTCTGTGATCTCTGCAGTGGGTTCAACAATGCCCACACACAAGGCCATCGCTCCAGGAAGCACAGCGATTAAACTATGTACACATTGCATTCTTCGAATGATTGACGCAGGTAAACACAGCTCCCAGCTCCACTACAGATGCTCGGTGCGCTCTGAGGCACAACGGGATTTGCCAGCATTGGGCAATCCGGGCAGTGCACTTCAGTGTTTCAGTGCTATCTCCGGGTCAAGGCTGCCCCAAAAAAGTAGCCCGGCCGAGCGATTTAACTTGGACAGCATGCGGTGTGCCCAGGGCAGTGCCAGGCCCTTGTATTCTCACGTCACGCGGCAGAGCCATAAATCCATACCTGGGATGCAGTGCGAATAGCAAAATGATGCGCCGTTCCCCCTTATCCATCCCCTCCCCACAGTATGCAAGTCTCCCTCAAACATAACAAGCGGCCTTGGGCTCACCAAGGGCCCCCTAAAGAGTTAAAGACCCCCCACCTCCTGCCCCCTTCACATAGGTTGTTGCTCGGAGGGGCCTGACTCATGTCCCTGCCAAGGTGCTTTTTAACTCTTCCTAAGAATGTACCAGTGTCATTCATGTCCACGCAAAGCCAGACTGCTGTCTCCCTCTGCCCAGGGCTCTGCAATGCCAACACAAGGCTGCAGGTCTGTGCACAGGACAAGGTGCCCTCATCCAGAAGGGTCGGGGATGCCCGTGCAGTGCCTGAAGTCTGTCTTTGAAACCGTGCACTCTGCCCAGGGCTCTGCAATGCCAACACAAGGCTGCAGGTCTGTGCACAGGACAAGGTGCCCTCATCCAGAAGGGTCGGGGATGCCCGTGCAGTGCATGAAGTCTGTGTCTTTGAAACCGTGCACTCTGCCCAGGGCTCTGCAATGCCAACACAAGGCTGCAGGTCTGTGCACAGGACAAGGGGCCCTCATCCAGAAGGGTCGGTGATGCCCGTGCAGTGCATGAAGTCTGTGTCTTTGAAACCGTGCACTCTGCCCAGGGCTCTGCAATGCCAACTCAAGGCTGCAGGTCTGTGCACAGGACAAGGTGCCCTCATCCAGAAGGGTCGGTGATGCCCGTGCAGTGCATGAAGTCTGTGTCTCTGCCCAGGGCGCTGTAATGCCGACACGAGGCCTGTGTCTGTAGCTGGGGCATGTGCGCTCCACTGCTGAACACACGAGGTGTGTTGCAACAAAAGAATCGTGTTGGTTACGGCAAAAACATTAAGGGGGTCCTGCCATCTAAATAATAGATGGCATAGGGTGAGAACACGTCTACATACTTAAGCCTGATAACAGATGCAGCCTAAATGTTCAGAAGGGCACACAGGCTCTAACTTAAGACAGCAGTGCGGTTTCTCTGGAAACTAAACTTACTGCACCAGCCATTCCACAAAGATCTACACATGACATAACTTAAATAGTCGGGCCTTAAACAGTCAGGCTCTCCGCCAGGTTACACAGAAGTTAAAGACTCGGCCTCACACAGCAAAGCTATCCCTCAGGTTACACAAAAATTAAAAACACAGGCCTCACACAGCAGAACTATCCCTCGGGTTACAACCAACACGGCTAATGCCTCAGACAACAGAGCTATCGCTTAAGTTAGACAAAGTTTACAGGCCTAGTCTTCACAGAGTAAAGCTATCCCTCGTGACTTCAAGCGTAGCGATACCCTAGGGGTCTCAGAAGTTACACGAGGAGGCCCCAGACAGCTGATCTATCCAGTGTTAGAAGTGGGGGGGAACGGAAGGGCACGGCGTGCCCCTACTTTTAAAAATTATGCTAGTCCGTTCCCCTACTTCTTGATTTAAAAAAAGCGTCCCGGGACTGCCCTAATTCAGGCCCGGTTCTAGTAAGGCTTGAAGGCAGGCGCGAAACGCCATGGGGCTCAAAGTGCTTCAAAGCCCGGGCGCGCGCACACAGACAGTTTCAGAGATTATCGCAGCCGTACCTGGGTACTTCACAGGTCTTTAAAAGACCATTTACATGTTAACGAGGCTTTGTTTATTTTTTCACCCCTTCATCTCCAACAGGGGCATGGCGAAAGGCGACAAATCCTTTCTTTGGCCGCGGTAACCTTTGCCTACTGTCCTGCTGCGGGGATATTCTTTTTCTATGCAGCGCAGGAGAAAAGAAGTTTGTTTATTTTGATTCACCTTTCCCAACCCTTGCTGCTGCTTATCACTTCAGGCTGCGACACTAAGATTGACTAATGGAGTAGGTAGGAGAATGTGTCACTATTTGTTTTTCTTTTTAAATTCTGCACAGGCGCAGCAGGACATGTACTTCGTGTGTGCTTCATTTAATCCGTTTTTATCATTTTCATGGCTGATGCAGGACAACAATAGGACAATAAAAAGATGCCCAGATAACGCTGGGGATTAATGATCCTGCTGGAGAGCAATCATTTCTCTGTTAGTAGTTAAGTGCAGATGAACTGTATTTTATGTGGGTAGCTCAGTGGGTTACTGTCATTGTGACAGAGATCCTTGTGTTGCTTGCAGTTCAGAAGTTACAATCCTAACATAGGACAGTGACCAATGAACTGTCATCAAAGAGCTGTATGCAAACCTGAATGATATAGTTAGAACTTCGCGTTTTTTGTTTTGTGATATAGTTAGAACTTCCCCAGTCTTTCATTATTCTAATGTTGCTAAAATGAGTATCTTTGGGCAGATATACATTTTTATCAGTAAAGCCAACCCCTAACCACTGGAGTACTCTTTAAATCCTGAGTTTGTGCTTCTCCAGACCAAATCCTCTTAAAATAACTGCCCACCAGTATGGATGACATGTGATTCATACACCTTGTAATCCTCATTGGCTTATGTGACATTCCCTGTAGGCTGATTTACATACTTGTATGATTCGTTGTCTCTGTATAATGTGTGCGTGGTGTAAAGTACTGACACACACTACACTGATATGAGTAGCGCTACACAACAAATGAAATGCATATGAGAGAGGGGCTACATAAAGATGAGGGGCACTGTTGGAGGGTGGCAGTGAGGGAATCCGAGGAGGAGGTAGTGGGAGTGGCTATGGAGCGATGAGGGGCACTGTTGGAGGGTGGCAGTGAGGGAATCCGAGGAAGAGGTCATGGGGGGGAGGGGGGAGCTAGGGAGAGATGAGGGGCACTGCTGTAGGATGGTAGTGAGGGATTCTGAGGAGAAGGTCATGAGGGGGACGGGCTACAGCGAAATGAGGGGCACTGGTGGAGGGTGGCAGTGAGGGAATCCGAGGAGGAGGTCATGAGGGGGAGGGGCTATGGGGAGATGAGGAGCACTTGTGGCGTATGGCAGTGATTATTGGTGTGGCGCCAAAAAAGACTTTCGCATCAGCGCTAAAGCCGGCCTTGTCATGGCCTTTCTGTTTTTGTTTATTTAATTAGCAGTCGGGTCATAAGGGCTACTGTGGAACATACTTTAAAGTGTGTGCTAATTATATTTACTGCTATATTCAATGTTTTAAGTTTGAAGGTGATTTTACTAATGTTTTTACGGGGAAAAATGAAAGTGGAGCCCGATGGAGCCTGATATGGGGCTGGGGCCCAAGGTCAGCTGTGAGATAAGGTGCACTGGAGAGGAGTAGTGGATAATCAAGCCTGTAAGGGAGTGCGTTGCGGAGTCTGGGGTCAGGTGGAGGTAGCAATGAAGAGGGATCCTCCATGAAGGCTCAAACAGAGGGAGCCCAAGTAGTGTCACTTGCCTGATACTACCACCTCAGAAACCTCCTCTTCCCATCAAAGGAAAATTACATAGAAAAAACAGTTTTTGAGAGTGATAATATTTAGAAAGAGATTTGGAAAAGAGTGCGATTTACTGGGCCTTGTAAGACTAAGAAGAGATAAAGGAGGGCCCGGAGGATTTGCAGTCTGGGTGTTGCTACTCCCAAGATAATTTTGAAAAAAAAACTATAGGGTCAAATACTGCATTTTATTTTCAACACCCCATTTTTACACAAATTCTCTCCAAAGCCATTACTGTGCCAAGACAACATCCCCAGGAGTTGACCACATTTTTTTTCAAGATGCACAATATGTTCCTCCCATAAGTAAATATTTACCTCCACTTTGCCAAGGCCTGTGTTTTGTCCTGCTTGCTCACACGTTATCTCACTCAGGCTCACTACCCCCATTATTCATTCTCATTCACTTTCCCTTTTACTCAAAATTGCTCACCTGCACTCACTCTTCAACATTCGGTATCACATTCTCACTCACTCAGTCTCACCACTTTTTCCTACTCTGATTACCTCATTCTAACTTACAGTTTCACTTACTCTACGTGACTCCTTCTCACTCACTTTCTCTCACTTTCATCGACATACACTCTTTCACTCATGCTCAGTTACATTCAGGCACTCAATCATTCACACCCACATTTACTTACTCTTCTTTGCAGGACACTTTAATAAATAGTGCTATACTATGTTTGAGCAGCTAGCTGGCTGACATGAATAAGAATTATTTATTTATCTCACTTGTAAAGCGCACTCTCACCTAACAGGCATCTTGGCGCTGACAAACAAGAGTGCACAATTTGTGGATAAGAAGGAGCCCTTGTGGTTTTCCGTGAGTCAGATCAGATTCTCTTGAAGAGTTCCTTTGTCTCTGAGCCCTGCTTAACACATGTGTACAGGAGGAGCCCTATATTCATGTCCTCAATGTTTGAGACAAAAAATACTCTGATTTCTGAACGAGAGTAAAAGCGTTAAGGTAACATGTCGTTCCTGCTTATATTTTGCATGCTTTACATAATCCTGCATTCCCTATGAGTATTTGCTTTTCCCAGAATGTTGTTACTTTTTTTCAGGCACTGTATAATTTGAAATGAGTCACATCCAGGTGCTTATAATGGGGCAGAATTGGGTTGTAGGTGAAGACAGTGCGAGTTTCACTCAGTGGGGCAGAAGGGTGTTCGGTGGGGATAGGATGTGGCATTATGGCCAGAGCTACCAAATTTGGAACTGGGGAACCTGGTTCAGCCTTCATGCCTTGTCCATCAGACCACTCCTGAGGGAGCACCCATGATAGACTTTAGAAGGCCCCACTAGACCTTAGAAGCCCTGGTCTCTTAGCACCAGCAGGTGAACCCTACCGGTGGCCAGTTGGGTAAACTTGAAGCCCTGTCCACCACAATTCATACCCAGGTTCACCACCAGTCTTGCGGGCAGGTCTACAAAGCAGCACACCCTAGAGCAGCAGTGGCTTTGTCTCGCAGTAGTTTTCCTGCAATAATAAAAGTCTCCCACACAACCCCCACGGTTTTTGACGCATTCATAGATTGACAAGGACTTGTAATCCTGGGAATGCGGCAAAATCTTGCGCTACCCCAGAGGAGGCATAACTAGGAGAAATATCTTTATTTCTCCTTGCTTTTTCCTCTTTCAAACTGTGCTTTATTCTGCAGCCCACATAGAAAGATGAAAAAGCCTCTCAAGATTGTTTTTGTACAGGAAGGGGCCCCTTCCTGCACAAAAACAATCCTGCATGCAAAGGAGGCACCCTTGCACCATGGGGCAAGTGTGCCTGCGTTGAAGCTAGGCTGTCGAAATGGCGCCAGTGCAGAGGGAAAAGACCGGAATGCACCATATTGGATAAATACGGCACATTCCCGCCCTTTCCCTGTGACGCAGGGCAGCGCAGCAAAGTAACTTGCTGTGCTGCCCTGCGCCACCATTCCCATAAATATGTCCCTAAGCTCACAAATAGTAAATTGACCACACTAATTATCTGTGTAAGAGCATGTATTGATAAACACAATGAGCCACTGACCTTTTTCTTGGACCTTGTTGAGTTGCCAAGCACAGCAGCAGATCTAATCTTAGATGCCTTACTTGCATGCTTAGAGAGACACGGTTTTACTGATGAGTATTTAAAAAGTCATTTGCTTCTACTTGTAACAGATGGTGCTTCCAATATGATAGGTAGGAAATCCGGTGTGGCAACTCTTCTGAAACTGAAATATCCACAGTTGAGTGTATGGCACTGTGCTAACCACAAGCTGGAGCTTGCTGTGGGTGATGTTTGTAAAGAAGTCGCAGGCATTAATCAGCTCAAATTTTTTTTTGATAAACTATATACCACCTACCATGCCTCTCCGAAAAATCAGAGAGAGCTTGGGGAATGTGCTCTGGTAGTAGAAGTAAGACTTCTGGCAATTGTAAAGGTGCTAGATGTACGTTGGGTGTCCTCAAGTGAAAGATCTGTGAGAGCTGTTTGGAATAACTACAAAGGACTTATTAAACATTTCATGGAATCTTCCGAAGACTCAACGAGGAGTGACATTGAGCAGAGGAAATATGCTGGTTTAAACCGTTTATTAACGTCCCTGGTGTTTGTTGAAAATATGGGCATTTTATATGATGCTCTCACAGAATTGGGTGACCTATCCAGAAGGCTGCAGCGGCGTGATATGACCATATATGAAGCCGATCGTTCAATACAGATGCAGATTTTAGTATTTGAATCAATGGCTGATGCACCTGGGCCCTTTGTTTGCTACAACTGCATTAGATGCTGCTGAACGGATGCAGTTTGCTGGTGTAGGACTGCAACAGAACAAAGGCTGTGTTAGCATCAATAGGGCACAGTTCTTTAGGAGCTTAGCAAATAACCTGCGAAAAAGGATGACAATGTCTAATGCATCAAATGTTTCTAGATGCACAACCACAAACAATGATGAAATAGAATACAAAGAGTTAGTACATAGAATGAAACTCCTACAACCAGTTTATTGGGCAGATCCAGTAGACATCTTATACGGTGAGGGAGAATTACAAAACCTTTGTAGCAGGTTGCATGTATTTGAGACCAGGCAGTACATCCTTGGTTTCAGAGAGTACAAACAAAATAAAAATTGCATCTCTGAAAGCCTGAAACCATTAATGCACATTATAAACACCTTTTGTATCTCAACTGCTGAATGTGAACGGGGCTTTAGTGTAATGAATGATGTGCTCACACCACTGCGGAACAGAATATCAATCAATCGTCTGTCTTCTACAATGTTCATAAATATCGTGGGGCCACCTGTCATAGAATTTAAACCTGAATTTTATGTTCAGAAATGGTTAGAAAAAGGGAGGAGAAGTACAGATGAAAGAAACTGCATGGCTCGGAGACAAATGGCTTATGATTCCACTTATAAGCGTATTTGGAATATTCTGTGATTGGAAACATGTCCCACATTGTAAATGAATTAAATATAAACAACATATATATTAAACCTCAAATAAACATGTTTATTGATTCTTTGAATTAAATAACGTTGTAAGCTGTAACTGGTCAGTGAAATGCCAAACGTTCAAAAATTGGTATGTTTTGCTATTTCTAGCCACACCTCCGACTCCGCCCACTAATCCAAACCTTGGGTGAGTCCCGCACCCTGAGTCTCCGCCCACAGTTCCCCTACTTTTTTTTCCCCACTTCGACCACTGGATCTATCCCACGGTTCCAGAACTCAACATCAGATCCGACAATCCAGGGATTAATGCAGCAGAACAGCCCCTCAGATCGCACAGTTCCTATCCCATAGCAGGTAAAGGCAACACAGATCAACATTGCTAGCTAGCTGCCCAGGATCACACCAAGTGTCCTCACTGTCACCGGGACCTTCTCACCTGGAACCCAGTCCCTCGCATGGGCTACCCACTCTGCACCCTGCCCGGCCTGTTCTCAGACGCTGCAACATGAAAGGTCAGTTTTCAGAGCTCACTTTGGTCTGGTCTCTGGCATTAAAAATGCAATAGGTCTCGCCGTTCATTAAGTTAAAGCCATTTGCTTTGCTATACAATACCATTAGCAAAGCAAATGGCTTTAACTTAATCAAAGGCGAGACCTATTGCATTTTCAATGCTTGTTTGTAATTACTAACGACCGGAGTATACCATAAGAACGTGAGGAGTTCTATGTTGAGCTGTTTTAGTTGTAGCAGTTATCAAACAAGGGGGGTCATTTTGAACGCATTTACAACCACTGGGAGGTGTTTAGAGGTGATGTCAGTGGGCGATTTTACTCGCATGCTAAAAGCTCGTTCTTAAGAGCATATGGCACACAATTATTCAAATATTATATGTAGTGTGCAACTAAGGCGCCAGAACATTGAATAATGGAGATATACCTTAATGCCAGGGCAAATTAATTGCATACTATAGTTAGCACCTGACTTATATGTCGGTGAGCTAGAATTAGAGGCATACATATGCTTTCTGGCCATTTACAACAGATATACTAAATATGTTTGCCCTATTTATTATATAGTCCTCCAAAATTAGGGAATCGAAAGCTAACATGGATAAGTTTAATGTTAGGAGCTAGCCCCCTTAAAATATATATATATGTATATATATATTACCTACTGGCGGTCGCCAGTAGGTAGTTATAGTTAGGGCCAAGTTTCCATAGGAGAGCATTTTTTGTTTTGCTTATACCTTTGGCGTTGTTTGATGAATCTTCATGAAATGTTCCAAACTAATTCTTTGTTCATATCAGCTCCTATGTGGGAAGTTTGGGGGTGATTCGTCGGGGGGGGCGAGAAAAAAGGGGGGTTCCAAAGAGTGTTTTCTCCATGTTAATTTCCATAGGAAACTTTAGACAACAGGTCGAACGGGTGAACGGAATTACGCCACATTTGGCAGGGAGAAGGGTCTTTGTCTAGAAAGCACGCTTATGTTTATTTGGTGTAAATCCATTCAGTAGTTTTTGAGAAATATCAAAATTTACAGATATCGATATTTGGGAATTCTGCCATCTGATTGGCTGAGGCATTACAAGCACGGGTTTGCTGCTTATTGGTTGGGAGCGCTGCGAGCGGTTGCAACTAGGAAGTGTTGGCCGCCATTTTGTGATTCCGTCGAAGCGAGTAAGGGGAAAAAAGGGCAAAAAAAGTCAGAAAGAGGACGGTAGGAACACTGTAACCTTTGTGGGGGTGTTTAGGGTGTGCTATAGAGGGGGTGCGAAGCGAACTACTCATAGCTACCGGTCTGAATGTCCTGGGTACTGAAATTCAGTGAGGTATTGCGTAGAGTCTGTTGCTGCTAAGGTGAGCTGGTGGGGGTAGTCGGGGATGAAAGCGTGAGCCTAAACTGTGTGTCTTATGGTGTGAAGACATGTGCCCTGGCTGCTGTGCCACACCTGTCTAAGTAGTGTCAGTAATATTTTATACGTAGTAGGAGGAATGTTTGTTTGCAACACGGTAATTTGTATATGGTGCTTAGCTGGTGTTATACAGGGAGTGCGAAGGTAAATCAATACAGTATTTGTAAAGTGCAAACTACACAGAAAATGGTAATTGATTGGAAAGATAAGAAGCATTGGGTACTAAAAACTAGGGTGCATATTAGTTGCGTGAAAAAGCATGTTTGTCGCTGGTTAATAAAGAGCAGTCTAAACATGGAGTACATACAATAGGATGAAATGTGCAAAGCTCAACCAGATGTGCTACTTGCATTTGGAAGGTACATTTGTAACTTAAAACAATGGTGAACTTTTAACCCGCAGGTGGTGTTAAATGTTCGAGAATATGCTGAAAAAGAAAAGGTTAGGTTAAAAAAAATCATGAACTTTTAACCTGCAGGTGTCGTAGAATGTTCCAGAAAGTGTGGTGATAAAATAGGTTGAACTTCTGACCTGTGTGTGTCACGGAATATTAAGTAGCTTTTTAGATGCAAAATTCAAAAATAACCAATGGAGATAAGTGTTGGAATGTCGATGAAGGAATGAAGTATTCTGATTTGTTGTTTACATGTATTTATATGTGGAGCGACAGAGAAATTGTGCCATTACTGGTTTCATTCTTGATGAAAGCGGTGAATTACATTTTTGCATGTAAAAGACTTGTATGTTGGTAGAAAACAGTTTCCCTTCTGTTTAGCATATGCAATAACTATTCATAAATCTCAAGGTTTAAGTGTAGATAATGCTTTGATAAATGTAGGAAGAACTGTGTTTAAAGAGGGAATGGTATATGTTGCATTATCTCGAGTTAGAACGTTCTCTGGTTTGTATTTAATTGATTTTGATGAGAAGAAGGTTAGTGCTGATGTTAATTGTGTAAGAGAATATAATCGTTTGAGAAGGCTTTATGCTCCAAGTTTAGGTGAATATCCTATTTGTGAGAAACATGTTGTGTGTTCAAAACACAAACATGGTGAAGAATCAACTATGGTTGGAAAGCAGAAACAAAATCAAGAGAAAAGAAAAGATGTAAAGAAGCAGAAAATGCAAACAAGTGATGATGTTGTCAGATTCCAATTAGAAAATGCTTCTGGTGTCAACTGCTATGGTAATGTTATTCTAAACGCTATATTTTATCTTGAAGATGTTTATGGTGATATTATGGAAAGTCAGGAAAAAAGATTATGTTTGGCACTTTATACTTTATTTCAAGAATTGAGGACTGATAGAAGTAAGATCCATTCTGCTTCTGGTATTCGCCAACTGTTTGATACATGTACTGGATCTTTAACGTTCAGTGCTAATATACAACAAGATGCACAATAATTTTTGGTAGTTATGCTTGAAGTACTAGAAGATGAAGGAATTCAGATTGAGAGTTTATTTGGACTCAGTTACAAATGGGAACATAAATGTGAACAGTGTTCGTTAACTTCAAGCACTATAGTTGACAGACAACGATTTCTATATTTGACAATACCTGACTGCAAATCTGTACCATTTTCCAAATTACTAAAAGAAGCAGATCACGAGATGATCTGTTCTCATTGTAAATCAACAACGGTATCTACATTATGCCTACAAAGATATGGAAAATATTTGATTATAATGCTACAACGCTGTAGACCAAATAGAAGAAAAGTGGAAACCAAAATTAAACATTTTGTTGCTAGTCAAGTATCTTTTTCTGGAAGAACTTTTCCAACATTTGCTATTGTTTTCCATGCTGGATGTACTACCACAAGTGGACACTATACAGTTTATTTAAAGTGTAATAACGGTTGGAGTCACTGCAACGGTACACACTTGTCAATGAAACCAAGATTGCCTTATGAATTACCCAACTCATACTTGATATTTCTGAAACAAAGATTTTAGATACACCATTTGGCTTCGTGGGAAGGTGTAAAGATACTTTATGGAATTCATACTGGATGCTTTCAAAGCGAAATTTTTGATACATTATTTGGTGTATTGGGAAAATGTTCACAGAAACTACAAAGTAAAGGTAAGATTTGAAGATTGGAAATAGTATTGGATGTGTTATTTGTGTTGATTTTGTATTATATTTGTGAGAATTAGGAATTTGTTTTTTTTAAACAATCTAGTTGATTGTTTTTCCCCCTGCTGTTTATGATGAAACTACTCTGACATCACTGTGAATAGTGAAGTTAAGTAGTAGCTGATGACAGCAAAAAAGGGAGATTTTATTTTCTGAATGTTAAATTATTTTGTATTATTTAAAAACTCACTGTAATTTGTGAAATATATTACATTACATAGTAGTTTTGCAGTTTATTTTATGTAGTTGAAAAGTTAGAAAAAACAGTAGTAATGACAAATATCACAATAGTAGTTCGAGATTTAAAAATCGTTTGAAATTCACTGAAAAAACCATAGGTTTTGCAGACGTTATAGTTAGAAATTTGCATTTAAAAAAAAAACCTTAGTAATTCACTGAAAAAACCATAGGTTTCAGGGACATTATAGTTAGAAATGAGCATTTAAAAAACCTTAGAAATTCACTGAAAAAACCATAGGTTTCAGAGACGTTATAGTTAGTTGGACATTTGACTCATATAAAACCAGAGAAATTCGCCTGTTATAGTTAGTTGAGCTAACTATAACTCGCGCGCTTGCAATGCACTGCTGATGATGTCACATATTACATCACTCATGACATGGTCAGTGACATCACTCATGACATCACTGATGACATCTCAAATGACATCACTGATGACATCACTGATGACATCATCCACGTGATAGTCTGACACACCTCTTCACACTCTAATATAACCTTTAATACACCCACTCTAAAATACAGACTACCATTATCGAAACCATAGACACACCAATACCAGATACTAGATACCCATCCACTGATTCCTATCTATATATTGTGAGCCGGACATACACTGATACAGTCACTCATACATGCTGTCACTCATCATTACATCAGTATAATATCCACTCATA
Organism: Triturus cristatus; assembly: GCF_964204655.1. Classification (NCBI taxonomy): domain Eukaryota; kingdom Metazoa; phylum Chordata; class Amphibia; order Caudata; family Salamandridae; genus Triturus; species Triturus cristatus. Next base: position 1,150,207,701 of record NC_140582.1, read on the forward strand.
CACTTATACATACATTCACACAGTGCTACTGATCCATAGAGTTAATCACACATCTACTCAGTCATGCCAAAAATCAATCACACACCCATGTACTCACCTATGCAGATATATACACACCACCTGACTTATTTATACACACACCACTTCCCTTATTTATATAGATATTCTCTTATACAATCACTAAGGAGTTGGCCTAACGGCTAGGGCGCTCAACCTTGGACCTGGGGAACTGGGTTCCATTCTTGGTAACGACGCTGAACATCCTGTGATTCTGGGCAAATCACTTAATCTCCTGTGCCTAACAAAAAAATTAATGTGTGTCCTCATGTAACGTAACTGGTTCTATGTAAAGCGCTCTGATACCTGATTGGCTTCGGGTCAAGTTTGCGCTATAAAAAACTCTGCAAAAAAAAAAAAAACTCACGGTGCTATATTTGATGTGTTTTTATTTTATATTATCTTTTGAAATGGAATTTTAATGAATAAAACATTTGTACATTTGTATATTGGCTTTGGTGAACTGGTGACATTTTCTGGTGATAGTGGTATGTGTGGCATGAGTGTGGCATAAGTTGCAGATAATGTGCTCTGAATATTAACCAGGGGAATTTTTGTTTTGACTCAATGATGGGGTAAGCCAGTGTAAATCCAGCATTAATCGACCTTTTGACTAGACTACATGAGGGGACAAAGACGTGGGTCCGTTCTGACGCCAATGGAGACTTCTTTATTTCTTTCAAATAAGGATGTCAGACAGGGCTCTAGTTTGGCGGCTTTCCTTTTTTATATAAATGCCCTAGAGATAGAATTTACATCAAGAGGCATAGACCTCCCATGGATTAGGGCCCGCTAACCTGTGTACTGAGAAGGGCGAACAACACCCAGCTATGTGGTCATCCAAATTTCGGCCCAGATTCCAGTAAACATTTTCAACCGCGGACTGAGAATGCCACACTTCGCTTCTCCCGTTTCCTCCGTGTTAAAGAGATTGTTGCACAACAGTCCCTGTACCCGCCATTGTTAGGTGCAACTGCATATGCAGAACAAGAATGAGCAAATAATGGAACGGTGCACCTGTAGCAGTAGTATGTTTACTACCGTCAAATGAGTTAGTCTGGAAAAATCTCCAATTTTGTCATCAATTTAATTTAAGCACAAAAGAGCATCATCCAGCCTGTTCTCAAATAAAATTGATGACAACATTGGAGATTTTTCTGTACTCACTTATTTGATGGTAGTAAACATACTACTGCTACAGGTGCGCCATTCCATTATTTTCGCATTCTAGTAACATTTTGAAAGGGTCTAAGTTGAAAGTTGCTCTCCTTTGGCTTCTGAAAAGTAAGGAACAAGTGAGAAGTGAAAAATGTGCACTATCCTGTCCCTTCCTTGCATCCCAATGTCCATCTCCCATACACCAATAGCAAGACCCTTCTTGAGAAATAAAAGAAAATGGCGTGCCTTAAATTTCAGCTGGGGGGATGTGGAGCATTCTCAGCCAGAGGGTGGTCATTGCTGCTCTCCTCCAAGGCAGAGTGGGGCAGCCTGTGGCCTGTAGTGAGGAGAGACGTGACGGTGTCTGGCTGGCACCAATGTGGCTGGGGCTGTGCTTCCGGGTTGGAATGCCATCAGGACAGCGTGCTGTAGTGCATTGTGGGGAGGACAGCTCTTTGCAGGGATGCAGCCTGTGTGAGTCACTCTTCTGGGAACACTTTCTGGATACCTTTAATTTATTTTTCATCCCTGCAATTGATGGATATCTTCTTCAAGCTTATTGGTGCTAAGGGGGCAGGCGCTATCCTGTCTTTCGTTGTAGAGTCACATAGCTCATTTGAAATTTTGTGGTCTAAACATTGCATGTTTAAATTACTCATATTATTTTAAAAAAAACGAAGTAATGGTATGTGTGGTAAATTTGTGTGTGGTAGTGGATTGTGTGGTAAATGTATTTTAATGTGAGTGAATGTAAATGCGTGGTCAAATCTGCGATGTAAAAACGTGCATGGTAAAGGCATGCATAGTGATGTCATACAGCCCTCCTAAGAAACTGTAGTAAAATGTCCTTTAATCCAGAATAGACATATATAATAAGTGTCTTGATAAGTTGAATAAACTTGTTCCATATTAATGCAGAAAGAGGTCTCCTTAACTTCAGCTCCAGATACGTTTGACTTACAGACAACCCGTTCTGCATCAGCGATTCAAAAAGTGCTGCAAACCCCATGTCCGACTCACTGTGCCAATTTTGTGCACATCACCTTTAATTCCTTCAACACAACTGACATATCTAGTCAATAAACCGGAACCAATACTCTTGAAAAAATTTATTATAAGCCTAATCTCTTCATTTTTTCATTAATTGTTCTCAAGACTAATCTCTTCATTTTTTCATTCATTGTTCTCCAATCTATTTGTCCTTCTGATCATCGTTCCATCATTCTCATCTTCTTCCTGACAAAGAAAAAAACAGAAAGATTTTTGAATATCCCACTGAGAATCAATGTCGAGCAACCCTGGTGTTCTAGCTTGGCTATGAATGGCGGACTGATTAAGGGAGTGCTAGACTCTCGCACAAATTGGATGCCTCAAGTAAGACCAGTGCAAAAGTTGTTGGCAAGATACTGTCCTAGAGGTTCCGTTGGAACTGCCCTCATAGGATTTTTTCAATAGGAAAAGCCGATATTCCTGTCGACGGCCGAGACGTGGGTAGGAGGATCTCTATACGCGTACTCCCTCTTTGCGAGGACCTTGGACGTCACGGTTGGGGCTATCTGACCCTTCCTTCTAGGTTTTTTTCAGAAGGTATATTTATTTCTACTACACTCTTTACTTTCCCACTTGCACACAGGACTACTACACGAGTCCAAACTATAGGGGAATGAACAGGGCCGGCTTTAGTGCTGGTGGCGCCCCCCAATGACCACCTCCACCAAGGATTCTCTCACTAGCACCCTTTAACAGCGATGAAGTCTCAATGACCACACTCTCTCAGATGCATTGAATTAGTTGTATAGCGCCACTCATACCAGTGTAGGTTGCCCGAGCACTTTGCATCACACACACATTACACAGAGACAATCAATCATAAGTGTGTAAATCAGTGTATAGGAAATGTTACATAAGCCAAAGGACTAAAAGTGTAGGAGTCACATGTCATCCATACTGGTAGGCAGTATAGTTTAAGAGTGCTTAGTGTGGAGAAGCATAAACTCGAAAAAGAAACAGCATAGTTGGGAGTTCTCTTTAATAATTAGAATCGATTTCTAGCCAAATTAATCCTTTTTGCAACATTAATCAATGTTCTAATAATGTATACTTTGCAGTGTGTATGCAGTTCTAGGATGAAAGTTAATAGCTCACTATTCTATATTAGGACTTTAAGTTATAAATTGCAAGTAACAAAAGGATTTCTCTTTTGAAAGCAGTAACCTGCTGATCTGTTTACATCATACCCACTCTGTAATCTACTTGGTACACGTTCTTTGCAGCAGGCATATTAACCCTCTGCACTAACTTCACATAAGTCAAAAACTCAACTATGCAAAATGCTGATCTCTCTCCAGGACGATAATTAATCACAGGAGTTATCTTGACATTTTTGTGAGGCCTGGCAATTGCAGGCGGAAAGAAACGCTGCAGCAGGTGCTTCAAAAGCATAATAAACTTTCAAGCAGGGCGCCCCCAGGAAGTCAGCACCCGGTGCGGTGGCACCAGTCGCACCATCCTAAAGCTGGCCCTGGGAATGAATATACATACTACAGCCACCCCTTCTAGAGTAGATGAGGATCTCCTGGTCCTGAAGAAATGCCAAAGATCCACTGGACGATTTAGGGCATTAAACATGTCGATCACTTCTGTTACACACACATTATCCTGAGCTCGAGAGGGTATAATTTCCCCTCTTCAGCCACGACTTCACGGTCAGTTGTTTTTACTCATAGCATAGGAACCCAGCAAATAATGGGATTCATATAGCTATTTTTATTTCACATATCTTTTTTTTCTCCCACATCTACTCTTGACACGCACGCCCCGCCACCTCCGTTGAGCGTCACATTGTCAATCAGAGAAGAACTCTGGCAAAGAGCCCCCTCAGCGCAGGGCCAATGAGGAGCTGCCCAATGATGAAGCATGACACCCTCGAGGGTGTGTGAGGGCCCTTGCCCCTAACTGGAGCTACTCCACCTTCAGTTCTCCTTCGGCTGAAGGAACACCTGAATTCCCCCCTTCCTTTTCTCCTTCCCCCCCAGGAACAGCATACTCCTGTGTTTTACCAAGCCCCTGTCCCTCCCTGCTTGATAACAAACAAAAACCTGCTACAACTTTTAAAATTGCACCAAGTCTACTGCATCGCAGTTACATATTGTGAAATAACCACAATATGATGGGAAAGACGCTCTTCCAACGTTCAAGAGAATACCTGCTTTGATGCTTGAGCAGTCAATGTCAAATAGAACCAGCAGGCAAGGAATGTCCCCTCTGCTTCTGTGTATCTACAAGAACACTCCAGGAGGGATGCTCATCTCCCTCATCATCTGGTGCTAAAGCAAAGGTAAAAAATGAAAACAAGGAACATACATATACTATCCCAGGTCCCTCATCCACAAATAGATGAGCTAAGACCCCTGGATATTATGGAGACTGCGTGACCCCATCGCCCACTGTGAAAAAGTGAGCTAGTGTAAACCATGTTTACAGTGTAAAAGGGAAAACATACCTGGTCCTGCCTTTCTGAAACGCAATGATGAACAGTGTGCCAGAAAAAGCCAGTTTGTACCCCTTTTTCTTCTATTTTTATTTCTTCCTTTTGCACCCAACCGCATTTGTTATGAACACAATGCCTCGTCTGGTTGTTTTTAATCTATCAACATGCATATGATAATATGTGTTGTCTTTTGTATGCAATATTTCACACAGTATTTTAATGCCATGTTTATACAACATTTGATGTCATATTTATATTAATTAATTCTACAAGCATTTCATTGTATTACTATGAGTATTCCACATGTTTTATGACATTACAAATGTCTTATAAATGCTACTTTCTCAATTATCAATCCGGGAATTTCATGAAGACTGTGATAGCGCCTGTTTAAATCTCTTCCTTTTTTTATTGGGTGCTTGCCTGCAAACTCTTTAATCTCTTTCTATTAGATAGTGTGAAGTTTAAACATGCACAGAGGGGTTGGCATCATGCCTGCCTTTTATCCAAGCTGACATATTCAAGTTATTTATATTATGGTCGCAGCCATGTTAATATGGATGCTTACATTGGAGACTAAAATGTCTTCATATGAATTGAGATGATGCATTTGTCTCCATACTTATTTTGTCTTGTTGGGGTTTTAATGTCACCATAATTATAAGAACCGGTGATCGGGTGCTATGAAGACCCCTGTCTTTGGCCATAGTTTGGAGAGGCTTTGCGACAGAACTATCGGACCAGAAGTCACACCGCTTTGCGAACCAGTCCCAGTCGAGGGTTGCTTTGGGGTTCTGAAAGCGGCGCAGGGAAGAGGGCTTCAGCCCGGCACTGTTTATCATTCCTGGGCAAGGGCAGGGCCGGCTTTAGCCGTGATGGCGCCCGGTGCGACAATCACTTTTGGCGTCCCCACGTCCTATGACCACCACCTGGCAGTCACTACCACCTGCAAAAGTGCCCCTCATCTCTCCTATCAAGATATTGCCAGGCACAGCGCCCCCCTCCACAGGTCAGCGCCCAGTGCGTCCGCACCAGTCACACTACCCTAAAGCCGGCCCTGAGCAAGGGCTGTGCTAGAGGGTCCCTAACCAGCTATTTCCTACTGCAACCTTGTAAGCCGCGGGCACCATCTTAAACTCGACCCGTAGGCTGGCCATGTTCTGCTTCCGCTAGAGCTTAGCATAGTGCTGAGAATTAGCCGTGGGGTGTTAGTATGCTCGGAACTTGCTAGCCATGTTAGAACTGTTCATATTGTTTTTGCTGGTAATGTCATGCATCACTACATGTATTTTAACATTCATTCTGTGTGTTTACTGTTCATTATTATGCACTAGACTTGGGTATTAGAAATACATATTTGAAAGTTTTATACCGTTAAAGAAGGTTTGAATTTCTGCTGTGACCCTGAACTCACTTAGACGGACTAATTGTGACTAGAAAACCTCATCCGCGCAGTATTGCTCAGTGGGTTGTGTACGGCCCGCAGACCAACTGGATTTCTAATTGATGTTGGTGCGTTGAACTAAGGGCCAGATCATGAGTATGGAGGATGGGATGCTCCATCACAAACGTGACGGATATCCCGTCCGCGCCGCATTGCAAGTTCCTTAAGATATAATGGAATTGTAATATGGTGGACGGGACATGCTTCACCCATCCGCCGTATCGCAAGTTTCTTAGGATATAATGGATTTGTAATATGGCGGACGGGACATGCTTCACGTTTGTGATGGAGTATCCCTTCCACCAAACTCGTAATCAAGCCCCAGGTCCTTGCAACAGGGAGTTAGGAATCCGAACCCCAGAACGTGACCCCTGGGCTTCTGTGCACATACTTAGACTAGCGTGGCACCAATGCCAAGATAAAAGTCTGGATACCAGCTATTCATGCAGTCGGGAGCTCAGGGCTGAGGAATGCGTATGTTTACCATGCAGGGGACATTCGTGTCCCAGCACTGCAAACCATAACTCGCACAACACTCATGCAAACCCTACGTCGCACACCAGACCGTATAATTTTGCAGTTTTTAGTTCAGAAATCCATCGCAAAATCAAAACCAATTTTTTTAATTTATTAATCAGTCGTAGTAATAACACAAAAGTCAATGAAAACAAAAGTGTGGCCATAGTGATAAATCTCTAAACATAAATAGTCTGACATGAGATAAGAGGGGGCAAGTGTCTACTTTCAGGCCCTCCGTGTTGAAAGCTTCCCAACACTTTGACTGCTCTAAATCACATAAGGCTGATGCAGAAAAGAGGCTGGCTGCAGAGCAGTCTTTGCATTGCACTGCAAACAGCCTCCCCTTTCGTTGTGCGACAAATGCTAAGTGCCTTCACACCATGGGTGAGTTTGTAAAAGCTTCATCTGGCCAGCGCATGACGCCAGTTGCGGTGGCTCAGTTGACTAATTGATTGATTGATTGATTGATTGATGTGGAGCTTGTATAGCGCAACTATCGCCCTACGGGCATCCTGGCGCTTTTGACTTAGGACAGCATCAGAAGGTGACAGAGGGAGAGTCAGGAAGAAAACCTGCCTAGATTAAGCTTTAGGATATAACCAGGTTTTAAGTCCCTTGCGAAATTCAAGTAGGGAGTTACACTGCCGCAGGTTCACAGGGAGCTTGTTCCACAAGCCGGATGCTACTAATGCACCCAGTCTAGGGGCCTGTGGTTAACCTCATGGTCACAGGTTCAAATCCTGGTGGGTCTACTCAGCCTTTCATCCTTCTGAGGTCAATAAAATGAGTACCATTGAGTTGGGAAACAAGAAACGTGTTGTTCAGTGCCAAGATATCTACAGATGAATGTGCGCTTTAAAAATACACATTTTATGTTATGAATATGGACGAGGCAGTAGCCGGGTTAGGAGTGCTGGGGTGGAGGCCTGCATGGGACAGCGCACTTACATTCACACATTCACAGTTTGCAAGCATTGTGACCCAGGGATGACATACCATCACATTAAGAGGTCTATTTTCTAAGATTTAACTCCGTGTTTGCGTCACTAATGGACGCTAAATCTTTTTTACCAATTTACTTTCCAGCGCTAGGCTTGTTTAGTACTGCAGAACACTCTAAAGTTTCTCAAAGCAGCACATAGCCCTGCGTTGCATTACTTAGTGACAAGAAAGCGCATCATGGGTGGTGCATGGTTGTTTCCATGCAACCACCCAAGGTTTCTGATGCTAAACCCTGTTTACTTAAGTAGACACGGTTTAGCGTGGCAAAATAGTGCCCATTTTAAAGAGGTGCTATGAATGAGAAATGCTTTCATTTCGCCTTCCTTTTCTGACTTTGTATGTGCTGCACTGTACAGTACACATACAACGTGGGAAAAGGTTTAAAGTTAGTTTGAGCACAGTATAGTGTACTGGAAGGCTATCCTTCCAGTACAAAACCTATGCTAGACTCACACAGACACACGTTTGAACTATGGTGCAAAGGTGTGTGCGTAGCGCACAGCAGCTAATTTTAGCCCCAGCGCTAGGGATTGGGGAGGAGAGTGGCATATTTCTGTAAATGCATGGCAGAGCGTCTCGGTCGATAGTCCATTGACCTTTCAGGCTCAGACGAAATCAGTGGTGGGTGTCTGTTTTGGACTTTTACGATAGCTCAAACCTGTACTTGGGTTCTTTGACTCACAGACAGGCAAAGTCATTATCTAGTCCACTATACTTTCTAGACTGGACTATTGCAACACCTTATATCTAGCGGCTAATAAGATGGCAATTAGAAGACTTCAGATGGCCCTAAGTGCCGCGTTGCATACTCTATTCGCACTCCCTAAATTCTGCTCAGTCACCAGATTCATCCACTTCAAGACACTGTATTGTACACAGAATCCTTACTTCCCAGGCGCCCCCTATTCTCTCCAATGTATCACACTTGTATGTCCCTCGACATGAGCTGTGTTCAGCTGATCTACATCTGGCTTGTGTTCCTCGTGTCAGAAGAGCAACAACGGGAGGGCGCTCCTTCCGCGCTAAGGTGCCAGCGCTTTAGAACGCTCTCCTGGTGACCATCAGGAGGATCCAGAATCACTGGTCATTTAGAAAGGCCGAGAAAACTTGGTTATTTCCAGCCAAATTCTCAGCCTTGTCTCTTCTCATGAAGTTTGTCCTGGAGCTAGCGCTGGTACGCCCCGGCGCTGGGGCAGCCATGCACTTTATACATTTATTAACATAACGTAACATTAGCTCCATATCTGAAAAGGATCTTGAAAAGATTTCTTCTTCTGACTTGGTCTATCTCTTTTCTAATCATTTCAGCTATTCAGAAGGCTTTGATGTGCTCAGAAAACCTGATTGAATGCAAAATGACAGATATAGTGTAGAGTGAACACCACCACATGGAATCAAGTACAGAAAGCTGCAAATGCAAGATACCTGGTCTTGCAACTCAAGGTTGTGGCCCAAGTCTGGACTGTCAAATCCAGCAATGCAAGGCCCAGCAATTACCACAGGCAGGGCTGTTGATTGCAGCCCTAGCGCATGAGCAGTGCTTTTGAGGGTGCTGTGATATTCTTTTATTTTTTTTATTTTTATAGCCTTTATTGACAAGTTCACAACAGTCAGAGTACAGTTAGCGTCAGATCAGATCGACATACACAGTGAATTCCGAGTTAAAGGGTACTGTGATATTCTAATTAATCAGAACTGGCGAAAATGACAGTTAAAAGTTTTTTTAATCATAAAGCTGGCACTTCAAAATCTCATGGGAATGATGTCATAAAATGAGTTACTTACTCTTCATAGTTCAAGGCTATTGTGAATGGATTTTAACAAATAAGAAGCCTTAAGACAATTATGGTATATTACAACATTAAGTAGCATTTAGGGCTTATCGCTAGTGGTGGTGTGAGCTCAAAGAACAAAGTAATTCTGAATGAGCATCAGAAAAACGTGAGATGAGTTCCGGGAACTGATGTTCGTGGTTTGTGAGAGCTCAGTTAGGAGGCCCTCACGCAGAAGACGTCCTGGTTCTCTTGCTTGAAAGATCACTCATTTGAGCTTTTCTGAGCAATCCAGTATTGGTCCAGGGCAGTTGGGTTTCCTTTCCACATTGGCCAAGTTTAGTAAAGAAAGTTCTTCATGATTTCCAGGACAAATCCGTTTGACATAATACTACTATGTCTTCTCTGTACGTATCATCAAACTTGCAGCTACGTTTTCCCCGGTGGTGAATTCGAGCCGGTGCTTTCTGGTGCTCAGCACCGGCACAGAATTGCCAACACCATTCTTAGAACAGTCTACCACTAAGATGAGCAGAACAACTAATGCTTAGGAATACAATATACATTAAAATTGCTCATACCTGCCTCCCCAGCCAATCCTTTAGCTTTGGGGACCTGGAATGATCTAAACTGTCACATTTACATGCAAAAGAGATGGATAGTAGTTGTTTTGGCAGCGTTGACAGGGGCGATGGGTGGTGCAAGCTTCAGTGGCCTCCTGGTCAGAGCCCTGGCACTTAATATTTTACAAATAAAGCACTGGTTTTTCCTGTTGTGTAAACGTAGTGCAATTACGCTCTTAGCATCTTGGATGTCTGAATGCGGCTGAAGCTGCATCTTCATCACCTCAGGGGCTCAAAAACAAAGTGCACTCTGCTTACTTCAGCTGGAGGAATTTGCCACAACAACACCATTCTCACTTTAATTTCTCTAGCAGGATTGGCATCCCAGCTTGAACCTTGCTAGACTGAAATCATTTACAACCAGTGCGCATTTCCAACATAACTATCTAAAAATGCTATTCTTCAAATCTTCGCATGATACTTGTGTGGCATGACATCCTGAGCTAAAGATCATTCTCTGTAGTTGTCACATTTGTGGTTCTTTTGGCTTTGACACTTACTATCATAACATGTCAATTACGTTTTAATTGAGGATAACTATTGAACCCCTTTATCTCTCAACTTCAGCAAAAATTTCCGATAAGACACAGGACTGCTGCAAGGAGGATTTGTTCAACACGCAACCATTTTTTGGGTGTGCGCCCCTCAATAGGACCTTATTTGCAGCTCACCACCAGTCCCTACCGGCTCAGGTAAGAGCGTTGGGGCGGTGGGGCGGTGAAGCAGAGTGGGGCAGTCGACAGAGAGAATAGGTTGTAAATATTTATTTAATTTTACCTATTCAGTTGTCTGTCGACTCCCCCCGCCACCCCGCCTCACCATGTTTACCTGTGCCAGCCGCCACTGCTCACCACAGTGATGTGGCACACTTTGATACCTGCTCCTGGTGGTGCAATAAGGCAATAGTAGATCACGTATAATGCTTTTAAATAAACTCATGGAAAACTCTTTCGCAATTCACCAATATTCACAACTTGTGACCTGACTTCATGCATTGTTTAGGAAGGGGTATGGTTTGCATAGTGCTATTTTGTATTTATGATAAAAGCAATTCAGCTGAATTGTTTCTGTATTATAAACTTTTCTTACTTTTCCTATTGTAGCCTTTACCCGCAGTAACGCTCACTTCCACTGACACATTGTTTTTGATGAAAGACGTTTTAGGGGACAGATGTAAAAAATTAGGAATCGCGATTTCCGAATTGTGGGTCTTACTGAATCACAATTAGGAAATCACAATTCTTAATGTATGAAAACTTTGGACTAGTAAATAGCGATTCCTAGTGGGTCGCAAGTCGACTTACTTCCTGAACATTTATGAGTTAGGCCACAGTTTGTGACCCATTAAGTATGATAGCCATGACAGGGATGGTAGCCTGCCTGGGTCAGCAGACCACCATGTCTGTGAGTGCTGTTCAATAAAGCAATCTTAATGTGGGATTACGGTGGAAAAAAAATAAATCTTTTTTTATTTTAAATGGAGTCCATTTTCCATAAAGGAAAATGAGTTACACTTAAGAGAAGAGAAAATGACACATCTGACCGCTGCCTGCTCTTAAAAAATCTTTATGTTTACATTCACAAAGGGGAAGGAGTCTCTTGGAGGCCCTTTCCCATTTGTGAATGGGCTGCCACCTCCTTCAAAAAGGCGATAAAATATTAATGTTTTGCAGTCAGATTTTGATCATCAAACATTAATACATACCACTGTGATTAGGTATTTAGAAGGGGCGCCATAAACACGCCCATTCCAAATACCGAGTCGCACAACCAAATTGCGATTCAGTAACAAGTTACTGAATCACAATTTGCCATTTCTACTTTACAAAATTATTTTTTGCGGTCTCAAACGGCCCGGTTCTCAGAAATGGACCATTTGTGACCTCAAAAAATATTTGTGCATATGACCAATAGTTTTGTATTGTAAGCGCATTTAAAAAACGTTTACCATCCCTGATGAGGTGTTAAAGCGCTTTACGGTGAATAGATCACTACTCCTGGAAACCAAGGTTAACAGTTATTCTGGTGGAATATCGGGTATTAGGTTTAGGCTTCAGCATAAAGAGAAACAGTTCCTTGCGTTAGCTTATGTTTCTTAGTTATATAGCAAATAAAATAAGATGATATAGTTCGTAAGGGCTTTTGGGATCAGGAAAGGGATCGAAGAGATGAGTAGACTTGCTAGAAGGGACTAGGTATTATTGGGTTTAATAAAGAGGTGGTTTTGGGATCTATGGACAGGGCCACTGGAATTATGTGATTGTGCCACGGCTGCATTTTTTGCATAATAATGGATCTGCCACATTTGCCACATACTCCATCATCTGCTGCATAATCTGCAAAAAGGTTTAAAAGTCACAGAAAATGCAGAAACACTTGTTGCACTGCAGTGGGAGGCCCTTTGGAAATGTTTACTGGTCACCTTTCTGTAGCTTGTTTGTATGTTTGGGTGTTAAACTGATACTAATTAAGTAGAACCCATAAACAGTGTAAACAGGTGTAATTATGTCAAAATAATAGAGCAATACTATCAGAAAATGTGCTGCATTACACCGCATAATTTGTCTTTTCTTGCGCATAATTAAATCAGCCCTACCACATAATTTGGCTCTTCTCTGCCACATAAATTCCAGTGACCCTGACTATGGACTGTGGTATAACCCATTAGCAGAGATACTAGTACCTGCTACATTAGATTTTGTTATTTTACAGCACTGTAATTATCAAGTCGACTGTCATCGAATCAGTTAAATCCATTTCCTTACTCTTTGAAGGATGAACATCTGGGATGTCTCGGAAGGGATTCGGAAGGCACAATACTGATCACTTTACCCATACCTTATACACACACAAGCCACTGAAAGCGTGAGCCAGGCTTGAATCCGTAGCCTGGGTCTGGCTCAGCTCCAGGTCCTGCTGGAACCTCGAGCCCATAATGAGCTGAGCTCTCATGTGGCTTCTGCCTCTATCTCACCCAGGATGTGGTGTATGGCCAGAGCTGCCGACTATGGAACTCGGGAACCAGGTTCAAGTCTCGGCATTGGCTCAACATAATGTGATTCTGGGCAAATAACTTAATCTTCCCATGGCTATAAATAATGCATGAGGCCTTGTGCAATGTAACTGGTAGTCATGTAAAGCGCTCAAATACCCTTAGGTCGAGATCACACTATATTTAACAAACTGCACAAGAATGCACTAAGAGGTAGAAACAAAGCCTTAACATAAGGAAAGAGAAATAGCTTCCCATGTACTGGCTGATATTTAATTTCAGGAAAACTCGTTTTTCTTCATTACCACCTATAAAAGCACTTTTGAATATGTAAGTTCAGACTATCAGTTGTACAAAACTATCACTTTTATTAAATACTTCTCAATGCAGTGATATAATGTGCCCTAATAATGTTAAAGAAATACACGTTTAGCAACTTTGAAGAGACTTTATAATATTTCTCGGAGTTTGTTGTATGATTTACAAAATGCATAGATTCGGGGCTCGGCTCATGTAGGGGCCCTAAGATCTGAGCCAGGCCCTTGGCTCGGTCCTGGCTCTGCTCTCCTTCTTAATTTGTTGGCTCGCCCATCTCTAGAATGTATGCACACAAACACGCAGACGGGGGCACAAAAAAGATAAAAATACAATAGATTTCCCTTATTGGCTTGCTGAGCAACATCCTCCTCACTCGGGTCTTCTCTCCTTGAGGCAGGCTCCATCATGGGATCCAGTCAGCTCACCTAGCATGAGAGAAGTGCCAAGATTGGAGGGAGCGGCCTCACTCAGCACTCTCAAGATCACTGGAAGCCTGTGCTTTCTCTAACCCAGCTGTCTAGGACAGCTGGGTTAGAGATGTTTAAAATGCGCATGTCTGGCTTGCCGTCGAAAGATGGCCGGCCAAAGAGACATGCATATTTCAAACTTTAGTACACCGCTCCTCTCAGCAGCAATGGCCCCGCCCCATCCTGACACTCAGTTCAGGACGCGCCAGTTGCTGAAAATTAAATGGTAATAAATGAACTTTATTACCCTTTTATTTTTCAACTCTGTGGCTTGTGGGGCGACGCTCCTCCACTCAAATGGATGAAGTAAAACAAATGGCTAAGAATTATAGAATTATATTATAGTTTTATACACGTTTTGTTAAATTACATTGAGAAGGCAAAATTCCTATATACTGCTGTAAACTTGCATTCTTTGTTGTGGTGTAACCGAGGGCCGGACTGGGAACCGAAACCGGCCCTGGCAAACTCCTTGGCAGGCCCCCGGGGGGGGGGGCATTAGGGGGTGCGGCCGAGCTGTTTGCCAGGGCCGGTTTCAGACGATTTTGTGACACGGGTGGCCAATATTGCAGGCCCCTTGTAACAAAAACAGCCCCCACCCTGGCGGCCCACCGGGGAAACACCCAGTGCACGCTACGGCTAGTCCGGCCTTGGTGTGACCTGCCGATTTCACGCACAACATTTAGCTTGCTTTTGTGCTTTTCTTTTTAAATATATATAGCTCAGTTCGGCAGTAAGATCGGGAGTGGGGGACTATTCAAAAAGACAATGAAGGGTGGATGAGCTGTAAACAGCCTCTAGAGGATAGGTCAGATTAGCACTGTAGGTGTGACTGTATTTGAGGTCATTCGTGGCTGGCACAGGTAAGAGGGGTGGGCGGGTGTGGGGGAGTTGAGATACAATGGGATAAGTTAAATGTATATATATTTTTTTAAAACACTTAACTTGCGCTCGCCGCATCACCGATGCGGTGCAGGGATGAACGCAAGCTCCCTTTTCTGTATGGGAGCTTGTGCTGTGCTATGACCGCAGCACAAGCTCCCATACAGAAAAGGGAGCAAGGGAGCTTGCGACATCAATATTCAGAGGTCGAAACCATCAGTCGGACCCGTATCTGCCACAGTGTCAGGCGATCAAAATAAGGCCCAAAGTGTTACATGAAAAGGTAAATATGAATAACTCAACGCATATGAGATAAGCCTTTTAACTTGGAATGTAAATGGTCTGCGTGCTGAAAGAAAGCAGTGAGTTACACTAAAGTACTTGTGCCAGTGCTTAATATGAGCCAGTGGTTTCCAGTGCTCGACATCGGCACTTAATTATCAACACTGGCGCTTATGACCGTCAGCCACATGATGGCACTGTTTGTTGAATTTTGGGTTGAACACAACAACGGTTGTTAAATAACTGAATATACATGAAAAATGACTAATACCTGCTGCCCAAGCCATTCTTGTAGGTTTGGGTGGCCTGAAGTAGTCTGAATTGTCACACTTATAGGAGTGTGATGGTTAGCAGTTGTGTTGCTACTGTTATTGGCAGGGCAATAGGTGGTGCAAGCTGACTGCTCTCCTAACAAGGGCCCTGGCACTTATTTGTTTTACAAATTAAGCGCTGTGTGTGACTGTGACTCCCAGTTCACGTTACTCCAGAAAGCAAGAATTTATTCAAGAACCTGAGATCGGTACCGCATGTGGTCTGCTCAGATCAATCATGCCTCACCAAGGGAGTCGCTATTTTAATGAGACAAAAATCGGTCACAGAACTCCTTGATTTCAAGACAGCTAACTCTGACAGACGGACTTAAGCTAAAGTTTAAATTTATCAATTATTACTTATGTGTACAGGATACTACGGTCCAAATATTGATGATTCTGGAACCCTTAATTGTCTCTGTCAATTTGTTGGATTTTCCAACTCCAGAAATAATTGGGGGATATTTTAATTTACTAAATGGGAATGTATTGATAAGATTTATAATGTAATCGACTATGAATACTCCAAAGGTTCGCTACTGTTTAAAAAATATATATTTAGGACTATGTGACATATCTCAAATGAAGGTGAGGAGAGGGGGTGGTGACACCTTGGCCAGTTTTGTATTTTGAGTTAGATCCTTCTAGATAAATAATTGATAGTGTTCAGGAAGTTAGGCGCATTCCACCACATATTTTGGACCATTCAGAAATCCATTTGAAATTTTTGTTTTTGGTCAAAATTTATGCCCCACATGGACCACAGACGCAACATTGCTATTAGAATTGGGCATGATACAAGAATTTAAAAAGATGTTGAATTAATTCTTCATGTACAACGTATGTTCCACTGCCCCGAGTCCATTCTGGGATGCATATAAATCCATCTTAAGAGGGATCATTACTAAAATGTTGCGAGTAAAGTTAAAAAAGGAGTCAGACGAAGCTCATCAGCTAGGCCTCAAATTCAAGATTTAGAGATTGCTGCACGAAGTCAGGAACCACGCGCGCTGAGGCGAGAATTAGAATGGATCCAGATCGCATTTAGTGCAAAGTTAGAAGAAAAATGCAGAACTCGATAGGAGATTCGCAAATTGAAACATTTGAATAGTGGGAGCAAATTACCACACAACTAGCATGGAAAACTAAGACAGTTATGAATAGAAATCATATTTATGGAGTTCAAGAAATTGGTACAGGAAGGGTAGCACTGGGGCAGAAATTAGGGTCAGGCACCCAATACAAGTGGCTCCCATTAGGAAATCAGATAACTAAAAAGTGGCCCAAGTTTGCAAATGGGGGCAGTTTTCAGCCAGCAAACACAAATTGCCTTGCAAAACACATATATATTGATATAGGCGTTCTGTAAGAAACTGAATTGATGTTTTGCAAGGCAATTTGTGCTTGTTGCATGCAATGTTTGTGGTAATAAAAGGAAAATCAACAGTAACAAGCATTGGCAAGGCCAATAAGTCTCGCCTATGTGAGATGTTCTGGTAGAGTGATACTAGTGGCCTTGTGTGGAGTGGCATTGAGCAGAGAGGCATAGTGTGACATGGAGTAGAGTGGTATTGTGTGGAGTAGAATGGCATTGTGTGGAGTAGAGTGGCATTGTGTTGAGTGAAGTGACAATGTATGTAGTGGAGTACAGTAACATTGTGACTAGTCGAATTGTATGGAGTGGAATTATGTGGTGTTGTGTGGACTTTAGTGGAGTAGTGCTGTGTGTCATGGAATAGCGTTGTGTGACATGATGTGGCATTGAGTGCAGTGGCTTGAAGTGGCATCTTGTGGCATTGTGTGGAGTTAAGGGGCATTGTGTGCCATGGAGTGAAATTGTGTGATGTGGAGTAGAATTGTGTGGCGTGGAGTATAACTGTGTGGAGTAGACTTGTGTGGCAGTGTGTGGAGCTGAACTGTGTGGAGTGACTTGACATTATGTGGCATTGTGTGGAATGGAGTGGAATTGTGTGGCATGGAATGGAATTTTGTGGAGTGTAAATGTGTGGCATTGTGTGGAGTGGAATTCTCTGGTGTAGAGTAGAGTGCAACTGTGTAGCACTGTGTAGTGTGATTTGGCTTTGTGTGGAGTGCAGTGAAATTGTGTGGAGTGGAATTGTGTGGCATAGGCTGGAGTGGCGTGGAAATGTGTAGCATGGTGTGAATTGGAACTGCGTGGTGTAGAATGGAGTGGAACTGTGTGGCACTGTGTAATGTGGAGTGGCATTTTGTGGAGTGAAATTGTGTGGAGATGAATTGTGTGTCATTATCTGGAGTGAATTTGCGTGGCATTGTGTGACATGGAGTGACATTTTTTGGCATTGTGTGTAGTGGATTGGGATTCTGTGGAGTGGAATCAGGCCATTATGTAAATGAATTTGAGTGGAATTGTGTATCATTGTGTGATGTGGAATGGAATTGTATTGCATTGTGTGGTGTGGGTTAAAAAAGTGTGGTGTGGAATGGAGTGGGCTGGAGTGAAGTGGATTGGAGTGGTATTGTGTGGCGTGAAATTGTATGCATTGTGTGTAGTGGAGTGGAGTTGAAATGTGTGGCATGGGGTGGAATTGTATGGCATTGTGTTGAATGGAGTGTAATTATGTAGTATTGTGTGTGTTGCATGGGGTGGAATTGTGTGGCATGGCGTGAAGTGGAACTCAGTCGAGTGAAATTGTGTGCCATTATGTACCATGGACTATGTGACATTATGTGGCATGTATTGGAAATGTGTGGCATTGTGTGGAGTGGAAGTTTTTGGCATGGATTGTAGTGGAGTGGCATTGTGTTGGGTGGAGTTATATTGTGTGAAGTTGAACGCTCTGCCATTGGGTAGTGTGGAGTGTAATTGTGTGGCATTATATGGAATGGAGTTTTCTAGCACTGTGTTGAATGAAGTGGAACTGAGTGGATTGCAACTGCGTGTAATTATGTGGGGTGGAATGGAACTGTGTGGCATTTGTGTGGAGACGATTTGTGTGGTATGGATTGAAAATGTGTGGCACTGTATGGAGTGAAATTATGTGGCATGGATTGGAGTGGCATTGTGTGGGGTGGAGTGAAATTGTGTGCCATTGTGTGTAGTGGAGTGGAGTTGAATTGTGTGACATGGAAAGAGTGGAATTCTGTGAATTATGTGGAGTGGAGTGTAATTATTTGGCATTGTGAGATGTGGAGTGTAATAATGTGGCATTGTGTGGAGTGGAATCATGTGGTGTGGATTGGAATTTTGTGGCATGGGTTGGAGGGAAGTGGAGGCGAATCATGCGGCACTGAGTGAAGTGGATTGAAATTGAGAGGAGTGGATTTGTGTATCATTCTGTGGCATGGAGTGGAATTGTTTAGCATTGTGTTGCATGTAGTGGAATTGTTTCATGTGGAATGGACTGGATTGGAGTGCAGTGGAGAGGCATTTTGTGGCATGAGTGGAGTGACATTCTATGGCACTGTGTGCAGTCAAGTGGAGCTGAATTGCGTGGAGTGCAGTTGTTTGGCATTGTGTGGAGTGGGGTACAAGTTTTGGCATTTTGTGACAAGGAGTGTAATTATGTGGCATTGGTGGAGTAGAGTGGAATCATGCGGTGTGGAGTGGAATTGTGTGGAGTGCAGAGGAGTAGAATTGTGTTGCACTGAGTGGAGTAGATTGGAATTGTGTGGAGTGGAATTGTGTATCATTATGTGGCGTGGAGTGGAATTGTGTTGCATGTAGTTGAACTGTGTGGCATTAAATGGAGTGGATAGGAATGCAGTGGAGTGGCATTGTGTGGCATGTATTGGAGTAAACTTCTATGGCATTGTGTGTAGTGAAGTGGAGCAGAATTGTATGGAATTGTGTGGAGCGCAATTGTTTGGTATTATGGAGAGTCAAGTGCAATTCTTTGGCATGTTGTGGCATGGAGTGTAATTATTTGGCATTGTTTGGTGTAGAGTGGAATTGTGTGGTGTCGAGTGGAATTGTGTGACATTGTGTTAAGTGGAGGAGACTTGTGTGGCACTGAGTGGAGTGGATTGGAATTAAATGGAGTTGATTCATGTATCATGTGGCATGGAGTGGAATTGTGTGGCGTCCAGTGAAACTATATGACATTGTGTGTAGGGGAGCTGAATTGTGTGGCTTTGTGTGACACAGAGTGGAATTGTGCAGCATTGTGTGGACTGGAATGTAACTATGTGGTTTTGTGTGGTGTGCAGTTATGTGGCATTGTGTAGTGCAGGGTAGAATCAGATGGCACAGAATTTCTTTTAAACTTCTTTTTTTTAACAATATTTAATATTTGAGACCCAGGTTAGACCAAAGTTACAATTTACCCAAAAAACTAAATAACCAGCAATTGATTTCATACTATTTAATACAGTCTCATGCCATTTCATAACATTTTATATAATTCCATACAATTACAATCTCAAATTCATCCAAGCAAGGAGTACAAAAATGACCTAACAAACCTTGCCCTGATGGAACATTAATCTGCCATAAAACTGGCCTCACATTTTGTTAAACTGTACAATCCCTCCACATGGAGTAGCATGCTATAGTTCTTGTGCTCTAGCTTGCTTCATTTTCCCAACCCAATCTCTAATTCAGGGGATGAGTTTTGTTTTCCATATTTGCAACAGCAGAGCTATGGCCACCAACAATGAAACAAAAAGCAGCCTGTGGTCTCTGGAAGTTAACTTCAAGGTGGAATCAGACCCTAAAAGTAGGGGTGGGCGGAATTTGCGAAATCCACTTTCGCAAATTATCGCGAAAATGTTAAAAATTATCGCAAACACGCGGAAATATCGCGAAGATGCGGACGTTTTTTTCCCGCATGTTCGCGAGATTTTTTGCATGGTTGCGGCTCGCCAACTTACCCATGCGGTTGCTCGCGGGCGCGGCCATCTTGTTTTCAGTTGTCTCGCGGTGCATGATCGCGAGAAGAAAGACGTGATCGCGCGACGCATGACGTCACTGCGGGCGCGAACTGTCGCGAGACAGCGCAAATGGCTAAAAACAATACAACATCTCATGGAGAACTCGACCGGATCAAGAAAACTTGTCGGCGAACGCAGGGATTCAGGTAAGGGTGATCGCGCGCGCGCGAGAATGTATTATTTTACAGCGCGAGCAAGAACCAAATTATCGCAAAGCTGCGGAATGCAGAAATGTTGACATTTTCACGCTTTCCGCGGAACGCGAAAATGTCAAATTATCGCAATTTCCGCGAACGGAACGAAATTTTAGCCCAGGCCTACCTAAAAGCACCAACCAAGCACTAGGAGCCAACTGAATTCGCCACACTTGCTCCCGATACTTAAATATTGCTTTCCAAAAATCTCTAATGTCAATGGATTTATGCACTATTTTTTATTTTGAAATTAGAACTTTATAAGATCACTGCAGCCAGTTAATCTCCCCTGTTTGTGCTCTAACCTCTGGCCACGTTGTCCACCTGTCCCCTGTAATGAAATCGGCCACCTTGCTAAAACCCAATGCCCCGCTAGGAAACTGTGCTTGGATCAATCCTCTCCCTGGCACCCCCAGAATAGATCCGACAGGTGTGGGGCAACATTAATACAAGCGATTGAATAATACCTATCAAAATCAACATGTTTTTAAAAAAACAATGTAAGATCGTATAACGGATTTTCTCGGGGGATTTAGTCCACTTTAGAATATCTTTTACGCTATATTCCTTTAAAATCAAGTTCATTAAGTCATTCTAAATATTTCCAGCTGACTCAAATTTTTATTGAAATCTAAACATTTATTTTGAAAAATAGGCCTAGTAATATTCCTGCAAATAGTGGCGGGCTAGGCCACCTTCCTGTGCTAGTCTAAAAGGCAAAGAGGACCGGAGACAGGGGGCAGGCCTGTCTAGTTCCTCTCATTACTCTGACCCTTCCTGCCTCTGATGCATTAAAAATGCCAAGCATCGGATGGCGCGGAATTGTGTGGCACTGTGTGGAGTGCAGTGGAATTGTGTTTTATTGTGCGGCGTGGAGAGGAATTGTGTGGAGTGAAATGTTGTGGCATAGAGTGGAAATTCCTGGCATTGTGTGTGGAGTGGAAATATGGGGCATAGTGTGGAGTAGAGAACTGCGTGGCATAGAGTGGAACTTTGTGCCATTGTGTAGGGTGGAATTGAATTATGTGAAATTGTGTGTAGTGGAATTTTGTGGCATTGTGTGGAGTGGACCTGTGTCTTTATGTGGCACGGAGAAGGACTGTGTGGCATTGTGTGGGGTTGAATGGAGTGAAAGTGTATGGCATTGTGTATAGTGGAGTGGAGCTGCATTGTGTGGTGTGCAGTGGAATTTTGTGGAGTGCAGTGCAACTGTGTGGTATTGTCTGGAGTGTAATCATGTGGTGTGCAGTGGAATTGTGTGGCATTGTGTGGACTGCAGTGGAGTGGAATTGTGTGGCTTAGATAGAGTAGAATAGAATTGTGTGGTGTGTTGAATGGAGTGGAATTGAGTGGCCCAGTGTGGAGTGAAGTGTTATTATGTGGAATAGCTTAGAGTGGAATCATTTGGCATGGAGTGAAATTGTGTGACACTGTCTGAAGTGCAGTGGAGTGAAACTGTGTGGAATGGAGTGGATTTATGTGTTGTGGAGTGGAATTGTGTGGCATTGTGTAGAGTGGAATTTATGGAGTGGAATTGTTGTGTGAATTGTGTGGCATAGAGTGGAGTGGAAATTTGTGGCACTGTGTGGAGTGGAATTTAGTGGAGTGGAACCCTTTGCCATTGTGTAGCGTGGAGTGGAATTGCATGGCTTTGTATGTATTGGATTTGTGTGGAGTGGAGTAGAATTGTGTGAGAGAAGCGGAATTGTGTATCATTGAGTGGCATGGAGTGGAGTGGAACCGTATGCTATTATTTAGTTTGGAATGGAATTGTGTGGCATGGAGTGGAATTGTGTGGCATGGAATGGACTTGAGTGGATTGGCATTATGTGGAGTGAAGTGAATGGTATGCCATTTTCTGTTGGGAGTGGAGCTGAATTGTGTGACATGGTGTGGAGTGCAGTCCAGTGGAATTGTGTGGCACTGTGTGGAGTGACATTGTGTGGCATTGTGTGGAGTAGAGTGGAATTATGTGGAGTAGATTTTAACTGCTTGGCATTGTGTGGAGTGTAATTATGGGGTGTGGCATGAAGTGAAACTGTGGCATTGTGTGGAGTGGCTATGGCAATGTGTGGAATGGAGTGGAATTTTGTGGCAATGTGTGGAGTGGAGTGGAATTAGGTGGAATGAAGTGAATTGGTGTGGAATTTTGAGGCATGGTGAGGAATTGTGTGGCATTGTGTGCAGTGCAGTGGAGTGGAATTGTGTGGCAAGGAGTGGAATTGTGTTGTGTGGAGTGCAACTGTGTGGCAATGTGTGGAGTGGAGTGGTATTTTATGGTATGGTGAGGAATTTTGCGGTACCGTGTGGAGTGGGATTGTGTAGGGCAGAGTGGAGCGAAACTGTGTGTCACTGTGTGGCATTTTGTAGCATTGAGTAAAGTTGTGTGACATTTTGCAGAGTGCAATTATGTGAGTGGAATTGTATGGAATTGTGGAGAGTGGATTGGTATTGTGTGTCATTATGTGGCGTGGAGTGGAATTGTGTGGCATTGTGTGCCATGGAGTGGAATTGTGTGGAGTGGAATTGTGTGGCATGGATTAGAGTGTAGAGGAGTGACATTGTGTGGATTGGAGTAAAATTGTATGGAATTGTGTGTAGTGGAGCTGTATTGTGTGGCATGGAGATGAATTGAGTGGCATTGTGGGGATTGGAATGCAATTATGTGGTGGAAAGTGTAATTATGTGGCATTGTGTGGCATGGAGTGGATTTGTGTGGCATTGAGTGGAATTGTGTGGCACTGTGTAGAATTGTGTGGCACTGTGTGGAGTGGAGCAGAATTGGGTGGAATGAAGTGGATTGAAGTGTAGCAAAGTGGAGCGGCATTGTGTGGAGTGGCATTGTATGGCATTATGTTGAATGGAGCTTGAATTGTGTGGCATAAGAGACAAAGATGAACGGCATAGGTACTACTGGGCTGGCAGAGTGGGCTAAAGAACGGTGATGGATTAAACCCAGATCAGTTGACTGGGGGTGAGTGCTTGCAATGTTCAACACTCCGTCCATCATTTCCTTTGGTTTTTGATAGGTACTACTTGGCACACATACCGACTATATTCCTATACAAGCATATATCACATGCACAGCTCCCACGCATAAAGGCAACTATGCAGATGTGCCCCAGAAGCCTGCAAGTCTATCTCCAGTACCTGCAGCCGGAACTCAGATGAAAAGCAGCTCCAAACTGGTCCAATCACTGCCACCGCCCCCGGTACCACCAGCCTATAACCTCAGGAACACAGTGAGAGTCATGGCGGAAGGAGTCCTCCCAAAAAGAATCTGAACCAACTACACAGAGTTCTCTGTTAGTGCTGTGGAGGGGCCACAAAACACTATGATAAACAAAGTACGTGAATGAGTGCATATGATCGAGGAAAAATGTGTAGCGCGAAGAAGATCCGGTAGTGCGTAATGTTTGTAGATGGTGGGCATCCGCATCTATTTTTGTAAATTGGAACTTGTGCATCATCACATGCGGACCCACAGCAAGCATGAGAGAGCGAGAGGCCTAAAAAGGAGAATAAAGAATCAAGAGAAAGATAGTGAAGCAGTGACAAAGCAAGAAAGAAGGGGAGAAGGCTGCGCAATCGACACCTGGCAGCATCCTTCTTGCTCAGCAACTCTGGCATTGGCCACAACCGGCAGGGGCTCCAAGACCACCTTCTGGATGTAGCATTCCTCTTTATTTATACACAAAATGAAGATGGAGTAGATGGGAGGGATAAGGAGGATGTGGTGTAATGGCCAGAGCTGCTGACTTTTGAACTGGTGAACCAAGTTCGAGATCCTGCGTCGGCTCAGCATCTTGTGATTCTTGGTAAATCGCTTAGGGCCTGATTTTCACCTTGGTGGATGGGTAACTCCATCACAACCGTGACGGAGATATCATCCGTCGAAATATATATCCCATTATATAGGATATCCCTCACCGTTGTGATGGCGTAACCTGTCCACCAAGACCTAATCAGGCCCTTAAGCTCCCCAGTGTCTAAAAAAATGAATGTGAACTTGCAATGTAACTGGTGACCATGTAAAGTGCACCAATGCCTTGGAGTTGGGTCAAGTTTGCATGATATTAAAAATCTCCCAAAAAAGAAGGTCACGATTTAAAGTTAATCAATCTGTGCTTGGTCCATGCGCCACAGATAGAAAGGGAAGTGATGAGGGGCATACTCTTGCCAATTAAGAGGAAGCAAAGAAAAGTGGAAATGATGCCAACATGTGATAAGCAATGAGCGGGCTGCACGCTCATGTGGAGAAGTGTGGCTCAATGGTTAGAGCGACAGACCCTGATGCAGAGTTCTGGCCTGGGGCCAGAGTTCAATCCCTCGCCTCAGCGGGTCTTGGATTCAATTTGCTCGGACCTGATAATTCTCGCCTCGGTGCCTATTCTAATCATGGGTCTCATGCTGCAACTCTGGGCAATAGCTTGCTTAATCTCCACAACGGCCCCAGCAGTGCTGGGATGCCTGGCTTCACCATGGGGGTGCCCAGGAGTGGACATTTCACAGGGAAAAGCCAGGAAGGGTTCCACAGCGGTATGAGTAAAAGCGCCAGGATTCCCCTGTTGGGGGTGGCAGTGCGCTATACAAGTACATACACATTTACATTTATTGTAAATAAAAACAATACCCCTCCTTGAAGACAGCCTTGTGGACCACGGTCTAATCTTGAAGAATGCGAGTTAAACATTTCATTATACTTTTTTTAAATGCATCCTATTTTCGTTTAATGAAAACTGCATTTCTGAAAAAAAAAGATTGCTTTACTTAAAAGCGGTCCCAGACATGGTGGTCTGCTGGCGCTGGCAGGTGACTGTCCCTCTGATGCTATCATTTCTAATGGGCACTAAGCTGCAACCTGCCTCATTAATATTCATGAGTTTGGTCGACCTGCAACCCACAAGGAATCACTAATTTCAAATTAAAACTTTCATACATTAGGAATTGCGATTTCCATATTGTGATTCAGCAAAAATTACAATTTGAAAATCACAATTACTAATCTTGGTACATGAGGCCCTAAATACCGCTTTGGATTTTGTTTTTAAAACAACAAAAACTTTTCAAAAGTTTGGCGGGCGGATGCTGCAGCTTTAAAAAAGTTTAATGGGTGCGGAAACTTCACTTTGGCTTAGTCGCAAAACGAAACTCAGCTTCACCAACACGGCTTCCAAACACCCCAGACTTCATGGTCCCCTGTCACGCCACATGGAATGGCCCAGTTTAAATCAGGGATGTACGACAACATTCCTGAGGGCAGGTTTCTTGTTAGATTCTGCATCTAAAGGAGGCTTGCTTATAAATATTGTATGTAAATTCGTTTTATGCGGCTATCCTAAAAATCTGGGATGGATCTGGATCTGGCCCTCGTGATGCAATGTTGGAGATCGACTGGTTAAGGGATTTAACCAATTTATAGATTGCCAAATGTGTTTTCTTACCTTTAGTGATGCTCAAAAGACACCTAGAAAAGGGAGCCTTAAAAAAATATTTTAAAATTTTTTAGAAAAACATGACCCACAATTTAGGGAAGGGGTTACTAAACCTTTTGACTGCCTGTGCTGGAGGATCAATTCCCACGATAAAGCGGTTCTAACCGACTAAAACCACTCGGAACTGCCTGAAACTAACAGCCAGTGAAGAAGGCCGCGACAGCCGTGACGTCTGTTTCCAGGAGACAACAGGGGGAAAAATATCAGGCATGCGGGTGTGAGCGGCCGTGATGAGTGACGTGGTTTATTCTGAACCCATAGCACCTGTGCTCTAGAGTGCTGGCAGGTACTGTCCAATGGGACCCGGGGGGACCGCGGCGCGAGCCGGGTGTCCCCCTGGGAAGGTTCGCGCGATGGTACAGACCACGCAGCGAATCACGTGTTAGGTAGGGGGCGGGGCTTAGGGTTTTCACCGTTGGGAAGGCGTTTAGGCGGGAAACGATCGCTGAGGCAGGGAGACGGTCGTTTTTTGTGACCCTCCCTCCCACCCTCTTTTTTCTGTATAAAAAAAAAAAAAAAAAGTAATTATAAAAAAAAAAAAAAAAAAAAAAAATATATATATAAAAAAAAAAAAAAAAAAAAAAAATAAATAAAATAAAAAATATATATATATATAATATATATTGATGAATTTTTTGATCTTAAGTCACGTTTAGGACAGGTGACATTTTGTTTCTGTTCATGTGTTTTTCTTTCATGCGGTTTTTTGAGGGTTTGGATAGTCTGGAGCGGGCTTATCCTTCCCTCTGGGGCGGGGGGAGGGTGGAGGAAAAGCTGGACAGGTAAACCAAAATGGTCAAAAAGGAAATGATGCCATTGGGGCAGTACATGGGGTAATTTATGGTAAATTTTGGTTGGGGTATTTTTGGAATTGTTTGTGGCAAAAATGTTTGGGAAGCAATTTGATAATATTTACATTGTATCAATAAGTGGTTCTTAGTTACCTGTCCTAATAAAGTGACCTTTTTTGCTAAGTCAAAATTTGGTGTGGTCTGTCTTATTGCGCGATCCCACGGAGTTCACGGATTGGTCGCTCTGTGCCCCCCCGGCCTCGAGATGCTTCTGTCCTCAGGGTTCATTCCATGCACGCGCCGTGGGTCTGCAGGCGTGGAATGTCCCAGCTGGAGATAGTACTGCTAATTACAGCAAACGTCAAACGCGAAATACAGGTTCAACCAGCAAAGTCAAGGGTTGGAAACATTCTTTTATCTGAAAAATCAAAAATGCTCCTTTTGACAATTTGAGTTGCAAAGAGAAGAGAGTGACTACTGAGCCAGGAACTGTGCTGTGAACGCAGCTCAAGTTTCCATGATATGTGGGTCCTACAATCCCTGTATAAGGCCTGTCTCTAATGTTCTTATTACTGGTGCACTGTGATGCACTCAGTCGCCTGTAATAAAGGAATGAAGTAGCTCCTCCTCGCGATAACATATCCAAGTTGAGTTCCCGCATCACACGGCGGGTCACAGAGCATAATTCAAGCTGCAGTTTCAAAAACGAAAAGGTGCCTTTAGCTTCTAGTGCATTGTTTTTCTACATGAGCAATGATAAGCAGAAATTCGATAGCTCTAGCAATGTTTATTTTTTACACACTTCAGGAAATCATAGGAAAGCAAGAATCGTTATGTTTCTACACATTCTGAGGTAGAGCGTTTATTAAAGCCTGACTATTGAACTGATTCTACTATTTTTACCAACACACATCTGAAGACTCTTTGCTGTGTTTACTTTGCACTAAAGACTTTACCTGCAATTCCTCATGTGTGCAAACATGCAATCTCTTTCATGTGACACTGCACCGCACCAAGGATTTAAGTGGTTTGTGGGAAAGGTGATCACGTGACCATGTATTATAAAGACTAAAAGGCCATATGTACGGAGACATTTTGCATTTCCAAACTGTGCGAATCGCAATTTCAGGCCGTTGTGAAATGCAAAATGCAATTCGATTCAATTTGACTTTATTGTTTGATTACTTAAAATCATGACAATTAAAAGGAGTACTTCTTACATACAAATGAGTTAAAAAGCAGGTCACAGATACAGATGATTTAAAAAGCGGCGGTGATGTTACCAAGAGTTAAAAAAGCAGATCGTGGATACAAAATGGTTTAAGAAAGAACGGTGAGGTTGATAAAAGTTCATTAGAGCGAAATATCCCTGGTGGTAATATGTTCATAATTGTCCGAATTCATGGATTATCTAGTGTTTGGCATAGGCTAGCTAGAACAAAATCATCGGTAATGAAGGCACATAAAGAACGGCCGGACATTGACATACTAGAAGAAGTAAAATGGGGTGAAGAGAAACAGTAGAAAAAACAGCGTTTGAGGATTGGCTCAGAGTGTTCCGAGGTTCATTGGAGGCTCAAGTGACTTCACTGGAGTGCAGGTTGAGGCGGGAGTGCTTGCAAACCTGACGTTCCTAGATTTTCGACTGCTCTTGTGACAAGTTTGGTGAATCGGATGTTGAGCATCGTGTTTTCTGGCTTGTCGACACGATCGCACTCCATGCTTATTCCATTCGCCACGCAGCAGGATCCTTCTGTCGTTAAGCAATGTGGGGCAGACGCAGACCACGTGCTCAATTGATTCTGAGTGGTAGCCGCACCCCCTGCACTCGGTGCTATCACTTGAGCGGCGCCATTCTGGTAAGTGTCTTAAGAAGGGCCATTCACCCATCCTCAGAGCCATAAACCTTTTCTTCCACGAAACTGCGTAAGTGCTTGATAGATAGGAAGCCTCTGCCCCTGGTTTAAATTCCGAGATGACTGTCCAAGCGTGTTTTCTTTTGGA
Organism: Triturus cristatus; assembly: GCF_964204655.1. Classification (NCBI taxonomy): domain Eukaryota; kingdom Metazoa; phylum Chordata; class Amphibia; order Caudata; family Salamandridae; genus Triturus; species Triturus cristatus. The sequence continues at coordinate 1,150,236,413 of NC_140582.1, forward strand.
CAATTGTGCCCTATCTGAGTGGAAGGACCAGAGTCGAACACTTCTTTTGATGGAGAGCTTTAAGGCCTACTGGAATGGATTTGTACCCCAGTATTCTTCAACATCAAGTAGTTGCAGGGAGTGTTCAAGGTGGCGTCGGTGTTTTTGGCCAATTTGTCCAGCCGATATTTCTTGCGACAGCCTGGCCTAAAGACTACCTTCCCGGGAGTTGCACAGTCTATTATTGATGTATGCGCCGGCCTCGACGCCTCGAGGATCTAGTAGCCGAAACTCAAGCCTTACCTGGGCTGGCGATGCAGATCTTAGCAAGTGCCATACTCGAAATGCACAATGCCATTTCGGCATGTACGAAAGGCATATGCAGTGGTGCAAAATGCAATTTCTACGTAGCAGAAATCAATGACTAGTCTGAAAATGATCATTTAGGAAAGCAATTACCATTGATTCGGATCAGGTTGTAACCAGGTGCAAACTATAAAAGGCACTCAAAATGCAACAGGCTCTTTCACAATGGTGGCTTGAAATGTTCTGGCAAGAAGGATGATGGCAGAGAAGGAGGAGAAGACAGGAGAGGATATATAGGGTGAGGGCCACCCTGTCTGTTTGAACAGACTGAGGATGAGATGTATGAGAGGTACAGACTCAGTAGTCAGGTAGTTCTTGATTTAATTGCTGAGTTACTACCTCAGCTCCAGGCCCCAACACTCAGAAGTAATGCTATCCAACCACATGTGCAGGTAGTGTGTTGCCTACACCTCTTAACTTCTGGCAGTTACCAGGGGGTCATAGCAGAGGCTGTGGGTGTCACAAAGTGCCTTTTCCAGGTTCTTTCACAGTTTCTTGGACATCATGGTTAATAAAGTTAACCAATATATATCTTTCTCCTATATCCCCCAATTATTGCAACAAACCAAATTGATGTCCTACCGTTGCCATATGTCCCCACTCCGCAACTGAATCAATTTACAGGAGCAGGAAAATCTCACGCTCACTCAATGTGAAGGTAGTGTGTGATGCCTCCTGTATCATAGCAGGTCTGGGGGCCAGATTCCCAGGTAGCACTCATGACAACTTACTGGCGCAGAGTGAATTTGGCGATGGTTTCCTACTTGGTAAGAGAATCACAGACTCAATGAATACAGTGGCCAGGACGGTGTGTGTAATGTGACCTAATGGTTTTCCTTCTCATGCTCTTGAGGAGACGGTGCATATGCCTCGCTTCCCTGGCTACTCACATCCTACCTGACCCCGAGGACAAGAAGTAAGAGGCAAGACAGCAAGGCACACAGGGCAATGTGGATATCATTGAGAGGACTTTTGGGACCCTAAAGTCCTGCTTTCGCTTTGTTCACAAGACCAGTGGGGCACAACTCTACAGACCTGAGAAATGCTGCAAGATCATCGCCGCTTGTGCTAAACTGCACGATATCGCAGTGGAGAAGGGTCTGCACAACATCCCCGTAGAGCCTGATTCCGACTCTGATGATGGTTTACCACCACTACAGATGCAGCACCGGGGTACATGTGCAGCAGAGGGATGGGCATGACGCACAGAGACCACCAACAACTATTTATAAGTTAAGAGTAACTACAACATCAAATAAATAGACATCACAAATGATGGTAATGCATGGTGCATAACTGAGAGACCACCGTTTGTTCAGGTGGTGAAAACGTTGTCTCTCTCAAGAATCACTGTATCCATTGTGAATGTAACATTGTTTCAACTAAGCAACAAAGTATCTAATGACAAACAAAGCAAAGTGGACTCATAACTCCGATTGTTCAGTGGTTAACTTTTTACGGCCTCTGGGGTTGGGTGACTTGTCTGCAACACTGGGCTGTTGAACTGTTGACATGTGACTCCCAGAAGTGTTTTGGAGTGAACGCCTGGAACTGCATGCCTCCTGAATAGATGTGCCACTGAGGTGGGCGCCCTCTTTGCTCTCAGGTGGGGCAGGATTTTGGGCATACTGAGGTTGTGGGTCTGAATATTCTCAAGGGCTGCGGTTACTTGCACTAGCCCACATGCAACATCCTCTTAGCAATGCCTCACGTCAATTTGTCTGTTGACAGTTCGCCTTGCTAGTGTTTTTGTGGCTACTGCCAGTCGGTTCATGGAACAGGTGATGGAATCAAAGCGTGCCAGGTACTGCCTGTGCCTCTGTCTCTGCTCACAGTGCTCCTTCTCCATGGCAATATTACACCGGTCCTTCCCTTTCCCCAAATGCTACATCGATCTAGACATTCGAGCAGATGCCTATTGACAGTCCTTATTTGTTTTGTTTGCAGGCTGGACAGAGATGATTTACTTCTCCAAGCCACCAAACACAGAAGAACTTTCGGACATGTCGTCTGACACATTATCATTCTGGACTGTTGATAGTTGGCCTCTGAGCGGTCTGTGTGTCCTGCTCACAGGTGTTGTGGTATCCCTGCTCTGCGATTGTCCCTCATCACTGTCCACAAAGTCAGGTAGTGGTGAGATGGTTGCTCTCCTAGCAGTTGGGGTGATCGGATGAGTAGATGGCGATGTTTAGTCCTCAATTTCCACAAGTATTTCAGTAGCCCCTTCAGCATCAATTGATTCTGGCTTGTCCTGGGTGTTATCTGTGGAAATGCATGTATATAGTTAGTGTAAATAAATGGTTAATGTTTGTTCACTATATTGCTATAACTATGCTTGATGTTTTTGTGCATGAAGTAGTGCATGAGGCTGCCGCTGCCTGTGCTCGACATGGATAGGAGACATCGGGAACAAAACAGATTTATCTCAATTAACTTTCAGGCCCGACAAGTGTGTATGGGTGTCTAAGAGTTCTACTAGTCCTCGGAGTGCCCCATCCTGGTTACTGAGATAGATCAGTGCATCGTCCGCGTGAAGGGACACTATATGCCACTGCATGTGCATGTGGATTCCCCAGTCTATAACATGGCTGCATAGCATACAGGCCAGGGGTTCCATGGCCAGGAAAAACAGCAGAGGTGAGAGTGGACATCCCTGCCTGGTTCCGCGCTCAATTTTAAAGGGGGGCAAAATAGCTCGACCTGTTTTCACCCAGGCCTGTGACTTGGTGTATAGTATTTGCACCCAGCATAGAAACTTAGGGACTATACCATACCGGGCCAGCAGCGCCTGCATGTACTCCCACCCCAGGGTGTTGAAGGCCTTTTCTATGTCTAAGGCTGCTATCCAGTGTTGCTCTGGGACCGATTGGGCCCATTCTAATATCTTAAACAGGCGGAGAAGGTTCAGCCCAGTGTTCCTGCCTGGGACAAAGCCATTCTGGTCCGTATGGACCACCAGGGACACCACCTCCAGTTATCTGTTAGCAAGTAGCTTAACCAGAATTTTATAGTCCGATGTTAGTAAGGACAACGGGCGGTACGAGCTCATGAAAAGAGGGTCGCGCCCAGGTTTAGGGAGGACCACAAGCAGGGCCTCGTGGAGGGAAGGGGGCAATATGCCTCTATCAAAGCATTCTTGGTAAGTAGCCGGGGTGACAGCTGGGTAGAGTAAGTAGCATAAAATTCTGCGGGCCACCCATCCATACAGGGAGTTTTGCCCCTTGCTAGCTGCTTGATCGTATCTGAGATTTCCGTTATTGAGAGCGGCTCCTCTAATTCTGAGTATTTGTCCTTCTTTATTTTTGGGAGGGCCGCCTGTTCTAGAAACTGGTGTATTGCCAGTGGGTCACCCATGTCCGGGGGCCTTATATAAGGACACATAGTAGTTATAAAAGGAGTCGTTAATTCGCTCCGGAGTTTTGGCCAGGGTACCATCTGGAGCGTATATTGCAATGATAGGTGGTTGCTTTAAGTTACTCATTAACAGCCACGCAAGAGTCCTGCCTGCTTTGTCACCCTCCGCGTGTTGTCTAGCCAGATATTGCTTATAATCAAGAGCGCACAATTTATCCGATACTTCCTTATATGCTAAACGGGTTTTGGAGAGTGTTTGTATTATGGGCGGATCCGTGGGTGCTGCGCATTCCTTAAGTAATATGTCGGTTCCAGCCCCTGCATTTCCTTGGTTAATGTCATGCGGGTGCCGTACACTGCCTGTATAACCAGTCCACGTAGGACGACCTTCAGGGCATCCCATTCAATACCGGCATGTGTGGCAGTCCTTTCATTGGCCTGGAATTATGTGGTTATAGACTGTAAAATGGTAGCATTCAGAGCTTGGTCGTGAAGTGCTTCTAGGGGAGTAGCCAAGTCGGTTTGCTGGGTCTGGACGCACCCCAAGTCAATTGGACATGCAGAGGGCTATGGTCCGACATATTCAGCGTGGGTTACATGTGTTAGTGCTATTTCGGTGCTATAGACGGTGTCAATACGAGTGTACAAGTCATGCCAACTATCCGTCAGGCGCATCTGTGCGGCCCAAGCAGTCATGGCATGTGTGAGTCCGACAGCCTGTGCTCCGGAGAGGGGAGGGCGAGAGCAGTCGAGTGTCAAGTCGGGGATGCCATTATAGTCCCACCCCCCAGTAAGTGGGAGCTGATGGATCTCTGAGGAGTTCCGGGGTTAGAGACTGGAGGAAAGTGGATTGTCCTGAGTTAGGCGCATAAAATGACACCAGAGATAATGGTCGGCCATCCAGCGAGCCTTCCAGAACCTCATAGCGGCCTTGAGAGTCAATGCGCGTGTGAATTATCTGCATTCGGACACCCTGCGCCAACCAAATCAGGGCACCCTTGGCATACTCAGAGTAAGTTATGCCTATAACTGTGCCCATCCATCTTTTATTAAGCGACTGTAAATGTTTGTTTTGTTAAATGAGTCTCCTGGAGCAAAGCAATAGCTATCTTGTGTCTTCGCAAATACTGGTACACTTTGTGTCTCTTCGCACACCCAGCCAGGCCGCGCACATTCCAGGTTACCAATTAATACATATTCCCATACATTTAAGCAAATGTGTGATTCCCGCATGCAGCAAGCAGCTCAGTAGCCCCCCTACAGTAGCTATACATTTTTGCAAGGCACACAGGTATATACAGTTAACTGACATTTCGTGGTATACTTTAAACCAATCCCCCCACCCCAGGCCAAATTGCCAACGGGCAAAACGCCAAATGCACTTATATGCAAACATAATAAGTCAAGAAAGCAAGGAGAAAAAAGAAAAACAGTAAATTATATAACACAAGATAGGTCTGTGACAGTCACTTATCGTGTGTGGGACGTGTGAATGTTTGCTTGGTCACTCCGTTGTCATCTCCAGACCGCCATGGTAGTATGTTCGGGGGTCAGTCGCTCAGGTAATGACAGCTTCTTGCAGCTAACAGTCCCCATTTGCAGGTATATGTTGTTCCTTTATGTTACTTGTTGCAATTCCTATAAGAGATAGATCCATAGATGGCTATCCTAGTTCATTGGAACTCTGAGGCGTCACGTTAGGGCCGTCGCCCAGCATCAGCTGCTGCTGAGAGTCCGTCAAGCAGTATTCCTGTTCTGGAGAGGTCTCCATTTCTGAGACTGGGGAGGAAGGTGATGTGGCGTCTCTGTGCTTTTCGGCATGTTTGAGAGCTTTTTCCCTTTCCTGCGCAGCTTGGGCCTTTGTAGGAAGGGACCCGCAAGACTGGCCGTGGCACCTGCGGTGCGTAACCTTTTTCCATTGTTGTCGTGAGCCTTCCGTGGATTTCGGGGCCTTGCCACTCCATTTTGTTCTGCCCAGATCCATGCATCCTCTGGAGATTGGCAGAAAACCATGTTACCTTTATGTTGTATGTGCAGCTGGGCCGGATATTGTAGAGCGTATTTTATCTCATGCTCACGGAGGCAGCATTTAACTTCCATAAAGGATGCCCTGCGTTGCTGTACTGCTACCGTGTAATCCGGGTATATGTGCACTTCAGCGTTCTCAACCACCCATGGACCTTGGGCCCTTGTAACCTGTAGGATGTGGTCTCTATCGCGATAATTTAAGAGGAGTGCGACTACCGGCCTGGCGGGAGCTCCCGGTCGATGTGGGCCCCTCAGTACTCTATGCGCTCGCTCAACTGAGAAGAACTTGGAATGCTTGCCATGCAGTATGATATCCGCGAACCAGGATTCCAGGAATAGCTCCATGTTCTGTCCCTCAACGCGTTACGGCAGTCCCACCAGACGCAAATTATTTTCCGGCGTGATCTGCCCTACTGATCGTCAACACGATCTCAGAGATAATTCACTTCTTCTTGCAGTGTCTCAATTTGGGCTTCCATGGAGGATACAGAGGGCTTCACTGCAGCGATTGTGGATTCCACCACCGACATCCTGTCCTTCAGCTTCATATGGTCATCGCACAGGAAGCTGACCTCTGCGCATAACATGTCAATTTTTGGGACCAGGGTGGATTTGATGTCTATTACCGCCGCCATGAGTTCGTCAAGGCGGTGAAAAATATCTCCCTGTGGCATTGCTTGGGCCGTTGACTGTTGGTCGGCCTCCGCAGCCCCTGGCGGTGGACCCTTTGGATCCGTGGTCAGTGGCAGCTGCTTCTCCGGTTTAGTCTTGCCCATTTCTGCGGCATGCTCCTGAGATTCTAGGAGAAGGAGAAATAAGGGCACGTTGAAGTCAGTGCCCGCACTGCGCTGTTGGGTGCACCCCTAGGCAATGAGGGACAATCGTCAGATCTCTCCTCACTTGCACTGATCACACCCAGGCCAGTAAGCAGGTTAATGGGGAGAGTGATGTGGTGGAGTCAGGTAAGCAGGCCCTGCGCTCCTACGTGCCATGGGGGCGTCCACTTTAAAGCGACCTGCAACTGTGCACCCCTCTATATGGGTCCTGGGAAGCTGGCCGTGGCAGGGCCGGCAGGCGCACAATTATGCGCAGGCCCATGAGATACGCTGCGCCCATATTGTGCCCAATGTCATCTCAGGCCTATGTTACACATATGTGGCAAAGGGGGAACCCAGTGGTAAGCTCCAAGGCCCCGCATGGCAGTGCGCCCTATTGTGTGCAGGGTGTAACCACTGAAAGCGCAGCGCGGGTGGCCCATCTGGGTCCCCGGCCCGGTCCAATATGGGGTGATGGTGATCCCTCAATGATTGGAGATGTATGGGACACTTGGTTGGGTGGGGGCTCGGCAGCTTCCTTTGTCTCCAGCCGTCCTGTCTATTGCTGGCCACGAGGTTCAGGGCAGTTCCAGTGAAAATGGAGTACGGGTGGCCTATCTATTCCCACGGCCAGGCCTGTCTCCAACCCGCTGCTGCAGCACTCCTCAGATGATGGCTGGTGCACGGGGGGGCTCAATTTGGCTGTGGCTCGTCACAACGTGCCCCCGCCTCTGCAATCGGGCACGACGTCAGCAAGGGTCTGGTGGGGGAGGGGCCGCGAGCCTGAGCTCAGGTCCCCGCTGCAGTGCGCGGCCTCCCCGCGGGTCCTAGCACCACAACTCCAGTATTTTTAACCTCGCAGGACTCCTCCAGAATAGCCCGCAGCTCGTCCGGTCAGCTACAGCAGATCTGTCGGCCGCCTTTGATACGGTCAACCATGACATTCTGGTCGGCCGTGTCAGGGAGGCTGGCATCCAGGACACTGCCCTGGACTGGGTCCGCTCCTTCCTGAGCAACCGCCGTCGGGCGGTTCGGCTCTCTCAATTTTCTGCGGACGAGGTCGAGCTAACCTGCGGCGTCCCGCAGTGCTCCTCCTTATCCCCTCTTCTTTTTAATTTATACCTCACCCCCCTTATTCGGTCCCTACGAGGCAGCTGTGTCACCGCGTTCAATTACGCGGATGTCATTCAGCTAGTCTTCGACATCAACTCTACGGACCAATCCATCGACAACTTTCAAACCACCCTCTGTCACATCAGTGACTGGATGGGGGCGAATCATCTGAAGCTCAACCCCGACAAGACAGAGTTGGTGCTTGTCGGGGGTGTAGCCAACCTCTGGAAATCCACCTTTTGGCCCACAAGGTTGGGCCCTCCCCCCAACCCTGTCAGTTCAGTAAAAAGCCTTGGGGTCATTATTAGTAATGACCTCACGATGAAACCCCCGATTAACGCAGTAGTTTCTTCCAGCTTCTTCCAGTTGAGAAAAATTCGAAAGATTGCCCGCTTTTTGACCACTGAGGCCCTCACCCTGGTCCTATTGGCCTTAGTCATCTCTAGGATAGACTATGCCAACTCCCTTTATGTTGGCATACCGGTATACCAACTAAAGAGGCTACAACTTATCCAGAACCAGGCCGCACGGCTTATTCATCTTCAGCCCAAACACCAACACGTACGCCCTCTCTTAAAATCCCTCCACTGGCTTCCTGTTTCTGAGCGGTGCAAGTTCAAACTGGGCTGTATTATTTTTAAATCCCTTGCTGGCACAGGTCCTTCGTTTATCTCTTCACTACTGCACCCATACGTCCCTTCTCGCAATCTCCGTTCCTCCCATCTGGCTTTACTCCAGATCCCGACCTTCAAACGCAAAAAACAGGGAGGACTGAGGTTTTCATTCCTTGCCCCGTCCTTCTGGAACGCCCTCCCTTTAGGCCTAAGGCTAGCCTCCCCCCACACCCACTTTAGGTCCCTTCTAAAAACTCACCTGTTTCGTAATGCCTACAAATAACGCTTCCAGCCCCACGGATTGTTTGTTTTCCTTATGCTTTAGCGCCAAGAAACCGCTGGGTGTTAGTTGCGCTCTATAAGTTCTTTTTACATTACATTACATAAACAGCGGCTGATCACCGGATAATTCGGCGGTCGCGACGGAGTGAGTTGTAAGCTTGACCGCTCACGTCACCATTTAGGACACGCCCTCACAATATACATATGCTTCATCACTTTGAAAACCATGTATGCATATTTCTTTAAATAATTTAGAATTAGCTGCACAATTGAGTTATTAATACTGTGATGTATGATTTATGGATTTGCTAACATTATGTTATGTTAAGTAAATAAAGGGAAGATGACTTACCCTGGCTGGTGCCTGCAGGAAGGTCAGACACTCCTACCACACTTTCCTGTTCCAGGGTCCCCTCGATGAATGTCTCCATTGGAGTGGGAGAGGGTGTTTTGAGGGTCCACAACCTGTTCGTCGACCATCCGCAATCCTGCTGGCCACCTTCTCCTGTGTGTGAGACCTCAGCTCATGCCAGCATTTGCGTATTTCTGGGATGGTCCTCTAGGTGTCACCTAGGAAGTTCACCTTCTCCAGGATGCTGATCCAGATCTTTGTTTTTGGCTCTCTGGTTCTGTGACGGAGGCCTTTCCAAACAGTTGGTCCATATGGGAGACACATTCCATCTTCTTTAGACATGGTGTTCTCCAGGAATGGTGTGACACTGGCGGTAGAGATGCAGGAGCACTCCTTACTTCCAGCACCTTCCTGGGCTTCTGAGTTGTGGTCACACCCTCTATTTGTAAACTTCCTAGTCTGACATCATCATTCTGCAATCAGAATGTGACTTTCCCTATTTTTTGCGATTTCCAAACTTGCAATTTCTAAAATTGGGAATGCAAATCCATAGGAATCGCTAATAGTGGCATTGGCAGTTACACACATACCTTTTTGCAATTCCAAACTAGCTGTTTCTATGGATTCATAATTTTGGAAATCGCAAATTCGAAATTTCATACATATGGCCCAAAGCTCCTTTGCCATACATTATAAGGATATTGCCAGTCAAGTCGGTGTTCCATGACTTTATAAAATAACTTGGCATTCAGCTTCATTCCGCAATATGGTCAGAAAACTCCTCTGTGACTTACAGTATCCTTATATTGTATGGCAGGGGGTACTTTATGACACGTATTAAGATGATTTATTAGTCACAGTGTGCTGCTTGTGTCTGGTCAAAGGCATTAGAGATCATACTTTAAGTATATGAGACACAGTGAATAAGGAACTGTTTGGGACACATCAAAAATGCATGGCTCATACCTGTAGGTCCTTGCGCAAGTAAGGAAGGGTTCCCACAACGAGTTATACTCGTACATGTGATTAGTGGGCATTGGATCGCATGTACAATTGGGTGGCAATAGCAAATCTTCTGAATTCTACAGAGAGTGTTAAAATTAGAGACTAATCTACTGGTGAAATTCACTACACCACGAATTGAAACAACAAACTAACTGGCACCAACAGCATGTACAGAGACCAAATAAGGAAGCACAATACAGGTGACATCATTACACAGAGTCCATATGCAATGGGAGAGAAACACAAAGTCATGGCACATTCAAAGACAATTTTCCGACACTGTCACTGTTGCGAGTGAACCCACCAGTGGCTTCAGATTTTTGTACTTTTTTGTGAGGCCTCAGGCCCTGGACACCAACTCCTCAGCCTCCGCAGCTATGGATGCCGATAGTCCATTTTGCCAAAGTGGGAGCTTCTGCATCTCGCCAGTGATGGGCTCTTGGCCACCAGAAAGCACATAACGACAAAGGAGCAAGTATGTTTAGGACCACCCAATTCGTTCATCAGGCCCAGGAAAGCCATCTTAAGTTCTGGTTGTATTAGTCTATCTATCACATTAGTAAGGACTGTACAAATTTTGAACCAGTTTGTACCTACTGTTTGACCTAGCATAGTTGACATGGTTTTCCCCCAACATTTTGCCTTTTATGCTTCTGTTTTTGATGACTTCTTTTTTGATGGCCTTAGGACTCTGCGTACTTTACTATTGCAGACCAGCGCTAAAGTGATCATGCTCTCTCCTTTGAACATGGTAAAATTGACTTACCACCAATTGGTATATTTAATTTACTTATAAGTCCCTAGTACAGTGGTACGTCATGTACCCAGAGCCTGGAAATTAAATGTTACTCTTGGTCCAGTGGCGCATATTGTGCCACCCACTTTAGTAGCCCTTAATCACGTCTCAGACCTGCCAGGTCTCAGCTTGTGACCCATTGGGAATTGCCAAACTCACAGGAATGGTGGCCTGCTGGGGTCAGCAGACCAACATGTATGTGATTGCTTTTAAATAAACCAACAGGTTTTTTTTTAATGCAACTCATTTTTCTTAAAGGAAAATGGGATGCGTTTCAAAAACAAAAATAAAACATTATCTGTTGGTTTTTTCAAGAGTAGGCATCACTGCCTGCTCTTAAAAAATGCTTTTACAAACATTTCCAAAGGAAAGGGGTCCTTTGGGGACCCCTTCCCATTTGCGAAAGGGTTGCCACAAAATGTAATTTGGTGGCAAATTTCTAATGTTTTGCCATCACATTTTGGTTGCAAAACATTCATACATACCACTGCAATTTGGTATTAGGAAGGGATGCCCTCAACATGCCCTTCCTAATACCATGTCGCAAACCCAAATTGCGATTCGGTAAAAGGTTACTGAATCTCTGTTTGGGTATGGTACATGTCAAAATTCCTTTTTGCATTCGCAAACTGGCCGATTCTGTGAATTGGCCCATTTGCAACCTCAGAAAGGCTTTTTTAGGTCTCGCTGAGCCAGCGCAAGCGCTGCTCTGCAAGAAATTTAGTAAAGGGGCTTTTAAAAGTGCTACCAGAGGCTTTTCCTGGCCTCAAGCTAGCGTGCGCGAGCACGCGCACAGCCGCCATGTGTGTTTGTCAAGGCTCATTAGCCTTGCGTGCCTCTCACCGCGCTTCAATTCCCTCCCCCTCCCCCACAACAGATCGCGTCACTCTGCTGGTCTCCACCCCCCTTCTCTATACTGCAGCAGGCCGCGCCGCCAATGCTTGTTCTTACAGCGCGCGCGCACACAACTCCCGCTTGTTAGTTGCATTCCTGCACACACCCTCATGTGTGCACCTTCATGCAAACGTGCGCGCACCACTCGCGGGCTCACCTCCTGCTCCCCCTCTCACGGGCCGTGCTTGTATTTCAGTGTTTGTGCTTGTATTTTCGGTTTGTTGTTCGCCGACTAGTTGCCCGGCCTCATTGTCTGTATCGGCCTCCTTTTTATCCTGTACAGCTAGTTAGCCTGTTTAAAGTTACACCGGTCGGAAAACTCGACTTTGAAAATTTGTAAAATGTGAGCGCGCGATTTCACACCGCTGTGCGTGCACCCGGGGCTCCTTTCAGAGAAATAAGCTGCATTCACCGGAACAACCATTAATTTCTTAACTTTTCTATGAGTGGTAAATATAACATAGAACCTACAGCCAATAGAGTTGTAGTATATCGTGCTTCAGTTGCGACGAGGACAGAAGGACGGCCAACTGGTCTGAATAATTTTCCTTTGCCCTTGGTAATTTATTGCTACCACTTTCATTTATAGTGCTTGGAAGCGGCAAGAGTGCAGTATATCACGTGCTTAATACAAAAAAAAGATGTTTACAGAAAGTTTTCAAATCTGCTCAATAATAAAATTAAGAAGAATAAAATCCATTGCACTATATTTGTTCTTTCTGTAATCGGGGGAAATGCTATTTGCACTTAGTCAAAATATGGAGCAAGTAGCTTGCGTCCAATTTTACAGTTTTCTTTAAATACGGTAAAACATGGAGAGAGTGCATTTCCCTGGTTTTGTAATACGAAAGAAGCTCGAGAGAAATAAACTGGGTTCATCCCACACGAGGAGTAAAAGTAGGGTAAAATAAGTGTGTTTATTTTAATAAAAAGTTGTTAGTAGACTAGTAATTCTTTCTTGAAACCTCTAGGACCCGCGTGCAATAATTTATATGAAAAAGCATGTTTGCTCCATGTTCGCCGTGGTACCCAAATAGCCACCATGGAAAGCGGCAAAACGTATTTGCGCCCTTTCGAGGCATAAAAGCGGCGAAGTGCTGCAAACTGGCTTTCCTTTTCTCCTACCAATGAATGTTTATTTTCTGTGGCTCAAAGTGTATCCGCTGAATGCCTCGTTGACAGTTGTTTTTGCTTTGTCAGTCTCTGCAGTGCCCAAAGATTTTTTTATTTTTTATTTTTGTCATTCTGTGTAACGGACATGATCTGGAGACATCGTAGTGTTTTTCAAAAGTGCAGTTACCAGACAAGCACAGCCGGAGTACACTATTGTTCTAGATATGTTGTTTAATAAAATGGCCGAATAAAAGTTCAAGGAGGCTGTTACTTCCTGGTAGGTCACAGTGTGTGACGTAATATCGGCAGAGTTGTTGCACTTGTATCACATGTAAACAAAAGCTGTGCCTAAGGCTGTACCACCCACAATGAAAGAGATGGCTCAGCACTATTATAAAACATTTCTGCAGAATTATGCTCTAAAAACAAAAGTTACACACTAGAAACGGCCTGACTACATATATAGTAGGTCTAAGTGTTAACAAAATAATTCAAACAATAAAATGCCGACTACAGTACATTGCTGTATATCCGTAACAAAGAGAACCACCATACACGTGTTTTGCACATTAAGAGAATTAAGTTTACACTGTTTGGGTCAAACAACCTCGTGGCAACGGAGTGGTCTCTGCCGTCGGGTTGGACAGAGGTCAGAATGCTGACAACAGCTGGAAGAGTCTTCCAAGGAAAGGGAGAGCTGCAGGTTTCCTCGGGCCTCCATCATTCCTCAGTGATTTCTTCTGATCCACGAGGAGTTCTCCATCCAGGAAAGGCTCAGCTGGTGACGTCATCTCAGTGCATGGCATACATGAGAAGTAGCAGTAGCAGATGTTTAAATACTATGGGGATGCAGTGCAAGGTGTGCAACTCCTTTTGCATGACGTACATCCTCGACGTCAGTGTGGCTAGTGGTCATTCCATCTCAGAAAATCGTGTTTAACTGCACGTGATCGCTACCAGCGGTGTGTGTTTCCTGTCAAAGGCTGTGCCTGATTCAGATCAGTAGGTAGTAGTGAAGGTTTCCAATTCTTAGATTCTGTCATTTTTTAAAAACAGATTATCACAAGATCCTTTGACTCTGTCTAGAGTGCTAGGTAATTAGAACACTAAAAAATGTAAACAAATACACCATCTGGGTTTCCATATTCCACAAGTGTTGCACACCATTCAATAATCTACACCCCTAATCGCAGCGAATAATTGTCAGCATAAAAATATTCATTCTCAAATGCATGTGCCTGAAACTCATTTTGAAATCCAAAGGTTTAAAGCATTCCTAGCACAAACGTCACAACTACTGATTAGGTGGAGGCAATCCAACATCAAACAGATCCGAAACAAAAATAAAATTCTCTGGACTCACGCGAGTCCGCCGATTCCTAATAATCTCATTCTAGGACTCTAAAATGTTGGACAATCTACTTCAGAATGAATCAACTACCTATCATACGATTCTAAAACATCACTGACCGGTAACAATGGCACTCCAGTGTTCACGAAAAAGTGGAGAACCATGGCTACTGTGGCTGTGGTTAAATAGAACATGGCTCCTGGCACGCCACTCTATCACTTAACACGTGACGCAAATAGAGCAGTGATAAGATGTTAAGAGTGTGTGGGCATGCCAGTGGGGGATAATGTACTGCATTTCTAAACACTTATAAGGTCCCAAAAGCGAGACCTATTGGCTATGCCAATGCTTGTTATGTATTTTTGCCAGACAGTGAGACAACGGGAAGATAGGTCTTAGCAGGGTTGGTAATCTCTGACTTGACGAGGGGGAGGAGCTGTCACCTATCACACTTGCACACCAAAAAGGCTTTGCTTGAGCACACAGACAGAGGGTTTGAAACTAGTCTTTTGTGACGACGAGCAAGCTTGGGCCAGGGCAGAAAAGCAGGACATCCAGACACTTCTGCGCGGTGAAAACCTCTAGAACCTTCTCTAACTTCACTTCAAAGTGGGCTCTAGGTATAAATATTGAGGCCTCAGACCCAACTCTTTATTACGCCTCTGGACCCATGGAAATCCCAAAATGACTACTGGGCTGCACTGCGGGAAGGCCTGCTACTCTGCTGCCCTGATGTTCCGCTGCCTGAGTGGAAGGATTGTACCTGCATCTTGAACCCAGGGCCACCAAGAGGACTCCAAGGGCTGGCCTCCTGATCAAATCCTCAGTGAAAGAAAAGGCTCCAACCACCTTGAACCCAGCACCTGGACTCTGCCCGTTCTGAGTCCTACTCCCCAACTGGTGCGCCCTCTGTCCTGGCCCTTTAAAGTGGGCCTGAAGGTGCTCTGTCAGCCCAGCTGTGGCCCTGCCAGCTGAACTGATGCAGCTCGACGTATCACCTCGCAGCTCCCCTTCAGAACCACTGCAGCGCGACTTATCCACAATGCCAAACCTCGCATAGCGCTCCATACTCCTCAGAACCGCCGCAATGCGATGCGATGCAGGCCTACAGATCGCACACCCTTCATCAACAGAATTCTAGACAAATACGCAGGATGCTGCATGGCAGCCCCACGGCTTCTTCAAAAAACCGGTGCACAACGCAGAACTTCACATTGCAACCCTCTCTTCGACGGTATCCTTGATGATGACTCAGGGCTCTACATCGCAGCCTTGCAGTTCCTCAGAACCACCACTGCTCAAAGCATCCTTCATGCAGGATCTCGCCACACTCCGCCAACCAGGATTTAAGCAACTTTGTTCAGTGGACCTAACTTGATCCCTGTATCTGGCAGACGCTCCATTGCAGTCAGCCTAAACTTGTGACTTTGCCCTGGACTGACACGACCAGATGACCAAGGTAGCCGCTTTTTGTTTTTAGGCACTATTTTCACTTAAATATTTACAATTGCACATCTCTGGGTCTACTGATTGGATTTTCGTTGTTTTGGTCTCAAAAAATTTATAAAATGTTACTCTATTTTCCTAAATTGGTGTGGGATTTTCTTTGTGTTGTATTTTCACTTTATTACTGTTTGACGTGCTGCATAAATACTTTACACATTGCCTCTAAGTTAAGCCTGACTCTTTTTGTGGGCAAGATTAGTGCTGATTATGTTGCTCCTGTGGAGCCACTAGACTCCCGGGGTCCTCGTCAGCCTGGATGGTCGTGAGTGTGTCAGAGTCCCAGGGTGGGTGCTTCTCCACCCATGACCATGCCTGTTCCGGTGATTCAAATTGTAAGATTTATCCTTAAAAAGTACTTTTAGTTTGGCTGGATACAGTAGCATGTACCGTAGGCCCGTGGCTCTCAATTTCTGGTACAAGTTGTGTATAATCTGGGAAAATAAGTATCTTGCGGGAATCGTCTGAGAGGTCTCCACCTAATATGGCTGAGCGGAAGATCTCGAGCTCTATAGTTGAGGGAGTGAGCAAGCAAAGTGTGCAATGGGGCCCAGGGCAGCGTGCGCGGGCAAAGGACACCATGAGCTCTTTCAATAAGGAAGTAGGGGACGAACCAGGTGTCAGGAAACATGGATTTCAACTAGCGCTCAAGAACTAAGACTGTGTCATATCCCTTCGCTTCTCCTAGAAAACCCACAACCCTTAGGTTGTTACAATAGAATCTGCCCTCGGCATCCTCCTCACAGCTGCATAGTTCAAGGCTGGTAATTCTGAGCTAGTGGAGTGTGGAGCACAATCCATTTGTTTGTCTTCTAATTTTGAAATGCACCCCTGAGCCTCTGTGACACAGTCCACCGCGTTGAGCAGGTCTTGTCGAAGTACAGTCGCATCACTTCCAACTGCGGTAATCTGATACTCTAAAGCCTGTCTCGTGTCTGGCTTGCAGGAAGACATAAGTGGAGTGTGGTAGGTATGGGCCACGGCCCCATGGCCGTGTCCACCATGCCACCATCTCCAACTCGGAGGGAAAGGCTTCCAAATCTGTTCAACTTTGCCTGCTTTGAGGCTGGCACTGTCTTGTCTTTAGTCATTTCTGCTGGTAAGTGGCTTTCAGTTAGAATATGGCAGTCTGAGGAACACAATAAGTGCCTTTAATGCCCCGCAATGACTGGGGAGGAGGAAGAGCCAGCAGGGGCCAGACCGAGCCCAAGTATAAAGACTCAGATCTCAATCAACCGGGCCCGCAAGCCCCGGACCTACAGGCTGCACGAGCAATCCCATGCAATGTGTGGAGTAGGTTAAGTTAAAAACACCAAAGGACTCTCCAATCGGCCTAGATTCCCCTTTTTTTTTTTTAAAACAAAAGTCTTAACACCCCCAAGCCACTGCATGCTCTCGCCCCCTCCCCCCCCAGGCAGACTTGTGTAGCGCACCACAGTGTAGTCCCAGTATCTGTGCCCAAGGTAACTGTCGCTCCTTTCCTGACAAGGCCTGGGACATCAGGCTAGACCCCACATCCCGGGCAATACCTAAGGGCAACACCACCGAGTCAAAGGGGAGTCCACCTTCCAGGAGGGCGACAAAAGCACAGCAGATCCCCACCGGCTAGTCTCTATGGGAGCCACACCGCATCATGATCTTCGGCTCCATGCAGGCCAGGCAGCCCAGGATCAGATGACTGAGTTTCCCCTGGCAGCAGCTAGTTCAGCTAAGGAGGAAGCTGTCCACTTCCGGCAGTGCAGAGACACCCCAAGTCAGGCAGACTCAAATCCACCCACCCACCCAAATGCAGGAACAGCAGGTAGGTGGGCCCCACCACCAGAGGCCAAGAGGTTCCATGCCACCAGATTATCAGCACGGTGCCTAGGCTGCCCGCAACAGACCAGTCCAGCGCATCTCAGCTGCAGCTCTCGCGGTGTCCTGGCCAGCCTCCACGAGGTATCACCAGCCGCAATAAAGGAATTTTGCCCTAAGTTTCAAGTGGGACACAAGTCAGCTGGCCTCCAGGATCTGGGGGCCAAGGCTGCTACCCCAAGGTATGGCAGGAGCCGAGGATAATTCTGGATCTCAGGGCTATTGGCACAGAGCTCTAGCTTGGTGCAGCTGCCCTCTTGTACACTCAGGCCATACCCCTCCTTTCACACTTTGACTAGAACTGTGGTCTTCCTGTCAGCATCTGGAGGTCGAGACGCTGTCTAGAAAATTCAGAAACATGTTCATTAACGTTTATTTACAGTCACAGTTTAATGTGGTTTAGTGCAGGTCATATTGAGTTGGACCAGTCACTAAGTAGGAAAACAAACTTAACTCTAGATTGATACCTACACAGTAAGGCTTGGAGTTTTTTTTTTAAATCTGCAGTAAGAGGGAGATGTTCTCTGTGGATGCATTTGTAATTATAATGGACCAAAAAAGGTAAATGCAGGAGTTCATTTTGAGAAAGTTTGCAAACCTTCTAAGCTGTTATACCAACAATCAATCAGAAAGGGCCACTACATGGCCAGAATCTAAATTATTAAAAAAGGATCAGATTTCTGAAATAAGAATTATCTTTCAGCCATGCCGAACAGCAGATGTGCTGCTAGACAACATGGCTAAAAGACAGTCACTTTGACAAGGCCAATAACTCGGGCATTGCTGAGATCAATTGGCTTTGCCAATGCTTGTTCGGAGTTGACGAAGTCTTGCTGAACAAATTTGGAAGTGATAGTGAGGAACAGTTGAGGAACTTTGAAGTGAAGCGAAGAGGTGGTGTAATGCCTGTGCTGCCCACCAGTGTTGGCTTTAGGGCGGTGCGACTGGTGCTGCCGCACCGGGCACCAACTTCGGCCGGTGCCATCTGCACTCTACTCAAATTGAGTGCCATTGCCATATATTGTTTCCACAAAGATGTGGAAATAAAAGTCAAACAATGCTGCTCACGCTTTGGCGGTGCACATCCTCAGCTGCGATTCTTCATATGTTGACAAAAGGAATGCACTTCTATTGGTTAACAGAGACTGCTAAACTTCCAAAGACACTTTAGATTCAAGTCAGAGAGCTATGAAGCTCGTGTATAATCCAGGCGCAGCACGAAGTCACAGTGGCGTAACGATAATTGAGGGGGGGGGGCCTGCAAGGTACGTGGAGGGGCCCCCTCCGGGCTCTATCAGGAGCTCTCCGGCTGAAGTGCAGTGCTGAGGGGGCTCCCTGGAACTTGGCCCCCCCTCCCCTCCCCCCCCGCACTGCGGGGGATGCGTTGGCCTGTGTTACGCCACTGCAAAGGCAGTGCCCACAGAGCGGGGTGGAATAACTGCATTCAATCTCGCAACTTTATCAGTTGCTGTTTGAAGGGAAAAAAAACGGTTCTTTGACTTTATATGCGAGTTCTCAAAATGTTCAAATAGATCACTTGATGCGGTTATATTTCTTCCAGACCCTTTTCAGCTTTTAAATCGGAACTGCTTTCATGAAAAAAACACCCGTCCCATTTCCCGTCATTTGTCAATAAATGCATGCCAGGGACCTCGACAGGGTGCCACAGCAGCTTGCAGCACCCAATGAATGTCCCTGCCAGCCTGCCAATGATGGTAGCAACACCACCACTACCAGCCATCGCACTCCTACCAGTGCAGGCTATCCCAGGCCTCCCAATACTATGCAAATGGCATTAGTCATTGTATATGGAAATAACAAATAACTGTGTCTGTGCTCATCTCTTAATTAGACAAAGAGCGCCATCATGTGGCAGACTGCCATTTGTGCCGGTGTTGGCAATTAAATGCCAGTGTTGCCTATTAAGTGCCGGTGCCGAGCACCAGAAACGTCCGGCTGAAATGAAGCACTGCCCATCCCCAAACCACAACCAATCCCTCTGGACTGGATACCGCAGGAGCGCTGTAGCACCGATGCATCTTGCATAGGGAAGCAACTTGGATCGAGACCAGTAATGCCCCAGGATCCAGTGACCCGGACCACCCTCTGTGGCATGGTAACACAGTAATAAACACATTATAATGACACACCAAAGCTGTGTCTCATTGATTTTAGAATAAGGGCATTTATTAACAAGCAGAACTTTGTTTTATTCACATTAGAAGGATGGAACTTGAGGAATAACACGTTCTTATGCAATTTATTTGCTGACTTTGATTAAGTGGGCCACAAAGATGCTGCATTTTAAGATCTCTTGCAGTGTTAAGGCACATGCTGCGGAGATCTTTGCAGTTTTCAGAGCATAACAATAATGGCAAGATAACTCTGAGGATGAATGCACTTTTCATTCATCACACCTGCCCACAAGGCTCTCCACAAGGAAGCACCAGCACACCTGGATCATAGGCTCGCATTCCATGTACACGCCAGACAACTCCGTTTCGCCCAACTCGCCCAGCCTCCGTCCGCAGGGGGATCCACAAGACTAGAACCAGAGGAATATCCTTCTCTACCTCTCTGCCAAGGCCTGGAACACCCTGCCCCTCCCCCTCAGGCAATCAATCCAGACCTGCCTCTTCGAATGATCCTACACCGCAGTCCCCCCAACCCCTCCCACCCAGCACCTTGAAACCTTCACGGGTGAGTAGCCATGCTATATAAGCCCCTGATTGATTGATTGATTGAGGTTTAATATACCTGCTGCAAAACACCACGTGCAACATGCCTATCACAGGTTCGTATTTATTTGTAGATAGCTCAGTGGGTTTTCACACAGAGATCTTTTTGGTACTTCCTGTTCATAAATTGCAATCCTTCAAATATAAAACAGTGAGTTATGAACCGGCATCAAAGCAAACTACCAGACATGAGTTTAGAGAGTATTTTTTTCAATCTTTCCTCATTCTATAGTTACTAAAAACTGTTTCTTTGAGTAGCAATATACTCTCATTTACATATCCAAACCCAACTATTGTGTTACATTTTAAACCCTGTGTTTGTCTTTTTCCACACTAAGCACTCATAACATATAATGCCTACTGGTGTGGATTACATGTGAATACTACGCTTTGTATCCTTCGTCTCATGGAACATTTCTTGTGCATGGATTTACACACTTTTAAAAGTCATTATCTCGGTATAATATGTGTGTGTGACGCAAAGTGCTCTTACACCGTCCTTGGGATGGATAGTGCTATAAAAGAAATGAAACAAATGTGAGAATGGGCTATGTAAAGATGAGGGCACCTTTGGAGGGTAATAATGAGAGAATTTGTAAGAAGAAGGTCATGGTGGACGCCAACAAACATTGTCGCATTGGGCGCGACCAAGGATGCAGCCGGCCCGGACTCCCTATGTAATACTACCAACCCCTTTAGGACCAATTAGGTTTTGTTGTTAAACCTAAGCTCAACCTTGGGTGGCTTTGGCTGTGAGCAGTCAGGCTTACACAAAGCAACACATATAAAGGCTTTTGAAAAGCACCAAAACAATTGAGGAGGGAAGAAATGAGTCACTCAAGAAATCCAACACCAATTTATTAGGTAGATTAGATTTTTCTCCTGTCCAGTTCTAGTGTCATTGGTCCCTTGCCAGTGACTCTATATTGGAATGGTCCTGCTGCAAGGGATACAAGAAGCTATAGATGCTCAAGGATGCTGAAGATGGTGTGTGGTCAACTGGATTCCTCCTGGGGCTACTCGGTCTTGGTGAGGTGATTCTGGCCACAGGGGTCGACATGCCTCGAAGCCCTCTTGAGCTAGGCAGAAGTCCAGTAGCAAATGAGCTACAAGTCGCCCGGTACAGCGGTTTCAGAGGTTCCTTCTATTGGTGATAGCTTGCCTTCTGGACGACCAAGCTGTACTCCGTCAAATCTCCTGGGTTCAGCACACTCAGGTGTAACTTTTGAGCATCTGGTCTTGGTCCTTTAGACTGATCGGGGTGAGGATTGATAATACAGAGGCGTCAGGCCAACTACCTCTGGTTTTTTGGCCATGTGCTGTGAACAGGAAGTCAGCCCACTGATGCTTGGAGTCTCTACTTCTGACTTGGGCTTTGGAATGACTTCTCCATGAGCAGGACACAGCAGGCACAGTCCTTTCCTTTGCTAGCCAAAGGTGCAGCAGGTGAAGTTCAACTTTAGTGCAGTTTCTCTTCCCAGGTCATTGGTGCAGCAGGGCAGTACTTCTTCAGTCTTCTTTTCCAGTTCAATAAGATCGGAGTTCTGGATGCCCTGGGTACCCTTTTAATGCCCAGAAAGTGCCCGTAGGCAAGCTCACGGTCACTAGCCAATGGGCTACCAGGAACCCTCCCGCTTATGATACCTTCCTGTGAAGTGTGGCACCTAGCTATCCCAGAAGGCTCTATTCTGTACACTCTAAAGATGGCAGAAACCCTCTTTCAGTCTCTGGAGTTTAGTCGCCCACCCTAGGAGTGTGGCTACCAATGGGCTACATGCCCACAGGAAACCTGGCCAGCCTGTCTACCTACACAATAGGGCAGCTCCTCCCCCATGTGCTTGCTATTTACCCTTGAAAGGCGGCTTCCTCTTTGAAGCTTGCCTTTTGGGCCAACATCCCATGTGGCTTCCTGCCAGGAGCACCTCCTATTGTTGCATTTCATGAGAGTCATTCACACTTTGCACCAGGAGGGCAGAAGGCTGTTTCGCGGCCATCCTCCACAAATGGCCGCTGGAAAACTTAGGCAACAGAGTAGTAACTTTCTAAGAGTTGCATGTGGCACCAAGTTACATTAATATCGACTTGGGCATCAAGCCGGTTTGAAGTAAGCATCACAACCTTACCCTCGAGCAAATAGTTGAAATGGCCACCACCTTCTTGCAAGCACAACCACAATTCTATTCTGAGGACCTAGAGAGAAACCAACGTAATAACTCCTTACATCCAGGAAAGGGAGAGAGAAGACCATGGAAAATTCAAGCTGAGACACCCAAACCTAAAACCACAAAATCTGAAAGTCCTTTTTAGAGGGGTCCTCAATTCTTTAACTGTGAGGAATGGGGCCACATAGCCTGCCTTTGCCTGAGTGAGAAACCCACAGAAGAGTCTATGGATGTCAGTCGTGTTCCGCCTTCTATCATTTATACTCAAGAGATGGGACACTGCTTTTATGTAAGTGTACAGATTAATACAACATGAGGTACTGCGCTATTGGACTCATGCAGTAGGCAGTCTATAATTCAAGGCAACATGGTCCATGCCACTCAAATTCTACCTGGACAAACAGTTACTATACGGTGCGTCCATGGGGATGTTAAAACCTATCTGTCGTCAATATAACAGCGACCACTGTAAAAGGCCAAGTTTTAGACGCTGTGATAGGTGTACTCCCTAACCTTCCAGAGGATCTTATTCTTGGGACCGACAACCCAGAATTCCTTGAGATGTTTCTTACTAATGTTAAACAGTTTCAAACCACTGGGGAGACTCAAACAAACACTATTACTAAGGTTGTCCTATTCACTCCAGAGCCATTGGTTCTAGATAGGAACTTTAAACACACACAGCTAAATGATGCCACACTCCAGAATGGAGGAGCAACAGGCCAAGACAAATGAACAAAATCCAACAAACAGTTCTCACCAATTTATACAAAATAAGGGTTGTTATATAGAGTAGGACAACCTCAACTTTTAGTGCCCGAGTTCCAGGAGCAGATAGTATTCTTTGTTCACTCATTCTTAATGGCGGGACAGACTGGAACTCAGAAAACAACCCAAAACGTGCTTTAACATTTCATTTGGGCAGGTATCTCTGCCACAATAAAAAAATATTGCCAGGAGTGTGAGATATGTCAATGTAGGAATGCATATAAACCCTCTCCTGTACCTTTACAGCCTCTACCCATAATAGGGACCACTTTTGAACTAATTGGGATGGATCTTATAGGTCCTCTTCTCGAGTTCCAAGGGAGCTCGGAGGTGTGGCTACATGGTGATGTTGTCGCTGGCAGAGAAGATGGGGTTGAGCGTGTTTCGCTTCCTAGAAAATCTCCTTTGTCTCTTCCATCCAAGCTTCTATCCATGTATTTCTTCATTTTACCTTTACATCCCTCGTCGATATCACACATTTCACCTTTATATTCTGTCATTCATTCATTCTTGTATCCATCATTCAATATTTCACCATTCAGTCCATCCATTGGCATTTCCATTCGTTCATCCATTCCCACATCCGTAATCTAAGCATGCATCCATCCCGCCATACATTCATCCACCCAACATCCATCAATTGACTTACCCATCCATCAATAAAGCCTTTCATCCATTAAACGATCCTTTTATCTATTTATCCATCCATCATCTCAGACTTGTATTTATTGTACGATCCATCCATCATTCATCCATCCATCCTGCCAGATTTACATTTAGTCTGCCACCCTTTCACTTACTCATCCATCCACCCTCCCAGATTTCCATTTACTCTACCATGCTTTCACCCACCCATCTCTCACATTCCCATTTACTCTGCACTCCTTTTACCTACCCATCAATGCTTTCACCCACCCATCCTTTTACCTACTCATCCATGCATCCTTTCAGTCACCCATCCTTTTACCCACTCATCCATTCATCCTTTCACCCACCCATTCATCCTTTCATCCACCCATCATTTCATCTACCCACCCATTCCTTCACCCACCCATCCTTTCATCTACCCATCCTTTCACCCACTCATCCATTCACCCACTCATGCATCCACTCATCCATACATCCTTCTTTCCATTTGCCATCAACCCATCTTTCTTTCTTCCTTATAGCTTTAATTATGAGCTTTTGTCAACCAACTTACAGACAGAAGAGCCCCATAAAGAACCCTGTCACCACTGTATCGGCTACATCAGGCAGTTCACAACGCCCTTGAGTGCAACCACTCATAATTTTTGACACAAAACCCTATCTACTAAAATTGTTAGACTGAGCTTTTAGAACAAAAAATAACACTTCCTTGAGGCTGGCGCAAAGTTAGAGAAATGTTTTTATTTCACACATTGCGTGGGTGTGTGCTGCATTGTGCAGCATACATCCAACGTGTAAAATGTTTGAAAGGTTGTCTGGCACAGGACTTTGCACTGGAAGTGTTTCCTTCTAGTGCAAAACCTATGTTGGACAGCACACGCATACCTTTGCAAAGTTGCCTGCATGGTGCTAGGCAGCCTTAAAGATTGCCAGTGCAGAGAACAGCAACTGGCAATATTTAGTAAATATGGTTCTGCGCTGCTTTCTCCCATTTGTGCAATGCAGTGAAGCATCTTTGGCTGTTGCACTGCACTGCACAATAATAGAGCAGCTCTGCCCAGAGTCATTTTTGCATCAGCCCTGCAATCACTAACTGCGCTGTTGATCTGTTTTCAAGTTTCCAATCCTTTGACCAGAGAAGCTGCGGCTCCGGCTTACCATCGCTCTAGCTGACAGTGGTCTGACGATCCCTTACAGGGTGTCCAATTCAAGTCCAGGACAAAGTACCACACTCTCACTATTCAGGTATGGGGTTCCGACTAAAGTCTAGTGGGATTCTTGGCTCTTAGGCTTAGGCTCTATAGCACCTACGTACATGTTAGGTACACTTAGGTACATCTAGTCAGGCATCTTGGGAGTACGCACTTTATTTAATAAATGCATTTCCTATTCCTGTATATGTTCATGACTAATTGAAAAATTGTAGAACAATACTATTCCTTTTTATTCACTGTACTGCTGGTTCTATATCTCTGCTACTGTGTTACAGTCGTAACAGCTCACTTATTTTACATGAGAAGAGCAAGTGTACAATACATTCTGATTGTAAAAACGCTCAACTGTTTTTTCTGTGTATCTCTCTGAGAACAAAACAAGCATGCACGAGTGACTGTGTGAAAAGTAGTATATTGTTTCCACGAGTCTGAGGCTATTGTGTTCTGAGGTTGCCAAAAACGAATCTCTCTGATAGCAGGAGAGTCTAGTGGCACTGCGAGCTAGCTAAAGCAAACCATAGGCTAACATATGCAGCGGGGGTGCACGGAGTGAGTCTGCCACCAGACCCACAGTATATGTTATCCGTAAGCAGCATAGGTCCTGCATGACAGGGTACTATTAGGACTACACTACAACAGAAAACATTTTTTAAATAATTCCTGTCTGGTACCCCCAGGTTTTTCCTGGCAGCAATGGACAAAAAAAAAGACCACATCAGACCTTCCATCTAAATTGGGCAGGCTCTCTGACGTCCTCACTCAGTGGCGGCACATCCATTGGAAAGATGATGGATGGCAAAAGGTTTGATGGACAGGGCACTTCACCGCGTTTGTGCTGGAGTACATGTCCATAAAACTCTAAATTGGCCCTTTTGTGAGGTTCACAAATTACCAACTTCTCAAAGCACCTTAGAAACAAGCATTGGCAAAGCCACAAGATCTAGCATTGGCGGCCAGCACTTTGGAATTGTTAATTCTTGTTTTGCCATGGTTTCTGTTAAACTTATAAACCAATAATAAACATTGCTAAAGGTAAGGACAGCTTGCCATAGCAGTCCCTGGTAATAAAGTGAATACATTGTGTGTGGATGTGCTCCTTGTGAAAGAGCAGAGCAGTGAAGTTAACCATTGGCTGAAGTGAGCTGACTCATCTTCACATGTAGTGGGTGGAAGAAAAATGTGAGTGACACAATAACAATCCAGTGTGTGAAGAGCAGTGCTTAATTTGAGCCGGTAGTTTCCGGTGGTTGGTACCGTAACTTCATTGTCAATACCAGCGCATGTGCAATCTGCCACAATGTGGCACTGTCCGGCTAATTTAACGATACCCACAACAACAGGCAATCTTTAATTTAATATACATTAAAATGACGGTAAACGGCGTTTACTTAGCATGCGTTACTTCGCATGCCATTACTACGCGGACGTTAGTACGCACGCGTTGTTACTTAGAAAACCTTTACTACGCAAGTCGGAACAGCTACTTGCATTAGGGGGGGGAAGGTGTTGGATTTAAAATCCAACACCTTCCCTAGTGTCCGCATAGACTGGAGTTGGAATAGTAAATTATACTATTCCAACATCCAGCACCCCCTACTGCAATTCGTTGTTCCGAATTATGTAGGAAAAGAATGCGAACTAAAAACGCGGTCGTACTAACGGCCGCGTAGTAATGGCATGCGTACTAAACGCATGCGAAGTAACGTCGTATATTCTAAAATGACTATTACCTGCCGCCCAAGCCATTCTTATGGCTTTGGGGCCTGAAATAGTCCAAAATGTCACACCTGCAGGAGTGTGATGGTTAGCAGTTGTGTTGTTACTATTATTGGCAGCATGGCAGGAACAACGTGTGGTGCAAGCTGCAGTGGCCCCCGATGAAAGCCCTGGCACTTTTTTTTTTTTTGTTTTACAAATTAAGCACTGGTGAAGAGGGCTGGATGAAAGCCCTATATGAGTAAGCATATTACATGTATAAGTTTACCAAGATCAAAAGGTCTTTTCTAATGCCAGACCTAAAAAGGGTGGCAGGTTTAACTCCTTTGTGGCAGCAGGAAACCATCCTCACTGCCCTCATGGGCTGGAGCTGCACTGCAGGCTCAGGGCAGCTCTGCCCTCAAGGAAAACCTGTCCCTGGCACATCTCCGGCACCCCTGCCCTTCGCATCACCCCATGGGAATATAATTGCATGGGAGTATAAAGCAATTCCCAGAGTAAAGCTGGAACTAACT
Organism: Triturus cristatus; assembly: GCF_964204655.1. NCBI lineage: Eukaryota > Metazoa > Chordata > Amphibia > Caudata > Salamandridae > Triturus > Triturus cristatus. Next base: position 1,150,263,596 of record NC_140582.1, read on the forward strand.
GCCAGCAAAGAAGAACATGGTGACAACGTAGTTCGTTCCCAGAACACTGACTACAGCTTGAAAATATATCAGGCATGCGGGTGTGAGCGGCCGTGATGAGTGACGTGGTTTATTCTGAAACTATAACACCTGTGCTGTAACCTAGTGTGCTAGGTACTGTTCCAGCACACGGAGTTCACGGATTGGTCGCTCTGTGCCCCCCGGCCTCGAGATGCTTCTGTCCTCAGGGTTCATTCAATGCACGCGCCGCGGAGTCTGCAGGCATGGAATGTCCCAGCTGGAGATAGTAATGCTAATTACGAAAAGCGTCAAACGCGAAATACAGGTTCAACCAGCAAAGTCAAGGGTTGGAAACATTCCTCTTTCTTCTAAAAAATCAAGTTGTCAAAACTTAACCTCTCCCTTAGATGCAATTGAAAGATGCCCGGTGGCCAGAACCTTAGAAGAACATTAATCAAATGTGTCACTAATTGCAAAGGGTTAATGTGATGGTCTTAAAATACTACTTTTGAATATGTGAGTGGCAACCCTAAGCAGTAGAGAGTGAGCACTGCTGTGCTGTGAGCTCAGCTTAGGTTTCTATAACGGTGATTTATGAGTCACCCTGTGCTGTTTGTGGGCGGCTCAAGGGGGTCACAGGTCACGTTTAAGCACGAGACTCAGAAGTAGGTCGTGAACATGATGCTGTTTGAAACACCTCAAACGGCCACGTGTCATCCCTGTAGGTCCCCGCCCACCCGCGGAGAGGCGTCCACTTCCAAGCACACCTCTGCATGTGATGGGTGACTGTCAGGGCCCACGCTACACTTGAGGGGCAATAGCAAAGCATCTCAGTTCTACAGAAGGGCTAAATTTAGAGGATAATCTATGCACAGGGTGGAGGTAATTCCACCTGTCAATTCTACAGTGGGCGCTTTTCCACCTTCAACTGAACTCTAGTCTTCCTAGCAGCGCCTGGAGGTCGAGAGGCTGTCAAGAAAATTTAGAACATGTAAATTACGGTTTATAGACAGTCACAGTTTACTGTGATTTAGTACAGGTCATGCTGGACCAGTCACGAAGTACGAAAGCAGAGTAAACCGTAGATTCACACCCCACAGCAAGGCTTAGCAATTGCATTTAAACATCTACAGTAAGTGGAAGTTGTTTTAAAAAAAATGCATTTCTAACTACAGTGGACTAAAAAAAAGTATCTACAGTCAGTAATTTTGCAGCAGTTAGCAAAGCTTATGAAAGTCTATTGTGATGCCAGCAGCCAATCAGAATTGGTCTAATATATCACCACATTCTTTTTTCTTGAAAAAGTTGCAAAACAGATTTCTGAAACCTTATTGGTCATCCTTTCAATTGATCAGAGTAGGTTCTAGAACCTTTCTGAATGACTGATGGAGTTACTGCAGAATTACTTTCAGTAGCCCACACCTCCCTAGACTGTATTTTGTGGTCTAGGGAGGTGTCATGAGCTACCCTGCCTCACGCCCATGTAGCTCACATCACATGCACCTCAGGGGCTGAGCTCGGTTCCTGGGAGCAAATAAAAAAGGGGGATTTTTTTGTTGTTCTTCCGGCCAGTTGAACCTGAGCATCACCTGTGCCTTTCATTTGTTATTTTATCTTAAATGAATTTATAAAACGCAACGGTTACCTGAAGGTGTCCTGGCACGAGCTCAACAACAGTGGACAGAAAAAGGACTATGACAATGCTGGGCCTAACTGTTAAACAGCCATGTTTTCAAATACTTCCTAAAAGTAATCCGGTTGGGGAAGGAACGGATGTTAAAGGGGAGTAGATTCCAGGCATTGACTGTGCAGGTTCTGAAGGTTCTACTGCCCCCGTTGATTCTGGTAACCACCAGGGTCTTGTCTCTCAAAGAGTGAATGAAGTGTTCTGTTGGGAATACACCATTCAAATCTCTTTCTGAGAAGATGGCGGCCAAGATCATGGAACGCTTTAAGAGCTGTGCAGAGGGCCTTGAATTTGATCCGATGCCTTATCGGAGCCGATGGAGCTTTCTGATTTTATGTTTTTTACTGACTTAAATTGAGCTATGCCTGACAAAAAATATGAATTAAATGAAATGAAATACCAGTATTTGTAAAGCGCACAGCTACCTCTGAAGTGGTGTCCTAGCGCTGATGGCCATCGGGAAGATTAAGCGAACTATTGCCCAGAGTCACATGGTGCTGGGCTAACCTGCTGCTGGCACCAGGGATCGAACCGTGATCCCCATAGTCCAGAGCCAGGCACCCTGGCCGCTGCGCCACACCTCTTCCACAAAAGTCTGGCTGCAGCATTTTGTAGCAATTGCAGTTTGTTAAGGTGTTGCTGCTACATATTGAAATATAATCCGTTACAATAATCTAGCTTTGACATAATAAGGGAGGTCAAAACTGTGTTTTTTTACATTCCCAGGGGATGTAGCATCTTTATAATTATCCTCAGTGTGAAGAAAGTAGAGGCTGCCGCTGCGTTTACCTAATTACCAGAGGTGAGTTTATTGTCCATTAGGACACCCAGGTTTTTAAACTTTTTGTTACTGGAATCAGCAAAGACCTGAATTTGTCTGGCCACCAAGTTGGAGACCAGAAGGACGTTTTATTTCCAGAGATAAATGCGCATACTTATGCATGTTAAGGCTTGACTCCCACCCCAGGCCTGGATACGCAACTGGCGAGGAGGTCATAAGGGGCAGTGCAGTGCATCCAAAGAAAGGGGCTAATGAAGTGGTCCACATCTGTTCCAGCACACAGGGGTCCACCCTGCTGGAGCCACGGACTGAGCAACCTGTAGCAGGCCAACCTGGGTTGCGACTCATCACAATAAGTTGTACATCGATCGCTTTGAGTTACCTGCGGTAAGCAGTACAAAGGTGAAACCCAGTGACTCAACATTAGCGTGGGCACGGGGGCCGCGAGCTCCCCGGGGGCCACCTCTGACACTGTGCATGGGCTTTGGGCCTCTGGCCTGAGTAGGCCTGACTGGGCCATGGGGCCTCCGTGTACTTTGCGGGTGGGCTCCCCTCAAGTTTCGTTATGCCACCGGTGAAGCCAGAGTGAAAGGAAACATCCGGCAGAAGCTGTCTGGCAATTGCAGGGTCCAAAGCAGCGCATGGCAAAGGCTCGCTCCAGGCGCCTCCTAGTGGTGAGCGACCTCTACCACAATGCCTACACTCCCCCGTCCACAGACAGCTTTGGGGCTAGTGAGAGCTACTCTGAAAAGCAACTCTCATTATTAGGCTTCAAAACGTGCACTGCAATCAGAGCACTGCCCCAAGACCTGGGACACGGTAAGGGCAATAAATCGCAAGTCTTACAGCAACGGCAAGTGAATTGTATCCAATGGCACTTGTAATACGGCGGGTGGGGTATCGGACACAAATATCCGTCATATTTGTGACAATGTAATCCTCCAGGTAAACTCGAAATCAGGCCCTTACTCTTTTGTGGGTGAGTTTTTGTAGTAGCCTGTCCCTTCCTAAACCCCTCCTTACTTTCTACAATCTCATTTTATAGTAGGTATTCTCTAATTCCCAACACTCCCTCTGGTTCCCCCCTTGTTTACTACTAAGTACTAACTAGTAAACTTACATGTGTGGCGTTCTCGCCATAGAAAAGATAGGAGAGGTGGGGATCTCCACCCGTGGGTTTGTGAACTGTTTTTGGTAGCAAGTAGTCCTACTGTGGTACTACTTTGCGCAGTACAACAACAGCCTTTGTATTGCTGTTTTTTGTCCAGGCAAGCACCCAGCCTAGGGTCTGGAGAAGTCTGCTGCAGAGGCCTTGGGAGCCTCGATAACCATATGGTCCAGCTGTAAAAGAACGGAACTGAAAGACATTATGATGAGGATTGAGCTGAGTTCCTATGACAGTGATGACTCCACATTTGTTGTTCATTGCCTTGTGGAAGCTCATACCAGTCTGTTTCCAAGCCTTAGAGGATATTAAAATGCAAACATGCAAAAAATTGTTTTATAAACAAACTTTATTAAGTTTTCTCTGCCAAAAAAATGCTCCACAGCCATTTTATACATGTGAGACCGGGCATATTATTGACATACATATGGAAAATAGCGCATTTGTACATTGATAACAGGAACAAAAAATGCAATTTGTAATAGTCAGAATGTAAGTCTTCTAGGGGTAATATATGGGGAGGTGTACTTATACTTGGGCATTGATTAAAATACCTGGGTATTAGTAATACATTTATAATATGTAAAATTAAATTGCACATTTGCACACAATATAGAAATCATTTTTTTGAGGTTGTGATGTAAAGGATCTAGGGGTAATGAGTGGGGAAGTATGCTAATGCTCAGGTATTATTTAAAATACCAAGGTTTCATTAATCATTTTTAATAAAAATTAACATGCATATATAAAAAATGTATATTTTTTAGAGTGAGGATATAAGGGTTCTAGGGCTAATAGGGGGAGATGTATATTAATGGTCTAATGTGTATAGGCTAAATATATGCATATTAATTTTTAGGGTCATAAAGTAAAGGTTCTAGGGATAATGGGTAGGGAAGTGTCTTAATACTCAGGTGTTATTTAAAATACCTGGGTGTTATTGACAATTTATACTTTATAATAAATTAAATTAAAATGGATACAGGCAGACATTCTGCAAAGGGTCAGGATTTAAAGGTTCTGGGGTAATGGGTGAGGAAGTGGTTTAATACTTGGGTATTAAATAAATGACTGTGGTATTGATTTTTTAATTAAATACATTTGACATTTTAAAAATAATTTTTAAATAAAAATGCTAAAAGTCGATAATTCCGTTTAATAATTGATGACATTCCAGATTTAATTACTAAATATATATAACAATAAATTCAGATAATGTTAATATATATATATATATAAAAAAATAATTAAATGCTCAAAAGCAATAACAAAATTACACAAATGTAATAATAAAAAAACTCCTTTTAGCAAAATGTATAATAAATGTTTTGAAAATATTTTATAATAAAACAATACTACTTAAACATTTTCTTACAGTGTTCCATTGATTTCAATGGGAGAAATTGTCCTTTTATACAATTTTAAAATATCAGGTTCAGGATTGCGATTGTGGATCTGTTTCTACAGTCAATGGAGCATCATGGATCAAGATTGGAAGCAAGGAGGAGTGGTCAGGTATGAACACTCTATTTTACTTAAAAACACATACATGTTAGGAAATCTATTGTAAGAAGAGATGTAGAGAGGTACTATTATATTATTAAAAAAGTATTAGACATATTTTGTGCTCCTGCTACATTTAAATCCGCACAGTGGTTGCTTTTGTAATCTGACATATGTAATTTTTTTGTTTCATTTAGTTTTTTTTTATTAAAAAAAAGGTTCTGAATTGCTTTTTCAGTATTTTTTGAGTTTGTTAAAAAAAAACTTATTTTTTCCCCATCAGGTTTTATAATCACTATTCCAAGAGGAGAAGAAAAAAAGAAGCTCTGATTTGATTTGATTTTTTAAACTTCAGCTTTTCAGTATTATATCAAATTCATGTATTATATAAAGGAATACAGCAGAGTAATCCAAATCTAATAGAAATGTTGTTAATAGTGTAGAATGTATACAATGTTGTCCAGGTAGTGCACAGTTCCCAACATAGAAAATTGCTGGATTTTTGCCAATAGTCTTTCAGACACTCCTTTACGTTTTTAGAAACTCGAGGACACATACTGCCTGCCAATAATTGAGCCTGTCTCGTTTCCTGGAAACATTGCCCATTCTTTAAAATTTCAAAAACATTACACAGGCTGAGGTGACTATTTCCAATTGAGCTGTTAAAAGAATTACGCTAACCACTGATGGCATTGTTCGTTTTTGCAACTCCCTCTAAACAGGAACAGCAGCTGTTCCACCTCTCAATTGGAAATTGTAATTTCTTTCTGCGACTCAACCTGTTTAGATGGCCAATATAAGGAGGGTGGCACGAGGCACAGACTGTGCTACCTTTCTTGGACTTGATTGCCTTTGCCACTTGTTCCACCTGCTGAAAGGCAGACATGCGGTTCTGTGATAGAACAAAGATAACATGCATATTGCAAATAATATTTTTAAGCCCTGTGCTTGTTACGAGGAAGCATTGATAGCAGCAGACGTGCCCAAACGGTGCAATCAAACCACTGACTTAAACCAAGAGAACCCAACACTACTAATACATTATTAATGAAGCCTTATCTCTACCAGTATTTTTGCAGACATTTATTTCACATATGCATATAATACAGTTGACACAATCTGTCATGCTTGTGGCACACCGTACAGTGGAGCTGAGATAAAGCAATCGGCTACTGATGCCTGTGCTGTGCCGTATGTACCATAACTCATAGACTGCAGTGTGTGTAAAATTGAACCCACTGAGCTATCGTACATAAAATGCAACAATAAAAATATACCTTACAAAAAAATAAGCATAATGAACATTACGTCGTGTTAGAGACGGTCCTGCTACTGTAACCATTTAATCTGTGAACATAATTTTTACACTCTCCATACACAGTCAATGGAAAGTTTTGTGAAATTAGTAAACATTGATAACCACTGTTTTTGAGAAGTTGGGAAATCACTGGAAATTACCCACTGGGATTCACAACTAATAAACACTGAAAAAGGCAAAGCCTAAATATAGCACAGGTGCAGTTCAATCACCCCCAATGTGTAGGTGCACTCAGTTTCAAGTCTTTTGACACCTCACGCGATGAGTCAGTCCTCTCATGTTTGCTTTGAGGACACCCAGTGCTCAAAAGGCTCACCCACACACTTTCAAGAGCAGTGGTGCACTGGCAGGCTTCTTAATAAGTTCCTTCGACCTGAGTGTGGGGGCAGCTTCCTTGGTGGCACAGCCACTCTGCTTCTTTGCAGTTGCCTGAGGATCGGCAGTTCTGAGATTTTGCAATCCTCTGTGGACGGTTGGTAAGTGTAGTCCCTCTGAGTTCTTGCAGTCTGACGTTGCACCATCGGGGCTGAGTTGGGAAGCTGGGCCACAAGTGTAGCCCCCGACAGGTTTTGTCACTTGGGTTGGCGAAGCCTTGCATGGGCCAGTCACGGTTTCAGCACATTCCGGCCCCTTATGAGAATTTCGGCAGATGCAACTCACCATGGGTGATCAGAAATTCAGCAGGTTAGCCATAGATTTGGCAGATGCAGTTCCACAAGGCTGATCAGAAATTCAGCAAATGCAGCCACACAAGGGGTGATCCGGAATTTGGCAGATGCAGCCCCACAGGAGCAATGTTGCATCATACAAACATACCTCAGACTGGACCTCCGCGATCACGCTGTTGTAGAGTCTCTGTTCCCACCTAAGATCATTGAGAGCGTCTGACGCTTGGTTCCTCTCAGATCACTCCCAAGCAGTCTGCTACTTCTAGGTGCCTCAGTCACAGAGGATATGTGGACCACCCTCTTTCCTGGACAGTCTCTCCTCCTGCAGGGAAGGACGTCTCCTTCATTCTCCCAGAGGGCAGATAGACTACTAGGCACATCAGGACAGGCACACAACTTATCCATCAAGATATGCAGACTCCAGACGATGTCCCTCACATCTGGGAGACTGGCTGTCAGTCAGATATCAGCCCTGGTTACACATTAGCCCTCTAAGTTTTCTGTGGAGCAGCCCCTTTCTTGGTGACAGAGGACGTGGCACTGGAACAAAGTAGTTGTGATCCCATTTTTATACACAACTGGCAGATGCACAGTCTCAAACTGTAGAACCAGTTTGAGGTGGTTGTTTTTTCAAGTGTCTTTTACAAGCTGTTTTCAAGACATAGCCTTTGTGTAGAGTGATGTTTCTCACAGCAGAGTCGTCTACATTCGGGAGCGACCACACTAAGGCACAAAGAGGTGTGAGATTTCTGCACCTGGCTGTCATCGGCTGAACCGAGGAAGAAATAAATTAACAACAGAAAGGAAAGCCTCACCTAAAGGCACCAAATTGCAGTGCTCAGGAAGACCAATCAGCAGCTCCTTGCTAAGCAAAAGGCCTCGTAGAATAGGTAAAGGAGCTCTGCCTCCACCTCCCTAACATGTCTGAGATACATTATTGTGAGGATCGGGCTGAGTTTCCTCTGACAACAATCTAGGAATATGACTTTAGTGATGCTACGTTGTCTTTACTGTAACCCAAATCATTCATGGCTTGGTGGGAACTCGTGTCAGCCTGTTTTCAGGCCCAGAGGTACACAGGGTTTTTTTCCTGTTCATCCTAGAGCTTAATATCCCAGCTGGACGTGGCCACCATCCTGATTCTTGATCTGACTGAACAGTGCTTGTGGCTCTTCTAGTTCTGTAAATATCGAGAAATGCAGTTGCGTTGGTACCTTAGCCCTAAATCTGAATTTCCCAGTTAGTGATTTGTTTGATCCATTGGAAGCCTCCTGCTCTTTGGGCACCAATACAACCGAAAACCCAAACCATGTGAATCACTGGTGCTAAGGCTTCCACATAGAGTAGCAAAGTAACAGGTGTCTCTATCCCCCTAGAAATGTGTCAGGGAAGAGCAAGGAGGACAGACAGATGGAGTCCTCCAACTGTTACGTCTCAGCTGTTAAAGTTGGACAAAATGACAGAAGATCACATTTGAAAAAATTGAAATGACTGGATGATTTTGGGATTTTGTATTGTGGGCCATTGAATGTTCCAAAAACACATCTCGGGTGGAACTTGGCGTTTGACAGCCTATAGTAAGGGATTTGGGATGAGGGAGATTGTGTTAGATTAATAATATGTGTTATACCAATCTGCAAATAAGCAAGCATATTCAAAACATTCTGGTTTGGCAGCCAGAACAAAATTGGTATTGTTACTTAGCATTTGTGTAGTGCACAGTCTCTTACATCAGAGTGATGTATTCACATGGTCTTCCAGACTCCACACTGGCACCCTTTAGGGGCATCCTACCTGTTGCAGCACTTCCCATCCAGGGCCTGAAGAAATATGATTACATCAACCCCACCATGATGGAACCCCATTGGTTCCCCTTGCCACCTCGCACCTGCTTCAAAACCAGCTGCATCATTTGCAAAGCCATCACAACCGGAAGCCCAGCGTATCTGCCTGACAAGCTCATTATCTTTGGTGCTTCTCTGCATAATACCTGCAGCCAGTACACCATCAGACTGCAGACTATGAAATGTAAAAAAGTAAAAAACAAGACAGGCCTTTTCCATCTATGCACCCAGAATCTGTATCAACATCTCCATATCCATCGGGACCCCTCCAATTTAGTAAAGAATTGAATTTTGACTTCTTTCAAGAGCTCTACATTACAACGGATTGACTGTTGAGGCGTGACCTACGCTGAAGATGGCAGTTTTGTGAGCCCAGTAACTATCCTTTTCCATCTAGTCAGCGGGGATACCGTGGCAGCCCCAGGGCATAGCATCGAAGTGACAGCCCCGATGCTAAGGTGTATCAAAGAGCTGACGACTGCCCAGGAGGCAAACAGAGCTGCTGCTAAGGCTGGGTGGGCGTGCTGCTGAGTTTTGAAAAATGGCGACAGTGGGCCGGAGCCGATGACTGCGACCAAAAACTGCACGACCTGCTGGGATCGAGAGAGTCTCCTGGACTGTGAACCTTGAGAAGCGCGATCTAAGCCTGGTGGTGCGGCTGACGAGTATGAGTGCCAGTGAGGAGCTCTGACGCAGTTGGGGAATGGGCCGGGCTGCTCGTTGGGCAGTCCCAACAGCGATGGGAGACCTCCGGGCCCATACTGGGTCTCAGTGCAGTTATGTGTTAGACAGAGGAGAGGTCGGCGGGAAGCATCAGTGCTTGAGGCAAACTGACTGGGCCTGTGGGGCAGACAGTCATCTACACAGAGCCCAGAGTCCCTGATCCTGGACATCTGATCTCTGACCGGCGATAGTGCTGTTAGGGCGGAGGCGCTGAGATACGTATGCCACCAGATACAGTTAGATGGTGACTGGGGGTGTGGCCCCGTGGACTGATGGCGGCATAGGGACTGGACCCTAATTGTGCAAATAAAGCGGAAGCATGCTGAAGGAGCGAGCAGACTCGGGCCCAGATAGGGATCTGGTGAAAATTAACTTGGTGAGCCTCAAAGACAATACTTATTCCTGCCTGCCCCTGGCACTTGCTCGTGTGAACTTAATCTTTGGCCCCTCTTCCATCTTGCCTGCCGGTGCCCTGCGATGGCCGGCGGTTGGGGTCCAGGACCATGTTTAGGTTGAAACAAGAGAGGAAGGTGAGGGATTGCCCTAGCCCACTGGACCCCTCTCAGAGATGGCCTGAGACTAGTGCACCTTGGGCCAGGTGTCCTCGGTGGCCTCCATGCCTGGCACTGCACCCTTCCTGCACAAGTGACTTTATGGGAACTACCTGACACCCAATCGACATCTGGAGTAGGTCATCGGAGTAGAGGGACAGGTGATATGAGGCATGGGACCTGCCTGTTTGAGGACAGCAGGAGTTGGGGCAAACATTGACTGCCCCTCCATGGTGGCAATCCGCCTCCTGACCATGAGATACAGTGAAGAGATAAAACAGATGATAGCCCGCAAGATGGGGATACGACATATCACCGGCTGCTGATCCCCGACGGACTTGTCGGTCTCTAGCTTCCTCACAGCCTCTCACCAACAGACAGAGGGACACAGAGAAGATGAGAAAGGTAGATGGCGCAGGAAAGTGCTTGGACCGCTGGGGAGACCTGATTCTTAGTGTATCCTGAGACCCAGGAGGGTAGGGCTCGCTCCATGAATAGAGGCTGGCTCATGGGTCCATCTCACTCACAGTGCTTGCTGACCATTTGGTGTGGCTCGAAACTCCGACACAGCCACGATCATTCCTGGGGGCAGCGGCAATTGCGCTAAAATGGCTAGACCAGGGGGGCGTGGCCAAGATTGCGGACACACTGGATGCTCCTTGAAAGGGGAAACATCCATTACAACGCAGACATTACATCGCAATGCCTTTAGAACGCAACGTTTACAACGCAAGTGCCTTTATATCGCATGCCATTACAACAAATGTCATTACAATGCATGCCATTACAATACATGCCATTACAACGCATTATAAGCTAAGAAATGGAGAATATTACGTTTTAGGGTGGGTATGTGTTTTGGGGTAGTTGGGAATAGTAATTTTTACCCCTACGCTATCCAACACTTACCCTACTGTTCTGCTAAAAGTATTATGCATTGTAATGGTGTGCGTTGTAAAGGAATGCGTTGTAATGGTAGTTTTATAAAATGCATTGTAATTGTATGCGTTGAAATGGAATGCCTTGTAATGGTAATTTTAAAAAATGCGTTGTAATGGTATGCGTTGTAAAATCATGCGATGTAATGGTAGTTGCGATGTAAAAACCGCATTGTAAAAGCATGCGTTGTAATTGTTTGCCTTGTAACATCATATATTCCCTTGAAATAGCTAAGTCCTCGGCCTGATCGTTATCCTACCTTATCCTGCAGCATCTTCCTGTCAAAGTGTCCCCCTTCTGCCCGCTCTGTCCTGCTTTACCTTTCCTGTAGGGCTAGGCTGCTGAAGGATGCGGCTGGCACACCGTGGAGGCTGAGGTGAGGTGGTGGTGGCGGAGTATGGTGCCTGTGACACTTTCAACCGTGTGGATGCCTGAGTGGCGCTGAGGCCATCTCCTGGGGGTAGTTCATTGAGCGTGGCTGCAGGGAGGAAGTGAATTGGGCCTGGACTAGACCTGGTCCTGGGAGCACTGCCGCCCCTCGCTTGCTGCTGCCTGTGATCGATGGCATGGCCCTCTCACCTGAACTGTTCCATTTCTCCACCTGTGCTGGCCCCAGCAGCCAGGCGATCAGCTGGGGACCCCTGGGGGGCTGACTGGAGGTGGAGCAGGAGTACGTGACGCTGGTGTCCCCAGAGCACTGTGCATGGACTGTGGCTGGAGTGCCCCTGCTTGACTGTGGCCCCCTCCCCTCGAGGAGCACTAGGTTGGTGCAGTGGAGGCGTTGAATAGGCGACGCCTGTTTGAGCCTCACCTGCATATTCTTTTCTACTGCAGCAGCATCCGTGTGATTTGAGGGTGCAGCTGCTTGGCAGGTACCTTGACAATAGCCCTGCCTGTGCTTTGGACTTAGGAGGACTGAATCTGAGACCTTTTTGGGGGACTGCCATGCAGGGTAGAGTGCCCAACCCATTCCAAGGGCTCTTGGGACTTTATAGCCTGCATTTGCATTGGCGCCTGAAAGTGGCCTGGGCTTGTGAGCCCGGATGATCTGCTGTGCCCTGCGCTTACTGCTGGGCGCTGGAAGGGGGCGATCCGGGGAGACCGGTGGATCCTGGAGACCCCAGCACTTTTATTTCTGCATTCCGTCAATGGCCCAAATGTCACCCTGACTCTCTGGCAGCGCACCACTGACCATTGTCTTGTTGGAAGTGTTGATGGATAGCCCACCCACCTGTCCCCCCTGCAGGTGCTGTGCGCTCCTCCAGTGTGGCATCCGCCTGGACAGTTCTGAGGGGCCCCCATAAGGACTCCTCTTTCACTCCTCCTGGAAAGAAAGGGGTCTGCCTGGGGACCCAAGTTCGGGCACAACTGCTTAGAGGAGGGTCCAGACCTCCAGATCAACTGCCTATGCTACTGAGCTGTGTGCTGGGTGCCCTGTTCCCCTGCTGGAGTTCCTACCAGAGGCCTCTGCTGGAGTTCCTACCTGAGGCCTGTGGTTGTGGCTCTCTCTCCTGATTGTTAGTTGGCCCTTCCTGCTGGACGACACCCTGCTGAACATTGGTGGAGGGTCGGGGGGATCGTTGCTGGCTACCCCAGAGGGCCCTAATCCGTGTGCTACCCTCTGTCTTGGTAAGGAGCTGACTGATCTAGGGGCCCCCAGCTCGGAGGAAGAGTTTGTTTGGGGCCCTGCACATCAGCTTTGGACATGGGTAAAGATAGACCGCAGAGCTCAGCAACCCAAAATGGATCTGTTTACAGCCCCAGGGGCCGACTCTGTTACTGTTCTCCCATCTCAGATAACTGTCAATGATCCCCAGAGACCCCCAAACCCTACCCAGGTACTTACTGCAATAGAGGCTTCCAGAAAGGTGGTGCAGGCAAAGATTGAGGCGGTCTACTAGGATACGGATCGCTGTTTGATGACAGAGCAGGATGCCTCCAGCCTTCAGGAGGCGGTGGCCTCCCTGCGTGCTGAACTGACCACTGTGTCGGTCAAAACGGACATGCTGTAAGCTACAGCCAAGGACGCAGAGGGGCGAGCCCGCAGCTGTAATCTATGCTTTGTGGGGTTCACAGAGGCGACGGAAGGTCAGACTCCCGAACTCTTCCTCAAATGATAGATACAGGCATCGATCCCCTTGGCCCAGCTATCCCTGTTCTTTGTAATGGAGAGAGCTCACTGTGCCCTAATGCTAAAAACTCCTCAAGGGACACCCCGCTCCAGCACCTTGATGGCGAAAATGCTCACTCACACAGATAGGGATACTCAGGTACATGCATCAATGTAGGCTTTTGCGATTCCTTAATTGCGATTATTAAGGAATCGCAATTAAGGAATTGCAAAAGCCTATGCATGTAGGAATCGCTATAAAATTAGCGATTCTCAAACATTCCTTAATTACGATTCGCAAATTGCAAGTCGCAATTAAGGAATGCCTTGCCATTCACACCTATGGGCCTACAGGCCCCTAGGAATGAATGGGAGATTGCATGCGCAATTTGCGAGTACCAATATGATGGAGCAAGGACCCGTTTATGTGAGACTTGCTCAAATTCAATTCACTTGTTTAACTTATTAATTTACTTACATGAAATTATTAATTGTGTTTGTGATTAATCTTCACACAGTTACATAAATAAGACAATGAAGCTTGCCTATGTGTTTACTAACCATTAATACGGATAGCGGATTAAAAGCGCGGCTCTAACAGGGAGAACTTTACTGCAAATACGTCAATTGCATCTACGTAATGTGACGTATAATAAGCTTTGGAGGGAATTCTGGCGCATGAGCAGAATGCACTAACATGACGTCTTCAAGACCCACATGCATGGCACCTGGTTTGCTATTTAGAAAAACGCTTTATTTTTTAAGAGCTAACGCAGGGAAAGTATTAAATAAATGAAGGGGAATAGAGTAGATGTAGGTGGTATACAGTGAAATCATTTATTTCTTGAATTAATATTTTCTCTTTTGACCTTTTCATTAGTTTGTATTTGGGCCTCCTTGCCATCATCCGAGTCGTTGAGTGAAACCCGTATGCGCATGTGCGACCTCTACTCCCCCTGAAAGGATGATCCCATGATTGGACCACATTCAAGGCCGTTAAGCGCTAAACCCTAGGAAACGCGGATGTCTGAAGTGAAGAGAAAGAAATCATATGAACATTATTATTAAATGTTACAATTTTGGATGAACTCGGGTGGGAATAAAATAAAATTAATATTAATAAAGAGATGGGTTTGAGAACAAAGAAAGTGCTATGCCATCATGGTGTGATGACCAAAACGCCCCTTGCCTGTCCAATCAGAAATCGTATTTTTGTGATATTGCAACTTTAGGGAGTGGTACATGAATCCCAAAAGGTATACCAAAGGTAGTTTTAGTTAATTGGGTGTGAGAGATCCTGAGAGAATGCTGTGAGGGAAGATGCTGTTGGAGTTATTGATGATGCTGAGATGCTGAAGAAGATTCAATAGAGACTTAATGAAATTGACTAGAAAGAAGATCGCGGAAGAATCTCGAGGAGGGAGAGAGTGTCAGAGAGGGATGCGGCGAGTCGTCGGTTCTATTGAGGTCTACTGTCCTGTCCTAATTCCTGTCCTGAAGCCGTTGTCACCAATTCTTTCCCAGGGGACCCATACCAGCCCTTTGGTCAAGGGGTTGGTCTTCACACCATCTGTGGTAACTATATGATTCATATATTATTTTCATGTACTGCTGTCTCTATCCTCTCATTTCTGAGCAACGTCAATCTGATGAATTCGTGAGAGTGTTTTAAATTGATTGCATCTTCCTTCCTAAATGATTGAAGGTGTCCATGGTGTATTTGAATGGTTCACTCACATTTAAACTTTAGATAAAGGTTTTGAATACTTCCTGAGTCTGTGTTTATTACTATTGATTAATTATTTGCAAGGTTGGATATGTGCATCGTCACCATCAACTAGTTCCAACTAATTTGATTCATCGACCAAATGGAAATAACTTATTGATCAGTGATAAACAAACACCCCCCAGCGGTTAGCCAAGTGAATTAGAGTGTATGTATTATTGATGGGCCCAGGTAAATATATGGTATGGGAGTATCTGTTGGTGGTGCGCCGCTGGATCAAATAGGTACTCGCATATTGCGCATGCAATTTCAAGGGTGCAAGGGTGTCAAAAGGACACCCTGTTGCACCCCTGAAAATGATCTGTGCACACATGTTGCGCACACACATGCCCCAAGGGCATGTGTGTGTGTAACCTACAACTTTGAAAAATGCACTTTAGTGCATTTTTCAAAGTTTTTGCAAATTACCATCAAGTACAAATTGATGGTAATTTGCGCACCTATTAGCAAAATCTCAATTTGCGATTCAATGCATTTAAGGAATAGCAATTTGCTATTCCTTAAATGCAATCGCAATTTAAGAAATCTCAATAATTAGCAATTTCTTAAATTGCCAGAGGCTGACAGGTTGATGCATCGCACCGTTTGCGCTCGCAAAAATGGTTGATGCATGTGCCTGATAGTCCTTCAAGCGGTCTGACAGTCTGGAGACCCCAAGTTCGAGAACCATGTGATCCGCATTTTTCCAGACTACACAAGACAGGTACAGCAGCTACGGTCACGTTCGATGGGGTCAAGCAGAAACTGAGGGCCATGGGTCTACATTACATGCTTCTCTACCCTGTGAAACTGAAGGTGTTACATGAGGACAGGGCCCATTTTGTCACTACCCTGGAGGTGATCTGGGACTGGCTATAGATCCCCGCACCACTCTGTTACTGAGTCAGTGGACTGTTTGCTCCAGCTGCTCTTGGTCCTCTCAGAGGAGACGGGGGTGGCAGCAGTGTCACTAGATCATCCTCCTGAGTGGTAGTTGGCCGAGATGGTACTCTGGATCTAAAATTGCAGACATCTGAGAGAGAGGCTGTAACGGTCTCCAACTCGGATGACAGTACAGGAGATGTGGTGGAGGAGACTCCAGACCTGGGGATATCCAAATTCAGTGACTGGTCTGGTGGTAACTGTTAACTTTGGGGGTGCTTCCCTCACTACATGGCCCGCACTTTGTGGACGTCAGCCTTGAACTCCCTGGCTGTGGGAAGAACTGGAGGTGGCCTTCATGGGTGTTGGTGGCAGTGTAGGGGGTAATGGCTGCATAAATATGAATGAAATGTGTGCGTCTGGATTAGTTGCGGATGGCATGTCCTACACAAGGGCAGAGCCACCCACCGCCCCCATTTCCTCCATTTTTCCTTTAGTTGGCTGCAATTTAAGTTGATTGGGAGTGCATAATCATTTGTGAGAGTGAGTATCATATGTGTGTGCTGAGAGGTGGGTGAGTGTGCATGGGACTGGGTGGTGCTCGGGGACGTCGACGGCTGTTGGGGTCACAAGGGTGCAACCATTCCCCCTGATCTTGCTGAGATAGTGTGACTGTAGTTTGGATGGGTTGGGAAATTCAGAGTTGTAGGGCTTACAAGTTTGGGAAAGTTTTCTTCTGGGCTGGATATTTGGGGAGACATGTTGTTTGTGAGTGTTTACACTGTAGGAGGAATTGGTTGTTTGGATTCAGTTATGTTTAATTTGGCGGTAGCAGTGATGGGATACTAATTGAGTGGGGCGGGAAGGGGGCGGCGATTGGTCCAGGTCTTGCTATGGCTGACCAACTCAAGGTGGTGACGTGGAATATGTAGGGACTCAACTCCTATATTAAAAGATATAGGATCCAGACATACCTCCAGCGACAGGGTGTACATATCACTCTGCTTCAGGAGATACATTTTATGGAGCCCGAGGTCCAGATAATCCATAGGAAGTGGAGGGAGCAGTTGCACCCAGTCACTTTCTTCAATTATGCCGGGGGGTGGTGGGGTATCATATGGATAGCTCTGCATGTCCCCTTTAAGTTTAATGGTTATAAGTTGGATGTAGAAGGTCGATATTTGTTAAATTGTGCGGTATGCTGAATGGACGAGAGGTGTGTTTTTGTATGAATACGCCCCCAATGCGGTCGACAAGACTATTACCTTGCTTTGGAAGCTCATCCCACACACAGGGACTCCCCTGCCATGGGGAGGAGATTTTAATTGTGTGCTTGATGGTTCCTAGGATCATCACCCCCTCGGCAGGATACTAAGCCCAATATTGTGTCTGCGCTGTGAGAGGTGATGGAGCGTTTGGGTTACCTGGATGTCTGGCGCTCATCTCACCCAGAAACTCCGGAGTACACCTGCTATGCCCCGACCTACACAGTATATAGTCGCCTGGATAGATACTTGGTATCGGGAACCTTGTCACGGAAATGGCTACTGTCCAGATATTGGGTAGATAGCTCTCTGATCATGCCCCGCTGCTTCTGGAGTGGGGAGTCTATTTGAATAGACCCCGGGTGCCCCTATGATGCTTGCACCCCAAAACACTGAGGGGCAGATTTACAAGCCCCTTGCGCCACTTTTGTGTCACTTTTCCCATGTTAAAAGCGAAGCAAAAGTGGCACAAGGGGCTTGTAAATCTGCCCCTGAGTGACCAACAGATTAGTAGGGAACGCAGAGCACCGATGCACAGTTTGGGGCAGATTTACAAGCCCCTTGCGCCTCTTTTACGCAGCCGTTGCGTCACTTTTGTGACGCAGCGGTGGCGCAAATCCTGCGCCATGGTGCGGGGTACTTACAACGTGACGCATCTGGGAGATGCGTCACGTTGTAAAGCCCTGCGCCACATGTAGGCGTTCCTGCGCAGGGGGGGGCGTTCCGGCACAGGAACACCTCCCAAAAGTGGCTGAGTGAAATCTACAAGATTTCACTCACTCACTTTTAGGCCCATGCTGCGTCAAAACCCTGCGCCTGCCTGACGCAGGCGTAAGGATTGACACAGCATTAACAAGATAGGGCCCCCCAGAGCATTGCTGGAGCTGCGTCGTGCTTGCGACGCAACTCCAGCAATGTGCCACTTTTATGGCATAGATGCGTCACACATCTGTGTTTTTTTTGCCCCATGGTGCGCTGCATTGTAAATGCGGCGCATCCATGGTGGCGGAGCCGTGACGCACA
Organism: Triturus cristatus; assembly: GCF_964204655.1. NCBI lineage: Eukaryota > Metazoa > Chordata > Amphibia > Caudata > Salamandridae > Triturus > Triturus cristatus. The sequence goes on from NC_140582.1 coordinate 1,150,281,820, forward strand.
ATAACTGCCGCATCCCTGCTGAAATGCAGGGATGCGCCAGTTATTGTAAATATGCCCCACAGTTTGTCGCTAACTGTAACACAGCAGCCTATAGAGGGGTAGAGGGGGAGGCCCTTTAGACCGTGATCTTGGGGGGGGAGTGCCTCCCTTGCATCGGTAGCATGAGACGTTGTCTTGAGGCTGAGCTGATGGAAGAGCAGAGGCACCAGACCAGACTCCAGCGAGAAGCCCCCACCTTGGGAGGGACGGGAGGCCCTGATGTCAGCCCAGAGGGCAGTGGGGTTGACATGGGATAGGCGGGACAGACTGGTTAGACGAGATTACTGCCAACTACTTCATAGGGCAGGTAATATGGTGAGCGCCTATTGGCATGGCTCCTGATGCAGGAATACCCACCCTGTGATCTTCTCCTTGACTCAACTACGGGCACACAGGCCAGCAATAATCCACCTCTCCAGGATCACCAGGTAGAGGTATATAGTAGACAGGAGGGGGATCTGTTTTTCAGGTCGGGGGGGGGGGGTGTTTCTTGATGGTCTGGTTCTCCCTAGGCTTACTGCATAACAGGAGAATGAGTTTCTAGTGGAAGACCTGCAGGCGGCGGTCAGGGATATGGCACGGTGTTGGGTACTAGACCGGGATGGGCTCTTGGTGGAGTGTTACCAGATGTACTCGGAGCTGCTTCTGCCCCGTTCACTGGAGACACTCCAAGAAGCGCGCAACAATAGGATGCTCCCCCAAACTATGCAGGAGGACCATATCCTCATGCTCCCTAAGTCGGGTAAGGATCGGCTGTACTCCAGCTCGTATAGACTCCTCTCGATGTTAGGGGTTGACACAAAAATATTGGCAAATGCCCGGATGACTAGATTACGTGGCATGGTGGCCAATTTGGTGTGCAGTGACCAATGTGGTTTTATGCCTGGCAGGGGGAACACACATGAACCTGCGGAGGTTGATAGTGGCTTTTATAAGTCTCTCAAGGGCGATCGCCAGGTCGGCACGTCTGAGGTCCGAGATAGGTGTGGCCCTGCTATGCCCGATCTGTTGACAGAGGGTGCTTGGGGGAGGGCTTTCGCACAATTCTGGGAAGTGGTGAGTAATGTGGGTTCAAATTGACTCAGTTTTATTATCTACCCCATGCTTACATGACACCGCAGCATTTACGCAGAATCAATAGGGTCAGGTAGCCAGCATGTCCAAGATGTGTAGTTACACCAGCATCCTTCTTACATATGACATAGACTTCCTAGACTTCAGAGTTATTGGAGAAAGGTTCTGTGAATTCTGCAAAGGGGTGGCGCTGGAATCCTTCGTTGATCACTGTTTATTGGAGATGGTCTTGACACCTTGACATGCAACCAAGATGAGCTACCACTTTGCTGTTTTGGGCCCAGTGCTCGCTAAGCAGCAAGTGGACATCCATTGGCTATGGCCCACTGCACCAATGGTGCGGAGGTGGCTGCTAGATTTTCAAGAATGGGGTGTGGCAGAGGAGACGAGATTAAGGGCGATATGCCTTGACGAACAAGCGGAGCTATATCTGGAGAGATGGGCAGCCATGTTTGATTGCCTCTTTGAGCAGGAGTTGCCATCGAGTAACATACTGGCAGCCTCTCAGCGCCAGGGTCTGGTGTCCCCCGTGGTGGAAGGGAAGACTGACACCCCTCCCCCCGGGGGCGGCTGTAGATGGCATACGGGTGAGTGTGGCTACCGCCAGCTGTTGAGGTGTGTTGTGGTACCGAGTGCCCCCCTCACTATTCTGGCTTCCCTCTGGGTGGATATGTCCCCCCCCCACCCCGGTGAATCTGTCATCTGTCTGAGCTTAGCTCCTGTTAGTCGCAGGGAATCTGACTGGAGGGATACTCTTAGACTGAGTATTCTATTCTTGTCCCCACCCACTGCTGCTCCTTGTTTTTTTGTTAATATAATAATGTTTGGTTGAGATGATTTGCACTGTTATTTCTTGTGCCGGTATGCTCCGCTACTAGGCAGACTTTAATTCTAATGTACTGCTAAGCCTTGTTTTTTGCTTTGTAGTCAAGAAACGCGTTTTAAAAATAAAAAACATGGGTAAACCAAGGAACATGCAGGTGGGTACACTACCAGAGATTAAAGAACCCTCACCCAGCAAGTGAAGTGAAGTGGAGAGTCAAGATCCTACTGACACTTCAATACACTCCCATTTGGATAATGTTATGGCTGCTATAGCGTACACTAAGTTTACCTTTCAACAGGACATTAGTGCAGTGTTGGTGGGCCTGGGTTTACTGCAGGCGGAACACAGCAAACTGGAAGATCACGTCAAATTCCTTTGGGCAGCTTCAACCTGAACAGAAGGCAATGTCCCAGAAAATAGAGGCTATCTCTGAAAGGGTGCGCATACTAGAACAACGGGCCGAAGATGCGGAGGGTCATAACCGCCACCGCTAAATATCAGAGTGGTGGGGCTCTGGCAAAATATCAGAGTGGTGGGACTCCCAGAGGGCAAATAAGGGACTGATATGGTGATTTTCTTGGAAAACTGGCTCCGGACGGAGATAGCCCCAATCATCTTACACCGTTTTTTGCGCTGGAGAGTGCCCCCAGGGTACCAGCCCACCCGTTGGCACCTGGGCAGCCCCCTCACCCAGTGGTGGCGAACCTCCTACATTACAGGGATAGAGTCATTGTCCTCCAGAGAACACGCACCAATGGATCTTTTGCAGTGGATAACGGTAAGGCCTTGGTGTTCCCAGATTTCACAGCAAAGGTCCAGGTGCAGCGAGCATCATTCCCGGAAGTCAAAAAGGCACTCCGCGAAGAAGGACTACAATACTTGCAGATGTTTCCTGCTAATTAAGGATCATTCTGGATGGCAACAGCCACTTTTGTGAAACCCCAGATGCGGCATGGACATGGCTGGAGGCAAATAAAGCAGGAACATCACTCCCCAGGACCCGGCCCACGCCCAAAGCTCCTGGACAATGATCTAGGAAAAGGACCAGAGGCACCTCTTGAGGCACCTCCTTGAAGAAGTCATCCCCTTCCCAGATGGAGTGGGAAAGGGCCACAGCACTGCTTTCAGTAGCAGAGATAGCGCAAACACAACAGCTGAATGCAGAGCTTGACACCTTATCGGAGCATAGATCGCTCCTGAGTCTAAGGGGCGCCGATTGCTATTTTTTTTAGGAGATTTAAATAGCGCTAGCTGGACCCGAGGGTATCAGAGCGCTTCACAGCAAGTAAAATTTTGTGCAAATAGGCAGTACAGAGAGTATAGTAGAACATAAGGGTTCGAGCCGGGTATAGATCGAACAAGGGAGCAAACGAGCAGAGGGGCATCGAGGGTGCAGGTCAAACAAGACGAGCATCCAAAAAGTTTCCTTGTTCAAACAGGATGAGTGTCCAAAAAGTTTTCTTGATCCGAGTCAGTGTCACCGGTCACATAATTAAAGTTAGACGGAGTGCCGGCTAAGGTACTTTCTTGGCTCCTATCGGTTCGCTCGAGAGCGGTCGAGGAAGAGGACTTTGAGCAGGTTTTTGAATTTTGGAAACGAGGGGATCGTTCTGATGTGGGGGGATGGAGTTTCAGATTTTGGGGGCGTTTCCAGCAAACGATTTGGCCACGGTGTTTTGCTTGCGAATTTTCAGCGGGATGAGTAGCAGAGTGTTGGAGCTCCTGAGGTTCCTGGACTGGCCGGCCCTTTTGAGTTTGGCGGCCAGGTATTCCGGTTTGCCTGTGTGCAGGGCTTTGTGCGTGAGGCAGGTTGTTCTGAAGCTGGCTCACAACTCAATTGGGAGCCATTTAAGTTCTCTGAGTGCAGGAGAGATGTCTTTGAATTTCTTAGTTCCGGTGACCATTCTGGCTGCTGCATTAAAGGTTGTTTTCAGGGGGGCGAGGTGCGATTTTGCTAGCGGGGAGGGCCGCTCCTGTGTGACCCCCCAAACTGCTGAAGATCTAATATGAAAGGGTGAAGCTGTATCTTCCTTGAACTCTCCCCACAGCTGTGGGCAAATACATGCAGTAAGGGAAACCGCCTTGATTGATAGATGTAGTTCCCACCTCGGATCACAGACTGAATACTGAGGTTAAGAACCATTTTATTGGCCCTGCCCTGGGAGTTCGCTGGTGTCCTGTTACACCCTGGTGCCAATGCCCAGACAGATACTGGAACCTGGGCTTGTGCAGCGATTTGGGAGCCTATCTTACCTAGTAAGCCCCCTACAGGATTGCCCCTGCCGGGTGACTAGAGGTGGCTTTCTATGATGTTTTTTCTTTTCAGGTTTGGGCAGCCAGCCGTAGCTGGACCGCTCTTGGGTGTGGGAGTTTGTAGCTGGGATTGTGTTTGCTTGTCTTGGGGGTCGAGACATGGGTTGCTCCTGATGGGGGATAAATGGGGATAACTGCACAGACAATACCATGTGTTGCTATGGATGACCCTAAATATACCTTCACCTTTTTGTTAAGGAATATTAGAGGAATGAGATCCGCCTCCAAACGTCATCAATAATATCCATCAGTATTTGAAGAGGGGAGGACCACAGATAGCCAGGCTACAAGTGACGCGTCTTACGGGTGAGGAGACTAACAGTTTAAGATTTAGGTGGCGGGGACAGCTTTACGCCACCTCTTACTCTGCCTGCTCCATGGGTGCACTAATATGGATCAGGGCGGGGACATCCTTTGAGCTCACACACTCCATCATTGACAAGGACAGTCAGTATGTATTGTTTGAAGGTAGACTGTTGGGCAGAGAAGTCATCCTGGGTAGTGTCTATGCTCCAAACCAAAACCAAGTAGCCTTCTTTGAGTTGCTATCTACAACATTGGCATTTTTAGTGGTGGATGACCTTATCCTCCGAGGAGACTGTAATTTTGAGGCAGATGTTAGTTTGGACAGGTCCACCCATCCCCTGATTGGCGCCCCAGCACATAAGATTTTGGAGGGTTTAGGCATTGGCTGGGGCACCAGGAATTGTCAGAGGGATGGAGAGTCCATCACTGACACACACGCGGCTACTCATACTATTCACATATTTAAAGACTGCACACCAGGCTTGACATGTTTATTTGTTCAGCCAGAATTAGCCCATACATGACACACATGGAATATCTAGGACGTACGTTGTCCAACCATAGCCCACTCTTGTTGAAGTTTCAAACCATTAAAGAGTGCTCAGATACCCACCTGGTTCTTTAAACCCCTGATGCTAGAGCTTGTAAGCTTCAGAGACACACGGCAAATTACCATCTCTGACTATTTTGATCATACCCAGGGTACTGTAACTAATGCACTTGTTGAAAGGGATGTACTCAAAGTGGTGTTACAAGACAATCAATCGGGGTCAGGAGGGAATTGAATGAGCAACTTAAGAGGTATGATATTAGACTCCAAGAGTTAGACAACCAATTGGGTACAGAAGGCGGAGCGCAGACAAGGCTCAGGGAAGTCGGAACAATACAATACCACGCTTGAACGCCTCCGCTGCCATGATTACAAGGACTATGTTGTAGAGCCCATGACAAAGAAGGTAGGCCGGGCAGACTTCTGGCCTGGCTGGTAAGGACAGATTCTAGGTGGGTGCCTATCACATGGATCTTATCGAACGAGGATACCGTACTTTACTCCCCTAGGTTTATTTACACATCCTTTCGGTAGTACTATGAAATGCTTTATCAGCGCCTGGCATACCCCCACCCCGCCGAAAACTTTGACCATATTCTTAGCTCACCAACCCTGTGCGAACTTGACCATGAGGCCTGGGAGGCTCTTTTGAGGCTCAGTGACTGCCCAGGAGATCAACTTTACTATTAAGGAGATGGCTTCTGGAAAGACCCCAGGCCCGGATAGGCTACTGGCAGCATTCTATGCCATCTTTGCCACTACTTTGGCCCCTTAGACGGGAGTCCCTATATGCTGAGCCATTGCGACTGAGGTTACTGCCAGAGTCAACTAGAGCTGGACTGGTGATGGCAATCCCCAAGTCCAAAACTCTGGGTGCGCCTACATTGGCATTTCGCCCTTTATTCGTGTTAAATATGGATTTCAAGATCCTTAGTAAGGTGTAAGCCATCAGACTGCTCCCTCACATGCCAGCCCTAAACCACAGTGACCAAAACGGATTTATACCAAACTGAACCAACTCCCTGAATCTCTGTAGGTTGTTCCATGCATCATACCATCCTGAAGTACGCCTCCACCCGAAAACCACTATCATGCCAGTAGATCTCAAAAAGGCCTTTAACTCTGTGAGATGGGACTTTCTTTTTGAAGTCATGCTTAAGATGGGGTTTGGTGAGAACTGAGGGAAATGGGTTAGGTTATTATACACAAATCCCACATTAAAAGTAAAAGCAGCCTGCACTCTCCCCGCTCACCACAGGGTCTACAGAGGCACCAGACATTCTTATTTGCCTTGGCCGTTGAGCCGCTGGCTGAACTTTTCTGTCAAAGAGGAGCAGGCTATGGGGTGAGTGTAGAGGGTAAGGAACATATCAAATCTTTTTACGCTGATTATCTGTTGCTCTACCTAGATGATGGCCCCCAGGGGACTGCGGATGCGTAGATCCTGTTAAGTGAATTCGCAAATCTTTCAGGACTCTATGTCAATAAAACTAAGACATACCTTTCCCCCATGACGACTGGTGCTATAAGGCCGCATGATATGCCCAGGGGAAAGGTTACCGGTGCCCATTAGATACTTGGGAATTCAAGTATTCCACTTACCAGATGACCTTCAGGAGGGTAATCTAGGGAACACGGTCAGGTCCCTAAAGTCATGTGTCCATTTCTAGCAATCTCTGAAATTACTGGGTCTCGCTGTCCAAGATGATTGTGCTACTGACACTCTTATATTTTCTTGTCAACCTCCCGTTCAAGATACCATGCCCCTGGTTTAAACAATTAGAAATTCTCCTTCAGGAATAAATATGGGACGACGGTCAAAATAGAGTTTCCTTGGGGGGCCAGGGCGCTCATGATTTTGAATGATATTTTCTGGTGGCGCAGCTCCAATGGATCACTCAGTGCCTTGATGGAGCTCACCAGGAGGAACTGGAACCCACAAGGTTGACTAGTAACCAGGGTGCTCTCTTGGCAAAGCTCTTACACCCACGCAGTGGTGATTCCCCCACCTGGGGTGTTGCTGAAAGTGGCCTTGGAATGTTGGTAGAGATGCCTCCGGAGGACCACTGGACTCCTCTTTATGTCCCGGCTTTGCCATGGGTAGGGCTCCCCCATGATGACCCAATTTCTTTTTTCATGAGACCGCAGTTGTCCGCTTGGATGACCGCGGCATTAGTAACGATGGGAGACTACTACCAACTGGGGACGCTAATTCCATTGGGTGACTTTGTTCTCAATATGATTTACTCCTGGGTCAATTCTTGACGTACAAAGCACAGACACAAACATTTGGAGATCTGTGCCCAGACTGCGGAAAGGAGCCGTAGACATATGCTGTTCTCTAACCCTTGGTGATGATGGGCACCGCAAGTCATTTGGTGAAATGGTTCTACCCGGCCTTCTTAGAGCTGGTCAAGAAACCGTTTGTGGTGATCCGTGAGACATACTCGACACCTTAAAGGCTGCAGGTCATTTACAGGGGAGAACCTAGAGCCTGTCCCAGATGTTCGTTCCTGGACGCAGACTTTGAATATGACGAGGAGCTGCCCAACATTGCGTCCATTCTGGAAGATGGTGATAGGCAGACTCAATGACATCTTAGACACAATGCTTCCATGGACAGCAGAGACTTGACTATTAGGATTATTTTCTAGACCACAGACACGTAAATTTGCCACCAGATTCAAAGACCTAGCCCTGGCACTGGCCAAGCGACAAATAACGATGAGGTGGCACTCAGGGATGGACCCAACTTGGGTAAGAGATGTCACTACCTGGGCCAGGGCGGAAGAGAGAGCATTGATCAGGAAAGATGCCAGAGGAGTGAGATGATGCCCGATGGTGGGACTATGAGTGAAGGTACTGGAGGAATGGAAAAATCAAGGTAGAGGATTCAGGAGGGGACGCAGGAGAACAGGCTTTGCAATTGGAGAGACTGGTGGAGGTCCACGGGTCGACTCGGAGGGTAGCGGGGACATGGTAGGAGGTGGGTACTTCAGGTACTGGGATTTCCCTCCCCTGGGGAGGCAGGACGGTGGATTAGGGCGGCTTTATCTTCCCCCTAGCCATGTTCCCCCAGGTTCCCCTGTTCAATGACTCACCAGGGCTTGCTTAAGGATATGCTCCTAAGCACACACCACTCCACCCCACCCAATGTCGGTGGGTGATGGATAAACACCCTCCCTGTAATGTGGACCACTCTGAGACACCTTACATTAGATTGACAAATAGAGCCCCAGGACTGCCGACTTTGTTTTGACGTTCGCTTTAAGTAGTTTTATGTTTTTTGGCCACTATTATTCCCCCTTGAGTTCCTCTACAGAGAGTAGCCAATATATACAGGCCGAATATTTGAGATTAACAATGTGTAACAGAGGTGGCACTAAAAGAAGGGACGAGTGGGCATTTATCTGAACGCACTAATTGGCACCTATATGCTCTAAAGTAACTTTGTTATGCGCATATTGAAGTCTCGTAAAATAAGGGAAATGCCATCAATCTGTTTAATGTACAACTTTAAAAACACGTTGAGCTGAAACACTAGCAAGGTTATGATTACTAATTGATGCTTTCATGAACAATGGGGTCCATTAGGATGTAGGGCGGCTCGCCACCGTCCGCATGGCGGTGGCGATCCGCCCTTCATCCTTCCCTGCCCGCCACCCATTTCCCCCCGCCATATTAGTATGGCGGGGGGGACCCTGGTGGATGGAAAGACCGTCCGCCAGTTTTCCGCCAGTAGACCAGTCGACCGGGCGGAAAAGGTGCTCAATATGGTGGCAGTGTCTGCATGACACCGCCATCCATATTAGGATGTAGGTGGAGACGTGCCTTTCCGTGGCGGCGATGATGCCACAGAAAGGCATGCGGGGTTTGCTGTTGGGGCCCGTTGTGGGCCCCCAGGGTATTGAGGGGGTGGGGGTGCACTTGGGGGTACCTATGGTACCCCCCTGCATTGTCATGGACATGGTGGCAGGCACTTCACGGTGCCTGTCACCTTGTGCATGACAATGCACACAGTGAATTCTCAGCAATGTGGAGGGGGGTGCTGTGAGCACCGCCCGCCACAATGCTGGGAATGGAGAATGCCACAGTGGCAGTGGCATCCTAATTGCAGGTGCGGGCCTGCCGCACCACTGGCAGCCGGTCCCAGCACCGCTAGGGTGGCGGGCAGACTAAAGTCCGCCCGCCGTCCTAATGGGCCCCAAGGTTTTTTATATTACATATGCCAATATAAATATGTTTTTTAAAAAATACAATGCATTGACCGCCCACTCAGCTTCCTCTCCTATTGCTTGGCAACTTTAAGCTTGCCATTGACCATGTACATTGCTCCGTTGCCTATTGGCTGGGTTTGCACTATAGAAATACCAGATACATACATACGTACAATCTGACATTAGTATGACCACGTGGGGCACTATGGTAGTCCGGAATATTACTTCCCAAATGTTTGAAGACGTGTGCTAGTGATAGTCAGGCCTTCGGGCTGCAGGGCTCTCTGCAGAAGTTTGTCACCCTCAGCAAACCTCTGCGTTTACACCCACTTCCCATGCGCAAAACCTTAATAATCATATCTGAGTCTTGGGCAAAGTAACTCAAGAAACTGTATTACCAGAGTTTCTTTGCCTGCAGGTAGGGATGCTTGGGAGGGACGGGAGGTAGAATGGTTGCACTGAGCAGTGCAAGGATGGGGTCATTGAACTTTCCGTCGAGCAATTATGTCCCTGGATGAGCAGCAGTTCACACGATGAAGCGGCTCTGACTGACAGAAACCGCCTGAGACTTGCTGCATCTGAGTGCCAGCAAAGAACACAGTGACGTCACCTGCTCCGTCGAATGTACGGGTAGAAATGGCATCTGGTATGTGCGCGTGTGCATTCCAAGATGAGCGACATATTATTCTGAAATCATAACAAAACGAGGACAGCGCTTACAAACTTGATGATAGTGGGGCAACCTGCAGTGCTATATATACCCTGTATATTACATATATTGTTCAATGAAAACAAAGAAGGTTCCCCCTATTTTAATTTCAGGTCCAAGAGGAGGGGTCAGAAGTAAACAAAAATTGAAAAAAGACCTCTAGCTGACCTGTATTTCTTTTGGGTGTAGCCAATGGCTTAAGGGCTCCCCACAAAAAGAAGAAAAAATGTACTTAATAAAAGTGAAATACATATAAAAATAACAATAGCATTCAATCACTGTGATTTTTTATTTATAATTTTTTTGTATATATGTTGTTTTTTAATTTTCAAAACAATTTTTTTTTAATTATAACAATTCATTTATGATCACATGAGATTCTCAAATAACATCATTGAATAATGAGATTCATTTACATAACACAAATAATCCAAGTGTAACCAAAGAATGAATCAAATACTGCTACTTCTATACCCCAGCACACTTATACATAACCACAACATACTCACTCCTTATCTTTCCACTCATTCTATCTAGTATACACAATATCAAAATCAAAATACAATTTAACAAAAGACCATGGGGGTCCGGCTGTGAAAGGGAGAAACATAGATTTTTTTTATGAAAATCATTTCATAAATGCATTTCTTAAATTGCAAAAGTGTATCTAAATCCCTGTATAGTTTTATTGTCCTATAAATTCATGGCAGTTCTCTAGTTATATCTTCACTGAGCGGGTCCCTAAATGGTATGTACGCGTGATCAACTTAGATGAGCGACATATTATTCTGAAATCATAACAAAACGAGGACAGCGCTTACAAACTTGATGATAGTGGGGCAACCTGCAGTACTATATATTACCTGTATATTACATATATTGTTCCATGTATATTACTAGTGAGGTGGGCCCACCCACAAGACAGCACAGTTGTTCAATGGTTTATTTGTAAAAAAATAACTGCCAGGGCTCTCGCCAAGAGGCAGTTTGCCCTAGCCGATTTCTCCTGTTGGCGCCACCTAAAACAGAACCAACTACTAACCATGAAAGTGGGGAGATGATGTGGCGTAATGGCCAGAGCTGCCAACTTCGGAGCTGGGGAACCAGGTTCGAGTCTCTACATGTGCTCAACATCCTGTGAATCCTGGGCAAATCACTTAATCTCCCTGTAAATGAATGTGTTCTTAACTGGTGCGGCGCATGAAAAATGCTGGTGGTGATGATTAACTGCCCGTGCTGAGAACCGTAAACCACCGCTCAAATTAAGCATTGCAGTTCTCTCAAATAAAATCCTCCTTCTCTATCTCATAAATGGAGCTGGCATTACCAGCGTCTCCTTGTATTTTTCTCTCCCACTTCGGACACAGGCTTCAGTGATGCCAGTGTCAGCAGGTGGAGCAATCCCCGCTCTCATCATCATGCCCCTCCCACTTGCTGGTCCGCGGGTGCTTGAGGTGCGCGAGGGAGGAGCTGAGCCAAGGGCAGTTGTGGACTAGATCTCTGCCACAGATGGTATTGGCAAGGGCCTCTTTATCATGGCATACTGTGTCATTACAGTTGTGTGCTATTCTCTTTGCACCCGTTGTGGGCCTGTGAGTTATGCTTATGTAGATAACATTTTGCAATGTTCCTGATTGTTGCTGAAGTGTCCGCCTTATCAAGCAGCACCCATGGAAAGAGGAAGTAAAGAGAAGCAATTAAGATATTTCTCTTTGTTATGCCTCTGTCGGGTAGGCGCACCATTTTGGCGCAAACCCAGGCTTGCAAGTCTTTATAAATCAGAGTGGTCATCAAAATACACGGGTGAATGCATGGAAATGCCCATGCTCCACCCCTGTAACGCCTATTCAATGTATAGTAACACAAGGCAGCGCTAGGCACTCCGTTATGTTACTTTGTATTTAGTGCACCAGGTACAATCACACAAAATGGCATTGCGTGGTTTAGTAAATACTAAAAATATTTTTGCGTCTGCGCTGCACAATAAAAGTGACGCAACCCCGATACAAAATGATAGCAATTCCGAATCTTAGAATTTTTATTTTTATTATATTTAAAATGTATATGTACATATGTTCAATTTATGCGGAATTATTTTTAAGGGATGGGATGTAAGGGAACTCGGGGTATTGTGTGGGAAGTGTATTAATATTTCCATTCTAATAAAAATACTTGTGTATGATCAATAATTTTAAATTTATCATAGATAAAATTAAAATGCTCACTTGCAAAAATATGCAGATTAAGTTTTTGGGGGTCGGTATGTAACAGTTTTATGGGTGGTGGGTGGATATGTGTATTAATACTCAAGTATTTATTAAAACATCTGGATATTATTATAATACTTAATTTATAATAAAAAATGAAAATGCATATCTGCAACAATATGCAAATTCATTTTATAGGGTCGGAATGTAAGGCTTTCAGGGGTAATGCTTGGGATAGGTTAATACTTGTTTATTAATTTAAAATACCGGACATTATTATATTTCCTAATTTATAATAAATACAATTAAAATGCATATATGCCAAAAAAATACTCATTCCTTTTTTTGGGAAGTATATTAATACTCGGGTATTAATTAACATACATTGGTATTAGTAATACTGTTTAATTTATAATAAAATAAATAACATGCATACATAAAAATATGCTACTTAATTGTTAGGGTCAGGATGTGAGGGTTTTAGGGGTAATGAGTGGAAATGTGTATTAATACTCAAGTATTAATCAAAATACTTGGCATTATTAATCATTTTTTGATTATAATATAACAAAGAAAATGCATAAATGATAATAATAAGCAAATTACATTTTTTAGGTTCCTGGTGTAAGGATTCTAGGGGTAATGGGTTGTAAATTGTTTTAATATTTGGGTATTTTTTAATAACCTGGGTATTACTAATAAGTTTGAAATTTCTAATAAACAAAAATAAATAAACATATGTATATATATATATATATATATGTATGTGTATATATATATATATATATATATATATTACCTACTGGCGGTCGCCAGTAGGTAGTTATAGTTAGGACCCCTTTTCCATAGGAAATCCGCAACATTCTATTTTGAATAACTTTGGCGCCGGTCGATGAATCCTCGCGAATTTCTCAAAATAGGTGGGGCGCTACGCTCCGCTCCTACCCTGAAAGTCTCGGGGGGATTCGTCAAGCGGGGGCTGAGATAAAAGGGGGGTCCCAAAACGCGTTTTTCCCATGCATTTTTCCATAGGACCTTTAGACAGAGCTACAGCCCGAACGGCTGAACAGAATTACTAGAAATTTGGCAGAGAGGTAGTCCCTATGTCAAGGAAGTGCCTTTTGTAGGTTTGGTGTAAATCTGTTCAGTAGATTCTGAGAAAATAGCCTTTAAATCAATATATATATCTGAGCCCGCTTACGGTACGCTTACCGTACGCTTACCGTACGCGTACGGTGGCGTGCGCGAGCGCGATTCTGATTGGCTCTTAGATCTTAGTAAACATTCGAATCGGCCGAAACCAGGAAGCGGCGTCCGCCATTTTGTCTCTCGCACTGAGTGTTATTTTTCAAACATGATGCCCAAAAACATGTTACGGGGCTGTTTTGACAACTCCCTCCCACATAGTCATGTTGAGGGAGTCCCCAAACATCCCCCAAGAGCAAAAACGGTTTTATTTTTTTTTCGGCAATTTCGCCGAGTACGCTTACCGTACGCTTACCGTAAGCGTACGGTAAAAAATAGAAATAAAAAAAACGCTATCCACACTTACCCCACCCCCTGTGCTTTTGGTGGCCGTAGGCCACCAAATGTACAGGGCTTATTACATCAGTAAAAAAACTATATTTTGGCAACATGAAATTATAAAATCGAAATAAAAAAAACACTATCCACATTGACCCCACCCCCTGTGCTTTTGGTGGCCGAAGGCCACCAAATGTACAGGGCTTATTAAAGTTGATAAAAACCGTGCACGGAACGCACTGCGTTAAGTGGGCGCGCACGCCTCGAATGGCGTAAAGTAACTTAGCATTTAAAAAACCGTACAAATTCACTGAAAAAACCATAGGTTTCACACACGTTATAGTTAGGAATTAGCATTTAAAAAACCTTGCAAATTCACTGAAAAAACCATAGGTTTCACACATGTTATAGTTAGCGGAAATTTTACTGATAAAAAACCAATGAAATTGCCCCGTTATAGTTAGTGCTGGCAACTATAACTCACGCGACCGCAATCTTCTGCTGATGACATATGTGTCTTTATAAAAAAAAATATTTGTAATATATGTATAGCTAAAAATGTATGGAAGAAGACATGGGCAAATAAGTGTCTAAATACAGTATTAGCATCAGCAGAGGATTGCGGTCGCGTGAGTTATAGTTGCCAGCACTAACTATAACGGGGCAATTTCATTGGTTTTTTATCAGTAAAATTTCCGCTAACTATAACATGTGTGAAACCTATGGTTTTTTCAGTGAATATATATATATATATATATATATATATATATATATATATATATATATATATATATATATATATTCCACAGGAAAGCGATTTGCGTGAAAGAAATCAAACAAGCCCACTCGGTCAGTTGAAACAGTTTATTCTCAGTACAGCAAACAAGGACGACGCGTTTCGACCACGTCCGTGGTATGGTCACATGATCACTGCTCCAGTGTGTTCTTTTTAAAGGTACGTGCACATAAAGTTAGTCATGAACATAAAAGAAATGTTGAAGCACATATATTGTGGTAAAAATAAAAAGTGTAAACAGACGCAGCTGTTTGGTAGTCAAAAACAATATTAATGGTAAGCCATTTCGCAAAATAAAGTCTCAAGAGCAGTTCATGATGATATTAGTTAAATGAAGTGAAATAAAATTGTCAATAGAGAGATTAGTGCCATTGTTGTAAGTCGGCTCAGTTAAGGAAATGGAGGGACTAGTACCCTTGTTGCTAATTCATACAGTGACTGGAGGAAATCTTCGTGGCTATAGTCAACCTTGATCTTTTGTAGTGATGGAGGTATAGTATCCAGGTCAGTGTAAGAAGTGACTAGGAGCTGGATGGGTCGTCCGTCACATTCCGGTGCTCTTATAAGTCAATTGTCAACGTGTCGGTCAAAGTGGTTCACAGAATCAATTCTGTAAAGTTGACAAAATACCGAAAATTTGCATCACAATTCATATGAAACCGACAACATTTGTAATACAGCTGTCATGAAAGTAAAGACAAGTTTTCAAGAGACTAAATAATATCAGCGGATTTCCAAGGAGACACAATGCATCTGTATACAGAATAAGGAAAAAAAGCATATACACGGAAACAAGAAGTGAGTGAATATAACTAGAAAAGGGAAAGGAGGGAGGGGTAGGGCATGAGTTTTCCTTAAGGCCAGGGTGTGGTGAATGCCATTCTTTTACAAGTGGGAGTACAATTACTCGTCTTGATTAAGACCATCAGCGTACTTCGTGCCTGCTAGGAGGATCAGGCGTGACTCAAGTCTGCGGAGAGCTGCAGCACGGTTACCTCCCCTTGGGTTTGGTGTGATTGTGTCAAGTCCAAAGTATCTGGCTTTAGTCCAGTCAGAACCATGCTCCCTAGTGAAATGCCTCGCCGTACTATAGCTCTGGTCAAGATTGGTGATTGGTGATCGCCCGCCAATGTTCTAAGATACGCTTTTTGATGGGAAATGTTGTTGACCCAATGTACCAAAAATTGCAGGGGCATATGATTGCATAGACGAAAAATCAGTTCCACAAGTGATGAATTTCAGAATTCTCCAATGGGTCTTGGTTCTGTCGAGGGTAACATCCAATACATTACTGCTATTTTTGCAGGCTTTGCATTTTCCACATTTGTGAAAACCTTTAGCTTGCTTAAGCCAGCTACTTTCCTTAGGTTGGAGGTGGCTATGTGTAAGCATATCCCTCAGAGATGGGCTTCTCATGTACGTAACTGATGGGGTTGGGCTTATTTCATTCCTTAGAATGGGATCCTTCCTGAGGATATCCCACCCATTTCTCAGGACGCTGCGTATCTGGTTAGATTGGTTGCAGTATTTGGTGATAAACCTGACTTGATTTTTGTTGTTAGTTTTAAGAGACCTCTCCCCTGGGGTTTTGCCTAGGATTTCATCTCTGGACTGGCTTTCAACTCGTTTTTCTGCTTGGGAAATGGCTTTCCTAGAATATCCTCTCTCTCTGAATCTGGACTTCATTTCCCGTTTCGTGTTTTCATATGTAGTGGGGGTGCTGCAATTGCGTTTGGCTCTAAGGAATTCACTATAAGGGATTCCCCACCTGAAGCTGGAAGGGTGGGAACTGGCAGCATGGAGGATGGAATTCCCTGCTGTTTCCTTCCTGAATAGATTGGTACTGATTTTCCCCTTCTCTACGCTAAGTTTGAGGTCCAGAAAGTCAATAGATTCCTGACTATAGTGTCTAGTAAATCTGAGATTCATGTTGTTGCTGTTCAAACAGTCTATGAACTGGTTCAAATCAATTTCAGACCCCTTCCAGACAAAGAAAATGTCGTCAATATATCTGATACATACTGTTACAAAACACAAGGGAACCCAATATGCAATTGGTCAGGGACCTTGGGTGCGTTACTATTTCTAAAGACAATGGTCCCTAGACAGTCAGATAAGGTACAAATTAATATAGATCCAATCAGTGCTATATTCTCTGTCCAGCCGGACAGGTTTTTAATACACAATGAACTTATAACACAAAGTAAGGGAAAAGATTACAAGTGGGACAGAACCTGCGTCCTACTAACATAAACAAACAAACAACATTAAGTGAAGGGTTCAGGCAAGGAAAACGTGTCTGCATTTAAGTTTGATATAAATACAACAGACAGAATACTGTGGATACACCATTACAAGTTCAACATTGCATTATAGTCAATGTATATGGTGTACATTTTGTCGACGACGTTTTGATCCCTAAAATAAATAGTGGGATCATCTTTAGGACATTACGGTGACATGCCTGTATACATAAAAGCTGTAATTGCGTAAACCATAGAATAAATGGGGAGAAAAAAGGGGGAGAAGGCAGTAAAAACACGAAATTACAAGGGGGCAATTGAAGATCCATACAATCATGTACAAGGTTCTATTTCATAGGTGATGTCAGGCGTGCTTAATATATAAAGAGAATTGACCATGTCAAAAACGTTTCCGGAGGGTACGGTATAGAGAGGTTGAAAGAAGACATGTGACATGCTCTGGTGAAGAGGGAACCAAGTGAGTACAAGGATGGCCGCGTGACAGAACCGGAAAACAATTACGAAGTAGGTGACCTAGGTGCGCGCCACAACGTCACATAAGCATGGTAGTCTATTACAAGGATTGATCAGACCCACCGTAGGGTGTAGGCCACTGGTTAGCCCAAAATGGTTAGAATATTGGGGGGGGAGAGAGCGAAGCTCTCTAGCTACATATGAGAAGGAGCCGCAATAAGGTTGCTAATTAGAGTGGGTGGAAGCGCGATCTACTAGGGCTCTCTGGCTGAGCAAAAAATTGGAGGCGCGATGACCGCAGGCACGCTTACCAAAAAACGGCAAACCGGAGGGTCCAAGGCGAATTACGTCACCGATTAGAGTAGCTTCTGGCGGGTCTGATATGTGCCTGAAAATGGAGAAGGGAGCTTAATCAACCTATTGTGCAGTAGTGAGGATTTGTCTGGAATTGCAACGCGCTAGATAGGCGCTTACCCAAGACAGCTGTAGTAAGCACAATGGCTGCCGGGACCGTTAATTATTGAGTTGAAGCCTGCAAGGAAAGGCTCATATTAGAGAGGTATATGGCGGTGTGGTACATACAGACCATTACATTCAACGGTGCAGAAGCTTACCTTCATGGTCAAGTGGATGGGAATCAGAGCGGAGCCTCGTGCACGATCTCCGTATTAGGGAAGTCTTAGGGGTAAACGAATGGACACTAATTTAGTGAGAGTTACTCAGGCGTTAGGAATTAGCCTAAACACCTAGATGCGTGGTGAGATGAGCGTACTTACCGAGCGAATCCCGGCTCCTTGCTTCAGGTCGCAGTCCCGGCGGGCTGTCCGAGTGGGTCCTCGGTGCTGTCTATAATGGTGCATGCTTGGCGTGCTAACCGGTAGCGATAAGGGACGTGCAGAAGGTCATGTGACCTGTGGGAGGTCATGTGATCAGTATATGGCCGATGTAGTGTGCGCAATGAATGGCCTAACATAGCACACATATTAGAAGGTGCAATATATACAGTGAAAGCGCTGGTAGTGCCCGTGGTGGGTTGGAAGAAAGTGAATACGGGAAATCAAACAGAGGGCAAATTTGGTAAAAGATAGTGTGTACATGAGAACATGAGTTACATGCACTTTACAATTATCTCTTCATTTTACAAACTAATTTCAAAAAGCACATGTATTGCTCCTCATGAGCAATTTGATGTGGTGGAGAATTATCGGAGCAAGGAGGTCCAGTGTAGGCCTATGTAGTTCATGCAAGAAAGGGCCTAGTTCCATTTCAGTTCCTCCTTGTTGAGTAGTTGATGAATGATACCACCCCTGGGAAGTGGTTTGATTACATTAATGATTGTCCATTTAATGTCATTTTCTGTATGTCCTGTCGCATTATAATGTTCAACCAATGGTGCATTTGGGGTATTACAGCGTATCCTGCTGCGATGCTGGCAGATTCTTCTGCATGCTTTCTGAATTGTATGTCCAGTATATATCTTGTTACACGGACACACAATGGCGTATATGCCGTCATCATGTCGAATGCTCATGTAAAAAGCCTCCACATCGAGACATATCAGCCAGTTATCTTTCCCGATATTAACATCTCTAATCTTTTGTAAAAAGTGCGTGGTGTCCCTGAGATAGGATGAACGGTTCTTCACATTGGGGAAGAGAAAGTGGTCGTCATAGCTGTTGGTATTTTCTAAGAGGATGTCCTTTGAGGACACGATAGGTCTGCCTGGTGGGTTGCTTTGGGTTTTTTGGACCTTAGGGAGGAGGTACAAGGTAGGTGTAGTGGGTGTGTCATTTCTGAGAAAGCGTGTCTCATCCCATGAAAGAAAATCTTTTTCCTGCCAAGTTTGAAGTTTGCCCATATACATGTTTTTGAGGTCTATGAGATATTTTTTGTCAACCTTTCCAGACCATGTTGGGTCACTGAGTTGGCGGTATGCTTCTTTGGTATGCATGGTCCTAGTCATAAGAACCACATTGCCGCCTTTATCGGAGGGCTTTATTACAAGCTCCCGGTCTTTTGGTAGTTTAGAAACCGCCTCCCATTGCATTTTGCTTATATGGCTACTTCTAGCTTTTTTAAAGAAGTTCAAGGAAATTTTGAGCTACCAGGTCGCTGAAAATATCGAAATTATATATAAACCTGATGGTTGTAACTGCAAGAGAGTGCGTCCTTGCTCGAGAGGTCAATTTGTTTGGAAAAATGTTACACGGCGGCCCGGCTGTGATGAGGGCGGCACCATCTTCAAACTTGGAAGAGGCTGTGACCTGGAAATATGTCAGAGCGTCATGTAGCACTGCGGTTACGAACAATTCAAAACCGGTAGGCAGACCAGGGCCCACTGAGGGTAAATAATGGACTTTTAATTGAAATGTGCAATCACGCAGAACTTACTAAAGGAAAAAGATAAGGAATACTTCAATTGCAAGGACTACTAAGCCCAGCATGCATTACAACTAAAACGTACTCACGTGTCCCACTATGGGCGAGGCATGTATTTAAAGATGTTAATTGGAGTTTTCTGCGTGTCACATTTGCCTATGAATAAGAGGTTTTACCTCGAAACGCGTCAGGCAGGAAAACACTTGGTCTGCCTGTGCTGGTTTTTTCGCTATAAACCTGATGGTTGTAACTGCAGGAGAGTGCGTCCTTGCTCGAGAGGGCAATTTGTTAGGAAAAAAAAATATATATGTATATATATATATATATATATATATATATATATATATATTCACTGAAAAAAACATAGGTTTCAGGGGCATTATAGTTAGCTGGACATTTCACTCGTACAAAACCATTGAAATTCCCCCGTTATAGTTAGTTCAGCTAACTATAACTCGCGCACCCGCAATGCACTGCTGATGACGTTACATATTACATCACTCATGACATGGTCAGTGACATCACTCATGACATCTCAAATGACATCACTAATGACATCATCCTTGTGATAGAGTGAGAGAACTCCTCTCACCCTAATATAATCTTAGATACACACATTCAAAAATAGAAAGTAAAATTTTCAAAACAATGGACATACCAATACCAGTTACAACAACCTATTCAGTAATTCCAAGATCTACATACACATCCACTCATTCACCAACAGTCCTATACAGTCACTCATATATTATGTACTCACTCATCATATGTACTCATACACCTATACATCCCGTTACACACCGGCACTCATACATAGAGTTATTCACACACATGGTCACTCATGCTAATAGCAAACTACAGTGTCCCGGGGGTGGGCACCCCGGGACACTGCAGGAGCCGGCCCTGGGGGGTGGTGGTCCCCAGGGCCATGACAGGGCTCCCACCTTTTTCAAAGCCCCGGGGGGGAGACTAAAATACTGTTGCTTCACACACAGGCTACGGAGTGTCCCTTTAATTATTCACTGAGCGTCCTCGGGGAGGAGCCTTGTAGGATGTACTGGATGACGTCTTTTCCCACAGCCCTATCAAAAGAGAGCAGCGTAAGCAAAGGGGAGGAGAACGTGCTTCGGAGAAAGGAAGCGAACGTGAAGACCGGAGGATGCAATGAAACGGAGCCCATGCCGATCCTGTGGACGAGACCTCTGGACTGGGATAGGTGGTACCTTACTCCCCCTTAAGTGATGAGACTAAAATACTATTGCTCCACACACAGGGTACGGAGTGTCCCTTTAATTATTCACTGAGCGTCCTCGGGGAGGAGCCCCGTAGGATGTACCGGATGACGTCTTCTCCGACAGTCCTATCAAAAGAGAGCAGCGTGAGCAAAGGGGAGGAGAACGTGCTTCTCCAGATCCTCGATGACAACAGGAATACCTCCTAAGCCAGGACTCAATTTCAAGCTAAACCAAGTGTTACCAATTCTGTGTGTCCCAAATAAAACGGAGATAGAAAAAGAATACGGTCTATAGAGCCTCCTTTGAGTATCCTCTCCACAATAGTACCTGCCTTATGGGACTCAAAGGTGGCTCCTACAACATGCTGGCTTAACCCTAGAGCATGCCGTGTAGATGGCTACCTCATACACTCGAGCCCAGAACCGCAACATGATCAAGGAGCCAGAACGGTCACAAAAAGCGCCCCAACTACTGAAATCAGAGAAGAAACCAGTCAAGGCATCTTGTGTGCCTTTTAGGGCTCGCTCGGGAAGACCCGAAGCCTTTCCCTCCTCTGGGCCCCAATGCTTCAAGTGTGGTGACTGGGGCCATATCGCCATGTTTTGCAGGAAGAAGAAGGAAAAACAAGAAGAAGAGCCCATGGACATCAGTTAGGTGCCCCGGCCTATCCTTTACACTCAAGAGACGGGACCAGTTTACTACCTAAGTCTGAGAATAAACAACCAGGTAGTGACAGCCCTCCTTTACTCAGGCTGCAAACACTCGGTGGTTAGAGAGGAGCTAGTCCCTGTGTCCCAGATTATCTCCAAGAGGGCCGTTAGCATTCGCTGTGTGCATGGCGATATCAAGGATTATCCTGTAGCACTGATAACCCTTCAGACTGAAACAGGCCTAGAAACCATAGTCGACGTAGGGGTCCTCCCTTCCTTCCCAGAACAGCTCATAGGAGGCATAGACAATCCCTGCTTCTATAATCTCCTAGTTGGAAACCTTAAAACGTATTCCCTAAAGTAGAAACTCACAATAGCCTTCCCAGAACAGCTCATAGGAGGCATAGACAATCCCTGCTTCTATAATCTCCTAGTTGGAAACCTTAAAACGTATTCCCTAAAGTAGAAACTCACAATAGCCTTCTCACCTACCAACTGTGGGCAATAGATAACCATTTTAGGGTAGCACAGCTTAATGATAGCACCCTCAGAAGTGCCTGGCAGAGCACCAGGGATGCACAAAATAACCCCAGAAAAACATATCCCTGTTTTATGGAGCGGAATTGTCTCCTGTACAGAATCGCTAAAGAGGGAGAAGAACCCCAACTGTTGGTCTCTGTTGGTTT
Source organism: Triturus cristatus (assembly GCF_964204655.1). Taxonomy (NCBI): domain Eukaryota; kingdom Metazoa; phylum Chordata; class Amphibia; order Caudata; family Salamandridae; genus Triturus; species Triturus cristatus. Next base: position 1,150,304,048 of record NC_140582.1, read on the forward strand.
CAGAGACCAGATCCTCTTCTTTGCCCATTCCCACCTCTTGGCTGGCCATTGTGGAGTAGAGAAAACAAGTCAGGCCATTTTGAACAACCTCTTTTGGCCTGGTATTCACGCACAGATAAAGAAGTACTGTCAGGAATGTGCTATTTGCCAAAAGAAGAACCCATACGTTCCTCCAAAAGTGCCCCTACAACACCTACCCGTTATTGGCAAACCTTTTGATCGGATAGGAATGGACCTTATAGGTTTCCTCCCAAAGTCATCCAGGGGTTACCAGTATGTCCTCATTCTGGTGAATTACTCTACTAGATACCCCAAAGCCCTTCCTCTGAGAGCAGCGACAACCACCACCATAGCTCAATGTTTAATTGAGGTATTCTCAAGGATTGGTTCTCCACGGAAAATCCTCACCGACCAAGGGACCCCGTTTGTCTCTAGACTGATGAAAGAAGTCTGCAAACAGTTGGACATTTAGCACATAAAAACCTCAGTGTACCATCCTCAGACCGATGGCCTAGTTGGGCGGTACAACGGCAATTTAAAACTCACCGTAAAGAAACTGCTAACAGGCGACGGAAAGAACTGGGACCAACTTCTCCCATCGGCTCTTTTCATCATAAGGAGCCAAGTACAAAGCAGTTGTGGTGTTTCTCCCTTTGAGCTCCTGCTCAGGCGGAAGCCATGTGCCCTTTTAGAGATCACCAAGGAGAGCTAGGAAAAGGAGGGTGCAACAGAAATCCAAGCCCTGTTGGACTATGCTGACCAAGTAAAAGTCCGTCTCTGATTCAATGGAGAGAGCCCAGGTCAAACAAAGATACTTATACGATAAGGGCAAACGCTGGAGAGAGTTCCAATTAGGTGAATGGGCTCTGCTCTTGCTACCTTCCTCTACCCACAAGCTGAAAAAGGAGTGGCAATGTCTGTATGAGATTGTGAGGAAAATAGGCAAAACCACCTATGTCTTTCCCCATCTAAAACCCAAATGTACCACATTAATCTTTTGAAAAGATGGTTAGGCCCTCCTCCTAGTAAAGCCCGTACCGTTTCAGTAGTGAACATCCCATCTCATACGGTCGACGCCACTGTTGTTAGTTCTGACCTGACGGCAGGCGAGAAACAAGACATAAAAACCCTCCTTCACTCATTCACAGATATCTTCTCAGATCACCCCGGCAAAAAACATCTGGCCATGCATTCCATACACACCAAAGAGGGAGTCACCATTAAACAAAGGCCCTATTGGGTTCCTGAAGTCTGTAGGGCTGCCCTACAGCGAGAGGTCGCAAAGATGCTAGAATCTGGCGTCACAGTCGTGGTAGCTCTAAACAACTCGGTTTCCGGAGGCAGCCCACCCTCATGTGACAAACTGGCTGCTTTCTTCACTGAGAAATCAAGACTCATCAACATTGAACTCGCCTCCAAGAAGGCGCTTCTGCCATCCTCCGGGCCCGCACCACAACTTGACCTCTTAGCAAACCGCAAACCTAACAGCCTTAATACCAAGAACAATGCATCATGGGGCACCTTTACCCCTTTCAGTGAAAAAGATATCAACAAGATTTTTCAGAATATCAACCCTTCTAACCATTTCAGCGACCCCCTGCCCCCGGCCATCTTCAAAGAAATCAAGAAAGTCCTCATCCCCACCTGAACAAAGATTGTAAACGCTTCACTGTCACAAGGCGCGATCCCAGAATGTCTAAAAGCAGTTCAAGTATCACCGATACTAAAAAAAACTAACGCAGATAGACCTGAACTCAATAACTTCCGCCCTATCTCCAACATCCCCACCCTAGCCAAACTCCTAAAAAAATGAGTACAATCCCAACTTTGTGCTCACATTGAGAATTTCCAACTCCTGGACCAGCATCAATCTGGCTTTTGGAAGGGGCACAGTACTGAATCGGCTCTAACTCAAGTTATGGATGACATTTCAAAAATGCTTGACCAAAATGAATCCTGCCTCCTAATCCTCCTTGACCTTTCCTCCGCATTCAACACAATCTGGGACAACGACGGAGAGCCTGTGTCCCCGGTGTGCATCTCCGGACCCTCGGTGAAGACAGGAATACCTTCTAAACCAGGACTCAACATCAAGCTAAACCAAGTGTAACCAATTCTGTGTGTCCCAAATAAAACGGAGAAAGAAAAGAATACTGTCTATAAAGCCTCCTTTGAGTATCCTCTCCAGAATAGTACCTTCCCCGAGTGGAACCCGTGACAGTGTGCTGGGAGATGGCGCTGAAGGCGGCGGAGAGTTCCAGGTGGATGAGGGCTGCGGTTTCACCTCGGTCGAGGAGTGTGTGGATGTTGTTCAGTTGCAGCAAGGATTGCAGTCTTGGTGCTAAGTTGATCCTGTAGCTAGATTGGGAGGGGTCCAGGGTGTGGTTTGTTTTGATGAATTCTGTGAGTCGGGCATTGATGGCTTTGGCTGAGAAAGGGAGCATAGAGATGGGTCTGTAGTTCTTGAGGTCCGTTGTGTCGGCAGAGGGTTTCTTCAGGAGGGGGTTGATCTATGCATGTTTACATTCTTCAGGGAAGGTGACGGATTTGAAGGAGCAGTTGATGGTGTAGCAGAGTTTGGGGGCGATGGCGGTGCCAGCTTGGTTGAAAATGTGGTTGGGGCAGGGGTTCAAGGGGGCTCCAGAGTTGATGGTTTTCATGATCCTTAGGGGGTCATCAGCCATGTGGGTGGTCCAGTTGAACAGGGTCAGCTGGGGTCTGGAACATTCGGGTGCAGTGGTTGGGGGTGGGTGGTTTCTGGATTGCGTAGCTGTCATAGATATCTATGATCTTACGGTGGAAGAAGGTGGCAAGGTTGTCTCAGAGGTCTTGAGAGGGGGAGATTTCTGTGGTGTCTATGCATTGAATGGCCCACAAGACAACATCTGAAAAACATCCAGTTAAGTTAGTTTGTTCATAGGTGCAGCACCATGCATAGTGATTGTATGGTGGAGGGGGAAATGTATCCCCAATATCCACTCCAGTAATTTCCACTATTGAACTATAAGTCTCGGGTTGGGGCATACCAATTCCATGAATAATTCCTCCCAAGCCACTCCCATGTCCCATAGATAGTCTGTGCTCGTTTAGGGCTATTTCAGTGGTTACAATGCCTATGGCTCTCTTCAACATTGTGTCAATGCTTGTGGGTCTGTGGAGGAGCGTAGAGCATCCAGCCGCTTTGCTTTTGCCCATGGCGCTAAATTATATAAAAAAGAGTTCTCACCTGCGGTATCTGATGAGTAAGATTTCAATGATCACCCATGACAGAGTGGTGGCCCAACCTTGTCTGGCCATGGACAGGCGCGAATGGGCCTGGTCTTCATCCACGCACGTGCCCAGGTCTGTCCCATGCACATCCCATGCTGGAGGAGTTCAGCTGCAGTTTGGAAGTCCTACGGCAGTCTTTGGCCCCTCCTAGAACCAGGGGAAGGCTGCGGGATGAAGTCCCACTCCATCTAGAGCCTCAGCAACAGGCATTGCAGGTGCATGAGAAAGGGCAGGGAATCCTGCTCAGAAGAAGAGTCCCGTGCTGCAGGAGTTTGAACAAAATTGTTTATTTGTAGCGCTCAATCTCTTGCATCTGGATGATGGTAATGCCCTACTTTATGTCCTTTCAGGCTCTACAATGGAACCCTTTTGGGGCACCCTACATGCTGAAGCACATCTCATCTATAGCCTGAAGGAATATGATGACTTCACCCCCACCACGATCGAACATCATTGGCTCCCCTTGACAGCTCGCACCATCTTAAAAACCAGCTGCATCATTCACAAAGCTATCACAACCAGTACCCGTGGTTATCTTGCTGTCAAGCTCACCAACTCTGGGGGTTTACGGCACACCCGCAGCCAGGACACCAACAGACTGCAGGCTATGAAATGTAAAAAAGAAAAAACAAGACAGCAGGCCGTTTCCATCTATGCACCCAGGATCTGAATCAACAGCCCCTTATCCACCAGGATTGCCCCAAAGCTACTCCAATTTAGGACAGAGTTGAAGACGCACCTCATTAAAGAGCACTACAGCACAATGCATTAACCATCCACAATTCAACTTCCCCTCTTGTGTCGCACAGACTTGCTTGCCTTTGACCACGTACACTGCTGGCTCTAGGCAGTGGTGGCTCCTCGGCTAAGGTGGAGGAGCGTCACCCCACTGCTAAAAAAATAAAATGATAACATATTGTTATTATCATATTATGATTTCCTTTTTAGGTCTCGCCTAGCGTTGCAGCGCGAAAGCGTTGCCATCGCTTTGCGAGGCATGCAGTATATACTGTTGTGTGGAAGCTTTGTGGAAGTGCCGCCCACTCTCTGCCCATTGGCTTTTGTCTTAAATGCTGCCTTCCGATTGGTTTGAGGCTTGTCAGTCCCTCCTCATTCATCATTTGTATACTTCCACGGCTATTGGCCCCTTTACTCCTAACACTATTTTCTTCCCTGTCTCCCCACCCCACCGCCCCTTCTCACCCTCCACCATCCCGCCCCCGCCCCCACTCCCGTTCGTGTTTTCTTGCCTGCCGGCACTTCCGTTTTCATCTTTATTATTGCCACCTTGAAATATGCAAGTTCAAGATGCGTGCTGTACAAAAACTTCTCGTGGTTAATTAACTAGATTTTACTGTTACTCTAAATATAATAAGACTCTAGGTAACATTTGGGGTATGCATGGCAACTGACGCCTCTAAGTTCACAAATGGCATTGTTGTCAGGCGGGAGAAGCGGCAGTGTTTTAGCTCATGCTTAAAACGAGCACTTTTAATAACTTCCTCTCAATTCAGTGCTACAATCTTGTGTGCTTAGGTGACGCGCTAAAAAAGGAATATGCTACTTACCTGTATGCATCTGTTCTTGGCATGTAGAGCTGCAGATCTATACACTGTGCATAGATCGCCATCTGGTGTTGGGCCCGGATGTTTGCAGTTTTTTTTCGTCTTGGAAAGTCTTTGGAAGTCACGAGTTCGGTGAATCCTCCTTTGGTTCGTATTGCGCATGGGCTTCGGCTCCATCCTCAGATTCTTTTTCGCCAGCAGGGAAAGATGGAGCGTAGTAGTAACAATAAAGAAACCCATGTGTATTGTATCTAAATAAGATAAGACTGGAACGGATATAGGTAGCCGGGGAGGCGGGTGGGCGTGTATAGATCTGCAGCTCTACATGCCAAGAACAGATGCATACTGGTAAGTAGCATATTCCGTTCGAGGCATATGAGCTGCAGATTATACACTGTGCATAGATTACATAGCAGTACCCAACCCTAGCGGCGACCACCGGCATCCGTTGCAGTTGTTTGAAACAGTGTTTTTAGTACAGCTTGGCCCACACTAGCCTGTTGCTTGGTTTGCACATCTACACAGTAATGTTTTGTGAAGGTGTGCGGTGTTGACCATGTCGCTGCTTTGCAGATGTCATCTATTGGTATGTTCCCTAGGAAAGCCATACAAGCCCCTATCTTCCTTGTAGAGTGGGCTTTAGGGGGAACCAATAGCGTTTGTTTTGCTTTTTGGTAGCAAATCTGTATGCATTTTACAATCCACCTAGCTATCCCTGATTTGGAAATAGGGTTGCCTTTGTGTGGTGCGGAGAAGGAAACAAATAACTGTTTGGTTTTTCTGAAAGGTTGTGTTCTCTGGATGTAATAAAGTAAAGCCCTTTTAACATCCAGTGTGTGTAAGGCTCTTTCCGCAACTGTTTGGGGTTGAGAGAAAAAGACTGGTAATTCTACCGACTGGTTTAAATGGAATGGAGAAATGACTTTGGGTAGAAATTTGGGATTGGTGCGGAGTACAACCTTGTTGTGATACATCTGAAGGAAAGGTTCCTGTATAGTGAGTGCCTGTATTTCACTAACTCTTCTGAGGGAAGTGATGGCCACTAGAAAAGCTGTTTTCCATGTGAGAAATTGCAGCTCACACTTATGTAATGGTTCGAAAGGGGGTCCCATTAACCGTGTGAGAACTATATTCAAGTTCCAAACAGGTGAGGGTGGCACTCTGGGTGGAATTACTCTTTTGAGGCCTTCCATAAAGGCCTTGATGGCAGGCACTTTGAAAAGTGAGAGGTGCTGCCTATTTTGTAAGTAGGCAGCAATTGCAGCGAGGTGTAACTGAATGGAAGTATATGCTAGGTTACACCTTTGTAAATGGAGTAGATAACGTATAATGTGCTGTATGGATACATTTAAAGGATTGATTGCATTGTTGTGGCAGTAAACAACAAATCTTTTCCACTTTGCTGCATAGCACGCCCTAGTAGTAGGGCGTCTAGCTTCCCTGATAATGTTCATGCAATCAGGGGGAAGGTTAAGGTATCCAAATTCTAGGACCTCAGGAGCCAGATCGCAAGGTTGAGTTGAGCTGGGTCCGGGTGCCTGATCTCTCCATGGTTCTGGGTTAGTAGGCATGGCGAGAGGCGTAGCTTTTGATGCGGTACTACTGAGAGTTCCAGCAGTGTGGTGTACCACGGTTATCTGGCCCATGTTGGAGCTACCAGGATCAGAGTTAGGGAATGCTGCTGTAGCTTTCGCACCACTAATGGAATTAGTGGGAGAGGTGGAAAAGCGTATGCAAATTTGTTTGACCAGTTCATCCATATCTCATTGCCTTCAGACAATGGGTGTGGATATGTGGCGGCGAAGCTTGGGCATTTTTTGTTTTCGTGGGTGGCGAATAGGTCTATGTGTGGATGCCCCCACTTCTGAAAGAACGGGTGAAGAACCTGTGTGTGAAGTTCCCACTCGTGGATCTGCTGTGTCTGCCTGCTCAGCAGATCTGCCACGGTGTTTTGTACTCCTGGGACGTGTTGGGCTAGGAGAAAAATCTTTTGTGGAATTGCCCATCTCCATATGCTCTGTGCTAACTGAGAGAGCTGTGGAGAGTGTGTGCCCCCCTGTTTTTTAATGTAGTACATGGCAGTCATGTTGTCTGTGCGAATGAGGACTGCCTTGCCTGAAATCTGCACCTGGAAGGATTTTAGGGCGAGGAAGATCGCCAGTAACTCCAGATGGTTGATGTGGAGTAACTTCTGTTGCGGCGTCCACGTGCCCTGTGCTGTTAGATGTAACAGATGAGCTCCCCAGCCGGAGAGCGATGCATCTGCTGTTAGGATTATTTGTGGGACCGGGTCCAGGAATGGTCGACCTCTGGAAAGGTTTGTGGTGTTCCACCACTGCAGAGAGCGATGGGTGCGACCGTCTACCAACACCAGATCTGTCAGTTGTCCCCGGGCCTGGTTCCACTGGTGCGCCAAGCACTCTTGGAGTGGACGCATTTGGAGTCTTGCATGCGGCACTATAAAGATGCAAGAGGCCATCATCCCTATGAGCTGCATAAACACTCTTGCTGGGAGAGAGTGTTGACATAGGAATTTTTAACGCAGCGCTTGTATCTTTGGAATCCTGGCAGGATTTGGATATGCTATGGCTTTTGAGGTGTCTATGGTGGCACCGAGATACTGTTTTGTGTGTGATGGTACTAGGTGGGATTTTTGATGGTTCACCATGAAACCTAGCTGGTGAAGTAGTTGGACCGTAGCGGCGGTATGTTGCACACATTGTTGGTAGGACGTGGCTTTTATGAGCCAATCGTCCAGATAAGGGAAGACGTGAATGTGCTGTCTTCTGAGGTGTGCAGCCACTACTGCCAGGCACTTGGTGAAAACCCTTGGTGCTGTTGTTACCCCGAACGGGAGCACCTGGAACTGGTAGTGTTGTCCGTCTACCACAAACCTGAGGTACTTTCTGTGAGACTGGTGTACTGGGATGTGAAAGTACGCGTCTTTTAAGTCCAGAGTGGTGAGAAAATCGTTCTGGGAGAGAAGTGGAAGAACCTGTTGGAGGGTTACCATGTGAAAATGGTCTGAGTGAATGTAGGTGTTTAGAGGTCTGAGATCTAAGATCGGTCGTAGGGTCTCGTCTGTATTTGGAATTAGAAAGTACAGGGAGTAGACCCCTACATTTTGTTGATTTATGGGGACCTGCTCTATTGCCCCTTTTTGCAGGAGGGAGATCACCTCTTGTGTTAGTAGCGCAGTATGTTCTTGCGACATAGGGCGGTGCCTGGGTGGAATGTTGGGGGGTAATGATGTTAACTCTAGGCAATACCCTGACTGAATAATTTGTGTCACCCATCTGTCTGAGGTGATTGTCTCCCAGACATGAAGGAAATATTGTAGTCTGCCTCCGACCGGAGTGGAATGGTCTGGAGGGAGCGGGGAAAGTCAATGGGCAGGAGGTGTGGCAGAGCGGGCGGTATTTGCTTTGCCTCTGCCCTTATTATTATTGCCTCTGTATCCGCCTCTTTGATAACCCTTCGTGAAGGTAGATTGAGGAGGGGATTTAGAGGACGTGGACACACTGTCCGAGGAGTAGCCCCTGCCCGTGCCCCGAAAGGAAGAACGGCGAAAGGAGCGCCTGGGATTCTGTGTCTGTAGGGCTCCCATAGATTTCGCCGTGTCTGTATCTTTCTTCATTTTTTCGAGGGCTTCGTCTACCTTAGGGCCAAAGAGATGATCCTGGTCGAAAGGATGATTTAATATGGAGGCTTGTACCTCCGGTTTAAACCCTGAAACCCTGAGCCAGGCATGGCCCTGGAGGCTGTATCTGCTGCATCTAGGGCACATCGTATCGAGGTATTGGTTATTGTTCTTCCCTCTTGAATAAGTTCATTAGCCCTAGTCTTGTACTTTTCAGGGAGATGGTGCATGATGGTCTCTAGCTCATCATAATGCGCCCTGTCGTAACGGGCCAACAATGCTTGCGTATTGGCAATACGCCAGATATTGGCCGCTTGTGACGCAGTGCGCTTCCCTGACGCATCTAGGAGCTTGGATTCTTTGTCAGGTGCGGGCGCCTCGCCTGACGCCTGAGAATTTGAGCGCTTCCTAGCTGTAGATACCACTAGGGAGTCTAATGGTGCAGGGCCTTTAATGTAAGAAGGGTCTGTGGGGGCGGCTTTGTATTTTTTCTCTATCCGAGGGTTTAGGACCCTGGCCCTGACTGGGTCTTTAAAAACCTCAGGGGCATGTTTAATTACGCCCTTTAACATAGGTAGAATGGCAGTGGACCTATGTGTATCGTCAAAGGTGTCTAGGAGAAAATCCTCCTCCACTGGGTCTGTGTGTAACTCCACCCCGTGGTAGTGTGCGCCCGTTGTAACAAATGGTGAAAACCCAAGGAATCTTCAGGAGGGGATGGCCTACATGGATAAAGGTCATCCTGTGGTACATCTGGGATGTCCGGATTGTTATAATCATCCCATGGGTCTGGAGATCCAGTAGGGGTGGGATCTTGTGGCCCATCTGCTGGATCATAGTAAGGGTACCCCAAATCGTCTGGGACAGGAGACAAGGTGGGGGAACGATGAGGGGGAGGGGGTGGAGGTAGAGAGGGTGGAGGAGGAGGAGGGGGAGGTGGGGAAGGCACCCTGAAAGGAGAGGTAGCAATGTCCTTTCTCTTTGGAGGTGGAGCTGGCTTGTCCAAGTGTCTCTTTTTTGAAGACAATGTCAAGTGTCCAGTCTTTGGATCCTTGGTGAGAGTTTTTTGCAAAGGATCCGGTGTGAAAAGCTCCTGTGACACTGGTTGTTCGGTCGGCGCCGAAGGTTTCGGGGCCGACGGCTTTTTAGGTTTATCGAAGCCGTGCTTCCTTGGAACCTCCGGTTTTTTGGTCGGTGCCGAAGAAGTTCTCGGCACGGGAGTGTCGGTGCCGAGGGTCTTGTGATGTTTAGTCGGCGCCGGAGGGGCAGGTTTCGACCCCGAAGGCTTCGGTGTCGGATTCGGTGTGGAGGTGGAGGCCGATTTTTTCTTCGGTGCCGAAGGGTGTTTGTCGGCACCGGTGCTTGGCTGGCTCGAGCCCGAGCTGCCGGAAGGCTTACTAGGCTTCTTTACCGGGCCCGAAGGTGGGGTATGAGAAGCAGTGTCCTTGGTCTTGCCTAGGCTCGGAGGCGAAGGTGTGACCGAAGCCTTTTTCGGTATCGGCGTGGGCGTGGGAGGGGGAATTGTACTCACGACCCGCTGCGCCGGGGTGATGTCCTCCACATCTGAGTCGTCGGCCTCGGAAGCGCTGACGAGGTCGTCGTCCTCCTGTTCGATGTCCTGCTGTCCCGGAGCTTCGACGTCGTCCCCGAAGATGTCGACTGGAGAGGAGGTCGAGGAATGCGCCATGTTGCGTCTAGCCCGTCGATCTCGAATGGTCTTCTTTGAGCGAAAAGACTTGCAGGCGTGACAGTCTCGGGCCTCATGTTCTGGGGAGAGGCAGAGGTTGCACACCTCATGGAGATCGGTGTGGGGAAATTTGGACCCACATCGAGGGCACTTCTTGAAGGGAGTTCTTTCCATCAGCCGAGACCGGAGCCGGAATAGGCCCGAAGGCCGCCGTCGACCACCGGAATCGAAGAAGTGCCGAAGAGAAGATGAGTAAGATGATTTATGTCTTTGAAGAAGCTCGATGAGCGAGGATTTATGCGTCGATCGGTGAACTGGGAAGTTCGGAACCGGAGCGCGAAGTATTACATCCGAGCCTGATGGCGGAAAAAAACAATCCAAAGGAGGAGTCACCGAACTCGTGACTTCCAAAGACTTTCCAAGAGTAAAAACAAACTGCAAACATCGGGGCCCAACACCAGATGGCGATCTATGCACAGTGTATAATCTGCAGCTCATATGCCTCGAACATTTACTTTTTTGAATTCTGAAGAGACATTATTGCACATTTACATCATGTTTACTGTATGATTCACATGCCGATCATTTTCACGGCTCGCCCACTGGCTCGTATACGCCTGGCTCGTCTCTGGCTGGCACTACCTGTTAATTAATATATTGGCTCACGCACCTCTAACAAAGAGTGATGAATGGATACATGACAGTGAGCCCGGTAGATGTTAGAGAAATAGACTGGTGCAGACAAACAGACAAAGTCAGTCTCCATTGCCTCATGTCAGAATCATCACTTTCAATAACCTGGAAATCTGCCGGCAACTCCCGCATGCCCCAACCTCATCCCCCTCAATCAATCAATCAATCAATCAAAGCATTTATATAGCACACTACTCACCCAGAGGGTCTCAAGGCGCTAGGGGGGGGCATCCGCTACTGCTCGAACAGCCAGGTCTTGAGTTGCTTCCTGAAGGCGAGGTGGTCCTCGGTCAGGCGGAGGTGGGTCGGGAGGGAGTTCCAAGTCTTGGCGGCGAGGTAGGAGAAGGACCGTCCCCCTGTGGTGGCTCTTCGGATGCGGGGGACGGCGGCGAGGACGTGGCCGGTCGATCGAAGCTGGCGTTTGGGAGCGTAGAAGTTGAGGTGGCTGTTGAGGTACCCTGGGCCTTGGTTGTGTAGGGCTTTGTGTGCGTGGGTGAGGAGACGTAAGGTGATTCTCTTGTTGACCGGGAGCCAGTGCAGGTCTCTCAGGTGTCCGGAGATGTGGCTGCGACGGGGGATGTCCAGGATGAGTCGTGCTGAGGCGTTCTGGATCCGCTGGAGTCTCTTCTGGAGTTTGGCGGTGGTTCCGGCGTAGAGGGAGTTGCCGTAGTCCAGACGGCTGGTGACGATGGCCTGGGTGACCGTCTTCCTGGTCTCGGTGGGGATCCACCGGAAGATCTTACGTAGCATGCGCAGGATGTTGAAGCACGACGAGGAGACGGCGTTGACTTGTCTGGTCATGGAGAGGGAGGAGTCCAGGATGAAGCCCAGGTTGCGTGCGTGGTCTGTTGGTTTAGGTGCGCTGCCTAGGGCGGGGGGCCACCAGGAGTCATCCCAGGCGGAGGGTGAAGATCCCAGGATGAGGACTTCCGTCTTGTCCGAGTTCAGATTCAGGTGGCTGTTCTTCATCCATTCGGCTACCTCTTTCATCCCTTCGTGAAGTTTGGCTCTGGCGGTGGCGGGGTCGTTGGTGAGGGAGAGGATCAGCTGGGTGTCGTCGGCGTAGGAGATGATGTTGAGGTTGTGCTGGCGTGCGATGTCTGCGAGGGGGCTCATGTAGACGTTGAAGAGGGTTGGACTAAGCGAGGAGCCTTGTGGGACGCCGCAGATGACTTCGGTGGCTTCTGATCTGAACGGGGGGAGACGGACTCTCTGTGTCCTTCCGGCGAGGAAGGAGATGATCCACTCCAGTGCCTTCTCCTGGAGTCCGACGTTGCTGAGGCGCTGCACTAGTGTACGGTGGCAGACAGTGTCGAAGGCCGCGGAGAGGTCTAGGAGGATGAGGGCTGCTGTTTCTCCGTTGTCAAGCAGGGCTCGGATGTCATCGGTGGCTGCAATCAGGGCGGTCTCGGTGCTGTGGTTAGCCCGGAAGCCAGACTGTGAGAGGTCGAGGGATCCGTTTGTCTCGAGGAAGGCGGCCAGCTGCTTGTTGACGGTCTTCTCGATGACTTTGGCAGGGAAAGGGAGCAGCGAGATGGGGCGGTAGTTCTTGAGGTCGGTGGGGTTGGCTGATGGCTTCTTTAGTAGAGCGCTGAGTTCGGCATGCTTCCAGCTCTCCGGGAAGGTAGCGGTGTCTAAGGAGGTGATGATGTCTCGCAGGTGGGGTGCGATGACAGCGTTGGCCTTGTTGAAGACGTGGTGAGGGCAGGGGTCGGTCGGGGATCCGGAGTGGATGGAGTTCATCGTGCGGACGGTGTCTTCGGTGCCGATCGGGGTCCAGGCTGTTGTGTATGTCCGCGATCTTGTTGTGGAAGTAGGAGGCGAGAGAGTTGCAGAGGTCTTGCGAAGGGGTGATGTCGTTGTTCCCGGCGTTGGGGTTGGAGAGCTCTTTAACGATGTTGAAGATTTCCTTGCTGTTGTGTGCGTTGTTGTCCAGTCGTTCCTTGAATGCAGTTTTCTTGGTGGCGTGGATCCGTTGGTGGTGTTTTCGGGTGGCGAGCTTGAGGGCAGTCATGTTGTCCGGTGTTGGGTCTCTGCGCCAGGCTCTCTCGAGGGCTCGGCAGTTCTTCTTGGAGCTCTTGAGTTCGTCGGTGAACCATGGGGCTTTCTTGCTGCCGGGTCTGCTAGGCGGGGTCCTCAAGGGGGCGAGGTCGTCTGCGCAGTCGCTGATCCACTTCGTGAGGTTGGTGGCCGCTTGGCTGGGGTTCGTTGTGCTGGTGGGTGGGTTCTTGCTCAGGGAAGTCGCGAGCTGGTCGGCTGTGATCTTGTTCCAGCTTCTGCGTGCAGCCTGTTGCTGGTGGTGGTGGATCGTGGTCCTTCTGAAGCTGAAGTGGACGCAGCTGTGGTCAGTCCAGTGGAGTCCGGTGGCGTGGCTGAAGGTGATGTCCTTGCTGGATGAGAAGACGGGGTCGAGTGTGTGTCCGGCATAGTGGGTGGGGGTGGTCACCAGCTGCTTGAGTCCGAGGTTTGCGAGGTTGTCCAGCAGGGTGGTGGTGTTGCGGTCGTTGTTGTTCTCCAGGTGGAAGTTGAGGTCCCCGAGGAGGATGAAGTCAGCGGAGGGGAGGGCGTGCGGGCTGACGAAGACGGCAATGTCCTCGCTGAATTGTGTGCGTGGTCCCGGGGGTCTGTAGATGAGGGTGCCTCTGAGGGTGGTCTTGGGGTTGATGTGGACCTGGAAGTGCAGGTGCTCGGCGGGTGCGAGGGTGTCGTCGGTGTTGGTCATGATGCGGATGGTGTTCTTGTGGATGATGGCGATGCCTCCTCCAGTCTGGTTGATGCGGTCCCTCCGGATGATCTTGTAGTCGTCTGGGATGGCGATGGCGATGTCGGGCGCTGAGGAGGCGTTCATCCAGGTTTCCGTGAGGAAGGCGACGTTTGGGGCTGTGGTGTCAATCAGGTTCCAGAGCTCGACGGCGTGTCTGTGGATGGAGCGGGTGTTGAGCAGGATGCATTTCAGGTGGCTGCTGCTGTTGCTCGTCTTGGTCTTGGTCGGTGCTGGAGTAGTGCAGGTCCGGATGCAGGTGAACTTGCAGGTGTGGCAGTAGAAGGGTCCGTGGGTGCGTCTCGGGGTGGCTCGGTAGCAGCCCGGGATTCGGCCGGCGTTGAGTGCGTTGAGTTCAGTGGCGTCGTAGGTCCGGCGGGGGGGCTGGTGTCTGCGGGGGACAGGGGTCCTGGCACTGGGCGCGGTCCAGGCGCGGACGGGCTTACCTTTGGCGCACCTTCGGCGCGCGTAGGGCACGCCCGCTGCGCCCGCTGCGCGTGGCCGCTGCACGTTATCCACTCTGCCATAAGTGGAGGGGGGGGGGGAGCGAGGGAGGGGCAGCTGGGAGGCGGGAGCGGGAAGGGCACAGAAAGGAAGAGGGCGTGGCCACGAGAACGGCGGCGGGAAGCGGGGAGCGGGGCGGGGAGGGCACAGGGGGTACAAGCACGAGAAAAACAATAAACTACAACAGTAAAGTACAGCAGTCACAAAACAAAACAACAGTGCAAAATACGAAACCGGGCAACAGAGTGCTACCTGGTCCGGCGGAGCCGAGACAGGGGGGAAGAGCGCTCACAGTGTGCGAGCGTTGCCTAGCAGCAGATCAGGCCGCAGAGGAAGGCGGGCCTGCGGGGCAGAGGGCTGAGCGAGGCTGCGAGCAGCAGCGAGGGAAGAGGGCACCGGCACAGCTGGTGGCCGTGCGGCGCTGGAGTGTCCTGCGAGCAGGTCACGCAGATCAGCGCCGCGCGGCCACTATAAATGGACCAGTGGGAGGGAGGGGCAGCTGGGAGGCGGGAGCGGGGAGGGCACAGAAAGGAAGAGGGCGTGGCCGTGAGAACGGCGGCGGGAAGCGGGGAGCGGGGCGGGGAGGGCACAGGGGGTACAAGCACGAGAAAAACAATAAACTACAACAGTAAAGTACAGCAGTCACAAAACAAAACAACAGTGCAAAATACGAAACCGGGCAACAGAGTGCTACCTGGTCCGGCGGAGCCGAGACAGGGGGGGAGAGCGCTCACAGTGTGAGAGCGTTGCCTAGCAGCAGATCAGGCCGCAGAGGAAGGCGGGCCTGCGGGGCAGAGGGCTGAGCGAGGCTGCGAGCAGCAGCGAGGGGAGAGGGCACCGGCACAGCTGGTGGCCGTGCGGCGCTGGAGTGCCCTGCGAGCAGGTCACCTCACCTATTCTAAGCAGAAGCAGCAGATTCTGAGCTGTGCCCTGCTGGTGCAGAGGAGCACGGCAGAGTCTGTAGAAGCGCTGGGATCTCTAGCCTCTCCGGGCCGGCACCTAAGCCTTCCAGGTGCCTTCACACTCAGGATTAATGAATACATTTTGTTCTGTGCTTTAGTCGCCCCTCTGTGAGCACTGTCTGGTAGATGAAGCTCTGTGTTAATAAACACATTCAGAGAGGTGGTTGTGTACAAACAAACAACAGCCACAATACCGTACGTTTTGAACGTGTAGTTAAATACCTGCTCATCGAGTACCTCAATGGCTGATCATTCCATGGCACTACCAAAATTACATATAGATACATTTGCTCAACTGTAAAACACTCCCTTCTATGGGTCATTTAACAACTCGGGGCTTTGGGGTTAGGTAACCTACTTTGGATGCTGTGTAAAAGAGTAAATACAAAAATGAATGCAATGAAACTAAGCAACTAGTACTGTCTAAAATACTGTGAAAACTGACACGCAGTCTGGCATTTTGTTTAGTTAATGTCGATTTTCTCATATATGTGAGTAAAGTACTCTCAATATCTTAATGAAATCTGCACACTTTTAACTAGTAGCACCGGGCGACCTTTGACAACTAGGCAATGAATACATTTTCATGTACCCCCGAAGCCCCCCTGCTCCCCGCCCCCTTGGCAAACTTCATTGCCTCCCAGTGTTTAGGGGATAACGAAGACGCAGGAGAGTGAATCAAATAGTCTAGAAAATGAAAGAGAAGCCGGGATTCGGATTCACATGCTCCGATCCCGATCACGTTGGTTAGTCTGTAAGCACTACTTTTATTAATGAGTTTCGCATTAGTAAAGCACCACAGTGCGCATGTGTGGCGACACTTCACCCATGAGGTACGTACCAAGCAATCCACACTTTGCGTCTTTTTCAATATATTTATTACAAAGTGCCGGACCTTTCCAAGGGATTTTGCACACTACTTACATTCACTCCAAAAATAAAACGTGTAGGTAAAAAACATTGCCATTTACAATGTCAATAGCTCTAACTCACAAATGCGAGACCTATTTGCATTGCAAGTGCTTGTTCCTATTGCAGTGAGTGGCGGGGCGGGCAGGCCTGGCCATAGCAGGGGAGGAGTGGTTTGCACTTTCTAAGTGCGCATGAACTGTGTGGCCAGCCCTCTTAGGCCGACCAAACAGTTCATCCGCACTGTGCATGTTCCCACCAGGCTGCATTACACAGCCTGGTGAGGAATATGCACAGGCTCCCTGCTCCAGTCTGAGCGCCGAACCACGGCGCTCAGATCAATCACAGCGCTGTGTTGGAGCATTGTGATTAGCTCTGGGGAGCCTCTGTGCCCGGGTGCTTCCTGCTGCCGGCCGGGACTGCAGGAAAAAGGAAGATAAAGAGGACGGAGGAGAGCCGGCAGCCGGCTGTGAAAGGTACGTTTTTTTTTCCATTCCCCACCCCACCACCCCCGTTGGGTAGCAAACGCTACTGGCTCTAGGGCGGTGTGACCAGTGCCACTGCACTGGGCACTGACTTTGGAGGGGAGGGGCATTTTCTCAAATATATTATGGAATTAAAAGCATCTGCTGCAGCATTTCTTGCCTCCCGCAATTTTCCATTAACAATAAAAAATGTCAAGATAGCTTCGGTGGGTACTGGAGCTGCTAGAGAGAGGTGGAGTTTTCTCTAGTGGTAAATAGTTTAGTGGGTTACCCTTTTTGTCAGAGAGATCCTTTTGCTACTTGTAGTTTATAAGTTAAAATCCTAACATAGAATAGTGAACTATTACGTTACCTGTCATCAAAGAGCTGCATACAGAAATGCATGTGAGATGGCATGGCTATGAAGGCTTGAGGCGTACTATTAAAAAGGGTGGTAGTGCAGGAATCTCTAAAGGAGGAGGTCACAGGGTGGCGGGGGGGGGTGTCAACAAGCATTGTCGCACCAGGCGCCATCAGCACTAAAGCCGGCCATGACCATGCATATTGCTCCGTTGCCTTTTGCTAGGTTTGGACTATAGAAATACCATATACATACATACATACATACATACAATCTGATAGTATGCCAAAGCGGTGCACAATGGTAGTCCGGGGTATGACTTCCCAAAGGTTTGAAGACGTGTGCAAGTGATAGTCAGGCCTTCAGACTACAGGGCTCTCAGCAGAAGTTTGTCATCCTCAGCAAGCCTCTGCGTTATCCCCCTGCCCCCCACCCCTCCCATGCTCCGAGATTCATAATCATATCTGATTATTAATCATCATATCTGAGTCTTGTACAAAGTAACTCAAGAAGTTGAATAGCCAGAGTTTCTTTGCCTACAGGTAGGGATGCTTGGGAAGGACCTGAGGTAGAATGGTTGCACTGAGCAGTGCAAGGATGGGGTCATTGAACTTTCCATCTAGCAATTATGTCCCTGGATGAGCAGCAGTTCACACGATAAAGCAGCTCTGACTGACAAAAACCGCCTGAGACTTGCTGCATCTGAGTGCTAGCAAAGAACACAATGATGCCGCCTGTTCCGTCGAATGTACGGGTAGAAATGGCATCTGGTATGTGCGTATGAGCATTCCAAGATGAGCGACATTTTTTTTGTTTTATTAAAGTTTTTATCATGTGCATACAAATCATATCAGTGTCATAAGAACAATTCAACACAAAGAAATCATCCCAGATCACAGTAATGCAGTATGAATAGCATTTACAGAGAGCATACTTATAATGCAGATATATCGTAATACCTCACACAAGTACAGTTCAGGGTAATGCATACCGGTATTTAGCTGGGGTGGACAGCAAATCCGGGTTGGATCTCAAATATTCGGATAATGGCAGCCAGTATTCTTTTGGTCTGGCACCCATTGGTAGTTCTTCATACGTTTTTAAAGTGTCTTTACATTAAACAAGATCAGTTCACTATTGTTTCTTGCTAGGTGAGCCTCTACCTCCCCAACACATGGAAACTCGTCTTTTTGCCATCAATATTGCTATAATGCAAAGTCTGCGTTTGGCAGCTTTCACCTTTCCCACTTTGCGCAGTAGGCACACTTTCATTGTACGTTCTTTAGTGTTTCCAATATTTGACCTAGTGTCATCATAATGTCTTCCCAATATTGAGAGATTGTTGTGTTATGTTATGTTAATGGAGCTTGTATAGCGCACGGTTACCCTCGGGTGTCCTGGCGCTGCGCATGCCAGCTGGATGTCTGTGAGAAGAGTTACTGAGTGAAGAGCCAGGTTTTCGGCCCCCTTATGAATGAGAGTCAATCTGGTGAGTTCCTCAAGTGGAATGGGAGCTCATTCCAGGCTTTGGAGGCACATGTAACGAAGCTTCTGCCCCCCCCCCCCCAGCTGGCCTTTTTGATCGGGGGAGTTACAACTAGTTTGGCTTCTGTAGACCGAAGATTTCAAGTGGGCATATACCACTTAAATTTCTGCCTAAGGTGGTTGGGGCCAATCCCATTGAGGGCTTTGAAGGCCATACGTAGGGCCTTAAAGCATACTCTTAGCCTCACAGAGAGCCAGTGGAGTTGTGCCAGCTCTTTCTTTACCAAGACAAATTTAGGAGTGCCTGTGATTAACCTTGCTGCCGCATTTTGAGCGATTTGCAGTCTATTGATGTGCTTTTTTTGAGTATTTCGCAGAAGACAATTACAATAGTCGATCCTAGCCATAATGAGGGCCTGTGATCACTGTCCTGAGACAGCTCGCAGGGAGAAAGATCTTTATTTTCCTTATTATCCTAAGGATTAGGAAGCGGGCCGGGACCACCATATTTACGTGGTCACCAAAGGAGAGTTTATTGTCCATAATCATTCCCAGGTTTTTTGCTTTCCTGGTGGGTGATGGGCATAGCCCCAACTCGTCTGGCCACCACTCAGGTGTCCAGATATTGGGGTTATTTCCGAAAATGAGGACCTCTGTTTTGCCAGAGTTTAATTTGTGCATCTCTACGCCAGGTGCATGAAGTCGGCATTATCTTCTCCACATCGGGCGCATCTAGCATCTGCCCTCAGTCCACATTTAAATAATTTGAGTGGGGTGTGGTGTATTTGATGTATATACTTATAGTGAAGAATGCGCAGGTTGCCGTTTGGTGAAAGTAGGGTTGTTAGCGCACAGCTATTTTGCCATTCTTCCTCCTGTAGTGGCGTCTCTAATTGGGAATTCCATCGGTCTCTGGCTTTGTTGGTATTTCCTGCAATATCATCTTGTAATAATTTGTATAGTTTGGATACCATGTGTGCATTATTTGGGTTAGTGATGAACATTTGTAGCGCGGCCAATGTCGGTGGTTCAGCGGGGAATGTGGTGTATAGGTCTTTAATAGCCCCCCTAAGTCTGTGGAAGGTGAATTTAAAAAGTAGTATTTGATTTTGTATGTAATTGAGATCAGCTTCATCAATGAATTTACCTTCTATGTATAAATCCCCCATTGTAGTTATACCCACCTGTTGTAGCATTGGCATGCCATTGCCAGTGTGCGTCACTGTTAGTGCAGGATGATGTTGAAGTGGCAAAGATGGTGCATATAGAGGTAGTTTCTGCGTCAGTTTCCCATGCGCTACCATGCCAAGTTCGTAGTTTTTATGGTATTTATTTCAGTTCTGCTGATATGGGGGCGTGAATGTGGCAGACTACAACGTAGTGGGATCGGATTGGCATCCCTATCTTCCACTGCTGTGTGTGTTAGGTACCGTATCGTGAAGAACCAATAATGCGTGTATTGTGCTTGCGCACATAAATAGTACAGTAAAAGATCCGGAACGGCAAATACGCCCTTGGGGTATGGCAATGTCAAAGTGCGTAGTTCTATGCGTCCTGCCTTCCCGGCCCAGCGACATTTTAGTATAAAATTATAACAAAACGAGGACACCAAATACAAACTTCATGACAGTGGGGCAACCTACAGCGCTATATAGTGTACCACGCTTTCTCACCCAGGGGCGGAGCTTGGTCAGTAAGATTGTGGAGAGAAGGGGGGTGCAGGGGTGAGCTTCAGATTTCCCAACAATTTCGCTGTAACATGTTAAAATACATCATACGACGAGCAGTGTGCACAAGAGTGGCTTAAGGGGCAGCGGAAAGGGAGAGGAATGCGGACTGGTAAGGGTACGAAGGTAGATAAAGTACATTATAATGTAAAATAACCATCATTTTTGAAGTGTTTCCAATCAGAGACAGCGAGAGTGGGTGGGCGTTTTTGTCTGTGTGTGTAAAAATACCTGGTGAAATCCAAGATACCTCACCATACCCGACTGAACGCCCCACATTTATCACACAATACATTTATTGGGGGGTGTAACACCCCCAAACACCCTCTCGACCCAGTTATTGCCATTGAGGTGGGCCCACGCGAAGACGGCAGACATCCTTCACATGAAAGCCGCCTTCCTTCCACCCTGGGTGTCATTAAGGGTCCTGGCATCACTGGGGAGTCTTTTTCTGTCTCCGTTGGGCCAGAGACGTCAATAACACTAGCAAGTGGCCTTTGTGCCACCTCCACCGCTGTCATCACGCCCCTCCCTTCACGCCCCTGCAGCCCCTCTCCTTACTGGCCCGGGGGTGCTTTGGGAGTGCAAGGGACAAGCAGCGCTAAGGGGGGGTCACGGAATAGACGTCTGCCACAGAGAGTATTGGCAAGGGTCTCTTTATCACGGTAAACTGCGTCATAACACTTATGGGTGCTGTGCTTTTTTTAACTGTTTGTGGGCCTGTGAGTTAACGTTCTGTAGGTGACATTTTACAGCTTTCCTGATTTTCGCTGAAGTTTGAGCGGTATCCTGGGTTAAGTGCGACTTCACCAGGACTAAGTGAATCTGCACATTGAGATACATTTTAATGCATAGGTAATATTCACTCACATCAAATCATGGAAGATCTTTGCAGAAATGTTCTGTGCAAGTTTATCGTCTGAGACACATTTTGTGAGACAGGATCCTGGTCACAGATCTGTGTACATCAAACAGCTCCAATGAAAAGATAGCATCAAACCCCATCCAGGAGGCGAGTTGCCCCTCCCCGCTTGCAAAAAACTACATCCATGTTAACCCTCAAATCACACCACTGACAACGTGCTTTGGTTCCTTAAAGATCGCGGTTTATTCAACATAACATGTTTATACAATTTGCAAAATTCATGGTCATACCAATTTCTCTGTTAATGTCAATGTTAACACATTTCATTGTCTTTGCAATCATTTTGGTCGCTGTATAGACCCAGCCTCCTCAATTTTCAGGGAAGGGAGGGGCCCCTTGTCTGGGCCTCTGATTCACGGGTCTAGGCTTCAACTATCTACCAACTTGGAGGGTGTCCGTCAGGACCTGCCCGGGCTGAAAGTGCCGTCCTGCTTGCCCTGGATCCTTTCATGGGCCCTCCCTGCTCCCAGGGGTCCCTGCCGTATGGCATCCCAAGGACCTTGCTTGAGCATCTACTCTATCCTTCCTGAGGCTGAGCCCTTGCATTTCGCTCCCTTGGTACCCCTGCCGTGAGGCATCCCAAGGGTCCTGCGGGAGTATCACATCTACTCTTTCTATGGCGGTACGCTACTCTTGGCTCCCTCGGTGCCCCCGCCGTGAGGCATTCCAAGGACACTGTGTGAGCCTTCCATTTACCTTTTAGTAATTTCTCTCTTTTTTCTACCTTCCTTGTGTTCCTTCCGCCATGCTACCTACGGTTTACCGATCGGAGGGAGCTCCCCCTATCCTGGCCTTCCCTTTGCTTTTACTTCAAACCCAGCTGTTCCAGCACCCCTACAATGTTCAGTAGGAACATGGGCATTCCTACCCAGGTAAGGTGTACCCCTTCCTCCCTAAGTGATAACCCGGGGACCTCAAGTTTATGAAACCGTGTCTAACGAAACCCCATCCATTGGTCCTGCAAACCTTCGCCATGGTGATATTGAGTTTCCGTCTGGATTTCTCTACCGCCCCCAAGTCCATGGCCCCGCGCCATGCCTTTCGCACTATTATTTCTGAGAAAATTTACTTCGGCTGTGCGTATCAGTTGAGCCAAAGCTGTGAGGCTTTTCTGCATATTTGTTAGGAGGACCCTCCTTCCCAATGCTGCCAAGTCATTGCCTCCCAGGTGGACCACCACCACATCCAGACTGCCACCTTGCCCTATTGCCTCCCGCACCGCGGGGAGCAGTTGATCCCATTTCATTCCTGAACGCCCAAACCAGGCTACGTCGGTGTCCCGCAGCCATTTCCCGCCGAATTCGCATCTAGCCACCGCCCATCTTTGAGCCCGCGTAACGTAGGAGTGACCCAGGATCTAAATCTTCTTCCGTGGTTTGGTCTGACCTATACGGGGGAGGGGGGAAACCGGACTCAGTATATCGTTGAGCGTACCTAATGCTTAAATGCGCTGGATGCCCAGCGCCCTATCCCCTTGATTTGTTCGATATCCAAACCTAACCCTGCAGCTGTAGTGGCTGCCCCTATTCTGAAAGAGTGGGAACCAAACTTTCTAGCAGGGAGCCCCACTGCCTCTAGAGTCTTTCTCATCACTGCTATGAATTGAAACAGCTGAGGAACGACCTGTCCCTGTGCCTGAAAAGAGGCCCGTGGCCGCATTCCCCAGGTTCCAAGTATTCCCGCAGTAAGCACATTGGGCAGCAGGCTTTGTCCCTAATGCAGTTTATTCTGGTCCTTTTACCTCTGCCCGCCTGGTCTGTTTTGGACCGTCGCAGCAGGATGTCCATATACTCTTCACCTATCTCCACGTCCCTCCTGTTAATGCATGCTGTCCCTGGGTCACCCACTGATGGGACTACCAACTTGCTGATTCTGTAAGCCCCAAAGAATGCCAGTGCGAATTCTGCTCTAAAGAGCCTGGCTTCCGGTCCTTGGGAGCATACTCCCAAAAGAACCCCCATCATCCGCTGCAGTATGTCAAAGTACTTGCTGCAACCTGCCCTAGCCTCTCATTGCCATTCTGCATTGGAGGGCCCTAGTTGGGTCCTCCCCTGCTGCCAGCTTCGTGTAACATGCTACTGTGTTCAAGTGTGTCTGGGACCACGTTATAGTCTTGCCCGACACGAAGGCCACCTCGATGAAGTCTAAGACTTCCTCCTGAATTGCCTGCCGGCCCCCATTTTGTCCTGTCCTGGCCATGAAAGTCCCCCAACACTTACGGTAACGGGTTTCTATTTTTTGTAAATGGGCGGGGAGGGGTTTCTCGCCCTCGGACAGCATTTGTCCCAGGCCCCCATTGGGTCAGGCTTCACCTTCCCGGCCCGGGTTACAAACACTTGGTGCTGGATATAGAGTTTGGTGGATGAGAATTCGCCTTAATGATAGAGTTTTCAGTCTTCATGGTGGCAAGGAGAGATCTTGGTGGAGCTGACGACAGAGGTGAAATGAAATGAAAATGAGTTTTGTAAAGTACTCAAATCCCCGAGGGCATCTTGGCGCTAGTTTATCAAAGAGCGGTTAGGACGGTGGGCACACCAGGGAGCTATAGATTAAAAAGCCAAGAGTCTCTTTTGACAGGACATCGGCAAAGTGCAAATCGAATGGTTAGCCCAGGAACAGTAAATTCACAGTTTTTTGACAGATTTATAATTTACCAGCCTCCAAAGAACCATGCCCTAGATTTTCCAGAATGTCCCTAAACGTTCCATTTACCCTAACATTTGACTGACTGTTTACTTCCTGGGCAATACTATGAGGCCAAATGCTGAATGATGTATTGCACCAATATCCAGGGTAGCAGATGGGATAGCTCAATAAGTTGATCTGAAGGCCCCAAGTTCGAATCCCTGCAGGGCAGATACAACAGCTCATCCTTCCGAGTTTGGTAAATTGATTACTAAAATGAGATGATAATAAAATCTGTTATTTACAGCGCCTAGAAAGGCAGAAGGCGGTATGAGGCTCTATTTATCAAACAAGTTGTTATTACCCACTATGCTACCCTTTAGATCAAACTCGCAATATCAGGAATTCAGTGGAGAATTAGAGCTACACGCTATTAGAATTCTTAATTTCCATTCTGGCATTCCTGTACCCTAAAGTTGAAAGGCCCTGTCACCTCTAACATGTACCAACATAGCTTCATTCAGAGGGCCCATTTCAGAAGTCTAAGATCTGCCTGGAGCGTTTTTCAGAAACGCCCCAATGCCATGGCTGGAATGCCACATAGTGCCAGGTTAACTTGGGAACTCCTGGGTGAGGCTTTAAAGCCTTTGGCACCGGCTGCACCTGGCTCTGTTCAAACATTGATCAGTGGAGGCCCCTAAATAAAAAGACACTTTAAAAGGGTTTTCTGAGTGAGGGAGTGCCAGGGAGGCCATTATGTGCCACCCTCTGGAAGCATTCCACTCTTGCTTTCAGTCCTTCAGGGTTATACATGAATCAGTCCCAGATGCCCTCCACATGCCCATGCCTCACATTTGTATGAACGGCGCTGGATTAAAGCTCCTCTGCCAGCAACATACCTCAATTATCAACAGAAAGGGGTCAAGCATGGGCACCCAGAGTGCCAGTTTTACCAGTGAGTTTGATCTCTGCTCTCAGACCAGACCTTTAGCACCAATGAAGGCAGCGCCGTCTGCAGACTCAAGAAACCAGCAGAAGGCACAGGCTGGGTATTTGTAGTTATGTGGACATCTCACCTATGCAGGCAGGATTGTATTTTTGTATTTATTTGCATGCTCATTTTGGACAGAAGTAGCATGCAAGCAACAGCAACACAAGAACTGAAGCAGAAAAAACCGCGAAAAACACAAATGTGCAGAATGATGGTTGTACAGAAAACAAATCACGTGTCTGCATCACATGTCCTCATAGTGGGGGTTGGAGGTCATTAAATAGAGGAACTCGGAGGCTGCTATGTGTTTTAAGGTGAAAACATCTTTTCAAGATTGCACACTCGTGTTTTTACATTGTTAATAATGGTTTTCCAATTTTCTCAGCTCGGTTTTTGTGGGAATCTGGAATGAAATAATAAATATCGAACTATTTTTTTTTTTATCCCAGGACCATATTTGTATTCAACCATTTCTTACCATTTCGAATTGTGCATTCTGTTCTTAATTTGTATACGCATTCGTGTTAAGGCCCAACGTCTTGCTCAGAAGCCTGCACCTTGGGCTACTGCATGTCGGCGTGCCTTATACCAATACTGTGTAGTCTTGATTCCCCCTCATGCCTCTTTATTCTACCACCAGACGCTCCCTGCCCCTTTATGCCACTCTTGTGGGTTCTTTTCCATCCCTGATTTCTCCCTTTGTCACTGTTTTTCAGTTTCTCTTCCTCCTTTCCTCAAAGTCTCAAGAGTTCCTAAAAATAAGCACCAGTGGGCCCCACCTGCGACCACTGGCTCAAACTAGGCTGAACGCTTTGTGATTATAATTAATTCGCTGATAACTCATGTGTGCCTTAACATGCACGGTAACACTCTATTATCAAATGCAATGTTGTTTGCGTGCCAATGTGAATACCACTACAACCTTAGTATTGCTGCACACTTACACACATTTTAAATGAATGCTGCACACTTGCACACATTTTAAATGAACAATAGGTATGTTATTCCATGGTGTACACTACACAGATTTCTGCTGAAGTATGCTAACAAAGCTGAAGTAGGCACTGTGAAGCGAGGGTTTCAGACAGTAGTAGTGTCTGCTCCATTAGTGTTAACTGTATCTTTCCCCCAAGGACTCTCTCATTCCTTCCCAGGAGAAGATCTTAGCAGCCGCCAATTATACTTATCTGCAAGTTTCTATTTTATCATTTGTTTCCACTTCCATTTATTTACATTGGCTGAAATTGTATAAAAATGATCAGCCAGTGTATGGATTTTAGCATTGCATGCTCCAATTGATCAAGGGCGAAGCTCTGGTCTATTGAACTGGCGATTACCTTGCTTTATTTTTCAATGCTTACTGGCTGTCTTGCACTAAAAGCATGTTCGACTTCTATGCGCTATCCCAAGGTCTGTGTTTTACTCTACAGAACATTTCTCTTTTTTTAAAGAAATTATTACTCCTTGTTTTATAAATTCCAGTCCACAACACTTACTCTTATGTTAATTTGAACTAAACGTCCTCTAAATGTTATATAAGGGATAAAGTACCCCCTGCTGTACATTATAAGGATATTGCAAGTCACTGTGCAGTTCCATAACCAAATAGAAGAATGAGGTCAAAGGCGGAGTTACTCTGTATGGTTATGGAACTCTGAGGTGACTTGCAATATTCTTATCATGTGTGCCAGGGGGTACTTTATCCCATACAACCATGGCCACTGGAATTATGCAATTCTGTGGCTGCTGCATTTTTCGCATAGTTATAAATGTGCCGCGTAATCCATCATCTGTCGCATAATCTGCAGATTTTAACAAACAAAAAAAGTTTCTAGCTCCAACAGTCAAAATATTATAAAAAATGCAATGACACGTGTTGCCGCGCAGTGGAAGGCCCTTTGCAAAGCTTGAGTGGTCACCTTTCTGTTGCTTATTGCAATGTCAAAATGGCAATACCAAGTTTAAAAATGATAAAATAATGAAGTAATACTATTACAAAATATGGTTCATTATTCTACATAATTTGCCTTTTCTTGCTGCATAGTTTGGCCATCTTTTGCCGCATAATTCCAGCGGCCCTGCATATATTACATGGTCACACCAACATCTTTACTACAAACAACTTAAAACCTTGGAGTGTAGCTCTTTCATATGAAGAATACAAATTAAACCCCTAGTGCAATATTAAACAGATCAAAAACCTGTTCGATATTTGTTGCAAACAGATATAAGAAACAGTGCAATACACGTCATTTGTTTTTTAAACATAAAAACTAAAGTAGCTCAGATTGTGTAGAAACAAACAAAAAGACTTTCGCTTTTCTCTAACTATCTAAGGAGTGCAAAAAATATACATGTTGTCACTGGCTGTCATTGTAAACTAGAAAAATAGAGCAGAACAAAGAAAAGCACTGTTTCTTTTCATTGCTTTAAACAGCTGCTTCAATTATGCTTCATGGCCGGACTTGCCTCTGCTGCTGCCTCTGGCAACAGGCATCGTGACATCAGAACTCAACTGTAATAACTTATAATAGTTGATAATTGGATACTGTGAGGGTCACAAGTCGCCTGTTATTAAGAAATTAGAGACTGGCGTTTATACAGGGATTACAGATTCACATGTATAAATATACTCCTTATACTAATAATTATACCCTTCTAAGCCCTTCAGTGTTTTTTCTGTCATGATTTATTTTACCCTGAGATGTTTGTGTCCTGTGGTTTGTGTCCAAAAAAATAAGTTTTAGGTCTATCGTGGTGATGGCTTACTTTTTTTTCTCTCTATATAAGGTAGTCTGTGATAGGAGTTGGAAACTGCTAATCTATAGGAGGATTTAAATCAACCAGGATGATGGTGCATGGGAAATGGATGTAGTCATGCTTACTGCATGTAACTGGCTAGGTAAATCATGGAGTTTCCTACACTGTAACCTGTTTATCAATAAACCAGGGTTCAGTGAGTAACCCCAAGCTTATTCCTGGTAGCTCAGTATAAGCAGCAAGGCCTTCCCCAGAGAAAACTGCATGCGGTACAAGAGCATGAATACCAAAACCACATTCATTTATGAAATAAACAAGATAAAAATATCAATGCAACTTAGCTGAGAATAAAAAAGACGTAATGATCAAAATAACCCAAAAATGAAGTACATCTGATGGATCAGGTGTCAAACAACATGCAATGGTTTTTAACCCCTTCACTGCCAGGCCTTTTCCCCCTCCTGTGCCACGCCCTTTTTTGGCTATTTGGGGTGGAGCGCGCTGAGGCCCCTGTAACTTTTTGACCACATAAGGTATCCACGCCAAATTTGTGTCTTTTTTTTCCAACATCATGGGGATTCTGAAGGTACTCAGGGTTTGTGGATTCCCCTGGAGGGTTCACAGAAATGAGCCAAAATACAGCAAAATTTAGGTTTTTGGGGGGAAAATGGGAAAAACGGGCTGCAAATGAAAGCATCTCGGTTTTTCCCTGCAAATGTTATCAAAAAGGGTTTGTGGGGCTGAAATCACAATTTCCCCAGCTTTTACGGGATACCAGACTTTTGTCAGAAACCCAAACTTTTTTACACAGTTTGGGCATTTTTCTGGGACATAGCCTATTTTTCCTATTTTTTGTGCTTTCAACCTCCTTCCAGTTAATGGTAGAAATGGGTACAAAAGCAATAATGGATCCTGGACAGCTATACATTTTAGAGAAGTAGACAAAATTCTGAATTCAGCAAGGGGTCATTTGTGTAGATCCATCAAGGTTTCTTTATAGAAACTAACAGTTAAATATAGGATAAATTGAAAATTTGTTTAAAAAAAGCGCCTTTTGTGTCCACGTTTTCACTTGTAACTTCTTCTAATTTTGACAGCTCTTTGAAAGCAATATACCGTTACATCCGCTGGACATTACTGGTTGTGGGAATATATAGGACTTGTAGGTTCACCAAGAACCCGACGAACCCAGAGCCAAAAACTGAGCAGCAACTTGCAATGGTTTTTTATTATGTACCGGGTATATAGTAATTATTCTGTAAAAATGTGTACATGGAAAAATCGGTATGAAAGACACCTATGTATTTCTGAAATGGGAACAAAATATAGAGTTTAGAAACAGTAGATATTTGCACATTTCCGAAATTGGGATACTCATACTAGCATGAGAATTATCAGTCATTTTTTAGAATGACATCTTTTTTACACAATGTCTTTCATTTGGAAGGCAGAAATGTATCGAAAGTCAATAGGTAATAACAGTTCCTTAACAAATCTGAATTACCCTAAGTCTCCCGATAAAAATGGCACCTCACTTGTAGGGGTAGGCATAGTGTCCACGACAGGAAATGGCTCAAAACCCAACGTGAACACACCACATTTTCACAATGCAAAATTACCCTTTTTTAGCAAAGTGCCTAGCTGTAGTTTTTTAACCCTAGCTCTGCTGGCACCTAGGGAAACCTAGCAAACCTATACATTTTTCAAAACTAGACACCCAGGGGAAGCCAGGATGGGGTGACTTGACGGCCTCCCACCAGGTTCTGTTACCCAGAATCCCTTGCAAACCTAAAACATTGCCAAAATAAACACCTTTTCCCCACATTTCTCCGGTGGAAAGTTCTGGAATCTGCGTGGATCCACAAATTTCCACCCACCCCGCGTTCCCCAAAGTCTTCCGAGAAAAATGGTACCTCACTTGTGTGGGTCAGCCTAGTGCCCGCGACAGGAAACGGCGCAAAACGTAAGGTGGACACACCTCGATTTCGTAGCGAAAAATGACCCTTTTTTGTCAAAGTGCCTAGCTGTAGTTTTTGAACCATAGCTCTGTCGGCACCTAGGGAAACCTAGCAAACCGATACATTTTTGAAAACTAGACACCCTGGGGAATCCAGGACGGGGTGACTTGACTGCCTCCCACCAGGGTCTGTTACCCAGAATCCCTTGCAAACCTAAAAAATTGCCAAAAAAAACACATTTTCCCCATATTTCTGTGGTGGAAAGTTCTGGAATCTACTTGGATCCACAAATTTCCACCCACTCAGTGTTCCCCAAAGTCTTCCGAGAAAAATGGTACCTCACTTGTGTGGGTCGGCCTAGTGCCCGCGACAGGAAACGGCGCAAAACGCAATGTGGACACACCTCAATTTCGCTGTGAAAAATGACCCTTTTTTGGCAAAGTGCATAGCTATAGTTTTTGAACCATAGCTCTGCCGGCACCTAGGGAAACCTAGCAAACCTATACATTTTTTAAAACTAGGCACCATGGGGAATCCAGGATGGGGTGACTTGACTGCCTTCCACCAGGTTCTGTTACCCAGAATCCCTTGCAAACCTAAACAATTGCCCAAAAAACGCATTTTCCCCACATTTCTCTGGTGGAAAGTTCTGGAATCTGTGTGGATCCACAAATTTCCACCCACCCTGCGTTCCCCAAAGTCTTCCGAGAAAAATGGTACCTCACTTGTGTGGGTCAGCCTAGTGCCCGCGACAGGAAACGGCGCAAAACGTAACGTGAACACACCTCAATTTTGTTGCGAAAAATGACCCTTTTTAGGCAAAGTGCCTAGCTGTAGTTTTTGAACCATAGCTCTGCCGGCACCTAGGGAAACCTAGCAATCCTATACATTTTTGAAAACTAGACACACAAGGGAATCCAGGATGGGGTGACTTGATTGCCTCCCACCAGGTTCTGTTACCCAGAATCCCTTACAAACCTAAACAATTGCCAAAAAAAACACATTTTCCCCACATTTCTCTGGTGGAAAGTTCTGGAATCTGCGTGGATCCACAAATTTCCACCCACCCCGCGTTCCCCAAAGTCTTCCGAGAAAAATGGTACCTCACTTGTGTGGGTCGGCCTAGTGACCGTGACAGGAAACGGCGCAAAACGCAACATGGACACACCTCAATTTCGCTGTGAAAAATGACCCTTTTTTGGCAAAGTGCCTAGCTGTAGTTTTTGAACCATAGCTCTGCCGGCACCTAGGGAAACCTAGCAAACCTATACATTTTTGAAAACTAGACACCCAGGGAAATCCAGGATGGGGTGACTTGACTGCCTCCCACCAGGTTCTGTTACCCAGAATCCCTTACAAACCTAAAAAATTGCCAAAAAAAACACATTTTCCCCACATTTCTCTGGTGGAAAGTTCTGGAATCTGTGTGGATCCACAAATTTCCACCCACCCCGCGTTCCCCAAAGTCTTCCGAGAAAAATGGTACCTCACTTGTGTGGGTCGGCCTAGTGCCCACGACAGGAAACGGCGCAAAACGCATCGTGGACACACCTCAATTTTCGCAGTGAAAAATGAACCTTTTTTGGCAAAGTGCCTAGCTGTGATTTTTGAACCCTAGCTCTGCCGGCACCTAGGGAAACCTACCAAACCCACATATTTCTGAAAACTAGACACCCGGGGGATTCAAGGGAGGTATGGCTTGCGTGGATCCCCCAACGTTTCCTTACCCAGAATGCCCTGCAAACCTCAAATTTCGCTGAAAAAAATCACCTTTTTCACACATTTTTGTGTGGGAAAGTTGTGGCATCACCGGGCTGACACAAATTTCCTGGTGTCTAGTGGGTGGATCCCTGCTTGGGGATCGCCCTCCTGTGGCGATCCCCAAGCAGGGATCCACTGGGAGGGGTACCATTGGAAAGGGGAGATTCTCCCCAACGATACCTCTCCCGTCTTTCTACGTGCTCAGGGTGCAGAGATAGCCCCCTGAGCACGTACAAAGTGAAACTGAAATGAGCCTCTTGGCTCATTTCAGTTTCAGTGTAATGACGTTGGCGCGACGTGCGCGCCGATCGTCATTACACTGAAAGCAGGGGGGGGGCCTCGGGAGCTGGGGAAGCTCTTCCCCAGCTCCCGAGGCTATTTTCTCCAGGGAATGCCTCATGACGAGCTGGACTCGTCATGGGCACAGCGCGACTGTGCTCCATGACGAGTCCAGCTCGTCATGGGCACACAAGGGGTTAAATCCATGACAGTTTTAGGAAGTAAACATTAAAACACACTAGTAATCTGGTGGCAATTCCAAAAGCAGCCAAAAGGTGGTAGCAGAGCACTTATTTATTTATTTATTTTTAGAGTTTTATATAGCGCGAACCAGACCCAAAGTAGGGTAACAGAGCGCTTTACATAGTGATCAGGGTATGAGTAGCACAATTAGTACAAACATAGCATAAAGAAAAATAAAGCCAACACAAATAAAGTAACAACATAGTATAACAGAGTTCGGAGGCTAAAGCAAAGTATAGAGCTGTTTTGAGCAAAGAAAGTCAGTTCGAGATTGGCTTCGAAGTATCAGCGTACGCAGATTATAGTCTAAATTAGAGGTTATAAGCTGGCATGGTGTTGTGCAGACTTTAAGGGAGGAGTTTGCTCATCAAGAATGATTTTGCTTCCTTTTCGAAGAGGGGTGTTGAGGTGATTTTTCTGATGGATGGCGGAAGCGAGTTCCAAATTCTTGGCGCTGCTCCAGAAAAGGCTCTGTTGGAGGTTTTAGTCCTGTTGAAACAC
This sequence comes from Triturus cristatus, assembly GCF_964204655.1. Lineage (NCBI taxonomy): Eukaryota > Metazoa > Chordata > Amphibia > Caudata > Salamandridae > Triturus > Triturus cristatus. The sequence goes on from NC_140582.1 coordinate 1,150,336,119, forward strand.
ACTTGTGTTTGGCCTTGAAACAAATGAATGCTCCCATGAAATAGTTTAAATAGACCATAGCTTTTTGAAACAATGTTGTCCCTTGAACCCAGAGCTTCATTTGCTTGCACAAAATATCCTTGTTCAAAATCGTAACTCTTGATAGAAAAGGAGGCACATCAAAGCAGCAATTTAAGTTCCCTTACCCTTGACAGACCCCAACTTCAACCACACCCCAGGCCCAGTGTGCAGTTTCTCACCCTCACCTCCAGGGAGAACATTCCTTCTTCAGAGACATGATGGCAAATGGTGTCTCCCGCATCAACTCACTCTTCACTATCTTTTAAAATTAGGGGCACAGTGCCCCCGCCCTGTCGTTCCCTATTCTTATTGCACAGCTAAGCTTCTCCTGTTATAGAATACAAACAATAATTTTTGGTCTCACCAGTCCCCTGAACCATCTGCACTATGGCTGCTGGAGCAATGTCATACAACAAATGCACACACGTCCACGGTTACCAACACAATCAGGACTGAAAAGGTCCAGGCAGCACCAATGACCTGTCCTGGTTCTCATGAAAGTAACCGAGATCTCAGGTGAAAACTGAGTGGGGAAATTAGGAATTAATGGGCGAGTCAGACCAGAAATTACCAATTTCTTCAGTAGTACATCATTATTCTGGTGATTCTAAGGGTTCAACCTGCAATAACTGTTAATTCCACACCCCTAGAGTTAACTGAATCCCCATCCCACATTTGTAAACATTGGGGTGTGCATTGAAAATCTCTACACTGGGGCACTGGTGCTCATAAGAAACCTCGAAGTCAGGGCCTGCTCTAATGCTAATGTTGAGAGGGGGTTTCGGGTGTTTCACCCCCCAATAATTGTATATTCTGATGAATAGTTGGGCACAGGGGCTTTTAGTTGGGTATGGCGAGGTGTCTGTCGGATTTCACCTGGGATTTGTGCATGCACACACCGACAAAAACACGCACACTCTCTCCTCTCTGTTTTGAAAATTCACAAAATGTTGGTTATTTAAAAAAAAAAATGTGTTTCTCTCCCTTTGTACTCCTACCAATCCACATTCCTCTCTCTTCCCACTTCCTCTTAAGTCCCTCATATGCACCTTGCTAGTTGTATAATGTATTTTAATGTTAAATGTTAGCATGTTTATAGAGACATTTTAAGGCAAAGTGGGCTCTGGCCCAGGGCCCCAGGCTTCTGGAGGGCCCCATGATAGATTTATCTCTGTTCTGCATAGTGTTGCCCTGATGTCCTTGAATAATTCATAAACAGTATTGGGTTAAATGCTGTATGCCTTGAATTTATTTTTAATGTGGGTGATGTGTGAGAGTCTATTACAGACGTTTTGCAGAGATATGTTGTGTTTCATGCAACATCCATAAAAAACTTTATTTTAGATCAAAACAGAGCCTCACATATGAGAAATGTGTGGATGTCACACAGATTATTTGCAGTAATATTAGTGAGGTGTTACAATATTGAAAACACCCATCACTATCCCTGAATGTTAGATTCTAACATCTTTTAGAATTTGGACTAATGTGCCTGTATTCTGTAAGTCACCAGGCCAAAGATGGCATGAAAGAGCTGACATTTTTATTTGGATCATACATTCAAAGCTGTTCCAAACAGAGGCCCCAAAATACATTTTCCCCAGGGCCCCCAAAATCCTTAAGATGTCCATGAATGTTTGTTGGGAAATATGAGGCTCCTTAGTCTTACTCGCCAAGCTACGCCCCTGCCTCTACACTAAGCTGTAGGTGCTGGTCTGTCTCAAAGCCCTTTCCTGCCCCGGCTTCCTTTTCTTCTCGAAGTCCAAGTCCAGCACTCTCCACTGTAGTGAGGACAGAAAGCTGGCAGCTTCTATGCGTGTTATTTATTCCAATCACAGCTGACTGTATGACATGGGTGTAAGATAATGCTAGGTGCCACCAGGGGTAATGGTTGACAAGATGCTCATACATTGGAGTGTCTGCTGTGTAAACCCACCACTGGAGGAACATTCACAGCATCACAAGGACATTGGCACAGACTGCCATACAATGTGAGGAACTCACACAGGCTAACGTACTGCATCACATGTGTTTGTGTTCTGGACAAACTTCACACTGTGCTTTGGGCTGATCCCTCATTTGCCTGATTTCCAAAACCTTCCATGCTGTTCTAGCTAAGGCAGAGCTCACATTACCTTGGTTTGGTTTGTCTGTTACCATGCTGTGCTTGTTTGGGCAGGTAGCACATTTGGTTGTACTGGACAAATTCACATCATGCTTTTTAAGTAGACTCTCTTTAGATATGCCGCACTCTTACTTAAGGGATCCTAAATAAACCTTGTTAGGGCATAGTCCACAGCACCTCTTTGGGCACATTCCACATTTTGCCTTTCAGGCTCCCTCATTACCCTTTTCAACAAATCAATGATTTCGTTGATTTGAGTTCAGGGGCGTCATCAACCCCCTGCTTTAGCAGCTACAGCGGGAGAGGGAGTTCTTGATGAGCCTCTTGTGTCTGCAACTTGGTAGACAAAGGCTCATAGCCAACGTGAAAGGGTGAGGGGTTAAGTGAGTGAAAGGATGGATAAATGGAATGAAAGGGTGTGTAGATGGATTAGCACTATATAAAACTATGAAAAAAAGAAAGGGGGTGGATAGATTGATAATAGGATGGATGAGTGGAAGAGTGGATGGGTGATGACAGAAACGATGGATGAGTGAAAAAATGGATGACTGAGTGAAAGGGAAGGTGGCTGGATGGATGATGAGAGGATGGATTGGGTGGGTGTGCGCTTGAGTTGCTCAGTTTAGCTCCCTCTCGTGCAGTTTTAGGGAAGCCACAGAACGGGTGCCTGCCTGGTAGATAAGGAGAGCCTGGGCAGTTGGATGTTTTAATTTCTTTTTACTGCATTTTATGCCATATTTGTTTTGTTGTTAGGGGCTTTTTGTATGGGGGAACCAAATCGTTGGGGATGTATGCAAAGGCTTTGTTAGAAATTGGGGTCTCTAGTTGGCAGAGGTAGGTATCTTTGTCCAAATAGGGACCCTTGCTTCTAGTCAGGGTAAGGGGGATACACTTCTAAAATTACCCCTGCTCTCCCCCTTGGTAGCTTGGCATGAGCAGACAGGCTTATCTCAGAGGCAGTGTCTAAAGCATTTGTGAACACCCACAGTAATACAGTGAAAACACTACAAATGGACACCACACCAGTTTGGAAAAATAAGTAATCTTTATCTAAACCAAACAAGACCCACAACGACAAAAAATCCACAATACAGTAATAAAAATATGACTTTCAGATGGTAGAAATAGTGCAGTTCAAAGAAAATTGCAGATGCAACACTTTCCACACAATGCGTCACGGAAACAAACAAAACGGGCCGCAGGGAAGGTGATGCGTTGGTTCCTTATACTCAGGGAAGGTGATGCATCGGTTCCTTGCTCTGAGGGAGGTGATGCATCGGTTCCTCACTGCTGCGCAGGGGAGGTGATGCGTCGGTTTCTTACTGCATGGGGAGGTGATGTGTTGGTTTCTTACTACATCCCCCAACGATGCAACAGATTTGGCGCCTCAATGCGATGCGACGATCCGGGACAATGCATGGATTCTTGCAGCTGCACAGCAGGGCTTGCGTCGGAATCAGTGCGGTGATCTCGGCCAACTCCAGACAGCAAATAGCACTGGGGCAGTATTCCTCCTCAGCTTCTCTGGCTCTTCGCCTTGGCAAAGGTTCCTCTTGATTTCCCAGAAGTGATCTATCGTTTTGGGGTCTGGGCCCCAATATTTATATTACAAAATCCTTTGTTCTGTGGTGGCAGAGAAGCCCTGTGCTCGGTCAAAACCAGTTCTGTCCTCTGTGGTGCAGCTTCCTGGCAGGAGGTGGAGACAGCATTGTGGAAGGCAGGCCAGGCCCCTTCAGGTGAAAGGAAATATCCCCTCCCTACTCTAAATGCAGCCCCGGTCTATTCAGCCCAGCCCCTACTCATCAGAATCTCTGGAGCCACTGCTCCGCCCCAGCCCCTGTCATCCAAAGTGAGACACGTAATACACAAACCTAGCAGAGGCACATTGGATGGCTAAGCAAGAAAATACCTATTTTCTAAAAGTGGCATTTTCAAACACAGAATGTAAAAATCACCCTCCCTAAAAGATGCATTGTAACATTCTGAGTTCAGGCATACTAAACTTTATTTTCCTACCTGGTTCCCAGGGGAAGTTATGTTTATAAGATGCTATAAACAAATTCCCCATTCTGTCCTATAGGAACAGGTAGCCTTGCAATAGTGAAAAACGAAATTGGCAGTAATTCACTATCAGGACATGCCACACAAATCAGGGCATGCCCAACCTTTCACATACACTGCGCCCTGCCCACAGGGGTACCCTGGGCCTACCTTAGGGGTGACTAACATGTAAGAAAAGGGAAGAGTAGGGCCTGGCAAGTGGGTGCATTTGCCAAGTCGACATGGCAGTACCAGACTGCACACAGGCTCTGCAATGGCAGGCCTGAGTTACATTTACAGGCTGCTTATGTGGGTAGCACAATCAGTGCTGCAGCCCACTAGCAGCATTTGATTTACAGGCCCTGGGCACACACAGTGCACTGTACTAGGGACTGAATAGTAAATCAAATCAGCCAATCATGGAAACACAAATCCATAACAACAATTTACAAAGGGATCACTTGCACTTTGGCCCTGTTCAAGTGCTCCCAGCAGTGGCAAATTGCCCAAAGCATCTAAACCAGCAAAACAGAGTCCAACGCACAGCAAAAACACAGGAGGCAAAGGTAAAACAATGCAGGGGAAGGCCACGCCAATGGTGTCAGGTCCAACAGGCTTTTATTATGTTACTGTGCCCTTAGGTTTGTTTGTTTTGGAGGAACTTTTACTCAGCAATTCCAGTTACTGCTCAACTCACCTCCAATCTGGGCTCTATCTACTCTGTCTATACCCTTGGGCCTACTATTCTTTACGCGGAGAGGGAGAGCTGTCTATCAGTGGCCATTTTGTTCTATCTAAGACATTTCGAGGTGCAATTTTGAATGAGTGGGCAATCTAGTTGCCCAGTTCGGCTCCCTCTCATGTACTATTTGAGGAAGCCGATGCTCGGATGCCTAACTGGTAGATAAGGTGAGCGCAGGCTGTTTGTAGTTTTAATTTCCTTTTACTGCATACTACACCATATCTGCTTTGTTTTGGGGGCTTTTTGGGTAGGAGAACCAGGAGGTTGGAGATATATGCAAAAGTTCTTTAATGAGCATTTTATGTTAATGTGCACTGCACTTTATTTGTATAGGAACAACCTTTATTCGATAATCCAAATCACTGCTCAACACACATCTAAATTGGGCTCTGACTTTTCTCTCTGCACCCTTACGTGGTATTTGAGGGAAGCAGCTGCGTGGACGTGTGCAACAGGTCCGCCGCTGGTGCCCCAAAGGAACACCAAAAGCAAGCCCGTCCACGTCTGTTCCGCACCCAGTGCCAGCCATGCTGCCCGATGCAAACTCTTTGGGGAAAATTTCCTATTCGACGGAAGCTCTTTTCTCAATTTCTGCACCCTATGGGAATTGTAATTGGTTCCTCCCTGATCAAGTTCTTTCGTCTTATCCTTGCACAACATGCTCTTTCTCCTCGGTGTCTGATGACTGCCATAGGAAAGATCCTGCCTCCTCTATTTTTCCATCAGGCACGGAGTTGCAGCATCTTCAGTAACCTCAAGAGGTTGCGGCTAGGAGCTTTGAGGCTGGCTTATTAAATACTTGATCCCTACCCAAGAATGCCCCTCACATGGTTCAGATATTAGCTACTAACACCCTAGACACTTTATTTCTGATGGAAACTTGGTTGCTGGCGGATTCCAATCTGGACATTGCATTAGCAATCCCTCCTGGCTATGCCATTTTCCGTCAAGAGAGGTTCTTTAGAGTTGGTGGTGGCATTGCTATCATAATTTGGTAGAATTTCAAACACACTGTGTTTGTTTCTAATAGCCTGATGCATAGCTTCCAAGGTTTCATATTGCTTATGTGTGACATATTCATAATGTTGGTGTAATTATGAGTGACATTCAATGACTATGTGTGACACTTTCTCCCGAGCAAAATCAAGCAACAAAGAAAAGGGAAACGTCTAAATATCAGAAATTACAAGGAACTCTGTTGCATAGCACCAGAAATGGATGGCCACTGTGGTACCTGATTGTACCAAACAGGGTTTGATTCATTGCTTATTTGTACACAATATTTGTTTACATAGCAGCAGTTGAGAACAGCTGTGAGCTTGAGGTAGTAGAAGCTCTTGACCACTCGAGCATATGTGCTGTCTAGAAGGCTCGACCTCAAAAACACATTCACAAATTAATCATTGGTAAAGGGAAAAGATCCACAGCCACCACCAGACCGATTGGCTTTGTCAGTGCTTGCTTTACAGCAGTGACATCAAGTAACACAGCCGCCCTGTCCTGTATGAGCTTAAATCTGCGTAGGCATGCACGTGTGAATTCATAAAATACATTTATGGGAACACTTCTGAAGCCTGGGAGCGCACCCGGCTTCGACTTGTTTATTTGGGAGCAAGCCACACTTAGGCTCAGCGGACCCATTGCAGTGCGCAGAACACCTTCATGAATCAGGGACCTGCGCACTGATCATCACCGGAAACAAACCTGCGCAGGACAGATCTGCGCATCTGTTCAAGTCTGTCTTGTAAAGAACTACTCACAGAAAATAATGCATCATAGCTGTCACATGTATCAAATAGTTTAAGCTATTTGGGGAATTATAAGGTGCCTTCAAAGATAAGCAAGCCTGAACAGTTTATGAAGAGAACTACAGAGAGAGTGCCGCTTGCTTGCTTTTCTTATGTTGGTGGAAGTCTGTGGCTTGAAGTAGTTCCGTGACTCGAAGGGCTTTAGGGTCTCTTGATATAAATCACGTCTTAGCTCCTCAGCTAACGAGAAACGCACAACAAGCAGTGCGTGCTCCTCGCTCCGCAAGCAGGGCCGGCTTTAGGGCAGTGCGACTGGTGCGGTCGCACTGGGCGCTGACCTGTGGAGGGGGGCGCTGTGACCTCAGGGGGCGCTGTGTTTAGCAATATCTTACGATGGGGGAGATAAGGGACATTTTTGCAGATGGTAGGGAGAGAATCCCAAGAGGTGGTCATGGAATGTGGGGGCGCCAAAAGTGATTGTCGCACAGGGCACCATCAGCGCTAAAGCCAGGCCTGTCCGCAAGCACGCCTACACTTTGGAGTGGGAAGCCAGGCCCAGCAGGCCCAGAGCAGGGAGGGTGAAACGAACTCTTCCACCTTGCCCGTTCACGATCTCCAGCCTGCGATACATTTAATGTTGACTAGAAGCCATGCTGGGCGCTCGATGGAACTATTTTAAAACGGCCGGCACCTGAAAGGTTTCAATGGACATCTATCAATGCCGCATTAGATATCAGTAATATAAATATATTAAACATGTACCTTAAAGTCACCATGTGCGACTCACTTCGAGTGACAGTGCAAAATTATCGCAGTTACTCACCGTCTTCACCCCTGGCTTACTGCCAGTGTTAGAAGTGGGGGGGAACGGAAGGGCACGGCGTGCCCCTACTTTTAAAAATTATGCTAGTCCGTTCCCCTACTTCTTGATTTAAAAAAAGCGTCCCGGGACTGCCCTAATTCAGGCCCGGTTCTAGTAAGGCGCGCACACAGACAGTTTCAGAGATTATCGCAGCCGTACCTGGGTACTTCACAGGTCTTTAAAAGACCATTTACATGTTAACGAGGCTTTGTTTATTTTTTCACCCCTTCATCTCCAACAGGGGCATGGCGAAAGGCGACAAATCCTTTCTTTGGCCGCGGTAACCTTTGCCTACTGTCCTGCTGCAGGGATATTCTTTTTCTATGCAGCGCAGGAGAAAAGAAGTTTGTTTATTTTGATTCACCTTTCCCAACCCTTGCTGCTGCTTATCACTTCAGGCTGCGACACAAGGATTGACTAATGGAGTAGGTAGGAGAATGTGTCACTATTTGTTTTTCTTTTTAAATTCTGCACAGGCGCAGCAGGACATGTACTTCGTGTGTGCTTCATTTAATCCGTTTTTATCATTTTCATGGCTGATGCAGGACAACAATAGGACAATAAAAAGATGCCCAGATAACGCTGGGGATTAATGATCCTGCTGGAGAGCAATCATTTCTCTGTTAGTAGTTAAGTGCAGATGAACTGTATTTTATGTGGGTAGCTCAGTGGGTTACTGTCATTGTGACAGAGATCCTTGTGTTGCTTGCAGTTCAGAAGTTACAATCCTAACATAGGACAGTGACCAATGAACTGTCATCAAAGAGCTGTATGCAAACCTGAATGATATAGTTAGAACTTCGCGTTTTTTGTTTTGTGATATAGTTAGAACTTCCCCAGTCTTTCATTATTCTAATGTTGCTAAAATGAGTATCTTTGGGCAGATATACATTTTTATCAGTAAAGCCAACCCCTAACCACTGGAGTACTCTTTAAATCCTGAGTTTGTGCTTCTCCAGACCAAATCCTCTTAAAATAACTGCCCACCAGTATGGATGACATGTGATTCATACACCTTGTAATCCTCATTGGCTTATGTGACATTCCCTGTAGGCTGATTTACATACTTGTATGATTCGTTGTCTCTGTATAATGTGTGCGTGGTGTAAAGTACTGACACACACTACACTGATATGAGTAGCGCTACACAACAAATGAAATGCATATGAGAGAGGGGCTACATAAAGATGAGGGGCTCTGTTGGAGGGTGGCAGTGAGGGAATCCGAGGAGGAGGTAGTGGGAGTGGCTATGGAGCGATGAGGGGCACTGTTGGAGGGTGGCAGTGAGGGAATCCGAGGAAGAGGTCATGGGGGGGAGGGGGGAGCTAGGGAGAGATGAGGGGCACTGCTGTAGGATGGTAGTGAGGGATTCTGAGGAGAAGGTCATGAGGGGGAGGGGCTACAGCGAAATGAGGGGCACTGGTGGAGGGTGGCAGTGAGGGAATCCGAGGAGGAGGTCATGAGGGGGAGGGGCTATGGGGAGATGAGGAGCACTTGTGGCGTATGGCAGTGATTATTGGTGTGGCGCCAAAAAAGACTTTCGCATCAGCGCTAAAGCCGGCCTTGTCATGGCCTTTCTGTTTTTGTTTATTTAATTAGCAGTCGGGTCATAAGGGCTACTGTGGAACATACTTTAAAGTGTGTGCTAATTATATTTACTGCTATATTCAATGTTTTAAGTTTGAAGGTGATTTTACTAATGTTTTTACCGGGAAAAATGAAAGTGGAGCCCGATGGAGCCTGATATGGGGCTGGGGCCCAAGGTCAGCTGTGAGATAAGGTGCACTGGAGAGGAGTAGTGGATAATCAAGCCTGTAAGGGAGTGCGTTGCGGAGTCTGGGGTCAGGTGGAGGTAGCAATGAAGAGGGATCCTCCATGAAGGCTCAAACAGAGGGAGCCCAAGTAGTGTCACTTGCCTGATACTACCACCTCAGAAACCTCCTCTTCCCATCAAAGGAAAATTACATAGAAAAAACAGTTTTTGAGAGTGATAATATTTAGAAAGAGATTTGGAAAAGAGTGCGATTTACTGGGCCTTGTAAGACTAAGAAGAGATAAAGGAGGGCCCGGAGGATTTGCAGTCTGGGTGTTGCTACTCCCAAGATAATTTTGAAAAAAAAACTATAGGGTCAAATACTGCATTTTATTTTCAACACCCCATTTTTACACAAATTCTCTCCAAAGCCATTACTGTGCCAAGACAACATCCCCAGGAGTTGACCACATTTTTTTTCAAGATGCACAATATGTTCCTCCCATAAGTAAATATTTACCTCCACTTTGCCAAGGCCTGTGTTTTGTCCTGCTTGCTCACATGTTATCTCACTCAGGCTCACTACCCCCATTATTCATTCTCATTCACTTTCCCTTTTACTCAAAATTGCTCACCTGCACTCACTCTTCAACATTCGGTATCACATTCTCACTCACTCAGTCTCACCACTTTTTCCTACTCTGATTACCTCATTCTAACTTACAGTTTCACTTACTCTACGTGACTCCTTCTCACTCACTTTCTCTCACTTTCATCGACATACACTCTTTCACTCATGCTCAGTTACATTCAGGCACTCAATCATTCACACCCACATTTACTTACTCTTCTTTGCAGGACACTTTAATACATATGTGCTATACTATGTTTGAGCAGCTAGCTGGCTGACATGAATAAGAATTATTTATTTATCTCACTTGTAAAGCGCACTCTCACCTAACAGGCATCTTGGCGCTGACAAACAAGAGTGCACAATTTGTGGATAAGAAGGAGCCCTTGTGGTTTTCCGTGAGTCAGATCAGATTCTCTTGAAGAGTTCCTTTGTCTCTGAGCCCTGCTTAACACATGTGTACAGGAGGAGCCCTATATTCATGTCCTCAATGTTTGAGACAAAAAATACTCTGATTTCTGAACGAGAGTAAAAGCGTTAAGGTAACATGTCGTTCCTGCTTATATTTTGCATGCTTTACATAATCCTGCATTCCCTATGAGTATTTGCTTTTCCCAGAATGTTGTTACTTTTTTTCAGGCACTGTATAATTTGAAATGAGTCACATCCAGGTGCTTATAATGGGGCAGAATTGGGTTGTAGGTGAAGACAGTGCGAGTTTCACTCAGTGGGGCAGAAGGGTGTTCGGTGGGGATAGGATGTGGCATTATGGCCAGAGCTACCAAATTTGGAACTGGGGAACCTGGTTCAGCCTTCATGCCTTGTCCATCAGACCACTCCTGAGGGAGCACCCATGATAGACTTTAGAAGGCCCCACTAGACCTTAGAAGCCCTGGTCTCTTAGCACCAGCAGGTGAACCCTACCGGTAGCCAGTTGGGTAAACTTGAAGCCCTGTCCACCACAATTCATACCCAGGTTCACCACCAGTCTTGCGGGCAGGTCTACAAAGCAGCACACCCTAGAGCAGCAGTGGCTTTGTCTCGCAGTAGTTTTCCTGCAATAATAAAAGTCTCCCACACAACCCCCACGGTTTTTGACGCATTCATAGATTGACAAGGACTTGTAATCCTGGGAATGCGGCAAAATCTTGCGCTACCCCAGAGGAGGCATAACTAGGAGAAATATCTTTATTTCTCCTTGCTTTTTCCTCTTTCAAACTGTGCTTTATTCTGCAGCCCACATAGAAAGATGAAAAAGCCTCTCAAGATTGTTTTTGTACAGGAAGGGGCCCCTTCCTGCACAAAAACAATCCTGCATGCAAAGGAGGCACCCTTGCACCATGGGGCAAGTGTGCCTGCGTTGAAGCTAGGCTGTCGAAATGGCGCCAGTGCAGAGGGAAAAGACCGGAATGCACCATATTGGATAAATACGGCACATTCCCGCCCTTTCCCTGTGACGCAGGGCAGCGCAGCAAAGTAACTTGCTGTGCTGCCCTGCGCCACCATTCCCATAAATATGTCCCTAAGCTCACAAATAGTAAATTGACCACACTAATTATCTGTGTAAGAGCATGTATTGATAAACACAATGAGCCACTGACCTTTTTCTTGGACCTTGTTGAGTTGCCAAGCACAGCAGCAGATCTAATCTTAGATGCCTTACTTGCATGCTTAGAGAGACACGGTTTTACTGATGAGTATTTAAAAAGTCATTTGCTTCTACTTGTAACAGATGGTGCTTCCAATATGATAGGTAGGAAATCCGGTGTGGCAACTCTTCTGAAACTGAAATATCCACAGTTGAGTGTATGGCACTGTGCTAACCACAAGCTGGAGCTTGCTGTGGGTGATGTTTGTAAAGAAGTCGCAGGCATTAATCAGCTCAAATTTTTTTTTGATAAACTATATACCACCTACCATGCCTCTCCGAAAAATCAGAGAGAGCTTGGGGAATGTGCTCTGGTAGTAGAAGTAAGACTTCTGGCAATTGTAAAGGTGCTAGATGTACGTTGGGTGTCCTCAAGTGAAAGATCTGTGAGAGCTGTTTGGAATAACTACAAAGGACTTATTAAACATTTCATGGAATCTTCCGAAGACTCAACGAGGAGTGACATTGAGCAGAGGAAATATGCTGGTTTAAACCGTTTATTAACGTCCCTGGTGTTTGTTGAAAATATGGGCATTTTATATGATGCTCTCACAGAATTGGGTGACCTATCCAGAAGGCTGCAGCGGCGTGATATGACCATATATGAGGCCGATCGTTCAATACAGATGCAGATTTTAGTATTTGAATCAATGGCTGATGCACCTGGGCCCTTTGTTTGCTACAACTGCATTAGATGCTGCTGAACGGATGCAGTTTGCTGGTGTAGGACTGCAACAGAACAAAGGCTGTGTTAGCATCAATAGGGCACAGTTCTTTAGGAGCTTAGCAAATAACCTGCGAAAAAGGATGACAATGTCTAATGCATCAAATGTTTCTAGATGCACAACCACAAACAATGATGAAATAGAATACAAAGAGTTAGTACATAGAATGAAACTCCTACAACCAGTTTATTGGGCAGATCCAGTAGACATCTTATACGGTGAGGGAGAATTACAAAACCTTTGTAGCAGGTTGCATGTATTTGAGACCAGGCAGTACATCCTTGGTTTCAGAGAGTACAAACAAAATAAAAATTGCATCTCTGAAAGCCTGAAACCATTAATGCACATTATAAACACCTTTTGTATCTCAACTGCTGAATGTGAACGGGGCTTTAGTGTAATGAATGATGTGCTCACACCACTGCGGAACAGAATATCAATCAATCGTCTGTCTTCTACAATGTTCATAAATATCGTGGGGCCACCTGTCATAGAATTTAAACCTGAATTTTATGTTCAGAAATGGTTAGAAAAAGGGAGGAGAAGTACAGATGAAAGAAACTGCATGGCTCGGAGACAAATGGCTTATGATTCCACTTATAAGCGTATTTGGAATATTCTGTGATTGGAAACATGTCCCACATTGTAAATGAATTAAATATAAACAACATATATATTAAACCTCAAATAAACATGTTTATTGATTCTTTGAATTAAATAACGTTGTAAGCTGTAACTGGTCAGTGAAATGCCAAACGTTCAAAAATTGGTATGTTTTGCTATTTCTAGCCACACCTCCGACTCCGCCCACTAATCCAAACCTTGGGTGAGTCCCGCACCCTGAGTCTCCGCCCACAGTTCCCCTACTTTTTTTTCCCCACTTCGACCACTGCTTACTGCGTTACTTGAGCCATGTCTGAACCCTACAGCGACGGCAACCTAATATGAAAGAAGCAGTGTTTTAAATGAGTAAAAATAAGTGCAGGTACTCATTAAAAAGAGCTAGAGGTGTAGTGAGAGGGCGGGGCTAGGGACGGGGCTAATGGCAAGACATGATGATACATAACGACTTCTATATTAGTTGCAGTACATACCAAAACACATGAGAAATGTGTGTATATAAACAAAGCATTACACAAAATGAGAGAAATGCGATAATATGTTAACATTTCCTTTTTTTGCAATAGTCGCACCTTCTTAATGTCATACTGTTAATTGCTGTTTGGAACAATACTATATATTTTTGAGCACGCGAGTAGGAAGAAACTGAAAATACCCCCACGTCGCACCAAAGCTCTTATGGCACCATGCAAATGAAGCAACTATTCATGACCCTCCACAGAAGATATCTCTTCTCTCTTCCATCAATCTATCCATTCATCCTACCATTTACCTGCTGATGTCCACCATTTACCCTTTACATTCTATCGTCTATTCAGTCTTTCATCAATCAACAGTTTTTCACCATTTCGTTCATCCACCCTTCATATCCAAACCTATCCATCCATCCATCAATCCATCTCCAAACCTATCCATTCATCCTTTCACTCATTCATCTCTTTATCCACCCTTTCCCTCATCCATCAATCCTTTCGCTCATCCATCCATCAACCCTTTCACTCCTTTATTCTATCCACCCTTTCACTCAATCCCTCCTTTCACTCATCCATCATCCACCCTTTCATCCATTCTCCCTTTATTTCATTCATCCATCCAATATTTCACTTATCCACCCATCACCCGCCCTTTTATCCAATCATCCACCCTCTTTCACCCATGCATGCTTTCACTCATTCATCCATCGATTCATCCATCCATCTATACATCCACCCTTGCTCACTCATCCATCCACTCACCCACCAACCCTCCCTTTTACGTTATTCATTAATTTTTGTCGCTGAGCAGACATGTACAAAGTGCCACACATTTTCTTTAAAATACCTCCTGAGAGTGTCTTGATTCTCTCTCTCTTTCTTTCACTTTTTTCTTACAAAATCAGGCATACACACAAGCAGAGCAGACACGCAAAAGACTCAGGTATGATAAAAGACATCTTTTCTCTTCACCTACCATGGCTTTTTTAATTGCCATCAGGGCCGGACTGGCCTTGCCTGATTGCTACTGCCAGGGGACTGACATGATTCCTGTGCTTACACAAATGTACAGGATAGTGTGAATCTGATTGACAGCACAGGGCCTGAATGGACCCTGCTCTGTCAAACACCGCGTGATGGTGAGCACCCGGACATTATTCAAATGAGCCCTGCTGAATAGCTCAGCTGGGGCTCAGATCGGGGCTACAGAAGCAGCGCCTTGGCTGCCAGACACGTTCCACTCCTGCTCATTAGCACTCTCAGCCAATGAGCTAACCTTTTCATGAATACCGGTACTCTCCTCTGCAATAGAGAAGTGCTGGTACTCAGAGTGATAAATAAAAGAAGTGCTGATACTCAGTACCGGTGAGTACCGGCCCATTTAAAGCACTGGAAAGAGGACAATAGAGTACATCAGAACCACCCTAGAAATAGAAAACGGTACTGCAGCGGCATGTAAACTGAACGTAACGACCGCCATATTGTAATATGCAAAGTCCAATAGTTCACCAGGCTCACAACCTGCGCCGGTGGACAACAGAGGCCTAAAATGCGTGACAATGCATTTTAATGCGGTGATACAGACCACCACATTAAAATGCGTTAGTTTCACTAACGCTAGATGCATGGTACTTGACAGGGCTGCTGATGGGAGGTATGAATTTAGGTTTCTATATTTCTCTCTCCCCTAATGTTTCTTTTTCTAGTTTATTGGTGTATCGCCCTCACTGGAAACTCTGGTGCTTTTTTAAACTCCTGGGAAGAGGTTGTTTCTTAAGTGGCCTTAAAATAGTCTAATTGTACTATCTTGGTAGATTTTAATTTTCATGTGGATGTGATGAAGGACAGAGAAGGACAACAATATCTTGAGTCATGCAATGTTCTCAATCTTAATTCCCTGATCTCTTTGTCCACTCACCTAGCCGGACATACTCCGGACTTTATTTTGTCTTAGCTCCCTCTCATGGTCAGCCACCCTTGGAATTGGGCTGGGGTTGCCTCTGTGTGGGCCTTGAGGTGGCAGGAAGCATTGCTCCGAATTCCAAGCCTGGAACAAAAGCATCCGTTCGGAGATTTCAGAGGCACTCACTCAAATTAACGGACGATTTGATTTATTTATTTGTAAAGCGCCTGAATCACCCCCCAAAGGGTATCTCCGCGCTGTAGGATTGCTACCGCCAGCCACAGAAAAGAGACAGATAGATACTAATTCAAACTCCATAGCTGTGGATGCATGGATTAGTAGAGTTACGAATGACCCGGCCCCTATCAAAGCCCGGTCTGCCCTGGGCAGAGGACCCTCAACACTGTGGTTTTCCCTGGAAATTTGAACATATAAAGAGATGCAAGAATTTAGAGTGTCTATGGTGAAGGGATTATGATGCACAAGCCAAAAAAGTGTATAAAATTGCTCTCAAACTCTATCATAAAGCTATTGAAATAGCTCAGAGGAATTATTTTGTTGATGATATCAATTGAGCGAATAGGGCTGCTTGTGAACTTTTTAAAATCACTAAATCCTCCTTGAATCCCAAAGCCCCCAGATCCCAGCATAGCAGTTTCCAATGATCTTTGTAATAAACTGTCAGCTTAATTTGAGGATTTTTTTTTTTTTACAAAATTCACTCTGCTTTGCTTTTGCCAGAGACAATAATCCTGGAAGATTAGCCTTGGAAGTGGCTAGTTGGACTAACAGTATGTGCTCACAATTACCGGTGGCTCGTAATTTGTCCTAATATGGTCCCTTTACTTTGGAACAAACCTCGCTGGCCATTTGTCGTTGCAAATCGGGCTCCCTGGATGATGCATCTCCTCCTGACATCCTTTCGCGGTGGGTAAAGCAATTGCAGCTCTATTCCAGCACGTTTTTAACAGTTCAGTCTCTTCAGCCTGTGTACATGGTAGCTGGAAAAGGACTTAAATGATACCTTTGTAAAAAACAAAATCCTCCATTAACCCGGACGTTTTAGCTAATTTCTGCCTGATATCTCAGGTACCTGCAGCTTCGAAAATTTTGGAAAAACTTATTAATACCCAGTTGACTAACTATTGGAACACTAATTCTCTTTTGCATTACACACAATCAGGTGTCAGTCAAGGCCACAGTACGGAGACAGCTCTCCTTGAGAATACAGAGACCATCAAACTCACGCTGGACAAAGGATCCAGCGCTCTACCTATTTTGTTATATCTGTCCTTGGGGTCTTTAGACAGAATATCAGAATCAAAAATATTGTATCAAGAATATCGAGGAAAAAAATACCATGAAGGTAAGTTTCCATAGGTAAGCAAAGTTTTACAACATATAAATCCACAAACATGAACCTTGACGATAAATATATATATCGTTACGATACACAGATGTTGAGTTAGGAATAGTAAATTTATACTTACCTATGCGCACTTACCTTCTTGATATGTTGGTCCTCTATATTTCTGACATGATATTCTTTCCACACAATATGTTTGTTCCTGATATTCTGTCAGCGATCCGTCTGCAGCGTTTGACACGATCGCTTGTATCTCTCTGAAATTGGACTCTGCGATCGGGCCTAAGGGTGGCTTAAATCCTTTTCTGAGGAGAGAGAGCAATACGTTTGGATGGCTTCCTACAATTCGAGGAAAGAAGTTGACGTTTAGCGTTACCCAGGGATCCTCACTTAGACCTACACTCTTGAGCATTTATCTAGCACAGTTGATAAAGTTGACTGAATCGTTTGACCTAAAGACAATCTTGTATGCTGATTATGTGCAACTCTTCTCACGGTTGTTCCTTTTCCAGTGAGTTCCATTTCCAGTGAAAAAGCTGAAATCCAGCCTCAGTGCTGCCTTGCATGGGCTGAAGGATAACTACATGCTTTGCAATGCGGACAAAAACGAGATTCTCCTGTTTTTTCATATGAAAGGCAATGGTTGCTCAATTACCGTTGTCTCAAAGCTTGCCTCTTCTGCAAGGACTTTAGGGGAAAAAATAGATGACAAACTGTCATTTAAACCACAATTTAATTTGGTTGATGCATCTTGTTTCTCTATTTTGGGATCATTGTGCAAATTTCAGGGTCGTTCGAATACGACATCGCGTAAATCTGGGGTTCATGCGCTACCTACATTTAGATTGGATAATGCCAATGGGCTTTATCTGGCTACGAGATTTGCTGGAAAATAAGCTCCAATTAGTGCAAAATGCAGCAGCCTGTTTGATCCTTGGCATCTAACAAAGAGATTATCTCTCTCATCATTTGAAGCTACACTGGCACCCATTGAAGAAAATAATAATTTTCAAACCCCTCATTATCATCTATAGGGCTTCCCATTATCAAGGCCCATAATATCTAACTTCGCAACTCCAGCACAACATGCCTAGGAGAGACTTGCGCTCCACTTCTGCCATGCTTCTCTCAAATCTCAGATTTGACCATTCAAGATGTGGAGGCCTCTTCTTTTCTGTGTTAGCCGGTACTGCCTGAAATTGGCTTCCTCTTTAGCTGTGCATAAGCAAGCCTTCCGTAAGGCTTTTAAAACTCATCTATATAGTACTGCTGCTCTTCTTACCTTTCTGAGTCTTAGCTCCAGGACACTCTTCTGAGTAGCTGTGCCCTCCACAAATTATATCATTCATACATTCATTAATTCAATCAATCACAGCACAATCAGCGGAAGGAGAGCATTAAAGCTGAAGCGATCAATACTTGGTCCATGCTCCAGCCAAAAATAGAAGTGAAGCCAGCTTGCGATGGGCAATTAGAAGCCAGCAAATAAGAGAGACAATGAAGCCAAAGAATGTTATGCAATGGGCAGGCTGCAGGCCCGTTGCTGTTTACAATATCTCTTGCACGAGAGAGCGTAAGCAGAGCATGTGCTGTTGTGGGCAAGACCTAAAATCCAGCAACAAAACAGAAGCAATAGATCGCAGCAATAAACCAGGGAATGAAATTGCTGCACTGCGTCTTTCTATTGCAATAGCATCCTTCATGTAAGATTCAAATAGGCACCGACAGTACAGGAAAAAACCTTACTACATCTTGTGCTGTGAGCCTCAGGCGTCCTCCTATGGGCTGACCGGCATCTTAGAAAAGGCTGATAATACGGTTTGGCAATGGCTCTTTCCATATCTCCTGGTGTTCATTGATCAAATGAAGAAGCAGCCCAGGTTTGACATACTTCACTACCTGCTGACCCGTGAAGCCTTTGTGCTGCCCTTCCTGTGCTGGATGCAGCTGGTAGAAAACCCATCTGAGTAACCACAGGTGTTGCGACTCCTGACCAATACAAGCCGCAATGACACCCAGTCATGAGTGGAGTATGACGTCCCTCAACATGCTAATAGGCAGTGCATGGAATCCTTCTTCTTCCTCTAAGTGCAGTCACTCTGATAAGCTCTTCGTATTCTGCTCATCACAGATCTCAGCACATTGCAATGGTAAACAATGATATACTGTGGGTTATACCAGTAGCGGCTGGCAGGGAATGGTGGTGGGAGGGCAGGGGTGAGGGGGAGAGAAAAAATAAAAATACTTCTTACCTTTTCCCCAGCTGCCGCCTCTCCTCCATCTTGTTCAGCTTCCTTCTTCCTGCAGTCCCGGCAGCAGGAAGCATCCGGCTCCCGGGATCCCCTGAGCCAATCACAACGTTGCAATGCAGTATTGTGATTGGTCTGAGCGCTGTGGTTGGGCACTCAGGTGGGGACAGGGGGGCTTTGCATGTTCTTCGCCAGGCTGTGTAATGCAGACTGGTGGGGAACATGCTAAGTGCGCAAGAATGTTTGGTGAGCTCAAGAGGGCCGGCCAAACAGTCATGTGCACTTAGGGAGTGTGCAAACCACTCTTCCCCATGTGCCATCAGCCGCTCCCTGCCCTAACCCAGCCCTGCAGCTACAAAAAATTAAATGATAATAACGTTAATATCATTTTAATTTTGCTGCTCCGCTCTGAGAGCAGTGGGGCAACGCCCCTGCGCTATACCATTTCATGTATGTGGCAGCAAAATATACAGAGGCCTGCAGGTGAAATGAGTGGCAAGCTGCTGGGTACCGCTGTTACGGGAGCTACAGGAGGCTCTAAAAAAACGAACAAAATAAAGTTGGAGAAGGAAAAAATTTAAGGGGACCTTTAAAAGAAGAAAATGCAAATAACTAAGGAGTAGCCCACCAACCCTGGCACTGAAGTGCACTCATTTTCAGACAAATGTGCATGTGATAAAAAATGTTTATCAGTCAACGGGCAATTGAGTTAAAAGCTGAAATGGGCTGACCCTTTGTACCATGCCATATCCTGTCCTAGGCAGAAGCATAGTGTGAAAGGTTCTCAGTCCAATGGAAGACCTAAAACCCCTCTGCTTATTCACATGCATATATGCATTTTTCAAATTAATTTATTTGATAAGTGCTTCACAGATAACAAAACCCATTAGACCCTCCTAAGAGGATTTATCGAGGATTATCACTGTGCAAATCTTCTAGCCCCCGAGTTTCTCAAAAACCTAAGGTCATCTGTGGAATTCTATGTGCCAAAATATGTACATACACTTGCTCAGTGTAATACCAAAACACCATCAAACGCCACTTTAATTTAACATAAGCTTTAAAAAATATATATATACCAGGCCTTCTGCCGATCTTGTAGCTTTTCATAATAAAGAGATCCGACCTATGGCATCTGACAACTTTTTCAAATGAACCAATTTGGCCTATATTCTTTATAACCAGGTGGAGCGTTTTATGTAGGCGATATTTGCATTTTCAATTTCCTTATAAGGAAGTAGGGCGCTCCCGTGGTCCCATTCCCCGGAAGTGCTTTTGTGCGCGCTGTTGATGGCGCAGGTGATGATCCTGCAATGCCATCTGCCTGTGTACACGCGCTCAAAGGCCGGGCGTCGATGGCGCCCCCGCTGCAGCTGCGAGGCACAGATATCATTCCAGAGAGGTCACGCAGTCCATCGGCAAATATCTGACGCGTGAATCTCTCTCCGTGGGGGCCTCGTTTCTTCCCGCGCTATCTCGGCTCCGGACAAAGGGCCCCGCTGAATAATGAATCCCCGGGCTCGGCCTGTTCCTATTGTGCGCTGTCGGTAATCATATCTCTCGAGACCTCCCTGGCGAGGCAACAAAGGCCCCTGAAGGACCCGGAGCATCTCCGCCGAGGACGGGAGGGGCAGGGAGCTGCAGGCTGACTCCCAGGCCTTAATGGGAGCCACGAGGCCGCATTTAATTAGAAGGGCAAGTTCTCAGGAGCTGAAGTGTGCCCTGTCAGAGTTTGTATTTGTTGGCGCCTTCACCGCGGCCAGTGTTTTTTTTTTTTTTTGTCGCGCTCAGTTTTATAATTAGACTTTTAATTTCCTGCGCGCTGCCTGCTGCTGATGGGAGATGACGCGGCAATTAATGGAGGTGGGAGGCCTGGGCTTTAGAAGCATCGTCGTTGGAAGGAGGTGGGTGACGAGTTGGGGCAGTGTCAGTTAATGCAGGAGGACCATTCTGGACTCACCAGATCAACAGTTTGGGATGGAGGGCCAGTGGTGTGTCTACATGGGATTTTTAGAGGGGGAAGGCAATGAGCGACATGTCCACCTGCAAAGGGCAATCGTTAAGACGCACACATTTGCTTAAAATGTTGTAATATATATATATATTTTTTTAGTCCTCATCTCACCAATAAGCGTCTGCAGAAGAGGCCGTCGTACCGTACTGTGCGCCCTACAGCCACTGCCTTTGCTTAGGTCAAACCAGACCAGCCCCGTTGATGTTGGCTTTGTGTAATCATAGGTGGGGGGGGGGGGGGCAGGAGGAATTATACCAGCCTCAAGTTCCGGCCCCTAGGCACTAAAGCCAGATGTTCACTTCGCTTTCCCTGCCTCCTCCCTGGTCCAGACGGGCCATAGCAAATGCAGCTTTAAGCCAATCCTCACACCTCAGAGGGCATGGCTCTTTCCACTTCATGCATATCTCTCTCCGGCCTAATAGTATCAGGCATAACAGCAAACCCCTCTGTAACTGCGGTAGGTTTTTTCCAGGCACACTATCATCTCCAAAAATTACCAGAGAGATATTCATCACGATGTTGGATTTTAAAATGCCACATAGGGCATCCCCCACTTCCCTCCAGTAAGCTCTGAGATCAGGGCACTCATAGAAGATGTGTATATCGTTGGCATTCAAAAGGTTACATCTTGGGCACTTGGGGGAAGATAAAGGGGCGAACTTGGCCATTTTGGCAGGTGTAATAGAGTCTGTTAACCACATAGAAGTGGTTCTTCTTTAAGCTGGACGGTTTGATATGTTTATAGAGGAGTTTCAAAGAGGGTTCACAAAGATCAGCTACAATCGACTCAAGGGGGTACTGGTTCCAAACTGCATGTTGCGGAGGAAGTTCTATATCATCAGCTTCCATGAACGTCCCATACCAGATGGAAACTTCTTTCTTTCTACGATGGGCAGTCTGCAAGCGCTGCTCTATTTCCCAATCTCCTCTTATGTCCCCCTTTTCCATTGAACCAAGAGGCCAGCTGCAAGTATTTAAACCTGGAGGAACCACATCCAACCCTAGCCCTTAGTGCCTCACAAGGATGGACCGCCTCCTCTGAGATAAGCTCTGACCAGATGGTAATGCCCGCCCTTTTTAATGGGATGGCGAGACTATCCTTCAGACAGATCGGGGTTCCGGGTGAGTCCCATATGGGTGCAAAGTCTGAAAAGTACCCAATCCCCCATCTACATTTCACCCTGAACCAAATATCCAGGGCGGCCCTAAGTAGCTTCAGACGCACCCGTTTAAAAAACCTTGGTGCCCCAAACTTATACAGAAAGCCCTCCTCTCCACAGCCGCCCTCTGTCATAACCATTTTGCCCAATAGCCTCCCCCAAGATGACTCCTCCGGTTTTACAAGTAACATCCTGATATTTTTAAACTGGAAAGCGAGAGAATCGCAGTCTTAATATGATCGAGGGGCTTGCATGTCTCAGTGACCCCTATGCCGGCAGGAGCTTCGTCTCCCGACAGGGCTGTACACGCTGGACAGGTCAAAGAGGACAAATAGGAGAGACGAGACGAAGCGTGATCCACTGATCCTCCAGGTTGGGGGATGGGCACAAAGCTAACACCCTTTTCTCATACTGCCTTATAAACCAACCAGCTTAACAGGTGGTTAGATAGATAGATAGTCATATTAAGCAAACATTCAGGCTCATATTTCCCCAAACCACCACTTCTTTGCAGCAGCATGGGGTTGGGAATAAGGATGTGTGTAGCAATGTGCAGTGTCTGTATTTTTCCGTGACATTCATCAGCTTTATAGATGGGGTACATGGAAGGGCAGAACAAAGGAAGCTGGGCAAGGCACATCTGTCCCCCCTCTAGAGATGCCACTTGGATTTAAGGTGAGGGTCCAGCTATGCTTTTATACCAGGACGGGTGCAGAGCAGTCAAGGATGCATGAATGCTTGCAGAAACAGGGGCATCGACCACAGACAATGGGTCAGGACCCAAAGTCCTGGGCTGAGATGGCACCCGGTAGGTCCAAGATGACACAGGCATTTGCATTTGTGAACTGTCTCTAGAGGAACAGGACCTTATAGCCATAAAGACTTCTTTAATTCTGGCTTCTACACCTGTAGGTTGTGCACAGGCTTCTCCGGATGAAAGGATTAGACTGGACCTTGACAGAGCATGCCCTGGGCAGATATCTGTCTGGGTTGTCACAGTGTAGCTGTAGTAGGTCTAATGTTTGGAAAGGAGCCAGTATTTATCCTTGTTTGGCGGCACAAACTCAAGGATCTCTTTCTGACCTCTTTAAAAGTTGACAGATTTCACACTTTATTAACAGCCGTTACTTGAGGGTCTACAGAACTGTTATAAGGCACGGGCAAAGTGGGCAATTATATGGAAGAGTGTTTATGTCCGACGTCCAGTTCTTTATCTCAAGCTCTTTATTTCTGTCTACATCCGCCCCCGGCTCTGACTCTGTCTCTATCTATCCCGACTTCACCTCTCCTCACTTTACTTACACCTCTCCTTCTCTACCTCCTTTATTTCCTGCCTTAGCCTCTCCTTATCTTTTTCACCCCTCTTTAACTCTTTTCTTAATTATGCCTACCTTCCTCTAACATTCTCACACCTCCCTGCCTACTTTGCCTCACCCTCTCTGCCTCTCTTCTCTCTTTCCGTATCACCTTCCTCTACGTTTCCTTGCTCCCTACCTCTCTATCTTGTTTTATCTCAGCTCTCTCCACCTCACCAATCACTAAATTCACACCCATTCTCTGTACCAAATTTTCTTTCGACCTCTATGTCTGATTACCTCTGCCACCCTCTACCTCTCTTTCACTGCCTCATATAGCATTCTTTGTCATGCCGCACATCTTACTTCACCTTAACTCTACCACCTCACCTCTATCCCGGTCTCTCCTTTGATCCATCTCTGCATCTCTATGTTCATACCTAGCTCAAGCTATCTTTGCTCTCTTGTGGAAATTTAGCGTGCAAACTGAACATTATCTGCGCCATCTTGCCTCTCCCCAGCGCCACGCATAGCAAATGCACGGCCGCCATTTTAGGCACCCCACTCTCTCTCCCCGCTCACTCTCGATCGCCAGCGCTTTCCCCCGGCGCTGCGAGCATCCCCCGCGCGCCGGCCACCCCCGCTCTCTCATACAGGCCATAAACCCTCTCCTTCTGCGCGACCCTGCTACGGAACCACTTCCGACCGACAACCCATACATGGTCATGCCTCTCCTTTGATAACCCCCCTTCCTCTGCGCCCCATTGTCCGAACTGGTCCCAGGCCATCACCTAGCCCTGCGGATGCAGTTTATTGCCCCTACTGTAAGGGAAACACCCCACATCAAAGGGATTACAGTAGAATCAAAGCCCCTACCCCCTGAGACCCGGCCGGTTGCACACACCCCCGGGAATTAGCGGAATTCCCTGCTGCGCGATAGCCATCTCCCACTGCGGGTAGGGTGGGAACCTCTACTGTAACCATGTGTGGGATCGGATCTGAGCCGGGGCTTCAGGGGATATTTCCCCGCACATCAAGGGAATCTCAAGAATGTACTATGTATAATAAAGCAATAAACCAGTGTATAAGAGACCAGGTCTCAGAGATGCAGTTAGAGCACCTCGTGACGATACCTTGCTGTCTGATCTGATGTGTTCTGCTCCGACGGAATAAAACCTTGTTTCCTGCCTTCCAGTCTCCAGCGCCTGCCTCTTTTATTGGTAAATTATCGAGTGGTATGAGAGGCGATTACCGCCGGGCAAATACTTGAAAGGATACCGACTGAAACTGCCGCTACCATTTAACAATTGGCGTCCCAAACGTGGGGCCCATCAGCGACACGTGGATCCAGTGGGAGAGGTCCCGACAACAGAGTGAACGACTGCAACGATCGGGAGAGCTCCTGCCCAATAGACCCTCGTCTGGCAGCCGATCAACCGAACTTCACTGGTTCCGAGCAGACCTCTCTCGAGTGATCTACGGTCCTGACTGGGAACCATCAGGAGTGCCGCGGCAAATACGGAGAGTAGAGGACGATCGGGCGCTGGAGGCGGAAGACGAGAAACTGTCCACGCGGTCCGGGTAAGGTCGTGATACACGACAAATTGAGAAATAATTGCTTGATTGTTTAATGCTCTGGAAATACTAGTATTGCTCATTGATTGTGCTCATTGATTGTTCTCTTTGAGATATTCGCTGTCTACAAACGGGGAGGAGTAGAAATACTCTCTCTCTCTCCCTTTGCAGATAGTGAAGGGTAGGTAACGCAGACTTTTGTCCCCGTTGAAACCCGTCGTGCCTATCTTTATCTCCCCATTGATTGATTGTCCGAACATTGATTGTTTTGAAGAATAGTGCTTTTTGAGATATTCTCTGTTTGCAAATAACGTAGAATAGGAATATTCTGTCTAGTCTTTGCAAATAGTGAAGGGTAGGTAACGCAGACTTTTGTCCCCGTTGAAACCCGTCGTGCCTATCTTTATCTCCCCATTGATTGATTGATTGATTGTCCGAACACTAGTTGTTCGATATTGGTTCTTTGGAGGTATTCTCTGCTTACAAATAACGAAGAATAGAGATATTCTGTCTAGTCTTTGCAAGCAGTGAAAAGATAGGTAGTGCTGACTTTTGTCCCCGTTGAAACCCGTCATGCCTATCTTCTCCCCACTGATCGGTAGTTGGTTCTGCCCGGACCGCTTATTAGAGGTGAACCATCCGGCTCCACTGGAAGGCACCCCTAATAAGGACATGTTCACTAAATATGGACTAGTCGCCGTAGCCTATAGCAAGCTGTGGCATAGATATACCAAGAAGGACCCCGAAAGTCAGTGGCCACTGATGGGATCCTTCGACGACCATAAGATAGAAGCGCTAGAAATAGCTCTGCGTAGCAATAAGACGACGCCTACTATGCTTGACAGTATCGGCATGTGGCGCAAAGAAGCAACGCAACGGAAAAAGAGGGAAGAAGTAAAAGCAGAAAAGGAATTACGAAAGGCAGCTCACCTTGCCGCTAGAAAGTTAGAAGAAGACATAAAAGAGAGAAGGGAAACTAAACTAAGACAGGAACCCGAAACCTCAGGCCAGTACGCTGTTAGGACCCCTTCTTTGCTCTACCCTGAGTTGTCCTCCAAGCAGCGAACGAATGACGAGTTACTGTTAGGTCCTCCGATCATTTACATGCCCCCTCCGTATGCACCCTCCCAATCAATAGTACAACACCCACAACCCCCGAACACGAGCGAAAGCAGTACAAGGGCCTCGGCCCTCACGGCCTCCGCGCCGGCTGAGCCTCTTGTGCCGAACCCAACGTCAACCACAACGCCAGTCGACCATGAGATAGGAAAGAAAGAGTCCACCAGAATGAATCGACTAACTAAGAATGAACGAGCAGGAATTGACAAGATAGTAGGGACGCTGGTGGAACGAAAAGAAAGTGAGGAGTATATAACAGACCTGTATAACTCGTATGCCGACAGCCGCAGACGACACTTCGTCGTACGGCTCTGTTATCACGCCCTGAATGCATATGAGGATAGGTACCACGATAAAGGTCCCGAAGGCTTAGCGGCCCTATATAGGAAGGTAGACATTGGGGAAGAAAGAGAGGGCGATGTAACGAACCTCTTCACTCGTACACTCGAGGTCTACCGACACCTTAAAGAACATGGACAGACCACCAAAACAGAAACCCCCATAGCAATTAATCCCCAGGGAGGAAGGGCCGATGCCATGATGCCCATTAAAGAGGCTGCCCCCTACTGGGTCCCCCCACGGGGTCAGGGAACACACGACGACATCAACAACCCAGATGCGAAGGGAAGGGTTGTATATAACTGGGTCTATCAGCCGTGGGACCGGCAAGATATTTTGACTTTTAGAAAGACTCTACCCGACTTAAGAAAGAACCCGACTGCCTTCTACACGGAATTGGGTACAGCCTTAGGCTCAACGATAATGACGTTAGCAGATATCGACTTGTTCTTTGGGCTATGTCTGCCGGCTGATGTGTGGAAACAAATCCGGAAAGTTGACCACGCTGAGCCGTTCGGATATACCTGGGTACAACTCGATACCATAGATAAACAGCGAGAGCCAGGACAGAAACCCCCGAAAGCCATCTTAGAGCTCCCAGACAAGATTGTACAAAAGCTGAAGACTCTAATCCCAGAAAGAAAGGTAGATTGGTCGATAGTGACGGCTTGCCGTCAGAAACCCCAGGAAGATGTGTCTGAATACTTCTCCCGATTCGAGACTGTGTTTTCCGATTACAGTGGCCAAGACATGACCACCGCAACCGGACACCACCTCTTTGTCCAGAATTATGTAAAGGGTCTGTCACAGGAAGTTTCCCAGAAGCTACAGACCAGCGAGAGTAGTTGGGCAGCCTCCAAACCCGCAGCGATTCTCCAGATGGCCCAATACTACGAAAATCAGAAAAACGAGAACGATAGGGCATCAGAGAAGAAGAAAAAGGAACTGAAGGAGAGAGTAATGATAGCACAGTTGCAAGGGGTGACCATAGGAAGGGAACCCCCGAAAGAGAATTACCAACCAACCGCCCCTAGAAAGCTACCCCCTAGAGACCATACACCTGCACCCTACAACGGACGGAGAGACTTGGATGGGAATCAATGCGCGTTCTGTAGAGGGTTCGGACACTGGAAATCCCAGTGCCCGGTCCTTCTGGAAATGAACAAGAATAGGGACCCCAGAGACACAACATATGACCCCAGAAACAGAGGACAGGGACGAGGGCACACGAACAACACCATCAACGACAGGCCAGGCAGACCAAACACCTTTGATCGCCCCCGACAAAACCAGTATCAGCAGTCCGACTACGAAAGCACCCATGACTTCGCATAGGACCGCCAGGGACAAGGGAGGGATCCAGTCGAACTCCGTGTTGACCAGCAAGGTCCTTACGTTACCGCTAAGGTCTTGGGCACAAAATCTCCATTCCTGGTAGACACTGGGGCGACACGTAGTGCGTTATCTAAACGACTGATTCCTAGGGCACCCTTGTCTGGCTCACACGTAACCTCAATAGGCTTTGACGGAACGCCCTCCACTAACCCCTTATCAACACCAATCTCCTTCGACTTAGAAGATAACACCACTGACACGACCTTTCTGCTCTCCTCCAACACCCCCGATGCTATTATGGGACTTGATTTGCTAAAGCATTTTCGAGCCACCATCAGATGCTCCCCAGACGGAGTTCGAGTCATCCTACACGATAACCCAGATCTGTCCAGACCCTGTCACACACGGCGTATGCTCTCTATAACCGATGCTGATATGTCCCTACTCGACACATTACCTTCACATCTATGGGCTAAAACCGACTCAGATGTAGGGCGCATGGTGATCGACCCGGTACACATAACCGTCCGACCGGACGCAGTGCTCCCGAAGCTTCCACAGTATCGGATATCACCCGAAGGCGAGAAGGCATTGGTGGAAATCATCGAGTCCCTGGTCGAGGCAGGAGTGGTGGAAGAAGTAGTCAGTAATGTTTGCAACAGTCCTATCCTACCCATTGTAAAGAAGCAAGGCGAGGGGGATGAGAAAGCCTACCGTTTCATTGTTGACTTGCGAGAGGTTAACAAAGTAGTCATACCCCAGTACCCCGTAGTCTCAGACATCACCACCATCCTCACCCTGATTCCATCCACTGCCACCATCTTTACTGTTATTGACCTCAAGAACGCATTCTTTTCCATCCCCATCCACCCAGACAGCCGCTACCTGTTCGGCTTCACTTTAAAAGCCCGTTCGTACAGATTCTGCAGGGCACCCCAAGGCTACACTGAGAGTCCCAGTATTTACAGCCAAGCCCTCAAGAGGCAACTGGATGCAGTCCAACTACCCGATGGAGTGGTGTTGATACAGTACGTTGATGACATTCTTTTGGCGGCCGACACCACTCCTCTCGCCATCACAGCCACCATTCACCTCCTCCGCTTCCTTGCGGAGAACGGTCACAAGGTCTCCAGAAAGAAATTGCAATTCTGCCAGCCCCAGGTAACTTATCTAGGCCACCTACTATCCAAAGACGGGAGGAAACTTACCCCTGACCGAATTCAAACCATCCTAGAAACCCCTGTTCCCAAAACTCAGAAGCAAGTACGATCCCTAGTGGGCCTCACCTCCTTTTGTCGACAGTGGTTGCCAAACTTCAGTCTTACCATAAAGCCTCTGCTTTCCCTGCTGGCTAAGGATGTCCCCTTCCCCCTCCCCTGGACACCTGAATGTCAATCCTCCTTCAAAGAATTACGAGACGCCCTCTGCTCGGCCCCAGTCCTAGGAACCCCAGACTACACTAAACCTTTCTCCCTCTACACCCACGAAAGGGAGGGATGTGCGTTGTCTGTCCTAACCCAGTCCATAGGCCCTAAGCAACGCCCTTGTGCCTACTTCTCTGCCACTCTTGACCCCGTAGCCAGAGCTTTGCCCGCCTGCCTTCGAGCAGTAGCCGCCGCTGCTGTCTCTATCCGGCAAAGTGAGGGGATCGTGCTCTCGAACCCCCTCACAGTATTGGTACCCCATGCTGTTGATACCCTCCTGAACCAAACCAAGACTCAACACCTGACTAGCGCACGACTGACTGGGTATGAACTGACTCTGCTTGCGCCCCATATCACATTGAAACGATGCACCACTCTGAATCCAGCTACTCTACTACCTCTCCCTGACGCTGACCCCAATGCATCCCCTATACATGATTGCGTGACCCTCACCGACGAACAAACCAAGAGTAGGGTTGACCTCCGGGATACTGCCTTCCCGGACCCTGACGGAGAACTGTGGGTGGATGGCTCATGCATCAAGCTCCCTGATGGCACCACCTCAGCTGCCTATGCAGTCACCACAGCTCGAACAGTTGTTGAGACAGCCCGCATCACACAGCGATCCGCACAGGCGGCTGAACTAATTGCCCTCACACGAGCCTGCATCCTGGCAGCAGGGACAACCGCAAACATTTACACAGACAGTCAGTATGCCTTTGGGGTAGTTCACCACTTCGGGCTCTTATGGAAAGAGAGGGGATTCTTGACTTCTCATGGCACACCCATCCTGCATGGAGATCTAGTCTCTGCCCTGACCGAAGCAGTCCTCCTCCCCACACGGATAGCTGTGATCAAATGCCAGGCACACAAGAAGGTGACAGACATTATAGGTCAGGGAAATGCACTAGCTGACATTACTGCCCGAACCACAGCCGAGAATAGGTCCACGACCCGCATGTACGTGACCAGGTCACAAACTGAGAAATGGAAGGATGCTAGGGAAACGATTAGGGATATCCAACTAGCCAGCACACCACACGAATTAACTGAATGGGCCCGGGTGGGATTGAAGGACGATGACGGTTGTTGGCGAACTAAAGACTCGAACAAATGGTTACTACCCGACTCATACTTGATCCCCATGCTGACCATGGCACACTCCCCCGCACACATAGGGTCTGCCCCCATGATCGAACTCATCTCCAAAGTCTGGCACAACGACAGAATACCAGACTCAGCCAAACGTCTGGTCCAACAATGCCTAGTATGCCTCCAACACAACCCTGGGAAAGGAACTGCTGTACCCCGGGGAGGGTTTGGGGTCCCCAATCACCCCTTTGAAGTCCTACAAATGGACTATGTCCAGCTAGAAAGGTGCCAAGGTTTAAAGTATGTGCTTGTCGTTGTGTGTGCCTTCAGCAAGTGGGTGGAAGCCTACCCGACCCATGACAACACCGCTATGACTACTGCAAAAGTACTGCTGAAGGAATTCTTCCCCCGATACGGCCTTTGTCGAATTTTGTGGAGCGACAATGGCCCCCACTTCGTAGCCGAAGTTATCCAACTCATCTTAAAAGGGTTGGGTGTAAAACAGAAGTTCCATGCGGTCTTCCATCCCCAATCTGCAGGCCTGGTTGAGCGACACAATGCCACATTGAAGCTTAAGATAGCAAAAATAGTCGCCACCACAGGACTAAGATGGCCAGACGCTCTCCCACTAGCATTGCTATCAATGCGTTCCACCCCCACCAAACACCACTTAACCCCCTACGAGGTCGTCTTTGGGCGGCCCATGAACCTTTGGACTGCACCAAAACCATCATCCATCCACGACGTCCCGGACGTCCTCATGTCTGACTATTTGTATAACCTAACTAAGACATTGTCTGTTATCCATCAGCAGGTGCTGCACGCCATTCCCGATGTTTCCAGGGGCCCGGGACACGACATCCAACCCGGTGACTTCATCTTAGTGCGTAACTTCCAGCGCACCAAGAGTTTGGAGCCCCGGTGGACGGGCCCCCTGCAAGTCCTGATCACCACCCGAACAGCTCTTCGAGTGGAGGGGAAACGCAATTGGCTGCATGCACACCACTGCAAGAAGGTATCACCGACCCTGACAACCACGGACAACATCACCGCCCAAGAGGAACTTCTGGACAAAGACCGACCATCCCTGAGCCGCTGCCCGGATACAGAGACACTTGAGTTGATTGAATATCCCGATCCCACTGTGCCATCCAAAGAAGGGTATAACTTGCGACGAAAGGAGAGAACTTCGGCTAAGCAGACCACAGGCTAAGTGGAAATCTCAGAACGGTAGCCTAGGCACCTCAAAGGCCACCAGGAGAGAAACTAAAACAAAGTCTGTGGTTCTGCCCGCTACCGAGTCTCTTGAAGGTGATGGAAGCGCCCGACATGAAGATGATGGAAGCAACCGGACGTCCAAAGATCCACTTCAAAAACCCAAAGACTGACCGAATGCACAGCTTTAAGACAATAGCACTTTTCATTTCCCTTCTCTTTTGCCTTCTCCTCGTGGTCACCTTCTGGATCGTGGAGGAGAGCACACCCGCTCATAAGACATTGCTGACTACCGTTCAACCTACCACCACGAAAGAACACCATCTGATCTCACTTTCACCCCAACTCCGAGAAAGGCGTAAGGAGTTCTGGAATAACTCTTTTGTGCAGTTACTCCACCAACACAATCTTGCCACCAACGCCACTAACTGCTGGATCTGTGGATTGCTGCCCCATGCCACTGGGCACTCAATCCCCTTCATCCCTTCACCTTTTTCCGTCCATGGTTCCTGCCTCGCCTGGCTGATCCTCCTGCAGGAGAGCTACAAGGACAATGCCACTTCCGGCAGAACCATGTCACACTTCTACCATGGGTTCTGGCTGAACAAAACTGGTAGAACCTCCGCCCTCTTCTGCCCTCTGAGATCGAACACTTCCTTTCACATGGACATCCCCGCCAAAGAACGAATTGAAATGCAAGTGTTCAACAATCCAGCCAGACCCACCTTCTCTTACCTCCGAAAACGGACAGCCGCCACCCTAACAGTGGCCCTGTCCGTCATCAACATCACTGGATCTGTATGCCTCGAAGGCCTGGGGGCACAGCTGGTGGGCCACAGCTCCTGCCTCATCACCCGAACATTGGACTCAGTTGACCCACCTTCCTTTGTTGCCTCCCCGAATATGTACTTCGTGTGTGGTACTAAGGCCTACACCTGGCTCCCGAAAGGTTGGGGAGGCACCTGCTACATCGCCTTTGTCCTTCCTCCGACGTATGTGGCTCCAGCAAACCATCACCGACAGAAACGTGCCAAAGACATTGTACAAACCGACTCCACCAGAGCACAGTTCATGGACGCAGTAAAGGGTCTTGTTCCGCTCTGGGGTCCGATGGCAAACAGCCGTGCCATCCGCCACTTAACCCAGGCAGTCGAAACAGCAATGAACATTACAGCTGGCGCCCTCGCCAACAACACCGCTGAGCTTCAAGCCGTCCGCCTGGTGGCTCTCCAGAACCGCCTTGTTCTAGATGTGGTTCTGGCTGACCGCGGAGGAGCATGCCGCATCATTGGGTCCAGCTGTTGTACCTACGTACCGGATAACTCACCCTCAGTCTACAAAGCAATTGAACACCTCCACAGACTGTCCACAGAGGTCCATCAAGAACAAGAAGAATGGTCACTGGGGAGTTGGTTTTGGGACGCTATTAAAGGTTGGGGATGGAGACTGTTTTCATTTATCCTCATACCAATCATGATACTATGTGGATGTTGCTTGGGGATTCAGTGTCTGCCACCTTTATGTTCGTTTTTTATGAACTGCATCTGCCCTAAGACTTTGGACTTTGAAACTGAGCGGATGAAAGCTCTGAATGAGGTGGAGGTACGGGGTATTATGGGGATAGATCCAAACTAGGCAAGCTGGCGAGACATGTTAAAAGGGAGGACTGTGGAAATTTAGCGTGCAAACTGAACATTATCTGCGCCATCTTGCCTCTCCCCAGCGCCACGCATAGCAAATGCACGGCCGCCATTTTAGGCACCCCACTCTCTCTCCCCGCTCACTCTCGATCGCCAGCGCTTTCCCCCGGCGCTGCGAGCATCCCCCGCGCGCCGGCCACCCCCGCTCTCTCATACAGGCCATAAACCCTCTCCTTCTGCGCGACCCTGCTACGGAACCACTTCCGACCGACAACCCATACATGGTCATGCCTCTCCTTTGATAACCCCCCTTCCTCTGCGCCCCATTGTCCGAATTGGTCCCAGGCCATCACCTAGCCCTGCGGATGCAGTTTATTGCCCCTACTGTAAGGGAAACACCCCACATCAAAGGGATTACAGTAGAATCAAAGCCCCTACCCCCTGAGACCCGGCCGGTTGCACACACCCCCGGGAATTAGCGGAATTCCCTGCTGCGCGATAGCCATCTCCCACTGCGGGTAGGGTGGGAACCTCTACTGTAACCATGTGTGGGATCGGATCTGAGCCGGGGCTTCAGGGGATATTTCCCCGCACATCAAGGGAATCTCAAGAATGTACTATGTATAATAAAGCAATAAACCAGTGTATAAGAGACCAGGTCTCAGAGATGCAGTTAGAGCACCTCGTGACGATACCTTGCTGTCTGATCTGATGTGTTCTGCTCCGACGGAATAAAACCTTGTTTCCTGCCTTCCAGTCTCCAGCGCCTGCCTCTTTTATTGGTAAATTATCGAGTGGTATGAGAGGCGATTACCGCCGGGCAAATACTTGAAAGGATACCGACTGAAACTGCCGCTACCATTTAACACTCTGTACATCATCACTGTCTACTTCACCTCTCAAGACACTTCTACCACAACTCTCTGTATCTGCCTATAATGACCTCAACTTTCTGTACCATTGTTTGTGCTTACCAATACAGCTCTGCCACTTTATCCCCTCTCTGCACCTCAACCCTCTGCACATGACCACTGTCTTTGCAGCTCACTGCTTTGTCCATCTCACCTTCCTGTATCTCAGTTAACGCTATATCAGCTTCAACTCTATTTAATCTCTCTACCCCCTTCCATGTCTCTATATTGTACCTTTCTCTCCACTTTCCCTACCTCACCACTATCCATGTCACCTCTCATTTCTCTTGTTCTCTTTTGTCAGTACCTCGTCTATAGCTATCTGAGATCTCTTACTCACTCACTATTTAACCTATCAATCTGCATAACCATTTATTCCCTACCGCACCTCACCTCTCCATATCCCCTCTCTCTTTCTACCTTGGTTCACTCTACCTTAACCAACTACCTGTCTCCTTTCACCCTACCCCTGTTCCACTGCATGTACCCTCTTTTTCTCTAATTACCTCCTGCTCTCTCTTCCCTCTCTGTATCTCCTTCTCTCTTTGAAATACTCTCCCTTCACCAACTCTCACCCTGCTGCTCTCACTTTCCACAACTCTTTACCTCACCTCTCGGTGTCCACCTGTTTTTTAACTCTATTTCTCTGTATCACTGTATCAACCTCACATCTCTCTCTACTGCAGCTCCTTTCTTTGTACACCCCATCTGTTTCTACTCATCACTCCTCTCTACCTTTCTGTCTGTGCTTCTACTCTATTCACTTGACCTGCGTTTTAATACCCCTCTTCCCCTTATGTGCTTTTCTCTACCTCACCACACTCTCTCTCTACCTTGTCTCTTTCTACACCTCTCTCTCTACTGTATCCCTCTGTCTATCTCTACCTCCTGACTGCCCCACTCTGTGTACCCTACTCATCCCTCTCTATGTACTTGTGCTTTTCCCTATCTCTAGCACACTGTACATCACTCTAAACCTTGCCAATCTCTGTGCCTCTCTTTCTCAAACTTCCTTCTCATCTTTCTACCTCTCTCTATCTTTCTTTCTTGCTACCTCACTTTCTCTCTTTACGTTCAAGTCTTTCCCTATCTCTTTACCTCATCTTTACCCTTTGTGCACATGGAATATGGAAAATAGTTCACTGTTCCCATCTCTTCTCATATTTCAGAGGAAATCATGAAATAAGGAAAATATTTCACAGTTCGCTTGGAAATATGGGTTTCATCACCATTAAGATTCAAATGATTATTTTTTTAATCTATTTGTGCTAGAAAAACCTTTGTTGTGGAATTTACATATTATGTAAGTTCTTTGGCAAATGCTGTAAATCTGCAATTATGCGGTAAATGCTGCAGCCACAGTATCACATACATCTACTGGCCCTCACCACTGTTCATAGTTTTAGCATTCATTTATTTATAAAAGGTAAACTACACCATAGTATTCTAATTACAGCCAGTGTGCATTGCTGTGGGCATCTTGAAGGAAACTGTTTTTTCAAGCTAAATCCTATAAAATAAACAGGATATTAAAATACAAAACAGGTAAAATATGTAATTTGGTCCAATATTTCCATCTTTAGGTGTAGAGGAGCTCCTTTATTTAGAGCCCTCTACAACTCCACTTACACTCTGAATCTGCTCACCTCAAATGTCTGTTTTTCTACCACAGTTTTTAAGCATAGGATTAGCACAGTGCCATCGACACTGCACTAGAAAGTGACAAAGCCTTTTGCAATTTTTACAGCAACCTCTTTAAGCATTGGATTAACTAGTGCCATCCGTGCTGAGCTTAAAAATGACAAAAGCCTTTTATCACTCCAGGCACAGTATTACAGCTTTGGATTGGTAAAATACCATCCAAGCCAGCCTGGAATCAATAAAAGCAACCCCAGACACATGTTTTGCTTTAATTAGAGCTCATCAGAGAGGTATAGCTTTGCTCAAACACAAAGGAGCACCCAGTATATGTCCAGAAAATACCTTTACAGGCTTAGAGTGGTAAAAGGCTTTTATCATTTTTCAGCTCGGCGTGGATGGCACGAGCTAAACCTATGCTTGAAGTCTTTGCTGTAAAAATGGCAAAAGGCTTTGTCACTTTCTACCTCTGCATGGAGGACAATTTGCTAATCCTAAACTTAACAAGCATTGGCATAGCCAATAGGTCTCGCCTTTGGGACCTTATAAGTGTTTAGCCATGCAACAGTTGCATAACTAAATACTTATAAGGTCCCAAAAGCGAGACCTATTGGCTATGCAAAGCGGGCGTGCGGGCTCACGATCAAACCTCAAAGCGGCCGTGCGGCCGCTAAAGTGAAAGTAATTGCGGTAAAGCGCGGCGCGCGCGCCCGCGCACATGCACTGTAGCTCTAGGCTGGCCTGGTAGCACTTTTTGGAGCCCTCTCAATAAGTCTCGCCAGACCAGCGCATGCGCTGGGTCAGGTGAGACCTAAAAATGAAATTTAAAAAAGAAAGAAGTAGCCCAAACAGATGGACTCACCAAAAAACAAAAATATATTTCCACTACAACGTTTCGTCTTCCTCAGGTAGTATAGGATTGTTTGCTCAGATCTAATCCTTACATTTTAAAATATTCTTATTTTGACCCTATTAGGTGATTTTAATTTACACATAGACAACTCAGATGACACTTATGTATCATTTGCACCAGCATATATTTCAGATG
This sequence comes from Triturus cristatus, assembly GCF_964204655.1. NCBI lineage: Eukaryota > Metazoa > Chordata > Amphibia > Caudata > Salamandridae > Triturus > Triturus cristatus. The sequence continues at coordinate 1,150,372,870 of NC_140582.1, forward strand.
TTATCAGTAATATAATGTGTGAGCTCACAGGCTGTCCCTCACAGTGATGCAGGTTATACTTGCGTATAACTGGAGAATTTCCCTGGTTTTATGGTTTATTAACACTAGTGTTTTTCAGTGAATTTTTACGTTTTTTTCTGCAGCCCCCCAACAACATTAGAAAAAAACAACAAAAATATTAAGTCTCCAGGGTCATTAAAACCATGACACTTGCAAACATACAATATTTTTTTCAAGCTCTTCCCATGCTGGAGCTTTTGCTGTACAGCTGGGAGTGCAGCCTTCCCTGGGGGCTGGATTCATGGATGTGTTTTATGTGGCCTGAAGATGTATTAAAAAGAAACAAGGCTCTTCTGTGGTTGTTTTTATCATTACATTTGTGGAATGAAAACTGTTAAAGTAAAGACTGAGACATGTGTTAAAAATGATTTCTCTGACTTCATTTTCCCATTTTCAGCCACACAATGTAATAATAAAACTATGTAAAAACAAAAAATCACAAATGTGTATTTTAATAAAACTTATAGGTGATTTTAATAGAAATATGGTAGATCTGCTTTATATATAGAGGGATGGGTGCCGAAGGGAAGGGAAGAGGAGGAGGATGGTAAAGGGGAAGGGGTAAGAGGGTTTGGATGCAGGGCAGTGTTGTACGCTTAAAACAAAAAATTTTCACTGACATCTTCACCTAGCTGTGACGTCACTTTAACCTCAGACTGTGTTAAGCATTTGTGGTGGAAGTGTTTTGACCAGCACTAGCAAACATTTAGATACAAAATAAAGAAGCTGCATTGAGAAGGCGCAACACATTTGTTTGCTCACTAGGTGGCAGTCTCCTAATTGTCCAGTTCACTAATTCTTTCTGTATCGTTAAACAAAACAGAATTTGAATTTAAGGGAGGGAAAAGATCAATTTGTCTGTTGTAGTTTGTAGCTTTCACCGCTAACTATGTAACTCACAAAAACATAACGTATTTGTGAGTTATGTAGACTTGGCTACAAGTGTGGTTACAATGTCCAAAAGGCTTGAACTATCCACCACATAATTAACAGTTGACTTACAATAAGAAGGTCAGTTAGACCACTGTGCAAACGTTTGGGACCAAAGTTTCTGGACTTTTTATCTGTTGTGCATATTTTGAACCTTGCTTTTGGAGTATAGGTTTTTTTGGGGGGGGAGAATACTCAGCGTAAGACAACTGTACCACTGTGATTCCTCAGCAGTCAGATTTTCCCTTCTGTGCTCCTAAAATTATTTTTGAATTCTATTTACTACCATGCAAAAATGTACATAGTGTTCCATACCTCCTCGTCAGCCTTCCTCAAAGAGGTTTGTGAGTAAATCTTTCTACATGTGTAAATTCACAATTTGAGAATACCAAAAATGTCCGACTGTAATGCAATTGGTGCTCATGTAAAGCGCTCTGATACTTTTGGGTCGAGTTTGTGCTTTATAAAACTGCATTCTAAAAAAAAAGAAATGGACTCAACCCTTTTACTGTGGGATATGCACCATATCTACCAGCAGATTTCTAAATCAGGAGGTAATGCTCATCAGAAATAGTTTAATTTCCTGATTTAAATCATGACTCGGAGACAGCTGCAACACTTACACCATGAGAGTTTGAGTTGGGCGGTATCTGAATGCAATAATAGCACCTGGGAAATTCTGAATACCCTGCAGTGGCTTAACGAAACCTGAGGGGGGCCCCATGCACAGTACATGGAGGGGCTCCCCTCCTGACTCAATTAAGAGCTCTCAGGCCAGGGTACTGTACTGAGGGGGCCCCTGGGAGCTCAGCGCCCCCCAGGAGCTGTGGGGCCTTTGTTATGCCACTGATACTCTTCCCTGGAGGGCATTTTGTTCCCGCAGCAGTCTTACATCCCCATTATAGGATCTGTAGGTTAGTGTAGGGTCATGCTGGACACGTTCTAGTGTCTCAGCAGGCACTTGTATGCCAGCCACTCCCTCGAGGGCTGGATACACTTGCCCCCCACACCCATCCACCACAGGTGTCACCAGTCATATGACCCTGCCAATAAAAGGGCCCGGGTGCAAGTGCTCGTGACCAGTTAACAAACCATACTCCCTGTGTCTGTGTCACTCCTTTAGTAGCATGTGGGCCCAGGGCCCACAACACAACATTGGCAACGAGGATGCAGAGCTCCCACGCTGTGCTGCACGTGGCCATCTCAGCCGTACATGAGGAGGAAATAGGCATCGACACTGCCGCTATCGCCTGCCTAGGGGAAAAGGCAATGGTGCACCACACTGAGGGCATAGCCCAGCAAAGAGTCCATAACCTACCCCAACATGCCACCGTCTGCCCGGGCGTGAGGTGGAGAAAGGAGCAGCACTCTCCCAAGAAAGTGAGATCTGCCTGCTTACCTTCGGCAAGGCACTGAGGTAAGCCATGACTGTGTGTCCGCAAATGGAGAGCCTGCAGAGTCGTCTGTGAGGTCCCGGCAATCACACAGCTGATGCACAGAGCCTGAGGCGATCACTGCTGCAAGGAGGGAGTGCCCCGTCACTGCTCAGGAAGCGGCGAAGAAGCTAGCAGCCCTGCTGCTCACCTAGCCCGGGAGACGAAAGGGAGGCTGCGTGCATCCCCTGCCATAGCGCTGCCCCCCCTGCAGATCTTTGCCTGCCAGGCGGTGAAGTTTTCCCCTCATTTGGTGTGGGCCCCACTGCCGTCATCGCTCCCACGCCGGTGAGTGCATCCGCAGCACTACGGATTGGTCGCTCACTGCGCGATGCCCAGGAAGACGGCTCGAGTGAAGGCTCTGCTGGATGTCGACATGAAGAGCCAGGGCACACATGTGCACCTTGTGCCCCCAAGTGGCAGGTCACCACTTCCACAGGAAAAAAGGAGACCATTTTGGCCTCCCGCGGCATCCACACAACAGTGCCCGACACCCGTCAGGAAAGTGAGAAGCATGGGCGGGGACATGGAGTACCCTCTAGTGGATATCTGCAGGACCATTTACCTGCCACTTTGCACACCGCAAACGCCTTGAGAAACAGGAGCATGTGGTGCCCCCGCCCTAAGCACCAACATTAAGAGATAGTGTTTGAGGCCCCACTGCCCCTAAACCCTCCATCTACAGTGCAGGGAGCAGTTACTGTCCTTGAGCCCTGGGGGTGCAGGGAGCACACCCCCAGGGCTCAAGGACAGTAAGTAAATAAATGAGCAGAGTGCTGCCCTCCCCCACTAGAATGTTGCAGCCACTGTCTGCTGGAACACGCCCAATGAAAGGAAAATTGACGAACTAGATAGTGTACCCATGGCCTCTTTCTGCAAATTAGACCAACACATGCCGCTCACCAGGCCACCAGCAGCAAAATAAGCACGGCCACAGCAAGAAAGAAAGCACTGCACTGACTCAATCTGAAATGCCACGGCCCCATCCAGTCACTCATGGCAAGCATAAGCTGCCTTGCATCACAAGCTCCTGCAGTGTCAACTGGGAAGCTGATCACAAAAAACAGCCCCAGTAAAGCATGCAAGACACTGCAGCTCCTGTAGGGAGAGACAACGAAAAGGGGGTGTTCTTTATCACAGGGTATGGAGTGGCATTTGCTAAATAGCGCGGAGTTAGCAAAATTGATGACACTGAATGCGGTGCTACAGTTGAGGGAAAAACCCCTAAACCCTCGAATATGGACTAAGGTCCGTCTGAAAACAACAAGTCCCGTCCACACGCATATGAGTAAATAAACAATACAAAAGAGTAATTGTAATTAAGGATGAAGACAGAAATGTTCTTTCTTGGAATGTTGATGTAATTGTATGTTACCTCACAAGCCAGCCAACACGTGTTTCGTCAATGGGGTGTAAAAACCCTTCATTTCTTCAGGGCTGGAAACAAACATGGAAAAACAGTGTGTGTCAAAATGTATTTGACAGATGTTACAAGTCAGCACCTTCATAGATGGTCCATTTGATGGTGCACCGTGAATTAAAAATATCTTGACAAACAAAGGGAAGCACCTGAATAAAAGAATGCGGTTTTGAGTGGGATCCGTCATGAAGCCAGTTGTGGTACAGCCCATGCATGGTGATAAATATTGTATGTGAACCCTAAAACCTTTCAGCCAAATTGTGGCGTGGTGTTGGTGCAAAGTGGTGGTGGGTCCTTGATATGATACACAGTTTGTAGCCAGCTAAGTTTACAGCATAGGTGCGAGAACTATGTTTAAGTTATCTGACACCAGCAGCATCTCCGCCAGAGCACACAGGTCCATCCAACAGTGTATAAGTGGACATTAATCCAACAGACAGGCTGCCAAGTAATCTTTACTCCATTGACTCATCGTTCATGCCCACCAGTAGCTGGTTAAATTATGGACATGTGCCGAGACGCCCAGGTGCTCCCAGATGCACCTGCCCACCGTTGTTCTGTGGACTGTCTCTTAAGACCAAGAGACTAAGTGGTGTCATATTAGTATAGCTCATTTCCATAGGTTGGACTTTGTTTTCTTTTAATACAATTTGGGAGGAATGTAGAGTTTTGCTGGACACGTTCTAGTGTCTCAGCAGGCACTTGTATTGCTTGCCACTCCCTCGAGGGCTGTACACACTTGCATCCCACACCCATCCACCATAGGTGTCACGAGTGACGTGACCCTGCCAATAAAAGGGCCCAGGTGCACGTGACCAGGTAACAAACCATACTGCCTGTGTCCATGCCACTCCTTTAGTAGCTTGTGGGCCTAGGGACCACCACACAACAGTTAGAATGGGGGATAATGAGGCAATATTGCATGTTTCCCTTCATTCGAAACTGAAATACCTATTGCACCTGATTCAAACGCAAAACGCAGGTTTCTGTGTGTACTTCTGTAAGGGTCAGGTGACCCTTACAGCGGGCCCCTGTTCTGGCTGTGCAGTTATTCATATTGGGGAAGTCCACATGGGGGAACAGAATCCTCTGTTCAAATGCAGAATTTTTTCTCCTTGAAGAAAACATTTTTTCCATGTGGGGAAAGCCCTTCACCTACACCCCCATATAATCCCCATCCATTCTAGAAGAGGATTACTACAAATATGTGCCGGAGTAAATCCTAGACTATTCGCAAGCTTGAAACAGAGTTAGGGAATGCCCACAAACGTACATGTCTGTTAATAGAGCCTATAACCTTATGGTTTTTCCCTGCAAACATTTTGCCAGGTGATTCCAAATGCTTGTCAGCTATGTTCGGATCTGCTTCTTTGCCCGTGAGGTGATGTGGCGAGTTGCCTACCCCCACATCACTTTTAATGATGCAACTACCACCAAGATGTGCAAAATGATAGGTAAATGATTATATCCCACACTCTTTGCTTGAACTCTGTAGTTCATTCATTTTATTACACAGCTGAATTTTATGTCAATGTTATCTTGCCATGCAGGCACGGCTTTAGCGCTGGTGTCGCCCGGTGCGACAATGTTGGCGCCCCTCAGTGACCTACTTTGTTACAGATTCCGTCACTACCACTCTTTAACACTGCTCCTCAAGTCTCCATAACCACACTCCATCACATGCACTTCTTTTGTTTTATAGGGCCACTCATGCAGCGTAGGGTGTCAGAGCGCTTTACATCACACACAATTCACAGAGGCAATAATTCATACATGGGTGAATCAGTTTATAGGAAATGTTACATAAGACAGATGACTACAAGGTGTAGGAGTCACGTGTCACCCATACTGGTAGGCAGTATAGTTTGAGTGCTTGGTCGGGCAAGGCACAAACTCAGAATTTAAAATGTATCACCATGGTAGGGGGCTGTCTTTACAAATAAGAATTGATTTCTACCCAAATGAACCCTTTTTGCGACATTAGGATAATGAAAGATTGGGTAAGAAAACATAGCGTTCTAACCTATACCTTGCAGTCTGCATGCAGCTATTTGATGACAATTAATAGTTCACTATTCTATATGAGGATTTTAACTTTTAAAATGCAAGTAACAAAAGGATCTTTGTGACAAAAGCAGTAACCCACTGAACAATTTACATTATATGCACTTCTGTGATCTGCATGGTACATATTCTTTGCAGCAGGCATATTAACCCTCTGCGCTACTTTGTGATGAGTTAAAATTTCCACTATACTCAATCTCTCTCCCGAAGGTACATTAATTATCAGAGTTATCTTGACATTTTGTATTGTTGCCTGGAAATTGCAGTAGGCAAAGAAGCTTCAACAAGTCCTTATACTTCCACAATATATGTGAAAACTGCGCCTCCCTGAAGTCAATGCACAATGCAGTGGCACAGGTTGCACCACCCTAGAGTCGGCCCTGTTGCCATGACGTTTCAGATGCCCAATTCATACTTAATTATATGCCAACACTTTTTTATGAAATACACTTGCTTTTTCAGGGCATCATATTAAATCTTTACATATATAGTCCTCACATTTTGTTCTTACATCATCACAGTGTCGAAATGGATTTGACACCTTGTGAGAAACGACAACATCTAAAAAACAGCTTTATAATATCCAGCTGCAAACATCAATCACAATCCACTAAAGCTCCATTCTCATTTGAATCCTGGGTACATATCATATATATAAATATATATATATATATATATATATATATATATATATATATATATATATATATTATCTACTGGCGGTCGCCAGTAGATAGTTATAGTTAGGACCTATTTTCCATAGGAAATCCGCAACATTCTATTCCCAATAAGTCTGGCGCCGGTTGACGAATCCTCGCGAAATTTTCCAAACTTTGGCCAGCTCCTCTCCACTCCTACCCTGAAAGTTTCGTGGTGATTCGTCAAGCGGCGGCCGAGAAAAAAGGGGGGTCCCAAAACGCGTTTTCCCCATGCAATTTCCCATAGGACCTGTTGTCGCAGCTACAGCCCGAACCGCTGAACGGAATGACACCAAATTTGGCAAAGAGGTAGTCCTCAGTTCAGGCTCGTGCCTTTTGCATAAATGGTGTGAATCCGTTCAGTAGTTCCTGAGAAAATTAGAGTTAAAAGTACATAAATATCTATTGCCGGGGAGGATCCGCGGACCCTACCCGCACCGTAAGCGTACCCTACCCGACCGAACGCGCACCCTCCCGATCGCGCGCTGAATGCTAATTGGCTGTCGAGTGTCTGTCTACATTCGAAACCAGGAAATGTTGGCGGCCATTTTCTGCCTCGGTAGAAGCGAGGCTGAAGAAGCAAGGGGAATAAGTGTGTAAAACATATAAAGGGGGCAGAGTGGAAATACCCTCACTCTCTAGGGGTGCTTAGGGGAACCCAGAAGGACCCCCTGGGGCCCCCTTTTTAAAAAAAAAAAAACGGCGGAATGCGCGCACGGTGCGCGCATCCTATCGCGTTGGGTGCGCGGATCCACGGAATGTTTTTTTAAAAAAAAGTTAAGAAATCATTGGTTGTATGACTACTTTGTACACTGAAAGGTAGGGTGTATATTTCTGTTTTTTAAAGGTATGATTCTTATTGGTTAACAAAAACAGATTGTAAGGAACATTATATATGATTAGCTGATATGTTGAAAAGTGAAGCACACTTCCTCTCTTGTTTAGCAACATTGTGTGCTGAACTTCTGACCTGTGTGCTCAGTGCAGTGTTCCATGACCTGTTTCTATGGTAACAGGCAGAAGGCAGATTGGGGGAAGGGTTGAAATGTTTAACCAATAGAAATGTGTGTTTGCTTTTGAGTTTATGTGTGAAGGATTGTGATTTGATGTTTACATGTATATGTGTGGAAAATGAAAGGGAAACTTTTCCATTCTTTGTTTTTGCTGAGAGGTGCACAGTGCAGAGAGTCTGTAAAAGAAAATATGGTGAGTGACTGATATACTTCTTAATCTACAAAATAACTTGAAAGATGAGTTATTTAATTGTGAGGGGATGTATGTAGACTATTTTGATTTTAATCAGACTAATGTATTTCTCCTGCTAAAGTGTAGGGAGTACTTTTTTTTCTCTACAATCTTATTGACAGTGTGTGTGCATGTAGAAATCATTCTGTGATAAGCATTTGTGTTATTCATGTGTTTGCAGACAGATAACTGTGCTGTTTTTATATTTTGGTAGAATTAGAAACCAGTCATTGTTTATGAATTTGTGAAATGAGTTATGTTATGTTTCTATACTAAAATGTAGTACTTCTTCTAGATGAAGAAATGTGTTTTGGTATAGTGCAAGGGATAGTGTTGTTTGTCTAGAATCACACAGTGAGTATGTGTGCATTTGGGAACCACTGTGAGACATGCATTTGGTAACATTGTGTATTTGCTGACAGATAACTGTTTTAACCTGTTATGTTGTGAAGTTTTAGTAGCATTAGAAGACAGTTATGGCTTATGCTTTGATTAAATGAGTCAGGCTTTGACAGAAAAGTGCAGTCCTGAAATATGTAGATTGTGTGCAGGTCCCTTACCACTTGCACTGTAGTGAATGAGTTTTGGTAAACTCCTAGGGATAGTGGTGCTTGTCTGGAATCACACTGTGAGTTAGTGTGTATTTGGGATCACTGTGAGAGAAGCATTTGGTAACATCATGTATTTGCAGACAGATAACTGTTTTAAAACCTGTCATGTTGTGAAGTTTTAGTAGCATTAGAATCCAGTCTTTGCTTATGCGTTGATTAAATTAGTCATGCTTTGACACTAATGTGCTGTACTTAAATATGTAGATTGTGTGCAGTACCATTAACTCTTCTAGACTAGTGAATGAGTTTTGGTAAACTCCTAGGATAGTGTTGCTTGTCTAAAATCACACTGTGAGTCTGTGTGCATTTGGGTAAGGATTGTGAGAGAAGCATTTGGTAACATCGTGTATTTGCTGACAGATAACTGTTTTAAAACCGGTCATGTTGTCAAGTTTTAGTAGCATTAGAAGCCAGTCTTTGCTTATGCTTTGATTAAATGAGTCAGGCTTTGACACAAAAGTGCAGTCCTGAAATATGTAGATTGTGTGCAGTTCCCTTACCACTTCCACAGTAGTGAATGAGTTTTGGTAAACTTCTAGGGATAGTGGTTGTTGTCTAGAATCACACAGTGAGTCTGTGTGCATTTGGGAACTACTGTGAGAGAAGCATTTGGTAACATCATGTATTTGGTGACAGATAACTGTTTTAAAACCTGTCATGTTGTTAAGTTTTAGTAGCATTAGAAGCTAGTCTTTGCTTATGCATTGATAAAATGAGTCAGGGTTTGACACTAAGATGCAGTACCATGTACTATTCTCTTCACTGTGGCAGAACTGAACATTTAAAAGTTTTACCCAAGCTCTGTCCTAGAAGTAGTCTGATGATTTAGTCAGTTTCTAAGTACCAAATAGACTGCTTCAAATGTCTATGCAGTATGCATGTAGTGTTCTAACATACTATACACTTGCCTTTTACACCTTCGATTCCCTAGTCAGTATCCATACACTTCCAGGAAACACCCTGTCACTCTTTTTGCAGTCCTCTAGTGACCCATTCAACACCATGTCATAATCCATTCACTGTGCCAAAACCCAAACACTTATAAATTCACCAAGACACTCTCTTTCCAGTACTCTAATGATTCAGTCACTGCCTAAGTATTCATGCACTGAGCCAGGCCTTAGCACATGGACTCCTTCAAACCCCTATCCACTATGCATGCAGTCCTCTAACCACCTACACACTTGTCTTTCACACCTTCAATTCCCCAGTCAGTATCCATACACTTCCAGCAAACACCCTGTCACTCCCCTTGCACTCTTCTAGTGACCTATTAAGCATCATGTACTAATCCATTCACTGCGCCAAAACCCAAACCCTAATAAATTCACCCAGGCACTCTCCTTGCAGTACTCTAATCATTCAGTCAGTACCCAAGTACTCATCCAGTGACCCAGGCCTTAGCATATGGACTGCTTCAAACCCCTATCCACTATGCATGCAGTCCTCTAACCACCTACACAATTGTCTTTCACACCTTCAATTCCCTAGTCAGTATCTATACACTTCCAGGAAACACCCTGTCACTCCCTTTGCAGTCCTCTAGTGACCCATTCAGCATCTTGTACTAATCCATTAACTGTGCAAAAACTCAAACACTTATAAATTCACCAAGATACTATCTTTGCAGTACTCTAATCATTCAGTCAGTGCCTAAGTATTCATGCACTGAGCCAGGCCTTAGCACATGGACTGCTTCAAACCCCTATCCACTACGTATGCAGTCTTCTAACCACTTAGACACTTGTCTTTCACACTTTCAATTTCCTAGTCAGTATCCATACAGTCCAGCAAACATCTTGTCACTGCCTTTGCACTCCTCTTGTGACCCATTCAGTACCAAGTACTAATCCATTCCCTGTGTGAAAAGCCTACCACTTATAAATTCACCTAGGCACTCTCCTTGCTGTACTCTAATCATTCAGTCAGTACCCAAGTAGTCATGCAGTGAGCCAGGCCTTAGCACATGGACTGCTTTAAATGCCTATGCAGTATGGATGCAGTCCTCTAATCACCTACACAGTTGTGTTTCACACCTTCAATTCCCTAGTTAGTATTCATACACTTCTAGCAAACACCCTGTCACTCACCCAGTGTGTCTCCTTATAGTACTGTAATAATTTAGTCAGTTAGCATGTAGTGTTTTAGTGAGGTAGGCTTTAGGGCATGAACTTCTTCAAAGTAGTATGCACTATGCATGTAGTGTTTTAACCATCGTCACACTTGTGGTTCAGGGCTATAGTTTCTTAGTCAGTATTTATATAAAATGTGTTTGTACAGTAATGGAATAGTATAAATTAGATAAGTTATTAATATAGATTTATTTGTGATTCTTTTTTACAGATACAGAACAGGAGTGTTTCTCATCTGTTTGCAGTCTTCTCGTGCAAGATTGTTTGGCTGAAGGGTCCTTAGGTGTTTCATCATACTTGCTGTGCCGCAAGAGTATTTTTTTTTAGGATCCCCTCGTAACAGAACTCTTTTGAAAATCTTGTGCGTGAGAAAGGTGGCATTGGTCTTTGTTTGCCCCTCGAAAAAAGTAGAAAATTTCCACATCACTGAAGGAAAACGTTGTGGGCGTGGTGCATCCTCCAAAAATTCATTTTTAGATTCGGTGAATATTTTAAAGCGACATCATTTACAGTTTTTGTAAGTTAAAGTTAAAAAAAATTGTTAGCTCTGTGCATTTTATATATCTGTGATTTGTATCTTGTTTTTTTTTTTCGAGAATGGCATGTTGTTGTTTTTTTAACAATCTTTGAGATTATGTTTTTTTTGCCCGCTGTTAAGTGATGAGTACGATTGAAATCACTATTTTTAGTGAAATTTAATGTTTTCTGAGAACAGCAAAAAAGGCAAAAAAATTACTTTGTGGAAATTATGCTGTGTTGTAAAAAATGTATTATTATATGTTATAATTTTTTTTTCCTTTTCTTTCACAGATCCAAATTTTAAAATAAGCAATTTATATGAATATATATTGGAATGAAAAACAGAAAAACATGTATACCATTTTTTATTCCTATTACTGTGAAGGTAAGTTTAACTAAGTCTCAATATGCAGAATGAAGAGGTCTGCAAGAAGCTACAAAGTTGAAACACGTTTCTAAAAACACTCTGTTTATGTAGTTTTGAAATCTGACCATAATCAAATATCATGTGACCTGCAAAAAATGAGATTTGAGGGGTTCATAATATTTCCCATTTTAGCTATTGAAGAACCGCAATTATTTCAATCATTCTTCTTTGAACATCTTTGCAGACAAAACTCTGTGCTTACCTTCTATCATTCGCAAGGAAATTTAAAAACGGAAATATGTCACTTTTTGTAACATAGTTATTGTGCAAGATACTCTTACATATTTACAAAGAGAGGAAAAGGCACTCTGTGCACTTTTTATACTCCATGTAAATACAACCTCATCATGCACACCACTTTGTGTTGAAAGGGTGTTCTATAAGTGTTGTTGTGCATGATTGCACTTAATACTCATAGAACAAGACACATGTCTAGATTTATCAGAAATCATAAATCTCGATATGTGTGCGAATGCTGCACCATTCTAAAAATTGGTGTAGGAAAGCACAAGGAGAATTGTTTTAATTTCTCCACATTTTTATATCTTCAATGCATGCTGAAATGTTCAGCATACATTGAAGGAGAAAAATGCATTTTTTCATTGTTTTTGTGCAGGAAGGTGTGTCTTCTTGTAGAAAAACAAACAGCACATGACACAGATATTCTTGCACTATGGTGCAAGGGTGCCTGTGTCACCACATGGCTGCAGTTTAAGCAGCCGTGCAGAGAGAAGCATAGATTTGCAACATATTTATGTACATATGTTGCATCCCTGTGCTTCGGAAGTACTACAGCTCACTGCAGTTAAAGAGGTTACTGTGTGATGCTGCAGCACTTCCTCATAGTTCTGCACTTATACATTCACCATACGCTACTAATGCATTCATTCACTGAATTACGTACTACACATACATTCATCTAAATGTTCACACACTAACAAATAAATTTAGCTCTTTTTTTAAACCAGGAAAGTTAGTTCTTAGAAGAACTTTTTTTTCTTCTTCTTTTAAAATTTTTTTGTACTTTTTGGAACAATTTTGTTATTTTTTTGTTTTTTTTCAAAAGGAAAAAAAGACAACAGGAGGAACAAAACCGTCAACTTCTGCAAAAAAAAAAATAAACACAAGTTTAGTACGTTAGTGGTTTTGCTGCGCTCGGCAGATTAGTTCAATTGACTGCTCGCCGTAACATAATAGTTTGTTGCATTTAATGCAACTAATTTTTAGTTTTCCAAATTCTGGACGTATGTCCGAGTGAGTGCTTGATGGTGATGCTGCAGAAGTGCTTGCCACTGCTGGATGAGGCTGCTGCCGGAGTCTTCTGCATTCCTGCTTGGCCAGGTTCACGGGATGCAGAGTCTTCAGGTGTTTTAACATACTTGCAGACCCACAAGAGTATTTTGTTGATGGATCTCCTCTGGAAAGCACTCTTTGACATATTTTACATGTCACTTTAGTTGAATTAGTTTTATTTTGTCCTTCTGGGAAGGAAACAAATTTCCACACCACAGAGGTGTATCTTTCTGGGCGTGGAGGTTCCACAACAAATTCCTCATCGGACGAATGGTCTGATTCTGATGGTGGCTGCTGTGCAGAAGCCATTGTCTTCACAAAAATTGCAGCTGTGGAAATCTTCTCCAAAAAGTTTCTTCTAGTTCTAAGGTGTAAGATGTTCCTCCAAAGAAGCTCTAAGAATAATTGAAATGGGTGGGGTCTTTCAATAGTTAGAATAGGAAGTGTAATGAACCAATCAAATCTCTTTTTTTGCAGGTCACATGGGATCCGCGCACCCTGCGTAAGGCAGCACGCACCCAGCGCGCATCCGCGAAATTGAATAAAAAACATAAAATAGGATTAGATGTAAAAATATATTAGTTTTAAGACTAGTTTAGAGTTTGTCTTCAATTAATATTCACATGAAATAGATATATATATTTTTTTTAAATGTTAAATATTTCGCGGGATCCGTGCACCTGCCGCATAATAGACGCAGATGACGCATCGCGGAAGCGCGTAAATGTCGCGTTACGTACATCGAACATGTCGCGTATACGCTGGGAGTCGCGTACCGGTCGCATTGCGATCGCGCACTGAACACGTACCCAACGCATACCATGCGCGGATGCTACCGCGTAGGGATCGGGAACGGTGCGCTTAGGGTGCGCGGATCCAAAAACATTGAAAAAAATATACAAAATAAAGTTTTGCACATATAGTTAAAAAAATATTTAGAAAAATATAAAAAAATATGTTTGAAAAACCCATTAAGTTCAAATAATATTTTTTAATTTTTAAAAGAATTAATTGAAAAAATAAGTTTAAAAAATGGTGATTAAAAAGTATTTTAAAAAAAATTTAATTAATGAAATTGACACACTGAATTTGAAAAATATACAAATCCAATCAAAATCATTAAACATGATATCCTCAGAGATAAGTTATAGATAGGAATTAGCATTTAAAAAACCTTTGAAATTCACTGAAAAAACCATAGGTTTCATGCACGTTATAGTTAGGAATTGGCATTTAAAAAACCTTTGAAATTCACTGAAAAAACCAAAGGTTTCAGGGGCGTTATAGTTAGGAATTGGCATTTAAAAAGCCTTAGAAACTTACTGAAAAACCATAGGTTTCAGGGGTGTTATAGTTAGCTGGACATTTCCCTCGTACAAAACCCTAGAAATTCCCCTGTTATAGTTAGTTCAGCTAACTATAACTCACGCCCCCGCAATGCACTGCTGATGACGTCACATATTACATCACTCATGACATGGTCAGTGACATCACTGATGACATCACTGATGACATCTCAAATGACATCACTGATGGCATCACTGATGACGTCATCCAGTGACTGTGTGTTTCTGTAAAGTTTAAATATGTTTTATATATTTATAGTGAAAGGCCTGTTGAAGAATGAGTGGGTGTACAAGTGTGTGAATGGATGATTTTGTAGGTGTGTAACTGACTCTATAAGTGAGTCATTAAATGTATCTTACTGCAGACTAGTGACTAAACTGTGTGAATGTCTGTATGTGTCTGTGTGTTTGTGTATAAGTGGCTGCATGGTTTTGTGAATAGCTATATGAGTGTCTATATGGGTTATTGGTTGGTTGTCTGAGTATCTGTATGGGTGCCTGAGTGTTTGTGTGCGTAGGCTGTGTGTGACTCTGTGAATAGATGTGTGAGTGGGTGATTCTATGGGTGCATGGTTTTAAGAGTGCATCTGTGATGAACTGTATGGTTGAGTGAGTGTATGTATGGGTGTGTTAGGGATTGAATGTATATCTCAGTGGTACATTTGTGACTAACTACATATGTGAAAGGCAGTATATATGCGTGTAAGAGTATATAAGTGGGTATATGTGAGAGTGTGTGATTGTGAGAGTGGCTGTATGGATGAGTGTGTGCTTGTATCAATGATTGTATAAGAGCGTAAGAATGTGGTACTATTTTTATGAGTAAGTGAACTTGAGTGTGTATAACTGCATAGGTGAGTAAATGGGAGTGTAATTCATTATTTGCATGACTGACTAGGTGTGAGAGTACCTCTATGGATGATTGGTGGTGTGTAAGTGTCTATGTAGGTGTATACATGCATATGATAGTCTTGTACGGAGTGACTGTAAGTATGAGTGACTGTACAGGTGAATGAGTGGGGGTGTATGTAGACCTAAGAGTTAATAAGTGGGTATGTAGTTATTGGTATTGGAGTATCTATGGTTTTGAGAATGGACGTCTGAAATTTTGAGTTGGTGTATCAACGGTTAAATTAGGGTGTGAGAAGATGCAGTAATTTATCACATGGATGACGTCATCAGTGATGTCATCAGTGATGTCATTTGAGATGTCATCAGTGATGTCATCAGTGATGTCACTGACCATGTCATGAGTGATGTAATATGTGACGTCATCAGCAGTGCATTGCGGGGGCGCGAGTTATAGTTAGCTGAACTAACTATAACAGGGGAATTTCTAGGGTTTTGGACGAGGGAAATGGCCAGCTAACTATAACACCCCTGAAACCTATGGTTTTTTTCAGTGAATTTCTAAGGTTTTTTAAATGCCAATTCCTAACTATAACGCCCCTGAAACCTTTGGTTTTTTCAGTGAATTTCAAAGGTTTTTTAAATGCCAATTCCTAACTATAACGTGCATGAAACCTATGGTTTTTTCAGTGAAAATATATATATATATATATATATATATATATATATATATATATATATATATATATATATCCCCAAAGTCACTTCCGATATTACGGCTTGTCTCCAATTCAGTCCAGAAAAATCACCGATTCATAAATGCTGTTAAATCTTGATTTAAATCCATGAAGCCAAACAAACCCAATGCATTTTGGTGTCAAACATTATACATATTTCCGCGTTTTGGGCCAGGCATTTACCCAGAGAGTTTGGCTGCTTTTAGCTACCAAAATCTCCAGGTGAAAGTTAAGAGATAGGCTGTGTTTCAGCAGATCTCATCATTTCAATGAGGCCTGTAACCACTTGGAATGAGGGTCATAGTGTACATCTTGTATATATCAAATGGCTGAGTAAAGCAATCCTCTTCTTTCTAGATATGTAAGTAAAATTACAATCAGAACCCCATGAAAACTGAACTGTGCACACTATACATGAAATGCGTATGTGAATGAATGATGGCAGCTAAATATATGCATATTACATGAACCATCCATTAAACTAAAATCCTTTATTAAACATCTAAGTGAGCATGAAACCTTTCTGGAACCCACAATTAATTAGAGAAAAGTTCTGTATGTCTACCCACTGAAAGATCTGGAATCAGTGCATATACATTCCTGCTGAGAAGAAATGAATGAATAGAATGTTATGCATGTGTACAAGGACACTAAAGACGTGCAGTGGAATCAGATACCTTTGGGGCAGATTTACTAACAAGTCATGCTGCATTGGGTGACAAGGAGAGGGCAGGAATGCATGATATCTACTAGGATATAGCTCATTTCTGCTCTCTCCCGGCGCTGGCGCCCTGAGTGGAGCCTAGCGCCAGCGCAGACACCCTTGTATCCTAGTGTAAGGGTTCCTGGTTTATAGCCAGGACTGTTTTCATACAGGAAGGTGCACAAATCCTCAGATTGTTTCCCTTTTTCTAAGTGTCCACAGGATTGTTTTCATGCAGGAAGATGTACAAATCCTCAGATTTTTTTCCCCTTTTTAGGTCTCGGCTAGCGAAGGCTGCGCTTGCGCAGTCTCGCTTGCGAGATTTAACGTTTTTTAGTACGGGGCTTGAACCCGCCCCTCTTCTCCATTGGCTGGCTTCCTAAACGGAGGCCAGCCATTGGAGGAGAGGGGCGTCTGTCCGTTTAATCCCCGTCTTTTTCGGAATTGGGGCAGTGTTTTTTACTTTCTTTCTCTCCTCTGGAATGTAAACATTCCAGCCAATGGGAAGAGGAGAGAAAGAAAAACACGCCCCTCAATCCGAAATTTGCTGCGTTTCTCTGAGGCATTTCTGCTTGACCTCGGAGAAACATGGTTAGCAAGTCGGCGAGCTCCTGCGGGGTCCTGGGGTATGCACAATATCTGAAGTTGTCTCTAAACATGTGCCGAATATTGTATATATTTTACATCGGGTATTGAATGTACTGGGGATGTGGTTGCCTTTCATTTGTGAAAGCGTGGACGCACATTTGGAACCTTTTATGCCATTACAGTATGTATTTACGTTCTTCACACTGTATTATTAACTATGTGCATGTTATTTAAATACTATGCTGATGTCTGAGACACGCATGAGACCGTTTTCAGATCATCTGCAATGTGACTTTCAACAAACTGCTCGATACTGCTCTTCCATTCGAGCAGGAACGAAGGCGGGTTTTAGCTTGCCACTGGGAAAGTGTACCGAGTAATTTTGTTTCTTTTTATTTACTCTACACGGGAATATCTCGAACGCGTTTTAGGACATTTCGCAATTCTGCCAGCGCTCAGAGGGTGCCCTGCCCAGTTACAGACACGTCACGTTTGGCAAACTTTCCACCGCGCCCCTTGCGTGCACGCTGCCGCAGAGACAGCTCGCAATACTGCCAGCACTCAGAGGGTGCCCAGTTACAGACGCTTCACGTTTGGCAAACTTTCCACCGCGCCCCTTGCGTGCACGCTGACGCATTACATGGGGTATTGAATGTACTGGGGATGTGGTTGCCTTTCATTTGTGAAAGCGTGGACGCACATTTGGAACCTTTTATGCCATTACAGTATGTATTTACGTTCTTGACACTGTATTATTAACTATGTGCATGTTATTCCAATACTATGCTGATGTCTGAGACACGCATGATACCGTTTTCAGATCATCTGCAATGTGACTTTCAACAAACTGCTCGATACTGCTCTTCCATTCGAGCAGGGACGAAGGCGGGTTTTAGCTTGCCACTGGGAAAGTGTACCGAGTAATTTTGTTTCTTTTTATTTACTCTACACGGGAATATCTCGAACGCGTTTTAGGACATTTCGCAATACTGCCAGCACTCGGAGGGTGCCCAGTTACAGCCGCGTCACGTTTGGCAAACTTTCCACCGCGCCCCTTGCGTGCACGCTGACGCAGAGCCAGCGTTATCTGTTTTAGTCGCGCTGCTCACGGAGCCGTGACCGTAGCCCTTTGTGTACATTCACCTTCACAGAAGGATGTGAGCGGTCGGTCCTCCTCGCCTGACTGTGCAACACTTTTTAGGTGTGGGAGGCTCTGTGTGTGTGTGGGAGGCTTTATGTGTGTGTGGGTGGCACTGTGTGTGTGTCTCTGCGTGTGTGGCTCTATGCGTGGTGGCTCTGTCTGTGTGTGGGTAACTCTGAATGTGTGTGTGTGTGTAGGTGGCTCTGTGGATGGCTCTATTTGTGTGTGGGTTGCTCTATGTGAGTGGCTCTGTATGTGTGGGTGGCTCTGTGTGTGGGTGGCATTGTGTGTGTGGCTCTGTGTGTAGGTGCAAATGCAATAGGTCTCGTATTGGAGAGTGATTAAGCTATTGACATTGTAAATAACAATGCTGTTTCTTTAAATGTTTTAAAAACAAAAACATAAACAAGAATAATGTCATGAGCAATGCCAACAGCTCTAACTTTAACAATGCTGAGACCATTGCATTGTAAATGCTTGTTCAATGTGTCCTGCAGAATGCAGCACACGTAGAAAGAGGAAGCAATGAGGAGAAATATACATATTTCTTGTCATTATGCCTCGCGTAGAAGCATTTTGATGAATTACCAGATTTACTAGTGTCAGTAAATCTGTGAATGTGTCAAAATCCATGGGTGGATGCATGGGAATACCCACGTTCCACACATGGAACACCTTTCTAGCACAGAGTAGCACACGGCAGCAACCTGCGCTGCCTTGCGTTACTCCAGAGTTACTATGCCTTGCAGAGCCAGGCAAGGTGACCCTGCGTGACATAGTAAATCTCACTGAAGTACTTGCATTGCCTTGCGCCACTTGCGTGACGCAATGGTAACACTAGAGCCTTATAAATCTGGGCCCTTGTATTTATAATGTTATCATGAACTTAAGTTGTGATTAATTCTCACTGCAAAATAATGAAAACCCAAATAATTGTATTGAAATTTGACAATAATTTTAGTTTTATGTGAACAGTGTTTAATTATTGATACAATTATTACCTCTGTAGAAGATCTGCATGGGACCAAGTTACCGACCTACCCAGGGGGGTGTGGCAGCAACTCATTATGTTCTAAACTCATAATTAAATCCATATTCTTTTATAAGATGGCCATCACCATGTATCCTTGTCAACCC
Source organism: Triturus cristatus (assembly GCF_964204655.1). NCBI lineage: Eukaryota > Metazoa > Chordata > Amphibia > Caudata > Salamandridae > Triturus > Triturus cristatus. Next base: position 1,150,392,203 of record NC_140582.1, read on the forward strand.
CCACTCGACTCAATGGTCTTTCCTCAGAGCTATTACTGCCCTTGATGCTAGTCATACAAGATGGTATGAAGGATAGTGACGTAAACTCAGTTATATTAATACCACTCATTGTGTATTCTTGAAATAAATGAACATAGTAACAGGGGGCTGTAAAGCCTCAGGAATCTCTATTTATGTAGTGTACTAAAGACCAATGAACATCCAGACTAAGTAAAGAACCTGTAAAGAAGCCTAACCTTAATAGTAAAACTAAAGTTATGCGACGCAAGTTATACTGAGGTATGGTTTTGAGAATCTAATGAGTCACAGAATGTGAGCACACATAAAAAAGAAATATTTTAGTGAGTAAATCGATTCACTGTGTGAAACTTCTTGGGAGTATGTGTACGGTAGATGGTAATTCTGAGTAAGAAATAAGAATATGTTTGCAAAGTGGATATAAGAAGAGGTTAAGCTACTCCTTAAATTCATATGTGCACATAAGTATCACTCGTGCCCAGTGCTTTAAATGGAAAAAAATAAGTGCAGGTACTCGCAAAAATTGAGATGTGGACTAGGGGCCTGGGCTAGGGCTAGGGGGCGGAGCTATGGGCAGCGTAAAGTGTTCCGGCATGGGGCACCCATTTAAGCATAGATGCACGCAGACAGGGCATTCAGTACATGTATTTTAGAAACGCTTACATTCGCTGCTGCCCACATTAATAAACCTTGATTCCCACCTGCTGTGCTACAGCATTACTATCACCACCTTCCTCCTCTGTCTGGTTGCAAACAAGTGCTGCTGTACTCTGCTATGCCAGCAGGAAGCCTTCTCTTTGATTTCCCGAGAGTAACAAAATATGTCTGTTAGCAGGCCCTGCTCACACACGTACAGTTCTATGCACTCCACAGAGCCTAAGTGGACACTGTGAGGCGCGCAACGCCCATTGGGCTCAAAGGACTTCAGCCCCCCCCCTTGTGTGTGGCAGCCTGGGCTAAGACAGCTTCCCAGGCACACCCTCAGGAAGAATGAATTAAAAACCGTAGATCTGTCATTCACCGGCTAGACAGAGCGTGCAAAGTATCCCTGAGGAATCAGAGCCTGGCGGGGGTCCCGCCTCGCGCGTACCCGTCTCTCCCTCTCTCTCCACCTGCTAATCCCTGCCCTCTCCCTCAGTCCGCTCACCACTTAAGCCCTCCGTCTGAGGATTGGCTCACTGTGACAGCAGCTCAACGGGTTAAGCGCCCGCTGCTCGTGTGTGCACAGCCTGCAGTCCCTGGCGGCGGCGGTAGGTGCTAACGTATTTCATTGCGATCCTTCCCCAGGCTTCATCCCTTTACTTCATTCACTAAAGAAAGGCAGGCTCAGAAAGTTCGAGTTTCCAATTTCATGCACGAGCAGATCGCCCAGTCCAGGTATTTTCTTTCTAATTTTTGAGTTGTTGGGGTCCTGGTTTTATAATTGTTTAAAAACAGAAATACAAAGACCATCGTACAACGGAAAATTGGTGTGTATGAGCCGCTCACTCATGGGACTGCGTCAGGCGCGCAACGTCCATTGGGCTCAAAGGGTTTAAGCCCCCCCTTCCCCTCCCCCATCTGTCGTGTGTGTCAGCCCGGGCTGGCACAGCTTCCCGGGCACACACACAGCCGCACCCGAGTACTTCACAGGTCTTTAAAAGACCATTTGCTTGTAAATGAGGCTTTGTTCTTTTCCACCCCTTCTTAGAGCCCCTGCATCACCACTCTGCCTATTGCTAGGAGAATTACCCCCCCCCCCACCCCCACCCCGAAATATGGCTCTAGTTGCGCCTCTGACACTGTGTCAATGATCACAGTGTGAGTCGGCCCCCTCCCAAACTTCCTGCCAGATCTGAATGCCTTCTGAAGGCCTCGTGATTACTACATTGTAAGGCGAGATTAGCACTCGATCAGAGTGTTTCATGTAAACGGATCGTTGTCAGCTGTGTTGCACTTCTTTTGGAAAATGCCAATTTCACTAAGCTTGGTTTATATCCCCATGAGTACCGGTACTCTCTTAGGACAAAGGAAAGTTCCGGTACTTAAGCGCCGAAAATTTAGAAGTGCCGGTACTCAGTACAGGTGAGTACTGGCCCATTTAAAGCACTGCTCGTGCCATTGTAACCGAGCACTCATTGGACCAGAAAAGAAAGCCCACAAAGCTCCAATGGAAAGATATTAAATAAATGTCCATACATTATGTAAGAATACTAGGAGTATGTGTGTGAGATGCATTTGAAGAGATCATTCCTACTGAATGATGGACCCTACTGAACTAGTATACTTGGCATAATAACTAGAATATTCAAGCCATGATGAACTAATGTCCCAGTAATCCACTTTGCACACATTAACATTTTGCTGGGAAGATCCCAATGTGTTAAACTGTACAAAATGGTATCAATTCCTTCCCTGTAGTATTGATATTTTTAAAAAGCGTAAAGCTTTCCTTTCTTATGAAGACCAGGCAGTTCCCTGTCATCCTGAACCTCTAAACAGAGACCCTGGGTGATCTACTCACAGATAACAGCATCAACTTTCACCAATGTGCCGATGATACACAACTCTACTTGAAGGCCTCCTCTGCTTCAGACATTCAACGCCTCAAACAGTGACTGCACATCATCCAGACTTGCATGTCCAACACCTACGGAAGCTTAACCCAACCAATCCAGAATTGCTGTTATTTGCCAAAAACAATAAACAACAAGCATAAACCTGGCTCAATTATGTACCCGGACAGCTTTGAACCCCAAATTCCATTCATTGCCAAGTCCCTTGGATTCACCCTGGACACCAAACTCGCCATCAACTGAACGTTACCAAAAACACAAAGACAGTCTGGCAGCAGCTATCTCTTCTATAGTAATTGTACCTGTTTTTTTTCAACGCAACGTCATAACTAGTGTTCAAACCATTTTACTCCTGCATCTGGATGGTGGTAATGCCCTGCTCTGTGGCTTCCCACTCTCACTAGCAGCCTTTAAGGGCATCATATACCCTGCAGCACGTCTCATCTAGGGCCGTAATAAATATGGTCACTGTACCCCTATCCTGGTGGAATTACATTGGCTTCCCTTGTCACTCAGCACCATCTTCAAAACCAGTTGCATCATTTAAATAGCCATCACAACCAGTACCCCTGCTTATCTTGCAGAGAATCTCACCATCTTGGCACAACCACATTCAAGACACCTTCGGTCTACTAAGGCAGATTATGGAGTGTACAAAAAGGAAAAAGCATGCTGCAGGCCCTTTTCCACCTATGCACACAGGATGTGCAACAGCATCCCCCTGTCCATCAAGACACTACTGCTCCAATTTAGGAAAGAGTTGAAGACACACCACTTTGAAAGCACTACATCACAATGCATTAACTGTCTACAGACCAACTAACTCTACTATTACTTATTGACCTTATGCTTGTCTTTGACCTTGCACAGCACTCTGCTGCCTTTTGGCTAGGTTTGGGCTTTTGAAACACCACATATATATGTACATACGTACAAATAGGTTTGGTAGGGTAGGTATCTAGGGCCTAATTTAAGTTTGCCCATAAACTGGTGGTTCTGTTGCGCTGCCAAACCTGCAGTTCCACTGCTACATTTAGAGTTGGAGAAACTGCTGGGTTACCGCCGGCCGCGCCTCCACTGGCTATGCTAGCGGTAGGTTAGCCTGACCCAGTGGTCCGTCTGCCACATGACTGCTAGGTCACAGTAGTGGTCGCCCCACCCTTTGTCCCCATTTGGGTTCAAGATGGTCATCATTCATTGTACCTGCCACTGCTCATCATTCAACAGTTAGGGAAAATGTTAAGTGGCCCACACACACAGGTAAACACCCCTTGCCCCTTGAGACCATTTACTTTTTATTTAGAAAAAAAAAGTCCCTCCTAAAGTCTATTTTAATAAAATCATTCAGGATCGTACTATGGTAGGGTTACCAGATGGCACAGCACCTCTGTGATGCCACTTTCCTAGTTCTGGCCTTCCCTTGCCTAAATCATTCTTTTTTTTTTTTAATGATTTTTATTGGTATTTTACATATTATAAATTATAATGTACAAAGAACCATCTAGCGGTTGCAGGATAATAACAGTGAAGTAAAACCAAAGTCATTGTTAAACAACATAACTCAAGGAATAAAGGAACAAGATACAAGGAGGTCCACGAACACATGTATGAAGGAGAGGCTGGCTCACTAGAGCCTTGCTTATTCACTGAGGGGCCGATTCACAGAACTAATCTGAGATAAAATCCTAAACTTACTACTTTTGGTATTCACAGAAGACATTTAGTAGTAGTTAAGTTAGGAGTCCTAACTTTACTACCACTAAATGCCTTTTGTGAATACCGAAAGTCGTAAAGTTAGTATTTTGTCTCAGTTTAGTAGTGGTAAAGTTAGGAGTCCTAACTTTACTACTACTAAATGCCTTCTGTGAATACCAAAATAGTAAGTTAGGGATTAGTTCTGTGAATCGGCCCCTGAGTGAAGATGCCTAGGGTCACGTACCACACTGCCAGGATCTAGCGGCTGTTGTGTCAACGTATCGGGGATTGTGTCCTGGTGAAATAAGATGGCCCTCTCGCAATATCTTTACCCCCGAGCAGTGCTGGGGAGGAACCACGAGATGAACAGGTTCAAGTGGGGGAGGGAGCAGATGAGGCAAGGGGAAATAGGGAGAACTGTGGGGGTCAAGAGGGGAATGAGGACAACAATGGGTGGCACCAGCATAAGGGGTGCAGCAGCAGCAAATGAGCGTCTTCCAGTAGTGGCATGTTGGGAGGCTGACCCTCTGATGGGAAAGTACTCAGGAAGTTAAGGAGACGGTGGGAGGTATCATCGGCTATAGGATCTTTAAATTGTTGTAGCATGGTGTCCCAAGCGGGGCTGTTCGGCGTTTACTTATGTGCCTTGCTCCTTCCCAGTGCAGAGCTTTCAGCGTCGCTCCATAGTAGCAGTGCTGCTTGCCATCTGGGAAGAGCTGGCGGGTGCCTAAATCATACTTTTTAGGTATTGTAGTCAATTTCTTTAATTACATTGCAGCAGAATTACAACATCCAGAACATACCAATTTGCTAATTGAAAGTTTAAGACAGGAAAATGGATGTACAGAAGGCATTTGATTACCCTATATGTGGCTCTTGGCCATTTTAATTGATTTTGTGAGTCACAACGAGCATTCACTTCTAGAAGAATAAACAGCTCAATTCAGCCTTGCAAAATATCTGATCATATGTATCACTGGAAAACTCTACAGATAAACGTGTAGGAGGAGGAGTATTTCTGGAGTAAGAGTGCTCCAAAATGGGCCTCGCAGATAATTGTGTCTTGGCCCTCAGGTTAATGCAGTGGTATCCGTACAGTGTCTTTCATATTAACATGGAAACATTCACTTTAATGACTATTTAGACCCTTTAGAGTTAGTGCTGTTTGGTACAAATTGTATTTAATCTAGTTTTAGCACTAACTTGCATGAGATGGTGGATATGAATTGTGTTCACTCCTTGTTTGCAGATCTGCCTAGTTGCGAGTGCCTGTTGAAAAGTGTGCTGGGCATAATCATTTATTTATTTATTTTTATTTATTTATAAAGCGCAAGCATTCATCCAAAGGATATCTCATTGCCCACTTCATGTGCTGCTACTTGTCTCTGAGACAAAGGGAACGGATGAGGCTATGTAGTTTAGTTTCTGTTTAGAAAGTAACAAAAAAAAAATTTGACACTCTATACACGCCTGATCTGTGAACCTTACCATCAGAGCCCATGAAAAAGTTAGACAAGTGCAGAAAAAAGCACTTCTATATAATTGTACAGTATTGTAGTGCAGGATTTGTACAGCGCACCATAACCCTAATAAGATCCCAAAACGCTTATTTATTTATTTATTTATTTAAGTATTTATAGAGCGCGACAGCTACTTCCAACGGAAGTGTCCCGGCGCTAGCGTCCTACAGGTGCAAGGGATAGAGCAGGGAGAGGATAGCGACGGTCTCTAGGGCATTCTAAACAACCAGGTCTTAAGTGCCTTTCTGAATGGCAGTTCCTTGTCCAGCTGTCTGATGTCATTGGGTAGGGTGTTCCATAACATTGTGGTTTTCACTGTGAAGGCACGCCCACCGGTCCTAGCCTTCCTAAACCTTGGAATGATTAAAAGATTTTGGTTGCAGGATCTGAGAGTTCTTGCAGGAAGATATTTCTGAAGTCTCTGTCTCAGATAGTGGGGGCCAACCCCTCTCGTTGCTTTGTGAGCCAAGACAAGGGCCTTAAACTGCACTCTTTTCCTTACCGGCAGCCAGTGCAGGCTGTGCAGATGAGGCGAGATATGGTACCGTAACGGCACATTCCTCAACAGCCTGGCTGCTGCGTTTTGAATACGTTGCAGCCTACCCATCAGGTAATCCGGAAGGCCATTATACAAACTGTTGGCGTAGTCGAGTTGGGACGTGATAAGGGCATGCACCACTGCCTTCCTACAGTTCATAGGAAGGAAGCGCAGGAATCTTCTAAGTGTCTTCAATCTCCAAAAGCATTGAGAGGAGATATGCATGACTTGAGCCTTGCCAGACAGTTGCGAGTCAAACCTGACCCCTAGATTCCTCGCCGCCGTTACCGGTGTTGGGGGCGGATTCAGTTCTTCAGGCCACCACAGCTCCGCCCGGGGAGGAGCGGATTGGTTGAAGAATAGCACCTCCGTCTTATCAGCATTTAGCTTAAGACAATTTTCCGTCATCCAGGAAGAGATGTTAGAAAGGCATTGCTTAAAGTTGATAAAGGCAGTATCACTATTTTCCTTAAAGGAGAAGATCAACTGCGTGTCGTCTGCATACGAGACAACTCGCACCCCCCATTTCTCAATAGTGGCCGCAAGGGGTGCGAGATAGACATTGAAGAGCGTTGGACTCAATGCCGAGCCCTGTGGCACCCCCTGCGCCAAAGATCTAGGGCTGGAAACATGAGGGTGCATAGCAACCTGTTGTGACCTCCCCTCCAAGAAAGACTGAAACCAATTCAACACGGTCCCCGTCACTCCAATTCGGTGTAATCTATGTAGGAGAATCTCATGGGAAACCGTGTCGAACGCAGCAGATAGGTCCAACAAAACCAGCATAGAACTTCTGCCTTGATCCAAGGTTTCACGGATCGACTCGGTGACTTCCAGTAGGGCGGTTTCTGTGCTATAACCTGCCCTAAACCCTGATTGTGAATCATGAAGGTGATTATTAGATTCAAGGAAGTCCGAGAGTTGTCTCTGGACTTCTTTTTCAAAGATTTTAGCAGGAGCTGGCAATAGTGAGATGGGCCTGAAATGTTTAAGCTCCGAAGGGTCAGCACCTTCTTTCTTAAGAATTGGTCGAACCAGTGCCTTTTTCCATTCCGAAGGAACGATACCCGTCTCCAAGGAAGAGTTCCACAGAGAATTCAAGGAATCGTTAAGAAGAGGAGCTAGGAGTTTAAACACTCTGGCCGGGCAAGGGTCCAGAGGGGAGCCAGACTTAATTTCCTGAAGATCCTTCAAAGAGGCTGCCTTCTCAAATCTACAAAAAGATGACCAATTGGCTGCCATACTGGTCAGAGGTGGCTCGCGAATACCTGTTGAAGGAAAGGTGGAATAGATCGTCAAAATTTTGTCCTGAAAGAAAGTGGCTAGTTGCTCACATAGGTCCAGGGAAGGTGTGATAGTTCTCTTGATGGCTGTAGGTTTCAGAAAGCCCTCCACTATCCTAAAAATCTCTCTTGAAGGATTATCAGTGTTCATAATTTGTTTAGCCATGTACTCTCTCATAACCTTACGTTTTAGAGTATGGAATTTTTTTAGGGCTATCTTATAAACTTCTTTAGCCGTGGAGTCGTAGTGTTTTCTCCAACTCCGCTCAAGTCTCTTACAACGACTCTTTTCGCAACGAAGCTCTGTATTAAACCAGGGTGAAGATGGTTTATTCCTCACCACCTTACAAGGTTTAATCGGGGCCAGTATGTCTAAAGCTTCCTTGACCCATGTACTGACCAGAGAAGTGTCCAGGTCCGGGATCCCTGACAAAGTTGGGGAAGTCTTATCGAGTTCTTCTCTCATGGATTGCATCGTCACTTTCTTCCAGTTCCTCCTGTTTTCTATCATAGGTTTAGTAGGAATGTTAGCACACTTATAACTCATCCTAAACAGGACTACCATGTGGTCAGACCATGTAACCGGAAGCAGCTCTTCGACTGTGAGAAGGGGATCGTTGGTGAAGAGAAGGTCTAAGGTGTAGGAGAGGATATTTTTTGCGCTAAGTTAAGACTACTTAGGGATTCTTCTAGTTGGTTGGCTAGAGGGCAGCTGACATTGTCCATATGGACATTAAAATCACCAAGAACGGTGAAATTGGCATAACGTAAAGATAGGTTGGCAATGCAGTCAAATAACATTTGCCAATAGCTGGCCAATGTATTAGGGGGTCTGTAGACCAATAATCCCGCCATTGAGGAATTGTTTGAGAATTTGATGTGAAAGGTCATGGCTTCAATAGGTCCCAGGCCTTCAGTTCCCATGTAGTTTATATCCCACTCTTCCCTTAGAATTATAGCGAGCCCTCCTCCCAACCTATTGTCTCTCCTATTTACGTTACACAGCTTATAGCCCCCAGGGACCGCTAGGCTAATATCAGGGTTGGAGCATTCTCGTAGCCACGTTTCTGTCACAAACAGTATGTCCCAATCATGGGTCTTCAATAAAAGCCAGACGTCAGCAGTATGCTTGGGGAGCGATCTGCAGTTGATCAGACCGGCCCTAATCTGCTGATCGTCCTTCCGATTATGAGACAAGACAGCACGAGATGGCCCCATATCCCTCTCACGAGTCCTGACCTCCCTCCTGACACCTCTCTCAAACTTAAAATTGCAAGACTGACAACGAAACTCTACCTGTCCTCTGCCTGCAAATGATACGGTGTCTAGATCGCAGCGTATAGGCGCGGAACATTGAGGCATTGACAAGGCGAGTAGCTGGTTGCGAGTCCAGTGCCTCTTCGATTGGGAGGGCTGACGAGCAGCATGACTGGCACTGAGCACGGGTCGAGCGCGGACGGGCGCAGACGGGCTTGCCTTAGGCGCGCCTTCGGCGCGCCAGCGGCGCGCCCGCTGCGCGACCGCTTCAGTGCCATAGAAATAGTCTTTTAGCCCTGATGGACCGCCCACCCAACCTCCCACCAAAGATGTCCGCCGTAACCCCGAACGCCCGATCTACAGGAAAGCGCCTGCTCGGGACTGGGATGGTTGTGAGGCAGGTTAGTAGGAGACTGAAATATATGTGACTGATCCAGCAATTAAAATGACACTCTTCAAATACTTTGTGCAAAAAACGGCAGATGTGCAAAATACGCGTAGCAAACGGTAAAACAATTTAAAACTACATGTAAGCAGTCAGTCACCACATAGCATACAGCATACAGTACAGTAATTCAGTACGTTTAAAAAAGGTAGAAAAGCGCTATCCTGCTCTCGGCTCAAGCCTCAAGAGCGAGTGGACGCTGCGCGACCGCTACAGTGCCATAGAAATAGTCTTTTAGCCCTGATGGACCGCCCACCCAACCTCCCACCAAAGATGTCCGCCGTAACCCCGAACGCCCGATCTACAGGAAAGCGCCTGCTCGGGACTGGGATGGTTGTGAGGCAGGTTAGTAGGAGACTGAAATATATGTGACTGATCCAGCAATTAAAATGACACTCTTCAAATACTTTGTGCAAAAAACGGCAGATGTGCAAAATACGCGTAGCAAACGGTAAAACAATTTAAAACTACATGTAAGCAGTCAGTCACCACATAGCATACAGCATACAGTACAGTAATTCAGTAAGTTTAAAAAAGGTAGAAAAGCGCTATCCTGCTCTCGGCTCAAGCCTCAAGAGCGAGTGGACGCTGCGCGACCGCTACAGTGCCATAGAAATAGTCTTTTAGCCCTGATGGACCGCCCACCCAACCTCCCACCAAAGATGTCCGCCGTAACCCCGAACGCCCGATCTACAGGAAAGCGCCTGCTCGGGACTGGGATGGTTGTGAGGCAGGTTAGTAGGAGACTGAAATATATGTGACTGATCCAGCAATTAAAATGACACTCTTCAAATACTTTGTGCAAAAAACGGCAGATGTGCAAAATACGCGTAGCAAACGGTAAAACAATTTAAAACTACATGTAAGCAGTCAGTCACCACATAGCATACAGCATACAGTACAGTAATTCAGTACGTTTAAAAAAGGTAGAAAAGCGCTATCCTGCTCTCGGCTCAAGCCTCAAGAGCGAGTGGACGCTTATGGGTCGTCAACTAAAAAGCCACTCTTTTTGTGGTGGTATAGTGAGATTTATGTGCGAAACTTTGAGTGTGGGTTGAGCTGCATTCATTTAGTGGTAAACGTGTGGCAGTGTTTAAGCATGGAGTAAGGTAGAGATATAAACATATTTTGGAGGCATACCATCTTCTGGGCGGTTGTGCTTGGTTGGTAAGTTTGGGTGTGTACTCTAGCCTATCCGAAACTTTTTGGAGCTTGCATTTCAGCTACAGAAGGCTCTGGCTAGTTTTGCTTTCACCTCCTGTCTGTACTGAATCAGCCTGGTTCCCATTAGAGCTGCCCACTTTGTCAAATGATGTGGTATTGCGGACCAGTCTTTGCTTAATGGAAGAAGGTATTTGTTCTCCATTAGGATACTTAAGGATATCTTTCTTTAGCTCTTTTACACTGGTTTGATACTTCCATTGCACTTCATTCATGTGAATGTAAAAGTGTCTTTCATACATTTATCATTGCCTAAAAAGTGATCTTGTGATTGTGCGGGTCCTCTCTCTTCTGAGGCCCCACACTGTTCTAAGTGCAGAACCTCATGTTTCAGTTACTCGTGCTACACTGAAGCAGGATTAGCAATTTATTGCGCCATGGTGCAAGAGTGTCTGTGTTACAGCTAGAATAGTTTTTGTGCAGGAAGGTGGACATTCCTGCACAAAAATAATCCCCTGGGGTTTTTTCCTTTTTCCATGTGTGCTGCAGAATGCAGCACACGTAGAAAGAGGAAAAGATGAGGAGAAATGAACATATTTCTTGTCATTACGTCTCACTTGGGTAGCTTTTTGATGCATTTCCACGTTGATGAGTCTTAGCAAATCTGGGAATGTGTCAAAACCATGGGTGGTTGCATGGGAACACCCACGCTCCACTCATGGAACACCTTTCTAGCACAGAGTAGCACACGGCAGCAACCTGCGCTGCCTTGCGTTACTCCAGAGTTACTATGCCTTGCAGAGCCAGGCAAGGTGGCCCTGCGTGACACAGTAAATCTCACTGAAGCCCTTGCGTTGCTTTGCGCTGCCTTGCGTGAAGCAATAGTAACGCAAGGGCTTTGTAAATCTGGGCCCTTGTATTTATAATGTTATCATAAACTTAAGTTGCAATTAATTCTCACTACAAAATAATAAAACCCCAAATAATTGTACTGAAATCTAACAAAAAGGTTAGGTTTACGTGAACAATGTTTAATTATGGATACAATTCTTAACTCTTTTTTTTTTTACAGAGTTTTATGTAACGCAAACTTGACCCAAATTGGATATCCGAGTGCTTTACATAGCACCGGTTGCGTTACATGAGGACACATTCATTTTTGTTAGGCATGGAGAGATTAAGTGATTTGCCCAGAACCACAGGATGTTCAGCGTCATTGCCGAGACTCGAACCCAGTTCACCAGATTCGAGGTCGAACGCCCTAGCCGTTAGGTCAACTCCTCTCCCCTCCTCTGTAGAAGATCTGGATGGGACCAAGTTACCGACCTACCCAGGGAGGTGTGGCAGCAATTTATTATTCTCTAAACTCTTAATTACATCCCTATTCCATTATAAGATGGCCATCACCAAGTAGCCTTCTAAACCCCCACTCGACTCAATGGTCTTTCCTCAGAACAATTACTGCCCTTGATGCTAGTCATCCAGGATGGTATGAAGGATAGTGACGTAAACTCAGTTATATTGATACCACTCATTATCAATCAATCAATCAATCAATCAGGGGTTGTAAAGCGCAGCTACTCACCCGGAGGGGTCTCAAGACGCTGGGGGGTGGGGGAGAAGCGCAGCTCCTAAGCCTACGCGGTGCCAAAGGCTCATGGTGATTTATGGTCTTGAAGTCCTTCAGGAACTTGGAGAGAGTTCGAGTCTGGGGGAGGTGGAGAGGGAGGGTGTTCCATGATTTGGCCATGAGGAAGGAGAAGGAGCGACCTCCTGTTCTGGCCTACTTGATGCATGGTATCATGGCGAGGGGGAGCTGGGCTGAGCAGAGGGATGTTTGGGGTGTGTGGAAAGAGAGGCGGTGAATCATGTGGGGGGGGCAGTGTTGTGGAGGGCCTTTTGGGCATGGGTGTGAAGCTTGAAGTTGATTGTCTTCTCGACGGGGAGCCAGTGTAGTGCCCGCAGGTGTTGGGTGATGTGGCAGTGGCGCGGTAGGTTGAGGACTACTCTGGCGTCGGCGTCTTGGATGTTCTGAAATTTGCGGGTGAGGTTCTTGTTGATTCCGGCGTAGAGTATGTTGCCATAGTCCAGTTTGTTGCTGATGAGGGCGTGGATGATGGTATGTATTCTTGAAATAAATGAACATAGTAACAGAGGGCTGGAAAGCCTCAGGAATCTCCATTTATGTAGTGTACCAATGAACATCCAGAATAAGTAAAGAACCTGTAAAGAAGTATAATCTTAATAGTAAAACTAAAGTTATGCCACTCAAGCTATACGGAGGTATGCTTTTGACATTCTAATGAGTCCCAGAATGTGAGCACACATAATGCTGAACAATTAAGAAAGGCCAATATAAGGAAAAAAAGAAAAGTTTTAGTGAGTAAATGGATTCACTGTGTGAAACTTCTTGGGAGTATGTGTATGGTAGATGGTAATTCTGAGCAAGAAATAAGAATATGTTTGCAAAGTGGATATAAGAACAGGTTATGCTACTCCCTAAATTCATAAGTGCACATCAGTATCCCTCGGGCGATTGTAACTGAGCCCTCATTGGACCATAAAAGAGAGCCTGCAAAGCTCCAATGGAAAGATATTAAATAAATGTCTATATATTATGTAAAAATACTAGGAGTATGTGTGTGAGATGCATTTGAAGAGATCATTGATCATGCTTAATTTGTGCCAGTGGTTTTCGGTGCTCTGCACCCGCACTGAATTGTCAGCACCGTCTCTAGTGACAGTCCACCACATGGTGGTAATGTCTTTTTAGTTTGAGATGAGTTGAACAAAAGTATTTATTAAGTCAATATACATTGAAAATGAATAATATCAGCCTCTCATGCCATTATAGCTTTTTGTGGCCTGCAATAGTCTGAATTGTCACACTTGTAGAAGTGTGATGGTTAGGTGCTGTGGGTACTGCCATTGGCAGCGCTGGCAAAGTATGGGTGGTGCAGGCTGCAGTGGCCTTCTGAGAAGGGCTCTGGCACTTCATTGTTTACAAATTAAGCACTGTCATTGATACTGAATGATGGACCCTACTGAACTAGTATAATTGGCATAATAACTGGAATATTCAAGCCATGATGAACTAATGTCCCAGTAACCCACTCTGCACAAATTAACATTCTGCTGGGAAGATCCCAATGTGTTAAACTGTACAAAACTGTCTACAGCAATCAATTCCCATTAGTATTGATATTTAAAAAATACTTGAACTTTTCTTCCTTATTAAGACCAGTCAGTTCCCTGTCACCCTCAACCTCTAAACAGAGACCCTGCGTGCTCTACTCACAGATGACAGCATCAACTTTCACCAATGTTGCACAACTCTACTCGAAGACCTCCTCTGCTTCAGACATTCAACGCATCAAACAGAGACTGCATATCATCCAGACTTGCATGTCCAACGCCTACCGGAAGCTTAACCCAACCAATCCAGAATTGCTGTTATTTGCCAAGAACAACAAGCAACAATGAGCATAAACCTGGCTCAATGACATGTCCCCGGACAGCTTCGAACCCCAACGTTCATTCATTGCCAAGTCCCTTGGATTCACCCTGGACACCAAACTCACCATCAACTGAACGCTGCCAAAAACACAAAGACAGTCTAGGAGCAACGTTCTCTTCGATAGTAATTGTAACTGTTTTTCCTCAAAGTGACGTCATAACTACTGTTCAAACCCTTGTGCTCCTGCATCTGGTTTGTGGTAATGCCCTGCTCTGTGGCCTCCCACACTTCTTTTGGCACGCTATACCCTGGAGCACATCTCATCTAGGGCAGGAATAAATGTGATCAATGTACCCCCATCCTGGTGGAACTGCATTGGCTTCCCTTGTCACCCAGCATCACCTTCAAAACCAGTTGCATAGTTTACAAAGTCATCACAACCAGTACCCCTGCTTATCTTGCAGAGAATCTTACCATCTCTGGTGGTTCTTGGCATATCCACAGCCGACACTCCTGCGGGCCACTAATGCAGACTGTGGAGTGTCAAAAAAATGGAAAAACATGCTGCAGGCATTTTTCCAACTATGCACACAGGATGTTCAACAGCATCCCCCTGTTCATCAAGACCGCTACAATACAGCTCTGATTTGGAAAGAGTTGAAGACACACCTCCTTGAAAGCACTACATCACAATGCATTAACTGTCTACAGGACAGCTACCTCTACGATCAATTCTTGACCTTGTGCTTGTCTTTGACCTTGCACAGCACTCTGCTGCCTTTTGGCTAGTTTTGAGCTATTGAAACACCACATATATACGTACATACAGGCAAACAGGTTTGGTATTCTAGGTATCCAGGACCTTATTTAGAGTTTGTCCTTAAACTGGTGGTTCTCTTGCCCTGCCACACCTACAGTTCCATCGCTACATCTCGAGGTGGGATAACTGCTGGGTTAAGCAGTGCTTAATTTGAGTTGGTGGTTTCTGGTGCTCAGCACCGGCACTTAATCATCAACACCGGCGTTTTTCATGAGCACCAGTTGAGGACACATTCATTTATGGTAGGCACGGGTATTAAGTGATTTGCCCAGAATCACAGGATGTTGAGCCGACGCCGAGACTCCAACCTGGATCCCCAGCTCCGAAGTCAAAGTCGGCAGCTCTGGCCATTATGCCATATCCGCTCCGCACTTTCATGGTTAGTATTTGGTTCTGTTTTATGTGGCGCTAACAGGAGAGCTAGCTGCCTCCTGACGAGAGCCCCAGCACTTATTTTTTACAAATTAACCACTGCTCCGTTGGCTGTGTTAGCGGTAATCCCTGACCCAGTGGTCCGTCTACCATATGACTGATAGGTCACAGTAGTGGTCGCCCCACCCTTTGTCTCCCTTTGGGGGCAGGATGGACATCATTCATTTTATCTTCCACTGCCCATCATTCAATGGGCAGGGAAAAGTCTCAGTAGCCTCTACCCACGGGGAAACACTCCTTGCCCCTTAGGACCATTTACTTTTTTTAAAATCATTATTTTCATTTTATTTATCAATAGAGCAGGATGTGCACGTTGGCCAGGAATTTACGTACAATGTATCCAACATATACAATGAAAGTAAGAACTGACAAGCATTCCCATCACTCTTGGTACAGCTTATATAAGAAACTAATACTAACCCCTAGTCCCCCCACTCTCCTCCGCCTACCCCTTGGGATTCCATGATATGTACCTTATCTTTCGTTCTGACCATTTGATTTTTGCTTAGAAAAAAGCCAATCCCTCCTTCTGATTTTGTTTTCTCTGAACAAAAAAGTTTGCTGAATGGACGATGTAAAAATGGAACCCCCTTGGCAAACTTTCTTGCTCTGGAATGTTATGTTAATGGTTTTTGATTACCCAAAGGGGTCATTGCGCGAGCAGCAGGAGCATCACTGAAAAGACATCTATTTAAAATTTGTTGTAAAAATCCAGGTTTTCACTTGATTTCTAAACGCAGGCAGTGTGGGAGCAGCTTTAATATGGAGTTCCAAATTTTAGAGGCTCTAAGAGTGAAGCTGCTTCCACCCCACTTTGATTTCCTAAATCTGGGCACCGTAGAATTATTTTTTTATCCTCAAAGCATAAAATTCTGTTTGGCCGATACCATTTAAAAGATTGTTTTAAGGAAAAGGGGCCCATATCATGAAGAGCATTGAAAACCAGGCAAAGTTACTTACATTTTATGCGATTTCTGACCGTTATCCAATGAAGATCCCTATTGGCCTGGGAGAGAGATTGAAACTTGGGTATTCCAAGGTGAAGCCTAGCAACCGCGTTCTGCAGAATTAAGCATCAAATGTAAGTACCATTCCTGTGAGCTCAGATAAAGACCATTACCGTAGTCAATTTTTGACAACACTAATGTGGTGAGGACTGTTCTTTTTGCACTAATGGGAATGAAAGGTGATATTCTCTTAATACGTTTTAAGGTGTTGATGGAGGATGAATTCACTGAGTTTATTTGATTAGCGTGATTTAGTTGTGACTGCTCATCCAATGGCTGATTGCACACATGCAGTTGTGAAAATTGAATTAAATGGATATTGCTAAATGCCGATACCACAATTTGTGTGACATCTGCATAGCATGTGAGGAAGAGACCGAAGGACATAATCAAGGAGGCTAGTTCAGTTACATAAAGACTAAAAAGCTTAGGGCTGAGTGACTGAGGACCCCTGTGGGACTCCGCAAGGGAGAGTAAACGGTTTGGATACAAATTAATCTAGCATCACTAATTGCTCTCTACCTACAAGAAATGATTTAAATAATGCCAGTGCCTTACACCAACATTCTGCAACCAGTCAATCAGGACCGAGTGGTCTACCATATCAAATGCGGCCGACAAGTGAAGAAGAACAAGCGCCGCTGTTCCTCCACTATCCAGTGTGGCCCTAATCTCCTCTGTGGATTATATAAGTGCTGTCTCGGTACTGTGGCCAGGTCTGAACCCACATTGAGTTGAGTCCAGAGTTGGTTGTTTTGGATGCAGGCCATTAATTATTGGTTCATGAGATTTTTCTATTATTTTTGCTGGGAACAACAAACGAGATATGGGCCCATAGTTAGTTGGGTCCTCAGAATTGAGAATAGGTTTTTTTTAGAAGAGGAAGAACTGAGGCCTTCTTCCACAGTGAAGGAAAGAGACCAGTAGCAAATATGGAATTAGAAATAACAGTAAGATTACTGGCAATAAGTTCAGGGAGCATTTTTATCCCTGGTGGAGGGCAAGGATTTGTCGGAGATCCAGATTTGGTGGTCCTTATTAACTCTGCTACTTGTTCAGGTGTTACTATGGTGGCAGCTCTGATGCAGCGGGGCTATTATAAAAACACCTTTCCTTATGACACCAACCCAGAAAAACCCTTACACCACTTGTTCATCGGTGGGGCCCATAACACCGAAACACACATTCACTCAGTTTTTCTGAATCAGTGATGAGTAGACAAACTGCAAGACATACGGGGTACCTTGTTAATATTTTTACCTAAATAATACTATATACATTATATACATGTGACTCTGGAATTGTCGGTTCTAAACATCAAGGTACTCCGCTATTTGGGTTGATGGACCAACTAGTAGGAATCAGTTGATGGCGAATAAGTCCATCTCAATCACAATTTAAAACCTTTTAACAATTATTGATCATAACTTTAATTCTAATAACCACAGACTCAGTTTGTGTTAACATGAAATTTTATCTAGATTAATTAAACATTGACTATGATCCTTTGCTGCCTCAAATTTGTTTGTACATTATCCCCATCTTCTCTAATGTGATGTTTTTATCTTTTGCTTTTATGGTGATATATTTGCACCGAATAAAGCTTGCTTTGACTTTGAATAAGTAAAGTTGTATTAGACAAATATTCTAGACATTATTTTCATAAGCATTTAAGTAAGGATTAGAATAGAAAACGGAAAATACTCATTACCCTTGGCCTTAGGGCGATGATGAGAATGATTCACCAGAACATGAATCGAAGATCACAGGATAGGTTCCCAAAACTGACTGACTGTCCCTCTAACCTTCTCGGACGTATTCCCTCCCAGGATAGAACCCCGCGACGGTCTCCTTCCTTTTCCGCATCTAAGTTCGAAATTCAAATGTCAAAGTCTTTTCAGCATCAGGAAGAAAATCGTCTCAACAGAGTGTCGTGTTGAATAGATCGATGTAGAATAAGTACTCCGAACCCTATCATTGTAAGCACAAGCTCTTTTATACCCTTTCACTAACTTGCTATACCCCAAATTGAAACTTTTTAGGAGCTACATTCATTCTGATTGGTCCATTGGAGGGGTGTTGATGGTCACCTCATTGTCCTCCTTGCCTGAACCGGTTCTGCAAATAATCCATTCATACAAAACTCTCGTGATTCATCAAGTCCACAAGTCCTTTTTAACTTTGTTAATATATTTGCAACATTATACGATAGTCATGAATTGGTTCATCTTCTGGAGTTCGAGTATCCCATTCATTTCCAGGCTTTCATGCAGAATATTTTGGCACAACTCTTGTCTTAGGTCAGTCTGTCCTTGACATCTCTCACTCCGGGCATAGGCCACACACTCGTGACTGGAACTTCCATTCTGCTCATGCGCGGGGGCCATCTTTATTCTGCGCACGCAATCACGTCTCTCGACAGCGGCCGTTGTCCCAGCGAGGCCTTGCATGCCCGAACGGAGCTAATATGAAAACAACATAGCAGAAATTAGACATAGAAAATAAGCCCTTCTGTTTACCACCCACCATTCTAATAACCCGCGTTAGGTTTTACCTAGCATAAGCGACATTTAAAGCCATTTTACTTACCATCTGCATTCTTTGCCACAATATATTTTACTACAAACAAAATACATGCAATTTACTTCTACTTTCTACACAAATCACAAACCTATGTTAATTTAATTTCACATTTGTAAATAAATTAGATTTTTGCAAATGCCAGTTAGTTTCCCGCTTGTAGTGTCTAATTAAAGGTGCATTTATTGATTAATTCATGCATTCAAACAGTTAGTGTTTTTAAAGTTATGAGGTCATTAACTTCGAAGTGGGTACAAACATTTTTGTATTTCCCCTGTTCCATCAGCTCCCTTCACAGCAGAGAGATTGCTGCCAGGCAGCTGGGATCTTAAGCATGGCAAACAGCACTCTGTCAGGTTGGTGGAGGCCACACCCTCTGCCACCCTGGTGAGATGCAGGAGATACAATGGTGAGAGGAATTCTTTGAAACAATATAATCTATGACCATGAATTGAAACTCAAGTCCCAATTTATGAAGATTACAAAATTAAACCCCATCTCAGGCGCAATACGCTTTAATTAGGGTTAGGAGTAAATTGCTAATCCTGTTTCAGTGTAGCACAAGTAACTGGAACATGAGGGTCTGCACACAGACCAGTGGGGGGCCAGACGAGAGAGGGCCCACACAATCACAAGATTGATTTTTTGGCACTGATTAACACATGAAAGACACTTTTATATTTACATGAATGAAGTGCAATGGATGTATCAAACCAGTGCAAAAGAGCCAAAGAAAGATATCCTTAAGTATCCTAATGGAGCACAAATACCTTCTTCCATAAAGCAGAGACTGGTCCGTAATACCATATGATTCGACAAAGTGGACAGATCTATGGGAATCAGACTGATCCAGCACAGGCAGGAGGTGAAACCAAAAGCTGCCAGAGCCTTCTGTAGCTGAAATGCAAGCCCCAAAAAAGTTTTAAATAGGCCAGACTACAAACCCATAACCTACCAACCAAGCGCAACCACCCGGAAGATGGCATGCATCTAAAATACTTTCATATCTCTACTTTACACCATGCTTAAACATAGCCACAAGTTTTCATTAAATGAATGGAGCTCAACCCACTCTCATGACACTCAAAGTTTCCCAGATAAATCACACTATACCATCACAAAAAGGTTAGCTTTTTAGTAGACAGCCCATAAGCGTTTAGGGGCCTTATTGGGGTAAGGGTGCGTTGTACAAATCCTGCACTACAACACTGTACAATTATATAGAAGTACTTTTTTCTGAACTTGTCTAACGTTTCGTGGGCTCTGAAGATAAGGGTCACAGATCCGGCATGTATAGAGTGTCAGATATCTTTTTTTGTGTTACCTTGTTAACAGAAACCAAACTAAACAGCCTCATCTGTTCCCGTTGTCTCAAAGAAAAGTAGCAGCACATGAAGTGGGGGATGAGTAGATTTTTCTAGAGCGGGGGAACCTAATCTGACAAAGGAAATGAGCTGAAAGCTTTGTCATCCAATCAAGAGAGGAGGGAGTTAGAAGAGATAGTTATCCATTCATTTTCCAAGGCATATGTCATAGATCAAGGGGGAATGGATCACTTGTAACCAAAAGTGGCGGTTCGTAAATCTGAATTTGAAAATATTAACACCTAGATAGGTGTTAATGAGAACCCTCAATAGCGTATTTTTTGAGTGGTATGGGCGGTTCTTGGCGGTTTATCTTGATTCTCCGCCTTATAGATACGCATCAGCATTATCATTGGGTCTCTTTTATCATGCTGCCTCCACCTGGAGGGAACCACTGCTTCTTGGTAGTGATCAGTAATAATTGTGCAAATAGTGATAATAGTGAGGTTAAAAGTGTCGTACCCACACTACCTTGAAGAAATGACGATTTATTCTGGTGGGTGTGTGGGGAGACTATTAAAAAGAGAGGTGGTGCTGCAGGATAGATTATGTACCCAAAGCACTGTAGGTGTCCATATCAAAAGGTCGACATGTTTCTGCCCATTCAATGCCCCAGGAGGGGGTCGTGGGGCATTCTTCAGGACCTATTCGTGTGAGCTGTTGTTGTACAGTTCAAGCAGTTTGAAAAAATGCTGTCTTCAAGCAATGTGATAGACAGCTACGTCTCAGAAATACTGTTACCTGTGGAAAAATAAAAATGAAACCTAAGAGACAATCAATGAAAAGAAACCCCAAATTCTAGGGTGGCAGTGGGCTAAAAATAGACTTGTGAGTTAAAACAATAGACAAACACAAAATGGCAATTCTTATTGATACTGTCAAGCAACCTATATAATGGCAAATCTCTGATATACTGTGGGATTGTAGTAGCCAAGGAAAGATATATCTTTGTGGGCGGTACGATTCGCCGATCACGTTTCTATGATATGTTTCCCTTGGTTTATCGAGTCATAGGAACAAATTTAAATGTATCGTGAAAGTTGCGGTAGATACAACAGATAAATAGGGCAATCGTTACAGTCATTCTGCTGCCTGTATCTTTTGAGTAGAACAATCATAATGTAAGCAGACCCCAACGTTAGATAGACAGAGGCAGATTACCTTGAGACGCGTCCGAGTTGCGGTTTTGCCGTGGCAGCGTCACTATCTTGCCTGTGCAGGTAAAGAACGGGGAAGACAGGGAGGGGAGGTGGGGCAGAGGAAAGAGGGACGAGGGAGGAGGAGGGGGGTGGGGGAATAGGGTATTACAGATACCGTTAGTGGGTTGAGCTTCGTAGAGGTTTTGTTGACCACCGACGGGATGAGCCTTCCGTACCTCAGTTTCGGGCAGAGCACGACTTGTGCTGACGCTGGCAGGCAGGGCTCGTGGAGAACGAGATCCCGTGTGTTGCCGGTTTTTAGCTCCGTGTATGAAAAGAGACTGAAAAAAGACTTGTGCTTTGTTCATGAAAAAGTGGGGGGTTGTATTATTAAAAAATTCTAAACAAAGGGGGGTATAGCCATTCGATACACTTAGCATGGAACTGGTGTGTTTTTGAATGGTTTAAGAACGTTTAAAAAATCAAAGAGGTCATTGCATATATATAGTTCAGAACTGGGAGCTTTATGAATGGAACAGGATGGCACTTTTCAGCGTGTTTGGTGCTATGTAACATAAGGCCAAATTGGTCATGCCCTATTTGAAATTGAGCCACGGTATATTATCGTTCAGGCCTTTCGTGTCTGTTCTGAGGCGGTGGACCCACCTCTGTTCTCTTTCGAAGAGAATTTTCTCGGCATTGTCCTTGCACCCTACTAGTGTTTCTATTATGATCCAATTAAGATCGCTCACTGAGTGGTTTTGTTCAATATAGTGACGGCTCATTTTGGTGGTTTCACGTCTGCACTTAACATTGCTTCTGTGTTCACAGATTCTCACCTTTATTTTTCTGCAGGACATTCCGATGTACCTGAGATTACACGGACATGTAATCATGTAGATTACAAAGGCTGTGTTGCAGTTGGTGTGTTGTTTTATGGTCCACTTCAGGTTGGGTAGCAATTGGATGGTCTTTGTTGGTGTTGTTAAATGGCATACTGAACACTGTCCACATGGGTAGTGACCTGTAACTGGTTGGAGGTCCCAAAGGGTGTTTTTCAGTTTAAGTGGAGCCGCCGGTCGTGTGTGTATCAAGATGTCTTTTAGGTTTCTAGTCCTCTTATTTGCGAATCTGGGTTTCTGCCATTTCAGGTGTCCAGAGGTCAAGATACGCCAGTTTTTATTAATTACTTTCTTGACAGCGTTACTTGCTGTGCTGTAGGTGGTGACACAAGTGGGTGTATCATCTGTAGGGTTCTTTGCTGTAGTTTGGAGTAGACAATCTCTGGGTTGATTTCTGGCTCTTTTTTGCATTTGGAGATGATCTTGGTCGGATAATCTCTTCTGAGCAGTTTGGAGCTTAAGTCGTCAGCTTGTTTTTTGTATTCTGCAAGGTCGCTGCAGTTGCGTTTGAGCCGCAGGAACTGGCTGTAAGGTAGATTTTCTTTCAGGGGGCGTGGGTGAAAGCTGTTGAATGAGAGGAGACTGTTTTTTGCCGTTGGTTTGAAGAATGTTCGTGTTTTGATGATGTCATTTTCAACATAGATGGTTAGATCTAGAAAGTCGAGCCGTAGATTGTTGGCTGTATAGGTGAATTTGAGACATTCATCTTGGGCATTCATCCATTGATGAAAGTTGTTTAGGCTTTCCTGGTTACCTTCCCAAATCACCATGATATCATCAATGTATCGTTTCCAAAAACGGATGTTGGTAACGTATGGGTTTATGGGGTTTTGTATGTACATTTGTTCAAATGCGCTAACGTAGAGTCCAGCTACGCTAGGCGCAAAGGTACTCCCCATCGAAGTTCCGTGTCGCTGTTGGTAGAGTCTCCCTTCATATTCGAAGTAGTTTTCTGTGAGAGCCAAGGTGCAACATTGTAGGATAAAATGTCTGGGGGTTTGGTATGTCCAATTTTGACCGAAGAGTATCGTTTCTAAAGTTTCGAGAGTTTTTTGTTGAGGTAAGCTGGTATATAAACTCTCTACATCGAAACCTACTAGAAGCATTGTCTCAGGAGAGAAGTTGACATTTTGCAAAAGGTTCAGTAGGTCACGAGTGTCCTTTAAGTAGGTAGGTGTTTGTTGGACTAACGGTTTTAGGAAATGGTCAGCAAATTGGGACAGCGGCTCCAGGACCGATCCTATGCCCGACACGATGGGGCGGCCTGGTGGTGGTCTCTTCTCCTTGTGTATCTTGGGGAGGGAGTAGAAATATGGTGTTCTGGGTGAGATGGTTTTCAAAAACTCAGCTTCATTGTGTGATATCCATCTATTGGTTTCGGCCTCTTCCACCATAATCTTAATCGTCTGTTGGAGTCTTATGGTTGGATCTGTGGTGATTGGGCTGTAGAATTTTTCATCTGACAGGAGATCAAGGCATTGATGGTTATAGCCTTCTCTACTCATTAAGACGATGCCTCCACCCTTGTCTGCCGGTTTTATTATTATCTCTTTATTGTTTTTCAGTGTCTCCAAAGCTTGTTTTTCTGTGTTGGTTAAATTCATGAATGGTTTTTTTGAGACTGTCAATTCATCAATCTCTTTCATTATGGCTTGTTCAAAGGCCAAAAGTTTGATGGGGACCTGATGGTTTAGTGGACAAAAAGTGGACTTTAGGCGTAGGGATGTATCCCCTTCTTTGTTTTCCGTCTCTTTTCCAGAGAAAAAGGCTTTCAGTTTTAATTTCCTGCAAAATTCTGAGACTTCGCATTTTGTCTTAAAAATATCCAGATTGGGGGTTGGTACATATCCTAATCCTTTGTTCAACACTCTTTCTTGGGCCTGTGTGAGGGTTGTTTCTGTCAGATTGATTATTAACGTGTCATGCTCGTTCCCGGTTTTTCCTTGGTTACGTTGGACATGCTCCTTGTTTGGACTTGTCTCTCTGGGTCTGTCCACGTTACTCCTTTTCGTCGTCCCCTCTGGTTGGTTTGGCCACGTCCTAAAAAAGACGGTTGTTGCATGTAGGGTCCCATGTATTGTCCCATGGGTGGAGGCCCTGTAGTGTAGGGATTCATCCAACCCTGGAAATTTGGTGTGTATGGTTGGAATGGGATTGGATGTTGATTCCCGAATTGGGGAGTGCGCCAAAAGTTGGGTCTACGTAGTTGTTGTCGTCTATAAGGGCCACGGTTCCTTCTTGGTTGTCTTGTGTCAGTGGTATTCCAATCAGAATTATCACTTGAGGTTCCACTGTTGTCGGTGTCAGACTGATAGTCCGGAATCTCATAATCGTCCTTACTGTATGGATGCATCTTCTCCATGGAGAAGCGTTTCAGGTCTTTGCCTAATTTCTGTATTTTGTTGTTAGTAATATAGTCTTTTGTCTCGTTCATTTCCTTATTGATTTCTTCAAGTCGTTTTTTGTAGACTGAAATTTGTACCATGTTCTTGATTTTGGTTTCAAGCAATTGGATCTTGATAGTGAGAGTCTCTGTCAATCTTGTGGCTGTTTT
Source organism: Triturus cristatus (assembly GCF_964204655.1). Lineage (NCBI taxonomy): Eukaryota > Metazoa > Chordata > Amphibia > Caudata > Salamandridae > Triturus > Triturus cristatus. The sequence continues at coordinate 1,150,416,930 of NC_140582.1, forward strand.
AATTATTAAAACTAAATAATCTCTTGTGCACTTCCACGATATTGCGGACCAGTCTTTTCGGAATGCCAGATCTTTGAGAAAAATACGTGGTGCATTATGTACCCAAAGTCCCCTTGGGGCTGCATTGGCTCGCAGATATTCCGTCATAATAACGCCGTGGATGGCCGTCCTCACTTGCTCCTTCTTCAATTCAGATAGTTCATCCCAGTCTGAGTAAAGAGCCGTGGGTGCCTAAACGTTCTTAAACCATTCAAAAACACACCAGTTCCATGCTAAGTGTATCGAATGGCTATACCCCCCTTTGTTTAGAATTTTTTAATAATACAACCCCCCACTTTTTCATGAACAAAGCACAAGTCTTTTTTCAGTCTCTTTTCATACACGGAGCTAAAAACCGGCAACACACGGGATCTCGTTCTCCACGAGCCCTGCCTGCCAGCGTCAGCACAAGTCGTGCTCTGCCCGAAACTGAGGTACGGAAGGCTCATCCCGTCGGTGGTCAACAAAACCTCTACGAAGCTCAACCCACTAACGGTATCTGTAATACCCTATTCCCCCACCCCCCTCCTCCTCCCTCGTCCCTCTTTCCTCTGCCCCACCTCCCCTCCCTGTCTTCCCCGTTCTTTACCTGCACAGGCAAGATAGTGACGCTGCCACGGCAAAACCGCAACTCGGACGCGTCTCAAGGTAATCTGCCTCTGTCTATCTAACGTTGGGGTCTGCTTACATTATGATTGTTCTACTCAAAAGATACAGGCAGCAGAATGACTGTAACGATTGCCCTATTTATCTGTTGTATCTACCGCAACTTTCACGACACATTTAAATTCGTTCCTATGACTCGATAAACCAAGGGAAACATATCATAGAAACGTGATCGGCGAATCGTACCGCCCACAAAGATATATCTTTCCTTGGCTACTACAATCCCACAGTATATCAGAGATTTGCCATTATATAGGTTGCTTGACAGTATCAATAAGAATTGCCATTTTGTGTTTGTCTATTGTTTTAACTCACAAGTCTATTTTTAGCCCACTGCCACCCTAGAATTTGGGGTTTCTTTTCATTGATTGTCTCTTAGGTTTCATTTTTATTTTTCCACAGGTAACAGTATTTCTGAGACGTAGCTGTCTATCACATTGCTTGAAGACAGCATTTTTTCAAACTGCTTGAACTGTACAACAACAGCTCACACGAATAGGTCCTGAAGAATGCCCCACGACCCCCTCCTGGGGCATTGAATGGGCAGAAACATGTCGACCTTTTGATATGGACACCTACAGTGCTTTGGGTACATAATCTATCCTGCAGCACCACCTCTCTTTTTAATAGTCTCCCCACACGCCCACCAGAATAAATCGTCATTTCTTCAAGGTAGTGTGGGTACGACACTTTTAACCTCACTATTATCACTATTTGCACAATTATTACTGATCACTACCAAGAAGCAGTGGTTCCCTCCAGGTGGAGGCAGCATGATAAAAGAGACCCAATGATAATGCTGATGCGTATCTATAAGGCGGAGAATCAAGATAAACCGCCAAGAACCGCCCATACCACTCAAAAAATACGCTATTGAGGGTTCTCATTAACACCTATCTAGGTGTTAATATTTTCAAATTCAGATTTACGAACCGCCACTGAAAGCTTTGTCACCATCCTAAAGCTAGATCTGGTTTTAGCGCGAGGGACTTGGGAAGCTGTTTCTACAGGCTACCAATTCCATTTGAAAAAATATACTTTTTTAATTAGGTTTTACTAGGTGCATGAACATAATGATGTAGCAAAGAATACCTATAATGAGCAGTATAGAGTAAAAGAAAGGAAGGTGGCAACTGCTGGGTGCAACCTGCACAACAATATATGGTAATGCTGGCTACCAATTCCATGCTGGACACAGCCAGTCAACTGAGAAAGGGCACCATCATGTCCAGCACAGACCCAGGTTCAATGGACTCCACCATCAACCTAGTATACCACACACATACTGAGCCTCCCAGCATGCTGAAGGTGATATCCAAGTTATGGGCACTAGGGAGCCAATAGCCACTCTTTCTACATGGGTACAAGTAAAAGACTTGTACCCCTGAAATTTAAATCTGCTTCTACTGCCACCTGTCACCTCATAGCCTGGTTCGAGGTACCAGTACCCAACATCACTCTGAATGTATTCAACTAAGGTGTCCGATACTTATCAAAATACTTCCAAACACTAAGTCGTAAGGATAGGGCACATCCAGTGGACTTGAATAATTTAGTAGGATGATATAACTTTTCCAAACAGTGTAGAGGACTTTCATCCAATTAATTTACTTAAAATTTCTGATCTTGGGACTGAGTTGAAATAATCTCACTGGCTGAAACTCTCTTATACAGTTCTATTTTATTTTTAATCACTTTTTAATAAACACATTTAGATTGATAAACATCAGTCTCCTATGATACCTTTTCTCAAAACACTTGAAATCCTCCTAAGCATGTCCCTAAACCATTCTCCAGTTCTTAATTTGTAAACGAAAGAGTGCTGGTGCCCAAAGTTCTACTCATAAGCCATATCACGATGCAATTAAACATCAGCATGCTGAATACCAAGGTTGATAGTCTTAAATCCACCTCAAGTCTTTTTAATCCACTATCAGACACTACCTACCCCTTCATCTCACCCTTGCAGGTTCCTGCTTTCTACCTTTGTCACGGGCTTGTCATCTTTCTCTTCCTCCGTCCTTCTGATCTGTTGTTGTTCCCTCTTTTGCTATTGGTAAATGTATGATGTGGAAAAATAAGTGCTGGTTCCCAAACATAAGTGCAGCTGGACTCTATGGGCAAACACCGGCTGAAACTAAGCACTGGCATTCTCTGGCAGTACCACCAGTCTCACCTCATCTGTGTAGAGAAGGGGGAGTTCTGTCATTATTTGCTAACTGGACATCAAAAGTGGTCTGTTGAAAGAATGCATACATTTTATTTACATACAGGAAATATAGGAGGTATCAACGTGATAACGCACTAATGTGGCTACACTTGTCGTCTTTAGTCTGAGAGCTTAGTGCAACCCTATTAGTTGTTAATCATAAAATTAATGTAATGATTAGATTATCAATATCCGCATGTTATGTAAATAAACCTCATTAACTCAATGCATAGAGGCTGTTTTTTTATGAAACGCATATTTTATGAAACATGTATTTGAAAATTGGATGAACCAGGCTATATCCTTGATCCACTGTGCCTGACGCTTCTTTTTAATGGCATTAGCCTTGAGTGACAATGCTGTTACCAACCATGCAGTCCTTGAGTCTAAACAATATCTACTTGCCAAGCATTGTTTTGAAGGCATCTAATGCATAACATGACTGGTGGCTAGCTGACAGGTGTAAAGAGTCACAGTGTTTCTTCCCTCTCTCGTGAGATTAGAATGAAGCATCTGCAAGGGACTGAATAGACAGCTTGGTTAAGGGATATATAGTCTATTTTAATACGATCACTCAGGATTGTATTATAGTAGGGTTACCCGACGGCACAGCGCCTTAATGATACGACTTTCCTAGTTCTGGCCTTTCCTTGCCTAAATTATTCTTTTTTTAAAAATGATTTTTATTGGTATTTTACATAGTATAAATCATAATGTACAAAGAAACATCTAGCGGTTGCAGGATAACAATAGTGAAGGAAATCCAAAGTCATTGTTAAACAACATAACTCAAGGAATAAAGGAAGGAGCTAGAAGGCGGTCGGAGGCAACACATTAGATGGGTGTATGAGTAGGCTCCATCAGGGAACTACAATGTATGAAGGAGATGCCGCTCATTAGAGCCTTGCTCATTCACTGAGTGAGGATGTCTAGGGTCACGTAGCACACCGCCAGGCTCTGGCTGCGGTTGTGTGAACCTATCGAGGATTGTGTCCTGGTGAAATAAGATGGCTGCCTACCAATATCTTTACCTCCTGAGAAATGCTGGGGAGGAACCATGAGATTAACAGGTTCGAGTGGGGAAGGGAGCGATGAGACAAAGGGATTTAGGGAGAACTGTAGGGGTCAAGAAGGGAATGAGGACATCAACCACTGGGTGGCACGAGCATAAGGGTTGCAGCAGCAGCAAATGAGCCTCTAACACTACTGGCAAGTTAGGAGGCTACCCCTTCTAACGGGGAAGGGCTCAGGAAATTAAAGAGATGGTGGGGGGATCATCAGCTATATGCTGTAGCCTGGTGTGCCAAGTGGGGGCTATAAGGCGTTTACTTATACGCCTTGCTTCCTCCCAGGGCAGTGCAGAGTTTTCAGGGTTGCTCCATTGTAGCAGTGCTGCTTGCCATCAGGGAAGAGCCGTGGGTGCCTAAATCATTCTTTACAATTTTGTTAATTGCATTGCAGCAGAATTACAACATCCAGAACATACCAATTTGCTAATTCAAAGTAGAAGACAGGAAAATGGATGTACAGAAGACATTTAGGCACTTAGTAATCCTATACGTGGACTTTGGATAATTTTACGATTTTATGATTTTGTGAGTCATAGCGAACATTAACTTCTAGAAGAATGAACAGCTCAATTCAGTCTTGCAAAGTATCTGATCATCTGTATCATTGGAAACCTCCACAGATAAACGTGCATGACCAGGAGTATTTCAGGAATAAGAGTGCTCCAAAATGGCCCTCCCATATAGCTGTGTCTTGGCCCTCGGGTTAATACAGTGATATATGTACCATGTCTGTCATATTAATGTGGAAACATTCCCTTTAATGACTATTTGGACCCTTAAGAGTTAGTGCTGTTTGGTACAAATTGTAATTAAGCCAGTTTTACAGATTTACTTGGTGGTGAGTGCCTGTTGAAAACTGTGCTCGGCATAATAATACATAATTTCTGCTGTTTAGGCAGCTGATTAGTAATTAGTTATTTTTCATTTCAATTTAAATGGTGTTGGAAAGTGGGTTATTCGTAGGGGCAAATGTAGGTCTGCCACTGGCAATAAGGCCACTAACACATGATAGAACTCAGCATAGGTCTTAGAATATTATTCCTATGCTCAACCCTTGGTAGCTTGGCTACGAGCAGGCAGGCTTAACTTCAAAGACAGGTATGTAAAGCATTTAAAAACACCAATTCAGTAAATAATTAAGACACAACACATAATACAAATCCAACACTAATTTATAAACAATAGGAAATATTTCTATCTTTGAAATGACACCAAAACAACAATAATCCAATGTAGGGAACCGGAGATATAAATTTTCAAAGATTTAGCATTACATAGCATGAAGAAAATATAGCACCTTATTGGGATATTTGGTCGCGATAGACCGGCTCAAAGTCAAAGTTTCAGGCTGACCGCGATGGAGCCCTGAGCGACTACCACTCACGGTAGGTCCCGGTCACAGTTATTACCTTCTGACTTAGAAACCTTTCTGGAGCTTTTCTTCCCGGGGTTCCTCGAAGCTCACTGCCAGTCCGGATTCGGTGAGGGTTCGCCGGATAGCCTTGTGACTAGCTCCCCGTCAAACTTATGGAAATCAGACCTCCGGAGCAATCCAGCGGGGCAAACCCAGTATCCAGGCCGACACGCTGTTGAAGGCAGGCGGCTTGGCTTTCGCGGTTGATCCCGGTCACCTTCTCTTCGTTCGGACTTTGAAACGTTTACGAAGCTATTTCTCACGGGTCTCTCGATGCTCTTCACCAGACCGGATTCGGTGAGGGTTCGCCGGCCTTGGATTTCTTCTACTCTTGGTCCAACTCTGGAAGTGGGACCTACGGAGCTTTTAGCGGGACGAACCTGGATGGCTTGGTCGCCTCGCGGTTGAAGGCAGGCGGCTTGGCTTTCGCGGTTGATCCCGGTCACCTTTTCTTCGTTTGGACTTTGAAACGTTTACAAACCTATTTCTCACGGGTCCCTCAATGCTCTTCACCAGACCGGATTCATAGTTCGCTGGCCTTGGATTTCTTCTACTCTTGGTCCAACTCTGGAAGTGGGACCTACGGAGCTTTTAGCGGGACGAACCTGGATGGCTTGGCCGGCTCGCGGTTGAAGGCAGGCGGCTAGGCTGGCCAGGTTGAGTCGGTCCCTCTATGGAGCTTTTTTTCAAAGTTGCTCCAAAGTTGTCCAAACTTCTTGAACTTCTTCCTGAAGTTCCTCAAGGGGTCCCAAAGTGTCTCAAACTCACTCCAAGGGTTTGGAAGTTCCAAGATGATCCTTGAAAGTTGAGGACTTCAGTTCCCACAATCCACTTGGACAAAACCCTTACAAATCCACTGGTGTTCTCCAGGTATAGGATCCTTGGTGGTGATGGTCCCGGGGAGCTCTGTTAACCTGTAGCTTGCAGGGAGTCCCCTCGCAGATGCTTATTCCAAGTTCTCTGGGTCAAGAAGAAGGTTACTCCTGACCAATGGGAGCAGGTTAACTCCTCAAAGATATGGCCACATCCTGTAGAGTGTGGCATTATTTTGTCCCAGAGTGCATCAAATCTTCCAAATCCATAATGACTGATTTTCCAGCAAGGAGGTAAGAGTTGACTAAACACACCACTAGGATGGCTAATTTACTTAGACTCTCCCCCCTGCATCTGCTCATACCTTCCTTAATCCTACCATCTACCTAAGGTGGAAAGTTCAGAGTTGTAAATTACACTTTTCTCTGCTCTCCTCTTTGAAGAACATAGTTTACGACTCCTCCCCCTGGCCTGGCATTCCCATGGAACAGCACACAGCCCTGCCAGAAGAGCTGGTTGACCCCAGGGGCTCTTTATCACCTCTTCAAGGCAGCCTGGCTAATCCACTTAACTCTGACCAATCAGGGCATACCACTGGAAGGCTGAATCAGGACTTACAAACAAGAAAGTCTTATAACGTCTTGTATGTAGGAGAACTTCAACAATATCATATTGTTGAATTTATTAATATCATTCGAGGAAGTCTTTGAATGGTACTTCTAGCCCTCTCATATCAAGAGTTATTAATCAATAACTTCCTACCATGTTAACCTTTATAGCAGGGGATTTGCAATGGGAAAAATGACTAGGGCCATTTTACCAGCACCAGGACTTACAAAAACATATTGTATAATTACTTTGCTTATATCTACAGGACCCCCACCCCATGGGACAACTAGGGGAGTCTTTAGGGGGTCTGAATCTGTAGAAATATTGCAGATCCTCGCTCCACAGTGCTCCTAGCATGAAAGTCGAATTTGGGCAGCACTTTTTCACAATGTGGGGAGTGAAATGTGAAATTTTACTCAACCCAGGGCATATAGAACTCATTTTTATAAAGGTCTACCTTATAGATACCCGACCCCCCACCCCATGGACACCTAGGGGTGACCCTGGGATCCCTAATATACCATAACATTGTAGGTTATCCATTTTTAAGTGCCTCAAACACCAAAGTCGAGTTTGGGTACAATCTACTTTTTAAAAGCAGTCCTGGCACCCAGGACTGCTTTTAAAACTGACCTCAGGCTTCAACAGTGCACACATGCAATTGCAGAAATGCTGCTGGGCTCCAAACTGCAATGCCCTTTTGTGACCTAGGGACTTCTAGGTAGTTTTAATCCCCCTGCCCTAATATTGAAAAGGGTCTGATAGGGTAGGTCATGTCAACCACAGGGGTACCCCAACCCTTAGTGCACCCTAGTGTATGTAACTGTTTTAACTGTATTCTAAATGTGTCTCTTTCAGCATTGCACTGGCCCTGGGCCTGGTTAGGCAGAGCCCAGGCTCAGTCAGAGTCAGTTACCACCAGTACCATTCAGCAAAACGTTGGGGGGTGCCCAAGGCACGGGATGACTTTGCAACAAAATGGCTATTGGCCAAATGGCATATAATCATAGCTACTTAGCCAGGGGCCAGGAAATAGTGACATTTTGCTGTTTTCATGGCCACCAGTCGAATATTACATAATATTTCCTGTTAGAAATGGGGTCTCCCATTGGCAGCACTTATACCATCTTCTGCCTTTGAAGGAGGCAAACTTTAAAGGATAGATTTTGTAGTGTATAAGAACCTGCCTTGCCCTGTCCTGGATTCAGACACACTACAGGAGGGTTGAGAGAGTTTGTGTGAGGGCAGCATAGCCCTATTCAGGTGTAATTGACAACTCCTCTCACCACTCTAGCTCAGGAAGTCCCAATCAGCCTGGTGATGGGCCATCAGGATTTGCAGGGCACTCCTCAGCTCCCTTTGTATTACTGTCTAGAATGAAGGCACAAACAGCCCAACTGTCCACCTAAACCAGACCTTGATTCCACAGGTAGGCATAGGCAAAGAATGGTAAAGCAAGAAAATGCCATATTCCTAAAAGTGGCATTTTCAAACATGCAATTTAAAAACCAACTTCACTAAAAGATGTTTTTAAATTCAAGTTCAAGGAGCTCAATCTCCAAATCTCCATGTCTTCGCATTTGAAAGTTACACTTGTAAGATGTTACAAGGCAGCTCTAATGATAACCTATGGGAGAGATAGTCCTTGCAATAGTGAAAAACAAAATTGGTAGTATTTTACTATTAGGATATGTAAAACACACCAGTATAGGTTCTACCTTTCACATACAGTGCACTCTGCCGAGGGGGCTACCTTGGGCCTACCTTAGGGGTGCCTTACATGTAGTAGGAGGGAAGGTTTGCACCTGGCAAGTGGGTGCACTTGCCAGGTCGATATGGCACACACAGACACTGCAGTGGCAGGTCTCAGACATGGTTGCAGGGCTACTCATGTGGGTGGCACAATTAGTGCTACAGGCCCACTAGTAGCATTTGATTTACAGGCCCTGGGTACACCTGGTGCATTTTACTAGTAAATCAAGTATGCCAATCATGGATAACCTAATCATAATCACAATGTACACAGGGAGCACTAGCACTTTAGCACCGATCTGCAGTGGTAAAGTGCCCAGAGTACAAAAACCAGCAAAAGCTAAATGCAGCATACAGTCAAAAGCAGGAGGTCAGTCGCAAAAAAGACGGGCGAAAAACACGCCAAAGATGCCAGGTCTAACATCTCCCATTTATCTGAAGGCCAGGTAATAGAAATTTGACAATTTAGCCAGCTGCCAGGTAAAGAGACACCATCTTGAATGTTCCTTGCTATGCTACCCCCTTCTGTATATCATTGTTTTTCAATCACTCTATCCTGTGATGATCTCACACACTTCTAGCACTTTCTCCCAATCTGTGACCTTTATTTAAGTTAATATTTTTGTGCAGGTTGTCTACAAGTTTTATTACCTTCTGCCCTCACTGTAATTCCTGTATTCATTGTGTCATTTTGTGGCAACTTTAACCTTCACAATGAAAAATTACAATTCTGTGAAGCTTAGCATATGACGCTTGACTGGGGTGTCTTCCTATGTTTCATTTATTCCTTGATCGTTAGACTGGAAAGCATCTACGTGGCACTGCATGGCCAGCTTGCAGCTGTAGTCTCATGTCGCTATGTTATGGTATGTTAAAAATCACTTATATATAGTGCACGTACACAAAGCGGTTTCATGGCGCTGAGGGGGCGAAGAGGAGGCAGCAGGAAACTAGATTTAATCGCCATATGCTTGAACAAACAGCCGGGTCTTAAGCAGTTTTCTGAACTGTACATAGGAGGTAGTTGACCTCATCTCCACTGGGAGAGAGCTCCAAAATTGTGGGGCCAGGACGGAGAATCTTGACCCACCTTGCTTCTTGCGTTTAAAAGAAGAGATGACTAACAGGTCTAAGTGGGAGTAACGCAAATCACGCGAGGGGATGTAACGTTGAATCCTGGAAGAAATTAATGCTGGGCTGTTGCCGTGAAGGGCTTTAAAGATAGTACATCCCAGCTTAAAAGCACACCTCTTGGCCACCGGCAGCCAGTGTAGGTTTTTCATAAGAGGGCTAACGTGCTGCCACTTAGGTAGATGGAAAATAATTCTGGCAGCTTGGTTCTGGAACAGCTTAAGACGTTTCAGTTGATAGGCGGGGATGCCAATATACAATGAATTGGCGTAGTCCAGGTGGGAGATAACCAAGGCTAAGATGACCAATGTCAGAGCTTCCCTGGACAAGAATCTGCAGATTTTCCTAATTCTCCGCAGTTGGAAAAAACTGGCAGAAACCACAGAGCTGATCTGAGCGTTCAAAGACAAGTCGTTAGAGATCACTATGCCTAAACTTTTGGCAGAACTTACTGGCGACGGGGAATTGCCCAATAAAGAAGGCCAGAAGTTGGAGTGCCACGGGTTGATTGAGCCACCCATGAGGATCAGCTCAGTCTTATCAGGATTCAGTTTAAGTTGGTTATTGTTCATCCAATCACTTATAAAGATCATGGTGGCCTGAAAGGTGGCTACTGAGGATACTGATGAATTGATGTCAAACACCAGTTGGAGGTCATCAGCATAGTTAAACGTTCCTATCTTTCTTTCTCTCAGGGAGCGAATTAAGGGGGAAAGGTACAAGTTAAAGATGAGCGGAGAGAGAGAAGAGCCCTGGGGAACTCCACAAGTCAATTCCCCCTTGTTAGAGGAGAAGTTTGCAAGCCGCACCGCTTGGAACCGGCTGCCAAGAAAAGAGGAGAGACACTTTAGTGCCAGACCCTGGATCCCGGCATTTCCGACACGGTCGATCAGGATGTCATGATCGACCGTGTCGAATGTGGCAGACAAGTCTAGAAGGACCAGGGCCTGGGAAATGCCATTGATCCATCCAAGCTAAGTTCTGACAGGTGTTCGGATCGGGTGTGGGAAGGGTAGAAGAGGGGATGCTGGATTTGATGGCGGCAATTTTCTCAGTGAAATATGAATTAAGAGAGTCACATAAGGACTGTGAGGGGGCTGGCATCAACATAACCCTGTCCGGTTTAGAAAACTCATCAACTATAGAGAAGATCTCTCTAGATTTATTGGAAGAATTAAGAATTTTGTTAGAGAAGTATACTTCCTTGGTATGGAGAATCTCCTTTTTAGGTCTCGGCTGCGAAAGGCTGCGCTTGCGCAGTCTCGCTCCGAGATTTAATGAGTTGGAGTGACTTTGAGAAGAGGGGCTTGAACCCGCCCCTCTTCTTCCCTGTTCTCCATTGGCTGGCCTAGTAAATGCTGGCCAGCCATTGGAGAAGAGGTCCCGTCACTCCGTTGAAGCCCCGTCCTTTTCGGATCGGGGGGCGTGTTTTTTGCGAGAAGTCTCAGGGAGGAGACAACAGCAAAACACGCCCCCCAATCCGAAAAGGACACTCCCTTCCTCCGAGGCATTTTCTGCTGTGCCTCGGAGAAAGGCGGTGGTGTCCCGGCGTTGCTCCCTCACCTGATCTCTTTATTCGGATTCAGCTGTTTGTGTGCTTGCTTTGGTGCGCGCTGATGCGTGCCGGAGTGAGCTGTCCTATCTGGGTGATTTACGCCTCTCTAATCCTCGGGCGCGGGTCTCCTTTATAAATATCACTCTGGACGGCAGGCAATATGCCGCGGTAATTAGTGCATTTAAAGCAGGTCTGTGCTTTGAAGTGCCCGTCCTGCCTGGATGACCCGCAAAAACCGGGCAGTGTTCGCGAGATCAAAAGGTGACTTTAAAGGACGCTTTTTTGTTGATTCACTGTTTGTAATGTCTTGTTTTTTCTTAATATCGAACGGCAGTTCCTGCTCCGCTGGATTACTTTTGAAACTATTTTAAATCTTGGGAGCTCTGCAGCCCCCCCCAGGGCCTGTTCCTGAAATATAGTGTTCTTTTTATTTAGCGAGCTCGGTATGTATTGGGTGCAGTTCGCGGTCTGCCGTCCAGAGCCCGTGACAGCTCAGTATGTGGGACCTCTCCCCCCGCACAATCTCCCCTCCTTTGAAATCTGAAAGCGGTGCTTCAGACGCCGCTTGTAAACGGGAAAGGCCCGGCTTCATCTGAATTATGGCTCCAAACGCCTCAGATCTGATGTATTAAAAACATTCCGAGCCGTCTTGGTTCGGCCACAGATTTCTTCGTCTGTTCGTTGTTTTCAGAACACGAGCTCTTCCCACCGTGACGTCATTGCTGTCTGCTTCAGTTTACGTATTTGGTATTTTTTCGGGTTCCCGCTGCTTCGTGTCACCCCACAGACCGCCTCCGCTGTTTACGGTAGAATTATATTAATTTGTGGGGAGTGAGCGTGGTGGTGGTGTTGGGGAGCGGATATCCGGTGTCGAAGAGGCCTTAGAGGTGGGATTGTACTGCACGAGCGTGTGACCCTGGGGAGCCCCCTGCTTTACTGTTGTAGGCGTACCCTGTGTGACGTTTAGGTGAAGTCCCAATCGAAGACGGTTGGCAGGCTGCCGGGAGAGAGACGCCATTGCTGTTTCTTCGTCAAAGTGAAAGTGCTGCTCAGGGTGGCGGTAGGCTGCGTGGGGATTTATCTCCTTCCGCTCCCTTGACTGTGTCCGGGCGTCTCTCCGTCCTCTCGTTGCCCAGGGGCTCGGTGTAAGCGGCGGCGGACATGGCGTGCGGTGCCACTCTGAAGCGGCCCATGGAGTTCGAGGCCCTGCTTAGCCCGCAGTCCCAGTCCCCTAAGCGCAGGAGGTGCGCTCCGCTGCCTGGGTCCCCTGGGGGACATTCCCCGCAGCGGTGCGGACTGATGTCCCACGGCGACGAACAGACCCAAGGAGCACCACCACCTCTGCCTTTCGTTGGGGAGCGACGCCTCACCCCAGGTAACCGCAGAGGAGGCTCAGGCCGGGTGACACAGGGAAAGCGACGGTCTCGGCATTGTTAAAGTTAGAGCTATTGGCATTGCTCATGACAATGCTGTTTCTTTAAATGTTTTAAAAACAAAAACATAAACAAAAAAAATGTCATGAGCAATGCCAATAGCTCTAACTTTACCAATGCCGAGACCATTGCATTGTAAATGCTTGTTGTAATCTGTCAGGAGGGTTAAGTATAGCCTTCTTATCAATAAGATAATGGCGTCTCCAGCTGCGATCTGCCTGTCTTAAAGCAAGTTTCTTTTTCTTTAGATCGTCAGAAAACCATTGTTGAGCATCATGGGGACTCAAGATTTTAACTTTCTTGAGAGGTGCGACACAGTCACTGGCCTGCGAGTGTGAAACGCCTCCTGTGCGGAGGGAGCCGTGTTAGTTAGAAGTCAAGTTAAATGGTCGATGTTCACACGTCTCCAGTTTCTTGTACGTTGGGGTTTAGGAGAGGGAACACCGAAGAGGGAAAAAGTGATAAGATGATGGTCAGACCAAATACAAGGGGAAATCAAGGGGATGGAGATCTCCAAATTAGATGTCCATATTTGGTCTAGAATATGCCCTTTTAAGCGTGTAGCAGCCCTCACATGCTGGGGGCAATTCATCCCAAATAGAAGATTGTCAGTTGCGCCGAGCTGGAGCACTCCCTTACGTCATTGGGCCAATAATTAAAATCACCAATAATCAGAATTTGAACATGATTAATGACAAGATGGGATATCATTTCGCCCAAAGCCTGAGGAAATGTAGGCATATGTTGGGGAGATCTATAGAAGAGGGCACAGATAAAAGATGATTAGGGGGATTCGAATTTCAGGACTAGGCTATCAACTGAGGGTAAACCAGTAGCCCTTATAGAGGAAAACTGGTGGTCCTGACGGATGATGGCTGCAACCCCACCGCCCACTTTCCCTGAGGGGCGATTAGCCTGCACAATATAATAATTGTCCGGTAATGCTGCTAATATATCGGGAGTAGATTCCTCAGTTAACCACGTTTCCGTGAGGAGAAGAATGTCTACGTTTTTGGCATCTAAAAGCTGAAATATTTCCAGCTGATGTCTCACCATAGAACGGGTATTCAAATAGCAGACTTTGAGTCCTTTTGACTCCTGAATCTTAGGGGTGTCAGAGATCTGTGGGGACAGGGTGTGAATAGGAGAGGTTTTAGTGTCAATTTCAGGGAAGGTATGTCTTTGAGCTAAAATGCCCGTTATCTGGAGATAATGTCGGATGGTATCATTAATACGGGAACTACCCCGAAACGATTTTAACTCCCTGGCAGAGTATCGGAGAAAATAGGCATATTGTACAGCCCCAGGCTCCGTTCGGGCTCGGACGGGCTTGCCTTTGGCGTGCCTTGGCGCGCCCGCTGCTCGTCCAGAATGACATCTTGTTTAAATGTTGTCTCAGCTCCCGCCACAAGCCCGACAGCCAGCCGGAAGTGGGGGTGATCTGAGTGTGTGGGAGGTTTGACTTACAGCGTTTCTCCATTCGAGCGGCACCGAGAAGCCGCGACGGACCGGAAGCGCTTAAAATTACTATTAGAGCTAAAGTGCAAAACGCAGGTAAAAGGATTAAAAGTAAACACATACAATCTCCGTTTTAAAAAACAATGCTTTTTCAAAAGTTCCCCTGCCCAGCAAAGCAGACCTCAATCTGCCGCGCGTCTGGAAGGGTTTCCCGTTTAAATGCTGTCTCAGCCCCCGCCACCAGCCAGCCGGAAGTGGGGGTGGTCTGAGTGTGTGGGAAGTTTGACTTATAGCATTTCTCCGTTCGAGCGGCACCGAGAAGCCGCAATTCCCTAAGAGCCAACATTTATTTTTTAAAGCGGTCCCTGCCCGTTAAAAGGGACAGGACCAGTTTAACAAATGTTGCCATTCAGGGGATGCAAATGCAGGGACGGATGTGTGTTGTCCCTCCTAGGACTCCATACCTGCACTCACAGCCATCTGCAGGGTGGGGCATGAGGCTTTTTGTCTATTACATTTTATTGAGGCAGGAGTTACTGCCATCTCCTGTGAATTGTCATTGTGCACTGGAACTGTATACTGCATCAGCCGCAGAACAACATGAGTCAATGTGCAGAACAGTTGGATTGACACCTGACCTTGGTAATCAGGCCCTTGGTTTTTCACAAGCCTACATCCTCCACCCTGCCTGCAACAATAATTATAACAATAATGATAATGATTTGCAAAAACATCACATATGTCATAGCTGTTGTTTCATCTTTTCATATACCTGATACAGGTCAAACACATTCTGTGTCTTTTTTTTTTTTGAAAACCTTTATTGACATTTCACTCAATTACACATACGGGCCTACAACCACCGGGGCCGGCCGCTAAACAATCAGAATAACAAAAAGCAGGTATATCACAGTCAGTACCTCGGGGAGCAAAATCTCGACGCTAACATACTCTCAGTCTCTGAACAGCCCAAGTAGGAAACCAGGATAATAAAGGTTTACATTTTATAATAGAAAAGGATGGAAGGATCAGGTGCCAAACAGTTTCCCAGCAGCGAAAAATGGCAGGCAGAACGATAAACGTAAACAATACACAGCAGTCTATCTAAGCTATGGCGCTGAAACAGGAAGTTCAGGATGTGGAGGAATGACACGGCCATTTGCGCCTGCAACCCCTGCCCCAAGACCCAGGAAACTCCACGGAAATTATGGCACTCCGGAAACAGCAGTGATTAACAACAAAGGAGTACTACCATGCTGATCCAAGAAAAGACAAAGAAAATAAGAGAGGAAAAAGAGGCCATAGAAAAAGGAGGTGAAAGACTAAAGGATCCTCCCCCCCAACCCCCCACCCTGCACCTCTGCAGATGAGTACGGCCCCCCCCCCCCCAGCAGTGTGCCTGTCGCCCCGGAACCAGACCCGAAATATAGAAGAAACAGAGAAAAGAAGTGGGAAAAGAGCCCCCACCAGACGGGGGGGGCAGAAAGAGTATTAATAAACTGGAGGAGGGCCTACAAAACACGCCCCCGGTTTCTCCCTCCCGCACCACACGGTTTCCCATAAAGCATACAATAATGAACACAAAATCGACCCTGTCAAAGAGGAGTAAGGAGCATTACACGCTTGGTACACTCTCAGTTATGCCGTGAGAGCACACAACTCCCGAGCCCGCCCGCCTAATAGGTGACCACTTCGGAAGGGTCAGCATCATCCTTGGCCACTCTTTGCAAACCCACCCATGCATACCCCCCGTCCCAGTGCCATGTCCAATGTTACCACGAAGAGAAGTGTCCAACAAAACTCAGGAAGCGACACACACAGGTAGGGTAGAGGGCTCTGAAGATCGACACAGTCAGCTCTAGGGAGGATCGTCTTTCCCGATGCCGAGCCAGGATTTACACTGCACACCAGGCCCAGGAAGGCGAAATCAGCCAGGGCAGGCGACCGTTGCTTGGACGTTGCCTGGGTCGTCGGGGACCGCGCACGGGACAAGGCCACCACCCCCCACTCAGGTCCGAAATCTCCGGAACAGACCAAATCCACAGCCAGCTGATCGCACGTTAATATACTGTCCGGAGGGTCCAGGCGTGCACTATTTACAGGGGCGGCCACTACAATGTCCCCCCGTGCGCAGCGTGAGAAGTCCCAGTGTACCTGGGGATAGGCAGGCGGCAACTGTTCCAACGCTGATGTCACTCCATCAAGCTTGCTCCCCAACACCCAGGCTCCGTGAATCAGGGTGGAGTGAAGGGCACCGAGAGCCCTGAGAAGGTCACCGTACCCCAGTACAGCTCCCGGCGCTCGCTCCGCTACGCTCCTCAGAGTCGCACCCTCCCAATCCTGCTGCAACCCGGTGTACAGGATGGTGGACTCTGGCGTACCAGAATGGCCGCCGGGTAGATCCATCCCAGAGCGGGACCGGGGCTCAGACACAAGCGCCTCGGGTTCCATGGCACCGGTAACTGGGTTCCGAGGGCAGGCAAACAATGTGTCCGGAGTGTGGTCACGGGCCACAGTCGTCCCCACCACGGACCAGCGCCCGCGAAATCCGGGAGCAGCCCGCAAGAATCGGGACAGGTTACGGGCGGCGTCCGGGCAGCTCACCGGCGAAGGCTGAAGCAATCACCGGAGAGTCTTGGAGTTGCCACCTCGGGCACGCACTCGTTCAGCTATGCTTAGTGGTAGGAGCGACCACGGCGAAGCGCAGTCCGACATTCGCACCACTCCGGTAGTCCGACCCCACCCATTCACCAAAGGCCGTTGTTGTTGCACTGCCGCCCGGCCTCGGCGTTCACTCGAGGTCCCGGCTCCGGGGCTACGCAGGCCGCAAACTTCAGACGGACATTTCTCCGGCGGTACCGCTGCCAGAAACTTCGGGGTCACACGGCCGGTTGCCGCTCGCGTTCACCAACACGGGTAGATAGCGCAGGCTAAGGATCTCGTGCAGGATATCTGTGCGGGGTGCGGAGGTTCACGGAGCCGGGAGCCTACGCTGCCGTCCCGGTCGCCATCTTGGCTCCTCCTCACATTCTGTGTCTTAATAAAACTTAAAACCTTTAATCGCCTACCTACGTAGCAACCATGGGCATCCGCGGGGGGGGGGGGGCAAGGAGGGGCGCTTGCCCCCCCCTGGAGGGCTCCTCCTTGCCCCCCCTGCGGCCACCCATGCTTTTACGGACGCCTTTTGTCCGTAATTACGGGCCCTGCAGGGAGCAGAGCTGTTCCCTGCCAAAGGCCTCAACTCCCTGATCGGGCGCCTCGCACTCCTCCTCGCAGCCCCTCCCACCCATTGTCATTCTGTCTGTGGCTGATTATCACAAACAGAATGACAATGGCCAGTTTGAGCTGCGCGCCACAAGCTCGAGTGGTTAGGTCTGGACACAAAGACCTCCTTTTAACACAGTGTAGCTTGAGAGCAAGGGGTCTTCTGAATGAAGTTCTGGGGGGGTCGATGCATTATTCTCCCAAGTCAAAAATTGAGGTTGCGCCATAGCCCGGATTTCAGATCCCACCAAAACGTACACAGACTTGTGTCAATAACATATCCATCTGCCAGTATGCACCCTATCATCATGGGCGTCCGCGGGGGGGGGCAAGGAGGGGCGCTTGCCCCCCCCCCCGGAGTGCTCCTCCTTGCCCCCCCTGCAGCCACCCATGCTTTTACGGATGCCTTTTGTCCGTAAGTACGGGCCCTGCAGGGAGCAGAGCTGTTCCCTGCCAGGGGCCTCAACTCCCTGATCGGGCGCCTCGCACTCCTCCTCGCAGCCCCTCCCGCCCATTGTCATTCTGTCTGTGGCTGATTATCACAAACAGAATGACAATGGCCAGTTTGAGCTGCGCGCCACAAGCACGAGTGGTTAGGTCTGGACACAAAGACCTCCTTTTAACACAGTGTAGCTTGAGAGCAAGGGGTCTTCTGAATGAAGTTCTGGGGGGGGTCGATGCATTATTCTCCCAAGTCAAAAATTGAGGTTGCGCCATAGCCCGGATTTCAGATCCCACCAAAACGCACACAGACTTGTGTCAATAACATATCTATCTGCCAGTATGCACCCTACTAGCAACTTGTCAGTCAATGTCTCTACTTGACACTTGCTATTGACAGCTAAGCTGGCTGCCTCAGCAAGCTCTGTAAACCATCTTATACATACCCAAATGGGCTTTGGGTCTGCACCTTGCTGATGGATAGATGGCTTTATTGTCCATTTGAATGACTTCAATGACCTTCATCACCATTCTGGTGTTGGCCCCCCTCTGGTTTATTTTGGGTTTACCCTATTTTTCTGATTTGATGAGTGTATACTTCCATTTCTGATGTGGGGGAGCTAGTTTCCTTATTTCACGATTCTATGGCTTTTGATTTATAGCGCTTAAAGGGAGCAAATTCCCCTTCCTCGCGCAATATGCCTCTCCGACCACTCTCTCTCTCTCTCTCTCTTGGTATATCTCTCTCTCCCTATCTCTCTCTCTCTGTCTCTCCTCATGCGCCCCTGTCATCACTTTCCTTGCCCAGTCGCTTTCTCCTGCTCTCAGCCACCTCTCTCTCGCCTTCGTACATGTTCATCACTCATGCCGCTGGCCTCCTACACAGTTTATTTCCACAGTCCAATCTCAAACCATCGAACCAAGAAACATAGATCAAACTCATCACAGCTTTGTTTCATGTATATTTTGTTAACTTCCTTGAAGAAATTGCATTTCTCACAACATTGTATTTCCTTCCCAGTGTCTATAACAGGCAGACAGTATTTTTCGGTTGACTTGGAGTAGGGATTTTTTGGGGAGTTCTCTTTTTTCTTAAATATGTTTCTTGCCACTACAGGCGCGCCTTGATAGCACGCTACACCTGATCCACCCTGCCCACCATGCCCATAATGAGCTCTGACAGGTTCTAGGAGGGATCCATTTCTTGGCATGGGGCAGTCTCCAGATCATGGTTCCATTAACCTCACCTGTACTTATCAACTGTAGCATGTCCAGTGGTTCTCTGTGAAGACGGAAGCTAGAGAAGCGCCACTGCTGGCAAGGTGACCCCCCTGCAGATAGGCCACCAATGTTCTTTGTAGCTGTTCCACAGACTATGGCATTAGTGTTCCGTGTGAACCGAGAGCAGATCTCTGACCGCCACTAAATCCATTGGCTAAGGTTGTAATTTCTGCATGTTGAAAACTAGATCTGTGGGCCATTTCTATTATAGTGGCAGGATATTCAAATTTTTGGAGATGTGTGCTCTAATAAACAGGTCAATGAAGTGAGTATAGACTATGAGTGAGCGCCTTGAGTGAGTGACTTGAGGTATTTCAAGCAGCCGGCCAATTCTGGGCGATGTTGCTGTGAATCAACTAAACATGAAAACAAAATAACCTGAGAGCCACACTTCTTTCTTTCAGGAATTAGCCAATGGTTTACTTCTCACCTCTAGCAGTTATTCCAATATGTTTGTGTGGCAACTGTATAGGGGATAGCACACCACGCATAATATAAGCTGTGAGAAGTTGGCCTGATGTATGATGTCACTAGTTCTAGTGTACACCTTATATCAGTCCAAACAACCCTTATGGTGATTGGTTGTAAAGTCAACCTTATAAACCAGCTATCCTAGTGGTAGCATGGACAAGAGCAGTCTTAGGCTAAACTCTGAATGCCATGTGAAGCCAGCTGTGATACCATATATAATCCCTTGAATACCAAATGAAAGGACACCACAACAGATATATATATAAAATAAAGTGTATTTATTCTAGTCAAACCCTCAGCACTCTATGAGATTAGAGGTAAGTACAACACAGTCTTATTTAAGCACACATTAAGTCACACAGGTAAGTAATACAGTTAGGCCCTAGGGGCCACGCAAACCATATACTAAAGAAGTGGTATAAGGACCACTGTCACGGAAATAGGATAGGCCTAGGCCTAGGGAATCGCTGGGGCTACACTACACTAGCAACAGTTAGGAAGTGGGAGGCCCACGGGATTCAGGTGCAGAGTGGAAACACTCACACGTAATGCGTAAAAGTCGATAGAAATAGTAGTTGTTAGAAATTAACAGTTTAAGGACACTTCCGAAGCAGCTAGAGAGTCGAGACTCGGACACTAGACCCTAGGATAGTCACTACCCTCATGAGCACCGAAGTACCCAAGTTACCTAGCCCACAGGCTGCGGGTGCATAGGTGTGAACTTGCGTCGGGTTTCGTCGTGGACTTCTATGGATGCCTGAAGGAAAGATGCTGACAGGCAGTCAGTGAAGAGTGTCCGGTGGATCCCAAGGCTGGGATCAAGAAGAGAGGAGACCTGCAAGCAGAAGGGACAGAGTCAAGGTCACTAGCCAGTGACCACGTGGAACCAGGAAGGAACCAGGCTATGTCGTGAAGATTGCAGGTGAAGGTGAAGCTTGTCGCTGCAGCCACGGGGACCAGGAAACGTCGAGGACGACCAGGACCAGGAGGCGAGCTGTCCCACAAAGGCTCTTGCTGTCGGCGGCGTCGAAGTTGAACTAGGACTCACCAAGCCTTGGCAAGCGGAACCCACGAAGAACGGAGGACTTGCTTCTGGTGCAGACCAGGAAGGTCTGGGGTGCTTCTCTTTTGCAAGGAAGCGGGAGCCAGTCTGGAGGAGCCAAACCAGCAGTGAAGATTTCTGGATGCGTCGTCACAAAGGCCACTAGCCAACGGGCAAGCAACCGGACAGACGCGGCAAGCAGGAAAATGCAGAAGGGCCCCACGCAGGACTGGGGGAGTGTGGGGGGCTGATCTTCGGTGCAGATGGTGCTTGGGGTTGGGGCTTCTCAATCCCCGGTGCACAACTTCGAGGGTGTCTCAGAAGCTGCGCTGGAAGATACTAGCCACTTTTCCCAGGTAGCCGGTCCCACGTCTCTCGTCGCCTCCACGGATCTCAGCTCGGCTGTGGATGTGGATCAGGGTCGGAGAAGTCTGGAAGTCAAGGCTCTGGTCGGGCTCTGCAGTCGGTCCCTCGTAGAACTTCAGCAAAGCAAAGGGTAGTCTCTTGATGGTGCCTGTTTGCACAGGGTAGCCACTCCTTGGCCACAAGGGAGATTCTTCAGTCTTCTTCTTTCGTCGAATGTCGAAGGTCCAGAGTTTCTGTTCAAGTTGCAGGTTCAGGATAATCTAATCTCCTGGGGCCCAGCTACCACTCTTATACTAATCTGGGGGGCTGGGTTGCCTGCTAGGTCACGCCTTATGGGTGGGACCTGGGAGGGGGGTGGTTACACCCCCTTCCCTTTGTCCAGTTTCGCGCCAGGACTGGGGCTGGAGTGCCCCAGCACCGGTTTGAACTGGACTATGCATGGGACACCTTGTGTGCCCCAGGCATGTCTCATTCCTTTCAGCCCTCCCTGCCCCAATACACTAAAGTCTGTCTGGGGAGGTGCTAGCCCCTCCCCAAGCAGGAAACCTATTGTGCAAGCCTCCCTTGCCGGGATCACTCCCAGCAGCAGAAGGTCAGACTTGTGTCTGTGGCAGCAGCATCCATTTTGTGATGCTGAGGCTTTGGTTAGAGTTAAACAGCAAAGTAGGATTTTAACATGTCTCTCCCTCTAGAAGGGGGGAATAATATCCTCTTCACCAGAAATGGTATGGGGGTATTATTCCAAAGTGTTAGACACCTTACACAACATGTTTTGATAAAGCCAAACCATAGTTACCATAACCGTTTAAGATTATAAGGCACTTTAAGAGTATATGGTAGGCTATATCATAGAACAGCTATAAGGACATGGTTCCGAAAGCTGCAGACAGGCTCAGCTCATGCTAGAGCACCATCTCACATGTTACCAAGCACTCTGCCTCCAGGATTGTTAAGGCCTGCCATAGGAGTGACTGATAGGTACACATGTGTCTATATATAAGGGTAGATATAGGCATACTATATCTAAGCAAGGGGTGATTACACGACCTTGCCCCAGCTGAGTGATCAGCCAGTTGTGTCTGATTGGAAGGCCAGACCAGGGGTGGCATAATACATGCTGCAGCCCCTGGGAGGCCTAGGGTACACCTATGCCCTGGGTACCTAGGGTACACTGTACAGGGTCCAATAAGGTGATCCTTACCAATTGTGTATGTATCTAGGGTACATGGAGTCCATTTTAAAGAGAGAGCAGACAGCCTGAGACCCTGAATGGCAGGATCTCAGGCCAACTAAGTCGAAAAACCAGCTAGACACTAGGCAAAAAGTTGGGGGTAACCATAGTCAGATATCCACCTTCCTACATAAGCGTACAGTGAACTTTGCCCATAGACCAACCGGAATGAAAATGCGGAGCTATTAAACGTCTAGTTTGCAAGATGGTGGAACTGAGCCCTACTTGATTACGTATTGATTCTGAGGTCCTAGGGGCCCATTTTGAGTTTGGCAAATGAGGGCTGTCCAACACAAGTTGCCAGCTGTCCTGTCTGCGCTATTTATAGAGTAGAGCCACACCTGCACTCAAGAGAGGGCAGATATGAGTGTAGAGCCACACCTGCACTCTAGAGAGGGCAGACATGAGTGTAGAGCCACACCTGAACCCTAGGGAGGGCAGACATGAGTGCAGACCCACTCCTGCACTCTAGAGAGGGCAGACATGAGTGCAGAGCCACGCCTGCACCCTAGGGAGGGCAGACATGAGTGTGGAGCCACACCTGAACTCTGGGGAGGGCAGACATGAGTGTACAGCCACACCTGCACCCTAGGGAGGGCAGACATGAGTGTAGAGCCACACCTGAACTCTAGGGAGGGCAGACATGAGCGTAGAGCCACACCTGCACTCTAGAGAGGGCAGACATGAGCATAGAGCCACACCTGCACCCTAGGGAGGGCAGACTTGAGCGTAGAGCCACACCTGCACTCTATGGAGGGCAGGCACGAATGTAGAGCCACACCTGAACTCTAGAGAGGGCAGATATGAGTGTAGCGCCACACCTGCACTCTAGAGAGGGCAGACATGAGTGTAGACCCACACCTGCAACCTAGGGAGGGTAGACATGAGTGTAGAGCCACACCTGAACTCTAGAGAGGGCAGATATGAGTGTACAGCCACACCTGCACTCTAGAGAGGACAGACATGAGTGTAGAGCCCCACCTGCACCCTAGGGAGGGCAGACATGAGTGTACAGCCACACCTGCACTCTAGAGAGGGTAGACATGAGTGTAGAGCCACACCTGCACTCTAGAGAGGGCAGACATGAGTGTAGAGCCACACCTGCACCCTAGGGAGGACAGACATGAGTGCAGACCCACACCTGCACTTTAGAAAGGGCAGACATGAGTGCAGAGCCACACCTGCACCCTAGGGAGGGCAGACATGAGTGTAGAGCCACACCTGAACTCTAGGGAGGGCAGACATGAGCGTAGAGCCACACCTGCACTCTAGAGAGGGCAGACATGAGCGTAGAGCCACACCTGCACCCCAGGGAGGGCAGACATGAGCGTAGAGCCACACCTGCACTCTAGGGAGGGCAGACATGAACATAGAGCCACACATGAGTGTAGAGCCACACCTGCACCCTAGGGAGGGCATACATGAGTGTAGAGCCACACCTGCACTCTAGAGAGGGAAGACATTAGCGTAGAGCCACACCTGCACCCTAGGGAGGGCAGACATGAGTGCAGACCCACACCTGCACTCTAGAGAGGGCAGACATGAGTGTAGAGCCAAACCTGCACCCTAGTGAGGGCAGACATGAGTGTAGAGCCACACCTGGGAGGGCAGACATGAGCGTAGAGCCACACCTGCACTCTAGGGAGGGCATACATGAGTGTAGAGCCACACCTGCACTCTAGAGAGGGCAGACATGAGCATAGAGCCACACCTGCACCCTAGGGAGGGCAGACATGAGTGCAGACCCACACCTGCACTATAGAGAGGGCAGACATGAGGGTAGAGCCACACCTGCACTCTAGAGAGGGCAGACGTGAGTGTACAGCCACACCTGCACTCTAGAGAGGGCAGACGTGAGTGTACAGCCACACCTGCACTCTAGAGAGGGCAGACATGAGTGTAGAGCCCCACCTGCACCCTAGGGAGGGCAGACATGAGTGTACAGCCACACCTGCACTCTAGAGAGGGTAGACATGAGTGTAGAGCCACACCTGAACTCTAGAGAGGGCAGACATGAGTGCAGAGCCACACCTGCCCCCTAGGGAGGGCAGACATGAGTACAGACCCACACCTGCACTCTAGAGAGGGCAGACATGAGTGCAGAGCCACACCTGCACCCTAGGGAGGGCAGACATGAGTGTAGAGCCACACCTGCCCTCTAGGGAGGGCAGACATGAGTGCAGAGCCACACCTGCACCATAGGGAGGGCAGACATGAGTGTAGAGCCACACATGCACCCTAGGGAGGGCAGAAATGAGTGCAGACCCATACCTGAACTCTAGAGAGGGCAGACATGAGTGTAGAGCCACACCTGCACCCTAGGGAGGGCAGCCATGAGTGCAGACCCACACCTAAACTCTAGAGAGGGCAGACATGAGTGTAGAGCCACACCTGAACCCTAGAGAGGGTAGACATGAGCCTAGAGCCACACCTGCACTCTAGAGAGGGCAGACATGAGTGTAGAGCCACACCTGAACTGATGAGAGGGCAGACATGAGTGTAGAGCCACACCTGCACTCTAGAGAAGGCAGACATGAGTGTAGAGCCACACTGAACTCTAGAGAGGGCAGACATGAGCGTAGAGCCACACCTGAACTCTAGAGAGGACAGACATGAGTGTAGAGCCACACCTGCACCCTAGGGAGGGCAGACATGAGTGTAGAGCCACACTGAACTCTAGAGAGAGCAGGCATGAGTGTAGAGCCACACCTGAACTCTAGAGAGGGCAGACATGAGTGTAGAGCCACACCTGCACCCTAGGGAGGGCAGACATGAGTGTAGAGCCACACCTGCACTCTAGAGAGGGCAGACGTGAGTGTACAGCCACACCTGCACTCTAGAGAGGGCAGACATGAGTGTAGAGCCCCACCTGCACCCTAGGGAGGGCAGACATGAGTGTACAGCCACACCTGCACTCTAGAGAGGGTAGACATGAGTGTAGAGCCACACCTGAACTCTAGAGAGGGCAGACATGAGTGTAGAGCCACACCTGCACCCTAGGGAGGGCAGACATGAGTGTAGAGCCACACTGAACTCTAGAGAGGGCAGATATGAGTGTAGAGCCACACCTGAACTCTAGAGAGGGCAGACATGAGTGTAGAGCCACACCTGCACCCTAGGGAGGGCAGACATGAGTGTAGAGCCACACCTGAACTGATGAGAGGGCAGACATGAGTGTAGAGCCACACCTGCACTCTAGAGAAGGCAGACATGAGTGTAGAGCCACACTGAACTCTAGAGAGGGCAGACATGAGCGTAGAGCCACACCTGAACTCTAGAGAGGACATACATGAGTGTAGAGCCACACCTGCACCCTAGGGAGGGCAGACATGAGTGTAGAGCCACACTGAACTCTAGAGAGAGCAGGCATGAGTGTAGAGCCACACCTGAACTCTAGAGAGGGCAGACATGAGTGTAGAGCCACACCTGCACCCTAGGGAGGGCAGACATGAGTGTAGAGCCACACCTGCACTCTAGAGAGGGCAGACGTGAGTGTACAGCCACACCTGCACTCTAGAGAGGGCAGACATGAGTGTAGAGCCCCACCTGCACCCTAGGGAGGGCAGACATGAGTGTACAGCCACACCTGCACTCTAGAGAGGGTAGACATGAGTGTAGAGCCACACCTGAACTCTAGAGAGGGCAGACATGAGTGTAGAGCCACACCTGCACCCTAGGGAGGGCAGACATGAGTGTAGAGCCACACTGAACTCTAGAGAGGGCAGATATGAGTGTAGAGCCACACCTGAACTCTAGAGAGGGCAGATATGAGTGTAGAGCCACACCTGAACTCTAGAGAGGGCAGACATGAGTGTAGAGCCACACCTGCACCCTAGGGAGGGCAGACATGAGTGTAGAGCCACACCTGAACTCTAGGGAGGGCATACATGAGCGTAGAGCCCCACCTGCACCCTAGGGAGGGCAGACATGAGTGTACAGCCACACCTGCACTCTAGAGAGGGTAGACATGAGTGTAGAGCCACACCTGAACTCTAGAGAGGGCAGACATGAGTGTAGAGCCACACCTGCACCCTAGGGAGGGCAGACATGAGTGTAGAGCCACACTGAACTCTAGAGAGGGCAGATATGAGTGTAGAGCCACACCTGAACTCTAGAGAGGGCAGACATGAGCGTAGAGCCACACCTGCACCTCAGGGAGGGCAGACATGAGCCTAGAGCCACACCTGCACTCTAGGGAGGGCAGACATGAACATAGAGCCACACATGAGTGTAGAGCCACACCTGCACCCTAGGGAGGGCATACATGAGTGTAGAGCCACACCTGCACTCTATAGAGGGAAGACATTAGCGTAGAGCCACACCTGCACCCTAGGGAGGACAGACATGAGTGCAGACCCACACCTGCACTCTAGAGAGGGCAGACATGAGTGTAGAGCCAAACCTGCACCCTAGTGAGGGCAGACATGAGTGTAGAGCCACACCTGGGAGGGCAGACATGAGCGTAGAGCCACACCTGCACTCTAGGGAGGGCATACATGAGTGTAGAGCCACACCTGCACTCTAGAGAGGGCAGACATGAGCATAGAGCCACACCTGCACCCTAGGGAGGGCAGACATGAGTGCAGACCCACACCTGCACTATAGAGAGGGCAGACATGAGGGTAGAGCCACACCTGCACTCTAGAGAGGGCAGACGTGAGTGTACAGCCACACCTGCACTCTAGAGAGGGCAGACATGAGTGTAGAGCCCCACCTGCACCCTAGGGAGGGCAGACATGAGTGTACAGCCACACCTGCACTCTAGAGAGGGTAGACATGAGTGTAGAGCCACACCTGAACTCTAGAGAGGGCAGACATGAGTGCAGAGCCACACCTGCCCCCTAGGGAGGGCAGACATGAGTACAGACCCACACCTGCACTCTAGAGAGGGCAGACATGAGTGCAGAGCCACACCTGCACCCTAGGGAGGGCAGACATGAGTGTAGAGCCACACCTGCCATCTAGGGAGGGCAGACATGAGTGCAGAGCCACACCTGCACCATAGGGAGGGCAGACATGAGTGTAGAGCCACACATGCACCCTAGGGAGGGCAGACATGAGTGCAGACCCACACCTGAACTCTAGAGAAGGCAGACATGAGTGTAGAGCCACACCTGCACCCTAGGGAGGGCAGCCATGAGTGCAGACCCACACCTAAACTCTAGAGAGAGCAGACATGAGTGTAGAGCCACACCTGAACCCTAGAGAGGGTAGACATGAGCGTAGAGCCACACCTGCACTCTAGAGAGGGCAGACATGAGTGTAGAGCCACACCTGAACTGATGAGAGGGCAGACATGAGTGTAGAGCCACACCTGCACTCTAGAGAGGGCAGACATGAGTGTAGAGCCACACTGAACTCTAGAGAGGGCAGACGTGAGTGTACAGCCACACCTGCACTCTAGAGAGGGCAGACATGAGTGTAGAGCCCCACCTGCACCCTAGGGAGGGCAGACATGAGTGTACAGCCACACCTGCACTCTAGAGAGGGTAGACATGAGTGTAGAGCCACACCTGAACTCTAGAGAGGGCAGACATGAGTGCAGAGCCACACCTGCCCCCTAGGGAGGGCAGACATGAGTACAGACCCACACCTGAACTCTAGAGAGGGCAGACATGAGTGCAGAGCCACACCTGCACCCTAGGGAGGGCAGACATGAGTGTAGAGCCACACCTGCCCTCTAGGGAGGGCAGACATGAGTGCATAGCCACATCTGCACCATAGGGAGGGCAGACATGAGTGTAGAGCCACACATGCACCCTAGGGAGGGCAGACATGAGTGCAGACCCACACCTGAACTCTAGAGAGGGCAGACATGAGTGTAGAGCCACACCTGCACCCTAGGGAGGGCAGCCATGAGTGCAGACCCACACCTAAACTCTAGAGAGGGCAGACATGAGTGTAGAGCCACACCTGAACCCTAGAGAGGGTAGACATGAGCGTAGAGCCACACCTGCACTCTAGAGAGGGCAGACATGAGTGTAGAGCCACACCTGAACTCTAGAGAGGGCAGACATGAGTGTAGAGCCACACCTGCACCCTAGGGAGGGCAGACATGAGTGTAGAGCCACACTGAACTCTAGAGAGGGCAGACGTGAGTGTAGAGCCACACCTGAACTCTAGAGAGGGCAGACATGAGTGTAGAGCCACACTGAACTCTAGAGAGGGCAGACATGAGCGTAGAGCCACACCTGCACCCTAGGGAGGGCAGACATGAGTGTAGAGCCACACCTGAACTCTAGAGAGGGCAGACATGAGTGTAGAGCCACACTGAACTCTAGAGAGGGCAGACATGAGTGCAGAGCCACACCTGCACTCTAGAGAGGGCAGACATGAGCGTAGAGCCACACCTGCACTCTAAAGAGGGCAGACATGGCTTCTGACAATTTTTGGCAGATGAGCAACACCTGACAAACACTAAATAACCCCTTTATGTCAGTCATTAATGAATACATGTAAAATTGGGGATTTGTTCTTGGGCAGGTGGGCCCCGGGAGGTTTAAAGTTTTCAGGGATCTCTACATTTTCACAATTTTTTTTTGCAACACAGTTTGAGATGATTACGGATGCATTTCTGTGGTTAGCCTATTTACTTCTCTGTTCAGTTCAGACTGGATACTGCTTGTAATTTTCTCTATTTTGTTAGCAGACACATTTGTGTTTTTCTAGAGTCCTGAAACGTGGAAGAGCTCTTTTGTCTGGCTCCCAGTTTCTGAAATGATCTGTGTGCAGCATTATACAATTATATGTTTTTTTCTGAAACAGCAAGGCCAAATTACAGCAACATTAAGACAGAGATCACGATTCTACGCTGCAAAATAAACAAATGACATCTTGCAGACACACACCATCCCATTGCTTGCTTCTAGAGGCAATGTGCTAATTGCTATCTGCATTTGAACATCATTTTCACATGTCGATAACAACCTCTCCCTACGTTACATCTCAATTACCCACCTGATAAAAACACTCAGACAAGCCTCTCCCAGGCACCGGCGGCTCCCCGCTGGGGCTGAGCACTCAGTCCCCCGCCGCCTTCCTCTGTGTACGGCGAGAGCGGTGTTTCTTGGCAAATTGTGCTGGAGAAGACACAGCAATTACAGGGAAACTAGTGTTGCCTGAGGGCACTGGATAATAGGTTTCTGCTCCCCCACCCCCGCCTAAGGAGGTGGGGGGGGGGGGCAACAAACGAAACTTTCTTCTGTTCACTACCCATTGCAGCCCCTCCAAAAATAATTACTTGCGATCCCACTTCCTCTGAAGTCAGCCTCGCCTGCTTTAGGGGTTTAGCAAATTTTACTAATTTCCGAGGGAATGCTTAGATTTTGCGTGAACGCTGATCTCATAAGACTCTGCCTGGCGATAATGTGCTCGGTTCAGACAACAGTTAATTCCATCAGGGGGAAAGGGACCGGCGCTTTCACGCACCGACAAAGCAGCAGATGTATCTGATGTGGTAAAGGATTTGTGGACATATGCTAGGCGCTACAAACATGCCTAAATTACAATATGCAAAGAGCAGTGAATGAGAATAGCGGACGTTTGGTTAAGGCGTGTTTGCGTCAAAGGGGTTTGATGGAAATCTGTTTTCTAATTGGCTGGGAATTAGGGTCACAGGTACCAGGAAGTGCTTGAAGGCCAGGGTGGACGCTCTGCAGTGGTAGCACTTCCGGCAGCACAGCTTTGTGGTTGTAAAGTGGCAAAGGAACTATAGTTGCTGAGGTATTACCTAGCCCCATAGCCAGTGCTTTAAATGGACAGGTACGGAGTACCTGGACTTCTTTAATTTAAAAGGGAGAGTACCTGCACTTCTCAGCACTGCTGCAACCAGTGGTCGAAGTGGGGAAAAAAAAGTAGGGGAACTGTGGGCGGAGACTCAGGGGGCGGGAATAACCCAAGGATTGGATTAGTGGGCGGAGTCGGAGGTGTGGCTAGAAATAGCAAAACATACCAATTTTTGAACGTTTGGCATTTCACTGACCAGTTACAGCTTATAACGTTATTTAATTCAAAGAATCAATAAACATGTTTATTTGAGGTTTAATATATATGTTGTTTATATTTAATTCATTTACAATGTGGGACATGTTTCCAATCACAGAATATTCCAAATACGCTTATAAGTGGAATCATAAGCCATTTGTCTCCGAGCCATGCAGTTTCTTTCATCTGTACTTCTCCTCCCTTTTTCTAACCATTTCTGAACATAAAATTCAGGTTTAAATTCTATGACAGGTGGCCCCACGATATTTATGAACATTGTAGAAGACAGACGATTGATTGATATTCTGTTCCGCAGTGGTGTGAGCACATCATTCATTACACTAAAGCCCCGTTCACATTCAGCAGTTGAGGTACAAAAGGTGTTTATAATGTGCATTAATGGTTTCAGGCTTTCAGAGATGCAATTTTTATTTTGTTTGTACTCTCTGAAACCAAGGATGTACTGCCTGGTATCAAATACATGCAACCTGCTACAAAGGTTTTGTAATTCTCCCTCACCGTATAAGATGTCTACTGGATCTGGCCAATAAACTGGTTGTAGGAGTTTCATTCTATGTACTAACTCTTTGTATTCTATTTCATCATTGTTTGTGGTTGTGCATCTAGAAACATTTGATGCATTAGACATTGTCATCCTTTTTCGCAGGTTATTTGCTAAGCTCCTAAAGAACTGTGCCCTATTGATGCGAACACAGCCTTTGTTCTGTTGCAGTCCTACACCAGCAAACTGCATCCGTTCAGCAGCATCTAATGCAGTTGTAGCAAACAAAGGGCCCAGGTGCATCAGCCATTGATTCAAACACTAAAATCTGCATCTGTATTGAACGATCGGCCTCATATATGGTCATATCACGCCGCTGCAGCCTTCTGGATAGGTCACCCAATTTTGTGAGAGCATCATATAAAATGCTCATATTTTCAACAAACACCAGGGAGGTTAATAAACGGTTTAAACCAGCATATTTCCTCTGCTCAATGTCACTCCTCGTTGAGTCTTCGGAAGATTCCATGAAATGTTTAATAAGTCCTTTGTAGTTATTCCAAACAGCTCTCACAGATCTTTCACTTGAGGACACCCAACGTACATCTAGCACCTTTCCAATTGCCAGAAGTCTTACTTCTACCTCCAGAGCACATTCCCCAAGCTCTCTCTGATTTTTCGGAGAGGCATGGTAGGTGGTGTATAGTTTATCAAAAAAATGTTTGAGCTGATTAATGCCTACGACTTCTTTACAAACATCACCCACAGCAAGCTCCAGCTTGTGGTTAGCACAGTGCCATACACTCAACTGTGGATATTTCAGTTTCAGAAGAGTTGCCACACCGGATTTCCTACCTATCATATTGGAAGCACCATCTGTTACAAGCTGAACAAAATGACTTTTTAAATATTCATCAGTAAAACCGTGTCTCTCTAAGCATGCAAGTAAGGTATCTAAGATTAGATCTGCTGCTGTGCTTGGCAACTCAACAAGGTCCAAGAAAAAGGTCAGTGGCTCATTGTGTTTATCAATACATGCTCTTACACAGATAATTAGTGTGGTCAATTTACTATTTGTGAGCTTAGGCACATATTTATGGGAATGGTGGCGCAGGGCAGCACAGCAAGTTACTTTGCTGCGCTGCCCTGCGTCACAGGGAAAGGGCGGGAATGTGCCGTATTTATCCAATATGGTGCATTCCGGTCTTTTCCCCCTGCACTGGCGCCATTTCGACAGCCTAGCTTCAACGCAGGCACACTTGCCCCATGGTGCAAGGGTGCCTCCTTTGCATGCAGGATTGTTTTTGTGCAGGAAGGGGCACCTTCCTGTACAAAAACAATCTTGAGAGGCTTTTTCATCTTTCTATGTGGGCTGCAGAATAAAGCACAGTTTGAAAGAGGAAAAAACAAGGAGAAATAAAGATATTTCTCCTAGTTATGCCTCCTCTGGGGCAGCGCTAGATTTTGCCGCATTCCCAGGATTACAAGTCCTTGTAAATCTATGAATGCGTCAAAAACCGTGGGGGTTGTGTGGGAGACTTTTATTATTGCAGGAAAACTACTGCGTGACAAAGCCACTGCTGCTCTAGGGTGTGCTGCTTTGTAGACCTGCCCGCAAGACTGGTGGTGAACCTGGGTATGAATTGTGGTGGACAGGGCTTCAAGTTTACCCAACTGGCCACCGGTAGGGTTCACCTGCTGGTGCTAAGAGACCAGGGCTTCTAAGGTCTAGTCGGGCCTTCTAAAGTCTATCATGGGTGCTCCCTCAGGAGTGGTCTGATGGACAAGGCATGAAGGCTGAACCAGGTTCCCCAGTTCCAAATTTGGTAGCTCTGGCCATAATGCCACATCCTATCCCCACCGAACACCCTTCTGCCCCACTGAGTGAAACTCGCACTGTCTTCACCTACAACCCAATTCTGCCCCATTATAAGCACCTGGATGTGACTCATTTCAAATTATGCAGTGCCTGAAAAAAAGTAACAACATTCTGGGAAAAGCAAATACTCATAGGGAATGCAGGATTATGTAAAGCATGCAAAATATAAGCAGGAACGACATGTTACCTTAACGCTTTTACTCTCGTTCAGAAATCAATGAGTATTTTTTGTCTCAAACATTGAGGACATGAATATAGGGCTCCTCCTGTACACATGTGTTAAGCAGGGCTCAGAGACAAAGGAACTCTTCAAGAGAATCTGATCTGACTCACGGAAACCCACAAGGGCTCCTTCTTATCCACAAATTGTGCACTCTTGATTGTCAGCGCCAGGATGCCTGTTAGGTGAGAGTGCGCTTTACAAGTGAGATAAATAAATAAATAATTCTTATTCATGACAGCCAGCTAGCTGCTCAAACATAGTATAGCACATATGTATTCAAGTGTCCTGCAAAGAAGAATGAGTGCGAGTAAGTAAATGTGGGTGTGAATGATTGAGTGCCTGAATGTAACTGAGCATGAGTGAAAGAGTGTATGTCGATGAAAGTGAGAGAAAGTGAGTGAGAAGGAGTCACGTAGAGTAAGTGAAACTGTAAGTTAGAATGAGGTAATCAGAGTAGGAAAAAGTGGTGAGACTGAGTGAGTGAGAATGTGATATCGAATGTTGAAGAGTGTGTGCAAGTGAGCAATTGTGAGTAAAAGGGAAAGTGAATGAGAATGAATAATGGGGTTAGTGAGCCTGAGTGAGATAACATGTGAGCAAGCAGGACAAAACACAGGCCTTGGCAAAGTGGAGGTAAATATTTACTTATGGGAGGAACATATTGTGCATCTTGAAAAAAAATGTGGTCAACTCCTGGGGATGTTGTCTTGGCACAGTAATGGCTTTGGAGAGAATTTGTGTAAAAATGGGGTGTTGAAAATAAAATGCAGTATTTGACCCTATAGTTTTTTTTTCAAAATTATCTTGGGAGTAGCAACACCCAGACTGCAAATCCTCCGGGCCCTCCTTTATCTCTTCTTAGTCTTACAAGGCCCAGTAAATCGCACTCTTTTCCAAATCTCTTTCTAAATATTATCACTCTCAAAAACTGTTTTTTCTATGTAATTTTCCTTTGATGGGAAGAGGAGGTTTCTGAGGTGGTAGTATCAGGCAAGTGACACTACTTGGGCTCCCTCTGTTCGAGCCTTCATGGAGGATCCCACTTCATTGCTACCTCCACCTGACCCCAGACTCCGCAATGCACTCCCTTACAGGCTTGATTATCCACTACTCCTCTCCAGTGCACCTTATCTCACAGCTGACCTTGGGCCCCAGCCCCATATCAGGCACCATCGGGCTCCACTTTCATTTTTCCGGGTAAAAACATTAGTAAAATCACCTTCAAACTTAAAACATTGAATATAGCAGTAAATATAATTAGCACACACTTTAAAGTATGTTCCACAGTAGCCCTTATGACCCGACTGCTAATTAAATAAACAAAAACAGAAAGGCCATGACAAGGCCGGCTTTAGCGCTGATGCGAAAGTCTTTTTTGGCGCCACACCAATAATCACTGCCATACGCCACAAGTGCTCCTCATCTCCCCATAGCCCCTCCCCCTCATGACCTCCTCCTCGGATTCCCTCACTGCCACCCTCCACCAGTGCCCCTCATTTCGCTGTAGCCCCTCCCCCTCATGACCTTCTCCTCAGAATCCCTCACTACCATCCTCCAGCAGTGCCCCTCATCTCTCCCTAGCTCCCCCCTCCCCCCCATGACCTCTTCCTCGGATTCCCTCACTGCCACCCTCCAACAGTGCCCCTCATCGCTCCATAGCCACTCCCACTACCTCCTCCTCGGATTCCCTCACTGCCACCCTCCAACAGTGCCCCTCATCTTTATGTAGCCCCTCTCTCATATGCATTTCATTTGCTATGTAGCGCTACTCATATCAGTGTAGTGTGTGTCAGTACTTTACACCACGCACACATTATACAGAGACAACGAATCATACAAGTATGTAAATCAGCCTACAGGGAATGTCACATAAGCCAATGAGGGTTACAAGGTGTATGAATCACATGTCATCCATACTCGTGGGCAGTTATTTTAAGAGGGTTTGGTCTGGAGAAGCACAAACTCAGGATTTAAAGAGTACTCCAGTGGTTAGGGGTTGGCTTTACTGATAAAAATGTATATCTGCCCAAAGATACTCATTTTAGCAACATTAGAATAATGAAAGACTGGGGAAGTTCTAACTATATCACAAAACAAAAAACGCGAAGTTCTAACTATATCATTCAGGTTTGCATACAGCTCTTTGATGACAGTTCATTGGTCACTGTCCTATGTTAGGATTGTAACTTCTGAACTGCAAGTAACACAAGGATCTCTGTCACAATGACAGTAACCCACTGAGCTTCCACATAAAATACAGTTCATCTGCACTTAACTACTAACAGAGAAATGATTGCTCTCCAGCAGGATCATTAATACCCATCGTTATCTGGGCATTTTTTTATTGTCCTATTGTTGTCCTGCATCAGCCATGATAATGATAAAAACGGATTAAATGAAGCACACACAAAGTACATGTCCTGCTGCGCCTGTGCAGAATTTAAAAAGAAAAACAAATAGTGACACATTCTCCTACCTACTCCATTAGTCAATCTTAGTGTCGCAGCCTGAAGTGATAAGCAGCTGCAGGGGTTGGGAAAGGTGAATCGAAATAAACAAACTTCTTTTCTCCTGCGCTGCATAGAAAAAGAATATCCACGCAGCAGGACAGTAGGCAAAGGTTACCGCGGCCAAAGAAAGGATGTGTCGCCTTTCGCCATGCCCCTGTTGGAGATGAAGGGGTGAAAAAATAAACAAAGCCTCGTTAACATGTAAATGGTCTTTTAAAGACCTGTGAAGTACTCAGGTACGGCTGCGAAAATCTCTGAAACTGTCTGTGTGTGCGCGCCCTGGCTTTGAAGCACTTTGAGCCCCATGGCGTTTCGCGCCTGCCTTCAAGCCCTTACTAGAACCGGGCCTGAATTAGGGCAGTCCCGGGACGCTTTTTTTAAATCAAGAAGTAGGGGAACGGACTAGCATAATTTTTAAAAGTAGGGGCACGCCGTGCCCTTCCGTTCCCCCCCACTTCTAACACTGGCTGCAATACGTTAAATGTGAGAATACCAGCACTTCTCAGCAGCAAACACGTACTCTAAATAGGGAGTACCTGCACTTCTGTATTTCCATTTAAAGCACTGCCCATAGCCACATCCTTTTTTTAATGCAGATTTATATAGTGTGAACTCGACCCGAAGGTAATGGAGCGCTTTACATGAGCACCCAGTATGTTACACATTCAGGCACGGGGAGATGACGTGATTTGCCCAGAATCACAGGATGTGGACGCTACCCCGAGGCTCGAACCTTGGTTTCCAGCACCAAAGTCGGCAATTTAGAAGTCAGACCACATTCTGTACTTGCATTGTCATTGCGAGTGCTATGCCTCACCTTTGGAGTTGGGAAACCAGGTTCTAGTCTCGCCGTCCGCTCAACATCCTGTGATTCTGGGCAAATCACTTAATCTCCCCGTTCCTACCAAAAACTGAATGTGTTCTTGTATAATGTAACTTGTGCTCATGTAAAGCTCGTGTAGAGTTCACGCTATATAAAACTGCCAAAAAAAAGCACAGAAAGGGGAGCGGTTGGTTGTTTCATGATCATCAATACTTGTGCCCTTTGGGTCTGTAGGTTTCCATGAGATGGGGGACCTCAGATATGACCAAAAGGGAATCAGAGCATCATTTAGGGTTTAGTGTAGTGGAAGGAGCACCATAAAATGGCGGTCCTGCCACCCCATCAGACCCATGGTTCCTCCGCCCCATTTGAAAGTGGGAAAATCACTGGGTTACTGTAGACGGAACATCGGCTGACTCCTCCAGATTTGTAACCCATGACCCTTATCGACCCCCTATTGGAACAAGTATTGAACCACCCCATGAAGGGGGAATACAATTCTGCTGCAGTTTGGTCAAGAAAAGCTGGGTTAGTTGAGTGGCCCAAAATATTGGATCTTCCTTGTAAATCGTAGGTGGTATTCCACCTGGGCCTGGCGCCCACTCTCTGCGACCCTTCCTAATTTGTTTCTTGACTAAAGCTTTGATAATAGAGCACCAACATGTTTCCAAATCACTGCTCTTGAGGAGAGGTTCCAGAGGTAGGCTAACTTCCAGGCCCTTCCCCTGTACAGGGAACCGCTCGGGTTGAGCCAACTGGTTAAAGTGGTTGTGCAGAAAATGATACCAAGTTGGGTCTGAGATGTTAGAGGAGACCACATTTGGGAGAGTTCTGCCCACGCCATTTAAAGTTCGCCAGGTGTTTGTGGAGTTAATTGACCTAATGTCATACAATAGTTTTGTCCAAAAGGAGTTCAATTTCCCCTTTTGATTATATCTTTTTGCGATCTTTAGGTGTCTTCTTGCCACCCTTAATTTGCATATTATTTTTGGGTCCATTGGCAGTCTTTTGAGGCTTTTCCACAGCTGATTGATTCTTCATTTGGTGCTCCTTATCAGGCGATTTGTTCCCCATCCTTGTGGTCAGATTTTGGATATAGGAGTTCCTTTTTTTTCCTGGGACGGCCTTCTCGTGGGGTCTTGCAAATTTTTCATTGAACCTTACCCAGCAGAACAGAGAGTCTCCCTCCAGCATGGAGGTAGTGGACAATAGTGTTTTGGCTTCTGATGCCAAACTTGATAAAGAGCCAGTAGTGCACTTGATGCACTTAAGGTTAGCTTTATGTCCTTCTGTCCCTAGGCCTATTGCACAGTCATACACACAGGGCCGGCTTTAGCGCTGGTGGCGCCCAGTGCGACAATGTTAGTTGGCGCCCCCAATGGCCACCTCCACCACGGATTCTCTCACTAGCACCCTTTAACAGTGACCAAGTCTCCATAACCACTCTCTCTCAGATGCATTGAATTCGTTAAATAGCACTACTCATACCAGTAAAGTATGTCAGAGCACTTTGCATCACACACACATTACACAGACAATCAATCATACTTGTGTAAATCAGTGTATAGGAAATGTTACATAAGCCAAAGAACTAATGGCCAGATGTATCAACAT
Organism: Triturus cristatus; assembly: GCF_964204655.1. Classification (NCBI taxonomy): domain Eukaryota; kingdom Metazoa; phylum Chordata; class Amphibia; order Caudata; family Salamandridae; genus Triturus; species Triturus cristatus. The sequence continues at coordinate 1,150,454,709 of NC_140582.1, forward strand.
TGCATTTTGCGAGTCCTTAATAGCAAATTTTACCGATTCGCTATTAAGGACTCGCAAAATGCAATGTATATAGGTTTCGCATTTAAAATAGCGATTCCTACGCATTCCTTATTTGCGACTCGCAAATTGCGAGTCGCAAATAAGGAATGGCTTCCCATTCATTTAATGGGAATTGCATGCGCAATTTGCGAGTACCCAATAGGTACTCGCAAATTGCGCATGCAATTTCAAGGGTGCAAGGGTTCCAAAAGGACACCCTGTTGCACCCCTGAAATGTGCATGTGTGCACATGTGGCGCACATACATGCCTTAAGGACATGTATGTGCGCCACATGGCACTTTGAAAAATGCAAAAAAGTGATATTTTCTAGAAAATCGCAAATTACCACCAACTTGAAGTTGGTGGTAATTTGCAATTCCTTAAAGCAATATCGCAATTTGCGATGGCTACAAGACTAGCATTTAGGGAATCGTAAATTGCGATTCCATAACTGCATTCGCAATTTAGGTAATTGCTTGATACATTGCTAAACGCTTTTTGGATATTTCAAACAGGCCGATTCTGCGAATCGGCCCTTTTGGGATCGCAAAATGCGTTGAGATAGCTGGCCCTAAAAGTGTAGGAGTCACACGTCATCCATACTGGTAGGCAGTATAGTTTAGGAGTGCTTGGTGTGGAGAAGCACAAACTCAGAGTTAAAAAAGAAACAGCATTGTTGGGAGATTTCTTTAATAATAAGAATCCATTTCTACCCAAATGAACCCTTTTTGCAACACTAATCAATGTTCTATACTTTGCAGAGTGTATGCAGTTCTATGATGAAAGTTAATACCTCACTATTCTATATTAGGACTTTAAGTTATAAATTGCAAGTAACAAACGGATGGCTCTTTTAAAAGCGCTAACCTGCTGATCTATTTACATTAAATGCACTCTGTAAACTACTTGGTACATGTTCTTTGTAGTAGCCATATTAACCATCTGTGCTACCTTCACATAAGTCAACCTCAACTACACAAAACTCTGATCTCTGGGCAGGAAGAACATTAATCACGGGAGTTATCTTGCCATTTTTGTGAGGCCCCGTAATTACAGGAGGAAAGGAATGTGGCAGCAGGTGCTTTAAAAGCATAATAAAGTTGCAAACAGGCGCCCCCAGGAATCCAGCACCCGGTGCGATGCCACCAGTCGCACCGCCCCAAAGCCGGCCCTGCATACACATCCAGTAGAATTTTGAGGGTTAGCACTTGTGGTGGGTGGTCATTATCCTTTTTTTCTCCAAAGCCAAAGGAGGTAATAATATTCAGTAAGGGGAGACTGACAAAGGTATAATCAATTTAAGAATACCTGGTGCTTGCTAAGTATGAGAGACAGGGTGGTTTGTCCGGGAGTATTTGGCCATTTAAGGCTCTAAGACCAAGATGTTCAAGATTCCATTGAAAGGACCTGTTTGACCTGGCACCATTGGCGTGGGTCTCCCTTCCATTTTTTGCTGTTGCCTCATGTGTTTTTGCTGGTTATAGATGCTTTGGGCACTGTGCCACTGCTGTTCAGTGCCACAGTGCAAGTGCTCCCTATAGTAAATTGATATATGGATTAGTGACTCCATGATTGGCTTGATTGGTTTACTTGTCAGACCCTAGTACAGTGCACTGCGTGTGCCCAGGACTTGTAACCAATGCTACTGGTGGGCTTGCAGAACTGATTGTGCCACCCACTGGAGCAGCTTGTAAAGTGTGTCTCAGGTCTGCCATTGCAGAGCCTGTGTGCAGTCTGGTAATGCCATGCTGACTGGGCAGGTGCACCCACTTGCCAGTCCCTAAACCTTCCTTTTTATACATATTAGTCACCCCTATGGTAGGCCCAAGGGCAGGGTGCATTGTAGGTAAAAGGTAGGACATGCCCTGGTGTGAGTGGCATGTCCTAATAGTGAATTACAGCCATTTTGTTTTTTCACTATTGCAAGGTAACCTGTTCTCCATAGGCCAGAATGGGCAGTTTGGTTATTACATTTTATAATCCGAACTGACTCAGGGAACATGGCAGAAATTCGAGTTTAGTATGCCTGAACTCAGAATGATAAAATACATCTTTTAGTGAAGTTGGTTTTAACATTCTGTGTTTGAAAATGCCCCTTTTAGAAAGTAGGCATTTTCTTGTCTAACCATCCAAATCTGCCTCTGCTAGGTTGTGTATTCCTTGTCTGGAGTTTGGGTGACAGGGCTGGGGGATTCCAGGAGACAGGGTGGGTCAGCCCAGTGGTGAATAGAGAGATCTGCATATAGATGAGAGGGAGGAGTTTCACCTGGGACCTGAATAGGGCTGGGCCTTCCCTCCACAATGCTGGTTCCACCTCCTGTGGTGTGTCCGATGTCTCTGCCCTGCACTGTGAAAGGAAAGAATGAGACATGTCAACAAAATGCTCCAGGACTGACCAGAACTGGTTTGGAGTAGGCAAAGGCCTCTCTGCCTTCAGAGACCAAAGGGAAAAGGAGTATAAATATTGGGACCCAGACCCAAGAACTTTAGATCACTTCTGGGAATCAAGACGAACCTTTACTGAGGAGAAGGACCAGGAAGCTGAAGGAGGAAACTACCCCTGTGCTGTGTGTTTGGGGGTTGGCCTGCAGTGGTTGCTTAATTGCCAAAGAGAGTAGAAAAGGACTGAGTGTGCTTTTTATCAACTTGAAGAAGAATCTCCAAGGGCTTGAACTAGAGCTTGCCTCCTGCCTGAAGTCTCAGGGATACAAGACTTCATCAAGCAGCTCCCCCCTGAACTCCCTTGCTTGGAACTGAAGTGCCTGCTATTGTGCTGGGCCCTCTGAGAGACTGTGTCGCTGGGAGCTGGAAGCGCGACGCAACGATTAGAAGCGTGTCACCGACGCAGCCGCTATTATCGCATCACCGAGGAAGCTAGCTGCCGCTGTCATCATCACATCCCCGAAGCGCGGCACATCGCCGGAGAAGCGGGACGCTGCCACAGAGGTCATCGTCGCATCACCGGAGAAGCGCGTTGCAGGGCCTGTCGCGGCTCCAAAGATCATTGAGTCGCCGCACGGCCGTCAGGTGTGTTGCATCACACCAACGTTGTTGCATCGCAACCCAGGAGCCATTTTGTCGCATCACACAGGAGGAGAGTATCGCATCAAGGTGCCAGCGTGTCGCATCGCACCGGAGAGCAGTAAGAAACCGACGCATAAACTCCCCACACAGTAAGGAAGCGAGCATCAACTCCCCTGTGCAGCAGTAAGGAACCGACAGATCCACTCCCCTGCATGTAAGGAACCGACGCATCACCTTCCCTACAACCCTTTTGTATTCTTTGTGCTATGCATCTAAGATACATTGAGAGTAAAGTGTCGCATTTACAACTTGAGAGAACTGAGCTATTTTACAACATTTAAGAGACTATTTTTGAGTACAGTATTGTGGATTTTTGTCGTCTGGTCTTGTGTTAAGTCTATATAAAAATACTTATTTTTATAATACAACCTGTGTGGTGTCCATTTGTAGTGTTGTCACTGTATTACTGTATGTGTTCACAAATGCTTTACACACTGCCTCTGAGATAAGCCTGCCTGCTCGTGCCAAGCTACCAAGGGGGTGAGCAGGGGTTATTTTAGGAGTGTAGCCCCTTACCCTGACTAGACGCAAGGGTCCCTATTTGCCACAGGTACCTACCTATGCCAACTAGAGACCCCCAAATCTAACAGGACCTTCCTCCCTTATCGTCTTTATGCCACCCAGTACGATCTTGAGATGGTGTTGCCCACTCTCTAGCTAGTGCCTCTGTGATCTCAATTGTAGGTACCACACTTATTGGCCACATATTGAAATCGCCTGATATCATGATGTCCTTGCTGGGCTTCTCCGATCTGAGGCTTACAGGAATGTTGATCAGCATATTAGAGACCTTTGTCCTTGAGCTGGAGTTTAGGTGGATGTAGAGATTTACGAGGGTGATTCTTTTAGAAGTTTTGAGAGATAAATCTGCTGCTTGTGGCCCAGCATCATTGCTGTTGTGTTTCAGGATTCAATTGCACTGGTAGTGAATGCATATATGGTCAAACCATCCCTTCTTCAGCCATACTTTTGATGTTTGATTGCGGGGATGAAGTGGTTTGAGTAGTCCTCCAGTTGATAAGTCTTCTGCGCCAGGTCTCTGTAATAAAACAATTTGAAAGGAACAGAGATATAAAAGGGTTTCAAAGTCCCCCAGTTTATTTGCCAATCGGTTGATGTTTCAGGAACGTATCTTGAGTGCCCGAATTGGGGGAACCATTAGGGGGCTGTTTTGTCAGCATAGCAGTCCAGTTGAGTTGAGGGTTTCTGACACCCAGCCCCAATTGTCTGCCACCTATGGGCCAGCTGCTGGCTTTTCATGGCGACCACAGGTTTGCTCAGTTGCAGGAGTTTTGCCTAATGCGCCTTTAAGGACCGAGTAAACCAATCTAGGCTGCGTCGATGATATATCCTCTTTTGTCAGATTTTTGAGGACATACAGGTATCCAGGTTCCCTTGATGGGATGATGATAAATCCCAACTGTTTAAAGGTATCAGTATATCTCAAGAATTCCAGGGCCAACTCGGTGGATCTCCAGGTTACCTTGGTCATTTTGTTGTTCTGGCCAGGCCCTGGAGCAATAAAATCAATATAAATGATGTCTTGCAATGTGACATCTGTGAGTACTCCCATAGATTGAAGTAGCTTGAGAATGTTACCACATTTTAGAATGTCAAGGGAGCCTTTGAATTTGTATTCCGGATAGGATAATGTAGTACTTCGGGCTTGCGTAGTGTCTAGGCAGCCAGCATGTGCTCTTCATAGTTGGTTTTGGCAGAGGGAGATAGGGCTAGTCGATAGTGGGATCCTCCCATGAAAAAGCGGAATGTAACTGTTGCCCCACTTTTGTTACAAGGCGCGTTGTTGAGAGATGAAAAGGGGACCCCTTTGAGGGGGTTAAAGTCAAGGCATATGGGGGGGGAGAGGGAATGTATGGGGCTCCATTGAGCTCATCGTGACTGATCCAATGGCATTATGTAGGTCACTTATTTGGTGCGTTTCCAGACTGTTGGTCTTTAGGTGCTCAATCATCCCATTTTTGTTGCCGTGCAGGTTGTTCAGCCTGACGCTAGGGCCCCCAGCCAGGTTGTTCAAGCCTGGAGTAGACTGTCCTGCTTGGCTGGTGATGCAAAGGTTGCAAGGGGGTCCCTTTTCTCCATCGTGACTGGCTCGATAGCGTCTTGGAGGGCCCTTACTTTGGGAGATTCTGTAATGTTGATCTTTTGAGACACGGTGGTGAGTTCCGAGATTCAGTCTCCAGCTTCGAGCTCCTCTTCCATGTGTCTATATCAACTTGAGAAAGGTGACAGATTTAGGCAGACACCAGGTAATTTAGTATAATTTGCTTTGGTTGAAATGACCCAAGTGAAGGTGACAAAAGGTGTTAGAAAATTAGTTGTATGCTTTATTTGTTTGGGAATGTCCTGTTATGTACTTGCATGACTTACCTCCTCATCCCATGTACAACTTATCTGTGGTGATAATCCAGGAGGTTATAGAGCAGTCGGTGGGAGAAACACAAAACAACATTTTAAAGAAAAAATGCATCAATATAGGAACAGGTGGTAGGCAGCAGTTTGCAATTTCCCTAACTATGTTTTCCTATATACAACTGCTTTTTGTTTATTCGTAGCACACATTTTCTGGCTACCTATGTACAGTTTCTTGAACGAAAGACTGTTTTGTTCTTAATTTACCCTATGGGGCATCATCAGTTCAGTTTTTCTGCTGTGCTGGCAATAAATCTATCCCTGTTGCTGAGGATTGTACATTGGGGCACTTATTTCTTAAGCCTGAGCTTCAAGGACCACTAGATGTTCTACAAGCAGCAGTGGGCTGGTTACATATTGTAGATCGATTGACTCCTCCTTGGTTTCTCTTTAGACCGTCGGTGCCTCATCGAGGTCTTTTGTGCCATCATAGGCCTTCTACACAACAAAGGATTCTGGTCTGAGATCTAGATCGACAATATTCTCCTGATGACGCATTGCCCTCTCTTGCTCTCTGAACCGTTTTGTCTATGTGTAACTCTTCCTCATTGCCTCTGCTGCTTGGTAAAATCTAAGAAGTCATCTTGTTCTCCTTCCCAGATAACTGATTTCCCCTGCTTTGCTGTAGACACCAAAGTTTGCTCAAATGTTCCAGACAGAAACTTAACTTCTTAGAGAAGGATCTTTGTTTCATGTTGTACCTGAACGTCTAATCTATTCTCACTCCCTTATTGAAGAAAGAACGTCGTTTCATGTTATCACTGAATGTATGAGTGATATGTTTCCTCTAATTATCAATTCAAGCACTTTCCAGGATTCATGCATTAAAGTGTCCTCCAGCATCGGAAGATCTTTCTATGAAGGATGTCTACTATTCAGGTAAATATATTTTGTACACACTTGTTTGAAGGAGTTACACTGGTGGAAATCTGGAATAGCAAAGCCAGCTTTGTATCCCTTCTAGACATAGTCCTGGAAGCAGATGTAATCTAACTAGCGGGGCAACCTTCAGGGATTAATGACAGAGGGAAATTGGTCTCTCAAGTTCAGTTCCAACTATTCCAAAAGCCACATTATTCTTTGGATAGGCAACATTTCAGGAATACAATACAGCACAGCTGGAAGGGGCTTGATCAAAGAATCTAGTGGCTCTGTCCAAGAATCTATGGCCGTATTGCCTCATCTGACACCTTCTTACCAGGTCTCTCCAATATTGATGCCAGCTGGTACTCAAGAAATTTGAGGAATTCCAGTGACTAGATGCTAAATTCCACTGTATTCCAGGCAATCATCTGTTGCTTGGGTCCCCTGCAAACAGGTCTTTTCACTTCCAGCCTCAATCGTTAGCTTCCCGCAATTTGCTGCCTGACTCAGAAGCCTCGGCAACAAACACATTTCTATTAGCCTGAAACATAATTTGAGGCTTCACTTTCATTCCTTTCATGATGATTCAAAAAGTCATAGGCAGTATTTATTGGGCCTGGCTCGCCTGGTGCTAACAGTTCTCTTCTGGCCTTCTTAGGCTTGTGAACAAGTCACTGTGGAGTCCCAAAAAGTCTCTCCCCATCTGCTGCCTTCATATGCAACCATCATGCGGGACCCTATGAGGAACCACATAACTTTCTCCTGCAAGTTCATCTTTCTGTCACTGGTCTTGCTGTGCCTTAGGTCGAGACCGACTGTAGGAGAGTAGGGTCTGCTTTCTATGTTCACCCCCACTTTTTGCTTTTGCTTTACTGGTTTTCGACTTAGATGTGGCTGTGGGCCTGCTAATCAGACCCACAGCCCTGCTGTTCTCTCTCTAAATTAATACTATGTACTTTAGGTGCATAACCCATTTGGATAGGATCACCTTATTGGCCCCTGTACAGTGTACCTTAGGTACCCAGGGCATAGGTGTACCCTAGGCCTACCAGGGGCTGCAGCATGTATTATGCCACCCATGGCCTGGCCTTCCATTATGACACAGCTGGCTGATCACTCAGCTGGGGCAAGGTCGTGTAATCACCCCTTGCTTAGGTGTAGTATTCCTATACCTAACTTACATATAGACACATGTGTACCTATCAGCCACTCCTATGGCAGGCCTTAACAATCCTGGAGGCAGAGTGCTTGGTAACATGTGAGATGGTGCTCTAGCATGAGCTGAGCTTGTCTGCAGCTTTCGGAACCATGTCCTTATAGCTGTTCTATGATATAGCCTACCATATACTCTTAAAGTGCCTTATAATCTTAAACGGTTATGGTAACTATGGTTTGGCTTTATCAAAACATGTCGTGTAAGGTGTCTAACACTTTGGAATAATACCCCCATCCCATTTCTGGGGATGAGGATATTATCCCTCCCTTCTAGAGGGAGAAGACATGTTGTAACCTACTTACCCGGTTAAAGTTAACCAGAGCCTCAGCATCCCAAAATGGATGCTGCTGCCATAGACACGAGTCTGACCTCCTGCTGCTGGGAGTGATCCCAGCAAGGGAGGCTTGGACAATAGGTTTCCTGCCTTGGGAGGTGCGAGCACCACCCCAGACAGGCCTTAGTGTATTGGGGCAGGGAGGGATGAAAAGAATGAGACATGCCTGGAGCACACAAGGTGTCCCGTGCATAGTCCAGTTCAAACCGGTGCTGGGGCTCTCCAGCCCCAGTCCTGGCGCGAAACTGGACAAAGGGAAGGGGGTGTAACCACCCCCCTCCCAGGTCCCACCCATAAGGCGTGACCTAGCAGGTAACCCAGCCCCCCAGATTAGTATAAGAGTGGTAGCTGGGCCCCAGGAGATTAGATTATCCTGAACCTGCAACTTGAACAGAAACTCTGGACCTTCGACATTCGACGAAAAAAGAAGACTGAAGAATCTCCCTTGTGGCCAAGGAGTGGCTACCCTGTGCAAACAGGCACCATCAAGAGAATACCCTTTGCTTTGCTAAAGTTCTACGAGGGACCGACTGCAGAGCCCGACCAGAGCCTTGACTTCCAGACTTCTCCGACCCTGATCCACATCCACAGCCGAGCTGAGATCCGTGGAGGCGACGAGAGACGTGGGACCGGCTACCTGAGAAAAGTGGCTAGTATCTTCCAGCGCAGCTTCTGAGGCACCCTCGAAGTTGTGCACCGGGGATTGAGAAGCCCCAACCCCAAGCACCATCTGCACCGAAGATCAGCCCCCCACACTCCACAAGTCCTGCGTGGGGCCCTTCTGCATTTTCCTGCTTGCCGCGCCTGTCCGGTTGCTTGCCCGTTGGCTAGTGGCCTTTGTGACGACGCATCCAGAAATCTTCACTACTGGTTTGGCTCCTCCAGACTGGCTCCCGCTTCCTTGCAAAAGAGAAGCACCCCAGACCTTCCTGGTCTGCACCAGAAGCAAGTCCTCCGTTCTTCGTGGGTTCCGCTTGCCAAGGTTTGGTGAGTCCTAGTTCAACTTCGACGCCGCCGACAGCAAGAGCCTTCGAGGGACAGCTTGCCTCCTGGTCCTGGTCGTCCTCAACGTTTCCTGGTCCCCGTGGCTGCAGCGACAAGCTTCACCTTCACCTGCAATCTTCACGACATCGCCTGGTTCCTTCCTGGTTCCACGTGGTCACTGGCTAGTGACCTTGACTCTGTCCCTTCTGCTTGCAGGTATCCTCTCTTCTTGATCCCAGCCTTGGGATCCACCGGATACTCTTCACTGACTGCCTGTCAGCAACTTTCCTTCAGGCATCCATAGAAGTCCACGACGAAACCCGACGCAAGTTCACACCTATGCACCCGCAGTCCGTGGGCTAGGTAACTTGGGTACTTCGGTGCTCACAAGGGTAGTGACTATCCTAGGGTCTAGTTTCCGAGTCTCGACTCTCTAGCTGCTTTAGAAGTGTCCCTAAACTGTTAATTTCTAACTGCTAGTAATTCTATCGACTTTTACGCATTACGCGTGAGTGTTTCCACTCTGCACCTGAATCCCGTGGGCCTCCCACTTCCTAACTGTTGCTAGTGCAGTGTAGCCCCAGCGATTCCCTAGGCCTAGACCTATCCTATTTCTGTGACAGTGGTCCTTATACCACTTACTTAGTATATGGTTTGCGTGGCCCCTAGGGCCTAACTGTATTACTTACCTGTGTGACTTAATGTATGCTTAAATAAGACTGTGTTGTACTTACCTCTAATCTCATAAAGAATGCTTAGGGTTTGACTAGAATAAATACACTTTATTTTATATATATCTGTTGTGGTGTCCTTTCATTTGGTATTCAAGGGATTATATATGGTATCACAGCTGGCTTCACATGCCATTTAGAGTTTAGCCTAAGACTGCTCTTGTCCATGCTACCACTAGGATAGCTGGTCTATAAGGTTGACTTTACAACCGATCACCATAAGGGTTGTTTGAACTGATATAAGGTGTACACTAGAACTAGTGACATCATACATCAGGCCAACTTCTCACATTGGTGAGCAGCGGTTGGGATCTGAGCTTGCTGTTGTAATACCATTGTAATCTTGAGATACTAAATTGAAAGATCACACAGATATTGTCTAGGTACATATAACATAGATTATAATACTTAAGTCCTACTGGACTTAGTGGTTGTAGGTTGAAGGGAGTAACACACCCTGACTACAACTACCAGAGAGGTTTAGTAGAAACAACTAGTGTAGGTAGGTGCACACACCACACCCTCACTAGATCATGTCTCTGGGAAGAGATCAAGAAGATGCTCTCTCAGGAGGGGCAGGTCTGCAGAAGACCCCCTCTAGATATGATACCCTAACTTTTCAGGAGATGAGACAATTGTGTACCTCCAGAAAGTTAAAACAGGGTGCAAACCCTACCCTCCTTCAGCTAGTACAACTCCTAGAGGAGTATGATGCTCTTAGAGCCTCACAGGCCAGTACCCTAGGTACAAAGGAGGGTCTACCCACCACAGATGAGTCAGATGGGACTTCAGATGAAGAGGTAGACAGCCAGGGCCAAGTAGGTAGACTTAGCCAGGCTAACCTAAGCTTACATGGGAGTTTGCATGGGGTCCCCCCATACAGACCCCCAAGTGGGCTTACACAGAGAAGCAGGAAGGACAGATCCCCTTCAAGGGAATCCATCCACTCCCATGTCTCTAGCATCTCTAATGCTTCCTCCCACAGGGGAATGACTTCCCCTGAGAGAAAGGAGCATGAAGCCAGAATGAGGGAAGCCAATCTGAGGATTCAGAGGGAAGAACTTGCCCTTGCCAAGGAGAAGCTTGCTCTGGCTAGAGAGCAAAAGTTAAGTGGGTCAGAACCCACTGGTGGCAGCAATATCCCTAAGGATAGAGACAGGCACTATGATAATAGAAACCTGAGCAAGATTGTACCTCCCTACAAGTGTGGGGATGACATCCACAAATGGATAACTTCTTTGGAGAGAGCTTGCAAAGTACAGCAGGTACCCCAAAGTCAGTGGGCAGCTATCTTGTGGCTCTCCTTCTCTGAGAAAGGTAGAGACAAGCTTCTCACAGTTAGTGATGAGGATGCAGACAATTACACTGTCCTGAAGAGTGCTCTGATTGATGGGTTCGGCCTAACCACTGAACAATACAGGTTGTTGTTCAGGGATACCCAGAAGACACAGACTCAGGACTGGACTGACTTTGTAGATTGTGCCACTAAGGCTCTGGAAGGCTGGCTAGTGGGATGTAAGGTTAAGGACTATACAGGATTGTATAATTTGATCATGAGAGAACAAATCCTTAACAACTGTCAAAACCAGCTACTGCATCAACACCTGATTGATTCTGATCTGACTTCTCCCCAAGAATTGGGAAAGAAGGCAGATAGATGGGTCAGGACTAGAGTTAAGCAGAAAAACCAGAACCAGGGCGGTGATCAGAAAAAGGCAGACCAGAAGGGTAATGATCAGAAACAAAAAGACCAGAAGTCTTCACCAGGCCCCCAAAAGGCTCAGTGGGAGGGTGGTCCCAAAAAGGATAAAAAGAAAGATGGCCAAAAGAAACCATGGTGCAACTATTGTAAGTCCAACTCACATTGGTTTAGTGAGTGCACCAAAAAGGATAAGCCCCCAGCCACCATTGCCCCTAAGGCAACTGTACCCCCTAGTCCAGCTGTAAGTGGTGGTTCCCAGCAAAAGGGTGTAGTAGGGTTAACCCTGGGAACTGAGGAGGATTATGGCCTAGTCATAATACCTACTCAGGCTGTTCTGATCTGTGATGGGGACTTGGCTTTGTCCTCTACTGTAGGCCCCAGTAACCTGATCAAGTACAGACAGACTCCTTTTATCAACCAAAGAATGGCTCAGGCCTACAGGGACACTGGGGCTAGTGTCACAATGGTGACACCTGCCTTTGTGGACCCTGGACAGATCATACTAGGTGAGAATTACCTAGTGACCAACGCTAGCAATGCCACTACCTCCCATAGTGTGGCTATTGTTAACTTCTCCTGGGAAGGGGTAACTGGCCCCAAGAAAGTTGTTGTTAGTTCAGACCTTCCTGTAGAGGGTTTACTGGGCAATGATCTTAAAACTTCAGTTTGGTCTGAAGTGGAGTATAGGACCCATGCAGAAATGCTGGGGATAGATGCACATGTCCTTGCTGTGACCAGGTCACAGGCCAAAAAGTGCACCACTGAACAAGTGCTGGATCCTGAAACTATGGACCAGTCACAACCCAAGAGAAAGAGCAGTAGGGTTAAGGCTGTGCCTTCCCCCCTGCCTCAGGTGGTGGATCAGCCCTCCCAGGAGGATGATTCTGAGAGCCCTGAAGGAACTGTCCTAGAAGAACTTGAACCTGATCAGGTTGAGTTTCTTGGGACAGAGGGACCTTCAAGGGCAGATCTGAGGCAGGCTCAATTAGACTGCCCCTCTCTTGAACCTCTCAGGCAGCTGGCTGCTGCTGAGGCTGCAGGGAATGCTCAAGGTACCCATAGAGTGTATTGGGATGAAGGGCTACTGTATTCAGAGGCTAGAGACTCCAAGCCTGGTGCATCCAGGAGGTTGGTCATACCACTGAAGTTCAGAGGCTTCCTTCTTACCTTGGCCCATGATATTCCCCTTGCAGGACATTTAGGCCAGAACAAGACTTGGGACAGGCTTGTCCCTCACTTTCACTGGCCCCATATGTCAGAAGATACCAAGGAGTTTTGTCGCTCCTGTGTCACCTGCCAAGCCAGTGGCAAATCAGGTGGCACCACAAAGGCCCCCCTCATACCACTACCTGTGGTGGGGGTTCCCTTTGAAAGAGTGGGCATAGATATTGTAGGACCAATGGACCCACAAACAGCATCTGGGCACAGATTTATACTGGTGATAGTGGACCATGCCACCAGGTATCCAGAAGCTATTCCCCTGAGGACCACAACAGCTCCTGTTGTGGCAAGGGCCCTGCTTGGAGTATTCTCCAGAGTGGGCTTTCCAAAGGAGGTCATTTCTGACAGAGGTGCCAACTTCATGGCAGGATACTTGACTGCAATGTGGAAGGAGTGTGGTGTGAACTACAAGTTCACCACACCCTATCACCCACAGTGCAATGGGCTTGTTGAGAGATTCAACAAGACCCTAAAGGGAATGATAAAAGGTTTACCAGACAAGCTTAGGCGAAGATAGGACATCCTTTTACCCTGCCTTCTGTTTGCTTACAGAGAGGTCCCACAAAAGGGGGTTGGCTACAGCCCTTTTGAGCTTTTGTTTGGGCATCCTGTAAGAGGACCCCTATGTTTAGTAAAGGAAGGATGGGAGAGACCTCTCAGACAACCCAAACTTGACATAGTGGATTATGTACTTGGTCTCTGCTCCAGGATGGCAGAGTATATGAAGAAGGCTTCTAAAAACCTTGAGGCAAGCCAAGAACTCCAAAAAGCTTGGCATGACCAAAAGGCTGTGCTGACTGTTTACCAGCCAGGGCAGAAAGTGTGGGTGTTGGAGCCAGTGGCCCCAGCAGCACTCCAAGACAAATGGACTGGACCCCACACTGTTGTTGAGAAAAAGGGAGAAGTCACCTACTTGGTGGACCTTGGAACTCCCAGAAGCCCCCACAGGGTGCTTCATGTCAACAGATTAAAGGCATATGTTGACAGGGCAGACATGGGCTTACTCATGGCTACAGATGAGGGGCAGGAGGAAGAGAGTGACCCTCTCCCAGACCTGTTGACTCAGAACCCTGATGATGGCTCAGTTGATGGTGTGGTCTTTTCTGACAGCCTCACTGTCCATCATCAACAGGACTGCAGACAGGTTCTGCAATCCTACAGACATATGTTCTCTCTGACCCCAAGTCAGACAAACTGGTGCACCCATGAGGTGGACACTGGTGACAGTCTGCCTGTGAAGAGTAAAATCTACAGGCAACCTGACCATGTCAGGGACTGCATAAAAGTTGAGGTACAAAAGATGTTGGAGCTGGGAGTCATTGAATCTTCAGAGAGCCCTTGGGCTAGTCCTGTAGTTCTTGTGCCAAAACCTCACACCCAAGATGGTAAGAGAGAGATGAGGTTTTGCGTGGACTACAGAGGTCTCAATGCTGTCACTAGGACAGATGCCCACCCAATACCTAGGGCAGATGAGCTCATTGACAGACTGGCAGCTGCTACGTTTTTGAGCACATTTGACCTGACAGCAGGCTACTGGCAGATCAGACTAGCTGAGAATGCAAAGGCTAAAACTGCTTTCTCGACCCCAGGAGGACATTATCAATTTGTGGTAATGCCCTTTGGTTTGAAGAATGCACCTGCCACTTTCCAAAGGTTGGTGAATCAAGTCCTTGCTGGGTTGGATGATTATTGTGCAGCTTATCTTGATGATATTGCTGTCTTTAGCTCCACCTGGGAGGATCACCTGGTCCACCTGAGGAATGTTTTAGAGGCCCTGCAAAAGGCAGGCCTCACTATCAAGGCCACTAAGTGCCAGATAGGGCAGAGCAAGGTTGTATACCTGGGCCACCTAGTTGGTGGGGGTCAGGTTAAACCACTGGAGAGCAAGATCCAGACCATAAAGAACTGGACTCCTCCAACTACCTAGACTCAGGTCAGAGCTTTCTTGGGCCTGACTGGGTACTACAGAAAGTTTGTAAGAACTATGTGTCCATTGTGACACCACTTAATGACTTGACCTCCAAGAAAATGCCAAAGAAAGTTCAGTGGACAGTAAGCTGTCAAAAAGCATTTGATGACCTGAAGCAGGCCAAGTGCAGTGCACCTATTCTGAAAAGTCCAGACTACTCCAAAGAGTTCATTGTCCAGACAGATGCTTCTGAGTTAGGTGTGGGAGCTGTTCTTTCACAACTGAATGTAGATGGTCAAGACCAGCACATTGCTTTTATAAGTAGAAGGCTGACCCCTAGAGATAAAACGTTGGTCAGCTATTGAGAGGGAGGCCTTTGCTGTGGTTTGGGCCCTGAAGAATCTGAGGCCATACTTGTTTGACACTCACTTCAAGATTCAGACAGACCATAAGCCCCTCTTGTGGCTAAATCAGATGAAGGGTGAAAATCCCAAACTTCTTAGGTGGTCCATTTCCCTACAGGGGATGGACTTCACAGTGGAACATAGACCTGGGACTGACCATGCCAATGCAGATGGACTCTCCAGATATTTCCACTTAGAACATGAAGACTCAACTGGTCAAGGTTAGTTTAATGTCCCTAAGTTTGGGGGGGGGGGTGTAGGAGAGTAGGGTCTGCTTTCTATGTTCACCCCCACTTTTTGCTTTTGCTTTACTGGTTTCCGACTTAGATGTGGCTGTGGGCCTGCTAATCAGACCCACAGCCCTGCTGTTCTCTCTCTAAATTAATACTATGTACTTTAGGTGCATAACCCATTTGGATAGGATCACCTTATTGGCCCCTGTACAGTGTACCTTAGGTACCCAGGGCATAGGTGTACCCTAGGCCTACCAGGGGCTGCAGCATGTATTATGCCACCCCTGGCCTGGCCTTCCATTATGACACAACTGGCTGATCACTCAGCTGGGGCAAGGTCGTGTAATCACCCCTTGCTTAGGTGTAGTATTCCTATACCTAACTTACATATAGACACATGTGTACCTATCAGCCACTCCTATGGCAGGCCTTAACAATCCTGGAGGCAGAGTGCTTGGTAACATGTGAGATGGTGCTCTAGCATGAGCTGAGCCTGTCTGCAGCTTTCGGAATCATGTCCTTATAGCTGTTCTATGATATAGCCTACCATATATTCTTAAAGTGCCTTATAATCTTAAACGGTTATGGTAACTATGGTTTGGCTTTATCAAAACATGTCGTGTAAGGTGCCTAACACTGTGGAATAATACCCCCATCCCATTTCTGGGGATGAGGATATTATCCCTCCCTTCTAGAGGGAGAAGACATGTTGTAACCTACTTACCCGGTTAAAGTTAACCAGAGCCCCAGCATCCCAAAATGGATGCTGCTGCCACAGACACGAGTCTGACCTCCTGCTGCTGGGAGTGATCCCAGCAAGGGAGGCTTGGACAATAGGTTTCCTGCCTTGGGAGGTGCGAGCACCACCCCAGACAGGCCTTAGTGTATTGGGGCAGGGAGGGATGAAAAGAATGAGACATGCCTGGGGCACACAAGGTGTCCCGTGCATAGTCCAGTTCAAACCGGTGCTGGGGCTCTCCAGCCCCAGTCCTGGCGCGGTAACCCAGCCCCCCAGATTAGTATAAGAGTGGTAGCTGGGCCCCAGGAGATTAGATTATCCTGAACCTGCAACTTGAACAGAAACTCTGGACCTTCGACATTCGACGAAAGAAGAAGACTGAAGAATCTCCCTTGTGGCCAAGGCATGGCTACCCTGTGCAAACAGGCACCATCAAGAGACTACCCTTTGCTTTGCTAAAGTTCTACGAGGGACCGACTGCAGAGCCCGACCAGAGCCTTGACTTCCAGACTTCTCCGACCCTGATCCACATCCACAGCCGAGCTGAGATCCGTGGAGGCGACGAGAGACGTGGGACCGGCTACCTGGGAAAAGTGGCTAGTATCTTCCAGCGCAGCTTCTGAGGCACCCTCGAAGTTGTGCACTGGGGATTGAGAAGCCCCAACCCCAAGCACCATCTGCACCGAAGATCAGCCCCCCACACTCCACGAGTCCTGCGCGGGGCCCTTCTGCATTTTCCTGCTTGCCGCGCCTGTCCGGTTGCTTGCCCGTTGGCTAGTGGCCTTTGTGACGACGCATCCAGAAATCTTCACTGCTGGTTTGGCTCCTACAGACTGGCTCCCGCTTCCTTGCAAAAGAGAATCACCCCAGACCTTCCTGGTCTGCACCAGAACCAAGTCCTCCGTTCTTCGTGGGTTCCGCTTGCCAAGGCTTGGTGAGTCCTAGTTCAACTTCGACGCCGCCGACAGCAAGAGCCTTCGAGGGACAGCTCGCCTCCTGGTCCTGGTCGTCCTCGACGTTTCCTGGTCCCCGTGGCTGCAGCGACAAGCTTCACCTTCACCTGCAATCTTCACGACATCGCCTGGTTCCTTCCTGGTTCCACATGGTCACTGGCTAGTGACCTTGACTCTGTCTCTTCTGCTTGCAGGTATCCTCTCTTCTTGATCCCAGCCTTGGGATCCACCGGACACTCTTCACTGACTGCCTGTCAGCAACTTTCCTTCAGGCATCCATAGAAGTCCACGACGAAATCCGACGCAAGTTCACACCTATGCACCCGCAGTCCGTGGGCTAGGTAACTTGGGTACTTCGGTGCTCACAAGGGTAGTGACTATCCTAGGGTCTAGTTTCCGAGTCTTGACTCTCTAGCTGCTTCAGAAGTGTCCTTAAACTGTTAATTTCTAACTGCTAGTAATTCTATCGACTTTTACGCATTACGCGTGAGTGTTTCCACTCTGCACCTGAATCCCGTGGGCCTCCCACTTCCTAACTGTTGCTAGTGCAGTGTAGCCCCAGCGATTCCCTAGGCCTAGGCCTATCCTATTTCCGTGACAGTGGTCCTTATACCACTTACTTAGTATATGGTTTGCGTGGCCCCTAGGGCCTAACTGTATTACTTACCTGTGTGACTTAATGTATGCTTAAATAAGACTGTGTTGTACTTACCTCTAATCTCATAAAGAGTGCTGAGGGTTTGACTAGAATAAATACACTTTATTTTATATATATCTGTTGTGGTGTCCTTTCATTTGGTATTCAAGGGATTATATATGGTATCACAGCTGGCTTCACATGCCATTCAGAGTTTAGCCTAAGACTGCTCTTGTCCATGCTACCACTAGGATAGCTGGTCTATAAGGTTGACTTTACAACCAATCACCATAAGGGTTGTTTGGACTGATATAAGGTGTACACTAGAACTAGTGACATCATACATCAGGCCAACTTCTCACACCGACTCTCATACCTTACATGTGAATATTTATTATGGGGATCTGAGTCGGTCATCGGCACCTGGCATTGAAAGACCCTAGAAGGCAGCATGGTCACATTGGTTGGGCAGGTGCAAGGAATAGATTGTGGATCATTTGCTTCCACTCTCTCACTAGTAGCAAACTATTTAGTGTCTCTCCATGCTAGGGCCTTTAAATATTGCATAATTAATATCTCTCAATTAGCCATTTGCCCATGTTACTCTTTTCTATGTTCTTTTTTTGATGCCAAGGATCCAGATTTTAAGTGATGAAATAATTGGCAGGCCACCATGTTGTTATTATGGGCAGTGCAGAGTTTTAAAACACCCTCTGTTGGAGTAGCAGCCACTACATGGGACAATGGGTAGGCAATACAAGATCCAAGGAATTAGGCATCTGTGGATTTCACTCTTTGGATTCAGTGACTGTATAGATGTGAGAGTAACTGTATGGTGGGTGAGTGGATGTGTGAGTGACTGTATGGGTGAGTGAGTAGGTATGTGAGTATTTGTATAGGTGACTGAGTATGAGAATGGCTGTATGGGTGTATGAGCACTTTTTCATCCTGTCAGGAGTAGGTTACACCCTTTTGTTCCCTTCCTGAAAGGCATTCCCACCTCCTTGAAGGGGGGCAGAAGGCTGCCAGGTGACAGTTGGGATTAACTCTGAAAAAGCTTCTAGAGACTGTAGGCAAGAAAATGGCAATTTTCTAAAAATGGAATTCCCAAAAGAGTAATTTGAAATCCGAGCATTAGATTGGATTTTAAATAACTATTAATTTTAGTTATTGAATCAGGGTTTTAGCTTTTCCCAAAATGAAGTTATGCCTTGTAAGATATCATAATGTCCCCTAGTGCTTTTCAATCGAAGAGCTGGCCCTGCAACAGTGAAAGAATGATTCTGGAAATCTTTTTAGTACACATTTCCTACTTTTGAAATACAATACACCTAGTCCTGTGGGCATTTAGGGCCTACCTTAGGGATGACTTATAAGTATTACAACGGATGATGTAGACCTGGCAAAAGACATGCTTGTTTTGTCTCTTTAGTGGTGACTCAGTAGGTGCTGCAGTCCAATAGTGACATTTAATTTACAGGCCATAGGTACACAGAGTACCATCTACTAGCGTCTTATAGTTAATTTAAGTGTGCCAAATCAGCGTTTAGCCAATTCTACATGGTGTTTTTGATTAGATCACATACGTTACGTATTGAACAGCAGCACCCCAGCTTTTAGGGTCCATTCACCAGCAATAAAATCCAGCAGAAATTGGGGGGTGACCATGCAAAAAGGGCATTTTCTTACAGATATGATTGACGTTTTATGAAGAGGTATCTAATATATGTGGAATAAGATTGATTATTTTACAGTTCCACAAGGATGGGAATGCTCTTGTTATCTAGCTTTAGTTTCCCCCAAAGTATTTCATGTGAAACGTTTGAATAAAGTGAGTGTAATGCTTCATGGAAGACTGAAAAAAGACCGTATAGGACAAACATTGTTGGATGTGTTGGTGTATTGATTTCTCGTATTGCTGTGGTCTGAATGATGCTAAGGTTAGAAAATTGTCTACAGCAAATTGTACCACCCGAGTAATTCCCCTAATTGGGAAGCCCATGTACTGCACCTCTTTAGCAGAAACAAAAACTATAGAGCCGCCACACGATTTCTAGACCTGGGCCTAATAACGGGTAAACTATTGATCACCAAGCAACGGAAGTCCCCTCTGTCGCCTCACCCGCTTGCTTGGCGCCAATCCCTGCTTAATTGGGCTAGGTTGGAGGGAGTGGCGCTGCGTAGAGAGGACCTACTTGGCGTTCCTAAATTCCCCCTAGCGCCTCAGTGGAACACAATGGTTTCCAAGCTCCTGGAAATGATCACTCACACAGGGGACCCGAACATGTTATCTGGGGACTGGAATCAGGGTACACCCCCAGCTGGCGCGAGTGATGAGTAGTACTGACACCCATGCTGACATAGCCCCTCAGATCCAGAACTTCATTACCACTAGTCTCTGACAGCTTTGGCTCCACGGCTACATTAGATGCGGCAGTAGGTCTCAAGCGACTCCCCTTTCCGTTCCTTGGCTTATGTTGTCCTCATTTTGTTGTACCCTATGTCCCTAGTTGGGTTCGAACTGCACCATGCCTAAATCCTTTGCATGTCACCCAGTGGTGTGACTTACCAGCACTGCTGTGCCCCGTCTAGGGATATTGACTCATGATTCGATGTGCTCGCCATAATATACACATCTGTCTTTCCTGTTAATGTTGGGCATCGTGCATCGTGCTGTTGGCAATCACCTTTATTTCTTTTTCCAAATGATGCATGAGCGCTCCTCTATGTTCCATTACAAAATGTGCAAAACTGTTAATAAAAAGATTCAAACAAAAAAAAAAGGTTAGAAAATTGTCTACTTTGGCAGAACACTTGGCTGATAATACTGCTGGTGTACTAACTAAAATAAATGAAGAAATGTTTGCTATTCACTCAATGGTTATTCAAAAAGATCTTGATTTTGATATGTGTTAGCCAAATAATCTGGTTTATGGGGCGCAATTAAGGTGCAGCAGTGTTGCACCTATGTTCCCAGTAATAGCAAGAATATAAGGAAATATAATGATAATGATATAATGATGGAAAACGAAATCTTTCACCACTGGAAGGGTCACCCATAAAAGCACTCCGACACGAACAAGGATTCGCTTTCAAAAAGTCAATTATCCTTTAGTTGAATGTAGCTGAAGTTCATTAAAGTTATGTTTCAATAGTGAGGAAATTCATTCCTTAAATCAAAATCTGTATATATCCAAATTTTTTAACAATCCATTATACGAGCTGTTAGACAATCACAGGAACACAAATCCCCAATGCATTCCGGGATTAGCCCTTCTTCAGGGGGTTCTCCCTGTAAACAAAAATGAATGCTCTTAATAACCCTAGAGCAGAATTCGTCATAAAAAATAGAACAAAATGATATGCTACAGTCGTTTGACTAAAGTTGTTGTTAGTCTATGCGATTTGTTTTATTACAATGTGTTCATGATAGCTATAAATACGGGCCACATGTTATACCAGGTGATAGGGTGAAACGGTTCAAAAACGATATGTGCACACGTGATAGAAGCGCTTGTAAATGACGAACCATCCTACATATCTGTCAAATTTAGGACGACATGTGCTTGTGCTCATCGGTTTTTAAAAAGTGAATAAACTACTAGAAATCCTGTGCTCCATTATATCGGAAAGGAATGCGTGAAACGAAACCTACAAAAAAGATCTCCGCATGTACCGGCACGCAAATGTGCAAATGAATATCAATAAATGCTTTATGTGGGTGCCGTAAAAAGTGATACACCGAAAAGTGCAGGAAGTGCAAGAAATCGCATTCGCAAGAAAGATAGATACCTGTGACTTATATCGAATTCGGCGTGTTCCATGCGCTCGCGTGAAACGTACAGTGCATCAACGGTGCCCCGGAAAAAATACTTTATGACCCCGGAAGTAAATACCATGAAACTAAAAAACGGACTCTTGAGAGGTTCAATGCCCGGAAGTGTGTTACGCTCAATTGTGTGTTCCGTGACCCTGATCCAAGCACGTAAAGATTATAGTGCATGTGTAACGTTGTGCAATAAAGTTGCAATTGTTCACGAATAGTGAACAGACTCAAGAGAGTCAAAATAATAAGTGTGGTGCAAAAAAAAAAAAGTTAGTCTGTGGATGGAATGTAAAATATGCATAAGCCTTCAGAGACGAAGGTACAGCTGTAATGCAAAACGAGAAGCTTATATCTGTGAGTGAATGTAATAAGCGTGGTAATGTCAGTCACGGAAGTTCTGAAACCCGGTATTTAAGAGAAGTAGAAATGTGTGTCAACCAGATTATAGGATAGATTACATAATAACTTGATTTATCGTAATGTAAAAGTTAAGTCAACATGCTAATACAGCAATGATATGAAAAAATGATTGTAGAATCCAATACATGACTTAGACAGTTATAGGTAACAACTAAACTCTACTCGGTCATTAAGTCCTTCTGGATGTAGGGAGTTCAATTTGTGGATCTAAAATAACTCATGCTGCAGTAAAAATTTCTTATTGTCTCTGCCTTCTTTTAAGGGAACGTGTTCCAGAATTAAGTACCGAAGTTGGCTGATGTTGTGATTTTTTTCTTGATAGTGCATTGCGATTGTGGATTTGGGATTTCTCAACCTTATGTTGCTCTTATGTTCAATTAGACGAGTTTTAATTTTGCGTTCTGTTTTCCCCACATAGGGAAATCCGCGCGGACATTTCAGTAGGTATACGACATGACTTGTGTCACAAGTTGCTGTTACTTGAAGATTTATGGGAGTCCCTTGTGTTGGATGTCTCAAGGTCGTACCTTTTATTATATTATTGCAACTCCCACAGTTTTTGTTTACAGGGAGAATCCCCTGAAGAAGGGCTAGTCCCGAAATGCATTGGAGATTTGTGTTCCTGTGATTGTCTAACAGCTCGTATAATGGATTGTTAAAAAATTTGGATATATACAGATTTTGATTTAAGAAATTAATTTCCTCACTATTGAAACATAACTTTAATAAACTTCAGCTACATTCAACTAAAGAATAATTGACTTTTTGAAAGTGAATCCTTGTTCGCGTCGGAGTGCAGTCCAGTGGTGAAGGATTTTGTTTTCCATAATTTGACACGCCTCAATGATCAGGAGGTGATACCCTATGGCACCCAAAGTTTATGAAATTAAGTTACCTGAAGAAACACACAACAATAAAAGGAGTATGACCGTCCTCTTTGATTAATGATATAATGATAACATAATTAATATTGTTAATAAAGCTAATTCTAAGGGAGACCCCAGTATGTAGTAGAAGATTGTTGCTTGGGTTAATGAGATTGATTGTGGTTTATTAAAGAAAATAATAATAGAATTATTTCAAATTAGAATGAACATAATAAATGTCGTACTCATTTTTAAAGTTTTGGAAGCTATTTGTATTAGAAGCTTAGGTTGTAATTGCAGCAGAAAGAAGAAGTCAACATTAGGAATGAAGCAGGAGAAATCTGTGCTAGACTAGATGAAAATGAGAGCCTATAATGACCTAAAGGCTTTAAAGAAGAGATGCACAGAATCAAGAATAATGGAGAAATGTTATAGTAGTGTAACATGATCTTTGTTTTAATAAAAGTATCAGAGGAGGTATTGTAGCTGAGGTTTTTCTAATCAGAAATTATGATTCATTTAAATGTGCTTCACCTAGCACGCCGATGCCTAGTCAGATTGAATTGATAACTGTTCATATTTGCAGAAAAATAGGGTATGTTCATTTTATGAGAGAAAGCCTCCCTCTCTCTCTGTTTGTGTGTTTTTCCATTTGAGGAATATCCTGGAAAATAAAGCTTCAACTGTGGTGTCTGTAATGTAATATTTGTGTTCTCTCGAGGAAGCAATGCTCAGCATATTTCTTTATTTTGTAACCTTTCAAGGTTGCCTGTTGATTTTCTGTGTATGCTATTCATTAGCTGAACGTGCCATTGTTTGGCTGTCTTACATACAATGTTAATTAGTTGTCCCAAGGGGATCATAATCCCATTAAGATCAGCCTGAAGATCATCCATCGACCAGTTTACAATAAAGAATGTGGTGCTAGGGACCTCTCCACTGGTTCAAACAATTTCAGATTAAAATGGAGGGGCATTAATGTCATGACAACTGTTCAGACTCTGGTCAAAGATAACCTCCCTCTTTTCCTCTCATGTTTGTCTGATTTAAGTCCTAACCTTGGGGCAGTAAACGACTTTGTTAAGATCTGCTCAGCTCTTCGAGCACAGCTTACGACCCCACTGCGCGCCACTACAGATGACCAGGGATGGTTTGATCATGAGTGTTCTCTGGCCAACCGTGACTTGCGACTAGTCTTATCTGCCAGCCCGAGGAACTTGTCTGACGTAAAAAACGCCAGGACTCGATATAAACTGGCAATAAGTAAAAGGAAGGAGGAGATCCTCGAGAAACGTTGGGAGGTACTAGCGCAAACAGCCGCCCGGGGAAGGGGGGACATCTTTTGGGGTGCGGTTAAAGACCTTCGTTGCTCGGGCCAGCTTGCGACTCCAATGGATTGCACTATCCCTGGAGCCGCATGGGTGGACCATTTTTCTAAGATCTACGCGGCCCCACCCTCAGGGGCGGCAACCCCAATATTTAACAGCCCCCCACGGGTCGATATATTATTATCTGAGGTGGAAGAGGCCATCGCACAGAGCGCGGGGAATAAAGCCCCTGGCCCAGATGGCCTCCCAATCGATATTATTAAGGCTCACCCTGACTTATGGGCCCCACTTTTGCTGAATGTTTTTAAGAACTTAATTTTTACTTTTCCACCACCATCAACCTGGTCATCTAGTATAATAGTGCCTATCTTTAAGAAGGGCGACCGTTCCCAACCGGCATGTTACAGGCCTATCTCCCTTATTGATAACACTTTAAAGATTTTAGGGAGAGTATTGTACAATAAAATTTTATTATGGGCCGAGGATAACCAAATTTTAGAGAGCTGCCAGTTGGGTTTCCGCAATAAAGTCGGAACCGCGGAGCAGTGCCTTAATCTGAACCTTATTTTGGGCAAATACACCGTAGCACGTAATTGCCCAATTTATCTGGCCTTTATGGACCTATCCACCGCTTTTGACCTTGTCAATAGGTCATTACTATGGAAGGCCTTATTGGTTTACGGTCTGGACGAATCCTTGGTACATTTCCTGGCCTATTTGCACAGAGATTTGAAGGCCTGTGTCAGGATTGGTATTGGGGGCGAGGTCTCTGAGCTAGTTAGAGTTAATAGAGGGGTTAGACAGGGCTGCGTCCTTGCTCCCCTCTTATTTATAATATATATCAACGGCCTTCACAAACACCTGGTTTCTCTAACTACCGATGTCCCAACCATAAAAGGTAATCATCTCCCCGCTCTGCTTTACGCAGATGATGCGGTCCTTATGGGGCGCACCCCAAACGCTTTACGTATCTTAGTGAATGGCTTTGTTGCACATATGGATTCCCTAGACTTGAAGACTAATTTTAAAAAGTCTTTTGTAATGTCTTGTGGCCCGAAGAGGCGTCATATTGGCAGTATAGTTGTGGGGGCTGAAAGATTGGGCTCTACTAGCAGTTTCCCGTATTTGGGTGTGGTCTTTGCTGCGAACAACTCCTGGAGTGGGCATATAGCCCACGCCAGGAGTAAGTTCTCAAAGTCCATTAACTCCATTTTGAGCCTCCCCCGTCCAAAATTAACCGGGGCATTGCCTGCTATCCTAAAAATATACAAAACTCAATGTGTCCCGGTTGCTACTTATGGTGCTGAGGTTTGGGGAACTGCTAGTTGTTCCGATTTAACTATCGAGGAACATAGATTTTGTAGGAAACTTCTCTGTGTTCCCATCACTTCCCCACATTTTATATGTCATAGGGAATTGGGGTTGCATTTTATAGGGGATTTTATTCGTGCACGTCCAGCCCTTTTTTGGCTGGCGATTTGGAAAAACCCTGCCGCCATTTTGACTAGGGATATTATCGAGGATTGTCTATGCTGCGATAGGGGCCAGGCCATCCCCTGGTTATCAGGGGTGTCTAGCGTATTCCGCAGCGTGAACCTTGAAAATACCTTCCTAAAACCAACTACCACTGTGCTCCCCACTAAATGTGAACTTAAAAAAGCACTCTATATGTTATTTGACGCTGAAAGGGTAGTAAGGGAGTCTTTGAAACCTAGTGTCCTTGGTTACCTAGCCCGTAATCTTACAATTTACTAGACACCCAGTTATTTAACTCTCCCGTTGAGCCATTGGGAGCGTGGCCTTATATTTCGCCTTAGGGCAGGCACTATTAAATATGCACTTAGCTTTCCTTTATGGAATTTTAATGATCAATGTGTTGAGCCATGCCCTTGTGACTCTCAGAGTAGGCAAACAATTTTACATTTCTTATTTTTTTGTAAATTTTACATGAAGTATATTAAATGGTTTTTATCTCCATATTTTAAAAAACTAAAACCCCTCAGCCTGGAACTTGCATTTTCAATGATTTTGTCCCTGGATGACGATGAACTTGTCTTTCGCGTGAGCTCTTTTCTAAAAACTGTGGTTCGTGCCCGGTTAACAATGTCTTAAAGTAATATGGTTTACTCCTCATGTGCAAAACAGCATTTTTGTTTAATTGTATGATTTTATAAATGTTTTGTCTTTCTTCTGTACTTTTATGGATTGTAATGATCCGAATAAAGTTTTCATTGATTGATTGATTGTTAATTAGTTATGCATAATCTAACCAATGAAATGCATTAGGAACTAGGTGTGTAAAAGTATCTTGTTTACCAGAATATTGGTTGGTTTATGTGTTTGCAACATTGCTAGTCCAACTCTGCTATGCCATATCATACCATTAAAAGTGTGAGGCTTCTGGACCTGGAACCTCATAAAAACTGCTTTCTTTTGGGAATGCCCCAGTTCGTTCTGTGTTTCCTTAGAAGGCAGACTCTGCGCTAGTTTGTTTACTGATTTGTAATTAGTCTTTCCTTAGGTTTTCTTTAGAGGCAAACCTTCGGTTAGTCCCCTTGCAAAAAGTATACCTTATTTAGTTTATGCTAATTCCTAATTGATTAGCTAATTATTTCTTGTTTTCATAAATATTTTTGAATAAACCCTTCAAGGTTTGAACCTGGTATCTTTGTCTCGCACAGATGTGTTTATTATCTTTGGACTAAGTCTTATGAAGACTCACATGGTCTTATGAGGACTCAGACAGTCCCGATCTTGCACATCAACCCTCCTAATTACTTAATGTGAGAGTCAAACCAGTAAAACAGTTTCCTGCCCCAGAAACCATTCATGATCTTTTAGTGGTTGAAAGTGCATTGCTACCTTTTGGCATACTAGAAGAGCCAAATGCTGGTATGTGAAAAAGAATACATCTAAAATTCTCAATATTCTTTTGTAATATGCCAGTTGTCCCTCTATTTTATATTTCATTTACAATTACTTACACAGGTGTTATGTTATGTTAGGTGGTGAGCAGGTGTGAGTCTAGCGAAACTATGGCCATGCAAGACAATCGAAAAGCCAGGCCTTCAGCTTCTTGTGGAATTCAAGATGTGAGGAGGAGGCTTGGATATGTCCCAGCAAGTCCTTTCACACATTAGGAATATTGTATGAGAAGCTTCAACTGCCAGATCTGGTATTCCATATGCATGGGATGTGTAGCAGCAAGTTGTTCCATGCTTGATGATTGATTTAGGAGAAGACTTGACCTCTGGACCTTGTTCCCTTTATGCGTGAGATATGTGTGAGTAGGAGCCTGGCAGAGCAGAGGTGCTTGGGAGGTATATTAAAGCAGATGTGGTTTTTGAGGTATGATGGGCCAGAATTATGTAGTGCATTGAAGGTGCGGGTGTGGGCTTATAATTGGGTTCATTTATGTATGGTTAACCAGTGTAGCTCCTTGATGTGAGATGTATTTGCTGTGTGAGAGGTTGAGAGTGATCCTGGACACTGGGTTCTGAATCAGCTGCAGCCACTTGATGAACTGCTTGTCGATCCCGGCATAGAGGGTGCACCTATTGTTCAGTGTATTTGTGACTAGAGCATGGGTGACAGTGTTCTGGGTGTTGTTAAGTAGCCATTTGGAAATCTTTCCCAGTTTCTTCAGGATGTGAAAGCATAAGTAACTGATGACATTGACTTGAGCAGTCATGTAGAGTTTTCAGTCGATTACAAGCATGAGGTACTTGGCATGAGTGGTGAGGCTGGATGTTGGTCCTATCTCTGTGAGCCACCAGGTGGAGTCTCACGAAGATGGGCTCTTGCTGAAGAATATGACTAGGTCTGGGCAAAAGTTAATTTTGTCAGAGTAATTGGAGTGATTTTGGTAGTTTTGCGTTACTCTTGTGACTCAACATTACTGAAAATTAAGCGCTTGCCGAATTTAGAATAATTTTGGGCAAAAATGCCTACACCAAGACCACAGGAACAGGGCACAAGCGGCTTCTGGCTGCTGCTGTTCATACTATGTCGCAATTAGCTCTGTTTTCTTAGCTCAAAATGCATTTACGGGTCCATTTGGAATATGAGGGTGATGTGAAAATAGGGTTAAATTCTGGATTACACCCCTCTCATAAATTGGCATTATATCACATTTTGTGAAACTTTGCTACAGCAAATTAAGTGAGCTACATACACCCCTCTTTATGACTTCATTCTAGTCAGAGCTCAGCTTCAGGCAGATGGTCTTCATTCAGTTGGCAATTTCATTCATTATCTGTGGGTAAGAGAATTAACTGGGTGGCGTCAACATAGGATAGGACTTTTATGTTGTGCGAGTTGATGATGCTGGTCAGGGAGATCATGTAAATGGTGAACAGCCAAGTTCAGGGTGGATCCTTGTGGGACTCCGCAGATGCTGCCTCGAGGGAATGAGGCCAAGGGTGCCAGGCTGACTGACTGGGTCCTGCCTGTCAGCAAGGAACTGATCCACCGAGCGTGAGTCCTTGGATTCCAATGTCATGCAGGGACTGAATTAGGGTGCCATGTGAGACTGTATCAAACATGATGTCTGTCAATGATTTTCTCCAGTACTTTGGCCAGGTACAGAAGCAGGTAGCCCTGTCTGTAGTTGATGAGCTTTAAGGGGTACACGGAGGGTTTCATCAGCAGCAGGAGGACTGTTGTGTGTATCCTAGTGTCTGGGAAGGTCGCTAACTAGGTAGAGGTGTTCGGGATGGAGGTGAGCATGGTGCTGATGGGTCCTCTGGAGTAGGCGTGGTGGGCGAAAGGGTACGAATGGGACCCTGTGTGAATGGACTTTATGGTGGTAGTGGTGTCATCTGGGGTGATGGCAGGCCATGTGGTTAGCATTTGTTCTTTGGGCTTCATAGGGTTTGCATTTACTATTCCCACTCCAATTAAATCAACTGTAGGGAAAGTGTTGGGCTTTAGAAGAATTATATCTATCATTCCAACTCCTAATCATCTTGTAGAAAACGTTTAAACACCTAACAACAACAAATATTTTTACAAACAATAAATACTAAATATGTTTAAGTAAAAATCACAAATACCAATTAATGCTAAATTAAAAGATATTCAAATAAAAATATTACCTAAATAAATCAGATTGAAAGAAAATAGAAACTACATTATACAAATATTATTATTAAAACACTTAATGATAGAATAGTACATAATTCCATTAAAACAATTATAATACATAAACAATTAAACACTACACAAAATTTATTATTTTAACAATTAAATAACTTTATGAATTAATTAAAAACATATTATAGCTTAAATAACTGCTGGCTGTGTACAGCTACAAAACTAACCATCAGCTGCAACAATCTAAACTAATTACAAAAATAAACTATGCATTAATATTTACAAATAAACAGAAACAAAATAAACAACAAATAAACAATTAAACAATTTGCATAGTTGTTAATCAATTAAATATTTACCCAAAAGAATTATAATAAAATTACATTAATTATAATCTAATTAACTTCCTACCCTATTTCCCTACAAACCAATCTGCTACAAAAATATAAATTACCAATAAAAATAAAAGTTTTAAAATATACGTAAAGTTTAACAAATCAATCTTAAATACATATTTTAATCATTAAACTATTACAAATAGTAATCAAGTTGATCAGCAACAACTTACCTGCATAGAAAGGGAAATACTGGGAACAGCATTTTGCATGCCAATAGACATCATCCAAACTCACTCAAATCGAGCATCCCCTATGGGAAGCTCCTGAGAGCACATCGCAATCGCAGGACTGATAGAAATTTCGAAAAAGAACAGTGCAATATGCTGCAATGAGCTTTTATGGATATGGTTTTATCCGAATAAAGTATTTTTGAACTTTGATATGCTGCATAGGTTTGCACAGCGGGGCGACCCTTTCAAAATCCTTTATGAGGCAAAACAAAGGAAAAAAGTAGGAGGAAGTTCTTTTTAATGAGATCCTCAAAAGTAAAAAGAAGAATCACCCAGATTAATCACAACATAGAAATAAAAAATCGCATAGGACAAGAAATGCTTTGAAACAACATTGAGGTTTAATAACAGCTGACCCTATGATAGGTGGAGAGGTATGATGTTTTCCATCTATTACGTAGTAGAGACTTAAAACCATCAAAGATATGTTGGTATATAGCCATCTTGAGCCAACTAATTCATCTACATGGCTCATTGAATGAGGGGTTTCTTTAAATGGTGTTCTTGGAAGGCATTCAAAAATAGTACTAATTGCAAACAATATACCCTGCATGATGGAAAAGTTAGAAAAATATTCTAAATTCCTTACTGACTTTGTAGTATACATTCTGGAGTGTCCGTGTGACTTAATGTACATTGGTAGCATCAAGCTACTACTAAAAAAGAGAATTTTGGAACATTTACATGCCTTAAAGAAATTTGATCACAACTACCCAGTGACAATACACTTTCACTATAGACACAATGATAATATTGAACAGTTACATTTCTTTGGTATTGATAGGATCATGAAACAAAGAGGGGGTGATCAGAAAAGACAACTCAGGATTGTAGAATCACATTACATCACTGAACTGTATACAAAAACTCTGAATGGCTTAAACAGCGGTGAGCAGTTGGTGATTCTCATTGGAATATAGGAATGTGTTCTATCTATATTGCTTGGCTTAAGTAACTCTCTTTGTAACTGTAATTAGTATCCTCATATTCCTTAAAGGGTAATTCCTTGATAGGATGATACAAACTCTCCTTAAACCTTTTCACTGCACTTATCTATTTTATCACATTTATATACTCTGTATGTCTCTTTTTATATGCAACACGTTTGATGAGATTAGCAAATGATGATTTTTCTAAACTGAATTTTTTATTCTGTTTCTTTTGTATTGGTCTGCTTGCATTGAGTGGGACAAATACATTCACTAACCCCCCTCATATTTAATTTTGTTTTGGAACTTATCCAGTACAGTACTATATACATTTTGAATGTTTGAGATTTGATGATTCCTGGTGATCAAATATATTATGGGGCACTTGTCCTTTAACATTGATTCTAGCAATAAGAGTATGAACATGGAATGTTTTAGGAGTGCATCAATTGGGCTATCTAATTAATAAATTTTTTAATTGTCATATCATTCATGCAGTCCTTTAGAGAATGTGAGAGGGGTATTGGAATGTTGTCTATGTGAATTTTGAGACAATAGTGTGTTTTCCTACCTTTTATTTCCTGTTTGGGTACATTGTGGGGTATATTTTTATGTACAGCCACCATATATCATCTATATAAGTTTTGTATCCCTTTAACAGTTTTTTCCATAGTAGTGAATATGCGCTCAGAAACTATAGGAAACGTGCACTGTGTACACACCATTGTGAGTGAGCAAACTATATCAATGAATCGGATTGAACCTAATATAATTTTGTTGATGTGATTATTATGGGTTATGGTGACCTAGTATGTTGTTATTGAGTTTGAGATTATATGGATCATTAGCGTAGCATGTCTTCTATGTTTATGAACTGAGATTTCTATAAACAAGAAATACTTACATATTTTCCTTACAGTTAACTACATTTAATGAGTGACAATTTTGTGTAGTAGGATTAACACACTTTTCTGTTATTAACATTAGATGAACTGGAATTACATTGATAGCATGTCTACTAATTCCACATACTTGAAGATATATTTCTTTGGGAATTTGAACGTTGTGTTCAAAATTGACATAGTCTTGTGGAAACTGAAACGCATCATGTAGTACGCTGATAAAAGGGTGCGCAACAGCTTTTTTTGTTTCTCTTGGACTGCATTATCGCTGTATTTTTGACAGGTGCTGCAACTGTTGGTGGCACTGGCACCGCGCGTCACAGAGTGCGGCGTTTCTGCAGCATCTTAAGGAGTCATTTAATAAAAATAATTAACATTAAAATTTGTTATAATTATATTAACTTCCCAACCTATTCCTTTACAAAACTAACAACTTTTTACTGCATTACAATTTACTAATCAACTTCAAAAAAAGATTAAATTGCATATTTAAAATGACTATTCATGTATCACAAAATTAAAAACAATTATAACAACAATACTTACACTTAAAATATATATTCCAACTAAAATATAGTCAATTAATTCAAAATAAAAATTACTTACAACCATATTTAAGTAAACAATATTAAATAAGCCAATATATACCGGAAAAATTATATTCTTAACTACGATATTCGGTTCCATGCTATTTAGATCGTCACAAAGTTTTTGACACAATACTTATGTCAAACAATATTTTTGAAATGATTTTTGTATCTTCCACTTCTAGAGGAGGATCCTGCAAGAAAGGATTTATAACTTCTTTCAAAAATCTGAGGATCTGTTCTTACAACCCAAATCTAAACCAGGGTCTTATTTTTGGTGTAAGTGTAAGCCTGGGTGCTACCTGGCATCCCCTGACCCTGCACTCTACCTTCCCACCAGAAAAAGTCTGCATAATGCATAATGCTTTTTTTTTTTTATGTTTAAAACGTTTTTATTGAGACAAAACAAACCATGGGGGAGGGGGACAGGAGGCAGGATACGTGGAATACAGTCAAAGAAGAAGGGATGCATCTCCAGAGGGTTGGCAATAGGTGAAGCGTTGGCTCAGAGGGAAGAACACAGTAAATGAACGCTAGAATTACAAGCTGTGGAATCCCACGCGCGTATCCGACCCCCAAAAGCAGAGCAATAAAACCCCCCCCAATCAACCCCTCAACAGAACACAGTCCCCCCCCTCCCATCCCCCATCCTCCCAGTACAAAAACAACAACACTCCCCCCTCCCCCCGTCCTATGGTCCCGCAGCAAAGTAGCCCTAACCAGGAAGCCCCGCACCCCCCCCCCCCCCCCCCGGGGGGTCCCCATCTCACATGTAAGCTAGTCCGCCGGGGTCACCGGCGGCCGCAGCCTGAGAAGCCTAAGATACCTCGGGCAGGTGAGCTCCCGGAATTCAGTGGACAGCAGCGCTAGAAAGGGTTGCCATAGCTCCTCAAATTGGTCTATCTCCCCCGCAACCGTAAGCGACAGCTTCTCCATCCCCAGCACATGCCAGAGTCTGTGCAACCAACCGGTGATGGAGGGGGCGGTGGATGTGCGCCAGTGGATCAGAATGTTCTGAACCGCAGACCCCAGCGCTATCGCAATCTGCCTACCCCTGCGGGACTTCAGTGGGTACATTAGGTCATTGGGGAGGCCCAGCAGGACATACGCCGGGAGGCGCGGCAGCTCTATGCCAAAGTGCTCATCCACCTCGTCCAGAACTTCCTTCCAGTAGGCGGTCAGCACTGGGCAATCCCATAGGATGTGTGTAAGGGTACCTTCCTGCCCGCAGCTCCGCCAGCACCCCTTGTCAGTGTGTCTATGCATTTCATACAGTCTCTCCGGGGTGTAGTACCAGTATGTGGACACTTTAGTGAAGGTTTCCGTGAGGCCCGTGTGGTATGCAGAGTGCCGCGCCCGATACGCAATTTTGTCCCATTCCTTGTGGCTGAGTGTCCTACCCAATTCCCTGTGCCAACGCTCCCTCCCCGGATTGTAGTAGTGAAACGGCGGGGGTTGTAGGTGTTTGTACAGATCAGTGATCAGTTTAGCGTCGGAGGTCCGAGTAGCCAACCACCGCTCATACGGTGTAATTGGACGGGCAGCGGCGGCACGCACCTGAGGCTGGAGGGCCCAATGCCGAACTTGCATGTAGCGCAATCTGTCCAGCTCCGTCAGGCCGAACTCCTGGCGGAGTTGCTGAAAAGGAACCACTCCTTCCGGGCCATAGATCTGGAAGAGTGCCCTGCAGCCCGCCTGCACCCAGTGGGAGAAAACCCCCGGCTCCATCCCAGGGGAGAAGTCCGGGTTGCCCGCAATGGGCGTGAGCGGCGAAGGGAAGGTGGTAAGGCCCCGGGCCTCACAGACCGCGTCCCACACACGCAGGGGGACCCGCGTAACAAAGGAAGCGTAAAGATTAGCGGGGCGGTGCGCGCGGCGCAGGAATGGAACCTCTTGTAAGGTGCGGCCCGCCACTGCCTGGTCTTGGAAGAGCCAATGTTTGTCGGACTCCCACCTGCTCCACTCCACCAGATAGCGGAGCTGTGCCGCCTGAAAGTACTTACGGAGGTCCGGAATGCCGAGACCCCCCGCTTCCGGAGCAAGCGTGGAGAGGACCCTCTTCATGCGTGGCCTGCGGCCCTGCCAGACAAAGCGGGAGATGTCAGCCTGCATGTGTCGTATCCAGCCCACCGGGGGTTGGAGTGGAAGGGCCCGGAAAAGATATAGTATCTGGGGCAGCACCGTCATTTTGACCGCCGCGATTCGCCCCAGCCAGGACAGCAGGCCCTTGTTCCAGCGGCCAAGCTCGTCCTTGATCTTCCCGCTGAGGGAGGCATAATTGGCCGTAACCATCTCCGACAGTGTAGGCGCCAGCAGAATCCCCAGATACGGCACCGTGGACGAGGACCACTGCATGGGGAAGAGCCGTTGAAGATCCCTCCTGGTTTCCGCAGCCAGGGACACGTCCAGAGCCATCGACTTGCTCATATTCATTTTGAAGCCGGCCACCCCCGCGAAGGCGTCCAACTCTCGGAGGCAAGTAGGCAGCGACCTCCTAGGGTCGTCCAAAGTCAGCAGGACATCGTCCGCATAGAGACTGACGGTGTGGACGTACTGGCCCATCCGGACCCCGACAGCATCCGGATTGTCACGAATCCTCTGAGCAAACGGCTCCATGTAGAGGGCAAACAGGAGCGGCGAGAGAGGGCAGCCCTGCCGCGTGCCGCGCTCGATGGCAAAGCTACCAGAGCTACACCCGTTTACCCGCACCGACGCTGAAGGATGCTTATAGCAATTAAATACCATGGTGCGGAACTTATCGCCGATTCCCAGTTTCTTAAGGACCCGCTCAAGATACGGCCAGTGAACTCTGTCGAAGGCCTTCTCTGCATCAACGGACAACAACATCCGCTCCCCCGAGATCCTTGAGGCCTTCTCCAGAACATGTGTCACCCTCTTGGTGTTGTCAACCGTCTGTCTACCGGGCACAAAACCAGCCTGGTCCGCCTCCACCAGGTCGGGGAGGTGTGGACCCAGCCTGGCTGCGAGAATCCCCGTGTACAACTTGAGGTCGACATTTAGGAGAGAGATGGGCCGGTATGAGCCGCAAAGGGCCCGGTCCTTCCCAGGCTTCGGGATTACCGCGACCGTCGCCCTCAGGAGATCCGGAGGGATGGCTCCCGGTGCGGAGAAAGAGTTAAACAGCCGCGTAAGGACAGGGGCCACGGCCGTGCAAAAAGTCTTGTAGAATAGCGACGTGAACCCGTCCGGGCCCGGGGCCTTGCCATGTTTCAGCCGCGCAATAGCTGAAATCACTTCCTCCACATGGATGTCCCGCTCCAGGTGGTCAGCCTGAGCCGGGTCCAGTACCGGGAGGGTCACCGACTCCAAATAGCTATCGGTCTCCCGTGGCGGGGAGGGCTCCTCAGCATACAGCGCCTCGTAGAAGCCGCGGAAAGACTCCGCTACCTCCGCGTCCCCGGAAACAACCCCCCCGTCCGCGCCCACCAATTCTTTCACGACGCTGCGCTGTTGCGCGACCCGGAGCCGGTGTGCTAGGAGCTTGCCACATCTGTCCCCCCCAGTGTAGTAGGCATGTTTCAAACGTAAGGCGGCGTACTCCGCCCTATCAAGATCCAGAGCCGAGAGGAGCTTCCTCGCTGCCTTCAACTGCCTCCAGACCCTCGGCGCTCCCGTACGGCGGTGGACCTGCTCAAGCTCCCGAACTTGAGCCGTCAACTCATCCCTCTTCAGTTGTCGCTCCTTATTCTCGGCTGCAGAGATAGAGATGAATTCCCCCCGTAGGACGGCCTTCAATGCCGCCCACTGTGTCGCCTGCGAGGTGTCAGTGTTGCTATTGTGAGTGAGATAGTCCTGTATGACCTCCCCGATGCGTTGCACCACCGATTTTTTGTGTAGAAGTGTGTCCCGGAGGCGCCACACCCCCCGAGAGGGGGAGGCCGCCGGCCACTGGAAAACGCCGATAACTGGAGAGTGGTCAGACAGGGTCAGGACCCCGATGTCCGCCGCCGTGGCAGCGGCACGCATCGGTCCACTCACCAGGAGGTAGTCCAGCCGTGAGTAAGTGCGGTGTGCGTGCGAGAAGAAAGAGTAGTCCCTATCCGTGGGGTGCAGGGAGCGCCAGAGATCATGCAAGTCCATGTCCGCAATCCGGGCCTTCCCAGCCTGGGACAGCTCCCCCGTCTGCGGGAAGCGCTGCGCCGATCTGTCCATCCCAGAGTCAAAGACAATGTTGAGGTCTCCGCCCAAGATAACGTGTCGGTCCGGGGAAGCAGTGACATCCACCAGCGCGGAGTCTAGGAAGCGCTCCTGGTGCTCGTTTGGGCTATAAACGGAGCCAACCGTAAATGCTATGCCTCCCAGGCTCATGCGATACGCAAGGAGCCTCCCCTTCTGTTCAGCACACTTATGCAACACCTCCCCCCGAAAGGAGCTCGCTAGGAGAATGGCTACCCCTGCCGTCTTGTTCGCTGCCGAGGAAAAGAACTGGGTGGGGAACTTAGCAGAGCGCATCCTGTGGCAGTCTCGGGGCAATAAGTGTGTCTCCTGCAAAAGGCAAATGTCCGCCTGCGTCCCCTCCAGCAACGACAGGATCGCCCTGCGCTTCACCGGGTTATTCAGACCCTGAACATTAAGGGTCACTACCTTTAGGCCCGGCATTCCTCGCAGGGATCGGGAGCGCCATGCAATGGGTAGGGAATCAGCGGGTGGGGCGCGCGGGGCCGCAGCGCGGGACAAGCCAAGACAAAGCGGGCAAAGACAACATCGGACGGGACCTTCCCAACCCCAAAACAACCCCCTCCCCCACCCAAAACACAACCTTGGCAACTAGCCATCCCCAAACTCAAACACCCCATAGTCTCAGTCAAGCCCCAAAACGGGCAAGTCCGTAGAAAATAGCAAAGTGGACGTCCAGCCACTCACCTCCGCCCGCTCCCCCCCAACCCCCCCGCCCCGTGCCAAGCATGTTAAGAAGCTAAAGACATCTCCCCCCGGAGTGTATGTTAGGCCGTCAAGGCCACGCTAGAGGAGCCGATCGAGTCCCCGGCCGCCGCCCTCAGGGCGTCTGCCATGTCCGCCCTAATGGTAGGGGAGTCCGGGCGCCCTGCACTGGTCGCTGAGCGCCGCCTCGATGACCTCCGCCGATTCCGTCCCTCCGAGGACCTCCACGACGGCGTAGCTCCCTCTTCCTCCGCTGCCGTGAGCCCCAGGACACCACAAATGTCTTGCAAGGAGCGTAGCTGATGCAATACCCCGTTCCACCGAAAAATCAAGCGGAAGGGGTGACCCCAAGAGTACGGCGTCTCATGCTCGCGCAAAAAGTCAGTGGCAATCCTAAAGGACCTGCGTTTCTGTAGAGTGATGGCAGAGAGGTCCTGGTACAGCGCCACCGGCCGATCCCGAAAGGTCAGGGGCTGTTTCCTGCGGGCTTCAGCCATGATACGCTCCTTTAGTGGAAAGTCGGGCAGGAAGGCCAGAATGTCCGGTGGGGGTGCCGATGGCTGGCGCAGGCGGCCAACCCTATGCGCCCTGTCGATGCTGATGGGAAAGTCCGCGGCCTCCCCCAGGATTTCTCGGAACAGGGCCCGCAGATAGCCCCCCAGATCGGACCCCTCATCCGCAGTCGGCACGCCACGCACTCGGATGTTGTTCCTCCGAGATCTGTTCTCGAGGTCCTCAGAGTGGGCCTGGAGCTCCACACACTGTTCCCGGAGGCGAAGAACGTCCTGCTGGAGGTGGACTATCTCCTCCGCTCGCTGTTGGCCCTCCGTCTCCACCGCCTCCACACGCTCACCTAGGCCCTCCACCTCTCTGCGCACTTCTCGGACCTCGCTGGCCACCTCCCGCTTCAGTGTCTGGAAGTCCTCCCTGAGGGAGCTAAACAGTTCCTCCATGAAGGCCCTCGTGACGGGTGGCTCCCCTCCAGTCACATCCGCCGGAGCCCGGGAGGGCCCCGGCGAGGGCTGTGTCCTGTCCCGCAAGTGCTGGGCCCTGCCAAGCATGTCCGGCAGAGTACGGTCCCCTTTCTTCGGGCCTCCTTTCCCAGCCATCGTCAGCTCCGCAGTCGGGCCCCGATCCAGGCGCCCCAGAGATGCTCAGCCGCTGGCAAGCACTCGGGCCGGGGGATCCCCCACAAGTGAGGTCGCTGCGTCACAGGTGACAAAATGGCGGCCGAGCCCGGTCACCGTCAGCCGCAAGAGCTAGCGTGAGACAACCAAGGGGGCCGCAGCGAGGGGGTCCCAACAGCTCATCCCTCCGGTAGTCAAGACAGCAATATCGGGAGGTCGTGTGCAGCCAGCATCCAGGGCTCAGCGGAGGTCGCCACCACTGCTCCTTCGGGGACAAAATGGCGGCCGGGCGGAGCAAGCCACACCGACTAGGCCCGGCGGCACCCCCGGGGCCTCCGAGGTGCCCCGTCGCGAAATAAGTTCCACCACCGGCCCCCGTTAGTCACGCACAGGGGGCCAGATGATTCGACCCCAACAAGGAGTCCGCCGTACCTCGGCTAGGGGTCAGGGCCTCCGCAGTGCCAGGTGTCGCCGTCACCAGTCCGAGTGCCGGGGCACCCGTCCCAAGCCCTCCACACCGTCGGGCCCCTGCCCGCCAGGCTCCTTCAGTCACCGTCGAGCGGCGGGCCAGATCCCCTCCAGACCGCAGCTTTCAGCACCGGGCCCAACCGAGGCGCCCGGACAGCTCTCCAATACGCTCCGCCCCTCGGGCTCACCGCCGTCGTCCCCTGATCTCAGACGAACCTTTGGGGGGGTTCCCCCGGGGCGATCCGGACCAAAACAGCACCGATGTGTGCCCCTGATGTTCCGCCACGCTCCTCTCCCGCGCCGAGCCTCAGCGGGGGGAGAAAAGCATAACAAAAAGGCTTTAGCTTGGCCGGGCCGGAGGAGCTACGGGAGGAAGCGTCCGCTCACCCCGCCATCTTGGCCACGCCCCCTTTTTTTTTTTTAAATCTTCGTCCATTGTGTTACTTTGTCTCACATGCCCTAGTTCAGTTTCCCGAAAATGTCTGTGTTTCCACTGGTCGACGTATCTCATTTCTGAAAGTGTTAGCCAACTTAAGGTTTCAAATGTCTAGTTTTGATTTCACTCTGGGATGTGTTCACTCCTTTCAGTGCTATTGAGCCGAAAGTGTTTAATAAAAATCGAATTGAACTTGCCAGGCTAGCAGCAGAGTTTCATGCTACAATTCTAGATGATACCAAGCGCTTGTTATCTGTCTGGGGCCCTAAGCAGATAAAAACGTATTGAACTCTGATCAGTTCTCCAAAACAAACTGTCATTATGGCTTGTTTTGTTATTGTCTTTGCTTGTTTGAATGGTGTGAATTCTCTCAAGTATTTACTTGCAGTGACTGTCCAACTAAAGCCTTGTTGTTTCTACTATAAGTACAATATCCAGGATTTGGCTAGTTGTTGTGAGAATCTTTGTATAGTGCTTTTGTAATATAGTGCATTTGCCCTTGGAAAGCAAAACTTGTTCTTCAGCATAATAACATGTATTGAAATTGTAGCTGTACAGAATGGTGTGCACCATGGCAACGTACAAAGGGAGTGTGAGCATCCTTGACAGAAAAGCATAGACTTTAGGATGTTAAAGTGATTTTAAAATGTTATAGTGTATTATAAAACTACTGAATAAAGAAATCCATCTTTACAGAATAACCTTGAAGCTGATAATTGCTGTATAGAAGTGAAATAAATAGGTAAACATTGTCTAGAAAGTGTTGTCATGTAACACCGATCCTCATATGTGGGGCTCTGACTTCCATCACAAAACCAGATCTCAAAAGGGTAATGTGCTTTGCAAACAAGCATCACATAGGGAGCGATTTTTCAAAACTTGCTTTTGAAAGTTGGGAATCTGCTCTCATAGATGTTCTCCTGAGGTTAGAGTAGATTTTAAACATATTGCCTTTTTTCTCCGTAGTAAAAATATGTTTTCCTGTTCCAAAATCTGTAGTGAAACTTGCTGTCTCTCCCATAAAGAAATGTGTTGATGGTCCCATACCATTGCCACCCCAAGAATACAGTGGGATGATGTGAGACGTGGTGAGTTGAATGAAATTCTTTAAATACTGTGTGCCACATGAGGAGGGAATCACCATCCAACTATCTGTTGAGAAACTCTCCACAGTTTCAACTAGAAGGATATAGACCAGAACGTTCTTTACATAAGGCTAATCTTCTGCATGATGCTACTCTTCTGCCTTCTCGGAAAAACAACTGCTAAATACATAATAGATTAACTATGAGCAATATACCCAACTGCATATTTAGACAGAGATAAAACAGTATATATGTTGCAAGTCAACACAACGCTCTTGATTCCTCACTGTACCCATTTTGCCATCCCCACAGACCTCCCTTCACACTCATTCAATGTGTTTTTACTTAACTCCTTACTACCTCTAACTTCTTACCTATCCATCCAACCTTTGTTCAACATATTTGTAGACTTTCTTCTTCTCCTTAGCTTATATGGGCACCTACTATTGCTGCTATGTGGGGTAGTTTTGTATGCCCACACCAGTTTCTTTACACTCTCCATCCAATCCCTGTCTTCACATATTGCCTGTTCCAAACCTTTATTCAGTACTCTGTTCCACCTTTCCACCAAACCATTACCTTGTGGATAAAAGATAGAGGAGCAAACGTGCTTTATGCCTCTTATGTCTAGATACTCCCTCATCTCAGTGGAGACCAACTGCTTGCCATTATCCGTAGTTATGATCTTTAAAAGACCTTCTCTAGCGAACATTCTTCCAAAAACTGAACTACATTACGAGTGGTGACCTAGATGGAAAATTATATTTCTGTAATGGGAAAAATAATCTACTACAACTATTGCATACTTGGGAGCGCATCCGAAAGCACAAGAAGACCCAGAAATGTCCAGTGCAATATTCTACCACAGGACTTCTGCTTTCCCATTAGTAACAGGAGGACAGTTTGACATTCTTTGTGGATTATCACTTCACACAAATGGGATACAATTCTTGATTTGATTGTGGTTCTCATCCCCATATGTCCTCGTGGACCATGGCCAGAATGTTTTCCATTAGCTCGTCTAGCATCACTAATAACTCTGTTCTACACACCATATCTCATTCACAAGAAAGCTCTGCACAGATATTCCTATAATGTTCCACTTCATCCTCAACAACCACCTCATTAACCTGTATTTCCAAACCTTGTTTAAAACATGATCAAGCTTTACCACATCTCCTGAGAAATGCTCCTGATTGTACCACATAAATACCTTCTCCTCCTGCCTCTGTTAGGACTATTCTCTCATTCCATGGTAGCCTTGACAAACTATCCACCAATACATTTTTGTTTTGCACCATGTATTCTGCCTTAAAACAGTACTCTGGCATCCTCCACAACCATCTAGCGATTCCAGAACAAGCCCCTCCAACCCCTTGATTGTAAAGCACTTCTACCAACAGGTGGTAAGCCATATTCACAAGGAATTCAGTTAACTCTCTAGAACCTCCTTAAAATAGGTCACTTACCACAACAGACTAACATTCTCTATCGTAGAGCAGTTTTTCTCTGTGTCTCTCAGAGGGCTTGATGCATATATTAGGGTAACTTCTACATTCTCCTTGCACTGTAATACCATGATCCCTAAATAGGTGTTATTAACATTATTATTATCACACTTTTAAAGTGTACAGCTACCGACAGGGTCTCCTGGCACTAGACATGTGGAGGCCGATACTGCTAGATAGAGATAAAAAGGCAAAGATCAAGGGGAATCAGGCTAAGTCACTAGACAGCAACGTCTTTAAGTTCTTATGGAAGGCCAACAGGGACTGATAGTTTCTAAGGTCAATCGGAATGGCACTCCAGAGCCTGGGAACAAGACAGGAGAAGGAGCGAACCCTCATAGGGACGAGCCGGAATCTGGGAACTGAAAACAATGAAAGGCTGGACGAGCACAGCTCTCGAGCCGCAGCATAAAGAGTAAGTCGTTTTTGAATGTAAGAAGGAGCAAGGCCCCATTTGACACGAAACATGTAGCAGAGGGTCTTTGACTCAATACGCTTATTGATTTTACGCCAGTGAAGTTGGTGAAGCAGAGGAGAAGCAGAGGCAGATCTAGGCAGATGAAAAAGAAGGCGAGCAGCAGGGTTCTGGATGACCTGTATCCAGTGTAAAGAGGCTTTATCTGATAGAGACTACTAGCCTAAAATTCCTTAACGTAGAATTATCCCCAGGCGTGAGACTGGACCTGGAAAACTTTCTTGCCCAGCAACTCTACGCGCCGGGGGCGGCACCGCGCGACTCCGCCCTGACGTCCTCCGCGGGCGTGACGTCAGCGAGGTCACATAAGCCCAAACCCCGGCGCTCTGACGTCAGTTTTCTTTTTTCCGCATGCAACGCGGACCCGGATCGTGCTCCAGGCCTTCTTTTTTTACGCTTAGCGCTTTCTGGGTACAGTGTGCGAATTCCTTCGGGCTTCAAGACGAGCTCGTCTTGCACGAGACAGATGTCGGCGACGGATCCTCACCCCATCTGTGTTTGATGTCTGGGGGAGCACCACGATTCAACGGAATGCGAGGCGTGTCAGCAGATGAAGCCGAAGTCCCGGCGGGAGCGCCGGATGAAACTCCTTTCGGCACGCATGTCCAGGTCAGCGTTGTCGCAGCGTCCGTCCCCCACGGACGGCTTCAAGAACCCCCGCTTCTGTCTCCGACATCGTCCTTCTCCCAGGCCGCAAGGGCGTCGCTCACCTGTTGGTAAGGGTTGCAGTTTGTCCCCGAGGCCCGGCCCCCGGCCTGTTGGGGGTGTGGGCTCTCCGCGGGTGATGCGGCCCGCGCATCATCTCCCTATCTGCCGTTCCCCGGCAATGGGGCGACCAGAGCCAAGATGGAGGCCTATGCGGCGGCCTTGCAGGCCTCTTTGGCTCTTCCTTCTTCTCCTCCTCTTCCTGGGACGTCTGCGGATCCCTTGCCGCGTGCAGGGACTTCTGCGGCATCGCCGGTGGCTCCGGCGCCGACGGGTTCGGATCCAGGTTCAGAGGATGTGGTGCCGTCGGGGTGCGGCCCTTCGGGGTATCCCTCCTTCGGACCACGGCGCCTCTGCCTCACCGCAAACCCCTGCGGGGGTCCCTGTGGTGTCGCGGTAGGTTGCCGGGGCTCGGGGCGTGTCCTCGAGTCCACCTCGGACCTCTGGGCAGACAGGAGCCTTGTCCGAGGCCGAGGTGATACCGCTCCGGCGCCGGCGGCTGCTGGCCCTGACAGTGATGCAGGGGCGGGCTAGGGGTCGGGACGTGTCCCCGGGCCCCCCTCGGATCGACGCCTTTTCGGTGCCGTTCCTTAGCCGCCCCGGCTCCGCTCCAGCCCCGGTCTCCTGCACCGCGCGTTGGGGCGGAGGTGGTCCGGCGTCTCCTTCAGCGCCAGTCGACGTTGACCTGACGCCGGTGGCGGACTCTTCAGCGTCGGGCCGACGTCGGGTCGTGGATTTGTCTTCGGACGCCCCCTCTTCCCCAGAGGTTCGGCAGCTGTTTGTTTCCAATTCTCCAGAGACGGGTCGCCGCGTCGTGGCTTTTTCCCCGGCATCTTCTAAGCACGGCTCCTCGCCGTCACCGCACCCGCAGACTTTGCCGGAGGCGCCTCAGGTTCCCCATTCTTCGGTCCCCCCTTCCCCTGTTCGAGCTTGGCCTTTTCTTCCTCCGGTTGGGCTGGGGGACGGCCCCCTTAGCTTGCAGCCATCGCCCACAGAGGAACTGCGTTCCCCGCCACGGGGCCCTACGGAGAAGAGTGCTGCCTTCGCTCGGGCTGTTTCCATAGCTGCGGGAATCTTGCGCATGGGAGATCCAGCTGCCCATTTCCCCACTGATCACCTGCTGGAGGTTCTCCATCAGGGCTCTGGTGGACGGGAGCTGCTTCTTC
The DNA here is from genome assembly GCF_964204655.1 of Triturus cristatus. Lineage (NCBI taxonomy): Eukaryota > Metazoa > Chordata > Amphibia > Caudata > Salamandridae > Triturus > Triturus cristatus. The sequence goes on from NC_140582.1 coordinate 1,150,498,642, forward strand.
CCTTCGAGGCTTCGCTCCACAATTCTCTATTGGGAGCCTGGGGGCGTCCTGCCACGGGGACCCACTGCCCCAGCCACTTCTGCACCGCCACCGTCCTGCTCCACATGATCCTGTCTGTCTTTCCCTCCACCCTTCTACCAGGGGTCCTCTTTTACAGACTGCCTTTCCCTCCTTGCCATCGGTGTTGTTTCCCCTGTCGCGGGAGGCCCGCTGGTTGGATTCCTGGGTGCGCAACATCTTCGCCTCCTCCAGTGCTGCTTTGTGGGCCCTTAACACTCTTTTTGTGTTGGACAGAGCCACTTCTTGCTTGTGGGACTCGGCGGAGTCCCTTATGTCTTCCGCTTCTCAGGAGGGTGCCTGCGTTGATCTGCGGCACCATGTGTTGGATGGCCGGGAGCTGGTGGCGTTTATTCTTCGCTCGGCTCTGGACGTTTCGGAAGTGCTTGGTCGTACCATGGCTACTTCGGTGGCCCTTCGTCGACATGCCTGGCTACGGGATAGTGTTTTCCCTGAGAACGTTAGAGAACAACTGGTTGACCTTCCCTTTGATGGCGCTCTGTTGTTCCACGCCCCTGCGGATACTGCCATTGAGAGGTTTCTTGCGGGGCTTTGTCCTCCTCCTCCTCCTCCTTCTCCCCCACAGTGACCTGTCTGTCGGTCCGTGTTTGGGAGGTGTTCTCCCGTTTTACTGGGGCCTTGTGAAGGGTAGACCAGGTTGTGTGTTCTGTCTGGTTGATATGCCTTTGGGTCCTTTTGTTGGGCCCTTGGTGCTGTTGGCTGCTGGTTCGGCCCTTTGTTGACTTGTGGTTTTGGCTGTTGATAGGCCCGGTAGGCCCTGAGATTAAGTCTTCTGTCTCTTCTTTATTGGCTGCTTGGTAAGCCTTCTACGGGTTTCTGCAGGCCTTTCTGTTTTGTTCTCTGATGCGGAACTTTTTCCTAAGAGGTGTTCCCATGGTTATGGGATGTAACCTACCCTATGTGGGATACTTGTAGCTATTACATAGCTCTGTCATGTGCTGGGGAGGTGAGGTCCCCTTTCGGGCTCCTTGCTTTCCGTGGCGTCAGGGTATGTCACAGGTGCGATCTTCTTGCGAATTGTCTTGGTGCAGCTTGAGCTGGGTCCGTCCTTCTCCTTGTCGCCACGTCGCTCGGCCGATCTGGCCTGCTGTCTGCGGCATAGTGTTGTAGTGGTTCCGCACTTTTGTCCTGTCTTCTGGCTTGGTCCTCCGCCTGATGTTCCGGAGGGTTTGGCTTTCCTTGGCCTCTGTGTTCTGGTGGCCGGCTCAGGCTCGTCCTCCGTCTCTATCTTATTTTCGGCCGGTTCCTCCATTTCTTTGTGGTCAGTGTGTGTGTGTTTCTGGCCCAGCCCCTCCCTTGGGGTGTGTCCTGGTCCTCTCTGGCCTCTGCCTTCGGCTGGTGTCTGCCTTTTCCTGGGGGCGCTGTTCCGTGGTGTTGCCTGTTGCTGGTGGCGCGTGCCCGCGCAGGACTGCTTGTTATCCTCCACTGCTGTGATCTTGCTGTGTTTCCTTGCGCTCCTGCACCTGGTTCCGCTGGGGCTTTGCGCAATGGTGCTTTTCCTCTTCCACCTGTGCTGTTGGCAGTGGCGCCGTTCCGGCCTTGCCCGCTGCTTGTGGCCACAGTGCCTTCAGCTCTTTCCTCTCTCTGTGTTTTCTTCCGGTGGGTCCTGCCTCTGGCTCTGCCTCTTCTACCTGGGTTCAAGGAGGCCCCTGTGTTCCTTGAGGCTTTTTGGGTGCTGTCTGCCCTTGCGGGGTGTTGGGCGCTCTTCCTTGGGTGGGCTTAGGATATCCTGGCCTTTCCTTCTTGTTCTTGCACCATGTCCCCTACTGGGACCCTGGTCTCTCAGGGTGGGGGGGCTCTCTCGCAGGCCCTCCTCCCTTTTGGGTATGGCTAGGGTATCTATTCTACGTTAAGGAATTGGCGGCTAGTAGTCTCTATCAGATGTACAAGTTACTTAACTTCGTTAGCGATGTATCTGGTAGAGACAATTCTAGCCGCAGATTCCTTCACGACCCACCCTTCCACCCCGTTCTGCGAGGACCCTCAGCTTGGTTTTCCGTGCTTGCCACCCTCTGGGTGGCTTGTCTTCTGGGGAGGTTCTTTTCATTTTCTGCCCATTGGGCTTCCCTCCAGCTGGCTTCTCTCCAGTGTAAGGGCCTGCTTTTGCCCCTTTCCCTTTGTTGTTACATTTTCCGATCCCCTTGCAATCTTCTTCGCTGGGGGTTCTTTTGCCTGTCCTTGGCCTCCTGCTCCTTTCAGTGGCTGTGGCCTTCCTTGACTGTGTAGTCTGGGGATGGATTGCTGTTGCCCCTCTGTTCCGGGCTTGTGGCCCTTTGTTGTGTGGTCTATGGTTGCTCTCTCTCTCTTTCTCTTCCAGCGCTTTCCGCTGCTTGTTACTATAGCCTGGATCTAGCCCTGGCTTGCTCTGTGGTTCTACGGAGGGGTGCCTTACACTTTCCTACGGTGGCTTTACTGCTGTGCCTTTTGGGTACTTTTGTGCTGCCTGGTGCTATCGCCTGGCCTGCACAGTTGTTCTTCAGAGTTGGTCTGCTCTTTACCTGTCGTGGCCTCCTGGTGACTTGGTGCCACCTGGTGCTGTTCCTCACCTTTCGTCTGTTTTGTTTCTCTGGTTTTTTCGCACACTGTTCCCATGCTCTCCTCAGTTTTGTTGTGATGGCTCCTCGTTGTGGCGCGGAAAAGTTCTCCGAAGCAAACTGACGTCAGCACGCCGGGGTGGGGCTTATGTGACCTCGCTGACGTCACGCCCGCAGAGGACGTCAGGGCGGAGTCGCGCTGTGCCGCCCCCTGGCGCGCAGAGATGCTGGGCAAGAATGTTTTCCGGGTCCAGTCTCACGCCTGGGGATCATTCTACGTTAAGGAATCTACGGCTAGAATCATCTCTACCACATACATCGTTACCGAAGGTAAGTAACTTGTACATCAGCGCCCAAATACAGGACGTTGCCATAGTCCAACCTGGATATCACCCGAGCCTGCAGGACCGCTCCTTGAGCTGCCAGTGGGATTAACCAAAGGATTTTTTTTATCCATCTGAGAGCAGTAAAGCAGGATGAGGCTACCCTGGAGACCTGAGGTTTAAGGGAGAGGTTTTGATCAATGAAAAAGCCTGAGTTCTTAACTTTGGAAACAGGGACAGGCACAGGGCCCAAAGCATCAGGCCAGTGTTTAATACCCCACAGCTCAGGGTTATTGCCCAGAATGAGCACCTCAGTTTTGGAACTGTTAAGCTTCAGGGCATTACTAGTCAACCAAGATGAAATATTTCTCAGTCCAAGCTGCAATAAGGAAGGATCCTAGTGCTGAGCAGCAGAAAGGGAGAAGACGATCTGAGAATCGTCGGCATAGGAGAAAACAGTCAGACACGACTTCTCCGCAATGCCGGCCAAGAGGCGAACATATATATTAAAAAGTAAGGGGCTCAAAATAGAGCCCTGAGGAACTCCAGAGGTTAACTCTTAACGTGTGCAATCTCACTATGTTAGAGAAGACCTGAAAGGTATGGTCAGTAAGGAAAGACCTCAGCCACTTCAGAGCCAAGGCAACAATCCCACAGCCTTCGAGGCGGTCTAACAAAATGGAATGAGACACCGTATCAAACGCCGTGCTCAAATCCAACAGGATGAGCGCAGAGGTGCCCCTGGAGTCGAGTTGTAGTCTAAGGTGCTCAGTGGCCCCAAGGAGAGCAGACTCAGTACTTTGGCCATGCCTTAATCCAGACTGAGACGGATGTAACAAATTAGATGTCTTAAAAAAAGAGGAGAGTAAGGTATTAATGTGCCGTTCCAAAACTTTTGAAAACACAGAAAGAAGAGAAATAGGATGAAAATTGGACCAACAAATAGGGTCAAGACCTTCCTTTTTTAATAACAGAAGGACAAGAGCATGCTTCCACCCCTTCGGTACTAAACCTGTACTTAAGGAGTTGTTAAGTAAATTAAGAATCACAGGAAAGACCGTGTCGTCCAAACAACTGAGTTTAGAAGGGGGTAGAGGATCAGCAGGAGAACCAGACTTCATGGAGCTCAATGACAACTTCAAGGAGGGCAAATCCAGAAGAGGCCAAGAGCTGATCTGTTCAGAGTGCTCAGACGCAGAGGTCTGGGGGGAAAATTCCTCGGAACCTGCCAAGAAACCAGCAGGAGACGTTGTATTCCCTTGTTGAATAACATCCATTGCAAGTAGGACGTGAATGGACTTGACTTTGTTGTGAAAGAACAATGCTAAATCATCACATTGAGGTTGAGTGACCGAAGGAGGAGTCAGAAACGCACTGTCAGCAGAGAGTTGATTAACCACTTTAAACAGAGTCTTCTGGCAGTGCTGGGAGTTAGAAATCTTATCTATAAAAAAGGCAGCACATGCCGATCTACATAGAGCATGGTATTTCTTTAATGCTCCCAAGTACTCTAGTTTGACATCAGACAGATATAGTTTCCTCCATTGCCTTTCTAACGCTTTACAGCGCTTTTTCTCTTGTTTAAGAGAGTCGGTAAACCAAGGAGCAGGCGATGTGTCCTAAACTGAGGTTTAGAGACCAGAGGTAGAACAGCATCAGTGGCTGAAGAGAGCCAAGAGTGCACACTAAGTTGAGCTTGGTAAAGAGAAGAATCGACAACAGGAATATTATCCCGAAGCACTTTGGTTAGAGGAAACATATTAAGTTTGGACCAATTCCAAGTTTAAGGCTGTAAAGTTGGTCTAGTAGAAGAGGAATCAGGAAGCTTAATAGAAAAGGGAACTGCAAAATGATCAGTCCAGCAGAGCTGGACAGGAAGTGCAACAGAAATAATAGAGAGATTAGAAAAAATAGGGTCAAGAAGATGACCAGCAATGTGAGTGGGAAGTGAATTTAATAATGAAAGAATGAGAATATTCATATCCTCAATAAAAAGTAGAGGATGATTTGTCTTCAAGGTACTCGAGATGGAGATTAAGATCACCAAGCACAGAAAAGTTACTAGAATGGAGAATATGGGGTGCCAATAGATCACAAAAGGCTGAGCACCAATTCAACAAAGGCCCAGGAGGGTGATAGGCAAGGGCACCAAGAAGGTGAATTTAAGATTAAAAGGAATGGAAAAGACCAAGGCTTCACAATTAGGAATCCGAAGGTCCAAAAGTTTGCAGTTATAAATAGTTTTGAAAATGATGGCAATCCCAACCCCAATTTTGAGGGGCCTATTGATACCCAACAAGTAAAAATTATTAGGCAATGCTGAGATAATATCAGGTAGAGAACCATCATGAAGCCACGTCTCAGTTAAAAAAAAACTGCGTCAGGATCTTCATCAATAAGAAAATGAAACAGATGAAGCTGGTGCACAGGAAGGGAACGATAATTCAAACTAAAACAGCAAAATTCACTACACAATGTGGAAATGCTTAAAAACGTTGTAGAGAAGTCAGAAACTCCACTCTGAATCTGTTCAGCTGCCAGCTGAGCATTGGAAGTGCACTCAAAGTGGCAACAAGGTCACTGCAAGAGAGGAAGATCTGGAGTGAGAACCTGACAGGTCTCACCCATATGAAGTCGAAGGTTATGCAGCATTAAAGAGGAACAACATCTAGAACCTGACTGAAAAAGGCCAGGGTTCCTGGCCCCTAGTCCCGGCTGGGCATGGAAGGGGCGCAGATGGGCTTCCCTTAGGTGCGCCTGCTGAGCGCGTCCCCTTGCCCGTATTCATTAAGTAGGGAAGTGCGACAAACTAGCTCGCCCTCTACCTGGAAGAGAAAGATGACCGGGAGTGGCTGAGAAGGACTCCTACCACGCCCTCCACTCAAACGGCACTGAGCCGCAGTAGACCGGAGCGTGATAGGTAAGTACAGAAGCAGTGCAGTATAACAAATTAAAACAAATGAATACAAAGGTAAAAGCAGAGCAAAGCAGTGAATATTAAAATAGTAGTAATTTTCAAGAATAACAATGCCAGAGCACTATTGCGGCAAAAAATGCATCAAAGCGGCAGCAGCTCACCACAGTCCGCATATTAACCATTGTGGTAATATGCTCTTACTTTTCATTTGAAAGAACTTTAATATCTGTACTTGGAACAAGACATTATTTTCCTCTTCACTCCTCACACTATACAAATGTTTCTGGGCCCGATTCACAGAACTAACTTAAGGTTAAATCCTAAACTTACTACTTTTGGTATTCACAGAAGGCATTTAGTAGTAGTAAAGTTAGGATTTTGTCTTAAGTTTGACTTAAGACAGACTTAAGACAGACTTAAGACAAAATCCTAACTTTACTACTACTAAATGCCTTTTGTGAATACCAAAAGTAGTACGTTTAGGATTTTGTCTTAAGTTAGTTCTGTGAATCGGGCCCTCTATTTTTTTCATTAAATTTCTCATGGCCTTAGTTGTGTCTGTGAACATGTATGCATATGGTATGTCCATAGCGTTAACCTAGCCATAATGCTCAGTTCAGTTCAAAAATAATGTTTATTTAGACCAATTGGTCTTTAAACCACAGCATTTACAATACCATTTAAAAATGTCCACATTGCTAAATTATGTTCTTAAACATTAAGAGTCATAAAATCCTTAAAAAATCATTCTTAACAATTTTAAAACAGTTTTATAACAGATAATTTCATTTACAATTGGAAGGCACTAGCTACTCTTACGCCTCTAATGGGGCGGGGAGCTTATGTATACCTTGCATATATTTCCCAATGGCTATTGCTATATCTAAATTTTCCATATCAGCAAGAAGCTCCCATGCTTGTAAGCGCGTCCTTACACCATATTTTAAGAATATCGGACGGAGGAATAATTTACGTAAATTTAAAAATCTTCGACAATCTAATAAAATGTGTAAAATGTTGCATTTCAATCCTATCTTGCACGTACACTTGCCATCAGGTTGCATTAAAACTGATTTTATTGCGCAATTTATTATGGCTGGGTTAATGCCAATTCTTATCCTAAGTACTTCCATTCTTAACCAACGGTTCGGTAGTAAATCGAGATAGGGAAAGCTGATATCTTTCTCCCAGCTAGAATGCATGAATTTTACAGAATCTTTCCTAATCAAATACTCGCGATCTGTTACTCTAGAAAATTCTTTACCCTGCATTTTAAGTACACTCTTTATTACATTTATTTGTAGGGTCAGGGGGTCAATTTTCACATTCAAGTGATCACACATGGTCAAGAGTTTCCTTCTTGTGGCCTTAGCCCACTTTAACTCACTGGACTGGATTTCTTTCATACACCATTGGGACACCTTTGTGACCTCCCCAAGACTCAAACGATTCCAAAATCTAAGAAAACTTAATTGCACCTGAATGTTCCATGCAGTTAGGCCTAAATCCATTCTGATTGCCTGAATCATTGCCGAGCTGGGAAGTGACAATAATGATTTCAGACATTTCCCTTCTTCTTTATCCCAGGAGCTTTTACCATCAATAAAAATTACTTCTGAGCCATATTGGAATTGCGGAGGAATCATGGCTTTATAGGCCGTCAAAAGTGGCTTATGGGACATATCGCCATAACTATGATTGAATCTTTTCAGCCCACATACTGCTTGATGAGCTTTTATTTTCTGTGCCTCCAGATGTATGCCCCACTTCAAGGAATTCGTAAACCATATTCCAAGGTATTTATATTCATTTACAATCTCTAGTTTAGTTTGGCCCAAATACCATTTAAACTTCGTATTCCTCTTCCCAAAGCACAAAATTTTTGTTTTGTCCATGTTTACAGTAAGTCGTTTTGACGTACAGTATTCGCTGAATATATTCAGTTTTCTTTGAAGTCCTATCTCAGTTTGATCCAGTATTACTAGATCATCGGCATACAACAAACAGGACAAATGCTTTCCATTTACTTTTGGGCTTGCACCTCTGGCAGAGCCCAAGGTAAGAGGCAAGTCTGCTAAGAATATTGCAAAAAGAAGCGGCGCCAAGACACAACCTTGCCTTAATCCATTGTTTATTGCTATCTCGGGAGTCAGGCCATCAGAAGTGTCTTTAATGACCTGAGCCCAGTTTTGGCTATGTAGCTCCTGGATTACCAACAATAGATCCGCAGGGACCTCATAATTTCTCATGGTTTCCCACAAGCACTCCCTATCCACCAGATCAAAAGCTGCGCGAAAGTCCACGAAGCAACAATACAACTTGCCCTGCAGCTCCATGGACTTCCGTGCTACAGCCCACAGGGCAAAGCAGTGATCGGTAGTAGAATGTCCTTCCTTAAAGCCTCCCTGCTCTATTGGGACTATCGATCACTGCTCCACCCACTCCTTCAATCTACCAAGGATTATTTTTGAAAAAACCTTTTCTCCAATATCCAATAAATTAATTAATCTGTAGTTCTTTGGGTCCTTCCTTTCCCCCTTTTTATGTAGGGGTCTAATGATGGCCCCTCTCCAGGATTTCGGGATACACCCTGAATCCAGAATGGCAATGAACATATGGGATAGAAAGCCTGCCCACCAATCTAAATGAGTTTTAATTAAGATGGCAGGAAGATTATCAGGGCCTGCTGCGCGAGATAAATTCAGCTTTTTTATTGTTTCTTTTACTTTCTCCTCATTAAAAGCTGGTTTTAAACCTTCTACACAGGCAGTCCAACTTGGTTTTTCCTTGACTTTTCCCAAAATCCTACTGGCTTTATATAGATTTCCTAAATAATTTACCCAGGCCCCCTCTTCCACAACACAGCTCATATTACCCGGAGACCTTCCCGCGGCAACCTGTATCAACCTCCAGAATCCTTTTATATTTCTATTTTCTATTGTCTCAAGTAGATTTGCCCAACATTTTTCTTTAAAAATCCTTTTCTGCTTCCTTACTAGGGATATATATTCTTTCTTCAAGTTGAGCAGGGTCTCTAAGTTCCCATGATCAAAACATTTCCTCTGACCTCGCTCTATTTTACGAATAGCCCTTTTTTTATTCAGACATTCAGGGTTAAACCACCTCGGCCTACTTTTACTCTCTTGTATTTTTACTTTTACCGATTTATTTTCTTTTTTTAGATATACTCTAAGGCATTGCACTGCCTGCGCAATTTTATCCACATACCATGCTACCTGATGACCTTCGGCACTATCCTTCGTTAAATTTTGTTGAAAGCTTACCAATTTCTCTACATATTCTTCTGTCAATTTTGTAGTCAAGCGCTTTGGGTATTCCACATTTTGGGGGATCGTCCTTTCACAAGTACTTATTGACCCCCTAAATATTCACAATACAAAGCATTGTGATCACTGTCCCTACGCTTAATTACCCGGAACTTTTTTACCATTGCATAGTTCCAGGCCTGAACAAAGATATAATCTATAGGACACTGTTGATTGCCCATTCTAAAAGTCTGTGTAGCCGGTCGGTCTGGGTCCTTCCTACCATTTAAACATATTAAACCCTTAGAGCCCAGAAACTTCCCTAAGGCTTCGTCATGACTGGTGGTTAGACATGAGGGGTATTTAGCTGCCCCTATATTATATGAGCTCAAAATGTCTTCAAACCAACGATCTAGCTTTCCAAAGTTTAATTTGTGGTTAAAATCACCCATTATCACCATTGTGTCCTTCCCATATATTTCTATTAAATCAGTTATATCCTTTTTGAGTAACCCCATTTCTGTTTCGTATTCTTTTTGGGAACCCCATTGTATATATACATTTATGAGGATTAAATAATCAACCTTCCCTTCAATACATGGATAGGATGCCTTACAGACCAACAACCATTTACACAATGTACTAATTGACTTGACCTCTTTCACTAACCTGGTTGACATAAGGGTCAAAATCCCACCCGAAGCACGTCCAAATTTTTTCATTTTTCTGGCCGGTTTATAAATTTGGGCAAACCCTTCGATTACTGGGGTATTGCCGCATAGCCATGTCTCCTGTAGACAAATGATATCAACATATTTTGCGACGTGATTTAGACTGTCCACCTTTGTTTGTCCTACCAACCCATTTATATTCCATGAAAGTAATCTCAGGCTATGCGGCAACACGGAATCCTAGTCGATCTCACTAAGACATCCTGACTCATTCAAACCCCATGAGTCTGAACTTAGGATACTATTGTCCGATCCCCAAATGCCCCCATTTTTATTGGGCTCTAGGTTCTCTACAGCTATGTTGATCATAGTCTTCTCCCCACCCCCCCTGTTATTAACCTCACCTGCCTTTCCCCCAACCCTGCATGGAATCTCAGAAAACCTCCCTCTCGCTGATGCCCTTCTTCGACTTCTACTTCAGAGATGATCCTTATACCCTCTTTTAATATCTCCTTCTCCGCTTTCAGAATAGCTGCCTTAACAAGACCTGAGTAAACTAGGACCTTTGTGTATTCGATACCTTTGGTATTACTGCTGAACCCTACCTGTCTCAAATCCTTCGTGCCAATTTCTTTTAGACTTGGACATTTTGAAAAAGAAAATAAGAGCTGGGAGCGGTTTAAGGGGGCTATCTTCCTTTGTTTTTTCCTCCCCATCACTTGATCAGTTGGTTTAAAATATATCCACATTTTATTCTTATTGCTCTTAACTGAGGTTTTTGAGGCCCAATCACCTCTTCCCTGATATTCATTCTTTTTTGGGAATATGTTCGCTCTACTTCCTCCAACTACTGCACTACTAGGGGATTCTTTCCCTCCTAGCTTATTTCTGTTAATTTTGGGGCACACCACCTCCCTACAAGCGTTACGGATATAATTGCATGGTTCCCTTTTCGCTTCAACCTCGGCTTCAACTCCTCCTGAGTCGTACAGCCTCGCTATTTTCCTTCTTTCCCTTTTCTTATTTTGCGGTATTCCATTTTTATAAATGGGTTCACTATTCTGGAGTTCCTTGCCCTTCACTTTTTTTGGGCCCTTCTTTCTTCCATAGCTATAAGTAGATCTTTTATGAACGTATCTAAGGTTCTGGTGATTTGGCCGATAAAAATCTCTCCTCCTCCTTACTAGCATCGGCCATCTGGAAATATATATATCATGTTGGGCACAACCCTCCTTAGTAGTAGCCTCTGTGTTCCCTTCATTAAAACCTTCTTTTAAGGGGTCTTGTACTGGTCTAATCATTGTAGGCATCTGTCTCCTTATCCCCTGTAGTTCTTCTATCATTTTTTTAAATTGTATTTCATGACTATTTAATAGGGAGTTATTTAACACAGAGACTTCTAACAAGCCTTGCAACATTTTTTGTAGCATCAGCATAATGTCCAGCATAGAGGCAGAAGGCGATGTCGTAATATCTAGGCCCAACGTACCATTCCGTAATATTTCATTTAAGGAGTCTATAGGCTTTGGGCTTTGATTTACTATAGGATCCGTACTTCTGTCCGGAGCGGTTCTTGTAAAAGAATTTGACAAATCAATGCGGGCCCCCCCGTCCTTGGACCTATACCCTGCCAATATCTCATTCTCATCTTCTGTCGAGGAGAAGATCCGGGGCGAAGATGAGAGTCTTGGTACTATGAGGGGAGTAATATGGCTTAAGACACTCTGTATGAGGGAGGAATCAACGGTCGCCGCAAACTCCTCTACACTTGGTAACTCCATATTACTCTCTTGGTCTAGGGCTCTTCCTGGAGTAAGTGTTCTCTTAAAGTGCTTCCCCACGAAGTCCTTTATAGATTTGGACACTAAGCCACCTTTTTTCCCACAGTCTTGTAATTTATTAGCTGCAGTGGGTTTCTTTATAATTTTCCTCAGCTCCCCTTCATCATTTTTCACCGGAGTATTCAAGGCTGCCCCACCTGGCCCTTCTTCTGCTGGCGTCGTCTCGGTCTCTACAGTTTGTTTTGGTGCTTCTTTGCAGATTTTTCTTGGTTTTATCTTTCGTGGCGCCATTCCAAAGTCCTCCTTATATATTCAGTAATATTTATTGCGTCTATCCTTGGATTTGTCCGCCTAATCAGAATAACTCTCAGGTAGAGGGCTCTACCTTCTTTCACCATACAATTCCAATCGCGCCAGGTCAGTTTTAACCCTTCCTTGAAAGCTTTACATGCTCTTCCTAAACCTTTCTGTATTCACCCACAGTTTAAAAAAAAAAAAAAGGAAGAATAAGATTTAAAAAACTGTTAAAAACACTTACCTTCCCTGTGTGCTGACTGACCGACCGTAGTTTACTACTTGGCGCTAGTTTTAGCTGCTGACTGATTGGCTGATTAATTCTCTGCCAAAGGAGTCTTTGCCAATAGAAGCTTCACGCACACCTGCCAAGTCCTCACTATTTCCCCTAGGGCAAGCGACTCCTCTGGGATTTAAAGGATTGGAAGAATTTCTCTGTGTCTCACCGCTGCTATCGCTGCATCTCTCAGGGGCCTCAGCCACATCCGAAAAAAAAAAAAGAAAAAAACACAGGACTTGCGGTGGGCACGAGGACACCCAGCTGCTTGCAGTGCTTCCCAGGCGGTGCCGGCACCGGCAATACCAGCCGACACTCGCGCTGTCTCCAGGGTAGGCTCCGCACTTTTCGGCACTTTTCACGGGAATCCTCAGTAATTCGCAGGTCGCACACCCTCTGAGCTTACCTCTTCGTGCAGTGTCTGCTCTCGCGCTCGCGTCTGCTTCCGCTAACGCTAACGTCCGCTCTTGCTTCACGTCGTAATGCTCCCACGTAATGCTCCCACGTCGTTGCTGTCGTTACCGCGTTGGCTCAGTCAGTCAATCACACAAGGAGGGATAATGCAGTGGAGTGCTCTGCATAGAGGCAAGCTTCAAGTCAGCGAGTAATAGGAGCGGATGCTTAGATGAGGACAGTTTATGCATTGTGATGCAGCATTGGGAAGGTCTTGATGGATATTGGGATGTTGTTGTTTGTAAATTCTGTAGGTGATATTGAAGGTGGTGCGGGTTGACAAGGACTTCCAAAGGAGTCCCATCAGGTTGGGGGTATCGTGATCATATTTCTTCAGGCCCTAGATGAGACATGCTGTGAAATGTGGAAAGCTCCCATGTGGTGCCTGGATGGAGTCTTGTAGGCCATGGAGTAGGACATTACCACCATCCAAATGTGAAAGTCCAAGGGCTTCAACAGCAGTTGTAAGAAACAATTTGCCTTTGTTTAGAAGAGAGCTGATACCAGCCGTCTTTGTATTTTGACAATATATTACTAGAGGGAGAGGTTGGTGACCAGGGTGAATATAAAGTGATTTGGCATTGAGTGAGAGTTGGGGTTAGAATTAGTCATAGTTCATATCATTGAGCCAGGTTTGTACTGTTTCTTATTTGTCATTCTTGGCAAATAATAATAAGCTATGAATTGGTTGGTTTGAGCTTCAGGTAGGCACTGCACAGCCAGATCTAGATGATATGCAAGCGGTATCTGAGGAGGCTTTCAAGTTGAGTTGTGTATCATTGGCATATGCAAGCAGTATCTGAGGAGGCTTTCAAGTTGAGTTGTGTATCATCGGCATATGCAAGCTGTATCTGAGGAGGCTTTTAAGTTGAGTTGTGTATCATCAGCATATGCAAGCAGTATCTGAGGAGGCTTTCAAGTTGAGTTGTGTATCATCGGCATATGCAAGCGGTATCTGAGGAGGCTTTCAAGTTGAGTTGTGTATCATCGGCATATGCAAGCGGTATCTGAGGAGGCTTTCAAGTTGAGTTGTGTAACATCAGCATATGAAAGCGGTATCTGAGGAGGCTTTCAAGTTGAGTTGTGTATCATCGGCATATGCAAGCGGTCTCTGAGGAGGCTTTCAAGTTGAGTTGTGTAACATCAGCATATGCAAGCGGTACCCGAGGAGGCACAACAAATAATGTTAACTGATTTGAGTCGGAATGCCGCACTACTTCATGACAGGCTGACCACAAATCTAGGATTGAAAAGCCTTTTGCTTTGTATTATACTTTCCTTACACAGTTTTGGCAACTTCTGTAATGGTTAATAAATTGCACAATCCTCCGTGTATGGGCTACAGGGCTTACATTTTGCTTCAAAATTATTGTGTGGGCACACCCCATGAGTAAACCTTGACATTCCCAGAACACCCAAGGATATCTTGCGTTTTCTCAGTCTGCAACCCAAACCTTTTTTTACCTTATTATTTTCTGCTCCTAACATCTGATCTGGATAATTGGAGTCGAAAAGAAAAGGTGATGTTGCTGAGGCTGCCCCAATATACAAGACCCATCTTTTTACAGCACTGATTTGACTGCCCCTTGTGTTACGAGCCAAGATGGTCGTACCTGAGGTTTAGTCCCCCCTCACCACCAAAAATGAGTTGGAGGCTGAGACTTGAATGAACTCAAGCCTACTGGTTCTCAACAAAGGGACAGGCGGGTGGGGAGGATAAGAGAAACACACTGGAGGGTGGAGATTAATTTCCAAGCGTTCAGGATTTCACTCGCCTCTCTCTCTCTCTCTCCCCAGGAGTGTAGAATAACAGTGGAAATGCACACCCCAGAGAGGCAGCAAGTCTGGATATAATGATAAGGACACACAGTTTGAGTATGAAAATAACTCCACATATACAACAATAATAAGCGAGCCCAATCCCCATATTGCTGTCCTGATGTCCGATTGGTAGCACTGGTAAAAAAAAACAGGAAGTACCCAGAACCTTCATGAGCTGGGAAGCACAAGGAGACACTGTCCAATTAAGCTGAAGTGTAGAAGCCCCAAAACTAAGCGAGGAGCCTTCTCCATGGGAGATCAGATAGCTTGAAAGAACGATGAAGGAAAGGCAGGAAAAACAAAATAAAGATGCAGGGAACACAAAATGGAGAGTGAGCTGAGCATAAGCGTATCATACAACCAAGCAGATAAAAAGCAACGTGGTTCCACCATACTGCTGCAGAGGGTAAGAGCTTAAGCACACAATACCCTTCTGCTCCCAAGCAACATGGCCAATGTTCTCAGTTCAGTGAGTATATAACTTCAAACAGCCTCCGCATATGCTTAAAATCTCTCCCCCCTCTCATCCCAAAATAGATATGGTTCACTAGGGCAGTTTAAGAAAATAGATGATGACAGAACTAAATTAAAATGTGGGTGAGAATCAAAAATAGAAGAAAATGCATATAAAAGTATAAATATGATGTATTGTAAATTAGAACATTGGAATGTTGAAAGCTCCATTGAAAACAATGGAGTAGCTCCGGGCATATAATGGCTGGTATAAACCCGGAGCTCCAAATTCCAATGTTTCTTTGTTTACAGCTCTGGCTGTGAACAAAGGCTTCAGGGAGCCTGAGGGGATTTGAATCCCCTCGCGCTCCCTGAAGGCTTTGTTTTATTTGTTAGAACATTCTGCTCTCTAGTAGCAGAATGTTCTAATAGCCTTATAGCCCTTTGTAGCAGGGCTATACCAGCTATTAAAGTCCCGCTGCGTTGTTAAAGTCCCTCGCCTAAGGCTCGGCCCTTAACGATGCAGCGGGCCTTTAATAGCCGGTATAGCCCGCTACGGCAGGCTATAAGGCCATATTCAATGTATGATGTTAATGAGGGGTTGATATGGACAGTGATTTCTTTATTCTACTCCTTTCTTTGCCTAAGTCAGCACCAACCAGAGTGTAGTTTAGTGATGTAGTGTTAGACCTGTCACACTTTGGGTGGTCTTCCCCCAAACCTTTTAACAGTGTCTCAACTTCTTGAGGCCAAGGTGACTTAAGTAGGCGGTGACACTGGTAGAGTTCTTATTTAGAACCCCTCAAGATCCATTGGGATACATGCCATCCCACGGGGAAGGGGAGAAAGAAATTTAGAAAGGAACAGGATAAGGTTCTCCCTATCAATAACTCCACAATCACTTGAAGATATCCTACTCCACTATATAGTCACATGGGATTAGAGTTATACGAGTATCCCCCTCTGCAACGGAATAACCAAGTGTTTTTTTGTTAGACCGTCACCTATTCTAGTAGTGGCATTCTTCATCAAGTCTCCTCCTGGACCCTTAAAACCATGATGGGCACAAACATATTCCAGGGAGCATTCATGACATGAGTTGAAACCGGGGTCTTCTCAGAACAAAAATACCTAGAATAACTAAGGTATCCCTTTTAGTGGCAGTTGTTTGGGTATTTCTAAAAACCATCATATCTTCAAGTAATTGTGGAGTTCTGATCTAGACATGTTCTGTTTTGAAGTAGAGTGAGTCTCCAGAAAGAAGGTTGGATGAAATCAGGAGAAAGACATGGTGACATCATATAGTACAGCCACTTCTATACAGTTGAATGAGGAAAAGCTGAGTGTAGAAAGAGGGGCTCTAGTTACAAGAAACTGCTTCAAAGATAGACACGCCCTATGGTTCAACGTGGCTTCAAGAATGACTCCAGAAAATTCTGAACAACACCACACTCAGACTCATACTGAACCTCCCCAAATGGACTAGCATCAGCCCTCACCTCAGAAACCTCCGCTGGCAACCCATCCAAAAGCAGCGCCTGTTCAAGATCCTCACACATGCGTACTAAGTTCTACACAACCAAGGACAGGCCTTTATCAACCATCAACTGAACTTCCACCTGCACAAAAGACACCTGTGCACTGCCTCACTTGCCACCACGCACCCCCCCCGCATCCTTTGCAGCAGCCCGCTCCTTCTCCTACCTCGCCGCCCCTCCACCTCCAAACATCATTTTCCGTGGAGGACTTCAAAAAGAAACTCAAGAATTGGCTTTTCGATGGAGACACAGCACCTTCAGCACCCAGATACCCTTAGGGTAACAGTGCACACAACATCAGAGGTTTCCGTCTGACCGCCATAGTACGATACTGGTATTTGGAGGGAAACCCATGGGGGAATTCCGCTCCACTTAAATGCAGAGAGTGGATCGCAATCCCCAAAATGGTGGAGGTGCACCCCAATGGGAATTACAATACACGTTTCCGACAGCCTTTCTATGGCAAGTCCGATCCTCATAGAAAGGCTGTTGGAAACAGACCTTGGGGCCCCTAGCAGGGCCCCCATCTCCAAGCGGCCTCCGCATCCATATGGTGCCTGGCGCAAGGTGAATGAATGTTTAAAAACATCATTTTTTCTATTGCAGCTTGTGCTGTGGCCCTTTTCCGGACATCGCACAAGCTGCAATGGAAAGATGGATGTTTCCGACCACCCATAGGGCAGTCGCATCCTAATTCAGTGGCTGGACCCGCCGACTAATGGTCAGGCGCATTTCATCCCGCTATGGTAGTAATAGGCCCCATGGTCTGGAAATAATCAAAAGGGCTTCAGTAAGTTATCTGTATACTTTAAAAATCAACATTATCCAAATTCAATGATAAAGATGTAAAGATGTAAGTTGATTAAGTAGAGACAATTTTGCTAGCCTTACTGGTCAGGTGTTTGCTGCTGGCTTCTGTACAAAGATGTTTTGTGACACTAGAAAAAGAATTGCTCACTACAAAGTACTATTAAGTGCTACGGAGAGTTTGGCACTTCATGATACTCATACCGTTGTATGACGGATCCCCTCATGCCCTTACCCCGCATGCCTTTACAACGCAGTCACTAGCCTGACTGTGATGTTACCACACGTTACTTTACCACGCAAGTTGTTACAATGACTTGTCATAGGGAACGCTGGACTTTGGAGTAGTATAAATTACTATTCCAACTCCAGTCTATGCAACAGTAGGAAGGTGTCGGAATTAAAAATCCAACACCAATCCAACGACGTGCCCCTAAAGTTGTTGTAGCGACTTTCGGGTTAAAGGAACACCTGGCAACGACAAAGTCGGGGTAGTGACTGTTGTAAAGGCAGGTCGTTGGTGTGACTGCAGGGTTTTGCTACTCATACAAGCCCCGGTGGCTGAGGAATGCCTTCCTGGTTAAAGAAGGCCTGTCCCATTTAGAGATATATGTCTCCCTGGCGGGGAATACCTTACTTTCAAAATCAAATTCGTAAAAGGCAAGAGTGAGGAGGAGGGTGGATTCTGAAAAGGAAAGGAAATAAGCATTAAAATGCAATAGGTCTCGCCTTTTATTAAGTTAAAGCCATTTGCTTTGCTATACAATACCATTAGCAAAGCAAATGGCTTTAACTTAATCAAAGGCGAGACCTATTGCATTTTCAATGCTTGTTTTTTGTACTCCGGGTATTATAAGTACTGTGAAATGACAATCCCACTGTGTAAAGGTTACATTTTTCTTGCTAGGCCTTCTAACATGCTTGAACCGACTTGTCTAAACTGTGTAGATGCTATGTTGATCGCTTATAATGCTTGCTTTTGTATACATAATGCAAACTCTAAAATGTTGCTGATTCTTAAATATATTTGAAACACATTAATGCACTGTGAGCAACATTTATAAAATAAGCAGGGCATTGTAATGGTTGGTAGTTTAATAGCTGGACAAGCAAGAAACCCAATGTGACAAATTCCTTAATTAATCAAGTAACTCATGATGGGGATTTGAAAAACAAGTAGACACGGTGTGCACATGAAAATGACGCATGTGAGCAGATTCCCTAAAGAGAACACTAATGAAACATTGACATTATTACTGTAGGTGAAAGCATCCGATAAAAAAAAATCCTATCACCAATTCTTCACTCCCTACTCAAGCAAATGATAAAAGAAAAAACTCAAGCCTTGCAAAAATCTCCCAAACAATTTCAACACTCACTGTAGAAAGCAACGATGGAAACAATAAACAAGCATTGAAAGCGTGCGTCATCGCGATCGCTCTGAAAGCGAAAGTGATCGCGATGACGCGCGAGTTTTCAAAGTGCTGCTGAAGGCTAGCGGTTCGCGCATGCACGGTCGCGTGAACGCAAGCGCTAGGTCAGCCAGCAGCACTTTGAAAACTGACCTCCAAAATGTCTCTCCGAACCAGCGCATGCGCTGGGCTCAGCGAGACCTAAAAAACTAACTGTTGTGTCGAAATAGGAGCTTTCTCTAAATCCGTCAATGTAATTATGAACCTAGGCAATGAAAATATGCCTTTTAGAGGATTGCCTTAAATAGAACAGACCTGATGCATCAAAGTCTGTGGTTCTGCATCGGATGGGTGACCACTAATGTTTGAACACCAGTGGCTAATTATCACTTCTATCAAACCAGAATGAGGCAAAGAACCACAGGTTTTGCCTGACACAAGCCCTGCCTGTTGGCAGAAGGGTCCTGTTCCACCAAATCCTGAAGGATGCCTTTACTCCCTTACATTTAAAGACAGAAATAGATATTCATCAAATGCCAGGCACAGTTATAGATCAAGCATAATACATTATTCCATACTGGCAGAATATTTGTCCTTGCAACTGAACATGCGTGGATGGGGAAGACATGTAAAGTCAGTGGGCCAGATTCACAAAGACTACACCTGAACCTGCACTGGTGCATATACTCCTACGAGCCGGTTTATGTCTACGAGTTAGACTATTCACCCAGTATGGCCCAGCAA